>NC_073635.1:11200000-12400000 GCF_029407905.1 Bubalus kerabau
CCGGGATGCTCCACGTGCGGCCGTGGACGCTGGGAAGGGAGAATGAGCAAAGCAGACAGCTCGCCCTCCCTCTGAGAGCTCCCATCCGAGGTGGGACAGACAGACAGCAAGCACGAAAGCAAGCATGAATCGCCTTGAGCTTCTCCAATAAGTGAGCCGGCCCTTTCTCCAAAGCCTGGCCATGCAGCACACAGACACCCTCTAAAGCCAAACTCCAAATCTGCCCCATCACACGCCGAGCCCTGTTTGTTAAGAAGGCTACGCACCCACACAGCAGGCCCGTCTGCTGTTTGCACTGCGCCTTCCCACCAAGCCCTTGAAACATGTTAAATCATCATTGCCATTCCACTGCGAGCGCATTTCTCTTTTATTTTAATCCTATTATAGAATTTTTTGATGGCAACCTGCTGTTAGAGTACATCTAACTATGTTAAAGCTCCCCAGGCCCTGAGCATGAAAGAACCTCTTCAGAACACACGCTAGGACAGGTCTACCTTGTTAGCATGGAAATGAAAATAAAAAGAGCTGCTCTGGGGCGAAGAGGAGGAGGCGGGTGTTCTAATACCAACACTTAGGAGGCCATCTGGCCTTGTTCTCGCCGGCAGGCTTCGGGCGGTGGAGGCCGCATGGTGACGATCCTTCTCTGCATTCTGCTCGGTGCCTGGCACTTGGTTTAGAGCCCCCGTGCCTAGTAGCATAGCTTGCAACCCTGGCGCTAAAGGGCATCTCTGGTGCTTTTAGGCTGCAGTTGCATTTTGGTGCAAGGGGATCAGCAGCCAGGAAAACCTGTAGGTTCCCTCCTGAGCTTTGGTGACGTTTCATTAGTGAAATGGAAATGTATATAATTGAAATAAGCAGGCGAGCACCTTCCTTCATCTGTGGATATGCAAACAGGAGCCGCCCCAGCGTGGTCCGAGTAACAGCTTCCCAGAGAAGACTGCCTTCACAGTCCTTAAACGAAGTTCCACTTGCCAGCCGCCACAGGAATGTGTATCTTAAGTAATTATTTCACTCTAGAAAATAGTAATATGCAGGTCATCGTTTCTTGGCAGTACAAATTAGAAATACCCAAGGCAGTAGAGCCTTCTGGGTCTCAGTCTTCAGGCCCAGAAGAATACAGAGTGGATGCTGTAAATAAAATTAATAATTGAAGTCCATCTGAATAAAAGATGGATAGACTTGCTGGTGCTAGTGGGGGAGGCGACAGTCATTAGCCATCTCTTATGTGTCTGGAAGGCCAGGCTCTGCGAAAATTGTATGTAATGATCAGCCTCTCCTGGAAGGATGATGTGTTTTTTAGGATGTTTGCAGTCCACAATCCATGATCCAATTAGGGTTAGGGTTAAGGTTAGGGTTAGGTCTCGGTGTTCGTTCAAGACTCCATAGCAGGAGTTAGAATCATTAACATCTTCTAAACATTGTTTATGGACTTTTTATGCTATTAATAACAACAGAAGTTGCACCAAGAAGAGCAGATTGTTTTCGAGAGAGTTTGGCCAAATGATTTCCATGTAAGTGTGGGTGGGCGTGTATGTATGCACGCAACCACAAGACTCCTCACTGACATGGGAGAGCAATATATAATTCATCCCCTTAAAGGAAAACAAACTGAGTCACTCCTTCAACCCGGGTGGCGGGGTGGGGGTATCTATTTAACAGTCAGTGAGGCATGAGGCATTCAGAATGGACTCTGGCCTTACCAATACATTGGTCACGAGCACAAGTCCTGCATTAGCCCTTCTGAGGCTCTCCTGCAGACGGGAGCATTTATTTGTTTAACAACAAGCTCTTACTTCTAACTGCATCTTACTACTAAGTGGACTATTCCCAGATGGCACAGTGGTCAAGAATCCACTTGACCACGCAGGAAGCACAAGAGACGTGGATTTGATCCCCTGGAGTGGGAAATGGCAACCCGCTCTAGGAGCCTTGCCTGGAAAATCCCATGAACAGAGGAGCCTGGTGAGTTACAGTCCATGGGGTCGCCTAGAGATGGGCACTTCTGAGCATGCACATGCAGGGCACACAGGAGCAGGGTTTAAGTGTAACTGACTCACAGAAGAGAGAGGATGGCCCCTGCCCACGAGGAGCTCAGAATGCAGTAAAGGAAACAAAACTCATACAGAAACGTAATACGCAATGGAAAGCATAACGGCCCTGATAGGCTTATGTACTAACTTATAGGCGTTGAGAAGATGAAGGTTGATTATAGCCGGAGGAAACAAGGAACTTTGCATGGAAGAGGTTGTGTTTAAAATGAGGTTGGAAGAATAGCTGGAATTTTGACATGGTTATGGACTGAACGTGTGTCCCCCCTAAATTCACATGTTGAAGTCTTCACTCCCATCACCCCATGATAGTATTTGCTGGTGGGGCCTTTGGTGGGTAATTAAGTGTTGATGAAGTCATGAGTGTGAGGCTGCCACAAAGGGATTAGCGTCCTTACAAGAACAGGAAAAGCCCAGAGCAGTCTCTCTCCTCCTTATGAGTACACATAGCAAGACGACAGCTGTCTGCAAGGCAGGAACCAAATCTGCCATACCCTGATCTTGGATTTCTCAGCCTCCAGAACTGCAAGGAGCAAATATCTATTGTTGAAGGCACCCAGTCGATGGCATTTTGTTCCAGCAGCCCAAGCAAACGAAGACAGATGTGGACAGGCGGGAAAATGAGCATCCCAGGGGAGGGACAAATGGAAGCGGTGGCACAGAAGTGGGAAGGCGCCAGGGCAGATTCAGAAGGAGCGGTTCGGCTTGCCTGCTTCCCAGGACTCGCGAAGCCCGGTAATCAGAAACCCAACTGGGCAGGTGGATGGGGGTCAGCCTGTGACAAGCCACGAGCAGCGGGGGAAGGTGTCTGACCTGGCCCCGGAGAGCTTGGAGCACAGTCAAAAATTATTTCAGCAGGAGAGTAACGCGATCAGAGCTTCATCATCAGTCAACTCAACCGTATTTTCACCTTAACAGGTAACAGTGGCAGCGAGCTGACCCCAGAGAACCAAGCTCAGCTGCATAAGGTCAGGCAGTGGGTGGCCTGTGCCCCCACACGCCTGAGCCGGAGAAATAACCGCTTATTCAAGCTGTCAGTCACCGAGTCGCTGGAAGCACCCTCCACGTGGGAATGACCGCGAGCACTTCTCCTACTTACTTCTTAGCAGCAGGATGTGCCCTGCTCCACAGCTGTCAACCGGGACCAGGACAAAGAAGAAGCTTAAGAGGATCTGAGACAAGAGTCTGCAGACGCTCCCATTTTCACTGGCCGTTTCCGTGAGCTTGGCTGACCGTGCCGGTCAATGTTGACTTTTTTTTTTCTCCTGCATGAAATAGAAAAGCAGAACTCTGTTGATTTTTATGTTTTATGGCTGATCGATGGGGGTCAGAGCGAGGGCTTTGAGACATGCCGAGGGGGAGGGACTGGGCCACTTTTTGATGGCCTCATTTGTGGCGTGTCTTCTTCTGGGAGAGAGGGAGGTCAAGGTGAATCCCTCTTTCAGACTCAGATGACTCAGGCGACGTCACCCCTGGGCAGAAGAGGCAATGGTGGGGGCGTTTCCAGCCAGGCCGAGTGAGGCGAGGTGACATTTAAGGGCTTTGAAGAAACTCGGCACTTCCGTCAGAGGGACCCTAAATTGCACCTGCGTTTCTGCAGGCTCTTCACTTGCTTTTTATATCCTTGCAGGCTGTCTCTGGAATTGCTGAAAGGTGGAAAATCTGCACAATCCTTAGGCGTTTGGCAGTCAGGCAGGGAAGAGAGTGATGAGAACCAGGCTCTTCAGGAAGCAGGTATATATCATTCTAACCCCAACTGTGGTACCATTGGCCAAGCCTCAAAATCTTGATTTCTGGAACAACACTGCTAATAATAATAATAGATTCCAACTGTTAATTATCCTCTAGACTAAATGTTTTGAAAGAAAAGTGAAAGTGTTAGTCACTTAGTCGTGTCCAACTCTTTGCGACCCCATGGACTGTAGCCCACCAGGCTCCTCTGTCCATGGAATTCTCCAGGGAAGCATACTGGAGTGGGTTGCCATGCCCTCCTCCAGGGGATCTTCCTGACCCAGGGATCAAACCCAGCTGTCCTGCATTGCAAGCTAATTCTTTACCGTCTGAGCCACCAGGAAAGCCCCATAAATGCTTTGCTGCTGCTGCTGCTGCTAAGTCACTTCAGTCGTGTCCGACTCTGTGTGACCCTATAGACGGCAGCCCACCAGGCTCCTCTGTCCTGGGATTCTCCAGGCAAGAACACTGGAGTGGGTTGCCATTTCCTTCTCCGACTAAATGGTTTACTGATGTCCAGTTGCATTTAATCCTCCAAGTAACTTCTGAGGGAGTAATGATTGCTTCCATTTGATGGAAGAAATCGGAGCTCTAACAGGTTGCATAGCTGATCCAAGGTCTCGTGGAAGTAAGCTCCAGAAGGCACTTGAGCCCAAACCCCACCCTCCCAGTCCCCAGCCATGCCATCTCCTCGATTCACTCTTCTCACCTGTATTATGGGGATGGCCATCACAAGGATAAAAACCACAACACAGCCACAATGTGAGTCAATAGACCCTGCAAACCATGGAGGCTGGTGAAGACACAACACACCGCCCTCCAAGCCACTCTGCTCTCTTCTGTTAGGGACACATAGGGTATAGATGAGAACGTGCTTCCAAACAGCAACCCACTCCAGTATTCTTGCCTGGAGAATCCCATGAATAGAGGAGCCTGGCTGTCTACAGTCCACAGGGTTGCAGAGAGTCAGACAAAACTGAAGCAACTTGGCATGCACAGGTGTTTCCAAAAGCCAAAAGATGTTACAGACACAAGTGTTCATATCCTCTCAAGATTCCGCGAGCCTGTCGCTCTATTGTATGAAGGCATCAGGGAAGCAGGAGGTCCTTCTCTGAGATCTCCAGGAATCATCTGACTAGGTAAGGAGGTTAAATGGCCTCTTGAGTGAAAGCAAGAGGGAAGGGACACGTGCAGAGATCCATCTGCTGCATTTGACAGACGGAGCAGAGAGGGATGCGCCCCGACCCCAGCATCGCCCTCCCTTTACGCCCAATGGAAGCTTTTTCCATTGTTCTATCCCCTCCACACGGTTTTCATGGGAACCCAGCACGGTGTGGACATCATTAAAAGTATTGTGACTGGAGGCTAAAATGAGACACTGATCATCCAATTAAGCAACGGATTTCATAAACAAATGCGATTCATTCTGCCTGCAGCCTGACATCGCTGTCTGAGGAGCACTGCAGAAAATAACGTGCCTGCCTGTGTTCTACTTAAGCTTTCGGGTGCCGAGGAGCCCCACTAAGTCACAGAGAAAGGAGTCTGCAGATGGCTTGCTGCAGCCACGCAGCGGTGAACGAGCCCACACTCCCACACATCAGCACCCCCCCAGCCCCCCAGAAAGCCTCCAAGAGTCCCAGTTGCTGTTACACTGCCATGGCTACAAAGCCACCGATGCAGCCAACCAGAGCAACGGCCTCCCGAGAAATGACAGATTTAAAGGAAGAAATACCGTGCACTTGCTGGAGGCGAGTTATTTTAATATAATGCCAAGATGACAGCTCTCCACATTTAATCATCAGACTCCCGATTTTTTTTTTTTTTTTTGCCACGACATTAGACTTTCTCACAGTTTGAAAGAAGGCATCTTCTCCACCCATGCCTGACAGTTGCATGTTGGCAAGAAATGTATGTAAACTTCTCCAATTATTTTTAATAAAATGTAAAAGCCTGCCTGCAGAAGCCCCCTCCACAGCCCTCACCGACGGCCAAGGCTAGCTGTGGGCCCTGCCTTCAGGGCGAGGCCCCCACAGCGTTGCAGTTTTCCTGATGGCACTAACTTGCCACTCAGAAGCCTTGCCTCTCTGTCACCCGCCACTGTGACCATTTCTTTTTTTAATGGCGTCTGTGATCAGCAGCTGTCAGCGAGACTGTGTGTTTGATTATCTCTTCCTAAGTGGACCAAAGCCTCCTGCTTGCCTCCCGATCGCAAGCTCAGCCTCGTCTCAAAGTGCAACAGCCATTACAAGGGACATTTGCATGTAAGTCCGGAGTTTGTTAATTCACACAAGGTCCCCTCAGGTAGGTCTGTACCGTTCTCATGCCTGTTTATTCTTAACAGATGAGAAGCCAGAAGGGAGACAAGTTATGTGTTAATTAAGGATGCGCAGCCGGATGGAATCACAGCCAGAAGCCACACCCAGTGCACAAGCGACTGTGTATGCTTCTTTCCTCCCCAAACTCTCAAAGGGCATCTACTGTCTGGCGGCCCTGAGGATGCAAAACTAAGTGAGATACCAGCCCTTCTGTAGAGGAGCTAACAAGGTAATAGAGCAGACAGACAAGTGAATGAACAATACGAGTACAGGTGAAAGGCAACACAACCCAGGTAAGCTCAAAGCGTGGAAACGTTTCCAAGCCCTAGCAGTGCCTATGGGGTTGGGGACGTGTTCACGGAGATGACCGCGGAGCCAGGCCCTGCAGGAGGGTCAGGGAGAAGGGAGGAGGGCCTCCGCCCACCGACGGACGAAACCACACAAAAGCAGGGGACCTGAAGGAGCGTGGCGCGCGTCACAAGCAGAGCGTCTTTAGGGAGGAAAGGGACCATCCACCGAGTGGAGGCGGAGGGGGGAAGACGGCGGTCAGAAGACGGAGGACTGGGGCGGTTCTCTAATCACTGCTGCTCTGTTAATAATGATGCCCGTCTCAGAGAAGGCTAGTCTAAGTCCTCGTACGTCAGCAACTCTTCTCTGCCCTTACCCCAAGAAAGGGCAGCACAACCCACAGCGTCGAGTGGCCACTGTCCTGGGTGATAAGCCAAGCAGGGCGCCTCCGAAGGACACAGCGGCCTCCGAGACCGAGGAACCCAGGCCGGGCACCGGCGTAACGGGGAGAGGACTCTGTTGTCCGCGGAGGAGCTGACACACACGAGCCCCTCAGAGCCTCGTGCAGCTTCGTTCACAGCCTTCTCTGTTAACTGCAGTGAGGGCCTCTCAAGAGAAGGGGGCTGCATCGGCACCCGTCCTTGAGGGCTGACCGGCGCCCCGGGGAGCGGGCTGGGAGCCCCCAAGCCGCCCGCTCGCTCCCGGCTCATTTTCACCTCTCCCTAGAGTGCACAGCAGCGGCTTGAGCAGCAGCGCTCTGGATCATGACAGGAGGCATTTTGCGGACCTGGGTTAGCTTCTGGCTTGTGTTCTGGGAAAATAATGAGATAGCTTCTTCGCAGCCATCTGGGCTCCGAAGCACCACTCCCCGGAGACAACACGTGGGGAGGGGAGTGTTTGAGTTGTAGTAAGGGTGTCCCCAGAGACGAGTGACATGCCCAGCCTGGTCACCAGCCGTGTTTGACACCAGGCACCTTGCCCAGCGCCCCTGGCAGTGCTAATGGAAAATTCACCAGGTACTCACAGGCTGCCTGATGGTTCCTTGTTGTGCTAATGCAAAAATAACGTCCCAACAAAGCCCACGCGGGCTCCTGGGCGATGGACACAATCCAGCTCCGCAGCCACTGCACCTGTGCTGTCTTTGCAACTTCCCTTCCTCCCCCTTCCACGTGCTAAACTGAGATAGGAAGGAAGCTGAAAGAACCCGCCTCTTCTACCTGCGCTCCACTTCAAAGGAAACATGCAATCTCTTGAGGTGACTGCATTTATTCTGCCGCAGCTCGATATAAGCACCGCCCTACCAGCTCACCGCAGGTTCCAAATGACAAATTTTGAGGGCTATTGAACACGCTGTGAGTTTGCTGAGCGGATCCGTGGAAGGTTACTTAGCACAGCTGTCTCGGTAATTGTGACACATTAGAGGAGTGTGTGGTGCTTGGCGGCCCCGGGCCTGGAGCTCGCCGGGGCCGTGGGACAGTCTGGGCTCAGAGATTCGGCTTCACAGCCCATGAGACCAGCAGGGAGACCAGCCAGGCTTTGCAGCTTAATCCTATTTGGTTTAACGCGTTTCTTTTCCATATCAGGAGGTCACGAATAGAGCAGGGATAGAACCCGTGTTGCGGTGATGCTTTTGAGCGGGTCTGGGTGCCTATCAAGTGAGCTGCCCCCCACCTACATCCAGGCATCTGGAGAGCCGAATGCAAACTGTATATACCACCCATGTCCTTCTCAGCCTGGAAGCAACTAGACTGTTCCCCTCTACCACCTTCACGGCCCCCTCCCTCCACACCCACACCGAGGCCCTGGCTTCATGATCCGATTCATCAGTCAAGCTCCGAGGCAAAGAAGGCATTAAATGTTCTAACACACACGTTTTTTTCCTGCCATCCTCATTCAGCTAAGCATGTGTGAATGCCCTTGTGCTCCCTAACTGACTCAGGGAAGGACCTGGCATGGAATAATGAAAGAGAAAGTGAAATCGTGTCCAACTGTTTGTGACCCCATGGACTGCAGCCCACCAGGCTCCTCCATCCATGGGATTTTCCAGGCATGAATACTAGAGTGGGCTGCCATTTCCTTCTCCAGAGGATCTTCCCAACTGAGGGATCGAACCCAGGTCTCCTGCATTGCAAACAGACCCTTCACTGTCTGAGCCACCAGGGAAGCCTCATGGAATGATAAGAAGAATCAAAAGTAGCAATATAGCCCATGCTAATTAACTATGGACCAGGCAAACACCAAGTGCATAACCTGTCACTGATTTTTTTCCTCATAACAACCCTGTGATAAAGTTATGATTATTATCCCCATTTTGCAGGTAAGCAAACTGAGGCCAGAAAAAAATTATTAAGTAGACATTAGTGACTGCAAAACAATGTGTGTTTTTATAACAATATTGACGACAATGCTGGTAGTGGCCAGAGTCCCTAAAGGCCCAGAACTTAACTTCTGGAGCAGAGGACAGAACTCAAATTTCAGAATCAGACAAACTTGGAAATCTCAACTCCACTACTTACTAGCTGTGAATTTTATACCATATCTTTAAATGTATCTGGGCTTCAAGATAATTGCATCTAAGATTGGTTTTTGTAAGTATTGCATATAAAAAAATATGTGGCGGTTTAGCAGGAGAAGGCAATGGCACCCCACTCCAGTACTCTTGCCTGGAAAATCCTATGGACAGAGGAGCCTGGAAGGCTGCAGTCCATGGGGTTGCTAAGAGACGCACATGACTGAGCGACTTCACTTTCACTTTTCACTTTCATGCATTGGAGAAGGAAATGGCAACCCACTCCAGTGTTTTTGCCTGGAGAATCCCAGGGACGGGGGAGCCTGGTGGGCTGCCGTCTATGGGGTCACACAGAGTCGGACACGACTGAAGCAACGCAGCAGCAGCAGTAGCAGAAAATAGGCCCTCAGAAATCCACGTCTGTTCCTTTCTCTGTCTATTTCTCAGTCCCACATCTTATGAGCCAGTCCTCTCCTACCCACAGGGCATATGTTCTGAGACCCCCAGTGGATGCCTGAAGCCACAGATAGCACTGAACTCTAGCTATGGCACGTTTTTTTCCTAAACATACATACCTGTGATAAAGTTTAACGTGTAAATTAGGCACATAAATTAAAAGAATATCTGAGTTGCCAGCATCACTGCTCTTCTATTAATACCTTGGGGCCATTATTAAATAAAATAAGGGTATCTTGAACACAAGCCTCAGGATAGCACAGACCATCAGTCTGACAATCCCGATGGTCACTAAGTGACTCCCAGGCAGGACAAAGCGGTGGTTCACGGGCGAGGTGGGATGAAGTAGGATGGCAGGAGATGCCATCATGCTACTTACGACAGCAACTTAAAACTTTTACATCATTTCTTTCTGGAATTTCCCACTTAACACTTGTGGCCTGCAGTTGCTGGTGGGTAAATGAAAGCAGGGAAAGTGACAAACCCTGGGTGAGGAGGAATGACTGTACTCTCTGCTGAATTGCTTGCTGCAACCCAGATTCACTTCATGGTTTTACCTCATTACTAAGATGTAAAAACGAAAGTGGGGTGGGGAGTAGAATGCCTACCCTCGTCTCTACTCAGAATGAGTCTACTCATCTCTACTCTATAGGCGTGAGTCACCAATGCCTAGAATACTATCTGTGCATACAAAATGTTAACAGAGAAAAGCTTTAATTAATGAGGACCCAACTGTGGAATCAGTTAGCTAGTCTTTCTTCTCTCTTGACCTAAAGAATTATGAAATAGCAACAAAACAGACAGTCCTAACATAGAAGAGAACTAAAATAGAATTGTCCTAAAAGAGCCACCTTCTCAAGTAATGAGGTCCCTGTTGCTGGTTGTATTCAAGAAAAGGCTGGACAACCTACTGTAAGAGATGTTGTGAAGGAGATTAATGCATAGGCCAAGGGTTTGATGAAATCAGTGATTTTCAGACGTTTTAGCAGCAGAGCATAGAAGAAATAAAAGTCAGGTTGCTCAGGGTGAAGAAAGGTGGGAAGCCCTGATCCCTCCATGAAGGTGCTGAGGAGTCCCTGTGAAGTCTTCAGTTCAGTTCAATTCAGTCACTCAGTCATGTCCGACTCTTTGTGACCCCATGAATCGCAGCACGCCAGGCCTCCCTGTCCATCACCAACGCCCGGAGTTCACTCAGACTCATGTCCATCGAGTCGGTGATGCCATCCAGCCATCTCATCCTCTGTCGTCCCCTTCTCCTCCTGCCCCCAATCCCTCCCAGCATCAGAGTCTTTTCCAATGAGTCAACTCTTCGCATAAGGTGGCCAAAGTACTGGAGTTTCAGCTTTAGCATCATTCCTTCCAAAGAACATCCAGGGCTGATCTCCTTTAGAATGGACTCAGGAATTAAGCCAATGAGAAAAGCCAGCATTTGCACAGTATCTTGCAGTTTACAAAGTTTTCCTGTGCACGCAGGTTATCTTGCATGTATGTTACAGGTGAAGTTCGGACTAATATACCCTGAACTCTATGAGAGTATATATCTAATAGCCCAAATAAGGTGAGTATAAAATGATTAAATTGTAAACAGAGTGATACTGATGGGGTCAAGGGAGAAAGATCCTGGGGGTCTGGGGGGGTGGGGGCAGAGGAGTAGAGAACTGCAGGTTCACCTATTTATAATTAGAAGTTGCCCACTGCCTCCTTCAATAAACACTGTAATGGGTACTGACTCTGAGCTGGGCTCTAGTCTAGGTACTGAGACTGTGACAGTGATTAAGAATAAGACCCCTGCTCTCAAGAAGCTTACCTTTTTTCCAGAAAGAGGCAGACACGCAAACAATACTATGTACCAACAGTGACTGTGTGAATACTTTCAATTAGATAACTTAAAATAGGGTGGTGGTGGAAGGCTTCCTGGAGGAGGTGGAAGGCTTCCTGGAGGAGGTGGAAGGCTTCCTGGAGGAGGTGGTGGTTGAATAAAGAAGGAGTGCCAACCACACCAAGCTCTTAGGGAAACATATGCTGACGGAGTCAACAGTGGTGTGTGGCACAGGAAGATCTGCTTACCAAGCCCCGGTGAGGATTCCCACCACATGGAGAACAGCAGAGTTTAGAGATGCCAACCATCAGTGGTAGGTGCCCAGAGACCACAGCCCACTGCCTCTCCTACAGGTTCCAAGTCTCCAAGAAGAACTCAACATGCAAGACACTGGTTGGAACAGCACTCGCAGAAAAGAGAAGCAACGCAATAAAGCTGCATCTGGGGGCTTCCCAGGTGGTCCAGTGGTTAAGACTCTGCACTTCCAATGCAGGGGGTGCAGGTTCAATCCCTGGCTGGGGAACTAAGAACTCACACGCCCCAGGGTATGACCGAAAAACCAGAAAATGTAATTTAATTTTTAAAAAACGCATCTGAAGTGGGTGCCAGTCTTGGCCAGTGGGTCCCAGGCAAAGACTCTGTCCACTTTCCACAGAGGGAGGGGCCAGATATACTGATGGAACTGGCCAGGGGCCTTCTGAAGCACAGGCTTAAGTGATACAAGAAATTTCATCCCAGACCCAGAACGAGGGGAAAGACCCAGAAGAGAAAGAATAATCTGGAGCCAAGTGACAGCTTGGCACCCAGTTTCCAGGTAGGGGAAGGTTCCATGCCCTGGGCACTGATTGAGCAAGGCCCGTGGAAGGTACAAAGCTGTAAGGTGAGAATAACCACAGATTCCAGCATGCGAGGGAGACTGAACTCATTTAAACAAAGGGTAACATCCAGATTCGGGGCCTCAGTAACTAAGGAGATGATGGTTCCATTATTGAGATGGGAACAGTTAACAGGTTCAGTGGAGGGGGCATTAAGAATTCTATTTCAGAAATATGTTAGCTCAGATACCTATTAGGTACTCAGAAGCATAAAGGATGTAAGATTCTTTTTTTCTCTTCCAACCTACTTAGAGGCCATTTTCCAAAGGATGGCCTACGAAAGCCATTATTTTTTTGGATGAGGGATAAAACTAAGGATGTGTACACCACTCTGGTCCCACAGCTGAACTATCCCCAGAGTCACGGGCATGGACAGGGGATGCACTGGAGGCTCAGTAGAGGACTTGAGGTGGCTCAGTCCTCCTACAGCTGTTTGATTCTTCAAAGGTCCAGTTTCGGGGACCATGCTGATTCCAGGGCTGCTAAACCTCAGGCAGCCCCCTGCTTCAACCAAGAGGCAAAGCAGGCTCAAACAGCAGCCCTTGCTTTGTTCTTAGAGAAAAGCATCGTAAGCCCAGTGCATAAGACTCATCAGCCACATCCCTTCCCTTTGGTTCCCATGCCTAATCAAGCAGGGTGCCAGGCATCTGTTGTTTAGTTGCTAAGTCATGTCATACTCTTTGTGACCCCCCAGGGACCGTAGTCTACCAGGCTCCTCTGTCCACGGGATTGCCCAGGCAAAACTACTGGAGCAGGTTGCCATTTCCTTTTCCAGGAGATCTTCCCAACCCGGGATTTGAACCTGTGTCTCCTGTGTTGGCAGGCAGATTCTTTACTGCTGAGCCGCCAGGCAACCACGTGCCTAACCTTGAGATCATGTTGCAGAGATGCACACATATTAGTTAATATGTAAACTTGGACTCGCCATTTGGAACATGGAAAACTGCCTGTGAAATAGTCAAGGGATATGTTTTTCTGACTAAGAAAAAGTGTTCCTTGAGGTATTTGAAGTCAGATAAATACGTGGAGTTTTGCAGCATCCCCAGTTCCCCGCTCCCCATTCTCTTTATGCTTGTTTTCATGACGTGAGTCCATATGAATGAGGAGCCATGATACTGATAGAAGCAGATGATGAAGGAAGAGTGGTGCTTCCAAAGGGCATGACCTCCAGAAGCTCTGAATGAAATACAAGGAAGGAGATGAACATTGGGGAGCACGCATCTTTTTGAATATAGTTACCTCCAGACATACTGCCCAGGAATGGAACTGCGGGACCACATGGTAACTTTACTTTTAGTTTCTTAAGGAATCTCCACACTGTTCCCCATAATGGCTCTACCAATCCAGAGAAAACTGTAATTCAAAAAGACACATGCACCCCTATCTCCGTAGCAGCACTATTCACAAAAAACCAAGACATGGAAGCAACCTAAATGTTCATCAACAGAGGAGTGGATGAAAAAGATGTGGTACATATATATTATACAACAGAATATTACTCAGTCATAAAAAAGAATGAAGCAATGCCATTCACAGCAACATGGATGGACCTAGAGATTATTATACTACGTAAATAAGCCAGACAGAGGAAGACAAATATCATATGGTATTGCTTATATGTGGAATCCAAAAAAAACAAAAAAAGATACAAATGAACTTATTGACACAGCAGAATCTGACCCACAGACATAGAAAACAAATTTATTGTTACCAAAGGAGAAAGGGGAGGGAGGGATAAGTTAGGAGCTTGGGATTTACATATTTGCACTATTATATATAAAATAGATGACCACCAAGGACCTACTGTATAGCACAGGGAACTGTACTCAATGCTTTGTAATAAAACTATAAAGGAAAAGAATTTGAAAATGAATATACATAACTGAATCACTGCGCTATACACCTGAAACTAACACAGGATTGTAAATCAACTATACTTCAATTAAAAAAATATATATATATGAAGGAGGAAAGTACTGTGCTTACCCCATTCTAAGAGAATGAATTGACCAGCCTGTTGAAAGACATAAACCCTGACTCATGTGATAGTTCCAGACACGCATCTTTGTGGCTCCCTGTGGTTGATTTGAAGTTATTTATCAAACCACATCAGTCCAACTGCTGACCAGACTACTACTTTCAGCAGCAATATTTCAGATTTCTTTTCTGCTCTCTTAACAAGGCATAAGCTTCTTAAACTCCTAAGTGATCAGGTTTCTCATGACAGAGGATTATTAATTCTGATCCTTTTACAATTTGGAGCTTCAATGAAATCTTCCCATGCGTCACCTCTTTAACCCAGCACAGATTTGACACCTCTCAGATTAATTTTGGTGATGAATCCGATTTCAAAGAACATTCATCCAAAGTTGAACCCATGCACCTGCTAATGCGTTTCACTACTTTTACTAATAGCTTTAGAGAGCTTTTTAATTTATATTTCACTGTATATTAAGATATCCTCCTTCAGTTTGCCTGCCTCTCCATGAGAACATTTTTCATATTTCAGATTAGGACACCAAACACCAGAACTAAATGGATGAGATAATTTTAAATATTATGCAGATACCCACACAGGTCAGGTGTTTTAGTATTTTCTCATCTCTAATTTATTTCTGTACTTGTTGAATGTGGCTTCTCATGCGTCCTTTTAAGTATCCTCTTAATTTTAATGACATTTTTGAAAGTTGTTTGAGCATGTTCTGGGTGTAGACATTTTTATGAAATGGGACGAGGCCATGGGGGTAATGAAGTAGAAGCTATTCTGGCTTCGAGCTTTTAGCACAATCATAATGTGGCCATCAGTCTGTTCACGGATCTTGGGCAGATCACTTGACCTCTACGTCACATGGATCGAATGATGGTCATCTCATCACCATCCACCCAACTCTTCCAAGGCAGACCTCATCAGAGTCATCACGTAGTCTGTCCTCTTCCACGTCAATGAATGGAGCCAAGGGAAAGAGATGCTGGGAGGCTCTGGGGTGGGCAGGGGGCCGTTAAGGATGGGACACAGGAATATCAATACCCTACACAACTTCCGTCCAGGAGGAGGGGGTGTTTCCAGGAACTACTCTTTTGAGTCGCAGCACACACAGTCTTAAGTCCTCTCCCAGTTCTCCCGTCCCCATTGTTTTCCACCTTCAGCCCCATTACTTCACCCCGATGGTCCCTTTCCTGCTCAAGCCCAGATCACCCTGATGGCTGCCTCAGCTTCCCATTTGGTGTTCCTGCCGCAGTTCTCTTCTCCTAAAACAATTCTCTTCCCCCAGATCTGATCACCACCCACCTGCCAACAAAAAAAACCAACCCACCCTTAGTGATTTCCTTCCCCTACAGGAGTCAGTTCAGTTCAATAGTACTTTCTTGAATACTTCCCAAATACCGGGCAATCCTCAGCAACAGCATGAAAGACCTTCCAAACCTATCTGCTGGACTAAAGATGAGAACCAGATACACAGGCACAAAGCAGACACCCAAGAATCCATCTTCATTAATTTATATGCATTCAGGGATTGTTTTTTAATTGACAAAAAGGGAATGAAATGGTGCATGAAAAGATGTTCCACATCGCTAATTATTAGAGAAATGCAAATCAAAACTACAATGAGAGACCACCTCACACCAGCCAGAATGGTTATCACCAAAAAATCCACAAACCGTAAATGCTGGAAAGGGTGCGGAGAGAAGGGAACCCTCCTACACTGTTGGTGGGAATGCAAATTAGTAGAGTCACTACGGAGAATAGTATGAAAGTTCCTTAAAAATCTAAAAACAGAGCTACCATATGACCCTGCAATCCCACTCATGGGCATATAGCTGGAGAAAAACATGATCCAAAATAAGGCATGCACCACCGTTCACTGCGGCACTGTTTACAAGAGCCAAGACAGGGAAGTGCCCTACATGCCCATCGACCGAGGAATGGATAGAGAAATGTGGTACATATATACAATGGGATATTGCTCAGTCATTAAAAACGATGAAATAATGCCATTTGCAGCCACATTAGAGTGTCATACTGAGTGAAGTCAGTCAGACAGAGAAGGAGAAACCTATGACATCCTTTATATGTGGAATCTAAACAGAAATAATTCAAATGAACCTACTTACAAAACAGACTCACAGACTTAGATAATGAACTTATGGTTGCCGGTGAGGGGAAGGGACAGTTAGGGAGTCTGGGATGGACATGTACATGTACACACTGCTACATTTAAAAGGGATAACCAACAAGGACACTGCCGTATAGCACATGGAATTCTCTCCATGTTACCTGGCGTTCTGGATGGTGGAGGAGTTCGGGGGAAAATGGATACATATGTATGGCTGAGTCCCTTTGCTGTTCGCCTGAAACTACTATAGGATTGTTTGTTAATGGGCTATACCCCCAAAAGAATATAAAATGTTAAAAAAAAAATAATGACACCTGTGTAATAGTGTAAGAGATAAAGTCAGAGGACAGAATGAGATGGCAAACGCCTTCCCTTTATGCCTGGGGATGACTTGAAGCCCTAGTGAAGGAAGAGTTTAGGATAAAAGCTGATACGTGTTCAGGGAAGTCTACAAGATTCTGACTTGAGAACTACAGTCCTGTCTACAGGGCTAATAAGGCTCTAGAAACCTGAGCCTGGGTGTTCCTGATGGTGAAGCCCAAATGCTCAAACTCCATCCCAGCTGCTTTCTTTAAGATGCCTTCCATCTCCATCTGTCATGAATTCTATCACATTAAGAAATACCTATGAGATTTCTTTGGTGGTCCAAGGGTTAGGGCCCGGCACTTTTACTTCCATGGCTCAGGTTCAATCCTTGGTCAGGGAACTAAAATCCCTCAAGCCACATGGTGCAAAAAACAAAAAAGAAAGAAGTATCTATGGCCTCAAACATCAAGGGCCAGACCAGCTGTGAGCCACTTTTCTCCTCCCACAACTAAATAAGCGTGCAGAAAAAAGTACCCTAGTGCATTATGTCCGTAAATTAATATGAGGTTTGTGCCTCTGGAACATGAAGAACATATGAAACACTAATGTTTCCAATCTTCCCTTGAACGTGCAGTTTGGAACTGCACCTGCATTTCCAAAATGGGTCATTAACAAGGGAAGAGGTGGAAAAAAAACCCATGTATCCATCAAATAGATAAAGAAAACGCGGTGTACACACAAGATGGACTATTACTCAGCTTTAAAAAGCAACTCCTGTATTCTTGCCTGGAGAATCTCATAGACAGACGAGCCTGGTGGGCTTCAGTCCATGGGGTAGCAAAGAGCCGGATACAACCGAGTGACTAACACACTTTAAAAAGGAAAGACATTCTGGCACACGCTAGAGTGTGGATGAACCTTGAGAATGTGAGGCTGAGTGAAACAAGCCAGTCACAAAAAGACACGCCGCTTGGATGAGGCAGCTAGAATGGTTACATCCACAGGGGCAGAGAGTAGAGTGGTGGTTCCCAGGGGCTGGAGAGCTGCTGTTTAATGGAGACCAAGCTTCAGTTACTTACGACGCAGAGTTCTGGAGGCGGATGGTGGTGACGGCCGCACAGCATTGTGAATGTACTGAATACTGCTGAGCCATACACTTAAAAATGGTTAAAGGAATAAATGTGTATTTTACCACAATTAAAAATGTTTAAAGAAAAGCAAACAAATATACCAGTTCCCCAAAATAGAGAGGGATAAAAGTCACCTCCAAAATTCCAGTTATCATCCTCTATATATTTAACTGGCTTCCCTGGTGTCTCCGTGGTAAAGAATCTGCCTACCGATGCAGGAGATGCTGGTTCAGTCCCTGGGTCAGGAAGATCCCCTGGAGGAGGAAATGGCAACCTACTCAGGATTCTCGCCTGGAAAATCCCATGGACAGAGGAGCCTGGTGGACTACAGTCCACGGGGTCATAAAGAATTGGACACGACTTAGTGACTAAACAACAACATATTTAGCGGGAAACAGCTCTCACTTGACAGAGCGCTGAGAGCTTCGGTGAGGGGCAGGGGGTTTCGACCGAGGATAGGATTTTCAAAGAACGGATCTGGGCAGCTGCAACAGCAGCAGGAAGGCCTCAGGGAAGAAGGATGTGATTGTCCTAAGTTTTTCCGTTTGTTTTTAATTTAGAATTAATCCATTACCCTGGTACCTGCAATCCTAAAAAAAAAGAAGAAGAAAAAAAAAGTTATTTGTTTCAGGAACTAGGTTTTTTTTCCCCTACTTTTCTCTTTTTCTTGGTAAATAACTTGCTAGACCTGAGCAAGGCACTTAAGCTCTCTGGATCCCCATTTTTTTATGTAAAATAGGAGAGAAGAGGACGCGATGGCATTTAATTTTCCTCTGAGCCACAAAATCCTGATTCTATGACAAATTACCCCATTTCTACTCCCTCCCACCACACAAAATATAATTTAACTTATCTTTCTTCCTTTCAATATTTCAAATTTTCCTCGAGCAAATGATCTCATTAAATGGAAAATATTTTTCTACATCTTGAGAAGTCTAGCTCCTTTTTTTTTTTCTTTTTGGCCTAAGATGCTTTCTTTTCATTAATACAACCACATACTTTGTTTCAATTTCACTGATAAAGGAAAACACCGAATTATCTCCTTGTTCACATTCCTCTTCCTCAGAAGTCACCCACTACTTCATTACCCTGGAGACTTCCTTCAAGAAAAAAGCAGGAGTGTGATAAGATGAAAAGTTTTTCTTTCTAAATTCTTTTGTAACTTGAAAGGAAATAAATGGTACTAAGAAAGCCTTTCAACTTATGGCAGTCTCTGTTTTAAATATCTGGCAACAGAATAAAACTTTTTAAGACAAAGAAAAATGTAGTTCACCCTATAATACTGCAATATGACCTGGTAGGAGAATTGTTTTAGCTTCTCATTTTCTTACTTTTTCTCTGTCAAAAAAACATGGCGACCATAACCCAACTTGGTGTTGGCCTGCTCTGTCAGAACAGCCGTGTCTTGTTTATGTCTGATCTCTTTCCTGATTGATCAGGCAGCTCATTGATCAGGCAGCTGTCCTGACTGATTGGTACCCATGTCGTTAAAGATTTCATTATTCCCCTGCCTGTAGTTCAACTATGGATTCCATGCTATGGAATCCATGCTCAGTCACCTCAGTCGTGTTTGACTGTGACCCCATGCATTGCAGCCCCACCGGGCTCCTCTGTCCATAGGATTCTCCAAGCAAGACTACTGGAGTGGGTTGCCATGTCTTTCTCCAGGGGATCTTCCCGACCCAGGGATCGAGCCTGCATCTCTTATGTCTTCCTCATCGGCAGGCAGGTTCTTTACCATTGGCGCCACCTGGGAAGCCATGGAAGTACTACGGTTGCTGACTAGTTTGTTTGGAGCAAGTAACAGGATGATACATGATGAGTAAAGGGAATGAAGTCTTCTTCTTCTAAAAAGAGGGAGGCAGGAGGGGGTTAGTGCTGGCATACTTTGCTATTTTACGCTTGTCACATCCAAATACCAAGAATTCAATTTTGAAATTAACATGCTTTGTAAGCTAGAATGCATATGACTCTCCTCCTTAGACAAATAAACTGTATTAAACAATACATTGTTCTCATTCTGTTAATACTAGATTTGATTATATTTGAATGGGCACCACCTAGTTGTCAAAAAAAAAAAAAACACAAAAAACTGAACTGTGAAGTGTTAAGGATAGCATAAACCTCCCGTCTGTCACTGAGTTAAGTGTTTGTTCCTGATATTTAAATACAGGTTTTTTTCCTAGGGCATCAGTGAACTCTGTGGAGTCTGGAAGGAAGCAATTTATTACCTGAAAATCCAGATATATCCACTTTTCATGCATGAATACTTCACATTTAGAGAACAGTGTAGGTTGTTCATCAAAAGATTTGACCAATGTTACCCTCATTTTGTTAAAAGATTTCTCACAATTATATAACTCATTTATACATAAATAATATATATAACTTATGTTATATATTATATAGAACATATATAACAAATAATATAATATATATATATAACATAATATAATATACCATGTTCTCAAAAAGCATCCTCACGAGAGACTCAGACTTCTTGGACTACTATAGAGTAGCTTGTATCAGACTGACCTGCCTTCTAAGAACAAATATAAAATGAGTAAAATGCAAAAACATCTCTTTATAGGCATCAAAAGCATCTGGGAACAGCCAAAACAAGAACTTGGACAAAAGAAAAGTATAAGAAAGTAAGCCACACTCCTCCCAAAATATCTGCTCGTTCCTACACTTCCCATGACAAGAAGCCAAGCATAAAGTATTTAAATATGGCCCGGATGTCAATAAGGCTTGTGTGTGCTAAGTCGTTTCAAACCCACGGACTGCAGCCCGCCAGGCTCCTCTGTCCGGCTTCTCCAGGCAACAACACTAGGGGGCGCTGTCACATCCTCCTCCAGGGGATCTTCCCAACCCAGGGACTGAACCTGCGTGTCTTACATCTACTGCATTGGCAGGCGGGCTCTTTACACTGGGGCCACCTGGGGCCCTCAGGTGCGACCCCTGAGTATAGCTCCTCTCAATCTGAGGACCTGCAAATACAAATCATTAACCCCACATGCTCAACACGCCAGAGCACAATAACTGTGGTAACACCAGAGTACTACATCTGACAGACACTGCCACTCAAAAGTGGAGGTCAGAAGGTCAGGTTGGGGGACATAAGAGAACAAGAGTCACGGAGCAGCCAATAATCCTATGTGATTCTGAAGTTCACTCGGGCATATGTTGCCAGCTCCCTGATTAGGGCTGTTTGGTTCACCCTCCGGGATGCTGTCTCCTCCCTCTTGGTTATCATTGCAAACTTTCTTTTTCCTCAAGAAATGATCTGTGTTTGCAGGTAAGTAGCAGTCTCAGCCTGCTTCCTGCTTATATAAGATTAGGGACCCAGAGGGTTTTTTCAATTTGAACTACTTCTGCCCGTTGTCCGAGCTTATAACGCTTCTGTCAATACAATTCTCTTAAAGGTTTGGGCTTCCTGTGAACAGTAGTGGGATTCACTCCACTAGACAAAACTCCACTCAGAAATCTTTTTTTGTTCCAGGCCCCGGTCTGCCTGTGTTGAAAGTCAGGAAGCTAAAGAATACTACCCTTGAGATTCTGAGAAAATTTTTGTCTAATTCTAATGGAGTGCACTGTTACATCATTCTAAAATCTTAACAATGTGCCTTGTAGCTACACCCTTGAGATAATCTTTATCCTGAGATTAGGTCTGATATCGAGAGCCTTTTCCATATGTCGAGGCTGGAAATAAGATCCAGTTTTATTTTTACACTTAGTAAGCCCTGGATCCTTTATATTTTCTCTAATTTCTGCTAGAAAGTGAAAAAGCTCCTCTGTAGCTTCTTTCCTGCTCTTATATAATATTTTATCATACATGGCTAAAAATAGCCAACTAGCACTATTGACATTCTTTCTGGAACTCTCCTTATGCAGGTACACTATTTCATCAAGTACATATCCTATTTTCCATGGCACACCAGGCATCAGTCACTCTGTATTTTCTGCCAGTATGTAACACATGTTGCCTTTCCTCCAGCCTCGGGTAATTATAGTCTCTTCCCTGTTCTTCCAGTTGCTTTAACAGTTCCTTTGAGACTCTTCCAGGACCCTCCTTCCTCCTCGTCCCAAAGGTGATGCCACATGCATTAAGGTTTTATTTCAATCATACCTACTTCTAGATATAATTTTCAGTTCCATTTGTCTCTTACCATGTAACTACCATCCCATAACTTGATGTCTTAATTTATTCTCAGATCTCACAGCTCTTCTTGCCGATTGACCAACATCAGCTACACAGCTCTTGCTTAGGGTCTCTTGCACAACAGCCATTAAACAGCGGCAGGGCTGCAGTCATCTGAGAGCTCTCCTGGGCCAGACCTCCTAAAAGCCCAGTCACTCTTCCATCAGGCATCTCACTTGTCTTTCTTTCTCTTCCTCTCCGTCTCCAACTCCTGCACCCCTTTTGTCTCTCCCAGAACTGATCCTCTAGTGCCTCTCCATGTGGCTTGACTCTTTTAAAGCATGATGGTCCCAGAGTAATTTCACATCTTAACAGTCAGGTTCTCAAAGTGTGTATCCAAAGAATGAGTGTCCCAAGAGGCCAGACAAGCAGCAAGACTTAGGCCTGAGCCTCGGAAATCACAGTGTCAAAGCAGATGTGGCCTGTGGGTCGAAAGTGAGTTACAAGGAACAGTTTGTTTTTTGTTTTCCAAAGGGAAGGATAAAAACACTAGGAGGCTGATTCATTATAGGGACATCTTTGGAGACTAATCTAGTAAAACCATGAAAAACAAAGAGAAAACTTTAAAAAACAGTCAAATAAAATATGACACATCACTCTTGAGAGCAACAAGAGGATTGATGCTTGCTTTTCAAAAATAAATGATAGCATCTAGGAGATAATGGAATAACATTTTTAATTTAAATCCAGTTACTTGCTCAAAGAAAATAACTGCCAACTTGGAATTATACATCTAACAGAAACAACCTACAAAAATGAAAAATGTGAAAAGATATATTTTACCGTAGCATCAAAGAACATCAAATTTCTAGAACTAAATCTGAAATATGTGCAAGACTTCAACACTGAATAAGAGATATTTTTAAAAGACTTGCAGATTCAGTACAATCAAAATGAAATTCAAGCCCCTGTTTTTACATAATTCACCGGTTCCTCTTGTGGAAATGAAAAGAGTTAAAAGTAAAAGAAGTAATTTAGAAGAACAAAACTGGGATCTTATTCTACTTATATTAACCCTGTTAGAGAGTCAAGGTGGTAATGATATAAGAATAGACAGACTGACCTATGGAATATAACAGAGATGTCAGAAAGAGACCCACATACACATGGTTCCCTGATTAATAACAATAGCAGAGGCAACTCAGTGCAAAGAGGCAACTCAGTACAAAAAGATTTATCTTTTCAATAAACGGTTCTGGGCCACTGGATATCCATGTGGAAGGAAAAAAATATGACCTGGTTTCTCTTTACTGCTTATAGTGAAATGTGAGAAGAGAGAGATACAGTAAAAAAAAAAAAAAAATTGTTAAGCAAAACGGCAAAATGGAACCAGAAACTAAAGATATGGTAGATCCTCAGTCTATCCACATTGCTGAAAATGCTGGTGTGCCCACACCAGCCACAGGACAATTACACCATAAAGAGACTGTCCAGCAGCCAGCTCAGAAGAGGCCAGGAACAGAGACGGGATTATACCAGGAGAAACACTGCCGGCTTGGGCTAAAGGAAACAATGGACAAAATGAAGGAAGGCTTCTGGACTTCTGGGATTCTACAAGACAGAACAGTAGAGCTATTTCACTGTGAACATGCCTTATCCTGGGCTTCCCAGGTGGCGCTAGTGGTAAAGAACCCACCTGCCGATGCAGGAGACATAAGAGTCTCGGGTTCAATCCTCGAGACTTGGGTTCGATCTCTGGGAAGGGAAGATCCCTTGGAGGAGGGCATGGCAATCCACTCTAGTATTCTTGCCTGACAAGTCCCATGGACAGAGGGGCCTGGTGGGCTGCAGTCCATAGGGTCACAAAGAGTTGGACATGACCAAGCACACACACATGCCTTATCCTTCAAGAAAAGGGATGAATACACCCAAAGGTGATTCAGAGATGGGCGGTCTGCCATTGTCACTGCGGGTCCACAGGGCACAGGCCCAGGGGACAGAGCTGTCTTCTCCTTAGCTTCAGAGGGCCAGGCTGCTGTCACTAAAACCTTCGCAGCCAGCTGCCACCCAGAGCCTCGGAGGCAGAGCCCCGGCCAGAGGCTCAGGGGCAGCTGCCATAGGACTGCGGGAGCAACGCTGCTGCCCGCATGAGCTCAGGAGGAGAATCAAGTCACAGAGGATTGTCTTGAACCTGAAGATCTAATGGAACTGGCCTTGCTAGGTTTCAAACTTGCTTTCTTCTTTCCAATTTCTCCCTTTTCGAATAGAAATATCTTTCCTATGCTTGCCACACCACTGTATTTTGGAAGTACGTATTATATTGTATTTTGTATTGTGAAGCATTGTGTTTTGGAAGTAACGTGTCTAGTTTCACAAGTTCACAGCTGTTGAGGAATTTTGCTTCAAGACGCAGCACAGCTCAAGTCTCACCCGTGTTTAGATGAGACTGAGGAGAGCCTCTAGACTTGGAGTTGACACCAGAATTGGTGAGGACTTTTGGAGCTGCTGGGATACAGTGAATGGATTTTGCATGTGAGAAGGACAGGAAGTCTATGCTAAAAATATTCATAACGGCACTGTATTAATCAACCAAACTGTCAACTATCCAAAGGTCTATAAATAGTAAAATGTATAAATGAATATTGGTATATCCACACAACAGAATGCTACAGAGGTTGGCAATCTCCTCGTTATGACTAAATGCAACAATAGGAGTGAGTCTCACAAATATAACTGAGTAAAAGAAGTTAATCTCAAAAGAGCATCTTACATATGATTCCATACACACAAAATACAAAAGCACTCCAGTGTAATCCATGATGTCAGAATTGGGAGGGTGAGCTTGCTTTAATGGGAACAGTGACTCGAAAGGAGCATGGTGGCTCCTGGAATGCTGGTCATGCTCACGGCCAGTATCTTGAGCTGAATTTGGTTTGTAGAAATCCACTGAGCTGGCTGCTTATTATGTGAGCCCTTTCCTGTATGTGTATTATACTCTGATAGAGATTTTGCTTTAATGAAGAAAAAATAAAGATGCTTTTAGATAAATTAAGTACAGAGAGTTCAGAGCCAGCAGGTCTAGAGCAAAATAACTACTATTGTAAGTTTTTTAGGCAGAAGAAAATGATTCCAGGTAGAAGAATGGAAATGAAAGAAAGCATGAAGAGTAATGGACTATAAGCAGGTATGTCAAACCAAACAAATATTGACTGCATAAAAACATAAGAACAGCATCTTATGAGTTATAAAGTATATGTAAAATTAAAATACACAACAATAGCACAAACAAATGGGATCAATGCAAAGTGTTCTATATGCTTACATTTTCCAGGAAATGTTAAAAAAAGTACTAATTCATAGTAGATTCCTATTAAGTCTAGTATGCATGTTGTAATCCCTAAATACTAAAATAAAATAAGGACTACTATTTTACTATTTGTTTTCTTTGTTTTTCCTCTTTTATGCCTTCTTTGGAACTAATCAACAATTTCAAAAACTTGTTATTCCATGTTCCTCCTTTATTTACTTGCCTTTGGTTATAATTTACTTTATTTTATTTTTTAATGAAAGTAAAGGCAAGTAAATAAAGGAACAAAGGAAGAAAATGGAATAACAATTTTTTGAAAGTGTTTATTAGTTCCAAAGAAGGCATGAAGGAAGAAAAACAAAGAAAACAAATAGTAAAACAGTAGTCTTAAGTATATGAACTAGTTAATTACACCAATAAAAATGAACTAAATATTCTGACTAAAATTGCCAAGCTAGATTTTTTTAAAACTATGCTGCTTATAGTGGACACAGTAATATGGGAACAAAAACAATGAAAGTAAAAAAATTAAAACAGATATACAAGCACTAAACAAAAGAAAACCACGTGTTACATGAACATCAGGCAAAGCAGATTTTAAGAAACAGCATGACTAGAGCATAACAATGTGAATATGCTTAACATGATGGAACTGGAGCCTTAAAAATGGTAAGATGGTAAGTTTCACGCTATGTGTTTTTTCCCCAATTAAAATTCCAAAATTAAAAAAAAGGAAGAGTGTTGCTAGAGATTAAATTGGGGCTTTGTAATGACAAAAGGGTCAATCCATAAGGAAGATAAAACAATTCTTGGTTTGTATTTATACAGCATTGCCTCAAAATGGGCTTTGCCAGGAGCACTAGCGGTAAAGAACCCATCTGCTAATGCAGGAGACATAAGAGTCACAGGTTCAATCCCTCGGCCGGGGAGATCCCCTGGAAGAGGGCAAGGCAACCCACTCCAGTATTCTTGCCTGGAGAATCCCATGGATAGAGAAGCCTGGTGGGTTATGGTCCATAGGGTTGCAAAGAGTCAGATACAGATGAAGTGACTTAGCATGCAGGCTTAAAAATATATAAAACAAAAGTTGAAACAACTAAGAAAAACAATAAATGAAAACATCCTTATGATAAATGTAATTGATTTCATAACTTTTCTTATTCCAGATTCTCCCCACGTTGGCCTTGGGAATAAACCTAAAGGCTAGTTTGCTAAGAGAGAGCTCTTGGGAAGGCAGAGTAATTAATTTCAGGTATGCAGATCAATAACAGTTTGATTTGGTCTACAGATACTTTTCAGGGTATCTAGAAGCCTGTATAACCATCTGATAATCAAAATCCCTTAAAAGGAGAAAATAAATGCTAAAACAAATCACATCCAGCTTGCTAGGGAGATTACTGAAGTCCTTTTTTTTTTCTTTTTTGACACTTGATCTTTTGAAACACAACTGGCCATGATCCAAGAAGAGAACTTAGTCATTGGAGACACACTGCAGTTACTGATATATGTGTGAAAAATTGTGCTGAGTGGCTTGCAGTTGTGTGGCTGTATTCACTGATATGTGTGGGAAACGCTTTGTTTAATGGTGCGTGATACACTTACTGCTGTTTATTGATGTATGTCTGAAACTCCAAATCCAAACAGTATAAATAGTATGACTGCTGGCTTTACCAAAAAGACAGAAAGGGGTGGTGAAAAAAAGCAAAATATTTGGGCTTTCAAATCAAACATACAGGGATTAAAGTCCAAGTTTGAGGATTTTGAGACTCTTGAGAGTCCCAAGAGCAAGGAGATCAAACCAGTTAACCGTAAAGGAAATCAACTCTGAATATTCATTGGAAGGACTGGTGCTGAAGGTCCAGTACTTTGGCCACCTGATGCGAAGAGCCAACTAACTGGAAAAGACCCTGATGCTGGGAAAGACTGAGGGCAGGAGAAGAAGGGGGTGACAGGGAATGAGATGCCTGAATGGCATCACCAACTCAATGGACATGAGTTTGAGCAGACTCCGGGAGATGGTGAAGGACAGGGAAGTCTGGCATACTGCACTCCATGGGATTGCAAAAAGTCAGACAGGACTTAGCAACTGAACAACAGCACCCTTAGGCAAGTCACAACTTCACTGAGCGTGTTTTCCTGTCTTCAAATGGAATAATGATGTCTCCTTTCGGATGTCTGCAAGGATTAGAAGCGACATGGAACATCGGGCCCAGGCCTGGAACCCAGACTGACCATCACAGCCCAAAGTCACTGCTCCTGTGGAGGATCCCAAGGTTTCCAAGCCAAGTTCATCCTAACCAAGTTCAAGCCCAGTACCTAATACAAGCTCTACAGGTCTCCAGAACACGCTCTCCTCTACAGTAATCAATTTATGCCAAAGTTTTTGTAACACAAACAATGAACTTAAAACATACTGACATTCAAAGGGTAACCGAACTATACAGAATATCATTTAAATTTTCCCTCGTCCTTTGGTGAAGAAGTGGTAAAGTGTTGACTTTCCCTTTCACCCAGAATTAGTCAAGAAAGAAGTGTGATCTTTGCCTTCATCATGCTTATATTGTTTTTAAAAGAAAATATGGACATAAAAGAGCACTAAATCTATTTAAATAAAATTTTCATTCACATAACACTTTCCTCTGATAAACTGTCTCATTATTTAACAAGAATTTCCTGAAAGTCTACTGAAACAAGATGCTTATAAAAGCCCTAAACAGAAAAACAAGTTGCTCTGCTTTCTCTCCAGATGGGCTGCATAAGGACCAGACTTTTGATATTCCCTAATCTGACCAGATCTGAAGAACAAAAAGAAACAGGAGAGGAAAATATGAGTGGAAGAAGGTCACAGTGTATACTGTCCATTTCCAAACCAGCCCAGCCCAGGTTCACAAAAAACTACACATGAGAGGCTATCCCAACAATCTGTCAACCATCTCCACTCTCAAATCCATCTCCATCTCCATCTCCACTCTCCATTTCTCAGTGGGAAATCCATCATCTTCTCAGGCTGCTGTACACTCGAGTGTTTGAGGAGGGAGTTCAGTAGTCATGGATGAATGTGAGAGTTGGACCATAAAGAAGGCTGAGTGCTGAAGAATTAATCCTTTCCAACTGTGGAGAAGTCTCTTGAGGGTCCCTTAGAGAGCAAGGAGATCAAACCAGTCAATCCTAAAGGATATCAACCCTGAACATTCATTGGAAGGACCAATATTGAAGCTGAAGCTCTGATACTTTGGCCACCTGATGTGAAGAACTGACTCATTGGAAAAGACCCGGATGCTGGGAGGGATTGGAGGCATGAGGAGAAGGGGATAACAGAGGATGAGATGGTTGGATGGCATCACTGACTCAATGGACGTGAGTTTGGGTAAACTCTGGGAGTTGGTGATGGATAGGGAGGCCTGGTGTGCTGCAGTCCACGGGGTCACAGAGTCAGACACCACTGAGCGACTGAACTGAACTGAAGAGATGGTTTCTGACAGACACCTGGGTCCCCAACTGTCTCCAAGCTCAGCTGTGCCCATCCCCTCAGGGCAGAGCAGATGCTTAGCAAGAAGGAAAGCTCTGCAAAGGGTTTTCAAGTCCAATCTAATATGGATAAGCTTTAGGGCTGAGAGAACATGTGTTTTATGAGCCTTTTCTCATAAAGTAATTTTAGTAACTAAAACTGAAAACTATGAAACATTTTTTTTCCACTAAGTCATTCTTTGGTGTGCCTTAGAAAGATGGATTCCCATTAAGATAGCTGTTCAAAAAACAAGACAACAACAAAAACTCAAGACATAAAACCAGATTCTTCCAGTTTTATCTATATTTATGGTTAAATGGAGTCTATAAATGTGACTCTTGTACTCAATAATCTTAAAGCTGTTTTAAAAACACAAACTTTAATATCTAGCTCACTTATTTCCCAAGTTTATCTTCATCTTTTTAAGGGAACATGGGCAGTTGAATATATAGTATTATAAGTATGACAGTTAGGACCCTAGGAAAAAAAATAGTTGCCTTAGGGAGTAAATTCATAATAGGAGATGAAAGGTAATATTCATATCTACTCCCTACCCCATCTCTAAGAAAAAAATTAAAAGAAGCTGAAACTCCAAATTGTGTGCCACTTGCTTGATTCATTTGACCCTTTTCTAAAATACCGGTTTGGTCAAATTGCAAAAGAAGTCAAATGTATTTGTTTGACTTTCCCCACCCTCCTATTCTGGTTTCAACACCAGAAAAGTGCTAATGAGTTTTGAAAAAAAAAAAAGAACAATATCGAGTGGCAAAAGAGAGAAGTAAGGGGATTTCCCTGTCAATCCAGTGGTTAAGACTCCATGCTTCCAATGCAGGGGACTTGAGCTCGATCCCTGGTTGGGGAGCTAATATCCCACATGCCTCAAGGTGTGGTCAAAGATAAATAAATAATTTTTTAATGGTAAAAAAAAAAAAAAGAAAAAAAGACAGATTCAGATAATCCATAAATCTGCAATAGGTCTCAGAATTAATGATTTCAAATGGTATATACATCGAGTGAGGTGAAGATTAGGCACCAAGATGTAGACGGATAGATAGAAACAAGGCATACCATCAGTGGAAGCATTTTAAAGCTGCCCAGGTACACAATGAGCTATCTTGACTTTAGTCACCATGCGTTGAGCATTTTCAAAATACATGTTCATCATTTCTCAGCCTGCAGAGGTTCTATTACCTTTAGGGAACATTATAAAAAAAAAATCAAATGGCATTACCATAACCAGAGAGAGGAGGGGAAAAGAAAGTTAAATACCTTAGGCCCTTTATACTTATAAAAGTGGGTTTCTTTTACATGAGAAAGCTAGCATTTTGGGGAATTCAGAAGAGGGGACGGGGTTGCAAAAGGGTTAAAGTGACCTCAAAGAATCCCTGAATCACAAGCATAACCTCTGACCAGGCCAGCTGAGTGTTTTCTAGCGTTTTATGTAAAACTCAAAATTGAACTTGCCAACAGACATGGAAAATTAAATTCCCCTGAGGAAGTTGCAAGGGCCCACATTTTGCTACAGGAGAAATAGAACATTAATGGAAGTGGCACAATATCTGTCCTTTTTAATCAAAATCTCAACAGGGCCCTGAACAGTAGCATGCTTCAAAGGAAGCGGCGCTGAGAGAGGAAGAAAGCGCCCCTTTGTGCCAGGCTGCCACCTCTATCAGGAGCATGCATGATGGATGAGAGACACGCAGCCAGGGGACAGATCACATCTTTGAGTGGCTGAACATGCATTTAGATTGTTCATCTGCTCCTGGTGATTCGAGCAGAGAAACTACCAAAATGGGTTTTTAAGTACTTGGCTTTCTAGACCTATCGACCTAATAAAATGAAGAACTAACAAGCTAAAGGAAAGGCAGTAAGGCAAGATGGAACATGCCCTGAACCCAGAAGATGCGGTCTGGCACTGAGGCTCCACCACTCCCTAGTACTGTAAGTTCTTTAAGTAACTTCAGTTTTCTTAGGTGCAGAAGACACTAATGCTGCCTGCTTCTCAGGATCACAACATCATTGTACACATGAAGAGCCCGACGGCTGTCAGTTATTACTACATCATCAGCTGATGTGGATATTTAATTAGGAAGAGCTCTGACATGGGCAAGACAGGGATCGGGTGGCATACTGCCTGGGGAAGGACCAGAGGCTGTCCCCTAGGGGACCCCGGGACTTGCATTCATTACCTTTGTCAACTTATCATCATACAGGGTCCAGCCCTCAGAGAGACAGATTCAGATCCCTGATTCTTCAGCAGTATGAAAACAGACCCTTTTCTGAATAGCAGAATCACTTCAAGCCACCTCACGGTTCTGAGGTTTAAAACCAAAATAGCAAGCCAATGAATCTGCAATGCAAAGCCTAATTTGTGCAGGAACAGAATACATGTTTCCATAAGTCCAGCCCATTCTCTCCCTGACAACAAGCCTACATGGAAAACCAAGCTACTGGAAGAAAGAGGCAGGGTGCTAGGAGACAAGGACTCAGGTGAATAGGTAATGGGCACATTCTGGGCCTCCATTCCTTTACCAGGTGTAATACAGGGCTTCCCAGGGGGCGCTAGCAGTAAAAAACCCATTTGCCAATGCAGGAGACGTAAGAGTTGCAGATTCAGTCACTGGGACAGGAAGATCCCTTGGAGGAGGGCATAGCAACCCACTCCAGTATTCTCGCCTGGAGAATCCCATGGACAGAGGGCTATGGGTCTAGCAGGCTAGCAGGCCATAGGGTCGCAAAGAGTCGGACCCAACTAAAGTGATTAAGCACACACACAGGTATAATATAGCCTCAGGGCCAGCTGAGAGGTAGGCCCGGCTCCCGGCCTGGGGTCAGGGCTTGGGGTATTGTCTATGTGGCTGTCCCATCTCCATTTAAGGGCAGGCAGACCACTGAGACTGGGACAGGGAATACAAGCAGGAAGGCGGCAGGAAACAGAACTAAAAACCAAGCATGGACTAGGCCACGCTGTCGTTGTTGTCTCAGTCATGTTTCACTCTTTTGCCACCTCATGGACTGTAGCCGGCCAGGCTCCTTTGTCCATGGGATTTCCCAGGCAAGAATACTGGAGTGGGCTGCCATTTCCTTCTCCAGGGGATCTTCCCAACCCAGGAATCAAACCTGAGTCTGTTGCGTCTTCTGCATTGGCAGGTGAGCTCTCTACCTGCTGAGCCCCTGGGGAAGCTGGACTAGAGCATACGCCTTCTATAAAATATTGAGTTGGCCAAGTTCATTTAGGTTTTTCTGTAAGATGGTATGTAACAGCCTGAAAGGACTTTTTGGCCAACCCAATATGTCTACCAGAAGATCTGTGAATGTCTGTAACTGCCTTCTGGGCCTTACACGGAAGAAGTTCCAGAGGTTTTCCTGGCTCCAGGTTGGAAAGAAAATACCTTCAGGCTGCATCCTTTCTGGAAGTCTCTCTCTCATGACTTATAGATGTCTCTCAGTCACCTCCCCAGCTACACTGGCCTGACCGAGAAGCTGATCGCCCACCTCGTTATCACTTCAGGCCTCCTCCGGGGAGTCATGACAGCACCTGGGACTGATGGGAGGGCACTGGGCGAAGAGCAGGTGGCTTACAGGCTCAGTTAAATGGCACATTCCCATTCACCAAAGCAGGAGACCGTGGACCGCCCAATCTCTGTGTGTTTTCCAGGGAATTCTTGAACTAAAGAAGGAGTGAATTTATTATTACTAGAGTCTACCCTTTGCATGGAAATGCCCTCACATGCCTGTCAAGTCCCCTGCTGCCTTGAAATATAGCCATAAGACAAAAGGATGGACTCATCTACCTTTAAAACAGTGGAAGGGTTAGTTGCTCAGTTGTGTCCGACTCTTTGTGATCCCACGAACTGTAGCCTGCCAGGCTCCTCTGTCCATGGAATTTTCCAGGCAAGAATACTGGAGTGGGTTGCCATTTCCTTCTACAGGGGATCTTCCCAACCTAGGGATCAAACTCGCATCTCCTGCATTGGTAAGTGGATACTTTACCATCTGAACCATCAGGAAAGCTAATGTTAGAAGAACTACTGTAAAAACTACTTCTGCTAAACCATTGTTTTTTTTTTTTTTTTTTTGCGTAAATCAGAGGCTTATACCACTGTCAAAGAAATTGCAATCCCCGGGGGACTTTAGTATTGTTTGTGTACTTGAAAAGTTAATTTTAAAAAAATAATAGCCAACCAAGAGAGATGTAAAAAGTGAATTGCACCAACAGAAAGGTAAAAAAGAGAAAATAATAATATTTGGAATAACAAACTATTGACATATCGATTTAAACAAGGCAAGAGGGAAATGAAAAATGTTTCTGATGATGATAATATTTGTTAAGTGCTAACTATGGGCAAAATGCTGCTCTAAGCATTGTATATGTACTATCTCATTTAGCTATCACAAAATTTCTATAAAGTAGATACTGTTATCCCCATTTTAGTGGAGAAGACCAAAACCAAAGAGGTTCTAATATTTCTTTTGATAAAGAAGGCATGATGTTCACTGTTCCTTTTGGTTACTTTTTGCATCATTGGAGTATAGGGCAAGATTACATATTCTGTGTTACGCCAGGTCAAAAGGCATCACAACTTGTTAAATCCTATAGAAATCCTGTCTGAGCAAGGCAGCATGGATTACTCTTTAAGAAAAGCAGGCACATTGTGGAAACCTGTTCTGTAATGCACAGGTCAAGTCATTACCCTACCATGTAACACGGCATTGTCAAGAGTTCAAGAAAGCTTGGGAGAATGCCGGTAGCCTGTAAAGTCGGTTTTAGCCCTGTCTTCCAACATCACATTAGAAAAGGGCTCCTCTGTACAACATCCAACAGTAAGAATCAATGGACATGAATTGAGATGAATAAGAGTCTGAAAGAGGGTTATAGGACAGGCAGCTGGCTGAAGTTTTTCCTGCCACTACAGCTAAATATTTCATCTTCCTCAAGCAAGTGAAATGACTAGCCCACACCTAATTAAAGTGCACAGTGATTGTGCTGGGCTGCCTTCACAGCATGACAGACACGTGGCCTCATCAGGAGGCAGCCACAGAAATCAATAGCTGACATTTACTCGATGAGATACAAATTGAGATTAGCTAGCTTCACTTTTTATTCAGCAAATTCAAGTCTGCAATCAATTCCTGTGCCTGTGTAGACTATGGGAATTGGTAGTCTCCAATGGATTTGTTTCTTCCTTAGCTAATTACAGGATACAAGTAAATTCATAATCAATTGCTACCTCTACTTTTACTGTATACATTTCCATGAGCAAAAGAAGTCTGTCAAAGGTGGATATGATGATGGTCTTTACAGACGGATGGAAGCTATTAAATGTTTCACATACATTGTAATACATCAGCTAGTTGATGATCATTTAAAAGACTGGCTTATTTGTTGAACAAATACAAAACTTCCCCTGTGGTTATTAGTTAAACATACAAAAAGTTCTCAGTTTTATCAAGAGCCTCCTTAGAAAAACAGAGCTTCGTCGAGTGTCTGGCACATCACAGAGACCACTCAGCCAGCGTCACCTGTTTTGATGTAGTGGCTGGTGTACAATGGGTAGCAGTGAAGTCAGAAAATCTGACAATCATATTCTAGATCCATCACCCGTTTTTTAGTTTTAAAAATTACATTTTAATTGAAGTATAGTTAATTTATAATGTTGTGTTAGTTTCAAGTATACAGCTAAGTGATTTAGTTATACATGTGTATGTGTATGTGTTTATACTTCTATGGGCTTCCCTGTTGGCTCAGACAATAAAAAGAGCTGACTGAAATGTGGGGCTCGAGTTTGATCCCTGGGTGGGGAAGACCCCCTGGAGAAGGAAATGGCAACCCACTTCAGTAATTTTGCCTGGAGAATCCCATGGACGGAGGGGCCTAGTGGGCTACAGTCCACGGGGTCACAAAGAGTCAGACCTGACTGAGCAATTATATACATATGCATATTCTTTTCCAGATTCTTTTCCATTATAGGCTGTTACAAGATACTGAGTGTAATCTCCTGTGCTATCCAGTAGTCCCTGTGGCTCATCTTTTTGCATATAGTAATGTGTATCCATTAATCCCAAACTCTTATTTATCTTATTTATCTCCCCTCCGCCCCTGCCATCCCCTTTGGTAACCATAAGTTTGTTTTCTATGTCTGTGAGTCTGTTTCTGCTTTGTAAATAAATTCATTTGTATCTTTTTTTTAGATTCCACATATAAGTGGTATCATAGGATTTTTGTCTCTTCTGACTTACTTCTTCTCTGCGTATAATCATCTCTAGGTCCATCCATGTTGCTGCAAATGGCATTATTTCATTCATTTTTACAGCTGAGTAGTATTCTGTTGTACACCACATCTTCTTTATCCATCGCTCTGTCAATGGACACTTAGGTTGTTTCTATGCCTTGGCTATTGTGAATAGTGCTGCTATGAACACTGGGGTTCATGCACCTTTTAGAATTAGGGGTTTCTCTGGATACATGCCCAGCAGTGGTACTGAAGGACAGCATGGTAGAGTTACCATATTATCACCCTTGACCTAACAGTTCTACTCCTGGGTATATGGCACACGGAAGGGAGTGTTCCATCCACCAAAAACTGTGGAAATGAATTCACAAAAGCCAAAACTTGAACTCATCCTAATGTCCATCAACTGTAGGGTAAATAAATAAATTTTGGCAAATCCATAAATGAAATAACTACACAGAAGCGAGAAAGAATGAGCAGCGTGGATGAAGCTCATAGACATAACAGTGAGCCAGGCACCAAAGAGGATACGCTGTACAGTCTGTTTTATATACAGTTCAAATACAGGAAGCACTCAGATGGTGAAAGAGGTGTGAGTAGAAGCTACTTTGGGAAGAGTTATTGCCTGGGAATGTGCATGAAAAGCTCCATCGAGGGAGCTAGAAATGTTCTATTCCTTGATCTGGCTGGTAGTAACATGAGTGTGTCGGAGAAAGCAATGGCACCCCACTCCAGTACTCTTGCCTGGAAAATCCTATGGACCGAGGAGCCTGGTAGGCTGCAGTCCATGGGGTCACTAAGAGTCGGACACGACTCAGTGACTCCACTTTCACTTTTCACTTTCATGCCTTGGAGAAGGAAATGGCAACCCACTCCAGTGTTCTTGCCTGGAGAATCCCAGCGACGGGGGAACCTGGTGGGCTGCCGTCTATGGGGTCGCACAGAGTCGGACATGACTGAAGCGACTTAGCAGCAGCAGCAGCAGCAACATGAATGTGTACATAAAAAAAATCCATTTAGCTGTAAACCTAAAATTCATGTATTTTACTGTTATATCATACTTCCTTCACAGACTACATGACCTCAGACAAATCATTCTCTCTAAACTTCCATTTCCTCATCTGTAGGTCGGGAATGCTAATATAACTACCTCCTAGGATAATTATGAAGTATAAATACAATATTTCATGTAAAGCAGTTAGAACAGAGTCTTGTATAAGAGCATTTGATATATGTTGCCCACTGTAGGGTCTCATTGAGGATGCAGTCATAAACAGGCAGGATTCAGGATTTATAAATTGTCTAAGGAATCATAATTAAGGTAGAAGCTAACACCACAAATGCATATGAACTGGTTTTGAGAAAAGCAAGAACATCTAATCTTATGTTTATAAATTTGAGGGGAAATCTTAGATTCCCAGCTTCTAAATAATGTTTCCCACAGAATTCATTTACATAACAAAGTACTCTACTGAAGTTGAAATATTATTTAATGTAGACCAAAAGATGCCAGTGGATTTCACTTTGAGGACAGGTCTTACATAATTCTAGGTACATTCATTCGTATTTGCTCCTCTCTCCCTGGGACCTGGAGCACTGGAAAGCTGATACTTGGGACCACATACTGACTCTGTCCATCCTAAAGGAAATCAACTCTGAACATTCATTGGAAGGACTAATGCTGAAGGTAAAGCTCCAATACTGTGGCCACCTGATGCGAAGAGCTGACTCACTGGAAAAGACCCTCATGCTGGGAAAGACTGAGGGCAGGAGGAGAAGGAGACAACAGAGGATGAGATGGTTGGATGGCATTATTGACTCAATGGACATGAGTTTGAGTACATTCCAGGAGATAGGGAAGGACAGGGAAGCCTGGCGTGCTGCAGTCCATGGGGATGCAAAGAGTCGCACACGACTGAGTGACTGAACAAGAGCAACAGCTGACTCTGAAGACATCACAGGACCTGGAAACCGATTTCTACAGCAATGATTTTCCAAGGAAGGCCAGCAGTCAAAGGAATTTAAAGGACTTACTAGCTTCTTGCCTTAGTGGAATGAATTATGGATCATGAAAATAGCTGAATCATTTCTCAGGAAAGTTTAGGAATAAGAGTAGGCTGATTTTATCATGACCATTGCTGCAAAACCTCTAAGGTTACAGGACTGAATTCGAGGACTATAAATTTAAGGTGCTGGCTAGAACAGCAGAGGAACCTTTAGAAATTCCCCAGACCTACAGAAAACCTTGTAGCCTTGGGAACTCTTTTTTTTTTTTTAAGATCAAGGGATTTCCCTGGTGGTCCATTTAAGACTTTCCCTTCAAGTGTGGAGGGGAAGTTCAATCTCTGGTTGGGAAGCTAAGATCCCATAAGCTTTGTGGCAAAAAAAAAAAAAAAAACTAAACATAAAACAGAAACAACATTATAACAAATTCAATAAAGGCTTTAAAAATGGTCCACGTTAAAAAAAAATCTTAAAAAATTATAAATAAATAAAGATCCAGCCACCAAGGCTTTGGTGGGATCTTAGTTCCCCAACCAGGGATAGAACCTCACCCTGGCACTGGAAGCACTGGGGTCCTGACCACTGGACCTCCAGGGAATTCCCAGGAGTTCTTGCTACTAGACATTTTTCAAACATCTTATAATAAATAATAGAGTGTGTTGATTCACTTTGAAATACTTCTATGAGCCAATAAAAGACTGACTGTCATGAACCAGGCAAGTGTGGAGAATTGATGAGAACCCAGTCACCCCATAAATGTGCTGCTGAGCAGGGACTCTGAGTCACTGACTGCCCTCAACACGGCCAGCCTGGCTGGTCCTCCAGCCTGCCTCTCCTTCTAGACCCACCGGAACTGTGAGGCTGGAATAATTGCTGTCTAGCTTCTCCGCTCAATACAATAGCCATTGGCCACACGTGGCTAATGTGACGAAGGAACTGAATTCTTCATCATATTGAATTTTAATTCATTTAAATTTCAGCGGCCACTTGTGGCAAATGATTACTGAACTGGGTGGACGGCCCATGCTCGTCAGATCTTGATGAGTCCAGACTGTTTGGGGAGACACCAGTGGCCTGCCCTTGCAAAGACTCTGTTATCCCCATGGTCTGAGCCAATCCCGGAGCAAACAAGGTACAGCCCAGATCCTTCCATCCCAGCACCTAGCCTTGCCGCCCCTGGATCTAGTCAGCTGTTCATGGAGCCTCTCAGTCACTGCATTGGGGATCTGACCTCTCTTTTTGCCCTGGTCTTCTGTCTCACTGTCTGCCTAGCTTCTCATTCACAGCTAGGGGAGGAATTCTACTGGGAGCTCTAGCCCAGATGACTGAGGCCTTAAGACTTCCTCCTGCCACCCCTGTTCCCTGCAGCCCTGCGTCTGATGGAGCTGCTGCTGTGAGTGAACCGAGTGCCCAACAGCATAGCATCGCCAGCTACCTGTGTTCAGTTTACACCCATGGCCAAAATCGGCCGCTGCTCTACCCACTAAGCACCATGCAACTCTCTCAGACGTCAGGCTAGAGAAATGACCCGGGTTCCCCCACCACTTTGGCCACCTGATGCAAGAGCCAACTCACTGGAAAAAACCCTGATGCTGGGAAAGATCGAGGGCAGGAGGAGAAAGGGGCAGCAGAGGATGAGATGGTTGGATGGCATCACTGACTCAAAAGACATGAGTTTGAGCAAACTCCAGGAGATAGCGAAGGACAGGGAAGCCTGGCGTGCTGCAGTCCATAGGGTCACAAAGAGTCAGAAACGATTTAGTGACTGAACAACAACCCATGGTGCTATACACAGCTTCTTTTTCCTTCCTACTGGGCCTCTGGTTACAGTTGGGGTCCAGATTCTTCATTCAGCCTAAAGTTATTCAGAGTTAAGTTATGTTCCCAGTAGAACTATAAAAACTCAAATGTACATGAACAGCTAGGTAAATATTTTGTTTACATTCATAAATGCCCCTAGAAAATAAAATATAGATTTACTTATTATATTTGTGGCCATAAAAAGACTACATCTAGAACTCTTTGGTAAAACAGCCTGCTGCTGCTGCTGCTGCTGCTGCTGCTAAGTCGCTTCAGTCGTGTCTGACTCTGTGTGACCCCATAGACAGCCTGGATTATATAAAATTCTCATGTTCTCTGACATTGACGGTTCATATAATTTAGGGAAACATCTATCAAAACCAGGAGGCTCGTATGGGCAACTTGGCTTATAAATACTTGACAGAAACATAAATGTGTATATTCCCCAAATGCAACTGTCTATATGAGTTGCAGCATTTCAGAAAGAAGTGGCTGTTTCCGAAGTGTGTGAAGGTGATTCATCCTCTACAGGATGATTTAATCCATCATTCTGCCCGAGAAGGTGGGGAGGCGGCATGCTGGCCTGCGGTTCTGAACTCTGTCATACACACTTGGCGGCCCTTCACTTGGGGAGGCATGGGCTTGAAAATAACATCCTTTGAGTTCTGAGTGTTCTGGTTGGAAACTCATATTTCTCAGCTGGGAGATCTGAGGGCAAAGGGTACTTGAAGTGAGTACAGCCTGTAGCTGTTTTCATGATGTGATGTAAGAGTCTTGATGCCTTGAGATGCCTATATTAATCTTTCAGGATGCTCATATGTTTTTGGTCCTGAACAATCTGGGACAACTTGGAAATAGAAAATGAAATAGCTCTAAATGTTTTAAATAATCAGAACGCTGCTACTGGCACTAGTAGTGAAGAATCACATGCCAAATAGAATACACAGGCTCAGTCCCTGCATTGGGAAGATCCCCTGGAGGAGGAAATGGCAACCCACTCCAGTATTCGTGCCTGGGAAATCCCACTGACAGAGGGGCCTGGCAGGCTACAGTCCTAGGGTCACAAAAGAGTCAGATGCAACTGGAGCGCCTTAGCACACGCACACACATAGCAATATACTTGAAAACACAAACGGCATTCAATTACCCAGAGGCTGGTTTTCTGGTTGCTTCTTTCTTTTTCCTCCTCAAGATTTTCTACCAATGACTTGTGCCTCCACCTGCTGGTGTACTCAGGAAATGAAATGGAAATTAAATTCCAAGCAAGTAAATTGTTGCTAAATACTCTGGGAATCTCTGATACAGGTTTGGAGGGAGGAATGGTTAAAATTGGTCTAAAATGAAATTTCTGAAGATGATCAGGTTAACCCATTCATCCTCTATGTTAATGATTAAAAGTGAGATGCAAAAACAAACCAAAAAATACCTTCACTAAACTTCTGATCTCCAACTACCAACGTCTAATTCAATTATCTTACCATCACCCGCAAGCCATTCTATCAATACTCCCACTAAAAGTTTTACAAGAAAATGCAGCAGAGAGATGGAGTATGAACCAAATCATAAATCAGAACATCTCATTTAAAGTCAAAGACAGAAACATCCTCAGGAATGTAAATCAGTCCTAAATCTTCAGCACACCCATAAAAGACGTGTTTAAAGCCCTTTCTGAGAAGACAGCAGAACATTAAAAGCCAGAGCCAGACTTCCAGAGTTGGAAACCCAGCTCTACCCCTTGTAGCTAGATGGCCACAATCAGATGACTCCAGTAAGACTTTTCCTCAGTTTCCCCACGTGTGAAATGGGGCTAATGGACAGTGTCTACTTCATGGCATTACTATGAGGATTAAGTGACTTAATACTTGCAAGGCACCGAGAACAGTTTCTGGCACACAGTCAGTCTTAATTAAATGCTCAGTAAACACTAAAATGCAGCTGGTGCATACTGGTAAGAGGAAATGTGATTGTTATTACCGAGAAACGCTATCTTCTCAGATTGCATGCATTGCCCTGATCACATTATTGTTTGCTAAAGCTACATGCTTGAGCTGTCATGGATTCAGAGAGCCTGCCTATTACCACATAGAGGAAACTGAGTTTAGGCAAGAATAAGCTGGCAATATTCTAAATAGTGAATAAACAGTAGGAGTTCCAGGAATATGTTTTTTGGGGGGAAAAGGCTAATTTCCCATTAAATGATCCAGAAAGATAAATTTACTGCAAAACCTTCACGTTTTTAGATGACACGAAAATGTTCCACGAAATAAAGCACTACAATGGAACTTGTCAAAACACCAACATTATTTTACCCTCATATAAAATGTGATAGTATCATATGAAATAGTCATACAGTTGCAATGTGCATTCTGGTTAAGTCACATCTTCATTTAACCATTCATTCAGTAAAAAAAAACAAACAACAATTAGTACATATTTGATGCCAGTGACTCAACATGGAACAAGGAACAAATAATGGGAAATAATTTCATGCTATGAAGGAAAATGAAGCAGGGAAGAAAGCGACAGTGACAGGGGCTACCTGCCATTAGGAAGACTCGTTTGAGAAGATGGATATTTGAGCAAAGAACTAAATGAAGGAAGAAAGCAAACAATACGGATATCTAGAGAAAGAGCTTACCAGGCAGAGAGGGCAGCCAAACTCTGAAATAGAGACATAGGTGGTCAGTTCCAAAAACAAGGAAGTCAATCAAAAGACTTAAATTATCAAGGGGAAGAGTGGTGAGAAATCAGATGGGAGAAGCAACTGGGAGCCAGGTAACACAGAACTTTTTGGGCCAAGTGTGGCTTGTTTATAAACATGGCCCTAAAATTCTTTTGTAACCTTTCAATGTAGAGGTGGGGCCTCTGTCTCCTTCCTTTAAATCTGAGTGGGCTTAAGATTGCTTAGACCAGTAGAATAGGATGGAAATGACTGTTTTCTGAGGCTGGTTAAGAAAGTGAAGACACGTCTTTGTTTTGGCCAGTGGAACATTTCATGTTTGCAATCATAACCTTGCATGTGACTTTCCAAGGCTGCCATGCTGTGAGAGGACTCAAGCCACATGTAAAGGGTATGTGCACACCCTCTTCCCACCTCCAAGTCTGCAGTCCTAAACTTGTAGTCATGCTAGTTCACACGCCAGACACATGACTCAATATGCCTTCAGATGATTCCAGCTCCCAGCCATCACACCTTCTCAGCTAAGCCCTCAGACACTGGAGCAGACACAAACTATGTCTTGTCCAAAATAGCCCAGAGAATCCATAAGCCTAATAAAATGACTGCTGTAAACTGCCACATTTGGGGCTAGTTTGTTACCCAGCAGTCATAATGAGAAACCATGATAGGAATTTTAGACAAATGAGAAATCTCTGGAGAGTCGATTAACATGATCTGATTCATGAAGTAAGAGAATCACACTCTAGTTTCTGTAGGGAGAGCAGTCTGTAAAAGGGCAGCGTGGGGGCAGAGAGGCCAGTCTGGAGACTACTGCAGTCCTCCAAGCAAGAAGTGTTAGTGCCCTAGGTAGGGCAGCAACAGTGACGATAGTAAGAAGGCCTTTGGTTGACAATACAGTTTCAAAGTGATTCCAATAGGATTTGCTTCTAGATTGGACCTTGTGCGTGGGAAGATGTAAATCAAGAATGACACCAAGGATTTTGACCAGAGCAAGCAACTAAGTGAATAGAGGTGTCATTTCCTGAGATACAAACATTAGAGGAAGAATGGGTTTGAAATCAAGGGTTCGGTTTTAAACATGTGGCAAATAGAAATGAATGAGGAGGAAGCAAGTAGGTATGTGAATTTGGAGGTCAGGAGTAGTGCTGGTTCTGTGTTCAACTCTAAGTGCCCCATTTTAGGAAAGATACATACAGACTAGAGAATATTCAGAAGGGGACCAGGATGCAGATATTTTAAAATGCCATATATTGTTTAAAAAAAAAAAAAGTTGAAGGAACTAACCGTAGGCTGGGTAAAAATATCCATGATGGTGAAGAGGCACTTGAATCAATAGGACACACCATCAGGACTCATCTTCAAGAGTGCACCATGTGCTTCGAGGGACTAAACATCTAAGGCCCACTTTTGTGGAGACTAATATGAAACACCTCAAAACTGACTATGCCTCTCCCCACAGAAGCTACCATTCCAGAACCAGACATCATTACAGACGTTTTGACCTAAACACTACAGGAGATGGACTGAATAGCATCAGGTTGTGTTGGTGAAGAATTCTCTAACCAGAGCAAAGCTAGATAAAACCAATCCCTCCCCCCAAAAAATGAATAAATAAAATTTAAAGGAAATATTATATATATATATATACACACTCCATTTCTATATGTTGCCAGTAAAGGACAAACTGGCCTATACAAAATTTATCTATTCATATCCTATTCTTATCAGGAATGCCCACATGGAGGCGGTTACCCTTAGTGCTGTGACGCTAAGTTATTTTAGCATTAATAATCACAATATTCTGCTTTTTCAGTATTTTAATCCTTTGCATTGATAGAGGGAGTTTCCTGGCCTAAGATCTTAACTCCAGCACTTAGGTGTACTACTTAAACTTTCTATGCCTCCATTTCCTACCTCATTGGATTTATTATGGGGAATAAATAAGGGCATTTGTATGCAGGTCAGGAAGCAACAGTTAGAATTGGACATGGAACAACAGACTGGTTCCAAATAGGAAAAGGAGTACATCAAGGCTGTATATTGTCACCCTGCTTATTTAACTTATATGCAGAGTACATCATGAGAAACGCAGGGCTGGAAGAAGCACAAGCTGGAATCAAGATTGCTGGGAGAAATATCAATAACTTCAGATATGCAGATGACACCACCCTTACGGCAGAAAGTGAAGAAGAACTAAAGAGCCTCTTGATGAAAGTGAAAGAGGTGAGTGAAAGTCAGTTCAGTTCAGTTACTCAGTCATGTCCGACTCTTTGTGACCCCATGAACCGCAGCACGCCAGGCCTCCCTGTCCATCACCAAGTCCCAGAGTCCACCCAAACCCATGTCCATCGAGTCGGTGATACCATCCAACCATCTCATCCTCTGTCATCCCCTTCTTCTCCTGCCTTCAATCTTTCCCAGCATCAGGGTCTTTTCCAATGAGTCAGTTCTTCGCATCAGGTGGCCAAAGTATTGGAGTTTCAGCTTCAACATCGGTCCTTCCAATGAACACCCAGGACTGATCTCCTTTAGGATGGACTGGGTGGATCTCCTTGCAGTCCAAGGGACTCTCAAGAGTCTTCTCCAACACCACAGTTCAAAAGCATCAATTCTCCTGCACTCAGCTTTCTTTGTAGTCCAACTTTCACATCCATACATGACCACTGGAAAAACCATAGCCATGACTAGATGGAACTTTGTTGGCAAAGTAATGTCTCTGCTTTTTAATATGTTGTCTAGGTTGGTCATAACTTTCCTTCCAAGGAGTAAGTGTCTTTTAATTTCATGGCTGCAGTCACCATCTGTGGTGATTTTGGAGCCCCCAAAAATAAAGTCAGCCACTGTTTCCCCATCTATTTCCCATGAAGTGATGGGATCGGATGCCATGATCTTTGTTTTCTGAATGTTGAGCTTTAAGCCAACTTTTTCACTCTCCTCTTTCACTTTCATCAAGAGGCTCTTTAGTTCTTCTTCACTTTCTGCCATAAGGGTGGTCGTGTCTGACTCTTAGAGACCCCATGGACTGGAGCCTACCAGGCTCCTGCATCCACGGGATTTCCCAGGCAAGAGTACTGGAGTGCAGTGGCATTGCCTTCTCTGATAAGGATGGTATCATCTGCATATCTGAGGTTATTGATATTTCTCCTGGAAATCTTGATTCCAGCTTGTGCTTCCTCCAGCCCAGCATTTCTCATGATGTACTCTGCATATAAGTTAAATAAGCAGGGTGACAATATACAGCCTTGATGTACTCCTTTTCCTATTTGGAACCAGTCTGTTGTACCATATCCAGTACTAACTGTTGCTTCCTGACCTGCATACAGATTTCTCAGGAGGCAGGTCAGGTGGTCTGGTATGCCCATCTCTTTCAGAATTTTCCACAGTTGATTGTGATCCACACAGTCAAAGGCTTTGGCATAGTCAATAAAGCAGAAATAGATGTTTTTCTGGAACTCTCTTGCTTTTACAATGATCCAACAAATGTTAGCAATTTGATTTCTGGTTCCTCTGCCTTTTCTAAAACCAGCTTGAACATCTGGAAGTTCACAGTTCAGGTATTGCTGAAGCCTGGCTTGGACAATTTTGAGCATTACTTTACTAGCATGTGAGATGAGTGCAATTGTGCAATAGTTTGAACATTCTTTGGCATTGCCTTTCTTTGGGATTGGAATGAAAACTGACCTTTTCCAGTCCTGTGGCCACTGCTGAGTTTTCCAAATTTGACAGAGTGCCTGATGAACTATGGACGGAGGTTCGTGACATTGTACAGGAGACAGGAATCAAGACCATCCCCAAGAAAAAGAAATGCAAAAAAAGCAAAATGGCTGTCTGAGGAGGCCTTACAAATAGTTGTGAAAAGAAGAGAAGCAAAAAGCAAAGGAGAAAAGGAAAGATATACCCATTTGAATGCAGAGTTCCAAAGAATAGCAAGGAGAGATAAGAAAGCCTTCCTCAGCGATCAATGCAAAGAAGTAGAGGAAAACAATAGAATGGGAAAGACTAGAGATCTCTTCAAGAAAATTAGAGATACCAAGGGAACATTTTATGCAAAGATGGGCTGAATAAAGGAGAGTGAAAAAGTTGGCTTAAAACTCAACATTCAGAAAACTAAGATCATAGCATCCAGCCCCATCACTTCATGGTAATAGATGGGGAAACAGTGGCAGACTTTATTTTGGAGGGCTCCAAAATCACTGCAGATGATGACTGCAGCCATGAAATTAAAAGATGCTTGCTCCTTGGAAGAAAAGCTATGACCAACCCAGACAGCATATTAAAAAGCAGAGACATTACTTTGCCAACAAAGGTCTGTCTAGTCAAACGTATGGTTTTTCCAAAAGTCGTGTATGGATGTAAGAGCTGGACTATAAAGAAAGCTGAGCGCCAAAGAATTGATGCTTTTGAACTGTGGTGTTGGGGAAGACTCTTCAGAGTCCCTTGGACTGCAAGGAGATCCACCCAGTCCATCCTAAAGGAAATCAGTCCTGAGTCTTCATTGGAAGGTCTGATGCTAAAGCTGAAACTCCAATACTTGGGCCACCTAATTCGAAGAACTGACTCATTGGAAAAGACCCTGATGCTGGGAAAGATTGAAGGTGGGAGGAGAAGGTGACAACAGAGGACGAGATGGTTGGATGGCATCACAGACTCAATGGAGATGAGTTTGAGTAAGCTCCAGGAGTTGGTGATGGACAGGGAGGCCTGGTGTGCTGCAGTCCATGGCGTCACAAAGAGTCAGACATGACTGAGCAACTGAACTGAACTGAAATAAGCCAATAATTGCAACGTATTTATTACATAGAAACAGCTGTATAGTCAGTGATTTAAAATACTAGTTCTATTCAGCATCCAGCCATCCAGCACATACTCAGTCATGTCTGACTCTTTGGGACCCCATGGACTATAGCCCACCAAGCTCCTCTGTCCATGAAATTTTCCAGGAAAGAATACTGGAGTGGGTTGCCATTTCCTCCTCCTGGGGATCTTCCCAACCCAGGGACCGGACCTGAGTCTCCTGCATTGCAGGCGGCTTCTTTACCCCTTGAGCCATCAGCATCATCCTATCTATGAATGTACAGTAGAGACCCCTTTGTTTGCTTCTTTTATTATACAATTCACTGAAGCATACAGCATTATGACTTTGAAAACAAGAGCTTCAAAGTCACAGGCATGAACTTAGCCTCTTGCTTTGCAATCACTCCAAAAGGCACTTTCTCGAAGCCCTCTCTACTGATACCAGAACTGCTGTCATTCATTTTACCGTCTCCTTTTCCACTATCTCTGACACTAAATTCATCTGGATTTGAATGTGCCCTGGAAGTGAAAAGGTAAGAATTACTCTGTTATCCATAAAAATGTACAAAATGTCAAACCCATGGCTTAGAGACAATGATAAATATTCTGCAATTACCTTAAACTTGCAGCAGATTTATCCTCTCCCCATCAGGATGGGGGATGAATAGGACCTGAGACTGAACCCTGATTAAAAAGAAGGGTGAGAGCAGCAGCTAATAATATTTCACCCTTAGATATCAGAACTGACAGCAAGCGCAGCATCCGTCATCTAAAGCGCTGCAGGAAAGTGAACTTGTTCAGTCCTGTATGAGTCTTTGTGACCCCATGGACTGTTGCTCAGCAGGCTCCTCAGTCCAAAGAATTCTCCACTGGAGTGGGTAGTCATTCCCTTCTCCAGGGGATCTTCCTAACCCAGGGATTGAACCCAGGTTTCCTGCACTGCAGGCAGATTCTTTACCATCTGAGCCACCAGGGAAGCCCTGAATTGCTACAGGAAGACACCATTTAAACCCTGAAGGAAAGGACTCAAGCTGGATTCACAAGGCAGTTACCAGGGACCAAAACAGTAGGAACACACATGGGCTTCCAGGAACAGAGGACCATCAGGCCTTCTCCTGCCCTCATCTGTGAAGAACTTTTCCTCTCAAAGAAAATAATTAACAAATCCCAAAAAGTCAGCCATTGGAAGTCCCAAACCTGATCAGGCACTGAATCTTCACAAAGCTTCCAGGGTGAAAATCCACTAAAGGTTAACGATGGCACTAAGAGAGTTGGGGGTGCGCTATCCAAGCCCACGGGATCGTGCTCCCCTTCTGAGGTGAGGAGCATAAGGACACCCCACTGTCCCCGGACTGGGAAATTTCTGCAGCCTCGCCCTCCCGGGGCCTCTGAGGAAACGGAAAGCGGCGGTGTCTCCACGAAGCAGCTCAGGCCGAAGCCCCCAGAGTCACAGCCCTTGACCCGCTGCAACTTGGAATGGCCTGGCCATTCACTGCTCGAGTGGCACCAGCTCCGGCCGCGCTCCCAAAGCTTCCTCCTCCTCGGCCCGGGCGGGGCCAAGTCACGGTGACCCCGGCCACCCGGAGAAGGGTGCAAGGGCTGGCCGAAAACCCGACCACGGACGGCCACGGAGAGCTCAAGGAGCCGCTCTGCGCGCCCCTTCCCGGTTCGGCGGCGGCGCCGGCGGTGGCACCAGCACCATTTGTCCGCCAGGTGGTGCAGGATGCGCGGGTACCGGAAGCACCGCGCCCGAGCGCCGCAGGCCCAGCCGTCCTTCGTCCAGCGCCGCGACGACCGCCGTCAGCGGGCCGGCGGGCTGCGGGGACCGCCGACGTTGCAGCGATAGCTCCCTCGGGGCCGCTGTCGCCGCGGAGCTGGAGGTGAGTCAGCTGCGCGTCAAGGCCTTTGTCCGCGTTCCTGGCCTGCTGTCGGGTCGCCAGTGTGCCCAGGGACGCGTCCCACGGCGGAGGCAGCAGGGCTGAGCCATCGACGAGTCGTGGGGTCACCAGCCGGGGTGCGCTCGTCCTGGCCCTGCATCTGCAGCCCCGCCGTGGCCCGGCCTCGGAGCGGCGGCGAGCCGCCGTCCAGCGCCTCCAGCCCTAGCTGCAGCCTGGCCAGTCCCTCGAGGTTAAAACTTCGTCTTGCGCGCAGCCGCCCCGTGACGGGGTCCCCCGAGAGGTAGGTGGCCACGGCGCCCCCAGCCCGGCCCACCTCGGCCTCCAGCAGCCGGTGGGCGACCTGGCCGTTGAGGGTCCCTGGCGGCCACCCTGGCCAAGTAGGCCCCGGGCAGGTTGTTCTCGCGCACTGACACCTCATAGACTGGCCGTGTGAAGAGCGGCGCGTTGTCATTCTCGTCGCCCACGCGCACCGTGTAGGGCCGCACTGTGCGCAGCGGGGGCGCGCCGCGGTCCTCGGCCACCAGCGTCGGGTTGTACTCGGAGATGCGCTCGCGGTCCAGGGACGCCGCGGTCACCACCAGGTAGCTGCCCGCGTAGGCCGGCTGCAGCCGGAAGTGCTCGTGCCGGTAGAGGGCGCAACGCACCTGCCAGTTGGCGCCCGAGTCCCTGTCCGAGGTGCTGACCAGCGCCACCAGGCTCTCACGCGCCGCCCCCTCCGGCACCAGCGAGATGGCTCCCGCCTCCGGCGTCTCAGGCCCGGTCGACAAGGTGGCCTCCCCCGCCAAGAGCGGCGGCGGCGGGGAAGGGCGAGGCAGCAGGCGCGCCCGGGGCGGCCAGCGGGATGATGGAAATGTCCGGAGCGTTGTCATTGACGTCGCGGAGGCGCACGATGACCTTGCAGGTGGCGGCGCGGGGCCCGGGGCCGCGGTCCTGCGCCCGCACGTCCAGTTCGTAAGTGTCCTGGCACTCGTAGTCCACGGGCCCCGCCAGGGTGAGGCGGCCGGAGCGCGGGTCCAGGCGGAAGAGGCGGCGCGCTTCGGGCGGGGTGCGGGCCCCGAAGGCGAACACCACGTCGCCGCTGGGGCCCTCGTCGGGGTCCGCCGCGTCCAGGTCTAGCAGGAGCGAGCCCACGGGCGCGTCCTCAGCCAGCTCCACTTCCGCCACGGCACCCTGCTGGAAGGCCGGGCTGTGGTCGTTGGCGTCCAGCACGCGCACGCTGAGGGCGGCCGTGGCGGAGCGCGGCGGGCGGCCGCCGTCCTGGGCCACCAGCCCCAGGCTGTAGGTGGCCTGGCTCTCGCGGTCCAGCTCCTGCAGCAGCACCAAGTCGGCGCACTGGGCACCGTCCGCGCGCGTCTGCAGCTCCACGCGGAAGGGGCTGTGGGGCTCTGCCAGGCGCACGCTTTGCAGCCCGTTGGCGCCCACGTCCTCGTCCACGGGCACCTCCAGGGGGATGCGCATGCCCACCGCTGCTCCCTCGGACACCTCCATGGGAATCTGGGCCCGGGGGAAGCGAGGCGCATGGTCGTTGATGACCCTCACGAACACCTCCGCGTGCACCAGCCGGAACTGCTCCTGGGAGAAGCTGACCACGTTGAAGGCCAGCAGGCACTGAGGGGCCTGGCCGCACAACCGCTCTCGGCCCAGGCCCGCATCCCCGACGGTCAACCTGTCGCCCTAGCGCAGCGAGCTGTTTATCAGGCGGAACCGGCCCAGTACCTAGCGCTGGGAATTAAACAGGACGTGGTCACACAGAACACTGATGAAGGTGCTGGGGGCTTCTCCCTCACAGGTGTAGAAATTGACAGTTTCGGTTCAATACCCTGACACCAGCAGCAGCCACAGAAGCAGCAGGGACTCCAGTCCACCCCTGAGTAAAGTGTCAGCGGGGAATCTGAGCCTGCAGTGAGACATTCTTGGGCCTCATCCGCCCTTCTGAGCGCACAGTGAGGAGACACTTGCCCTCTTAAATACTTCTGATCACTAAACCCTCTTCTGCTGTGTAATCGCTTTTCTCTGCCCTGGGCGCAAGCATGCTTCTTCTGAACCCTACCAGGGAGACTGCGGAGAGAAAAATATGTAAATAAGCCTCCACCGGAGCCAATCCACAGTCTCCTGGCCTCCGGGTCTTATTCCCTTGAAAGAGCTCGCAGGAGAGCCCGGGGAGCTGAACAGTGGCCAGGGCAATGCAGTAGGTCATTGAGATTCCTACAGAAGTTTACACTATAAAAATGCACCCCGCTTGCTTTGCCAGTGTGCTGGGAGTCTCACTTTGACAGCCTGAGCAGGGGAGCCGCAGCCTCTTTATTCCTTCCTGAGCACGCATAGTCATCAGACAGAGGCACAGTTTCTATTGTGCTTCACCATTTTGAAACAAACGCATATATGTATCCTTCCCCACCCACAGTTATCCGTCTATACTGGGTTATCATTTCCTGTATTGAGAGATTGTAAGGGAACAGCTTCTTCAGAACCAGGCAGTGTCTAATCAGAAAAGCACGGTTTTCCAAAGTAATCAATTCTAAATAGCTTTTCCCTAGCCAAGAAACCATTGATGGCGAAATTTCCACCCCTTCCTCTCCTTTTATGTCAGTAATTACTTATACATGAAGACTCAGTGTCGGTCAGGGAGGTTTGTCAACGACAAACCACTGTAAGGGATGGTTAAGGGTAAGAAAAAGATTTAAGGAAATATATTGCAGTCAGTCTTGTTAGAAAATTGCTATAGACCAATTATTTTTAAAAAGCCCTTGGCTGAAGAAAACCACGGGTGGCCTGATAGGCTGAAGGCTAAAGAAACATTAAACCATCTGTCTAAAGCACAACAGGCCTGTGTGAGGTTCCCTTTATGTGTGAAGTGTTCTAAATGCTAAACAGCCCCACATGGTAATGATGACATTGTTCCTCGTGCCATGGAGCTGTCATCAAGGCAGAGTGTTCTTTAACCAGTTGTCTTGAATAAAATCAGTGAGCAGGCTGAGTTATTAATATGCCCAGGCTATTCTTGGCTCCTACATGTTCTGTAATGTTATTGATTCCTGCAGAGACATGTCAGTAAATGACTTTTTTTTTTTCTATCACTCTTCCGAAGGAGTTGCACTTATCTTAGCACCAGGATCTGTGAACCCAGTTCTGAAACTGAGCCACCTTTGATGAGATAATTAATTTCCAGGGGTTTTAATTTAGTGGAGCATTTGGCAATGAGTCTAATTACAAGTACCAGCAACTGATAGAGAAGTGCAGCGGGGAGCATGGGTTGATTTTCATCGGGTACTCTGAAATTCTGCAAAGAGAAAGAGCTTCGTTTTGTTTAGTTTTTTATAATTTTTTTTTATTGCAGTATAGTTGGTTTACAGTGTTGTGCCAATCTCTGCTGTTATAAAGTGACTGTTATACACATATAGACATTTTTTTAAAAATATTTTTCCCATTATGGTTTATTATGAAATATTGAATCTAGAAGGACTGGGAGTTTAGGATTAGCAGAGGTAAACTATTATACATATAATGGATAGACAACAAGATCATATTGTACTTTAGATTTTTTAAAGTTTGCTTTTTATAATTCAGATGAGGCATTAATCTGAAGAAGGATACAACCCCCTTTCAGTTTAGTGAGACTAGATTTCTTGTAAGCCAGTATCTTCAATGATATTATAACAGTGTGTTTACTTTCTGTCTTAGAACTGGGTATTTCAGTGAAGCATCTGGTTATTCTGCCTTTGGGTCTTGAGGAAAACAAGAGGACCTGATCTCTTTACCCAACTTCTTAATTCCTATATGCACCTTACTGGAAGACTGAAAATCCATTCAACCCATGCCTTTTAAAAGGCACGTGCTTTCATGCACTTTCGCCAGGAGAGGGACCCATTTAACCACAGTCCAAGTCTCTCTCACAGTCCCTGCCAGGCCTGGCTTTCAACAGTCTTCAGCATTATTGTTGCCATTCACGATCAGAAAAACTGCTCAGCATCCTGAAAATGAAGAAGAGTCCATGACTCTATCTACCGAACATCAAAGACCCAGATAAAATATTTTAGAAGGCAGGCAATCATACACATTACCTCCACAATGCTAAACATCTGGCCACTTAATGTTTGAAAACATCCAGCTCTGATGCTTAAATGCTTGATTGCATTTCCCCACTTTTCCTCCAGCTGTTTGGCAGCAAGGAGACCATCTATGATAAGAAATGTGCTATACTGTCAGTGATTCATTATTAGTGTTAGCTTCACTTCCTAGTAAACAACCACCTTATTAAAACACTGCTTCATGAATGGAGGACAGCTGGAGTTTCAAGAAAGAGACATTTTCTGAGGCAAAAATCACTTCTGTGCCCATAGAGTGACGCGCTAAATAATATAGAAACTGTATGATCTGTGCCCCTAGGGATATGTCATCCGGAAGCAGTGTTTACAGGCTTGAGCTCTGTGGTACTCTCACATTCCATTCTGTTGACTCTGTTAGATAAAAACCTGTCTCAATATTAAAAAACATCATGGCAGAAATTTGCTTTCTGTTGCTTGTTTTCCCATTTGCCAGCATATTGCCAGACTCTAAGCCCATAAAATGTAGTTCTGATCTCTACTGGGGGCAAACGTGGATCAAAATAAGCAGTGTGACCAAGGGGACCAGCGCCACCACAGGAAGACCAAAATGTGAATAAAGCTGTAACTTGGTCCTCTTGCTCAGTTTGGTTTTAAAAGGGATGAAGGGGGAGGGTTTGGGTGGACCCCCGCTGTGTTCGCTTTTGTTCCTGAAACAAAAGCACCAGACAGACGTGCTAGAGTTCCGCCCCCACCACCAAACGCCAGGAAACCAGACCTGTGAAACAGGGTCTGCATTCCAATCATGTTAATAAAAGGCTTTCTTTGTGGCTGAACAAGTAACACCAGTATCCCTGGCACGCTAAAACATGCTATATGAAGCTAAGGTCACTTTCACCATAAACGTGGGGGAAAACTGCCCCTAATTCAAATTAGTGCCTGGGCTTTTGCACCCTTTTGCACATTTCCCTTCTACTGTTACACAAAACCAGCGACATATGCTTAAGGGAGAGTTCCTAATATGAATATTTGGCTAGATCAAGGTGTCTACACATCAGAAAAAACATCAACTTTTATAGAACCTTGCACGCACACTTCTGTGGCCCAGAAACAGTTTCCGAGCCATTTAGAACAAATCACTCTGTGTACTACACTGAGACCCATTTTCATTTCTCAACTGAACAAACATTCTGGAGACGAATGAGCAAAACATTATCAAGTGCAATGTTTCTATCTTCAAGGAGCAACTTCTAGAAATTGAAGCTATGAAGACTGTTGGAGAGAAAACAAATCAACCTAACAGCTGAGTAGTTCTTTTTTTTTTTTTTTGTCTTCCTGTTTTAAAAATCATACCTTGAAAAAACTGAAGTCATTCTTCAGCAGTGTGAGCCCCCCAGATTGAGAGTAACGGTTCTAAGCACTCTCAGAAGAAGATTCATTATCTCCGATTCCTGTTACCCCCCTGCATAATCAGTTTGTTATTAGGTCTTAACTGCACAGTCATTTATAAGAAAAGTTATCAGCAAATTGCCGGTCCTTTTTGGAAAATGATTTTCGGGAAAATAATTCAGCCCTGAATTCAGCCAAAATACTGTCCTCAAGCATAGCCTAAACACAAATGATATTTATCAACTTTTTAAGTACTTTAACCTAGAGAAAATCACAGGGAAACTCTGTAGAGTAGCAACACTAATCACAAACTCCCCTTAACATAAAAGACTGGATGACATAATCTTCACTTAGAGAAAAGTTTCCTGTAGGATCATTATGTTAATAACGATATTATCAAAATTATGTAATCTTAAAATAGTGGATAAAACTAGTTTTTAAATTGCTGATTTTATTAGTCTGATTCTATGAGGAAACTAGGGCTTCGCTGGTGGCTCAGAGGTAAAGAATTCACCCGCCAATGTGGGAGACGAGGGTTGTATCCCTGGATCAGGAAGATCCCTTGGAGAAGGAAATGACAACCCACTCCAGTATTCTTGCCTGGAGATTTCCATCGACAGAGAAACCTGGTGGACCACAGTTCATGGGATCACCAGTCGCCACGACGTAGCGGCTAAACAACAACAACGTGAAGGAAATTAAATCAATGAATAATGGAAAATTGTTTACCTTTTGGGTTCAGGGATACCTTAGTCCCCAAATGAGCCAGAGAAATTGACTTTGGTACCTGACTTTGGTCACTGGCTCAAGGGCCATACTTTGCATTCTTACTACCCTACAGGAAGGAAAACCCCCTCCTACTCAACAATGTTGCAAAGCAAGACAAGAATAAAAGAATATGGATTGAGAAGCAACTTTTCGTCTGTCTTATTTTAACTTCATCTCTCTTCCTCTTACCTAAATCTTTCTATTCCTACCCTAACCTATGACCACCAGTAATCAGAACACTTTGAGGTCCTTTATCAACACATATTTGATCAAGTATCAGTGACCCAATAAAGCTCACAGTCTTGTAGAAGAAAATGTTGCTGTTGTTTAGTCGCTAAGTCATGTACAACTCTTTTGTTACCCCATTGACTGTAGCCCACCAGGCTCCTCTGCCCATGGGATTTCCCAGGCAAGAATACTGGAGTGGGTGGCCATTTCCTTCTCCAGGGGATCTTCCCGACTCAGGGTGTCTCCTGCATAGCAGGCAGATTCTTGACCACTGAGCCACTTGGAAAAGAAAATAGTTCAACATTACAAAATAAACCAGAAGAGTTCAGAGAAGACATAGTGCCAGATAACGTGGAGAAAGTTATATCAAATGCAACCAGGAAGAGGTCGCAGACTTGACAGGTAAAATCACAGTCAGCCAGGACTACCAGGGATGCAGAGAACCTGGGAGTGTTGTTCCAAGCTGTAAGGAGAGGCAGGCACAAAAGCCTTTGCTGAGCACTGAGTATACCAGTCAGTAGGAGTGGATGGCTTTAGGAGAACAAGCTTGAATGGGTGGCACAGCTGAGGAGAACAGTGATGCTAAGCTGAAGAGTTTAGACACTTTTAAAGGATCAGTGAGGAAACACGGAAGTGTGTGGGGAAAGAGCAACCACCTTGAATACGTATCAACAATGATATGTAATCTATTACTGTGTGTGTGAGTTGTTCAGTTGTGTCCAACTTTTTGCAACCTTTCTGTAGTCCATCAGGCTCCTCTGTCTACTGGATTCTCCAGGCAAGAATACTGGAGTGGATTGCCATTCCCTCCTCCAGAGGATCTTTCTGACCCAGGGATCGAACCCTGGTCTCCTGCATTTCAGACAGATTCTTCACCGTTTGAGCTACAGGGAAGTCGAATTCTATTACTGTAGTTCCCCCTAACTAAGGATCATATGTTCCAATACCCCTCGATGCATGAAATCACAGAGAGTACTGTTAAGTTTTTTGCTATACATACAGCCTCAGTTCAGTTCAATTCAGTCGCTCAGTCATGTCCGACTCTTTGTGACCCCATGGTCTGCAGCACACCAGGCCTCCCTGTCTATCACCAACTCCCGGAGTTTACTCAAACTCACATCCATCGAGTCGGTGATGCCATCCAGCCATCTCATCCTCTGTCTTCCCCTTCTTCTCCCGCCTTCAATCTTTCCCAGCATCAGGGTCTTTTCCAATGAGTCAGTTCTTCACATCAGGTGGCCAAAGTATTGGAGTTTCAGCTTCAGCATCAATCCTTCCAATGAATATTCAAGACTGATTTCCTTTAGGATGGACTGGTTGGATCTCCTTGCAGTCCAAGAGACTCTCAAGAGTCTTCTCCAACACCACAGTTCAAAAACATCAATTCTTCGGCATTTAGCTTTCTTTATAGTCCAACTCTCACATCCATACATGACCAATGGAAAAACCATAGCTTTCACTAGACAGACTTCTGTTGGTAAAGTAATGTTTCTGTTTTTTAATATGCTGTCTAGGTTGGTCATACCTTTTCTTCCAAGGAGCCATTGTCTTTTAATTTCATAGCTGCAATCACTATCTGCAGTGATTTTGGAGCCCCAAAATTAAAGTCTGTCACTTTTCCCCATCTGTTTGCCATGAAGGGATGGGACCAGATGCCATGATCTTAGTTTTCTGAATGTTGAGCTTTAAGCCAACTTTTTCACTCTCCTCTTTCACTTTCATCAAGAAACTCTTTAGTTCTTCTTCACTTTCTGCCACAAGTGTGGTGTCATCTGCACATCTGAAGTTATTGATATTTCTCCCAGCAATCTTGATTCCAGCTTGTGTTTCTTCCAGCCCAGCGTTTCTCATGATGTACTCTGCATATAAGTTAAATAAGCAGGGTGACAGTATACAGCCTTGACGTACTCCTCTCCTGATTTGGAACCAGTCTGTTGTTCCATGTCCAGTTCTAACTGGTGCTTCCTGACCTGCATACAGATTTCTCAGGAGGCAGGTTAGGTGGTCTGGTATCCCCATCTCTTTAAGAATTTTCCACAGTTTGTTGTGATCCACACAGTCAAATGCTTTGGCATAGTCAATAAAGCAAAGTAGATATTTTCCTGGAACTCTCTCGCTTTTTTGATGATCCAGTGGACATTGGCAATTTAATCTCTGGTTCCTCTACCTTTTCTAAATCCAGCTTGAACATCTGAAAGTTCATGGTTCATGTATAGTTGAAGCCTGGCTTGCAGAATTTTGATCATTACTTTGCTAACGTGTGAGATGAGTGCAATTGTGCAGTAGTTTGAGCATTCTTTGGCATTGCCTTTCTTTGGGATTGGAATGAAAACTGACCTTTTCCAGTCCTGTGGCCACTGCTGAGTTTTCCAAATTTGCTGGCATATTGAGTACAGCACTTTCACAGCATCATCTTTTAGGATTTGAAATAGCTCAACTGGAATTCCATCATCTCCACTAGCTTTGTTCGTAGTGATGCTTTCTAAGGCCCACTTGACTTCACATTCCAGGATGTCTGGCTCTAGGTCAGTGATCACACCATTGTGATTATCTGGGTCATGAAGATCTTTTTTGTACAGTTCTTCTGTGTATTCTTGCCACCTCTTCTTAGTATCTTCTGCTTCTGTTAGGTCCCTACCATTTCTGTCCTTTATCGAGCCCATCTTTGCATGAAATGTTCCCTTGGTATCTCTAATTTTCTTGAAGAGACCTCTAGTCTTTCCCATTCTATTGTTTTCCTCTATTTCTTTGCTCTGACTATGGAGGAAGGCTTTCTTATCTCTCCTTGCTATTCTTTGGAACTCTGCATTTAAATGGGTATATCTTTCCTTATCTCCTTTGCCTTTGGAAAACCACAATCACAGAAAACTAACCAACCTGATCACATGGATCACAGTTCACTTCAGTTCAGTTGCTCAGTCGTGTCCGACTCTTTGTGACCCCATGAATCACAGCACGCCAGGCCTCCATCACCAATGCCCGGAGTTCACTCAGACTCACATCCATCGAGTCAGTGATGCCATCCAGCCGTCTCATCCTCTGTCATCCCCTTCTCCTCCTGCCCCCAACCCCTCCCAGCATCAGAGTCTTTTCCAATGAGTCAACTCTTCACATGAGGTGGCCAAAGTACTGGAGTTTCAGCTTTAGCATCATTCCTTCCAAAGAAATCCCAGGGCTGATCTCCTTCAGAATGGACTGGTTGGATCTCCTTGCAGTCCAAGGGACTCTCAAGAGTCTTCTCCAACACCACAGTTCAAAAGCATCAATTCTTCGGTGCTCAGCTTTCTTCACAGTCCAACTCTCACATCCATACATGACCACAGGAAAAACCATAGCCTTGACTAGACAGACCTTTGTTGGCAAAGTAACTTCTCTGCTTTTGAATATGCTATCTAGGTTGGTCATAACTTTCCTTCCAAGGAGTAAGTGTTTTTTAATTTCATGGCTGCAGTCACCATCTATAGTGATTTTGGAGCCCCCAAAAATAAAGTCTGACACTGTTTCCACTGTTTCCCCATCTATTTGCCATGAAGTGATGGGACCGGATGCCATGATCTTCATTTTCTGAATGTTGAGCTTTAAGCCAACTTTTTAACTCTCCACTTTCACTTTCATCAAGAGGCTTTTTAGTTCCTCTTCACTTTCTGCCATAAGGGTGGTGTCATCTGCATATCTGAGGTTATTGATACTTCTCCCAGCAATCTTGATTCCAGCTTGTGCTTCCTGCAGTCCAGCGTTTCTCATGATGCACTCTGCATATAAGTTAAATAGGCAAGGTGACAATATATAGCCTTGATGTACTCCTTTTCCTATTTGGAACCAGTCTGTTGTTCCATGTCCAGTTCTAACTGTTGCTTCCTGACCTGCATACAGATTTCTCAAGAGGCAGGTCAGGTGGTCTGGTATTCCCATCTCTTTCAGGATTTTCCACAGTTTATTGTGATCCACACAGTGAAAGGCTTTGGCATAGTCAATAAAGCAGAAATAGATGTTTTTCTGGAACTCTCTTGCTTTTTCCATGATCCAACGGATGTTGGCAATTTGATCTCATGGACCACAGCCTTGTCTAACTCAATGAAACTGTAAGCCATGCTGTGTAGGGCCACCCAAGACGGACAGGTCATGGTGGAGAGTTCTGACAAAACGTGGTCCACTGGAGAAGGGAATGGCAAACCACTTCAGTATTCTTGCCTTGAGAACCCCATGAACAGTATGAAAAAGCAAAAAGATAGGACACTGAAAGACGAACTCCCCAGGTCAGTAGGTGCCCAATATGCTACTGGAGATCAGTGGAGAAATAACTCCAGAAAGAATAAAGGGATGGAGCCAAAGCAAAAACAACACCCAGTTGTGAATGTGACCAGTGATAGAAGCAAAGTCCGATTCTGTAAAGAGCAATATTGCATAGGAACCTGGAATGTTACATCCATGAATCAAGGCAAATTGGAAGTGATCAAACAGGAGATGGCAAGAGTATACATTGACACTCTAGGAATCAGCAAACTAAGATGGACTGGAATGGGTGAATTTAATTCAGATGACCATTATATCTAGTACTGTGGGCAAGAATCCCTTAGAAGAAATGGAGTAGCCATCATAGTCAACAAAAGAGTCCAAAAGACAACACTTGGATGCAATCACAAAAATGACAGAATGATCTCTATTCACTTCCAAGGTAAACCATTCCATATCAAACCATTCAAGTCTATGCCCTGACCAGTAATGCTGAAGAAGCTGAAGTTGAACAGTTCTATGAGACCTTCTAGAACTAATACCCAAAAAAGATGTCCTTTTCATTATAGGGGACTGGAATGCAAAAGTAGGAAGTCAAGAAATACTGGAATAGCAGGGAAATTTGGTCTTGGAGTACAGAATGAAGCAGGGGAAAGGCTAATAGAGTTTTGCCAAGAAAACACGCTGGTCATAGCAAACACCCTCTTCCAACAACACAAGAGAAGACTCTACACATGGATATCACAAGATAGTGAATACCAGAATCAGATTGATTATATTCTTTGCGGGCAAAAATGGAGAAGCTCTATACAGTCAGCAAAAACAAGACCAGGAGTTGACCATGGCTCCATCATGAACCATGATTGCCAAATTCAGACTTAAATTGAAGAAAGTAAGGAAAACCACTGGACCATTCAGGTATGACCTAAATCAAATCCCTTATGATTACACAGTGGAAGTGACAAATAGATTCAAGGGATTAGATCTGATAGACAGAATGCCTGAAGAACTATGGACGGAGGTTCGTGACATTGTACAGGAGGCAGTGATCAAGACCATCCCCAAGAAAAAGAAATGCAAAATGGCAAAATGGTTGTCTGATGAGGCCTTACAAATAGCTATGAAAAGAAGAGAAGTGAAAGGCGAAGGAGAAAAGGAAAGATATACAGACAGCCTATGGGGTCACAAAGAGTCAGACACAACTCAACAACTAAACCACACCATCACATATCTATGATAAACTTTAACTTATAAATCAGGCATAGTAAGAGATTAACAGCAATAATTAATAAAATATAACAACTTTAACAACACCATAATAAAGGTTATGTGAATGCTATTTCTCTCTCCCTCCCTTTCCTTCTCCTCCCCCATCTAAATATCTTACTGTACAAATTTAATGCATTTTCCATGCTCACTAAGCATTTCTCATGCACTGTGGCCATAGCTTTTGCAATTTGAGGCACAACAGCAAAACTAGTACAAATTTCTTTTTCTTTTTCCACAACTTTATGGATAGAAAATTTATTAATACCATAGATGTTAGCAACCTCAGCATACAATTTTTTTTCTTATTAAGTGGGGCATCTTTCACCTTTCCACTTAAAGGAAGCGCATTGTGGCTTTCCTTTCGCATATTCAAATCACCAGCATCACTGCTCTGGCAGTTTGGAACCATTATTAAGTAAAATAAGGGTTGCCTGCAGCCTATCTGATAACACGGTGGCTTCTAGATGAGTCAGGGGCAGGATGCAACAGACAGAGGGTGATTCTCGTCCTGGGTGGGATGCAGCAGATGGCACAAGATTTTATTATCTTACTCAGAACAGCATGAAGTTGAAAAAAAAAACCAGGGAGTGCTTTTTTCTGGAATTTTCTGTTTAATATTTTCAGACCTCAGTTGACCATAGGGAATTGAAACCAGGTGAAACCACAGATGATGTGGGCAGGGGGAATACTGTGCGATAAATCATGCTAAACGACTGCTTTTCTTGAACACTGGTGAAATGCTTGAAAACTGTTTTGTCGTATGGTGGTAGTTTTATCCCTAGCTACTGGGCATATACCCTGTGTGTGTCAGTTGTCAGTCTCGCCCGACTTTTTGCAACCCCATGGACTGTAGCCCACCAGGCTTCTCTGTCTGTGGGATTCTTGAGGCAAGAATACCGGAGTGGATTGTCATTCCCTTCTCCAGAGAATCTTCCCGACCCAGGGGTCAAACCCTGGTCTCCTGCATTGCAGGCAGATTCTCTACAGGGATGATGAACTACAGGGAAGTCTCTAAGGAAACCATAATTGAAAAAGACACATGCGCTTCAGTGTTGATTGAAGCACTATTTACAGTCACTAGGACATGGAAGCAACCTAGATATCCATCGACAGATGAATGGATCAAGAATCTGTGGTACGTATACACAGTGGAATGTTACTCATCTATAAAAGAATGCATTTGAGTCAGTTCTAATGAAGTGGATGAAGCTAGAGCCTATTACACAGAGTGAAGTAAGTCAGAAAGAGAAAAACAAATATCATATATGAATGCATATGTATGGAATCTAGAAAGGTGGCACTGATGGACCTATTCGCAGGGCAACATTGGAGACGCAAATACAAAGAGCAGACTTGTGGACCCAGTGGGGGAAGGAGAGGGTGGGATGAACTGAGAGACGAGCGTGGAAACGTATCTATTACCATACGTAAAATAGATGACCAGTGGGAATTTGCTCCATGACACAGGGAGCCCAAATCCAGTGCTCCGTGACAACCTACACAGGTGGGAGGGGGAGGGAAGAGGGAGGGGGTTCAAGAGGGAGCAGACATGTGTACACCTATGGCTGATTCATGTTGATATATGGCAGAAACCAACGCAATATTGTAAAGCAATTACCCTCCAATTAAAAATAAATACTTTTTTAAAGTGTTAAAAAAAAATAAAGGATTGTTTGATTGGAAGCTTTAAACCATGATCGGGCACAATATTTGCCAAATAAATGATCAAGGCAATATGATATGGTACACAACTTCTGCCTACCTCAAAACACACCTGGTAGCAGAATGAATTAAAGAGAGAGAGGAAGCAAGAAGATCACTGCAGCTGCCTCTGCAATCTACATGGTGGTGGTGGTTTAGTCACTAAGTGTATCATGCTAAGTCTCTTCAGTTGTGTCTAACTCTTTGTGACCCTGTGGACTGTAGCCTGCCAGACTTCTCTGTCCATGGGATTCTCCAGGCAAGAATACTGGAGTGAGTTGCCATTCCCTACTCCAGGGGATCTTACTGATCCAGGGATCAAACCTGCATCTCCTGAGACTCCTGCATTGACTCTCAAATATTGAAGAATATAGTATTCCCAAATAGATTTCCCAAAGGCCCCTGCTACATCTCAGCTGAATGACCACATACAAAAGACTTTATCTCTACCAACCTCTATGTCCTTAGAGAGAAATGCTTGCTTTGAGGGATTGCCCTGAGACTTAAGTAAGAAAATGTGGAAAGAGCAAAAAACCCAGTGTCTACAGTTTTGTAGGGTTTCAAAAGACAACTGAATCATTTGTTATAGACACTTGCATATCACACTAAGATTTATTTACTTAAAGGTATATTTCTTACCTCCAGTTATGATTCCTTCCAGGTATTAATTATGTCTTCATCAAATTTGTGTTCCAGTGCCCAGTCCCTTGCTGACCACATGAGAGGGACTCATGAATATTTTGAAACAGTTGTAAAGGTCCCATCACCCAAGAATGCATAATTCTTATCACATTATATCATCTGAATTCTAAACCAGAAGACTGGCTAAAGGATCGTAAGATCCTTGGAACTTGTAGTTTGTGTAAGACTTCTGCAAAAAGCAATACTTATAATAATATGGGCTTCCCAGGTGGTGCCAGTGGTAAAGAACCTACCTGCCAAATACAGAAGACATAAGAGATGCAGGTTCAATCCCTTGGTCTGGAAGATCCTCTGGAGGAGGGCATGGCAACCCACTCCAGTACTCTTGCCTAGATAATCCCATGAACGGAGGAGCCTGATGGGTTACAGTCCATAGCATCGCAAAGAGTCTGACATGACTGAAGTGCCTTAGCATGCACACATGCATTGAATAATATACAAGACTCGGTGCAACCACATATAACAAAACTGGTTTCTTGAGTCAGTTGCAATACTGACCTATCAGCGCACGTTGGACAGTCATTGTTTTTGCCTGCTCAGCATCCAATCTTCTTTGAGAAACTACCTCTTCCCTAAATCAGTCCTTGTACATAGGGTATGATAGATGCCCCTACCCTTGGTGCTAGGATGGCCACGTGACCCACATTTAGCCAAATTAAAATATCCCATCCTCTAGGCTGCAGAGATTGACTCAAGTAAATGCATGTTTCCCAACTCAGGCCAACGAAGCCCACTGAGCATCAGCTCCAGGATTGTAGAAACAGTTACTAAGAAAGGGGCTTTCTCCTCTGAAGTTGCTAAAATGTAAACCGGATGTGAGCCACCAGGTTGGGAGTGTTGGCCTGAGGTCAACATTAAAAAAAAAAAAAACACTGAAATGGCTCTGAGCACTTAGATCCAGCCATGCCTGATCTCCCACTGAGCTTTTCATATAAGGGTAACGGCAACTTCCCCTTTTATGTCCAAAAAAATTAGCAGCTGTAATTTCTGTTGTCTCCAAAACAATCATAACAAATTCCAATATTAGAAAAGGAATTGTCAGGAACAGACTCTAAAATGGGCAATTTGCTGAGGGCACCCAGGGAGGAGGTCCGTGGAGACTTATTGACATGCGAAGTCAAGAGATTACCCTGCATTCTTGCTGTGCGTTTGCCCAGCTTCTGGTAAGCCGTGACTTGTACTTTGGGATTCAGATCATGTGTCTATCAGAGCCACACGCTAGGTCAGAGGTTGGAAGGGCGTGGCTACATTCATTTTTAAAAAGGATAGTCTCCACTTGAACGTAGTCCCTCTGAGGGCAGAAAGGGAAGAAAGCATAGTATCACTAAAGCAGCTCCATTTCTGGCTGAGGCCAGTAATCCAAGAAGGCTGAAAGTTGGCAATCCCAGCAAGTCTTCAGGGCTAAAAAAAAAAAAAGCAAAAATATTTTTACCAAACTAAAGTTAGTGCAAAAAAAAAAAAAAATCACTGGCAAATATAATCAGGAAGATACCATTGAGGTCTCACAGAGACTTCAGGCGCCCCTGTCCCTCTTAAATTCCCCTTAAGTCTGGAAGATCCAAGTTAGGAAAAATTAAAATCACCTCACGGCAAAAAGCCATCCCTGGAGATGTAATTTGGGAGCAGAGGGGCATATATTCACTGTGACTCCCACCCTAAGAAGTTGTTCTGAATGACCCTGGAGAGGCCCAGGTAAGTCATTTAAGCTGAGGGTTAAGGGCATGAAGGGAACATTCAGGGCTGTTGCTAGGAGACAGAAATCCCTGGGTTGGGAGTAAATTTGAGCACTGTCTCCAGCTTTGATTATGGAGTTGATCAAATGCAAATAAATACTAAACTACTACCTGGCAAACAAAGGACTGAGGTTCCTGAATTCCTAATTTAAAAAAAAAAAGGTAAAGTTCCTGTAATATCACCCCAACGCCCAGGTCAGATGTGGTCACAGAGGAAAAAGACTTGTGACCAGGATCCAGGAAGACCATCCTGGCCAGCACAGGAACACACATCTCAGCGGCTTAGGGAGTCATTGCATCTTTTGGCAAACAGGATATGCTTATGTGCTATGGACAGTGGTCGCTGTGTGTGACTTTCCCTTTTCCAGGTGGGCTTTTTAAATTTCTTGTCATTGATCTGTTGGGAGATGTTATGTGTATCAGATAAGTTGTCAAATCATGACAACCCTAACTAAGAGCAGTGCAAATCTTCCCAAGATCCGACTTGTTACAAGACCCAGTAATTGCATCTTATATTGATCTTTAAACTTCCATAGACTGATTAAGTCACCAAGTGGTAATTTATTTTTAAATGAATTTTTTGTATGGTACAGAGTAGGGGCTGTGGTTTATTTTTTTCTCATATGTTGTTCCAGTACATTTGTTGAAGATTATCCCTTCCCTATTAAATGATCTTCTTGCTTTTGTCAAAATGAACATATTCGGGTCTATTTCCAAGTTCTCTGTTTCTTCCATTTATTATATGCCTACCCTTATGACAATTCCATATTGTCTTGATTACTGTACATTTATAAAAGGTCATGAAACCAGATAGTATAAGTCCTTTGATCCTGTTTTCCTTTTTTTAGAATTGTTTTGACTATTCTAGGTCCTTCACATTTCTGTATAGATGTTAGAATCAGCTTCTTAATTTCTACAAAAATGACCTCTGCAATTCTGGTTGTAATTTCATTGACTCTATTTTTCAATTTAGGGAAAATGAACATCTGAACAATATTTAGTCTTCCAATCCATAAATATGGTGTATCTCTTTATTTTAAATTTTAAAAATTTCTTTTGGAAATATTCACTGCTTTCAATACACAAGTCCTTCCTGTCTTCTGTTACATATGTTTACAAGTATTGTATGCTTTTTGATACTGTCCTAAATATCTTTAATATTTATTTTTATCTATTTGTTACTAACATAGAGCCACACAGTTGATTTTTTAAGTAATAAATTATACACTTATTTGTGATGATTTGATTGTTATCAGCAAGACCCCTTTTGGATTTTGTTCATAATACTATTCATTTTCTACCACATATTCAGTAAATGTTTGCTGACTATTGTGTACTGGGTAAGATTCTCTGGAGGTCGTTTATTTTTTCATTTATTTATTAGTGGAGTATAATTGCTTTACAATGTTGTGTTAGTTGTTGTACAACAAAGTGAATCAGCTCTGTGTATACATACATCTCCTCCATCTTGGACCTCCCTCCCACCCCCATCCCACCCCTCCAGGTCATTGCAGAGCACCGAGCTGAGCTCCCTGTGTTACGCAGCAGCATCCCACTCGCTATCTGCTTTACAGGTGGTAGTGTATATGTCAGTGCTAATCTCCCAAGCCGTCTCACCATCACCCTCCGCCTCTGGGTCCACATGTTCGTTCTCTATGTCTATGTCTCTGTTCCCACCCTATACTTGGATGTATCCTGAGGATATCCTAACAAATAGGTTCATTTGTGAAGTTTAGTTGATCATTTGCTTGTTTTTTTATAGACTCCTTAGTTTTTCTATCATGTCTTTCGTGAATAGAGACAGTCTTACTCTTCCTTCTCAATCTTTATCCGTTTTAGTCCCTTTTCTAGCTTCGTCCTCTAGTTTCTATGAGAACTCCCAGTACAATATCGAAGAAAAGTGAAGAGAGCAAACATCCTTGCCATATTCTCAGTCCTAGAGAACAGCATTCCATGTTTTTATCATTAGCTATGATATTTTTAGTACATATATTTTAAATGTTCTTTATCAAATTTGGAAACTTCTCTGCTCGTACTAATTTCCTGAGAGATTTCATCATATGTGGGTGTTGAATTTTGCTAAATGTTATTTTCTGTATCGATTGAGATTATCATGTGATTTTTCTTCTTTATCTTGTTAGCATGGTGAATTACATATATTAGTTTTAACTGTTAAACAAGCCTTGTTTTCCTAGGGTAAACCCATTGCAGTCAGGATGTATTACCTGTTTTCTAGCTATTACTTGATTTGATTTGCCAACATTTTTATTTTTGCATCTATGCTAATGAGAGGCATTAATAGGGACAAAATGAAGTGACAAAGTAGGAGACTACTTAATCCCACTACGGGATTATAAGTAGAAAAATATGAGAGGCACCTGTAAGTTAATAATTACTTGAGAAAGCAGGTTTGCTTAACCACAAACCAAGCAGGCTTGCTTAGCAGGAAAACCATGAAACAGACGCACGGGACATGCCCCAGAGCCGTGGAACAATGGTTGCTTGAGACCCACACTCTGCCCAGTGAGGTCAGTAGGTTAGTGATCCCTAGGACATGCTCTCTGCACAGACGAAAAACAGCAATTTGTGAACCTCTCTTGACCATGTAGGGATAAGAAAACTCCCCTGCTCAACCTAGAGAAGGAGCTGAGGATGGAAGCATGACATCTACTCAAGAAAGACAAAGAACTTCTTCCCCTTGTCCTCAGTTCTTGGGCACGGCATTTCTCACCCAGCTGCTTGTAAATCTCACAAGCATCCTATCCTAATGAATCTCTTCTTGTCTACCACTTTGCTTTTGCTGAATTCTCCTCTGCACTGAGACATAAAGGACTCTGGTACCAGAGTTCTTTGGAGCCCCCGCTGAAATGACACCGATCGGTTTCAGTATTTGGTTTATAGCTTTTTTCTTCTTGCAGTGTCTTTGACAGGCAAATTAATGACTGTTAACAAATTTAAACTTGTTAGCCCGTGTTTAGGCCAGGGAAACCTCTAGTTGTTTCTCATTTCCTATAACTTAGTGAACTCAACTTTCAAACTCTGTCTCACCTGTGGAATTTGTCAAAGCTTGGATTTTTAGGCTTTAGTAAGTTAGGTCTGGGCTTCCCTGGTAAAGAATCTGCCCACAATGTAGGAGACCCCAGTTTGATTCCTGGGTTGGGAAGATCCCCTGGAGAAGGGATAGGCTACACACTTCAGTATTCTTGGGCTTCCCTGGTGGCTCAGATGGTAAAGAATCCGCCTGCAAGGTGGGAGACCTGGGTTTGACCCCTGGGTTGGGAAGATCCCCTGGAGGAGGGCATTGCAAACCACTCCAGTATTCTTGCCTGGAGAATCCCCATGGACAGAGGAGCCTGGGGCTACAGTCCATGGGGTTGCATGCAGTCGGACATGACTGAGCAACTAAGCACAGCACAAGTTGGGTCTAGAGTAGCCTTGGGATTCCCAGGTGGCACTGGCGGTAAAAGGACCTGCTTGCCAATGCAGGAGACGTAGGAGATTCAGGCTTGATCCCTGGGTGGGGAAGATCCCCTGGAAGAAGGCATGGCAACTCACCCCAGTGTTCTTGCCTGGGAAATCCCATGGACAGAGGAGCCTGGCGGGCTATAGTCCATGGGGTTGCAAAGAGTTAGATACGACTGAAGTGGCTTAGCATGCAGTCAGGGTAGCCCTGACCTCAATGCACGGTCCTGTCTTCTGAGGTATGGCCTTTCTGGTGTCTCAGATGAATGCCTGGGGTGTTAACAAGACCTCTCCCCAGGCTGGATCCACTCGAGTGACCCCAAGCTCTTATCTCTGCCTCTTCAAGTTGACTGGACCACCAGCCTCAGCATGGACCCAACTTACTGGGCTACAACTGACAACCTGGACAGGGACTCAGATGTACATGTGGAAAGAACTCCCTTCTCTTGGGGATTATACCCTTGTTATTCAACACCAGAAAAGAGTTACCTCATATATTTGTTCAGTTTTAGAGTCATTTTTGACAAAAAACAGCAGTCTTCAAGGCTATGTTTTATATTAACTCTTTGTTTTGACTTGCAACCACCAGAGGCAACGTATCAGAAACTCTAGGACAATGATAAAATGGATTTTTTTCTTATTGCCTCAAACTAGGGCTGAAAGCAAGATGGTTGCAGGTTTTATATGGACATTTGAAAAGCATTATTTTTTTCTCAGTCGTTTTATTTTATTTTTCTCAGGCATTTTAAAATCTTATCTTCTTACCTCTTTCCCAAGAACTCTTCATTCTGGTAATATTTCATGAAATTTCTTTGCTAGCAGCCACCCACTGAATCGATGAGAAAAGGACAGGTCAAATGATCTTTGTTATATTTCAAAGGGGAAAAGTTGTGACAAAGGAAGTATAAGAGGGAAAGTGTGCTTTACTAAGAAGAATTAGGAAACTCTAGCGGTGTTTTCCCAGAAACTGTCTGACAAGAAAGATGGGCCAGAGGAGTTTTCTAGTCCATTCAGGAAGCAAGAATCTGTAAGAACTACACACAAACCTCGATTCCAACTTCAAAGAAGAAAATGGTTGAAGACACTTCAAATCTTTCCTTCCATCAGCTCTTGGGAAACTCCCTTCCCGTATCTCAAATTGGAGATCCTTCTGTTGTGTCAAGTATCTACTGCTGTATTTCAGTCCTGTGTGTGTGTCTGTGTGTGTGCGTGCGTGTGCTCAGCCATGTCCAACTCTTTGCCACCCCATGGTCTGCAGCCCACCAGGCTCCTCCGTCCATGGGATTCTCCAGGCAAGAATACTGGAGTGGGTTGCCATTTCCTTCTCCAGGGGATCTTCCCGACCCAGGGATCAAACTTAGTGTCTCAAATTGCTACCATTGTATTTGCTGTGACTCTGTGGGTCAGCTATTTGGGCTGCAGTCAGCTGGTTGTTTCCTTTTCTGGTCTCATCTGAGGTCACTCATGTTTTTATGGTCATCCATCAGCTCAAATGAAGCTGGTTAGTCTAAGCCTCATTCACATGTCTGGTGAATGGTGCTGACTGTCAGCTGGGCCATGTCACTAGCAGGTCAAGAGACCTCTGTGTAGTGGCTGTGTTCAAAAGCAGCAAGAGATGGGACAAACCTTAATGAAAAAGTATTTGTTTAGACTGTGCTTGAATCATATTTGTTATTGCCAAAGTAAACCACATAGACAAGGCTAGTGCAAATGTGGATAAACAAATAATAAAGGATGTGGATACAGGAAGGTATGATTCATCAGTGCCGTTACTGTATCAGTCTACTGCATCCACTGAGATATCGGATCATGCCCATAAGCCCTTTTGCATTGGTGCCATCTTTCTGCAACAGTTCTTAAATATCACCATGTGCTTCTTCTAACAGAGGATGCAATAACCAGTAAAATGAAGAATATGGACCAGTGATTTCTGAAGTCTGTTCTGCTTTCACAATTTAACACCAATAGCTGGGGCTCCATTCCCAGAAGTGGCGTTAATAATTATCTGGCACATACCGGTGAAGTTGTTTATATCAAGCCTTCATTTTATGCTGCTAAATACTCAAAATAGCAAATATATGTTGGTTACTTGCAGCACGCTATTCCAAGCCTGATTAGTACCCTAGGCATAATTCACAGATTCACACTCCTTAATGTTGTCCCAAATCTACAAGCTACACTTGAAGAAACTGAGGCCCAGAAAGATCAAGTGACTTGCTTTAATTAAGTCAATTGACAAGTAAATGGAAGAACTAAGCTTGGAACCCAGGTCTTTCAATGGTTACACCAGTGTGCTCTTTGTTCAGCAGTATCCCAACTGATTTTCATGGGATTTGGTCTTGCCTTCTAAACTGCTACCTTAGCTAGTATATTTAAGATCTGCATTCCAGCCACAGATTTTTAAAAAATATTTATTTATTTATATTAATTTGGCTGTCTCAGGCCTTAGTTGCAGCACTTGGGATCTTTAGTTGTGGCATGTGGGATCTGGTTCCCTGCCCAGGGATCAAACCTGGGTCCCCTGCGTTAGGAGCACAGAGTCTAAGACTCTTAGCCACTACTGCTAGGGAAGTCCCCCAGCCACAGATTTTAAATGCAAACTTTCCTAATTGATAACGAGAAGATATCTGGAATTTCCTAGTTTTCACTCTTTATAGAGTTTAATAGGAACACTTTATCAGCACTGCAATTCCACCTCATGGTTTAGGAGTGGGTGGCGATGAGAATGGAGAAGGCAGTGGGGATGAGAAAGGAATGTTATTGCAAAAACCTGCTTCTGAATTCTCTCCCACCCATTATATCAGTAAAAGCATCCCTAAGCCTGACTTCACCAATCAGCCCTGACTTCAAGGAATTTCTGCAGCTCTTTCATTGCTTTAATATGACATGCATCCTCAGAAATGTTTTCATTCTGATTTAGTTACCTATTAATGTGTGCCCCAGAACCACTTGAGTCTCAGCACGTTAGGGTCTGGGATGTTTTTTCCCCAAAAGCAATCATTCAGTGTAGGTCTGAACCATCCTCTGAAAGAAGAATCGAATTGTGCTCTGTAATAGGCTAAAGGGCAAGACACTGAAAATAGAACTATCTTCTGCATCTTACAAAATTCAACTGAGTCTTTCAGAACTAACAAATGAGCCCAGAATAGGAAAAGGTCAAAAACCAGGGGCTGTTTGGGGCCGCTCAGACTTCCAAGACCTTAGGATTTCACATGGTCTGGCTTACTTGTGAATTTTACAGCTACAAAGCCATGAAAACTCCGTGCAACTACAAATCACTAAATAAGTCTGTACAAGAAGACATTGAAAACCCAAATTCATCTTTACCAAGTGAAGGGTATGCTAACAGGAGGAAATATAAACAGCGTATGGAAAGAGATATGTAAGAAAGGTACTAACACACCAATTTGAACTCCTGTCAAACGTCTCTTTAGAGCTCCTGACAGCAGGAAGCCAATTACTTGGGAAAGGATGAAGTTTGTTTTATGAGCACAATATTACAAATGAAGCCCCTTCATCCTGACATCAAGGAAGAATTTTGCATTTCCAATATAAGCCAGCAGTGTTTTGCAGTTGATGGGCTGGTAGTTTGCCTTGGAGGTTAAAGCTATGGGAGGAATCAGCATCTTCTTAACTCCCTGATTTAGCTCTGGGTGATTAATCTATGACACTTAGTTTGTGGGCACCTGCAACAGAAAACCAGGGCCCTCAGAGCACAGTAACTCAAGCCACAGTGTAACTTCTGGCCTCATGAGCTTCTAAAGGTCTCTAATGTGAAATGACTTTAAAGCTTCTGGCATTGAAAGCTGTGGTCTTCATCAGAGGGGTATGAAAAGAAGCACAGAGCATCATCTCCCATGTCATAACTTCTGAACATAATTGTATTATTATTTCATCATGTAATGTTCCCTTAGAAGAAACAATTTTCTTGAGTTTGCACAAAAGAAAATGCTTTCATTAGACAGCCATCATTGCCCTTGCTGCTGCTGCTAAGTCGCTTCAGTCGTGTCCGACTCTGTGCGACCCCATAGATGGCAGCCCACCAGGCTCCCCGTCCCTGGGATCTCCAGGCAAGAACACTGGAGTGGGTTGCCATTTCCTTCTCCAATGCAGGAAAGTGAAAATTGAAAGTGAAGTCGTTCAGTTGTGTCCAACCCTCAGTGACCCCATGGACTGCAGCCTACCAGGCTCCTCCGTCCATGGGATTTTCCAGGCAAGAGTACTGGAGTGGGGTGCCATTGCCTTCTCCAATCATTACCCTTAGTGTGGACACAAAAACATCTAATTTGTCCCACTTTGTTTATATAGCCCTTTCCTTCATATTTGAGCAGATAGCAGGATTCGTAATTGCTCAGCACAGGGTGCTTGGTTAAGCAGGGGTGTGAAGTGTTTCTCTCTGCTCCTAAACATCTGCCACAGTTTTCCCAGGGAAGAGTAACATTTCACTTGAATGAGAAAAAGAAAGGACTCAGGCTATTCAACGGATCTGTTGGATGATAGCAATATCACTTACCTCCACCCAGGTGTTGCAGTGGTAAAGAATCCACCTGCCAATGCAGAAGACAGAAAACTTGAGTTCCATCCCTGGGTTGCAAAGATCCCCTGGAGGAGGAAATGGCAAATTCTTGCCTGGAAAATCCCATGGAGAGCCCTCCAGGGCTACAGTCCATGGGGTCGCAAAGAATCGGACGCAACTGAGCATACACAATCTATACAATAGCGGGTACTAAGCAATTAGTATGCCTGGGCACGGGGTTCAGGGTTCCCAGTCTTATTATCACTGTTGTCCCAGAAAGCTGCCATATGTTGACCACTTGACCTATGAGAGTTATACAAACTATAAAACAAACACTTAAAAAGCCCTGCCATGTCATTTCTGTGCTGCAGATACAAAATTGAGATTTTAACAGGAAGAGAAGCAAAAAGAAAGAATATATTCCATTTCCTTGGGCTAGCGTCTTGACTGAGCTTCCCTGGTGGCTCAGTGGTAAAGAATCTGCCTGCAATGCAGGAGACCCAGGTTTGATCTCTAGGTCAGGAAGATCCCCTGGAGAAGGGAATAGCAACCCACTCCAGTGTTCTTGCCTGGAGAATCCCATGGACAAACAGCCTGGCGGGCTACAGTCCATAGAGTTACAAAGAGTCGTTCAGGACTGAAGCAACTCAGCACGCACGCATGCCACATCTTGACTGCTTCTGTTTTGAGTTTAGCACAATAATATTCAGTTCAGTTCAGTTCAGTCACTCAGTCGTGTCCGACTCTTTGCGACCCCATGAATCACAGCACGCCAGGCCTCCCTGTCTATCACCAACTCCCAGAGTTTACCCAAACCCACGTTCATCGAGTCGGTGATGCCATCCAGCCATCTCATCCTCTGTCGTCCCCTTCTCCTCCTGACCCCAATCCCTCCCAGCATCAGAGTCTTTTCCAATGAGTCAACTCTTGGTGTGAGGTGGCCAAAGTACTGGAGTTTCAGCTTGAGCATCATTCCTTCCAAAGAAATCCCAGGGCTGATCTCCTTCAGAATGGACTGGTTGGATCTCCTTGCAGTCCAAGGGACTCTCAAGAACTTCAGAACAATATAATTCCATTTATCTATTTTCCAACCTTTTGTTTTATTTTTTGTCCTGTGTCTATCCTGTAGATATTTAAACCCCACAAAACAATATTATTATTATTCAATATTTTAAATATTCATCTAGATCTACCCAGTTATTAGGCTTTACATTGATTTTCATTTTTTTCTTGTATCTCAATGCCTCTGAAATACAGTAAATACCAGAGCAGAATTCACTCTAGTATTTACTAAAATGCAGGTCAGCTAATGATAAAATTATCTCAATTCTTTTTTGGTCTAGAATTATTTCATGTATTTTTAAAGAAGATTTCTATGGGGATGGAATTCTAAGATAGTTTTGAGTAAATTATTTAAAACAATTTTTTCAAAGAGTTGAATAAATAATTTCATTGCCAGCCGGCTTCCATTGTTGCTTGGGAGAAGCCATATGACAGTTTTATTTGGGCTTCTGTTGGCTTTTAAGACTCTTTGGTTTATAGCACTTTTACTATGATATGCCTAAGTGTTATAGTTTTAATTTTTATCCTGCAATGGATTTTTACTGCTTCTTGACTCTTTATTTTTGGAGAACTCTTGGCCATCATTCCTTTAAATATGGCTTGTTCCAATCTCTTCTTTCATTGAGAGATTCTAGATGCATCCCTCAATAAAAATTGTGTTCAAAAATATGTTTGATCTCTTCACTAAGTCCCATATTTCTCTAGTATTGAGATTTTCTTATGGCTTATCTCCCAGTTCACTAATTCTCTTTTAAGCAGTCTTTTTTAATCTGATATTGAACATATCTATTGAGTTAATAATTTCAGGTGTTATTCTTTTATTTATTTTTTTAATTTTATTTTATTTTTAAACTTTACATAATTGTATTAGTTTTGCCAAACATCAAAATGAATCCGCCACAGGTATACATGTGTTCCCCATCCTGAACCCTCCTCCCTCCTCCCCCCCCATACCATCCCTCTGGGTCGTCCCAGTGCACTAGCCCCAAGCATCCAGTATCATGCATCGAACCTGGACTGGCAACTCGTTTCATACATGATATCTTACATGTTTCAATGCCATTCTCCCAAATCTTCCCACCCTCTCCCTCTCCCACAGAGTCCATAAGACTGTTCTATACATCAGTGTCTCTTTTGCTGTCTCGTACACAGGGTTATTGTTACCATCTTTCTAAATTCCATATATATGCGTTAGTATACTGTATTCGTGTTTTTCTTTCTGGCTTACTTCACTCTGTATAATAGGCTCCAGTTTCATCCACCTCATTAGAACTGATTCAAAGGTATTCTTTTTAATGGCTGAGTAACACTCCATTGTGTATATGTACCACAGCTTTCTTATCCATTCATCTGCTGATGGACATCTAGGTTGCTTCCATGTCCTGGCTATTATAAACAGTGCTGCGATGAACATTGGGGTACACATGTCTCTTTCCCTTCTGGTTTCCTCAGTGTGTATGCCCAGCAGTGGGATTGCTGGATCATAAGGCAGTTCTATTTCCAGTTTTTTAAGGAATCTCCACACTGTTCTCCATAGTGGCTGTACCAGTTTGCATTCCCACCAACAGTGTAAGAGGGTTCCCTTTTCTCCACACCCTCTCCAGCATTTATTACTTGTAGACTTTTGGATCGCAGCCATTCTGACTGGTGTGAAATGGTACCTCATAGTGGTTTTGATTTGCATTTCTCTGATAATGAGTGATGTTGAGCATCTTTTCATGTGTTTGTTAGCCATCTGTATGTCTTCTTTGGAGAAATGTCTATTTAGTTCTTTGGCCCATTTTTTGATTGGGTCATTTATTTTTCTGGAGTTGAGCTGTAGGAGTTGCTTGTATATTCTCGAGATTAGTTGTTTGTCAGTTGCTTCATTTGCTATTATCTTCTCCCATTCTGAAGGCTGTCTTTTCACCTTGCTAATAGTTTCCTTTGATGTGCAGAAGTTTTTAAGGTTAATTAGGTCCCATTTATTTATTTTTGCTTTTATTTCCAATATTCTGGGAGGTGGGTCATAGAGGATCCTGCTGTGATGTATGTCAGAGAGTGTTTTGCCTATGTTCTCCTCTAGGAGTTTTGTAGTTTCTGGTCTTACATTTAGATCTTTAATCCATTTTGAGTTTATTTTGGTGTATGGTGTTAGAAAGTGTTCTAGTTTCATTCTTTTACAAGTGGTTGACCAGATTTCCCAGCACCACTTGTTAAAAAGAGATTGTCTTTAATCCATTGTATATTCTTGCCTCCTTTGTCAAAGATAAGGTGTCCATATGTGCGTGGATTTATCTCTGGACTTTCTATTTTGTTCCATTGATCTATATTTCTGTCTTTGTGCCAGTACCATACTGTCTTGATAACTGTGGCTTTGTAGTAGAGCCTGAAGTCAGGCAGGTTGATTCCTCCAGTTCCATTCTTCTTTCTCAAGATCACTTTGGCTATTCGAGGTTTTTTGTATTTCCATACAAATTGCGAAATTATTTGTTCTAGCTCTGTGAAGAATACTGTTGGTAGCTTGATAGGGATTGCATTGAATCTATAAATTGCTTTGGGTGGTATACTCATTTTCACTATATTGATTCTTCCAATCAATGAACATGGTATATTTCTCCATCTGTTAGTGTCCTCTTTGATTTCTTTCACCAGTGTTTTATAGTTTTCTATATATAGGTCTTTAGTTTCTTTAGGTAGATATATTCCTAAGTATTTTATTCTTTCCGTTGCAATGGTGAATGGAATTGTTTCCTTAATTTCTCTTTCTGTTTTCTCATTATTAGTGTATAGGAATGCAAGGGATTTCTGGGTGTTGATTTTATATCCTGCAACTTTACTATAGTCATTGATTAGTTCTAGTAATTTTCTGGTGGAGTCTTTAGGGTTTTCTATGTAGAGGATCATGTCATCTGCAAATAGTGAGAGCTTTACTTCTTCTTTTCCAATTTGGATTCCTTTTATTTCTTTTTCTCCTCTGATTGCTGTGGCCAAAACTTCCAAAACTATGTTGAATAGTAATGGTGAAAGTGGGCACCCTTGTCTTGTTCCTGACTTTAGAGGAAATGCTTTCAATTTTTCACCCTTGAGGATAATGTTTGCTGTGGGTTTGTCATATATAGCTTTTATTATGTTGAGGTATGTTCCTTCTATTCCTGCTTTCTGGAGAGTTTTTATCATAAATGGATGTTGGATTTTGTCAAAGGCTTTCTCTGCATCTATTGAGATAATCATATGGTTTTTAGTTTTCAATTTGTTAATGTGGTGTATTACATTGATTGATTTGCGGATATTGAAGAATCCTTGCATCCCTGAGATAAAGCCCACTTGGTCATGGTATATGATCTTTTTAATGTGTTGTTGGATTCTGATTGCTAGAATTTTGTTAAGGATTTTTGCATCTATGTTCATCAGTGATATTGGCCTGTAGTTTTCTTTTTTTGTGGGATCTTTGTCAGGTTTTGGTATTAGGGTGATGGTGGCCTCATAGAATGAGTTTGGAAGTTTACCATCCTCTGCAATTTTCAGGAAGAGTTTGAGCAGGATAGGTGTTAGCTCTTCTCTAAATTTTTGGTAGAATTCAGCTGTGAAGCCGTCTGGACCTGGGCTTTTGTTTGCTGGAAGATTTTTGATTACAGTTTCAATTTCCGTGCTTGTGATGGGTCTGTTAAGATTTTCTATTTCTTCCTGGTCGAGTTTTGGAAAGTTGTACTTTTCTAAGAACTTGTCCATTTCTTCCATGTTGTCCATTTTATTGGCATATAATTGTTGATAGTACTCTCTTATGATCCTTTGTATTTCTGTGTTGTCTGTTGTGATCTCTCCATTTTCATTTCTAATTTTATTGATTTGATTTTTCTCCCTTTGTTTCTTGATGAGTCTGGCTAATGGTTTGTCAATTTTATTTATCCTTTCAAAAAACCAGCTTTGGGTTTTGTTGATTTTTGCTATGATCTCTTTTGTTTCTTTTGCATTTATTTCTGCTCTAAGTTTAAGATTTCTTTCCTTCTAGTAACCCTGGGATTCTTCATTTCTTCCTTTTCTAGTTGCTTTAGGTGTAGAGTTAGGTTATTTATTTGACTTTTTTCTTGTTTCTTGAGGTGTGCCTGTATTGCTATGAACTTTCCCCTTAGGACTGCTTTTACCATGTCCCACAGGTTTTGGGTTGTTGTGTTTTCATTTTCATTCATTTCTATGCAAATTTTGATTTCTTTTTTGATTTCTTCTGTGATTTGTTGGTTATTCAGCAGCGTGTTGTTCAGCCTCCATATGTTGGAATTTTTAATAGTTTTTCTCCTGTAATTAAGATCTAATCTTACTGCATTGTGGTCAGAAAAGATGCTTGGAATGATTTCTATTTTTTTGAATTTACCAAGGCTAGCTTTATGGCCCCTGGAGAAGGTTCCATGTGCGCTTGAGAAAAAGGTGAAATTCATTGTTTTGGGATGAAATGTCCTATAGATATCAATTAGGTCTAACTGGTCTATTGTATCGTTTAAAGTTTGTGTTTCCTTGTTAATTTTCTGTTTAGTTGATCTATCCATAGGTGTGAGTGGGGTATTAAAGTCTCCCACTATTATTGTGTTATTGTTAATTTCTCCTTTCATACTTGTTAGCATTTGTCTTACATAATGCGGTGCTCCCGTGTTGGGTGCATATATATTTATAATTGTTATATCTTCTTCTTGGATTGATCCTTTGATCATTATGTAGTGACCTTCTTTGTCTCTTTTCACAGCCTTTGTTTTAAAGTCTATTTTATCTGATATGAGTATTGCTACTCCTGCTTTCTTTTGGTCCCTATTTGCACGGAAAATCTTTTTCCAGCCCTTCACTTTCAGTCTGTATGTGTCCCCTGTTTTGAGGTGGGTCTCTTGTAGACAACATATGTAGGGGTCTTGTTTTTGTATCCATTCAGCCAGTCTTTGTCTTTTGGTTGGGGCATTCAGCCCATTTATGTTTAAGGTAATTAATGATAAGTATGATCCCGTTGCCATTTACTTTATTGTTTTGGGTTCAAATTTATACACCGTTTTTGTGTTTCCTGTCTAGAGAATATCCTTTAGTATTTGTTGGAGAGCTGGTTTGGTGGTGCAGAATTCTCTCAGCTTTTGCTTGTCTGAAAAGCTTTTGATTTCTCCTTCATACTTGAATGAGATCCTTGCTGGGTACAATAATCTGGGCTGTAGGTTATTTTCTTTCATCACTTTAAGTATGTCTTGCCATTCCCTCCTGGCTTGAAGAGTTTCTATTGAAAGATCAGCTGTTATCCTTATGGGTATTCCCTTGTGTGTTATTTGTTGTTTTTCCCTTGCTGCTTTTAATATTTGTTCTTTGTGTTTGATCTTTGTTAATTTGATTACTATGTGTCTTGGGGTGTTTCGCCTTGGGTTTATCCTGTTTGGGACTCTCTGGGTTTCTTGGACTTGGGTGATTATTTCCTTCCCCATTTTAGGGAAGTTTTCAACTATTATCTCCTCAAGTATTTTCTCATGGTCTTTCTTTTTGTCTTCTTCTTCTGGGACCCCTATGATTCGAATGTTGTAGCTTTTAATATTGTCCTGGAGGTCTCTGAGATTGTCCTCATTTCTTTTAATTCGTTTTTCTTTTATCCTCTCTGATTCATTTATTTCTACCATTCTATCTTCTAATTCACTAATCCTATCTTCTGCCTCTGTTATTCTACTATTTGTTGCCTCCAGAGTGTTTTTAATTTCACTTATTGCATTATTCATTATATAGTGACTCTTTTTTATTTCTTCTAAGTCCTTGTTAAACCTTTCTTGCATCTTCTCAATCCTTGCCTCCAGGCTATTTATCTGTGATTCCATTTTAATTTCAAGATTTTGGATCAATTTCACTATCATTATTCGGAATTCTTTATCAGGTAGATTCCCTATCTCTTCCTCTTTGGTTTGGTTTGGTGGGCATTTATCCTGTTCCTTTATCTGCTGGGTATTCCTCTGTCTCTTCATCTTGTTTAAATTGCTGAGTTTGGGGTGTCCTTTCTGTATTCTGGCAGTTTGTGGAGTTCTCTTTATTGTGGCGTTTCCTCACTGTGTGTGGGTTTGTACAGGTGGCTTGTCAAGGTTTCCTGGTTAGGGAAGCTTGTGTTGATGTTCCGGTGGATGGAGCTGTATTTCTTCTCTCTGGAGTGTAATGAAATGTCCAGTAATGAGTTATGAGATGTCTATGGTTTTGGGGTGACTTTGGGCAGCCTGTATCTTGAGGCTCAGGGCTGTGTTCCTTTGTTGCTGGAGAATTTGCTTGGTATGTCTTGCCCTGGAACTTGTTGCCCTTGTGTGGTGCTTGGTTTCAGTGTTGGTATGGAGGCGTTTGATGAGCTCCTGTCAATTAATGTTCCTTGGAGTCAGGAGTTCCCTGGAGTCAGGGTTTGGACTTAAGCCTCCTACTTCCAGTTATCGGTCTTATTTTTACCGTAGTTTCAAAACTTCTCCTTCTATACAGCACCACTGATAAAACATCTACGTTAAAGATGAAAAGTTTCTCTACTGTGAGGGTCACTCAGAGAGGTTCACAGCGTTACATGGAGAAGAGAAGAGGGAGGAGGGAGTTAGAGGTGACCCAAATGAGATGAGGTGGAATCAATAGTGGAGAGAGTGGGCTAGCCAGTAGTCACTTCCTTATGTGCACTCCACAACTGGACCACTCAGAGATGTTCACGGAGTTATACAGAGAAGAGAAGAAGGAGGAAGGAGACAGAGGTGGCCAGAAGGATAAAAGGGGGAAATGAAAAGGAGGGAGACAGATCCAGCCAGTAATCAGTTCCCTAAGTGTTCTCCACCATCTGGAACACACAGAAATTCACAGAGTTGGGTAGAGTAGAGAGGGGTTAGGGAGGAGATACAGGCGACCTGGTGGAGAAAACAGAGAGTCCAAAGGGAGAGAGAGCAGTCAAGCCAGTAATCTCGCTCCCTAGTGAAAAATGGGTCCTGAAGATTGGGTTCTTAAAGGTACAAAATTGGTAACAAATACATAAAAGCAAAAATTAAAAATCTAGAGTAGAGTTTGGAATTTCAAAAATACAATGTTAAAGAAGAGAAGAAGGAAAAGAAAGAGAGAAAAAACGAACAAAGAAAAACAAACAAGGTCGTGAAAATTATAAAGAAACTACAGGTACAAAATTGATAACTAATACCAAAAAGCAAAAATTAAAAATCTAGAGTAGAGTTTGGAATTTCAAAAATACAATGTTAAAAAAAAAGAATAAAAATAAAGAGAGAAAACAAACAAACCAACAAAAACAATGTCGCAAAAATTATAAAGAAAATATAGGTACAAAATTGATATCAAATACCAAAAAGCATAAATTAAAAATCTTGAGTAGAGTTTGGAATTGCAGATATACGATGTTATATAAAAGGAGAAGAGAAAGAAACAGAGGGGAAAAAAAAGGAAAAAAAAAAGTCACAGAAATTATAAAAAAACTATAGGTACAAAATTGATAACATATACCAAAAGGCTAAAATTAAAAATCTAGAGTAGAGTTTGGAATTTCAAAAATGCAATGTTAAAGAAAAGAAGAAAAAGAAAAAAAAAAAAAAAAACACGGTCAAAAAATTATAAAATATATATATGAAGTTTGCTGAAAAAGAAAAAAAATAGGGTCTTTTTTTTTTTTTTGCAAAGTAATAGTTTATAAAAGTGAAAATTAAAGGACAATAGAGGACTTAAAAATTTTTTTTTTAAAAATTAAAAAAAAAAAGAAAGAAAGATTGATCATAAAAATAGTAAAAATATATCTAGGTCTTTCTCTGGTTTTGTTGTGAGTATTGTGGGTTCAGTTCATTTTTGGCTAGTTCCTTGGTCTGACTTATATTTCTCAAGATCTATAGGCCCCTTCCTATGTAGTCCATAGTAACCACAGGGTTTTAATCTATGGCCTGTAGCTTCCAAGGCATTTCCCTCTGTTATAGCTTCTTCTGTTTTCTGGTCTCTTCAGTGTCTGGTTCCCACCCTGACACAAAGGGGATGGTTGAGGACACTATTTTTTTTTTTTAATTTAGGCTCACTTGTTCAGCCGCGCTGTGGGGAAGGAGGGAGGGATGCTGCAAACAGATAACACTGGCGTGCGCTCGCAGTGCCTCAGCCACACTGGGTCTGCCCCCGCTCCCGGCGCGTGTAGCCTCCCTGCCCACACTGCTTGGGCTCTAGGTTGTTCTGCCGGGAACAATCAGAGGCCGGCCCTGGGCTGAGCTCCCAGGTCCAAGCCGCTCAGGTTCAGGCACTCGGGTAGTCCTCAGAGGCACAGACTCGTTTGGGCCTACGTTTTGTGCTCTTCCCAGATCCGAGCAGCTCAGGTGATGGGGTGTTTGGCGAGCGCCAATGCTGCCACTTATCGCCTCCCCGCCACTCGGTTATCTGGGTGTACAACCAGCGCACCTTCTCAGGCAGATGTTGACTGTCCGGACCCCCAAGAAGTTTTAGTTAGCAAAGAAGCCTGCTTACAGTTTTATAGATAGTGTCTCTCTGGGGCTGCGATTGCCCCCTTCCGGCTGGCTGCCTGTCACTGGAGGGGGAAGGTCTGCAGCCGGCTATCTCTGTTCAGTCCTTTGTTCCGTGCGCGGGCCTGGCGGTGTCTTAGGTTAGGGCTGGCTTTTCGCATGGTAGATATCCCACAGTCTGGTTTGCTAGCCCAAATTATTTCGCTCAGATAGCGCTCAGGACATTCGGCCGGATTCTTACTCTAAGCGACGCAGCCCGCGCCGCACTTCCCTGCCCAGACCCCGCTTGCTAATGGCGTGTGCAGGCGTCTGCGCTGTTTCTCCGCTGGGGGAGTTACTGTAGGGCTCGCAATCTGTGATTTTTAATTGTTTATTTATTTTTTTCTCCCTGTTATGTTGCCCTCTGTGCTTCCAAAGCTCGGCACAGATTCGGCAGTGAGAAGGTTTCCTGGTGTTTGGAAACTTCTCTCTTTTTAAGACTCCCTTCCCAGGACAGAACTCCGTCCCTCCCTCTTTTGTCTCTTTTTTTTGTCTTTTATATATTTTTTTCCTACCTCCTTTCGAAGAGTTGGGTTGCTTTTCTGGGTGCCTGATGTCCTCTGCCGGCATTCAGAAGTTGTTTTGTGGAATTTACTCGATGTTTAAATGCTCTTTTAATGAATTTGTGGGGGAGAAAGTGTTCTCCCTGTCCTACTCCTCCGCCATCTTCGGTGTTATTCTTTTATGCTACACATTTTACATTTGATTATTTATTATTTGCTTCAGCTAACTTCCTAATTTAGTCACATTCATTAAATTTGTCAGGTGACTTCATTGTTTGGATCCCCTCCAGATCTGTTTCTATTCTGCTTTTTTTTTTCCTGCTTTCAAGAACGTGTTTACCTTCAAGCGTTGCCTGGTGATTTTGCATTGTATGAAATAGTTTGAGATTCTGGAGAAAGTCAACTCTTTTAGCACAGCTTTTAGCTTTCCTTCTGACAGAACAGAGAAAGATCACCTTAATCTCATCAGGGAATAAGCTGACTCAAATCTGGGCTCTGCTTTATGGGGCTAATCTATTTCTGGCCCACTCTTACTCCCGAGGTATAAACCACCCAGGGGCCTATTAAAATCCTGGAATATTTGTCAGTGTTTTCTTCTTTGAACTAGCTCTGAATTCCACTTTTTGTCCCCTGGCCCATGAGACCACCAGAAACTCCATTTGACTTCTCAACTTTTCAGCTGTCAATTTCTGCTCAGTTTCTCAGCCTCTCTGCTGCTTCTTTGGAATTGGCAAATACCTTGAAGGGAAAAGCATGCCTAAAAGTCAAATTCCTCTCTTGGCGTTTTTCTTTCCAAGATCTTGGCTCCTCAAACTGTAGTTGCTTTAGGAGCTCGCCAATGCTTCAAATGGACTTTTTGTAAAATACATTTTGTTTATTTATTTCACTATTACCAGAAACACACATTCCTCCAAAACACTTATAATATGTTTAACATGCCATCCCAGCAGCCCAAAATTGATCATTTCTATAACATACTAGATGTATTGAGTTTAGCTAACGGGAGATTGACAACTTTCGGAGCAAGGTAGCTCCTGTTTGACCAAGGGCACGTCTCAACAGCACAGAGCAGATGTGAGCTATTAGCAGCCACCTTTCACGGCAGCTGGCAGATTGATACATTAGGTGAAAAGGATATGCAGGAGAGCATCCATAGCACTGAGTACAACAGATGTCTGATCATTTCAGTAGATTTTTTTTTTTTTACTTTTTCAGTTTTTATCTAGATCTTCCTTATTTCTTTGCCTTCTCCATCACAAACATTTTTCTGGCTCCTCAACCACTGGGGTGCGTGTGGGAACTTAGAATGGAATTAAAGGGAAAATACCCACCCCAAAACACACACACTATCTCCAACACCATTCTGAGACCACCACTCACCTCTCAATGCTGCCCCAGTGATATATCCCTTTCAGCCTTTTTGTTGGAGACACCCTGCCCTGACAAACAGACCTCTTAGACAGAGTCTTCTCAACATGCTTCTAAACTTGCTACTTTGCTCAGAGTGTCCAATTAGCCCATGAGAAAGCTTACCCCTGTCTTTCCAAAATCTAGATGTATAGGACACTCCTCCAGTAGCCTCCCCCATTGGTCTAATCTCCAGAAGCATCTCCACATAACCTCTTGCCTTTAGGATTTTCTATGCTAGAGTCAGGGCTTCCCTGGTGGCTCAGATGGCAAAGAATCCAATCCACCTGCAATGCATGAGACCCAGGTTCGATCCCTGGATTAGGAAGATACCTTGGAGAAGGGAGTGGCTACCCACTCCAGTATTCCTGCCTGGAGAATCCCATGAATGGAGGAGCCTGGCAGGTAGGTGAAGGACTAAGGGACGTTTTCAAACTCCTTTTCCATTAGCCCTTATTTTAAGAGTGTTTCTGTCTTGAACACAATGGCCAAATTACTGGTGTACTTGTCCTTTATGCTTCCGCCAGAACTCATGAAGCCTCAGGAATTTTGCACTTGTGTCTAACACGATTTGCCACAAGATATCGTGAATTATTAATTACTTGATTCTAAAACATTACTTTTAAAACCTAAATGTTTAACTTAATAGAATTTCTCCCCTCTGGGTAAGATTTCCAAGTTTAGAAAAAACGCACAGAGTATAGGTTATTACTACACAGTTGCCATCTTCCTACTGAGTGACAGAGAATCAGCATTAAGGTCTGACTTCAAAAATAGCTTCATGTTAGCAGACCACACTGGACAGAAATCAGATTACTTCAAGCCACTATCATTGTATCTGAATCTTGGGAAGCCAAATATAATATAAGTTCTTTGAAGACCCCTAATTTCTGCTCTTAATTGATTTCTAAGCATTAACTGAGTCTATGATTCTGGGCTCAGTGCTGAATTACAAAGCCAAGTAAGAAATAGCCAGTTCTCTTAAAGAGCTTACCAACTAATAAGGGAACCACAAAGATAAACAGATCATTAATATACGCTGAGGACCGATGGTGACAAGGAAGCCTGGCGTGCTGCAGTCCATGGAATCGCAGAGTTGGACATGCCTTAGTGACTGAACAGCACTGATGGTGAGAGGCACAGGGATCTGCGAGAGCCCAGAAGACAGCGAGCAGCAAGCGATAGGAGCTTCTGGAAACAAGTGCTGCTTGAATTGGCTTAAAGGACAATCAAGATTCTCAGTTTTCTATCCTTGGTGACCCACTGAATGTTTCCATCAAAGAAGATGGAAAATATATAAGCATGACTTAGGATGAATGATCATGAATTTAATCTTGGAATTGGTGGGTTTGGGCTATTGACCCAAAGAAGCAAAGATAGGTGGTAAATATAAGGGTGTATGGGCTTTCCAGGTGGTGCTAGTGGTAAAGAACCCATGCAGGAGACATAAGAAATTTGGGTTTGATCCCTGGGTCGGGAAGATCCCCTGGAGGAAGGCATGTCAACCCACTCCAGTATTCTTGCCTGGACAATCCCATGGACAGAGGAGCCTGGCAGGCTACAGTGCATGGAGTTGCAGAGAATCAGACACAACTGAAGCAACTCAGCATGCATGCATGCATTAGGATATATAAGAATAAAACTCAGGGGAGATTTACGCTGTAGATACAGCTTTGAGAGTCATCAGCATTTAACTGGTATTTCAATTGAGGCTGGATACGATCACTGTAGTTTCACGTTGTCTGGTTCACAGATCTTTCTGAGAATAGGATGAAAATTATGGACTCTCTTCTGAGGAAAAGTGTATCGAGAGAGAAGTTCTGCATATGCTTACAGTGACTGCAGAGATTCCCTGAAGCTATTCATGAGTAAGAAAACACAGTGCGTAATAATAACAAGGGAAGTGAATTGATGATTGAAACTTCCTGAACCGCAGTCAAAAGCACTGATGTTCAAGAACCGCATGCAAGATAAAGCTATCTAGACAAAGGAGATTTGAAAAGGTTGAGTTTTTAAATCTTAAGTACTTCCATTTTTATAACTATTGAACTATGGACTACCTGCCTTTGGAACCAGTTCAGTCTATAAAACACATCACCACAAAAATCCAAAACTAGAGGCAATTTGAAATATACATGTGAAATGGAGTTGGATACATTCATATCACAGCTCCAGAGAATCTATCAAGCTAGAAGTAATGAGTTCTAGTTTGTAAGGATTTTTACAGCTCAAGAAAAATTGGCTTTTCTAAAGCTTTTCTGTCTCTCTGTTGCCAGAGCACTGCGCTTATGCTTCTACCATAAAACTCATTTCATTCCTTCCTGTTCACAGGTCACCCTCCTGCCTTCAAAATTTTAGGGTCTTTGTAGAAAAGGACTCATTCTTGTTTATCTCTGCCCATAATGCCGTTCCCTCAATCCCTCCAACTGCCCCCTGACACACACCCCGAATAACAAAGCCTAGTACATGTATATGAAGAAAGTTTGTGGAACCACCAAAACTGTCAACCCAATCACAGACTCTTCTAACATTAGCAAAGCAGAAACTGAAAGTATGGAAGATAATGGAAACCAGAGGCTCCAATTGCTTCTCTCCAACTCTGGTCTAATGGCTCCCATTCCACAGAAACATCACAGTAAATAACATTTATCGGCCCTGGGTCTCCACATCACACTTGTCATGCCTGTGTGGCACTGCATGGTGTGGAATTAAGAGAAAACAGAAGGGGGAATGATGTAAGGTCTCATAGGTAAGATGTCTTCTCACACCATGTAAAAGTCACTTCTTAGGCAGAAGGAGACTATCATTTGTGCAGAGGACCAAACAGGTGTTAGTACAAAAAACAGATCATCTCAGGAGTCATAAAACGAAGGCTTTGCTCTACATAGATCAAGACAGAAATCAAGAACACACGTGTAGGAATTAAACCACGATTTAACCTTGTTTGCTGCAAAACATTGTAACTAAGATTAGTGCAACTGACATCTTCAAATATTTCAGGGAGCCCAAAGGGAAGCCATTTTTTGACCTTGGTAGATTTGCAGTCCCATCTAGTATGGAACAGAGCAGAATGTCTGCTGTTTTCAAAAGAATATTTGCCCTGGCCTCTAGCTGATGCCTTCATTATCTTACTCCAATAAATCTTCACTTCCTGCTTACAAATGGGGCACTTCTGGCATCCATTTCTATATACAAAAGGTCTGAGTTTATTGCAATATCTGACAAGGTGCTTTTTTTTTGCCTTTCGGTTTTTGTGGTTTTTGTTTGCTTAGTTGGTTTGGTTTTATCAGTCTGTCCATCTTCAACTATCTAAAGGACACTTAAGCCCCAGTGTCTCGCAATTCAAAAGCATGAAATAAAATAAAAAAGCAGATGGAGAACCATTTCAAACTAGCCTTGACTTCATGTGAGTCTCTTGAGGTGATACACAGCCTCAAATAAGCTCTGGCCAGAACTATGTTTTGCCCGAACTATTCCTCTCTTCCATGGGAAGGCAGGGTTTGTTCCTTTTCCAGGGTGACTGCGTACAGACTGTAGTTGCTCGAGAGAATACAAAGTATTACTTTGGTCTCTAACAACAACAATTCTAAACCAAGAAATCAGTTTGTCCTAGACAAGGAAGGCATGGTAATAAACACAGCACAGAATAGAGTTCTTCTTTGTTAGACTAGATGTCTTCTATTTTTTTATACTGAGTGAAGTGCTTGATTCGGAAGATTCTGAAAGGAAATCAGGTAGAGGACAAGAAGGAAAATGGTGAGACTGGAATACTAAGTGAGGAAGGAGAAAAATGATAAATAGGTCCCGACTTGCGGCTGCTTATTCTGAGGATGGGAATTCAGCAATTGGGTTTATTTTTATAAAGTCAGACCTTTGCCTGGCATGGTTCCCCCCTCCCCCCAACTATATTCTGTCACATAGCAAATCCATACCCATTACTCAAGCCTTATCTCGTACATCATCTCTTCTGCAAAGCTTCCCAACACCGAGAAAAGAACTCCTTTCTCCCTCCTTTGTCCTCCCATCTCACTTAATCGGTCCCCCTTTTTTAGAGGAATTGTCCCCCTCCACTCTGGAAGCACCTTAAGGGCCCTGGGTTATTATTCATCATTTTCTCCCCAGGGCCTATCATTACAGATGATGCCCAAAATATGTGTTTAATAAGTGTATGCTGAAGAAATCTAAGTGACTAACATTGAAAAAAAAAATCAAACTCCCAGATACTTGAATTAGATAGACCACGAACAAAGCGCCACTCACTGTATGCCATGAAGACCCAGCCTGAAATGAGTGAGACCCGCTAGTACACAGTGGGTGCAAAATCAGCCCTGAATGTGACAACCCCTAAGAGAAGTTAGCATAGAAGGCCTAGAAGAATTGTTACAGGAGGAAGAAATGAAAAATAGTCATTTTTTACTTGGGGTTCATTTTCCAAAGGAATTTTAGCAAGAGGCACATTTTTTTTTTTTTCATCAGGAAAAAAAAACATGAAAATATTTACCCTGAAATATCCCTGTGTGCTGTACAATTATACCCTGGGCAGAAAGGTTATACACCCACATCAGATGTACAGAGCACATGGGCGAAGAGTCTAAGACTCTCCTCCCACTTAGACATTGCTCAGTCCATTTATGAGCAGACACTGAAAACTACACTTAAAAGTACCTTACATTTAAAATGAACACTGCGTGGACCAATGCACAGATTACCATGGACACTGTCCAAATGTGGCCTCATAGCATGATAGGAACCTAAAGCTTATTGAAAAGGGCAGTTTCTTTCCCATAGCCCCTTTGCAAAAATCTGTTTAAGGATGCAATGACTTGCCAGAAATTCCTCAACTGCTGTATGATTTGAATAACTTTCCCAGAAGAGTCTCTTAGTTCTCTGCAGGGCATGAAGAGACATACATAATGAATACACACATTGACACATGCAGACATACATGTTCACATGCACTCACACAAACGTGCATTCACACCCAAGCGTGCAAATACTTTCACATACATGTTCACTCATGCACCCACACACACATTCTTTCTCTCTCCCTCCCTTTCTCTCTCTGTCGCTCTCTCACACACACACATCCAATTATCTAGTGAAAGCTTCTCGGTGAACAGATCATTTCTAGGCCAGCTATTACCTGACTCTCATGTACTGAAAAGGGGATACCTAGTAGGTTTCAGCCCAGTCACCATTTGTACTTAAGAGTAGCCATCAGCAGCAACGAAGTCCCCAAAACTGAAGTCTTGTTTATTATTGAGCATATCCCCACACCCATCCACATTTCTGCTAAATATTAAGGATAGCTGTCAGGTCTTGACACTATCGAAAATAAACTTGACATTTTTAAATTTCAAGAAAGTGATCTGTAGTCACAAAATTAGGGCTAAGAAAAGCAGCATTCTTAGGCCTTGAAGTATCTTGGTGTTGCTTCTCGAACTTCAGTTAGTGAGCAAAGCCCTTCTGTTCTTCCTGCAGGGTTCCCCTTAGCTAGACTAGAAACCCCCCCCAGAAACAGGTCCCTATGTTCCCTGCTCACCACTGGGACCCACAGTGAAGGAATGAGTGATGGAAAGATGCTACAAAACTCTCAAGTTAACGTGATGTGTTTAGTCGCCCAGTCATGTCTGATTCTCTGCGACTGTAGCCAGCCAGGCTCCTCCATCCATAGGATTCTCCAGGCGAGAATACTGGAGGGGGTTGCTGTGCCCTCCTCCAGATGAGCTAACATAGATGTTGGCTAATTTGTAGATGTTCACCATGACATATGAGTCCTCTCGTCTAGAGAAAGGAAAGAGAAAAATAGAAGCATTTTCCAGGAAAACCCAGCCCTTTCCAGGTGTTTCCACAGCTCAGAAATGCATTTGTCAGCATCCTTTCTCTCCAGGTGTTTGGCTTCATTGTGGCAACTTCCTCCATTTAGAGAAGAGACTGAAATCATGCATACACTTGTCATATAAATTACGTTGTTTTCCACACTGACACTGGAGAGCAATGACTCAGCCTGTACCTACCAACGAAAGGATAAGAGTGAGTAACCGTCCAAAGACCATAATCAGAGCAGCGCTGAATATGTATTATTCATAGCACATCTTTCCTTTAGGTGAAATGTTTTGACCAGAAAATCAGATCATTATTACAGATTTATACCTCATTTATCCTATGTAAGCATCATTTCATGATACTAAAGAGAAGAGAGTTAGCCTAACGTTTTTTGTCCAACCAGTTGTACTAAATAAATGAATTCCTAGAGTAGATTCCCAGAAAAAGTTTGAATAAATATATACACAATTGTCAGAGAAGGCGATGGCACCCCACTCCAGTACTCTTTCCTGGAAAATCCCATGGACAGAGGAGCCTGGTAGGCTGCAGACCATGGGATCTCGAAGAGTCGGACACGACTGAGCGACTTCACTTTCACTTTTCACTTTCATGCATTGGAGAAGGAAATGGCAACCCACTCCAGTGTTCTTGCCTGGAGAATCCCAGGGATGGGGGAGCCTGGTGGGCTGTTGTCTCTGGGGTCTCACAGAGTCAGACACGACTGAAGCGACTTAGCAGCAGCAGCAGCATACTGTGCTACATGGAGGTCCCACATACTACGTTTGTATTATACCTTTTAGCCATACTGTGTTTGAGAGAGAGTGGAGAAATAGAGTTCCAACTAGGAAGAAGATCTGATTGGTTTGTAAAACTGATTATACACATTCTGCATCTATTGTGTAACAGTTGTATATTTTTTTTACACAGATGAAAAGATAAAGATCTATATACACAGTGATCCCACCCCAATCGAACTTCCTGTGTTTTTAGGAATTGCAGCATCTGCGAAGCTACAATAAAGATTAAAAGAAAGAAAAAAGACAACAAATGTGTCTTTGAAAACCATGCCAAGGAAGGGACCCTTTAGCTGGAGCTAAGCTCCCGTGTTCAATCTGTCTCTGCCCCAGAGGAAACAGTACCCGTTTGGAACGTGAGGTGAAGATGCTCGATTTTGTGGAGATAATTGGCTCTAAGCAGGCATAGTAATTAGCAGCATCAGGTAGCTCAGGCAGCATTTGGTTGCCATCACCTATTTACTTGTGAGCAAACGGGAGGGTGTGGGGATGAAGGAGCAGATGGGGAAGAGACACAGGAACTTCCCGGGGCTTTGCATGGACGCCTCGCGCAGTCTTCCTCCCCCTGACCCACGCCCCTCACCAGCCTTGGTGCCTCTGGCTGCTGAGCCACGTCTGAAGGGCCCGTGGGCAGGTGCAGATGCCGCCAGCTGTTCCTTCCCAGTCACCTGGCACCAACAGGGAATTTCTGTGCTCATATCTTCAATCTCTGCACACTTTAGTCTCATAGCTGAAGACTTATTTTTAACAATAACAAGCCAAAAGGGCTGTAGTTAGGGGTTAATTGGGCATAAAGGCAAAATGTGGAAAGACCCAGCTGTTCCTCTCAGGGAGAATTCCAGAGAGTTGTTATAACTGATTGCTACCTTTCAACAACAATTCTCTAATCTTGGTGGCAGCACCAGAAACTAAGATGTGGCCAAAGTCATGGGGAAGGAATGCCACATAGAAATGCCTGTAAAAGCAGGGGGAGGGCCGTGGGGTTTGGAGTCACGAAAATGGACTAGGACAGGAAAGGAAATAAAGGAACCATCGTGGAAATCTTTGGATAAAAATAACTAGTGTTAATTGAGCAGTTACTATATGCCAGGCACCATAATAAGGGCTTCCCAGGTGGTGTTAGTGGTAAAAAAAAAAAAACCCGCCTGCCAACGCAGGAGACGTAAGAAATGCAGGTTCTTACGTCGGGAAGATCCCCTGGAGGAGGGCATGGCAACCCACTCCAGTATTCTTGCCTGGAGAATCCCATGGACAGAGGAGCCTGGCCGGCTACAGTCCATGGAGTCACAAAGAGTCAGACATAACTGAAGTGACTTACCTCATACGCACATGCAGGCACCATATTAAGCAATTTAGATAGACAACATTATGAGTTTGGTATTACCCCCATTTTACAAAAGAGAAAACATGGACCACTCAGCCTATTAAGTACTACACTGCAATTCAGACCAAAAAGTTCCTTTCTAAGGCTTTCCTGGGAGTCCAGCAGATTGGAGTTCTGCTTCTGGGCCAGCTTCTGTGCAATAGGGTAATGGTCAGCAAGTCGCTGAACTTTGGTATCTATCCCTACAGACAAAAGTGGCAATTCCAAGTATGAGGGCCTCCTGCCTCAGAATCATCTGACAAGCACACTTAATATGCAGATTTCAAAGTCACTCCTTAAATCTAATAAATCAGACTCTCTCTAGCAAGGTGCACCAAATTGCATTATTAATAATCCCTGAGGATTTTTAGGTTCAATAAAATTAAAGATGGCTGGACCAGCTGATCTCTAAATCAAAAATGCTATGGCTATGGCAGTCGACTTGACATCCCAGCAAGTTGCTGCTTTATTTATACTTCAATTTTGCTTATTTAAAAGAAAACTCAAACTAGTTTTATTCTGTGTAAATTGTTTTACTCAAAGAGTGATTTTGAATGACTTCTTTTTTAAATCCCCAAATTCAAGCCAATCTTCAAAGGATAAAGAAATGGAAACCCTGAAGTTTAGAATTAGTGCTTCCCAGGTGGTGCTAGCCATAAAGAACCCACCTGCCAATGCAGGAGACATAAGAGACACTGATTCTATCCCTGGATTAGAAGATCCCTGGAGGAGGAAATGGCAAACCACTCCAGTCTTCTTACCTGGAGAATCCCATGGACAGGGGAGCCTGGCGGGCTACAGTCCATGGGGTCACGAAGAGTCAGATACGACTAAGCGACTAGCACACAGACAAACAATTGCCCTAAGATTCACAGTATTTTCAAAAACAGACCTCTATGGGGATGATTTTTGAAGGAGTCAATTGTCTTTTGAATGTATGAGCTCTATTTTTTTTTTTTCTTTTTTTTCAATAAAGCATGATTATCTTATAGCTTCCAAACAGAAAGCTCTGTTAGGGTCTGTATGAAATTGCGTTTCTACTTGCAAAAACAGTGATTTCATATGCTTCAACCTAATGTGTGTGTATGTGTTTGGGCAGGCTTGTGTGTGTGTCTGTGTGTGTGTACATAAAGTGCGTGTGTGGGAGGGCAGGCTTGCACGCAGGCCCATATGGGCTGAGTATAATTCCTGAAAGTGAAAGTGAAGTCGCTCAGTCATGTCCGAGTCTTTGCGACCCCATGGACTGCAGCCTATCAGGCTCCTCTGTCCATGGGATTTTCCAGGCAAGAGTGCTGGAGTGGGGTGCCATTGCCTTCTCCAGGGGATCTTCCCGGCCCTGGGATTGAACCCAGGTCTCCCGGATTGCGGGCAGACGCTTGACCTGTCACCTTGCTGGGGGCTCATAAGGTAGTGCTGCCGTCTCAGTGCATTCTCAAGAGATGCTCGTTATTAATGGTGAAATTTCCCATTTGACTTCCCAGTCTTTGTCCTACGTCTTTGAATCCTAATAAAAAGGTGAATATTCACAACTGTAGTAGACCAAACAGTAATCAAACTAAAAATCTGGTAAGTTCTTGTTCTGTTCCGTTCCCAAGCATAATTCACAAATATGGACACCCAGCTCCTAAGAGCCATGGCATTTCTCCCTGTTGCTCTTGCAAATGTGAATTCATACTGTATCTTTGGAAAGATGACTTTGGCATCCAACAGATTTTGTCAGCTGCTTGTTTTCCCACTATTCAGGCCATCTTCCTCAAACTACATATTCAGCTGTTGTCACTAAAAACATATCAATAGGAGAAAAATATCTAAAAGTTAAAAATCAGGTGAAATGACATTGATTGAATGCTTGGGGAACAAATAAAAGTGATGGAGCTCACTGGGCCGCAAGAAATATCTGTGCCTCTCTCTCCTCTGCGTCTCCCTCCTCTGTGCCCACCTCTGAGTGCCAGGGGGATTATTTGGCAGCAGTGAGCTCTGACTAAAGCTTCTAGAAGCTCTCATTCAGTAGTGAAATTGTTGTCTTCCTCTGATCCTCAGATTATGGAGATGAGGGGATGAATGTAGGCACTAAGATTCCCTACCGAGATAGCTTTTCACTCTTTTCAGTAGGAAAAAGATCAAAAGGAAAGTGGCTAATTAGCATACCAAAGGAGACAAAAACCCCTAGAGCTTTATCGTTGTTGCAATCCAATAATAAACACCCGAGTACAAAAAAGATTATTTGATAATGACATACAGAATTGAAAGCTTTTGAAACAGCAGCTTCTAGAAAAAAAATATTTTTGGAAGGGAAAATATCCATAATTATACAGAATAATGCTTACCCATTGGGGAATGGCTCTTGGTTCTTGGGAAAGCTACTTGCAGAATGACTTTGCCTAAGAAGGGTGGTGTGGCTTCCTTTATCTGAAAAACTCAAAAAGCCTACAAAAGGTTTCAAATCCCTTCCCAAGTAAACATTCAGTGCTTTCATATTCCCTGAAATTAAACACAGAATTCTTGTCTTGAAAATAAGTGTCCCCTTTTCCCAGACCAGCGCCCAATCAAAGGCTTGAGCTCAAAGTCAAAGGAATTTGCGACTCTTTGGGACTCATTGTTCTTCTCGACATCCTTTTCTGGTTTTGGAAAGTCCGGAAGTCTCTGCAAATATGAACTTTAAAAAAAAAAGTGAGAGAGACAGAGAATAAAGCAATTGTTTAATTATAAACGAGTTACTCTGTGAGACACAGTATAGGAATCCACCAGGACCATGGAGAGAGACAGCCTTGAAAGAAAACCAGACCCTTACTCCTTGGTTTAATATTAATATGGCGGGTGCTTTTCTTCAGACACTGAGGGGACAATAACCAGCAGAATGGATTCTTCAGAAGCCACAGTGAGTTTGAGTAAGCTGCGAGTGTGTCTGCCTCTTCCTTTAAGGCGCACATAGAACATGTTGATCAACATTGGGTGTGTGATCAGGCTTGGCTTCCCCATGAAAAGCTGACCCACTTCCAAGTCAACTCCAGGACCTTTCTGGGACAGGAGAAGGTGGAACTCTGAATTGGGGCGGCGGCGGGAGGTGGAAGTGATGGCGCAGAGGGCAGGTGCTAATAGAGAATTTCTTCATGAAGGGACAGGGGTTGCCAAGCTCTAGTTCCCATCTAAAGTGCCTGCTGATCAGAGAGAAGGCATTACTTCACTTGGAGATCACCCAGGTGATTATAATGGACTTGCCTGCGACTCGGGCTCTAAGCCATTTGAATCAAAAGCACAGAGTCCTGGGTTATTAATACTTTATCCTATTTCTAAGCAAGGAATCATTGTTAATGAGTCAAGGGGTAATGACTCTTTATACAAGTCTGAGTTTAAATGAATAATGTCTCTCTTGTTTTATACATTTTAAAAAATAATAAATAGATGAGAAATATACCTTTGACTGGCCATCAAGTATGCTACCTTTTTTTATCTCTGGGAACTTTAGTTCTTCCCAGATCTGCCAAGATCACTTAAAGACCTTATTTTGATAGTTTCATGCAAAATTATTTCTTTGTTCCTTTTCATAAATTGTCCGTTGGCAATGAAACAGCCCCAAATCAGAATTTTACTCAGAAAATGTGTCTAGAGGATGCCATTTACCCACCACTCCAAAGTATTAATTAGACTTAGCTGTTTGCCAGCTAAGTACCAGAGGAGACCATGGTGATTAGCTGCACTAATTGGAATTTCAAGTGGCACTGATAACCACACGAAGATAATAGGATTATACCTTCCCTCCCTGAAAAAAAGCAGTTTTGTCATAACTGTTTAGATGATGGTTTTAAGCTGTTTCACACCTAACTACCCTCAGAGAAAGGAAACATTTTTAGATACTATTTTTATTCATACCTCCCCACCCACCAAAAAAAAGAGAGAGAGAGAGAAATAAAACTCTTCCAGATAGTAACAAAAGTACAAAGGAAAGTCCCTCTCTGTCTCTGGATCTCACTTGCTCTTCAAAAAGCCAAGAAGCACAGAAAAGCAACTTTATGTGACCACCAACAGCAATTCAAGCTGATTCAGAAAATCAGCTAGACCCGTCCCTCTCAGCAAGAACATATTTCTGTTTTGGTTTGCAGAAACTCTCTCAGAAACTGATGGACACCTCAATCCCCAGGATGGCCAGAGCTATAGATACAATTCATGTTTGGGAAGGTTGGAAAGATGTTCTTATCCACATTTTAAACATGAAGAAACTATCATTTGAAGAGGTTGCATCTTTCCTAGTATTCTCTTCCCTTGAGCACAGCCCACGTTTACAGAAATGTAGCAGTTTCCAAATCGGACAGGTCCCACTGGTGTCAAGGGGCAGAGAAAGACTCCACAGCTTCTGTCCTCCAACTGCTCATGGGGAGCCAGGCGCTGGACTGTCTCCCCGGACTGAACTTCCTCTGCGGAGTTCAGATAGCTCGGTTTAATCTCCATAAATAAAACCCCAACATGGTGAGGAGCCACAGACACTGAGAGTGGGATCCGTTCACTGTCTTACATTTCTGCCCAGGCCAGCTGTTGTAGATGATGGCATACACTATCATAAAAGAAAGCCTCGTAAGGGAAAAGAGAGGGGAGGGCGGGAAATCTTTCTCAGATATTAACTATTCAAAAGAGATAAATTAACATAATTTTTACTTCAAGTAAACATGACGAGCAAATGCTGGTCAAGACTTACTTGCGCTTGCAGTCAGAGTTGTGGTGGCTGGGAGATGGAGGTTTTGATGCTGAAAACTCAACTTCTCTGTACACCAATACCAAATCAAATCTGAGAGACAGAGTTTCGGGTGAAGTAGAAAAGAATAGCTTTATTGCTTTGCCAGGCAGAGGAGGATGCAGTGGGCTCCTGCCCTCAAAACCTGGGTTCTAACCCTGGAGGGTTTGGTAAGGAGCTTCTTGGCAATGGTTCAAGGGTGGAAACACAGGGACCTTTAATCTCATCTCAGGTAATCTTGAGGAGTTTCTCTAGTTCCTTTAATCTGGCCTCAGGTGGTCTTCTCTGGTATGAAGACTATCCCATTTGCTAGTTTTAATTCAGTTTTCAACTCATTTGGGTAAATACCAAGGAGTGTGATTTCTGAATCTTATAAATGTATGTTTAGTTTTGTAAGAGACTGCCAAACTGTCTTCCGAAGTGGCTCTTGTTTTGTATTCCCACCAACAATGAATGAGACGTCCTTCTGCTCCACATCCTCACTAGTGTTTGGGGTTGTTTATTAGTGCTTTGGATCTTGGCCATTCTTAAAGGTGTGCAGTAGTACAATTTTAATTTGCAATTCCCTAGTGATATATGGCATCCCACTCCAGTACTCTTGACTGGAAAATCCCATGGTTGGAGGAGCCTGGTAGGATGCAGTCCATGGGGTCGCTGAGGGTCGGGCACGACTGAGCAACTTCACTTTCACTTTTCACTTTCCTGCATTGGAGAAGGAAATGGCAACCCACTCCAGTGTTCTTGCCTGGAGAATCCCAGGGATGGGGGAGTCTGGTGGGCTGCTGTCTATGGGGTCGCACAGAGTTGGACATGACTGAAGTGACTTAGCAGCGGCAGTAGCAGTTTTAATTCTATCAAGGGCTTAAAGACACAGTTACATGTATCCCTCCAGGTGGAACCAGGGACTGTTCCTCATTGACTCTGCATCCCTCCCCTTCCTGGAGCACCAACTCTTCAAACCTGTGCTTTGGAACTTAGGGGAGGTCGTGGAGGTTGGAGTCCGCTCCCTGCAAGAAATGGGGGGCAGGGAAAGACTTCTGTGCCCAGGAACCCCATAGTGTGCTCTCAGTTTCAATGCTACTGCTGGGTGAATCAGGTCTCATCAGCAACTTGAGGGCCCATAAGGTGTTTTCTGAAAGAGTCAACTTAGTGACTAAACCACGAAGGTATTTTCCAATGTAGAAACCAGACCTACGTTGCAAACCTCTATAGTTTGGAAAAAAACAAGATAGATTTAATTGCACAGCCATTGGTCCTACTCACACTTGAAAGCAAGCCTGCTCCAGCATGGCCTGTCTCACATGAAGAATCTCAGGAGGTGCATAAGCCACGTGGAGTTGACACAGCAACCTAAGGAAGGCGGAAAGACCAACTTACCCCTACATATCTCCATCATAAGCACAGGAATAATTTTAGACACTCTTTAGGTTGAGGCATTACATTTTTAGAATATTCTTTTCTGTTACCATTTTATCCATGAAAGCAATGATTACTCAGCATCATATTACTGAAAATGAGTTTGGGGAAACTGAATCAAAAGAAGGCCATGGGGAAATCAGAGAAGGTAGAGATAAATGTGTTAACAAAAAGAAAGGCAGAAAAACTATGGGTAGATCCTGAAGCCTTTTCTGGTGGAAACAAGCAGTGGACAAAGTTTTCCTAGGAAAAATCTGAGAATGGTGGACTCTAGGGAGAGAATTTTCAAACGTGGGGAAGAGTTCAACAAGTGAAGAGAAGTGAATCAAACATGAACTTTTCTCACTGTGAAATTTTCACTCAGGCTAGCAAATAATCAAAATGGGTTTTTTGCTTGACTTGATTTTTTTAATGACTGAAAAATTAGGTCCTCCCTAGAATAAAAGCTTCATATAAGCAAATTATTTTACTTATTTCTATGTTGCTGCTGCTGCTGCTGCTAAGTCACTTCAGTCGTGTCTGACTCTGTGCGACCCCATAGATGGCAGCCCATCAGGCTCCACCGTCCCTGGGATTCTCCAGGCAAGAACACTGGAGTGGGTTGCCATTTTCTTCTCCAATGCATGAAAGTGAAAAGTGAAAGTGAAGTCACTCAGTCGTGTCCGACTCCCAGCAACCCCATGGACTGCAGCCCACCAGGCTCCTCCGTCCATGGGATCCTCCAGGCAAGAGTACTGGAGTGGGTTGCCATTTCCTCGTCCAATGCATGAAAGTGAAAGGTGAAAGTGAAGTCGCTCAGTCGTGTTCGACTCTTAGCGACCCCATGGACTGCAGCCCACCAGGCTCCTGTGTCCATGGGATTTTCCAGGCAAGAGTACTGGAGTGGGGTGCCATTGACTTATTTCTATACTTAATGACAAATACTGTGTGCCTGACTCATAGGAAGTATTCAGCAAATGTCTTATGAATGAATGAGTGAATGAGGAAAGAAAAAAGGAAAGAAAGGAAAGAGAGAAAAGGAGGAAAGAAAAGAAATGGATGATGCAACGTTTTCTAAGTCTAAGAAAACGGAATATTTTGTAGTTGAGAAATTTTAATAACTGCAATTATGGCTATTCAGTGCTGTAACTATTGATTCAGAATCTATATGGGATCAAATTAAATGTGTACTTGTTGGCCTGAGGAAGTAACTTGGACGAGATTTTTGTTTGTATTTCTGCGTAGTAGAGAATGGAGCAACAGTGAAGCAATAGCTAATGGAAGCTAGAGAAAAAGGGTCCTGAGTTATGTACTAGCGAAACAATTAGTAAAATAACCCCTTAAGGTAACTTGAAATTTTTATATAGGAACCTAGGAGTGAAGTGGGTATATACGTAGAGTATATACCCATAAACGTAAAGTATATGGTATTTGGAACTGTGCAGTGAATAGAGGCCTGACAAACCTCAAATAGACTCTTAGTTAGAAAGACAGTGAGGAAGTGGTTTGGAAACCGGAGAAAAGAAAAACCAAGTTATATATGCAGAGATTAATTAGCAAAGCTGTCATCTACAGTGATATGGAAAATAAAAAGGATACCTAATTAACTCAGAGATCCAACTAAGGATCCATGCAGACTGTTGAAAATAGCACCTGACATCTTTAAGTTGCTGAAGATAAGTTATGAAAGATGTAAGATGAGGTAAAGTAGTAATTGTTCGGTTTTCAAGCAGAATTTAGAGAAAATGTAAAGGGTTCGGGTTTTGAAAATGAAACTAATTTTCATCCCCAGTGCGTGTTGGGGAAATATTTTCAAAGTAAGAAATTGCTTTGGGGAAAATACCAAATCCAGGGCACCATCAGCAAAATGGGGCCTCAAGGTTAAGATTGAATCAAAGTGTTGTTTATGAGAACTCAGAATGATTTAGGGTACTACCTCATAAACTCTTGGCTAGACAAAAGGGCTTCTAATAATCTCTAGAACTTGTAGAATCTCTCAGCTAGTGAGAAGAAAAAACAAGCCTTCTAAGTATATTAAGGGTACAGTCCTACAGCACCCTGATTTGCAGACAAAAATTAGAGAGGGGTCAGTCTTGAATTCCTTTATGACAAGGCTACCATCTAATGAAGTGAACCCATAATAAGTTTTATAAGAAATGCATAAAGTTTTAAAGAGAATGATACAATATCAACATTGCCAGATTAGACTAAAAGAGACACAAATAATTCAAAATAAAATTTGAATTTCAAAATTAAAAGAAGACTCTATCCTTTCAACCTTCTACAAGCAGGAAGAAGACTGAAAAAAACAACTCAATTGTGATGCCAAAATTCATTCTCTGTGCACCAATAAAAATCAAATCTCAGAGACAAAGTTTTAGGTGAAGTAAAAAAGAATATCTTCATTGCTTTGTCAGGCAAAGAGGAACACAATGCCCTCAAAACTGCGTCCCAACATGGGGGAATCTGGAGTTTTATAGCCGTTGTTCAAAGGTGCAGTTGCTAATAAGGATCAGAGTGTGTGCAGGGCCTGCATTCCTCTAATCTGGACTCAGGTGGCCTCTTGGATGAGCGTCTGTGGTTCTTGAAGTCATCAAGCAGTGACTTTCTCTCTAGAATGAAGAATGCTTCATCAGGTAGTTAACATCTGCAGAAGATCTCAAAGATATTGTTATATGTATCCCTTGAAGCCAAACCAGGACTTTGCCTCAAGGTGGCCCTGTTGTTTCTTGATGTTCCTCCCTTGTCTCTGTATCCTGCACCTTCCCTGATCAGCAACTATTTGAACCTTTCTTTGGAATTCAGAAGGGCTTCCCTGATAGCTCAGTTGGTAAAAAATCCGCCTGCAATGCAGGAGTAAGTAAGTGAAGTCGCTCAGTCCTGTCCGACTCTTTGTGACCCCATGGACTGTAGCCTATCAGACTCCTTCATCCATGGGATTGTTCAGGCAAGAATACTGGAGTGGGTTGCCATTTCCTTCTCCAGGAGATCTTCCCCACCTAGGGATTGAACCCGGGCCTCCCGCATTGTAGACAGACGCTTTACCATCTGAGCCACCAGGAAGTCTCCTGCAATGCAGGAGACCCTGGTTCAATTCCTGGGTCGGAAAGCTCCACTGGAGAAGGGATAGGCTATCTACTCCAGTATTCATGGGCTTCCTTTGTGGCTCAGCTGGTAAAGAATCCACCTGCAAGGCAGAAGACCTGGATTTGATCCCTGGGTTGGGAAGATCCCCTGAAGAAGGGAAAGGCTACCCATTCCAGTATTCTGGCCTGGAGGATTCCATGAACCTCATGGATTCATAGTCCATGGGGTAGCAAAGAGTTGGACACGACTGAGCAACTTTCACTTCACTTTCACTTGGAATTCAGAGAAGGTTATGGAGGCTGAAGCCTCTTTCCTCCAAACAAGAAACTGAGGGCACAGAAAGGCTTTCATGCCCAGGAGCCCTGTAGAGTTCTGCTCTGTTTCACTTATAGCCATGGAGAACCACCAACAGATACCAGAACTAGGTCCCAACCACGAAGCTGGCATTATATACCCAACTAGATTCCAGGTTTGCTATGGGCCTGTGACTAGTGCCAAGCAGGAGATGCAGGTTTGATCCCTGCATTGGGAAGATCCCCTGAGAAGGAAATGGGAACCCACTCCAGTATTCTTGCCTGGGAGGTCCCATGGACAGAGGAGCCTGGCAGGCTACAGCCCATGGGGTTGCAAAGAGTCAGACATAGCTTAGCAGCTAAGCAGCAGCAGGAATAGTGACTTTTATATATCTCCCATTTCCCTTTTTTGAATATGTGTTTTTGTTCCCTGTCCTTACTCCACCATTATAGGTTGGTATTGGTGGCCAGAAGGGAGAAAGATAAGTTATCTATTTACCTTAGAGGTGTTTGGTTTGAAAATAACCACACCTAAGTAGCCTTATCCTCCCTGGACCTTAGATAATGAGATTCTAGACTTCAAGCCTGAGTCTGATGTTCTAATTAGAGCAGGGTGATCTCTAGGGGAATTAGACTTTAGGAGACTCAGAAAGGATAGAATGTATTGTCTGTATAGGAGGATCAAGAATTGTTAGAGTCCAGAGAGTTGACAGTGATAGACCAAACAATTTGTCTGTCCCAGTGAACCATGTAAAGTTGCCTCCCTGATTAACTCTGCACTTGACCATGGGATAACTTTGGGTTTTTATTTTGTTTTTTAATTGGAGGAAAATTACTCTACAATGTTGTGTTGGTTTCTGTGGCACAACAATCAAATCAGTCATAATTTTATATATGTGTGTATATATATATATCCCTTTCCTCTTGAGCCTCCCTGTCCTTAAAATTAGTAAGTGCAATGCAAGAAAAGGCTTAATAAGCAACTATGCATTGGGCTTTCCCTTTTGGAATGCTCCATCTTGAGACCCAGCTGCTGTACTATGAGGAAGCCCAAATTAAAGAGACAGAGGGGAGAAGCCAGAGATAAAGACACCTGGATAGCCTCTGCAATTGCAGCTATCCTACTAAGTCATGAATGAAGAAGGCATCTTGGACATTCCAGCCCCACAGACATGGGGCACAGATGAGCTTTCCCTACCAGGTCTGTGCCAAATTCCAGAATCATGTGTGAATATATTATTGGTGGTGTTTTAAAGCACTAAGTTTTGAAGTGGTTTATTATATAGCAATGGATAACTAAAATAGCATGTGTTTTTATTTTTAAATTATTTTTTCTTTGTATAAATATTCTATGTGACTTAATTTTCTCATTCTTTGACTTTAATACCTAAACATGAATTGGAGGGTTTCAAATTCTAGCAGTTTAAAGGTTATGTTCAATTAGGTTTCAGTCATATAATATAGTATAGGAATGATTATATTATATTTTAAATTATATGAGAAAGCAAAATTAAGCATAACCTTTCAATAGAAGACTAAACCTTACACATACTGGTGTTGAGATCACAAGAAAGTTATTCCTCACCATATTATCCTGTTCTGTTTTCTTTATAGCATTGATTACATTATGCAGATGTCTCGTTTATTTATTTGGTCACCCCTTTGTCATCCTTGACCCATATTGGAATGTAGCCTCCAGTCTGTCTCTTATATGTCAGACCACCAGCATTTAGAACATTGCCTGGCACATAGTAAGGGCTCTAAAAATGTTGTATGCAACACAGTGCTAATATAAAATATACCTTTTAGGGGAAATAAAAAGTACCGAAGTTAGAAATCAGTAGTGTTCAGCCGCATTTCTAGTCCTCCTCCTCTCCCTAACATGTACAGGATAACATTTCTTAGCCCCCTTGAAGTTGTGTCATGACACCAGTCCTGGCCAACAGACTGGCAGCAGGGTAACGTGTCGTTTTTCAGCTGAAGCAACTAAGATCCAGTGCTGATTCCTCCATGATCCCTTCACCTGTCGCAGGAAACCTTGAAGCTTCATGCTGAGCTCTCTGGGAACCTTTGCTCTCACAGTTGAACATGACCACCTTGGATAACTGTCTGGACCTGCATAAGATTTTGCCTGAGAAAGAGAGAAACTTTGTTGAGTGGAGTCACTGAGAGTTAGGAGTTGTTTGTTACTGCAGCATGACCTAAACTATCCTGACTGATACGGTGCTTGACAATGAATTTGTATACTCTTTGAACTCTGATACTGTAAAGCTAGCATGGATTTATAGATTCAGTGACAATTTATTGAGTATCTATTATGGACAAGGCACTCTGCTAGTTCAAGGAATAGAAATAAATATGAATTAGATATTGCTTCCAAGGAGTTTATAGTTTCATAGGTGAGACAAATTGGGTGCATAAGGAACCATAGTACAAGGCAGAAAATTGTGAGGGTCATAAGATAGGTATAGGTAAAGTGCTATGGAAATCTACCTGAAATGGACATGATAAAGATTTCTTAGCCCAGGTCCTGTATAAGCATGGCAATTTGTAAAAGAGAGGAATAACTTCCTGTTTATATGTACCAAAGAACAAAAGATCAAGCTGTGAAACTTGCAATTTCCCTGTGTTCTCATTTCTCTGTACACCCCTATTCTAGGTTTGTTATGGGTTGAATTATGTTCCCCCTGCCCCGCCTCAAATTTATATGTTGAAGTCCTAGCCCTCTAGTACGTCAGTACCTATTTAGAGATAGATTCTTCACAGAGGTAATTAAGCTAAAATGAGGTCATTAGAGTGTACCCCAATCTGACTTGACTGGTATACTTACGCAAGGGGAAATGAGAAGACAGGCTCGCACACAGGAAGAATGGAGGGTGAACATCATGGCAGAGGTCAGGGTGATGTGCTGACAAGCCTAGGAGTGCTGAAGATTGCCAGCAAAGCCCCAGAAGCTAGGAGAAATGCATGGGGTGGGTCCTCCTACACAGCCCTCCGCAGGAATCAACCCTGCTGACACTTTGATCTTGGACTTCCAGCCTCCAGAACTGTGAGACGATAAATTTCTGTTATTTAAGCCACCAAGTTGGTGGTAGTTTATTACAGAAGCCTTAGCAAACCAACGTAAGCCTTGAGCAGATGCAGCAGATAGGGGAAGGAATGAAAGCCTGCGATGATTCAGCCAACTCCATGTCTCAGCTGCCGTTTATCTATTTCTCTTTCCTGGCAACAAATCAAGTGGATGAGGGAAAAAAAATGGAAAGAAACCAAAAATTTCTGGCTATCATTGCCAGAGGCAGAATAAAGAAAGAAGCCTGGGAGGACCAGAGTTGGCAATCAAGTTACTAGAAAAAGAATGGGTTGAGGGAGGGTGTGTGTGTGTGTGTGTGTGTGTGTGTGTGAATGTGTGTGTGTGTGTGTGTGTGAATGTGTGTGTGTGTGTGTGTGTGTGGTGTTACTAGTCTGTTTCTCTTTCTTCCTTCTCCAGTGAATGCCTTTTATACATAGTTTTGATTTTTATCCCAAGCAACCAAGTCTAGCAGAATATCTAAATTTTAAAATGCTTTAAAGCCTTTCGATGTTTGTGTTTGAAATTTTCTCAAGCTTATATGGTGGGTAAAACATTAGGAAGGTTTGCTTCATATAATTACAATGGATTTCTAACTCGTTAACTCTCGGAGCCTTACATACACCAATACAGAGAGGTCCCTTTGGGTACATTTTCCACTCTGATCTCTCATGATCTTTTCATACATAAGATGTGACCTGAAGTAATGACACTAGCTCTTAATATGGTTTGTAAAAGTGCTTCTGAAAGCAATTTCAAATGAGGAGAACCAAAATATTTGGAATAATGTCAGCCTCTCTGGTACGAGTAGACTCTACAGTCTCCCCTGGTGTCCACTCTAAAATGCAAATCTATTTAGTTACTTAAGTTCTGATTCTTTTTAAAAATCTCACTAGTTTGCAGTCACAGCTAGGATTCTAAACACACGTTTTGCCTCTTTAGAGGTAAGCCAGCCATGGCCAGTACACTTACTGAGTGACAAAATGAGTGTTACATTGCCAGGCACCTTACAAAGTAGATAAATGGCACAATCTCCACCCTCTAGGGGGGATTAAAAAGAATAATGGAAGAAATGGTATTTCCATAAATGCATATATTAACATTTGACTTCATTTAAAAAATGCTCATCTGAGGAAAAATAATTTCCCTTGAAGTTAAGAAATTCTATGATAGATCCAACAGAAAAGGGAAAAGGAAAAAGGTCAGGGGGCTAATAATAATAATTAGCACTTATGTTGGCACTTTCTATCTTCAAAGTGTTTTTGTGAAATATTAACTTGTTAATCTTCCCAAGTTCTTGTCAAATTTGGAAAGCTTTAGACTGTTCTGATGTTCCCTCCAGTACAAGTCCATATAATAAGTGCACATTCTTTTGATTTTTGCATACAAACACTACTGGGGATCTGAGCAACCCACACACTGTCTGATACCCAGTGAGCTCACAAACTACAGTGTGAAGAATAGATGCTAACTCCTGCCTCATTACCCAAAGACTCACTCAAAACTGAAGTCTGAACTTATTTACAAAACTCACAGACTTCAAAACAGACTCACAGACTTTGAAAACAAATTTATGGTTACCAAAGGGGAAAGGGTAGGAAGGGATAAATTAGGAGGTTGGGATTAACATATACAGACTACTGTATGTAAAATAGATAATTAACAAGGACCTAGTGAATAGCACAGGGAACTCTATCAGTACTCTGTAATAACCTATATAGACAAAGAATCTCAAAAAGAATGGGTATAAGTATAATTGAACCACTTTGCTGTATACTCGAAACTAACACAATAGTATAAATGAACTATATCCCAATATAAATAAAAATCAAATGTGAAAAGTCAAAGGGTCTGCATAGAAAAAGGATTATCACCTTAACTGCCTAGAAAAAGGCAGTTAAAATACCTAATCATATTTTATCAAAATGGACTTTTCCTCTGTTTGACTCTTTTTAGATTATGAGCTCTTCAAATAAAAAAAAAACTGTGTGCTTTTCATATCATTTCCAAGGATTATTTGACCTGTGTAGGGTCAGAGTGATGACTAATAAACAACAGTACAAATGAAGTCTTTCTTGAGAACCTGTTATTAAACTGTGAAGAATAAATAACATGTGGAATATTTTCTGCCCTCTCAGAACTTAGCACACAAGAGGAAGCAAGACTTATGTACAGAAAATAGACATAAAATACAAAATATGACAAATACAAAATAAGTGCCATCGTGTTTGGCACAAGAAATAAATGCTAGGGAAGGATTATAATTTTTTTGTCTTTTCACCCCATTAATCCCACCTCCTTTCTTTGAGTTTATGTAGGTTTTTTAACCAGCTTTTGACCTGCAATAAATGGTTACCATAGTAAAATACTGTCACTCTTAAAATGCTTAATACAGAAAAATCCCACTCATTTGGGAATTGCTCACTGTTCTGTGTGCATGCTTAGTCACTCAATTGTGTCTAACTCTTTGTGACCCTTTCCTCTGTCCATGGGATTTTCCAGGCAAGAATACTGGAGTGGGTTGCCATCTCCTCCTCCAGGGAATCTTCCTGACCCAGGGATCGAATCTGTGTCTCCTGTATTGCAAGTGGAATCTTTACTTGCTGAGCCATCAGGGAATCCCATTTGGGAATTAAACATATATATAAAAAAGTTTCTTCCTATAGAAAACAACAAAAACATACAGAAATAAACACACACACACACTGGACTGTCATGCTGATCTATAATCTAAATTAAAGCTTTAAGGTGTATTGAGGAAAAATAATATAGCTCCAAGCTGTAATTGAAATTTGTATTATTTTTATGAATTTGAAGAAAGTTTTTTTTTTTTTTTTTCCTGAAAGAGCTTTTTACTTAAATTCTTTCTAAGGTGGAAATGTATTTATCATTCCTCCCCCGCCACCCAAGTGAATTTTGTAGCAGTTGTGGAAATCACAGTCGTGTCCAACTCTTTGCAACTCCATGGACTATACAGTCCATGGAATTCTCCAGGCCAGAATACCAGAATGGGTAGCCTTTCCCTTCTCCAGGGGATCTTCCCAACCCAGGGATCAAACTCAGGTTTCCCGCATTGCAGGTGGATTCTTTACCAGTTGAACCACAAGGGAAGCCCCAATAAATAATTATGGCCCAACTACACATGAGAATCCATAGTGCTTTTTGCAGGAAATCCTGAATCTTGTCAGGATATTCCACAGGTACCATAGCTGACATGTCCAAACAGAATTCACTATCTTCTCATCAAACTCAAATCTGTTCTTTCTCCCAGCTATGAAGCCCATAAACCCGGGGCCATCCCTCATGCTTCCCTCTCCTGCGTCTCCATCTTGTCCCCAGTAAAGTCCTACCCACTCTGCTGCATCAGTACCACTCTAATACCAGCTTCCTGGGTCCCCACTATCTCAACTACAGGAAAAGGTCAGTGCATCCTTCTCCCAGTCTCCACTTGTATCATCTGCCACCCCATCTACTCCAGCTCCCAGGCGCTCCCCTCTTCAATCCACCCTTTTTTTTCACCACCAGGACCAGTTACCAGGGCTTCCCTGACGATTTACCCGGTAAAAAATCCACCCACAATGCAGGAGACATAGGAGACGTGGGTTTGATCCCTGGTTCCTGAAGAACCCATGGAGTAGGAAATGGCACCCCACTCCAGTATTCTTGCCTGGAACATCCCATGGACAGAGGAGACTGGTGGGCTACAGTTGGTGGGATCACAAGAGTCGGACACCACTGCAACGACTGAACACGCATACACCAGGAGTGACTGAGACACACCCTACCTGCCCTTGCTTATTGAATCCCACTTGCAGCCAGAGCTGCTGGGTCACAGCACAGAAGCAGTCACTTCACTGCCCACTCCCTCAAGCTTCACGCTTTTTGCTTAGTCACTAAGTCATGTCTGACTCTTTGCAGCTATATGAACTGTAGCCCACCAGGCTTCTCTGTCCATGGGATTTCTCTGTCCATGGGATTCCCCAGGCAAGAATACTGGAGTGGGTTGTAATTTCCTTCTCCAGGGCATCTTCCTGACCCAGGGATCGAACCTGAGTCTCCTGCATTGGCAGGTGGATTCTTTACCACTGAGCCACCAGGGAAGCCCAAGCTTCGTGGTACCCATGGATAAAACAAACTCAGCCAGACAGAACGGTATTCGGTTTTCCCCATCATCCCAGTTCAGCCCAAAGGCCTTCAACACATTCCCTGCAGTGACAAAGTCCACTGAAAGAATTCAGCGCACGCTTGAGTCTAGCTTTCTCCTTGCTGAAGTCAGAGAGATGGCTGGTTCTGCCTGCTTCACTCTAAAAGGCCTGCAGTCACGTGATGATGCCTGTAGTCCCAGGCTGCCGTATCTTCCCCCCTTTCCCACAGCCATCACCGGGGGCCCAGCTCACCCCATCCTTAACAGCACTCTTCAGATTTATCTGTCAGGGCAAAGGATCCAGATTAAAAATGAAACGAGCATCTCACTTGCTTGGCAAGAGCAGACCCGCTCTACCAAATTTCCATCCCTATCATTGGGGAGCAGGACTTGAGGAAATAAATAATAAATGCTTCCTGACTTGGGGCCACCCACCTTGGAAGTCTTAGGGGTTTCTTATCTTAGTGCAATGATTATTCCAGTTAATAGGTCAAGGGACATATATATATATATATATATACACACATATTTCTATGATTACTAATAATCCTTTCACACTTTTGTTCGGTACTTACTTGAGATGCGAGTCACACATATTGAAGGATTAGCTCCCCTCTCTCCTTACTCATGTCCTTAGAGTGATACCACTTCCTGCTATCTTCTCTTGCAGAATAGAAATGAAGAATAGTTACACTAGGGGAGTTATTACAATCAGGCTCTTTTATATCTTTAAGGCAATTACAGGCAAAGACAAGAGTGCCTAATGCACAGCGTTTCCAGAATTTGTAATTTCGACATCTCGTCTTGCCAAGCCATGATAACATCCAGATGTTGCCCTATTGAAAGGTGTTAAATAGAATAAGCTCGAGCCAAGAGCGCTTCCATGCTTTATTTTGGGGGCTTCCAAAAATCTAAAGGGGTACTTTTTTCTTTTCCACATCAGAAATTCAGTGATTTAGAAAGTAACATTCAGGTCTGTGTGATGCCTTTGTGTCTAACAACAATACGAACAGCAGAAATATTTTATTTATTGAGTGAACACTTATACAGTGCTGTGTGCCTTTCAAATATTAACTCCGTTAATTCCCTCTGCCTCCTCTCCTGCTTCCACCAGCTTCATCACACATTTCTCCAGGTTGTTATCTAATTTCAGTTGAAAAAGGTAAAATGCCACTTCTTCTAGGGTTGTTTGCAAGTAATAAGAAGGAAACGGACCCTTTCTGAAGAGCTTGCCAGGGGCTGAGAGAGGCAGTCCTTACAAATCCATAAAGTACCATGCTCATTCACAGAGCGTACCTAAGACTTTGGGAGAAGAAAATAAGTCCTGGAGTGCGCACTCAGCGTCACATTCTGGGCGGGAGTTACGTGGGGGCCATTGAACGAGGCAAGGCCACTGTGGCTGTGCTGTGTCACACTGCTGTGCAAGCGCCTGCTGTTTGTGGCGAGTGGAGGCTACTCCCCAGTTGTAGAGCACAGGCTTCTCTTCGTGGTGGCCTCCCTCGTTGCAGAGCACAGGCCCCAGCGTGTGCAGGTTTCAGTATTTGCGGCGCGTGGGCTCAGCACTTGCAGCAGGTGGACTCCAGAGCAGAGGCTCAGCAGCAGTGGCACACGGGCTTAGTTGCTCCTCGGCCTGCGGGATCTTCCCGGACCAGGGATGGAACCCGTGTCCCTTGCCTTGGCAGAAGGATTCTTTACCCCTGGGCCACCAGGGAAGCTCAGCAAGATGTTTTTTTCTTTTTTTTTTTTTTGCACAGTGGACTACCCATGCTAGAAAAGGACTGCCTGCTCTACTCGCCCTGAAAACCCTTTCTGAGTTCCTGGAATGTCTCTGTGAGCCCTGTACTCAGTACTCAGTACTGTACTCAGTACTCTGCCATCTCACAGACGTGAAACTTGCAGTGGGCTGGGAGCTGGCAGGAAGGATGGGGCATTGTATTAGCAGGGCATTTAGTGCAGACACATAACCCCGCCTTCAGAAATCACAGATGACTTCTCAAAGCCCAAGGCCCGAAAAAATGAAAAGGCATTGCAGAGCCAGGCCCAGAGAACCTTGGTCTTCACTATCTTTGCCCTTCAGTTCAGTTCAGTTCAGTTGCTCAGTCGTGTCCGACTCTTTGCGACCCCATGAATAGCAGCATGCCAGGCCTCCCTGTCCATCACCAGCTCCCAGAGTTCACCCAAACTCACGTCCATCAAGTGGGTGATGCCATCCAGCCATCTCATCCTCTGTCATCCCCTTCTCCTCCCTCCCCCAATCCCTCCCAGCATCAGAGTCTTTTCTAATGAGTCAACTCTTCACATGAGGTGGCCAAAGTGCTGGAGTTTCAGCTTCAGCATCATTCCTTCCAAAGAAATCCTAGGGCTGATCTCCTTCAGAATGGACTGGTTGGATCTCCTTGCAGTCTAAGGGACTCTCAAGAGTCTTCTCCAACACCACAGTTCAAAAGCATCAATTCTTCGGCACTCAGCTTTCTTCACAGTCCAACTCTCACATCCATACATGACCACTGGAAAAATCATAGCCTTGACTAGACGGACCTTTGTTGGCAAAGTAATGTCTCTGCTTTTCAATATGCTATCTAGGTTGGTCATAACTTTCCTTCTAAGGAGTAAGCGTCTTTTAATTTCATGGCTGCAGTCACCATCTGTAGTGATTTTGGAGCCCAGAAAAATAAAGTCTGACACTGTTTCCACTGTTTCCCCATGTACTTCCCATGAAGTGATGGGACCAGATGCCACGATCTTAGTTTTCTTAAAGCCAACTTTTTCACTCTCCTCTTTCACTTTCATCAAGAGGCTTTTTAGTTCCTCTTCACTTTCTGCCATAAGGGTGGTGTCATCTGCATATCTGAGGTTATTGATATTTCTCCCGGCAATCTTGATTCCAGCTTGTGCTTAAGACTACTTTGCCCTTAAGACTACCCTTTCTTTGAGTTGATGGTCTGGGGGTGAAGAGATAACTTTAAAGTCCGGTGTCAGATGCATCTGTTTACTTTTGTCCCGTGCTGAATTTTTTCTCATGAGGCTAACGATCTCATTAGTTTCTTTCTTATCCCAAGAACATTCTTTATGGCATTCCTCAGCTTCTTTGAGCAGTCAGCATGAACTTTCTGGCTGTCCTTAACAGGGGGATGCAAATGGCACCCATAAACTTCTTACCCCAGTGCAACTGGATGAGGGAAGGGCCAGGTGGTTGTCCTCTGGTTCAGAAAGAGAGATGCTCATCTTAGGTTTACCCCCAGTCCTACACCATCACTCCAAAGTAGGAACCTGTCTGAACAACAGACTGTCCTGGGGAAATAGCACCTTCCTCTATGGATATGGCACAGAGTCAAGGGTCAAGGGATCAGAGGTGAGAGTAAGGTGCATGCCTCTGGGTGGCTGTTAAGAAACAAAATGTGGGGATTGTTCAAAGCTGTAGTATCCTAAAAATTTTTAAGTTAGGCAAAAAGCAGCTTATTCCAAAATCAGGCTACCACATCTAAGGTAAGAAGAGAACATTAAAACAAAGTGAGAAGCTGAAGGGGTGTGGGCTAAGAGGGCCGTATAGGGAGACTCAGAGCAAACAGAAGAGAGGGAGGTCTGAAGGGGCTTCACAGAGCTGAGGGACAAGCAGCTGCCATGGATGGGTGGATCCTTGCAGTCAGGTGAGGGGCAGCTCTGAAGGTTTAAGGAAAGCCAACCTCTTCAGTTCACTGGCCGGAGAAGAGAAGAAATTGCTCATTCAATTGATGCTAAATGTTGACCTCTATAGAGATGCTTCAGAGCAGAACGCCCAGGCCAGACACGTGCTGCCACGTTTGTGCATGGATGTGTGACAGCTGCCGCTTTCCCCCCTCCAAATCACTTCCTTTCTAAGCTGCTCATTTCTACCAGGATCCATACTTTATAAGGCCTCATCACAACCCTACGTCCAGTATTTCTGGAACAAACACAAAGAAAAAAATCTTCCCTTCTTACCAAAAAAAAAAAAAGAGAGAGAGAGAGAGAAAGAGAGCATGAAATTGAATGTAACTCAAAGAGTTTTTGAGAGTATGTATTATTTGGGAACACAGGGATGAAAGAGACATGGCCTTTCCCCATGGGGAGAGCTCCTAGAACCCCAAGTAAAAGACAGATTGACAACAGTAATTGAAAACCAATCCAGGCCCCCACTCATTTACTCAACAAACATTGCTTGCTCATTTTGGAGGTAAAAGCATATAGAAAGGCATGCAAGAGTACAGAAATGTAATTGCTCTACCTTTGTTATTGTTCAGTCGCTCAATTGAGTCCGACTCTTTGCAACCTCATGGACGGCAGCATGCCAGGCTCCCCTATCCTTCACTATCTCCCAGAACTTGCTCAGACTCATGTCCACTGAGTTGGTGATGTCATCCAATCATCTCATCCACTGTCGTCCCCTTATCCTCCCACCTTCAATCTTTCCCAGCACCAGGGTCTTTTCCAATGAGTTGACTCTTTGCATGAGGTGGCCAAAGTACTGGAGCTTCAGCTTCAGCATCAGTCTTTCCAATGAATATTCAGGGTGGATTTCCTTTAGGATTTACTGGTTTGATCTCCTTGCTATCCTTGCTTCCTCTACCTGCTTCTGCTGCTGCTGCTGCTAAATTGCTTCAGTCGTGTCCAACTCTGTGTGACCCCAGAGATGGGAGATCCCAAAAGAGGTAGGAAAAATTTGAATAATCTAAGCTAAGGAAGGATTCTAATGTGGGTTTGCCTTACATTAGAATGTAGAATCCTGCTTAGAAAGTCCTTACATCATGATGAAAGTGAGAGTTGGGATGCCTGTAATTAGCAGGAAAGAGAGTGATATTTACACAGCACTTTCCTTACAGAATCCCTGAGAGGTCCATGAAGACAGTGAGCTTTATGAGAGCAAGAATTATGTCCCACTCATCCTCAGATTCTATTACGAGATACATAATAGTTAATACATTTTTCTATTTTTTTTTTCTCTAATTTTACATGTGGCACTAAGGGCTGTGAAGCAATAAAAAGTAAATGCATAAATTCATAAGAACTTATAAATCTACAAATAGCTTGACTTTGAAAGTATTTTTAACTCCTTTTCTCTATTCTTCATTGAGGGAGAAAGCTGAAACATGGGTTTAGGTTTTATTTTGTAAAAAATCAATCATTTTAACTGTCTTAAAAACAAGGTCTAGGAGGTTGCAGAGGGAGAAGAATCAGAAATCCCGGAGCGATAGTTGGTCCGTGGGTGTTTGCTATTCGTCTGTTCTGGACATTATCACAAGCACAGAAAGGGAACATCAAGGTTGCCAGATCATTAAGGTTTCCATCATGTTTCATCTCTTTGGATTTATGGAATGATTTAGTAATTCTGCTTCTCAAGTTGACACATCTTGAGCAAACGAGTATGATGAGCGTGTCTTAGTCCATTAGGCTCCTTTATAAAGGCTGCCGGTCTCCTGTGAGAAGTCAGCTTTCTTCCCAAATGTGTGTGTGTGTGTTAGTCATTCAGTCGTGTCCGACTCTTTGAAACCCAATGGACCATAGCCCACCAGGCTTCTCAGCCCATGGAATTCTCCAGGCAAGAATAACGGAGTGGGTTCCATGCCCTCCTCCAGGGCATCTTCCTGACGCAGGGATTGAACCCAGGTCTCCTGCATTGCAGGCGGATTCTTTACCATCTGAGCCACCAGGGAAGCCCCTTTTCCCAAATGGAGGAGAGGTGAGGGGAAACATTCCTTTGGCGCCTCCTGAAGACAAGGGAAGGTTCGAGGTGTGTCCACATCCAGCTTAGACTCCTTCTCCCCTCCAGCAGGGTCTGCTGGTGGGGGTCACTGCAGGCTCCCCAGCACAGCCTAGACACAGGGTGGTGCCCAGAGGGGAATCTGTGAGTGTCCTGTGGATCCGGCTGCAGCCTGGGAAGCACCTTTCCAGCAGACGAGAAATCAGTGCATTTCTCAACCATGGAAAGGCTTCGAATGTGCTGCTCGGAGTAGCCCAGGCTGACCCTGGGGAGCTGTCATTACTCATTCATGGCCGTTCCTGAGTCTGGCCAGTTAACAGAAGACACTTTCCAGAGACATGCGCCATCACTCCTGATTTGGTTTCAAGGGTCTTGATTGCAACCCAGAGACTGAGAGTTTTAGAGGAGAGGAAGGTGAAGAGGAGAGAGAGCTGGGAGAGAAGGGGGCCAAAATGAGTAGGTATGAGGGAGACAAATTGGACAGACTGACTGAGGAGGGATGGACAGACACACAGAGAGACACAGATCCAAAGAAAGAGAGGAGAAGATGGAAAGACAAGGCAAAGACAAAATATGGATGTCGCTGAGTGGCAACGTTTTTCAAAGCAGAACTGATTACAGCAAGCCTCTTACATACAAATGAGTTCCATTCTGAGAGTGTATTCATCAGTGCAATTGGTTCACAGGTCCACCAAAGTTAGCCTGGGTACCAACTAACACAATTGGCTACACAGTAAAAGTGTAAGTCCCTCAGTTGTGTCCACTTTGTGACCCCGTGGACTGTAGCCCACCAGGCTCCTCTGTCCAGAGAATTCTCCAGGCAGGAATACTGGAGTCGGTAGCCATTCCTTTCTCCAGGGGATCTTCCCAACACAAAGATCGAACCTGAGTATCCTGCACTGCAGACAGATTCTTTACAATTTGAGCCATCAGGGAAGTCTTGTCCTGTAATAGGTTTATAATCCTTTTCACACAAATAATACATAAAAACAAGCAAGCACAATTTCTTTTAATTTTAGTCTTACAGTACAATACTTTGAAAAATGCAGCAGTTCGGTACAATAGCTGGCTCATAGGAGCTGGCATGGAGTGAATAGGCAAGAAGAGCTAGTGACTGTAGGTGGGAGAGGAAGTGGGAGATGGTAGAGTTGAAGGATCACCAGCAATAGGAGATGGAGGGCAAACTGCAATTTCACTCATGATTCACAATGGAACGCACATTCCCATCTTTGAAAGTTCACACCTAGAAGGGTCATAGGTAGGGAACTTACTGTATTCTCTTCGCAGACATTCTGATGTCACTGAGGCAGTTTGCCTCATATGCTAAGGGCTGACAATGGTTATTTCCTGAAAGACGTGCTGAGCGGAGGAGAGCCTGGGTTAAGTCAGCGTATGTGCTGAAAGGAGAGGGGAGATGCTTTTCAGTTTGGAGAATGATTTCCAGAAAGGGGGCTGTTGGTTATCTGAGGATAAAGACATCTAGCCCTTCTTCACGAAGGTAGCACACATTTAGAGCTGACTCTAAAGAAGAATTGTCAGATGCAATGTTTGTGGGAAATAATTTGAGGGTAATGGAGAGAAAATAAAGGCTTGTCTTGCTCATTAAGTTTTCTTTTCTCGCATTTCCTTCATTCTTGTGTATGCCTCTGTTTTTTTGCATGGAGAAAACAAAAACAAAACAAAATATAAAGGCTCACCACATTTCCAGCAAAAAAAAAAAAAAAAAGATGAGTAATTTCCATAATATATTATTACATCAGGAAAATTTAAATTTAGTGTTATAAATCTTTTTTGTTCACCAACTACGCTGTCAACTTGAAGAACAACTGTTTGGTTCTTTCTACGTTATCATGTGTGAGCTTAATTAATCACAATGGAATCCTATTCAAACTCTTTTCCAACCCAAGAAGCAATTGTTTCCTATATAGCATGATGTTTCCTTCTAACTAAGGATGGCACTAAACGGGAGAAAACATTAAAACCCTGATGCGCATCGTAATAAACTCCACGCAAAGTAGTTATATTAATGTAATGGAGTTGAGATCTTAATTGCACTCGTGTTTATATTTGCATCCTTCGTTTTTAAAGCCTTTTTATTTTACTAAATGATTTGAACGATGAGGTAGGAGAGGTTGCATGGCACGCTAAATAGAGATGGCTTCCACCATGTGAAAGGAGGAAAAATGAATCTGGGAGGGAAGACTGGCTAATTTAATTTCCTAAAGTAGCTTTTATTCTCAGTCGATAATGGCTAAAATTACTCTGTGAAACCCATCTTTCCAGAGCCAGAAAATGTTCCCTGGACGCTTAAACAGAAGCACATCCAAGAGCCCTTTTTATTCCTCCCTATGACAACCATTAGCTGCCACCCAGAAACCTCCAGCTCGAGCATCGAATCCCATATAAAGCAATTTAGGCAGATGTAGCCTCTGGCCTCTGATTGAAAGAGCTGATACACAACAGTGTACCATCCAGCCAGACTTCAGATGGGAGAGGCTGCACCGCAGGAGATGGAGGGTAAATCTCCCTTAAGGCCTTATAGAAAGTAAGCATTCAATTAAGAATTGCTGCCTCATGAATGAGGGCACGAAAGAGTGAGTGAGTGAAAGTGTCAGAGATCTTAATCCCAGGAGGGGGAGACTGCCTCTCCCACTCCTTTGCCTTTCCCTGTTCATCAGACACAGACCAAGAGGAAACAGGCTCACATTTTCCTAATGAACACTCACTAATGTAGACACTGGGCAAGCGTTGCACTCGCTCCTTCAGCTCAGCCAGGAATCATCCTGCCATGTGCTAACAGGTTATCAGAAGGGAGAACCGTGGGATTCTCTGGTTACCTGGTGCCCTTATGAGAAATTTACCTTGGGTCTCAAGACTTAGAGTTATTTGTTCTTCTACAAAGCAAGATTTTACTATATGGATGCCAATAAGCGGGTAAGCTAATCTTGTAGTTTTCGTTCAGGCTGCCGGTGAGCTCAGAACAAGTCCTATAGCCATGCTCTGATGCCAGTACTGCCCCAGGAAGGCAGATGATGTACTAACCACTTCTGTAGCTTTATCCCAGGGCCACTTTTTTTTTAACCAAAGCTTATTTATCTATATATTTATTTATGCTGCTGCTGACAAGTGCTCAGTCGTGTCCAACTCTCTGTGACCCCATGGACTGTAGCCCACCAGGCTTCTCTGTCCATGGGATTTCCCAGGCAAGAGTACTGAAGAGGGTTGCCATTTCCTACTCCAGGGGATCTTCCCGACTCAGGGATTAAACCTGCGTCAATTTCATTTCCTGCATTGGCAGGTGGATTCTTTACCACTTGCATCATCTGGGAATCCCCCTATTTATTTATGAAATCTTAAGTGGATTTTGATAATCCATCAGCTCCTTCTCTATGGAGAAAGGGAAAGTAAGAAAGAAGGGAAAGAGATCAAAAGACATAGGGTTGAGTCAGATGTTATGAAGTTTTCCATCATTCAAAGACACTTGTGGCTTTCCCATAGAATGCCAAACGTTGCCCTCACGTGCTGGAGAATTCACAGTCTGATGGAGAAGACAAGTAAGAAGACACAGATTGCTATAAAGCTTTGCTGTTGTTTAGTCTCTCAGTCATGGCCAGCTTTTTTGTGACCCCATGACATTTCCCAGGCAACAATACTGGCATTGGTTGCCGTTTCTTCTTCCAGGAGATCTTCCTGACCCAAGGATGGAACCCGGGTCTCCTGCATTGACAGGAGGGTTCTTTACCACTGAACTACCAAGGAAGCCCATTATAAAGCTTAGCGTGGTGTTATACAACCACATACAAGGTGCCATGGGGGAGATTGCCACCAACCCCACCTGGGAAATTACTCTTTTATTTGGAGAATCCCGTGGACAAAGGAGCTTGGCAGGCTACAGTCCATGAGGTTGCAAAAAGTCAAACACAACAGACAGACTTTCACTCACTCACTCACTAAGGTGAGAAGGAATTTCTCAGGTAAAGAAGGGGTGAAAGAATATCCCAAGCTGGGGAAACAGCACATGCAAAAGTACCGAGGCATGGAAGACTGTGTTGTCCCCAGGACACAATGAGAAGCCCCATGATGCAGAAGTCTGGGGTGCTTGGGGTGAGGAGACATCTGAGAGACAGAGCTCAACAGATGAAAAGTAGGTCGTGGCCAGATTTGTGACAGTCTGGAGAATCAACCTATGGGATTTAGAGATACATCCTAAGCAGTGAGAAGTCAGCAGTAATTTCAAAACAAGACAGCCCCGTGGTCAACTTGACTCTTTTGAAAGGATTGGGATGAAGAGAGATTGGAGGAAAAGACAGGTTAAGAGGCTCCAGTTCAGTGAGAAATGTTGAGGACAAGGATCCACAGAAGACGGATATACTGAGATATACGATGAGTACAGAACCAGGATGAGGAGGCATAGCTTGGGAAGCAGAAGATACAGCAGCAGTTGACGTGAAATACAGACCACATGAGGGAGGGGACACTTAGCCACGATAGGGGACATTTCAGGGTGAGGTGCTAGCAAGACATCCAGGTGGGTGGCAGATCACTAAAAATAGAGATCTGGAGCTTGGGGAAGGCACCAAGATGAGGGAACTAGATTTGACATTTTCCAGCATATAAATAGTACCTAAAAAGTTATAAATAAAATCAGGCCACTCAGGACATGGGCTAGTATAATACAGAGAGAAGAAAATGAGCTCTGAAACTGAGGGTAGTTTTTAATTTTACCAAGGGAGTAACTCAGTCTCCTTTTCTGGAGGGTTTTTTTTAAATGGTCAGATTATATCTTCTTAGTGTAGCCCAAGTAGCCATCCTAATGGGCAGACCTATGAGGCTGGTACTGTTTCATAGACTTCAAGTAGCTCTCCAGGGGAGGGCCCTAAGCTCATTAGGAGAGCAATCAGACAGCTACACTCCTTAAGTTTTGTTGAAAAAACACCAAACAATAACATTAGCAGGAGGCCACCTCTCCATCTGGGGAAGGAACATGCAGCGTCCCTCAGGGGACCAGTGTCGTGTTTGGAAGAAGCAACAGAGGTGGGGAGCTGGGCTGTGTTCCAGCATGAAGTGATATCTCAAGGCTGTTTAAAACACATCAGAAGCTGTGAGTGTTGCTTTGAAAGAGACAGAGACATGTCAAGAAGAAGTGGTAAGGAATTGTGTTGATGTCCAAAATGTATAAACATAAAGTGTAGAGACTGCCAGCTCAATTTAGGTGTGGATGAATGACACCAGGTGTCAGGATGCCGCAGGGCTTAAAGAATTAAGACAACAAAGAGAGTGAGACAGGAAGGAGAAGGACAGGGAAGAGAGAAATCCTTAAAAGGAAATAGGACAGGACAAAAGAGAAAGTAGCCAGAAAGAACAGATACTGCTGGTCTGGGTCTGCCTGTGAGCACAGGGGCCAAGGTCACTGGAACAGACAGATAAGCACAGAGAATGACAGAGAGTGTTGAGGGAGAGGAGAGATCAAGGGCGCGGTGTTTCCTAGTGTCAAGGGTAGAGATACACAGTCGAATAGAAAGCAAAGGCTGTCCTGAGTCAATACGGTTTTGACCTGATGCAACAGACTCGAAGTCAGAAGGTCTCAAACACTGAGCTTTCACACTGAGAGTCTTAATTCACTTGGGTTTTCATTTTCTTTTGTGTAAAACAAAAAATAAAGATACCAACCTTTCTGGGATGTTTGAAAATTCAACAAGATTATAGATATAAAAGTTCCAAGAGAAGGACAAACGAGGAGTTTGGGATTAACAGATACGCACTACTATATATATATATACATAATAAACAATAAGAAACTACTGTTTAACACAGGTAACTATACTTAATATCTTATAATACTCTATAATGGAAAAAAGTCTGAAAAAGAATATATACACTCACACATATAATAAAATCACTTGGCCGTATACCTGAAACTAATATAACATTATAAAGCAACTATATTTCAGTTTTTAAAAAAAAGTTCCAGTCTGGGCATATGATAAGGCCAGATTGTGAAGGGCTTTGTGGTTTTGGTTGAAGTGGAGGTAAAATCCAAAAGGATTCACTAGAGTCCCAAGAAGGAAAAAATGAGAGGTAATTTACCTGTGTCATGGATTGAATTATGTACCCTCATCCCATGGAGAAAGCAATGGCACCCCACTCCAGTACTCTTGCCTGGAAAATCCCATGGACAGAGAAGCCTGGGAGGCTGCAGTCCATGGGGTCGCAAAGAGTCGGACACGACTGAGCGACTTCACTCACTCACTCACTCCCCCAAAAGAGATAAGTAACTCAAATTGTGAAATGAGGTCTTTATAGATTTAACAATTTAAGATGAGATCACGAAGGTGGGATCTACTCCAATATGACTGATATCCTTGTAAAAAGGGGAAATCGGGGCAGAGACATGCACAGAAAGACAGTGTGAAGACACAGGGAGCGTGCCATGTGAAGACAGAAGGAGAGACTGGAGTCCCGCTGCCAGAAGCCACGGGAGCCCAAGAGTGGGTGGTCACCACCACAAGCTAGGGCTGCAGTCTCTTCCACAGACTTGAGGGGAGCATGACCCTCCCAGCAGCTTGGTTTTGGGCATCTGGCTTCTGGAACTGTGAAATGACAGATTTCTGATGTTATAATAAGCCAACCAGTTTCAGGTACTTGCTATGCAGTCCTGGTGTTGGTATTCGGTAGCTATTCAGTCGTGTCCGACTCTCTGCGACCCCGTGAGCTGCAGCACACCAGGCTTCCCTGTCCTTCACCATCTCGCGGAGCCTGCTCAAACTCATGTCCATTGAGTCAATGATGCCATCCAACCATCTCATTCATCTGAAGGGAAAGGAAGGGGTCTTCATCTACTGTGTGGGGCTTCATGCCAGGCCCTTGCTAAGCATGGAAACTGGGCCCCTTGTTTAATCTTCTCAATGGCTCTGTTTACAAGGCGGGAGCAGAGGCTCAGAAAGGTCAAGAAATATGCCAAAGCTGGTGAGATCCAGGGCTGGGATTCATACCCTGATACGCCTGACTCCCCATGGACAGAGAAGCCTGGCAAGCTGCAGTCCACAGGGTCAAATACAGCCAGACAGGACTGGAGCAGCTTAGCATGGTGCATCCACGTGAGCCCGACTCCAAAGGCAGGCTCACCTCCCCTCCCTATGTGGACCTGTAAGGATACAAATTAGAATTCAGTTTCTTAGGCATGTGAACATTCAGCAACAGACATGGACTGAGGCAGGGTAAAAGGAGGCTGTGAAGGGCTCTCGCTGCAGCCCATGCCCCTCAGAGCCTGGAACCCCAGCATGGGCTCTGGTTCAGCTCCTGGTCACCCCCGAAGGCTGTTTGATGTGTGTGTGCCTTCCTCTCCTTGGGGAGGTGCCAGCTGTCCACTGGGCCAGCGCACAGCTGAGTGACTTTCAGGGGCCACCTGGGCTCACCGGCATGGTCCTGTAACAGAGATAAAAGCCCGAGGACCTATGCTCCACTCCCTGGAGACTCCAGCCCCATCCCCAAGCCAGGTGTGTGCGCGACTCCACATCCTCAAGTAGCTCATTACAATCAGGAGCTGAATAGTAAAACAGAAATTAAATTGACACTTTGAAGCATTCATCTGAGCACAAATTAATATTCATCAACATCTGCTATTTGTTCAGGTGAGTGTTCAGCTTCAACAGCAACAGCAACAACAAAAACCCAGCGTACTTCCTACATAGAAACAGCATGGACCAAACACAGTGGTGGTCGGGGCTCAGGTCCCTTGTGCTCAGCTGGCAGGAGAGGCCGGTTCCCTGCAGAGGCAGCACTGGCGATGGTCCTCCCAGCGGCACCCTGAATGATTTTCAATCAATCATCTCTATTTGGCCCCTTTTTTCCTCCTGGATTTCTCCCTGGATTTCCAGATCTTGCTCTTCCTTCTCAGAAGGGAAGGAACAGGAAGCTGGGTGATGTTTATCTCATCTCAAGACTTGGATACAGGCACTGTCCCTGTTGTCTGCCTCCTGAGGATCATCGTCCTCAGGGCTGGAGGAACTTCTTTGCTGGAAAACGACAGGCTAAATCTCAACATGTGTGTGGAGAGACGTTTGCACTGGGGGCGAGATGGGCCAGGGGAATCAAAGAGATGGGGATAGCTCCTCACAGACGGAGAATGAAGCCTTTAGACAGTAGGAGCCTCACTGACAGCCAAGGGGAGTGGTCCATGTATAACACAGGAAGCATCATTGAGTCAACAACATCTTTGGAGCAAGGGAATATTTTTAGGTCAGATCTAAAATGGCAACCCACTCCAGTATTCTTGCCTGGATCATCCCACGGACGGAGGGCTTGGTATGCTCCAGTCCACGGGGTTGCAAAGAGTCAGACACGACTGAATGATTTCACTTTCACTTTCAAACTAACAGCAGCTCTTTTCCTGCCAAAAAGCCAGAACAACTTCTGAAAGCCCTCCCATGACTACAGACCATGGCAGATCTGAGAGATATTTCGAGACAAGATCTCTTCCTTGGGCAAAACAATGGCTTGCCAAGAGTGCTTCAGAGAATGTTTCTTCTTATATTCAACATTTCTCCTCTCTCAGCCTCAGATAATCGAAACACAGTCCCTAAAATGGTAGAAATGCAGTTAATGAAGGTAATAAATACATCAAGAGACTGCAAGTTCTGCAAACCTTGGAAAAAATCCTGTGAAGTTTGCTTGAATCTAGCAACCAGATTATTCCTGTGTTGAGTGAGCAGTGAGGGAAAGATTTTGCACTATGGTTTATATACTATGAGTGGCAGGACTGCACACTAGTTAAGAGCAAGGACTTTAAAGTTAGACTATGATGTAAATTCCAACTTTGTCACTTGCTATCTGGGCGACCTTGGGTGACTCAGCCTCTCTGTGCTTCACTTTGCCCATCTGCAGGATGGAATACCATGCTTATTAAATGAGCTTAAACATTTCAAGTGTTTGAAACACTCTCTGCAACACTGTAAGTACCATATAACTGTTAGTTATTGTCATAAACTTAATCATGGAAGTTGGATATTAGAAAATCTCTGGTAATTCTATCAATAGAGATTGATTTTGCTGAAGCTGTAACGTGAATGGGGCAAGGCTGGAAAGAGTCAACCCATTAAATCCAATCTATGAATTTGCTGAATAGCTTTTCTTTTATATAAATTTATTTATTTTAAATGGAGGTTAATTACTTTATAATATTGTATTGGTTTTGCCATACATCAACATGAATCTGCCACAGGTGTACATGTGTTCCCATTCTGAATCCCCCTCCCCCCTCCCTCCCTGTACCATCCCTCTGGGTCATCTCAGTGCACCAGCCCCAAGCATCCTGTATCATGCATGGAACCTGGACTGGCGATTCGTTTCTTATATGATATTATACATGTTTCACTGTCATTCTCCCAAATCATCCCACCCTCTCCCTCTCTCACAGAGTCCAAAAGACTGTTCTATACATCTGTGTCTCTTTTGCTGTCTCGCATACAGGGTTATCGTTACCACCTTGTTAAATTCCATATATATGCGTTAGTATACTGTATTGGTGTTTTTCTTTCTGGCTTACTTCACTCTGTATAATAAGCTCCAGTTTCATCCACCTCATTAGAATTGATTCAAATGTATTCTTTTTAATGGCTGAGTAATACTCCATTGTGTATATATACCACAGCTTTCTTATCCATTCATCTGCTGATGGACATCTAGGTTGCTTCCATGTCCTGGCTATTATAAACAGTGCTGTGATGAACATTGGGGTACACATGTCTCTTTCAATTCTGGTTTCCTTGGTGTGTATGCCCAGCAGTGGGATTGCTGGGTCATAAGGCAGTTCTATTTCCAGTTTTTTAAGGAATCTCTACAAGGTGTCTGGACTTGAGACATGGAAATTATTCAAAAGTGAATCCCACAAAGGTAATACAGCTACATACTGCACAATGCCTGGATCCTCAGGTGGCCTGTTACCTCTCTAGAGAACTGAGCTTTCTCCCAGTGGGGCCTCCTCAGTCCTGGCAGCTTAGGACTCCAAAGACCAGTGTCGCAGGAGAACCAAGTGGAAACTTCGTGCATTCTCTGACCTAGCCTCCGGTCTTAGGAGTCATCTTGAGACAGGCTGGGGCTCGGGATCCTTTACTGCAGTGCTTGCCTCTGAACATACCTCTCCTCGAGTGTTGTTGTTGTGACCACTAAGTCTTCTTCTACTCTTGGCAACCCTGTGGACTGCAGCATGCCAGGCTTCCCTGTCCTTCACCATCTCCTAGAGCTTGCTCAAAGTCCGGTCCATTGAGTCAGTGATGCTATTTAACCATCTCATCCTCTGTCATCCCTGTCTCCTCCTGCCTTCAATCTTCCCCAGCATCAGGGTCTTTCCCAATGAGTAGGTTCCTCACATCAGGTGGCCAAAGTATTGGAGCTTCAGCTTCAACATCAGTCTCAAAACACAAAGAAGATGTATGGGACCAAAAATAACTGCTTTCATGCGCAGTTAGGGCAAATTCTGGACAAAAGATACAAAAAGACCAAAAAACCCCCAACTGCCACTTTTGAAGAGCCTGGAACAAAACCAGGGGGTTGGGCGCAAAAGCAGGGTACTGCGCATGCCCCGTACACAGAACACTACCTAAGGGGCACTCTTGCCCCGGAACACACCCCTAGCCTCCCTCACTCCATATAAAGAACAAACGGCCCCCGCTCGGGGAGTGAGCAAGCCAGGGACTCTGCTGCTTGTTCGCACTACCCGCTGCTGTAGCAGGGGCCCTAATAAGGTCTTGCCTGAATTTCTTGTCCAGCCTCTAGTCAATTTCTATTGCCTGGGCAGGCCAAGACGTCCATCAGTAACACTCTTTACTGCTGCGTTACAAATGAGTCACCAGTTCAACCCAGATTCACCGGAACGAGACATAGACTCCCACCTCCAGAGGGAGGAGAGTCAAGGAAACCTCAGACATGTTTTAAAACCAGCACAGAGAGTTAATAGAGTTAGAGAAGGGAATACTAGGAAGAGCCCGGGGGCACTCCAACATTTAGAACTTGAGGGGAGAAGGAAGAACTAGCAAAGGAGACTGAGATGAGTGAAGGTCAGTGCGTAAGAAGAAAACCCCTGGGCTGGAATGAGGTCATTGAAACCTAGAGAAGGAGCTGCTTCCAGAAAGCAGGAGTCATCAATGTGTTTGCCAAATGCTCCTCAAGAGCCTAGGGGCAGAGAAGGTTCCATCTGACGGCGGAGGGGTACTAGCAACTTGACACAGGTCATCTCTATGCGGTGGTTGAGACGGAAGCCAGCTTAGACTGGGTTGAAAAGAGACTGAGGAAAGGAAAGAGGCATCCATCACAACTGTTTGATGTGACTGTGCACGCACTTGTATAAAGAGATCACCTGCAAGACACTAGGAAAGCACAAAATCACAGAATCTTTGCTTAGAGGGTCACAAGAGGCATATACTTGAACGTTTCCAATCTTCGGGAGCTGGTTACCTCTCACAGCAGCCCATTTCATCACTGTTAGAAAAGGTATTCCTTCTACAGAACTCAGTTGCAGCGCCCACTGGTCTTTATCTGCCTGGAGCAGCATGCACGAGATGTGATTCCGGAAGTCACATGCTGTGTCAGGCTCTTTCCTCCGAGTGAATGCAGCATCTCCAGCACCTCAAGATTTCCAGGCACTTTCTGGGCTTTGTTGCTCTCCTCTGAATGTGCCCAGATTCATTCCCGTCCCTTCCGCTGTGTGTCCTTCAAAACCAAATTCAACATCCCAAGTACTGTCTGAAGATGCCAGCCCCCAGATCAACCATCACCCCTATGGCTGTTGCAGGCTTTTGTCACGCTGCCGTCTCATACTGTAGAAACCAAGAGCCACCAGCCATCATCCACGTTGATTCTTAATCACCATCAAGACTTAAAAACGTTCAGTTACATTTGATGAAATAATCTCAACAGGTTGTTCTATCATAGCAAAGCTAGATTCTGCCAAGCTTCAGTTTGCTTAACCTTAAAAATGGAAATTAAAAGTGCCTGCCTAGGGGTATATCCCTGAGGATTGAAGTGTGGTGACTTCACAGAGCCTGGTACATACCACGTGTTGCATAGATTTTAGTTCCTGTGCATTTCTCTTCTTTTAATTCATCCTGATTATGGATAGCATTCAATCCACCAAAAACCTTGGTTCAATCATGTCACTGTGCTCATTGCAACCTGCAGTCACTTCCTCCTGAACAAGGAAAAAACCCAAATCTTTCCCTTATCAGTCTCACCCTAACTTACATTTCAACCACCATATCTTAACTACCAAAAATGAACCCTCAGCGCCCACTCTCCATATGACTTGCCCTGCTTAGTCTCTCTCCCTTTCTGCCCATCTCTGTGCTCCAGTTTAGAGTGGCCTTGCCTTCTCTGAGAGTAGTCTTCATTCATCTCTGCCTATTAAAAGCTGCAATTCCATTAAGAACCTGGTGGCCCAGTGACTAAGAATCTGCCTGCCAATGCAGGAGTCATGGGCCCGATCCCCGATCCCAGAAAGATCCCATATACCACGGGGCCACTAAACGTGCACCACAATTCCTGAGCCTGCGCGCCACAGCTACTGAAGCCCATGAGCCCTAGAGTGCACGCTCTGCAAGGAGAGGCTACCGCGATGAGAAGGTGCACGCCACAGCTAGACAGTAGCCCCCACTGGCGACAACTAGAGAAAGCCCGCATGTAGCAATGAAGACCCAATACAGGCCCTCAAAAGAAAGAAAAAACCAGCTTCAGTGTTTCTACTCCATGAAGACCTCAAATGGGATCACTTAGGAAGAGATCACTCCTTCCTTCCTAAGTGATGTTCACAGACTAATTGCATTTCTCATAAACTACTTGACAGATGCTACTTCCTGTGGTTGCTGTTATTTACATACATATCAGCGGCACATGGCATATGATGCAATTACTATTTGTCCATGTGTTTGTCTTCCCCACTGGCCTGTGAGTTCCTTAGGGGCAGAGACTACATCTTTATCTATTTCCTTTCTAGCTCTAGCATCTGGCACACTGCCAGAAACCAGGCGCTCCTCAGATGACTAGTAAAATGAATGAATGAATGAATGAATGACTTCTCTTTGTCCCTAAATTATAAATCTTAGAATGTAAGAAATACATTTTTATGTCTTTTACTAGGATTTGCATAGATCCTTGCAGTTATGAAATGCTTAGTAATATTTGATAAAAATGAGTGGCTCCTCAAAATGGGGGTCTGGAGGTGAACCAATTAGTATAAACCATGGAGAATAAGAGTTGGACACGACTGAGCGACTTCACTTTCACTTTTCACTTTCATACATTGGAGAAGGAAATGGCAACCCACTCCAGTGTTCTTGCCGGGAGAATCCCAGGGACGGGGGAGCCTTGGTGGGCTGCTGTCTATGGGGTCACACAGAGATGGACACGACTGAAGCAACTTAGCAGCAGCAGCAGCATGGAGAATAATACCTCAGTGCAACTCTGAACCCACACATTTTCATCTCATAATTAAAATGTTTTAATTATGAGAAAAAAAGTTACTTGAATTTTTCCCAGTCAGAAGAAATGGAGGGGGTATAAATTAGGAGTTTGGGATTAACAGATACACACTGCTGCTGCTGCTGCTGCTAAGTCGCTTCAGTCGTGTCCGACTCTGTGTGACCCCATAGACGGCAGCCCACCAGGCTCCCCCATCCCTGGGATTCTCCAGGCAAGAACACAGGAGTGGAGTGCCATTTCCTTCTCCAATAACAGATACACAGTACTACATATAAAATAGAAAAACAACAAGGACCTACTGTATAGCACAGGTAGCTATATTCAGTTTTTTATAATAACCTATAATGGAAAAAAATCTGGAAAAGAATGTCCATTTATGTATGTGTGTATATGTATAGCTTAAACCCTTTCTGTATACCTGAAACTAGTGAATCGAAATGCAAGTGTTAGTCATATCTGGCTCTTTGCGATCCCATGAACTGTAGCCAGTCAGGTTCCTCTGTCCATGAGACTCTCCAGGCAAGAATACTGGAGTGGGTAGCCATTCCCTTCTCCCGGGGATCTTCCCAACCCAGGGATGAAACCTGGGTCTTCCATATTGCAGGTAGATTCTTTACCATCTGAGCCATCAGGGAAGCCCCTTGTGAATCAACTACACTTCAATTAAAAAAAAAAAAGCTGCATACTCTGGACAAAGATATATAAGAAGGGCCATTTTACAGCACTGTGTATGCAAAACCCATACACAACCAAGCTAATTAGACTGTTAGTGAAAATCACCTTTCTTGTCTTTAATGAAACCAGGAAATGGGAATTGTGGGAGGCCTTAAGCCACGCATTCTGAACAGAGGCAATGCCATCCCAATGAGAGACCTGGGATGATGTTTACAATTGTTAACAATGATAATTTCTGTGTAATGGGATTTGGAGTGACAATTTTTTCTTTCTTCTTCACACCTTTTTTTGTTGCTTGATTTCCTTATAATGAGCTCTATTGTTTTTAGAAGTTCAATAGTTATTATCCGTTTTGAAAATCTATGCAATATTTGAGAGCAGCTTAATGTGTGCCATCTCTCATTTTTAACAAGTAGCACGTACTACTTCTTATCTCTGCTGTTTACTTAAAGCCCTTCTACCTACTGAATTGCAAGCTCAGTGACCTTAGAGGGTAAACAAAAGCTGTTTAAACCTACAGGGTACCATTAGAAAAACTATTCTACCTTTCCAAATTCCCTGCCCCTCTGGGGCTGATGTACTTAATCAATTCTCAGGAAAATTGCATGAGCCAGAGAACCTTCTTTCCTTTTCACCCTCTAGAGAAAGGCCTTTTACATAATGTTAAATGGGTTGTTAATATTCTTCCCACACTAAGCAGCATCATTCATAATGCAAATAATTGTGGTAAATGGGAAGTTATACTGCTGTGCATATACGGTTTTTCCATATGTTTGGAAAGTCTTGAGACCACCCCCCATGAAATGATGCCAAGAAAGAAAAATGGAAATTATCTCCTACCTAATTTTTACCTTCTCCAAAGTTTTCTAAACCAGTCTGACCTTTTATAGAAGTCTCAAAATGATTACGTGGTGAAGCCCACAGTCATTATTGGTACACTGAACCCATGTTCTCTGGCAGCAAATGCCATGGGCCATATGGAGACCATTTGAGGGGCAAGGGTAGAGAGAAGTCAGACAGGCTGGAAATAATGAGCCAGGGACCTCTTGAGCGTGCATATGTCTAGGAGCAGCAGGCAAAACCCCAAATCTGTGAAATCAAGACAATAAGAACACACGTGCAGAGAGTCTGTAACCATGTGAGAAACAAAAAGGCGAGATGGAATTGAGGAACTGGCCACTTCGAGACACAGGAGCTGGAAAAGATGTCCAGGAGAGCTGAGGCAGGGCACACACAAGAACGGGTTTCTGGCATCCAGAAACGGATTGAAGTTCAAAGGACCACAGCAGAAACAAGAGGGGCAAAGATTGAGTGTGCCTGGGCCCAGAGGGAGTGCTCTGGATGACTCCTGAATTGACAGCTTCAGGAGTCTTCAGTCGGTTCAGTCCAAGTATCATCCCCTTGGTAAGCATTCTGCACTTGATCAGACTGATCCGGGAGCCCTCCTATACTACTATGGTACCCTGGGTGTAGCTCTACCAAAGCACTCAATACAATATACCCTGAAGTGGATTTTTCTTTTTTTTTTTTTGGGTCATGCATATTTTTTGTATTGATTTTCTTCAGCCATACATATACATGTATTTTTTATATATACATATGTCCTCTCCCGTGTGAAATCTCTCCCATCTCCCGCCCATCCCACCCTTCTAGGCTATTACAGAGCACTGGGTTGAGTTCCCTGTGCCACATAGCAAATTCCCACTTGCTATCTATTTTACTGTGGTAGTGAATATGTTTCCATGCTACTCTCTCCGTTTGTCCCACCTCTCCTTTCCCTACTGTATCTACAAGTCTGTTCCCTATGTCTGCATCTCCAATGCTACCCTGCAAACAGGTTCATCGGTACCATCTTTCTAGATTCCATATGCACGTGTTAATATACAGTATTTCTCTTTCTCTTTCTGACTTAACCACATACCAGTCAGAACGGCCATCATGAAATAATCTACAAACAATAAATGCTGTAGAGGATATGGAGAAAAGGGAACCCTCTTGCACGGTTTGTGGTAATGTAAAGTGATACAGCCATTATGGCTACCAGGCTTCTGTGTCCACGGGATTCTCCAGGAAAGAGTACTGGAGTGGGTTGCCATTTCTTTCTCTAGCGGATCTTACTGACCCAGTGTTGGAACCCAGGTCTCTTGCATTGCAGGCCAATTCTTCACTGTCTGAGCTACCTGGGAAGTTAGGACTACCATATGACCCAACACTCCGACTACCAGGCATATACCCTGGGAAAATCATAATTGAATGAGATGAATGTACCCCAATGTTTGCGGCAGTACTTCCTGCAATAGCTAGGACATGTGAAGTTAATTTACTTGCCAGTCTCCACCAAGAGACTGCAAATCTTCTAAGAGTGCATCGCATATCTTATTTGACATTGTCTCTAAGGGTCTAGAGTAGTACTTGGTATAAAGTTCAAATAAATGGTAGCTGAATGAGTGAATAAATGAATTTCTTCATCAAGGACATAAATGCAAGAAATATGGCTACCAATAGATAGGAGTCAATGTTCTAAAATAAAACCCTTAACAACATAATTCCATTTCTCCTGTCACCAAAAGTTTCAACTTTTTAGCATATAAAGTTATACCGTATCAATAAAAGCTTTCGGGCACCAGTAATAGACATTCAAAATGTCTAGAACAATAGGAAAAATTCTTACCTCATATAACAAATGTTCTAAGAGAAAGTGACTCCAAGGCCTCAGGCACTTCTCATTTTCTGATCTAATATCCTCAGCCAGTCAGCTTGTCTTCAAGCCAGCTATCCTCACGGACACAAGATGGCTGCCACAAGCGTAAATGTGACGACTTCCAGCAGGAGCAGAGGGCTTTTCTCTCTATATATAGATCTCAACAGATGCACAGGTCCTCACATCTACAGCTAGACACTGTCTCAGTTCAAATTTTAAACCACAGACAAGAGAAGTTAGATCACTGTGATAGGCTCAAAGAAGCCCATGGTGACATGGGGAAGGACAGATCACCAGCACAAAATCAGCCAAATGGAAGAAAGAGGTGGCTTAGGCACCCAGCAGTGATTATTATAATTACATACAATGCCATTCATGGTCTGTCTCTTGCTTTTGGCCTCCAGCCTCCTCTCTTGCCATTCCTTCTATCTCAAATACTGTGTTCCAACCATACCTGCTATCCTGTAAATATACCATGAAGTTCCCACTTGGCAGGGCCTTTCTTGTCTCTGTGATTTTGTTCTATGTTCTTGCTTCTAGCTGAAGTGTTCCTTCCTGTCTAACTGGCAAATGCCTACTCATCCTCCAGCTCTACAATGGAGCATTACCTCCTCTGTGAAGTTGTCTTGACCTTAAGCAGTTGGCTACTTTGATAGCCTCCCCTGTACCTTGTCTGCCACTTTTGTTACAGCATTCACAACACTAAAAGGTACCTCTTTGCTTACATCTCTTGCATTAGATTAAGAGCCCTTAGGAAGCAAGACTGGGCCTTATTCATCTTTGTACTCCCACCTCTAGTACAGTGTCACATATTTATAGAAATTTCGTATAGGCTTGATAAATTGAGTGAAATTGAATGAGCTGAACTGGATATGGCTGTGTGTTGTTGACTACAAAGAGGCACAACGTGAGATTTGCAAGGTAAGTTTTATTTGGGGCAAAATGAAAACTGCATCCTGGAATGCGAAGTCAAGTGGGCCTTAGGAAGCATCACTATGAACAAAGCCAGTGGAGGTGATGGAATTCCAGCTGAGCTATTTCAAATCCTAAAAGATGATGCTGTGAAAGTGCTACACTCAATATGCCAGCAAATTTGGACAACTCAACAGTGGCCACAGGACTGGAAATGGTCAGTTTTCATTCCAATCCCAAAGAATGTTCAAACTACCACAAATTGCACTCATTTCACATGCTAGCAAAGTAGTGCTCAAAATTCTCCAAGCAAGGCTTCAACAGTACATGAACTGAGAACTTCCAGATGTTCAAGCTGGTTTTAGAAAAGGCAGAGGAACCAGAGATCAAATTGCCAACATCCGCAGATCATTGAAAAAGCAAGAGAGTTCCAAAAAAAACATCTACTTCTGCTTTATTGACTATGCCAAAGCCTTTGACTGTGTGGATCACAATAAACTGTGGAAAATTCTTAAAGTGATGGGAATACCAGACCACCTTACCTACCTCGTGAGAAATCTGTATGCAGGTCAAGAAGCAACAGCTAGAACTGGACAAGGAAAAACAGACTGGTTCCAAACTGGGAAAGAGTATCTTGTCACCCTGCTTATTTAACATAAATGCAGAGTACATCATGCGAAATGCCAGGCTGGCTGAAGCACAAGCTGGAATCAAGATTGCCGGGAGAAATATCAATAACCTCAGATATGCAGATGACACCACCTTTATGGCAGAAAGTGAAGAAGAACTAAAGAGTCTCTTGATAAAGGTTCAAGAGAAGAGTGAAAAAGCTGGCTTAAAACTCAACAACATTCAGAAAACTAAGATCATGGTATCCAGTCCCATTGCTTCATGGCAAATAGAAGAGGAAACAATGGAAACAGTGCAAACTTTATTCTCTTGGGCTCCAAAATCACTGCGGATGGTGATTGCAGCCATGAAACTAAAAGGTGCTTGCTCCTTGGAAGAAAAACTATGACCAACATAGACAGCATATTAAAAAGCAGAGACATTACTTTACCAACAAAGGTCCATCTAGTTAAAGCTATGGTTTTTCCAGTAGTCATGTATGGATGTGAGAGTTGGACTATAAAGAAACCTGAGGGCAGAAAAACTGATGCTTTTGAACTGTGGTGTTGGAGAAGACTCTTGAGAGTCCCTTGGACTGCAAGGAGATAAATCAGTCCATCCTAAAGGAAATCAGTCCTGAATATTCATTGAAAGGACAGATGCTGAAGCTCCAATACTTTGGCCACTTGATGCAAAGAATGGACTCATTTGAAAAGACCCTGATGCTGGGAAAGATTGAATGCAGGACGAGAAGGGGACAACATATCTAAAGACCTGTCCCACCAGTTTCCCTGGAGCACAGAGTGCCTCAGTCTCCTCCGGAACTCCCTCAGGGCATGTCGAAGGTCAGCATTTGCAGCAGCAATGGATTCAGTCTCAGCAGAGGCAGATGGTGAAAGCCCTTGGCAAGCACCAAATTGTAGCTGCCAGTGTAATATCTCCAGCAGTAACTCCTCCATGGGAGGATCTTTGAAGGAGCAGTCTTTGGACAGTTCAGAAGGTTCTATGGTCCTCTACTGAAAATGCAGCGTGAGGCGCTGTTGAGAGCCCAGAGGCATGGAGCTGGGTATCCTTGCTTGGAGAGCTCCATATGCCCCTACTAGGGTGAATAACCATTCCAGCTTTAGCACTGAAACTTCTGAATCCCAGGAAACTTCCCAGTTCTGAGCACATCAGAACCAATGTCATCAAACCCCCAAAGGTCCTACCAAGGCGGATCTCCTCTCCAGGACATTAGCACAATCCTGCTCAAGGAGAGGAAGGGTCCCCACCATGTGTTTAATGTCTAAGCAAATGAGAACGGTTGTTTGTATCATTCTCATTTAGAGAGAGATTAAGATTTCTCACCTAGGGTTCAAGGTTTGCGTAGAAGCGAGCAAATTATAGAGACCCTAAACAGTTGTCCAGGGAAGAGAGTTACACAACATTAGTTGTTTCTAAGGCAACCACTTCCCAGATTTATGCCAGCGATTTGGAACCATTTCCCCCTAGAGCAGATGATTATATGCTCATTTATCTCCAGAGAAGCCCTTAAAACCTCTTCGTTCTCAGAAAACCCATTTGGCTTAAAAACACAATGTTTAAGATGGAGGGTTACTCTGAACATTCCCAAACCTCCAGAGAAATGTTTGTGGAGATTGCTATGCCATCCTAACATTTGGCTATGATTCCACTGGGCTTCATTCAGTTCAGCAGTTTCATCGCTGCCGTTATGATCTGTGGCTTTGGAAGGAAGTTCTAAGGAAATATCCAAAGGGTTATTTATATACTGAGGTCTCCACAGAACAGTTCTTAATAGACACTGAGTCTGTGCCACAAAATGGCATCTTGCATTAGAATCGCTAATGGTAATGAACAAAAACAAAAGGCAAATTCACCAGCCTCCACAGGCGGAATCCTAGAGGTCACTTCTGAAGGGCTGGGCTGCACAACAGCTCCTCTGCAGGAGGCTTCAGGATTCCATGAAGAGCGCCCCTCATGCCTTCCTGTCTGGTGCATGCTCAGCCCGCTGTGCTCAGTCTTGGCCTTGTCTGTGTCTTTGTCCAGCAGGGTCCCAGCCCAGAACTTTTCCTGCACCCACTGTTGATTGCATTCAGTTCTATGACATGTGTCTGGGATTCTAAGACTGGAAGGAAATCATCTCCTTTTCATTAGAAGCCTCCCACTATAAACGTTTGAAGGCTGAAGGACTGTCTTTTTCCTTTGAGTCACACTGCCTTGATTCACAGCCTAGCTCCGCCACCCTATGAAGCTTATGGAGCCTCATGAGTTGTTTAACTTCACAGTGCCTGTTCCTCTGAAAACAAAATGGAAGCTCAAATCTTTAGAATGGATTAGAAGAGAGAGCATAAACGAGAGCTCTGATCTCTGCACAGGTTTTGGTCCCAGGGTTCCTGTGAACCTTTAGTTCAGTTCAGTTGCTCAGTTGTGTCCGACTCTTTGCAACGCCATGGACTGCAGCATGCCAGGCTTCCCTGATCACCAACTCCCAGAGCTTGCTCGAACTCATGTCCATCGAGTCGGTGATGCCATCCAGCCATCTCATCCTCTGTGGTTCCCTTCTCCTCCTGCTTTCAATCCTGTGAACCTTAGCAACTTGAAAATTCAGAGAAGAACATACACCTGGTCGGGGAGCTCAGGAAAAGCCTCATGAAGGAGTTATCTGTTTTTATTGAAGTATAACTGATTAACACTGTTATATTAGTTTCAGGTGTACAGCAAAGTGATTCAGTTACATGCATATTCTTTTTGATTCTTTTCCATTATAGGTTATTACAGGATATCGAATATAGTTCCCTATGCTATTTAGTTGGTCCTTGTTATTTATCAGGAGTTGTTATCTTAGCTGAACCTTAAGGAGGTTTCAATGGAGGCAGAAAAGAGTAGTATGTGATGCTGAAAAAATATAAAGTATATTCAAGAATACACAGAAGAACTGTACAAAAAAGATCTTCACAACCCAGATAATCACAATGGTGTGATCACTGACCTAGAGCCAGACATCCTGGAATGTGAAGTCAAGTGGGCCTTAGAAAGCATCACTATGAACAAAGCTAGAGGTGATGGAATTCCAGTTGAGCTATTTCAAATCCTGAAAGATGATGCTGTGAAAGTGCTGCACTCAATATGCCAGCAAATTTGGAAAACTCAGCAGTGGCCACAGGACTGGAAAAGGTCAGTTTTCATTCCAATCCCAAAAAAAGGCAATGCCAAGAATGCTCAAACTACCGCACAGTTACAGTCATCTCACACGCTAGTAAAGTAATGCTCAAAATTCTCCAAGCAAGGCTTTAGCAATATGTGAACTGTGAACTTCCAGATGTTCAAGCTGGTTTTAGAAAAGGCAGAGGAACCAGAGATCAAATTGCCAACATCCGCTGGATCATGGAAAAAGCAAGAGAGTTCCAGAAAAACATCTATTTCTGCTTTATTGACTATGCCAAAGCCTTTGACTGTGTGGATCACAATAAACTGTGGAAAATTCTTCAAGAGATGGGAATACCAGACCACTTGACCTGCCTCTTGAGAAATCTGTATGCAGGTCAGGAAGCAACAGTTAGAACTGGACATGGAACAACAGACTGGTTCCAAATAGGAAAAGGAGTACGTCAAGGCTGTATATTGTCACCCTGCTTATTTAACTTATATGCAGAGTACATCATGAGAAACGCTGGACTGGAAGAAGCACAAGCTAGAATCAAGATTGCTAGAATCAAGAAATATCAATAACCTCAGATATGCAGATGACACCACCCTTATGGCAGAAAGTGGAGAGGAACTAAAAAGCCTCTTGATGAGGGTGAAAGTGGAGAGTGAAAAAGTTGGCTTAAAGCTCAACATTCAGAAAACGAAGATCATGGCATCCAGTCCCATCACTTCATGGGAAATAGATGGGGAAACAGTGGAAACAGTGTCAGACTTTATTTTTTGGGGCTCCAAAATCACTGCAGATGGTGAAATTAAATCACTGCAGCCATGAAATTAAAAGATGCTTACTCCTTGGAAGGAAAGTTATGACCAACCTAGCATATTTAAAAAGCAGAGATATTACTTTGCCAACAAGGGTCCATCTAGTCAAGGCTATGGTTTTTCCAGTGGTTATGTATGGATATGAGAGTTGGACCGTGAAGAAAGCTGAGCACTGAAGAATTGATGCTTTTGAACTGTGGTGTTGGAGAAGGCTCTTGAGAGTCCCTTGCACTGCAAGGAGATCCAACCAGTCCATTCTAAAGGAGACCAGTCCTGGGTGTTCATTGGAAGCACTGATGCTGAGGCTGAAACTCCAATACTTTGGCCACCTCATGCAAAGAATTGACTCATTGGAAAAGACCCTGATGTTGGGAGGGGTTGGGGGCAGGAGGAGAAGGGGACGACAGAGGATGAGATGGCTGGATGGCATCACTGACTCGATGGATGTGAGTCTGAGTGAACTCCGGGAGTTGGTGATGAACAGGGAGGCCTGGCGTGCTGCAATTCATGGGGTCGCAAAGAGTCGAACACAACTAAGCGACTGAACTGAACTGATATTCAAGAAATACTGATTAACCCGTATGGGCACGGGCCGTGGAGGAATTCAAAGTTCTGCTAGTCTATCAGCAAACTTCTTCTGATTTAGAACCCCAAAGATGGCAGAATGGCTGAGATTAACTCAGAGTTCATGTCAGGAAAGGATTTGTTCCTAGCAGCATCATGTGCTTTTAAAGCCCAGAGAATCAGCTAAGTAGCTTTTAAAAGCCAAAGAGAACTAGCCTATTTGAATTTGAGATTGAAAGATGAGACCTTGCAAATGTCATGCACCACCTCTGTTCTGCCCCAGACAGGTAGTAGGCATTTGGATAACTACTCCCAGTGTGCTGACTGGAATCACTGAGAGGATCTACACATAGAAAAGGCAGAGTATTTCCAGCAAAAATCAGCAGGCTACAGTAGCTGAGGGAGAGTGCTTTACACAGAGGAAGAGTTGTGAAGTTCAAGCTCACTCTATGGCCCCCTGAGTCAGCGTGAGGTTCTTAAAAGAACAGAAATATGATCAATGAGGTCATTGGCAAGGCAGCCATTCTGCATGACTGTCATTTAAGTTTCTCTGCTTAAGAAATTGCCTTTGAGCAGTGATTCTCACCCTTCCATATCTTGTGGCTGAAACTAGTCTCTCTTGTCCCATCAATCATTCAGTCATCTGGGTCCAGCCGTGATGGATGACATTAACATGCTTGCAGATGCACAGTTATACTGCTGCATATGACCTCTCAGTTAGCCAAAAAATCTTAATACTTGGAGGAAGAGCTGGTCCAAATTCTTCCCTGATTCCCAAGGAAAAATGATGTAGTTTTTCAAAAACTAAATAGCATTAAAATTGGTTACAGAGCAGGCAGAACTATTATAATTAAAGAGTTTTATGAAAACTAACAATCAAATACAATGTGTTGGACCTGATTAGATTCTGATTTGAACAAACCAATGGATTTTTTAGACAATCAGGAAAATTTAAGCATGGCACAGATATTAGATGGTATTAAAGAATTACTCCTAATTTTGCTGGATATGAATGGTGCTGTGATTATGGTATTTTGATGTCCTTGTCTTTTAGAGACTTCTACTGAAGCATTTAGAAAATTTCTTCTCTGAGATTCGGTTTAGAATATTGTAGTTACCAGGGAGGCATGGAAGGTAAGTTGTAAGTCAAAAGATGAAGCAAAATAGGCAAAGTGTTGAAAACTACTGAAGTTGTGTGGTGGTTCATAGGTTCATTACACTATTCTCACATCTTGCATATGTTTGAAATTTTCCATCATAAAATTTTTCTTTTAATCTCCCCAGGCCCATTCACATTGATCAACTACCTGGAACATTCCACTACACCAGGCTCTCAGGCAAGGAAATCCCTCTACTTACCGGGTAAGGCAAGCAAAGAGAGCAAAGAAGGCAGTGCCACTGGCCACCCCTTCTTCCCCTATTGCCCCACGCTGAACCTGAGACTCAGCACTCTCTCAACATGAACATGTTCAGATCTGCTACTGTATATGTGAGCTCTTAATCCATGTCTTAACAGTATCTGGGCTGACACCTCCGTCTTGTCCCAGAGAAACTCGCAACAGCCCAGACTGAAACGAGGAATGTGCTTCAGCCCTGGTCCTTGAGGGGGGCTCAACCTTCTTGTACTGTATCCCTGCTCCTGCCCATCAAAAGAGAACCTCATCGCTAAACTCCCTCCAGTCCTCTGATCCTTCCCTCAGACAAGGGCGACCTTCACTATCAATTGGCTCAACTCTTGGTCTTACTTAAAGAGACAGTAGGATAGATATAATTAGGGGAATCAAAACTTCTACTGCCAAGTCGTTCTGACCTGTTCAGAACATCTCGTCTTTATATAATCTAAAATAAAGTATAATCAGCACTCCTAAACATATTTAGTATTGCTTTGCTTTAATTCAGGTAATCATATCCTGATGGAAAACCTCACTTCTTCCTTCATCCGTCAAGGAAAATTTCTAAGGTATATATATTTTTGAATGGCATATACAATTTTAGTAATATATGGGGAGCAACATGAGAATTTGTACAATTTAGCTTTCAGCAGATTTATAAATAATTTTAATAATATATATTATTGATAATAATAGATCATGGTAGCAGAACAGATTTAAGCTTGTGGACAAAGATCAGAAGATTGTGTGACATGAACACCCAGTAGGGCTGGTGAAAGGCGCCATATCAAGGACATTGAGGAATGGCCACAGGAATGAGACGAGGTAAATGAATGGATTCGGTTGCATGTGCAATGGATGTGGTTACACCCATGATTTCCAGGCAAACAGTCAAGACATTTATCAGTAGGCAAGGAAAGTAGAAAATTGGGGTTAACAACGTATGGCCAAGGTTACTCAGAGGATATCCAAAGGTTACAGGTGCCCATCCACTCCTGGCAGGTAGAGTCATCAGGAAAAGCCCGTCACACTTACTCCGCAACATGAGAAATGGGACGGAGTCAGTTTTCCTGGGTAGTTGTGAAGCCAGTGTCTAGTCTCGAGGTTGAATGGTAACCCTGGTGACACAAACAGCTCTGGGTCAGGAGCACTGCCTGCTGGTCTCAGGAGGGCTGCGGCCCGGGGAGCAGAGCACCACAGGCGAGAGAAGATTTTGGGAATGGTTGTACACAGAACTAGTATGGGAGGGAGACTGCAGGCTGCTGAGACCAGCAAAAGACAGAGAAGGGCACTAATACGGCAGAGGTGCAAAAAGGAAGAAAGAAAAAACGTGGTAAGAGCTGATATCTACTAAACATTTACTCTGTACCAAGCCCTTTGCACATATTATCTTTATCCTCCCATCACCTTGAAAACTGGATACCATTATCTTTACTTTGCAGAAGAGGAAATGGAGATTTGTGTTACCCAGATGGTAAGAAGCAGATTCAGGATTCTATCTACTATTGGTTCTGATCTCAAAGTGTAGCCTCTTGGCTATTACTCATAAGAATGGATAGGGGAGCGGATTAAAGAAGATTAAAAAGACTGTATGTACCAGATGAGAGAAAACTTTTGTAAAATATACTCCTATTGAATTGAAAAAGAGGTAGAAGAACAGATATACCCCACTGCTAACTGGTGATCCACTCTCTTTAGTAGGGTTATTATATAGATTATTCTCTTCACTTTTCTGCAGTTCTTAAGTTTTCTATCATAAGCGTGCATTGCTTTTACAATAAGAAAAAAGTTACATTTAATTTTTTTCGGTGTGGCAGATGTTTAGAATCTTAAACTTTCTACCTATGTTTCCAATAATTATCTGTCTCCTATGAAAATGCTGTGAAAATATAAGTGAAAGTGAAAGTGAAAGTTGTGTCCAACTCTTTGTGACCCCATGGACTTGGAATTCTCCAGTCCATGGAATCCTCCAGGCCAGAATAACGGAATGGGTAGCATTTCCCTTCTCCAGGGGATCTTCCCAACTCAGGGATCAAACCCAGGTCTTCTGTATTGCAGGTGGATTTTTTACCAGCTGAGCCACAAGGGAAGTGAAAAATGTAAAGCCCTTGGTTAACTTGGCAATACAGTATTTACTCAAAGACAGCAAGGCCCAGAGGACCGGAAGGAACATCCAGAAGAGCTGTCAGCCCAAGACTTAGGGCCAAAGAGCAACATGCCCATAAGCAGAAAAACGATTGGTTTCAGATCTGCCCGGCTGTTATCTCCCTCCTGTGATTTCTCATCCTGTGAATTATTCCAGTGCTTGTATATTTATTTTTTTAAATACACAACAGAGGAGTTATTCTCCAACTCTCTATCAGCTAAAGTATTAACAGCTTCCAGCTGAGAAACTATCTTTTCACTTTGCTTAAGCCTAATCATCATTTCTTCCTTCCAACGAGAGAGTCAGTATCATACAAAGGATCGCAACACAAAAGGCTGCATGGGTGATTTTTTTTATCACATTGCTTGTAGACTTACAATGTATAATTTGGGTGTAAATCTATTTCAAGATGTCACTAGTTTGGATTTTCTTTCTAGAAAGAAACCCTTGCCCCCTTCATTGTTTGAAAGCCTAAGTACACATGTGCCCAAACTAGGAAGCAAAAAAGAAAAAAAGGGCTTCTTTTCAAGCTTTCAACTTATTTCTTGAAATCTTTATTTCAAAAATAAAAGTATAGGGATATGGAACCTTGTACTCCAACATTAAGTAGTCTACAATGTGAAATTGTTTCTCATCACCTATGAAGGAAAGTGCTACCTCTCCGATGGAAAAGTCCTCTAAATAGAAATATGAAATATTCAAAGAAGCCATCTCTTCCCCTCACCCAGGATCCCTATAAGAAAGGGACTCATCCCCAGTATTGCGTTTTCTTATGTCGGTTTCACGTACCATTTACAAGTCTGTACTAGCCAGCTTACTGGGCTACAGCTTCTTGTTAATTAAACGAATCAGGAATATATTCTCTTTATGAACCAATTTTCTTTGCTCCAAGGCATAAAAACAGCCTGTGCCTGCACCAGGCAGCCCAGACAAGTATCTTGCAAATGGGTGCCTTTTGCTTTTCAGAGGCTCAGAGAGAATGTCTTCTGAGCACACTTGTGATGCCAACAGTTGGTTGGAGTCACTAACTGGGAGTCACCCCTGCTGCTGTCTTCTATGTCTTGGGGCACTCCTTTTTGCCATTCTTTGACACCCAATAATCTTTGCTAGTCTCTGCTTTATTTTACTTTTTTCAACTTAAAAGTAATTTATATAGAGTGAAGTAAGTCAGAAAGAGAAAAAATAAATATTGTGTATTAACACAGATATGTGGAATCTAGAAAAATGGCACAAATGAACCTATTTTCAAAGCAGAAATAGAGACACAGATGTAGAGAACAAACACGCAAACACCAAGTGGAGAGAGGGGTTGGATGAAATGGGAGATTGGGGTTGATGTGTGTATAATGCTGTGTATGTAGTAGATAGCTGGTGAGGGCCTACTGTATACCATAGGGGGAAAAAAAAGAAATTACAGTCTGTTTGTCGGACATATATCAAGTTAACCTTAAAAGTGCATTCCAATGTACATTAAGTGCAGACAAACACTGCTTGATTCCCCTTCCACGAGGTACCTAGAACAGTCAAATTCATAGAATCAGAAAGGTAGATGCCAAGGGCTAGGGATGGACGGTGGGAAGAGGGGATGGGGAGTTAGTGTTTCTTGGGGACAGAGTTTCAGTTTAGTAAGATGAAAAATTCAGGAAATGGATGATGGAGAGAATTGCACAACAATGTGGACGTCCTTAGTGCCCCTGAACTTTACACTTAACAGTGGCTAAAATGTGTGTTTTATATTATAAGACTTTTACCGCAATAAAAATAACATTAAAAAAATTAGTTCTCAGAAAGTAATTTGAAACGTGGTCTTCTTTTCAGTGTGGTGATTGCTATCTTGAGGAGTTTCCCTTCTCCAGAACTCTCTCCTCACACTTGCCCCACCCCCAGGATACTGTTGACTATGAAATGCGGAAGTGCCCCCTTATCCCCGGGGGGTTGATACCCCCAGTGGATGCCCATATGGTACCAAACTCCATATGGTGCCAAAAACATGGAAGTGAAAGTGCTCAGCTTTCACTCAGCCATGTCCGGCTCTTTGTGACCCCATGAACTGTAGCCCACCCGACTCCGCTGTCCATGAGATTCTCCAGGCAAGAACACCAGAGTGGGTTGTTATCCCCTTCTCCAGGGAGTCTTCCCAACCCAGGGATAGAACCCAGGCCTCCTGCATTGCAGGCAGATCTTTACCACTGAGCCACCAGGGAAGACCCTTATGTCATGAAGGTGAAAAGAAAGTGAAAGCTGCTCAGTCATGTCTGACTCTTTGCGACCCCATGACCCCAAAGAGTCATGTCTGACTCTTGCGATACAGTCCATGGAATTTTCTAGGCCAGGATACTGGAGTGGGTAGCCTTTCCCGTCTCCAGGGCGTCTTCCCAACCCAGGGATCGAACCCAGGTCTCCTGCATTGCAGGTGGATTCTTTACCAGCTGAGCCACAAGGGAAGCCCCCTTTGGTGGTGGTGGCGGTGGTTTAGTCAGTAAGTCGTGTCTGACGCTTGCGACCCCATGGACTGTAGCCCGCCAGGCTCCTCTGTCCATGGGAATTCTCCAGGCAAGAATACTGGAGTTGCCATTTCCTTCTCCAGAAGCCCCCTTTATATCAAAAACATAAACCATGTTTTTTCTCTACTAATAGACAGGTAGCATGCACAGCATGGAAACGTTAGCAAAGGGATGATTCGCATCCAGGGTAAAATGGAGCAGGACCGGTGTAGGTGCCATCACTCTTCTCAGAAAGGCATGCAATTGCAAACAATCACTCTTCTCAGAAAGGCATGCAATTGCAAACAATCACTCTTCTCAGAAAGGCATGCAATTGCAAACAATCACTCTTCTCAGAAAGGCATGCAGTTTCAAACATAAGAATTACTTATGTCTGTAATTTTGCATTTAATATTTTGGACTGCAGTTGACTGCGGGTCATTGAAACCACAGAACGTGAAAGCGTGGAAAGAGGGGGACCACTATACTCAGAAAAGCCACGGTCTAAAAAGGAACACCTTGAATTGTGGAATTCCATGAATTGACCTGAAAAAAAAGTGTGGAGCGTCAAGAGCACATAAGCAAATATGTGACCATCTCAGGTCAGTGGCAACATCTTCCTATACAAAAGGCAGGAACATGTTCATGTGTCCATGGTATAAATTCACTTTCTTCTCCTGCAAAAATGGTAATAATAATAATATGGGCCTCATACAGTTGCCATGAGAATTAAATGAAATAATGAAATGGAAGCCCCTGGCAAACAGAAAATAATCAATAAATGTTAGCTTGTTAGCCCTCTTCTCTGCCTTTCCTTCCTTTATTCACCCATTCAATTAATACTCAATAACCAGCTTCTTCCCAGACTTGAATCACTTCCCAGTGGTGATATGAGTTAGAGCTTCGGGACAAGCTTGGTCTCCTCCAGGCAAATAGCATACAATTTAGTACCCCTTAGCGTAATGCAATAATTGGTCCCTCAGTGGCCTGAAAGAGTTAATGCACTATTGTAGGGTTTAATCTACCACTTTCTGACAAAATGAGCTTTAGTATTTTTTAATACATAAGTTCCCTAGAACCATAATACACAACTCTCTCTCTTTGTCTCCTTCACATTTTCCCTCCCTCTCTTTCTTTCTCTCTTTATCACACACACACAATCACACACTCACACACACTGCAACTCCCCAAGGGCAGTAAGATAGATTAGATGATAAGCTTTAAACAATCCATTTAGAGTTTGAAAGTGAAGTCACTCAGTCGTGCCCGACTCTTTGCAACCCCATGGATAGCAGCCTGCACCAAGCTCCTCTGTCCGTGGGATTTTCAAGGCAAGAGTACCGGAGTGGGTTGCCATTTCCTTCTCCAAGGAATCTTCCCAACCCAGGGATTGAACCCAGGTCTCTCACATTGTAGACAGACGCTTTACCATCTGAGCCACCAGGGAAGTCCTGAGGGCTTTTTCTGATCAAAAAAGCAATACACTTTAGAAAACTTGAGAAGCTCACAAACCTAAATAAGACACAAGTTTTTTTATAATCTTACAAACCCACTCAAGATAGTTCTTAGGAAACACTGCAAGTATTTTGCTCTATTTTCTCCCAAACTTTATTCTTATATAATACATATTCCATAATGCATATACTGTCTTATAGACTTCATGTACTGTGCATATTGCTTTTATAATTAAAATTGTATCATAAACATTTTTCTAAAAGTCATTGAAATTCATTAAAATATTTTAGCAACAATCAAATATTTCATCATATGGACATTCCATGATTTGTTTAGCCATGAGTCTATTGTGGGACATTTAGGTAATTTACTTTTTGTTTCCATTATGAATGATATTGAGACATACTACTTCATATATGGGCTTCCCTGGAGGTTCAGATGGTAAAGAATCTGCCTGCAATGCAGGAGACCTGGGTTCAATTCCTGGGTCTGGAAGATTCCCTAGAGAAGGAAATAATAATAATAATTTTATTATTTTATTTTAATAAATGAATTTATTTTATTTTATTTATTTTAATAATAATAAAATAATTCCCTGGAAAAGGAAACCATTTCAGTATTCTTGCCTGGAAAATTCCATTGACAGAGGAGCCTGGTGGGCTACAGTCCATGGTGTCATAAACAGTTGGATACGACTGAATGACTTTCACTCACTCACTCACTTCCTATATACCCTTTTAAATTCATTTATTTCCTTAGACTAGATTCTCAGAAGGAAAATTATCAGATAAAAAAGTACAAAAATGTTCAAAGTGTTGATGAAGATCATCAAATTGCTTACATAAGCCAGAAGTATTAGGCAATCTCTTTTCACTGTACTCTGGCCATCCCTGAGTATTTATACTAGATGATCTGTGCTGATCTGATAGGTAAACATTTTATTTTTGTTTTAACTTGCATCATTATGATTACTAATGAGGCTGAGATTTTATTTCTGTCTACCAGTCATTTGCTCCACCTGTCCTGTGAACTGTAGTTTTATGTTTTCACCCATTCCATTGAAAGTATAAAGGTTTTATTATCAGTTATAGTAACTCATTATATATTAATATTTTCCCACTGTTTTATTTTAAATCTGAAATACCTGTTCCATAGAAAAGGGGCATAGAGTTCAAGCAAAGCTAAGATATTTTTCTTATTAATAAATATATCCCATCAAAATATCAATAATGTATAATTTCCTTGTTTGTGTTTAAATGTTCATGACATTTTTGACAGAGAGCTTGTAATTTAAATATTAAAATACATCTTTTTCCCTTTGCTGTTTAGTTTCTAGCTTGCATATTTACATAGTCCTTCCCCATCTGCGGTAAGGTAAATATTACTCAGAATTTCTTCTACTTTCTTAAAGTGGTTTCATTTTTCATGTTTCTTCTTCTAAGTCATCTAGAACTTACTCTGTTGAATGTAAATGAATCTTTCTCAAACGCTTATTTTCCAATGCCATTTAGGAAATATTTCATCCCTTTCAGTACTAATTTCTTATACACTCACATCTATTTATGTACTATATCTTATTTTCTTTTCATTTGCCTATATGATGTTTCATCTTATACTGGAAAGTCTAATAGATGTCTACTCACCCTTAAAAAGCCTTATTTTTCAAAACTTTTATACCTACTCTAAATTATTCATTTCTTCAGATAAACTCTAGAATTATTTGGTCCAGATCTCCAAAACTCCATTATATGCAAATTCATGAGCTAGTTGCCTTCCCAATATTCCTTTCCACTTTTTTCCTGATAGTAGAGCCCCTGTTTTGTTCAAGGTGAAAATGGGAATCATTCTTAGTAACAAATTTATTTCCTGGATTCCAATGTAATTAGACTCAGCAAGGTAATCAGTTTTGGTCAATGAAATTGTTGCATGCGTGCTAGTCATGTCCAACTCTTCGTGACCCCATGAACTGTAGCCTGCCAGGCCCCATTGTCCATGGAATTTTCCAGGCTAGAATACTGGAGTAGGTTGCCATTTCTTCCTCCAGTGGGTCTTCCTGACCCAGGGATCCAACCCACATCTCCTGCATCTCCTGCCTTGGCAGGTGGACTTTTTACCACTGGGCCACTTGGGTACCCACCCAGTAAAGCAGTAGTGGTTTAAAAATATGTTCACCAAATTCTTTAGTACTCCTCATATTCAAAAGGCCAAAGTAACAGCCTTAGTCTTACAAGGCTGGTTCATAAAATAATGTGATTCATGCCTTGCTCTCTTTCAGATCACTTGTTCCTAGGGAAGCCAGCTGCCATGGTGCAAGGATCCAACACGGAGACTATGAAGAGGCCCATGTGGTGGGTAAGTGAGGCTTCCTGCCAGTTGCCCTCTTGGCCGTGGGCAATCTCAGAAATGGGTCCTCCAACCCTGATCAGGCCTTTGTATGATTGCACACCCTATCAACATCCCAACTGGAGCTATATGAGAGACCCTGAGCCAGACCCTCTTAGCTGAGTCTCTATGTCATTCCTGATCCACAAAAACTGTGAAATAACAATGATTTAATTTTTATTTTCATCTGACTTACTCCTGCAGTGTTGTTGCTGTTTTACCTCTGATTAGGGAGTTATTTGTCCCATAGCAATGGATAACAAATACAGAGGTATAAGCAGAAGTGTTCTGGGGGCTATTTACTTTTCTGGATAAATGGGCAAGTGGTGGCTGGTGATTCATTTCTATTTTTTCCTCTTTTACTTTTTAAATATACATGAGATGCCTGAAGTATAGCAGCCATCTTGCCACTATGAGGCAATAAGCATGAGTGTGAAAGTTGGTGCTTGAAGATGATGGAACAGGACCACTGAAAACTGGATATGGAAAGACTTTGCTCAGCAGCTGGACAGTAACAGCACCAGCTGGTAAATAAGTCTTAAAACCAGCAAATAAATCACTCTCCCCATCAGAGGAAAAGAAACACTTTGTTTGAGCTACTCTTGGCCACTTGATTTGTTATTGCCACCATATGCATTTCTAACAGTTGGGATCAGATGTTGCTGTATGGTCAGCACAAAATTGGGCATTTTGTGACTATGTTCAATGTGAATTTAGAGTAATGAATGATGAATTTTAACAGCTCTCATGCAAAAATAAACAGAGACTTCTTTCCTAAACTTTGAGTTTGTAGAAATAATGGAAAGTGAATTAATAAGTGACAGCAGAATCTAGATTACCTCAGGGAAAAATGCTTCGAGTATTTAGCATATGAACAGACTCCCTTTTGCAGCACTTTTTTTGTGCTGATGTAGATTAACCAGTGGTCAAATTGCCTGCAATCAGGTATTGATCACAGTTCTTCAAAATGCCTGTGAAACACAAAATAGAGTGAAAAATGCTTTATTTTTATTTAAATTCTAAGCTCCTGCATTTTAAAGCAACTCTGCACATCTTTTATGGAATAATTAAGACCAGCTACTTTCAAAACACAGTTCATAAATGATCTTTCAACAGTATTCCCCAGTGAGATCATCCCCAATGAGATCTGGCCCTCTTGGGACATTATTTAATCTTCAAAACATGAAAATATGTTCTTTTATTTTTAACCTAACTGTTTTGTTTTACAATGTATTTTCTCAGAAATGGGGCCATTCACACAGCTACCAGAATGCCTAAAATGTAAAAGACACAATACCAAATAGTGATAAGAACATGGAACAACCCAAACTCTCAAACCACTGTTAATTGCCATTATCACTTTGGAAAACTGTTAGTATTTACTAACACTGAACATATGCACAGTCTTTGGCCCATCAATTCCACTCCTAAGTATGTAACCAACAGAGATGGCACATATGTTCAATAAAAGATATGTGCAAGAATCCACAGAACAAAATTATTCATCATAGGCAAGTACTGTAAACAACCCAAATGTTCATCCCAAGTGGAAAGGATAAATGAACTGTGGCATGTTCACCCAGTCAAATTTGAGAGCAGTGAAAATGAATGAACCATTGCTGCACCAACAACACAGACTCTCAAAACCAACACGTTGAATGAAAGAAGCCGGATGGAAAAGAAGATTTACTGTTTGACTGTATTTATTTCAAGAAAAAAAAAAAAAATTGGAGAAACTAACCTATCAAAATAGTGATGACAGAAGTCAAAATAATGGTCAGCCTTATCAGGACAGGAATTGAAAGGCAGCATTAGGAGGGAGGTGGGGGGCTTCTGGGGTTCTGATAATTTTGTTTCTTCACCTGGGTGGGGCTTTCATGTGTGTGTGTGTGTGTTTGCCCTGTAGCTAAGTCTTATCTGACTCTTTGCAACCCCATGGACTACACAGCATGCTAGACTCCTCTGTTCATGGAATTTTCCAGGCAAGAATACTAGAATGGGTTGCCATTTCTTACTCCAGGGGATCTTCCCAACCCAGGGATTGAACCTGCATCTCCTGTGTCTCCTGCCTTGGAAAGCATATTCTTTACCACTGAGCCACCTGAAAAGCCCAAAGATTTTCATAGGACTGTTTATTTTGTGGTCTGTAAAAATTCATCAAGGTGCCTGTTTTTCTATAACTGATATGTTATACTTCACTTAAAGTGGTGCCATTTCTTCCCATCTAGTTTTTCAATGTGTAATATGCTTAAGTGTTACTATAAATCAGTCGCAGCTCATTGCAAATTTTGCTTCAACAAACTAAAGACAGAAAAAAAAAATTGTTCTAAAACAAAACAAAAGTAATTGGATCAATTGGTCCAAAGAAAGATAAAAAGCTGGGACATTTATGTTTTTGGGTAGGACAAAATAAATATCATCAGCAGTTTCCCTTTTCTTACCTACCATAGTAAGGAAGGGTGATACCAGAAGAGATGAAGAGCTCATCCATCTTCCCACCTTCCTACCTCAGATGTAACGTGGAGTTGAGAAAGGGATAGCATAGAAGGCTGCCAGTCAGCCAAATCTGGGTTTTCTGTCTCCTTTAATTTGAATATACTTGGTTCCAGTTGCTCATTAGAAGTGTGCGTGACTGTAAGAGCATGGAGATCAACATGTGCTTTGACATCTATCAAAATTTACCTCCACACTCAAGACTCTGACTCTCAGGGAAAAAGTGTCTCTGTTTGATTCTACTCTGCCTCTCTCATTAGCCTGTGGGCATCTTCTTTGTCAGGACAATATGAAGAACGCATGTGAAGATGACTGCTCTGCCTTAGGGCTGTTTTGAAGCATTTTTCTGGAATTTGGAGGTCCAAGATAGTGGGATCTCATCTTAGGCATTTATTCTGAAAAACAAGACATCTCTCCAAAGTCTAGGAATTCTATCTCATACTTGATCTTTTTTTCCTATAAAAACTTATTCAGGATTTGTTCAGAAAAAAAAAAAAAGACTCATGAAGCAAGTTAAATATTTTTAGAATAAAAAAATTTATCTAAGCCTAGACTGCTCCTTATAGACTGTTGTGTAGAGGTGTTATGTGTTTATAACAGTTTTCACAATTTATATATGGCAAAGCTGTTTTTCCCCAAAAGGGAAAAATGATCTGGACCTTTGCTTCTTCAGGTGCCCTGAATTTGGAGGTTTAAAATAGTTCTTTGTAGCACCTCCCTGGGATTCTGACAGCTGCTTCGGGCTATTAGAAAACTTTAAAGTAATTTAATAGGAAACTGCATCGCACCGTTTTCTTTTAATCTGTGTACATAGTTGTCTAGTTATGGCCAGCTTTAAACTATCCAAAAGCTGGGAGCATTTTAAATCCTGTTTGTTCCTTGAGTGGACTATTCATTAATGAGCTTATCTGCTTGCTTGCTTCTGAAGTTAAATCTTATTTCTACATCTACTTTTTCTATTGATTTATATTTTGGCTTTGATTCATTGGGCAAAATGTTACGTGTCTGTTTTTTAATTGCACACCGTCCAGACTTTGGAGCAAGACACCCTTAACTTGCCTCTGTTATGAAGTTGAAGCCCCCAGCTTAGACTTATTTTTCCTCCAAGACACTGTTAAGTGTTAACAGCTCACATCCAGCCCTACTTCTTACCACGCCTGCCCACAACAATAAGCCCATTCTTAATCTTCTCATAAAAGACTCAAATCCTACTTTAAGCATACTTTCATTAAACCATTCCTCACCAAGCATTCTTCTATGACTAATATGCCTTTCCTTGAAACTACAGCCCCACAAGCATCTCAGGGTTTGCAGGGCAGAACCCATTCTCAGCCCTGGAGTCCCATGTCTGTCTCTTAATGGAGGCGGGCTTCTTGACACATCTCCAGGGAGCCTTCATCTAAACCTGAGAGCCCGAGCCTTCTCTGCCCTCTGTCTGAGCTCTCTCTGAATTCTACTTTCTGATTACTCTGCTGAGCAACCTCCCGGAAGTAATTCCACCTTCCCTTACATCACCAGGCCTTCTCAGTGAGCAAGTCCACCATCCAAACTCTTTCTTAGTCAGGGGTACCCACACAAGAATGACAGACCTGCAGTGATCGATTGGGAGCAGATGATGGGGGGAGGTGGCAGTTACATGTGTATTTACAGTAGCATAACCCCACACTCAAGGTCCGTGTAGTCAAGGCTATGGTTTTTCCTGTGGTCATGTATGGATGTGAGAGTTGGACTGTGAAGAAGGCTGAGCACCGAAGAATTGATGCTTTTGAACTGTGGTGTTGGAGAAGACTCTTGAGAGTCCCTTGGACTGCAAGGAGATCCAAGCAGTCCATTCTGAAGGAGATCAGCCCTGGGATTTCTTTGGAAGGAATGATGCTAAAGCTGAAACTCCAGTACTTCGGCCACCTCATGTGAAGAGTTGACTCATTGGAAAAGACTCTGATGCTGGGAGGGATTGGGGGCAGGAGAAGGGGACGACAGAGGATGAGATGGCTGGATGGCATCACTGACTCGATGGATGTGAGTCTGAGTGAACTCCGGGAGTTGGTGATGGACAGGGAGGCCTGGTGTGCTGTGATTCGTGGGGTCTCAAAGAGTCGGACACGACTGAGTGACTGAACTGAACTGAACTGAACCCCACACTCAAAGAGTTACTAATTCTCCAGAAGGGTTTCAGAAAAGGTTTGAGGTGGCTCCACAATCCCACTTCCAAAGTGATGAATACTTTCAGTCCATAATGACTTGAGGGTGGGGTAGTGAGACCATCAAACTCCTTCTGTCCTTGCCATGACCTACATCTAAAGCAGAGATCAGAGTTATTCAGCCTCTGAAGAGAAGTTTTTTTTGTTTGGGGATTTTCAAGTATGCTTGTCAGGTACGTACCCATCACTGGTAACATCTTCAGAATATACTTGTCATCTCCCTGACATCAGTAAATCCATGCATTCCCAGCTGTGATTTATCTCTTGATAAATCATGCTATCAAGCTGAAGTGTGAGAGCAATACCCCCCGGACGTAAAACACCACTGAATCCGCTGTATGGTTAATTTATTACTATTATTAGGGAACTGACAGGATTACTTCCAAAATCAAGTGCCCAGGGGTCCCAGAATTTCATCAGGCCTTCAACACAGGAGCAGTGTTCAATCACACCCGGCCGCCCCGGCCACTTCCTCCAGCCGCATTCTGCCCGCAGTCCCTTTGGAGAATTCTTGTTAGAGTGACTGAGCCAGGCACGGCCTCCTCTGAAGCGTTCAGATGGATAGGTAGGTCTGACAGTCAAGAGATAAAGCCGTGGGGCTTCTTTCTCAAGGAAGGTGTTTGCTTTCTTAGAAGGACTGTCTCTCTATTCAGTCCTTGACAGCTCGGCTTTATGTATGTGGAGGTGTTGCCCTAAACACTGACATGGCTCAGAGACAGGAGCTCCAAACAGGAGGCCATGGACGTGACTTGAAATCCTGATGCCGCTATTTGCTACCTGTGTGACCTTGGACAAGTTTGTATTTCCCAGCCTTGGTGTCTGTAGCTGCAAATGGTTTTAAAAAGAGCATTGTTGAAAGGATTAAGACAGGTGGACACTTCAGAATAGGTGGCCAAGAATGTTGGTCACTTCCTCTCAAGACTGTATTTTTAAGGGCAGAATTTATAAGGATGTAGTGAAAATCTTAAATTTTCAACCGCTAGAGATGACCCATTTCTCGGTTATAGTACTCAGAGTTGTTTTATTATGGGATTCAACCTAGCACTGGGCATTAAGATAGATGGTAAATAAAGACACCTTTGGAAGACATTTTTCACACCTTAGAACGTTAATGAGATGTAGATTAAATTCCATTACAACAAATGCCACGACCAACCCCGACCTTGCAAAAAAAGAGAGGAGAGAGGGCTGGGAAAGAGAATCTAAGCTACAACCAAACGAATAAAATTTCAGACAGTATTTAACTCTTTCAACATCCTAGCATAAACATAGTTGTAAGAGGAAATACCCAGTGTAAACGACCAGGGAGCTGGTTCAGGCACATGTTGGTGGTAAATCAGAACATGAACTTGAGCCTCCACTACAGGCTCAAGTTTCTATTCTTTCCAGGCATCTTTTTGACAAGCCACTTCCATCACCACCTCAAGACCCTTATATTTGCCAGTCTCTCCACCTGGATTACCTTCTCCTGATCTCAACTCACCTCTCTTCACGCAGATCTGAGCTCAAATGTCACCACTCTAGACTGACCTTTTCTAAACACCTCACTAAAATAGTTCCCACACTCTCAATGTCCGTCCATTACTTGGTCCATTACTCTGCTTTTTCTTTATAGCTGTTAACTCTACCTGACATATTATCTTTTGTCTCCTGCAGCATAGTAATTTCATGAGCACAATAGATATTTGTCCAACTTATTCGCCACTGCTACCAATGCCTAAAATTATTGCTAGCATATAGTAGAAAGGAAGAGGAAAAAAATGTTGGTATTCTCTGCCATCACATAGGGACAAAGTGCATTCCTGCAGCCCACAGGAGTTCAGTTCCTAAAAATTCATGTCTCAGAACAGAAGGAGAGCAAAACCACGTGAGTCCTACCTACCCAACCTCATTTAGATTCTCATCGTCCCTTGTAGGAAGCCTAACTACTCTGCCTTTCCTGAGTTTATGTTCCATTTTTTTTTTCATTCCACATATTTTCTCATTTATTTTGATCTTGTTTTTCTTTTTTTAATTTAGGTATAACTGCTTGACTTTTTATTGATGTATAAGTAGCATACAATAAAATGACTACACTTAAAGTACACAACTTGATGGATTTAAACATCTGTATACACCCAAGAATGGCACCCCACTCCAGTACTCTTGCCTGGAAAATCCCATGGACGGAGGAGCTTGGAAGGCTGCAGTCCATGGGGTCGTTGAGGGTCGGGCACGACTGAGCAACTTCACTTTCACTTTTCACTTTCCTGCATTGGAGAAGGAAATGGCAACCCACTCCAGTGTTCTTGCCTGGAGAATCCCAGGGACTGCGGAGCCTGGTGGGCTGCCGTCTATGGGGTCACACAGAGTCAGACACGACTGAAGTGACTTGGCAACAGCAGCATACACCCAAGAAGCCATCATCATAGTCAAGACAATGAGCAATTATATCACCCCCAAAAGTTTCTTCATACCCCTTTTCAGTCTCTCCCTCCCACACCTACCCCAAACCATCATCCCCAGATTAACTTCTATTTTCTGTAGAATTTTATATAAGCAGAACCACATAGTATGTATTTTCGGAGCTGGGAGGGGCTGGATTCTTTCACTCAGTACAATTATTTTGAGATTTATCCCTATTTGCTGTGGGTATAACAATTCTTTCCTATCGTTACTAAGCGGTATTATATTGAATGGATATATGACAACTTGCTTAGCCATTCGCCTGTTGATAGACACATGAATTGTTTGAAGTTTGTGGTAACTATGAATAAAGCTGCTCTTAGCATGCATGGACAAATTATTGTCTAGATATACTTTCATTATTCTTGGCTTAAAACCTAAGAGAGAATGCTGGGTCATATGGTAGATGGGTAGATAACTTTCAAAGGAACTGCTGCTGCTAAGTCGCTTCAGTCGTGTCCGACTCTGTGTGACCCCATAGACGGTGGCCCACCGGGCTCCCCCGTCCCTGGGATTCTCCAGGCAAGAACACTGGAGTGGTTTGCCATTTCCTTCTCCAGTGCATGAAAGTGAAAAGTGAAAGTGAAGTCGCTCAGTCGTGCCCAACTCTTAGCGACCCCATGGACTGCAGCCTACCAGGCTCCTGCGTCCATGGGATTTTCCAGGCAAGAGTACTGGAGTGGGGTGCCATTGCCTTCTCCGTTCAAAGGAACTCACAACTTGTTTTTCAAAATAGTGGCTCCATTTCATTGTATTTGTTTATTTTCCCACCAGCCGTGCGTGAGAGTTCCAGGTGCTCTACCTCCTTATTGACACTTGATATTCTGACATCAACACCTAAATAAAGCACAGGGGCTTCCCTCTCGGTCTAGTGTTAAAGAATCTGTCTTGCAATGCAGGAGATTCCGGTTTGATTCCCTGGTAAGGAAGCTAAGATCCCACCTGCATTGGAGCAACTAAGCCAGCATGCCAAACACACACACACACCCCCCACAACCACTGAGCCTGAGACCTCAATTAGAGAGTCCATCCACAGCACAGAAAGATCCCGCATGAAGAACAAACCTGATTATGCCAAACCTCTGCTTAAAATCACCCACGGTTCTCTGCCCCCTGCTGAATAAGACCTACCTTTCTAAGGACTTCCTCCTAGCATGGATGAGCTTCCCAGGTAGCACAGCGGTAAAGAATCTGCCTGCCAATGCAGGAGACACAAGAGACACCAGTTCAATCCCTGAGTTGGGAAGATCCTCTGGAGAAGGAAATGGCAACCCATCCCAGTATCTTGCCTGAAAAAAATCCCATGGACATAGGAGCCTAGAAGGCTACAGTTCATGGGGTCTCAAAGCATCAGAGAAGACTGAGTGACTGAACAACAACAAAACCCAGCACAGACACATCCTCCAGCACAATCCCCTTTCCTCACTCCCAGCCCCTGCACCTTCTCTACCCAGCTCAGGGATCTTCCTTGGTCTTCCACACACTTGTCTGACCCTGGTCCTTTGTGTAAACATTTCTCCATCCTTTTACTATTAAGGGCCAAATCATGCACTCGCCTAGCTCCTATGTTCAACTCTTAACCCCCAGTACCTCAGAATGTGCCGGTATTTGGGGGTCAGGTTTCTAAAGAGGGAATGAGGTTGAAATGAGTGGTGGACCCTCAGCTGGTGGACACTGATCTGGCTGGTGTCCTAACAAGAAGAGGAAATTGAGAAATAAACACTGACAGAGGGAAGACGGTGTGAAGATACAGGCGAAGATGGTGATTAAGAAGCCAAGCAGGCAGGTCTCACAGGGATCCTGTCCTCATGACGCCAGAAGCCAACCTTGCCCACACATGGATCTTGGACTTCCAGCCTCCACACTCTGAGATGATAAGTTTTTGCTGTTTAAGGTTCCAGGTCTGTGGTGCTTTGTTATGGCAGCCCACACAAACTAATACTCACCTTTTTAGCTCCTCCTCAACCTCATGATTGGCTCACTGCACCCCACTCCAGTACTCTTGCCTGGAAAACCCCATGGACAGAGGAGCCTGGAAGGCTGCAGTCCATGGGGTTGCTGAGGGTCGGACACGACTGAGTGACTTCACTTTCACTTTTCACTTTTATGCCTTGGAGAAGGAAATGGCAACCCACTCCAGTGTTCTTGCCTGGAGAATCCCAGGGATGGGGGAGCCTGGTGGGGTCTCACAGAGTCAGACATGACTGAAGTGACTTAGCAGCAGTTAGCAGCAACCACATGATTGGCTCACTTGTTAATTCTCTGTTAATTCTCCCCCCATCACTCTTGCCCCGTTTTAATAGCTCCTGTTTAAAAAATCCTTCCTATGGTACTTTGTTCATACTTCTATTGGGACTTCGACCTTACTGTAGTAACTATTTGTACATGGGTCTATCTTCCCCACTAGGCTAGAAGAACTTTTTAAAGTTGTTTTTTTTTTTAGTTTTTTAATCTTTTTCATCCCAAGCTATCTAGCTCAGTCTCTGGACAGTGTTTCTACACATATTTGTTGCATGAAGTTTCTGAAACTAAGCTACTCATATGGATTTCTTTCCCCCACGGCTTCCTATTATCCTTCTTCTTTTTTTTTTTTTTAAGGCTGTACCACTTAGCATGCAGGATCTTAGTTCCCCAACCAGGGACTGAAGTTGTGCCCCCTGCATTGGGAGCATGGACTTTTAACCATTGAACCACCAGGCAAGTCCCTATCGTCCTTTTCAAAAGAAAGAATCTCAGTAAATTCTCCTTTTGGGAATATATGTCAATGAGATCTTTGGACATAAAAATAGATGTATGAATTCTTCAGAGCATTGATTATAATATCAAAAAATTGCAATAGACATAATTGTTGTTCAATAGAATTAGTTGAATAAAGTATGGTATGTTTCACAGAGTACTATTCTGCAGTCAGTAAAAATGATGATATGGGTCTATATTTATTGACATGAAAAATAATAGCTATCATCCACTGCTGAATGAAAGAAATGCAGGATACAGAACTATATGTATAATATAATAGGTATACAAAGTTCTGTATCGGTATAGGTGTAAGTACTCATGTATATGTAAATACATGGAAGTTGGCCAAAATGATACAAAAGTTAAATCTGAGTGGTAAGATCTCAGGTGATTTTTTTCTCTATACATTCTGGAAATGTTTGAATTTTCAAAGTGGGCATCCATTCATTTTATAACCACAAGAAAATAATTTAAAATATTTTATTTAAAAATATATAATAATCAAGAGGAGAACATCTAGGCTCCATTTTTCCTCTAGATCAGTCCCTTCACTGGAGCGTGAAAAGGTGGCAATTCTTGTTACCCCTCTAATTAAGCTTCCTGAAAGCAGGTCAGCCCTGGGCACCTGCATGGCGTGATTAGGAGCTATTGAGTTGCTTCTGCCCACCGGACCCTGGTCTCATCCAAAAATGAGTCCTGCAGTTCAGGCTTTCAAAGCCCAAGTTTCTCATTATTAGTTATTCCATTTGGATACTTCAATTAGGCAGCTGTTAAAATTCATGGGCAAAAAAAAAAGCCTATTATTAGTTAAGGACATGATAACCCAATTAATTCCCCAGCACAAGGCTAGACCATTAAATTATGATATGGAAAGAAGAGGAAATGGGCTGGAATTGGTGATAGGTGTGGGGGAAATCCAGCATAAATAAACTCGTCCCTGGAGACAGTAAAGAAAGGGCAGGAAACAAAAAGCATGGCTGGAGAGGTAACTGCTCCTATTTTGTAACCTGCCAGGGCAAACCCAGCTCCCGAGTGGGACTCATATGGAAATGGCTTCTCATTCTAAAAAGAGAGATTAAACACACATACACACACAGCTTGAGCCTCTGTTGGTACATGCTTTACTTCTTTGGGGCCACATTTACCCTCATGGATGGCAATCATACGTGGAGACCAAATGTGACAAAATAATATTGTAAAGTATCACCTAGTGTTTGCCAATCCCCATATTTCCTGCTACCCACCCCCCACCCCCCTGGCCCCATGGAAGATTATATTTTCCCTAGAAACGGTCATACCAATATATGTCCCACTCCACATGTCCAGTGTGGCATGAACAAGCCTCCCTTCCAGAGGTGGGGTCACCATTCCCTCCCCTTGAAGATGGCTGAACATTTGTAACTGCCCTGCCAAGGAGAGGATGCTCTGTGACTCATGAGGTTTGTCATAAAGGGCTACATGGCTTCTGCCTGACTCCCTGTCTCTCTCTCTTTCTTGCGCTTGGAACTCGGCCACCATGTCATGACCAAGCGCACATCCCATGGGCTGGCCATGTGAGGATCTTCCAGCTGACTGCACCAGCCAGCCCCCCAGCCAATAGCAGCCTCCAGACACTGCATGGACAACCTTTACCATGATCCCAGCCCCCAGCGTTGATGACTTCCAGCTGAGGCCCCTGACAGTGGAATGGAAGTAATTCATTTTCACTGTGCCCTATCTGAATGCCCAGCCCTGAGACACTATGAGACATAATAAATGAGGATTATTGTTTTGAGCCATAACTAACCCATACCCCACCCTAGTCTTACCTCTGCTCTCAGTTTAGGTTGTTAAGACAAAAAGGTGTCAATTATGGCTTCACGTTTCAAAGTGGTTTTTCAAGAATCATCTCTATGACAATGGCTTAAAGGGATTAAAAATCCTAGCACTTGGCTAGCACACTGTCAAGAGATGAAGCCCTAAGGAACTTAGAGGCATATACTATTCATGAGTTAAGCAACAAATTTAGAAGAAGGCAAGATGCCAGAGTGAATTTTCCAATCTAAGAAGATATTTTAAAAGAAAATAAAACAGATTTTAATAAAGGTTTGAGGGGAAAAGAAAGTCTGAGGAGTGGGCCTGGATGAGCCTGGAACCCCTGACAAGAGACTTCACTGTAGGAGTGCTGGAATTGTAGACCAGAGGGGTTGAGGACTCAAGAAAATCAGAGGGGAAATTGGGCATCTCTTGCCATCATAGGCAGGTGATGACCTAGGACCAGATGAGTCTCCTCACAAGCCATAAACTCCAGGGGAAACTTCATAGCAACGAGGCAGCAGTTGGGTAGAAAGATGTGCCCTCATGGGGTGTGAAAATATTGTGTAAACCTACTTATTAAAAAAAATTAAGCTACGCTATTTATAGACCCAAGTTATAGCTTAAGGGATTTGTAGCATCTTCACCATTTTGATAGTTACCTCTTGGCTGAGGTTGTGACCTTCAGCGGGGGAAGGACACGAATGGCCCAGAGTAGGTAGGCAATGAATTATGTGATCATGAGTAATCAAGCAAGTGGAGTAAGATCCCACAGTCCTTACACTCCATGTCCTCAGTCTGTCTTTTGTCTGTGGAAAAACTTTAGCCAAAAAATAAGTTTAATTAGAGAAGTGAGAAAATGCAAAAGCAAAGAAAAGCAGTTGGGACAGAACAATAATAGTTTAGTCAGTAAGCAAAGCCAAGGAGCCTTAGTTCCTTCTCAAGGGCCATAGATAATATTCTGAGCCATATCCTGTGAGCTGTCTTATAGATACTTGAAACCCTTACCACATGGAAGAAGTTAACTATGTGTTTATCAAACTGTAGCCATGACATAAGCTGCCATAATTCCAATTATGGAATTGCCTCAAGGAAATGGAAACAAACTGACCCTGAAACTGAAGATTAACTGTACTTAAGACAGTCAAGATGACACTGATCAGATGCCCAGTGACCAGTTTAAGAGGGCCATGAGAGGTGACTGTGCTCTTTCTGAATATAGCCCCTTCCCTTAGCCTATAGAAGCTGATTGGGGGCGGGACTTTTGGATAGGCATCAGCCCTCCCCCTGACTCCTGTTACCACATTCAAAATTAAGCAATCTTTCCATCAATGTGGCCTCCTTATTGGCTTCTGCGCAGCGAGCAGTGGGACCCCACTTTCAGTTAAAAAAATGACTGAATAGAGAATTCTAAACGGCTCTGTTGCAGAAATCGGAGGACATGGATTACTTCGCCTCTGCCTCTAAGAGGCCAGCTCATCCTGGATAGACCCCTAAGCCTCTCAGAGCCCAAGAATCCTTATCTACAAAGTTAGATGATCTCACTGTACCTCCAAATCTCATGTCTCCCTGGACTGTAGGCTCCTACAGGACAAAGATCAAGATCCAATCATTTTTATAGCCCCAGGACCTATCATAGAGCCTGGTAAATAGCAGGCACTCGGTAAATATTTGTTGAAGAATGAGATGAACGCTATGCCATGTTTCAAAAACCTAACAAGGACAATGTGTAATTTGGTTGCCTTTTCAAGTATATAAATGTTAAGTGAAAACTAAAGGGAAATAACAAACCGAGAATGTCATAATGTCATTTTCACGGTACAGCAACATTTCCTAACTGCCCAGCATTTAAGGAGTAATGGCTTTATTGCCCGGGAGTCTGACACGGTGATTTGCTCTGACTTGCCTTTCCTGTTATTCTGACTGACAGCCTCTCTGAGCTGTCTTTTGGTGGGTAGCTGTTGCCCCTGGTGCATTTTTGATCAAAAGTACATACGTCCTGTCATCTTTTATAATCCTCAGAACTTGAAGATTGTCTTTTACTTAAGTTTTCTGAGCTGAAATTAGGTTTGAATAATAATCAGGATTGTGGATCTTCTAAAGCAAAGGGACTTTATGAGAAAATGCTATCTTATGATTCTTCCAGGCATAGAATTTCAGAGCTGAAAGATTTTCCATCCCAGGATTTTATCTTATTAATATTCTCCTTTGCAATTCAAGTACCAAGAACTGGAAAAATCTCTGAGTGTCCTGCAGCAATGGCATTAAAGGCTGCTCATAACATACAGCACCAGAATTGTGCCATAATTTAGCGCAATTGAACGTTGCTCTGTGACTGCTAATTTTCCATCGAGATGATTCTGTCTCTAACCAAGAAAAGAAAAGGTAAAATCTTGATAGAAAAAAAATTCTTTTTTTTTTTTCTAATTATTGTGAAGACTCTCAATGCTTTAGGGTAAATATACCCTTTTACCTTTGTTTCATTTTTACAATGTTAAAAATCCTTATGATTAGAATGTCACAACTGACAGTTTCTCTTTTAATCTTCCCCTTGGTATACCCTGGTATAATTGGATAGTGATGGTACATTCTGTTGGAGGAGACTGCTATATCAGCATATTCATTTTTAACCTTTATTTTCAATTATTTGCAGTTTGGGATTTTGTCCCCAAAGTCAATTTGGGAAAATTCTCTTTGAATAAAGGAAGCTAATTTACCCATTCTGCAGTAGCCAAACAATGTCATTTAAAAATATGGACGCATGCCTGTTATCCCTTAGTTTAGAAATATAGTTTCCTAATATTTTAATCTTTAATGCAAGGTACCTATTAGTTTTGCCATATTCTATTAATTTTAATAGCATCTCACTATGCCTTTATAGCTAGGCTCATACAATTTAACTACAGATCTTCTAGATGAAAAGTGGTTTCATTTTTTTCCATACTCATATATAATAACAACTGCATATGTTTTCTAAAGAAAGTACCCATTCACTCTAAGAAAGAAAATGTGTAGTTGTTTACCTCCCAATAGTGGTAATTCAAGTAGTTTTAATAGATGTCATAAAGTCATGTTTCAACTCTTGCTCATAAGATTATCATATTGGGATGGAGCGGGTCACCACCAACAGGATGTGATTAGGGAGACTCCCTCCTCCATCACGTCATCCCCCCAGTGCAATATGAAATTCCCACTCCACTCATCCTTTTGACTTCATAAGCTGTCTTTTAAAATGCAGCACATTTCCTGTGGGTCACAATACATTGTCACATCATGGCAGGCGAAAACGTAGAAACTAGTTTAAGAAATCAGTTAGTGAGTATCGAAGACTTTTTTGCTTTGAATAGTGAAACATAAGACAAACATCAAAATGGAAGTAAAGAATTATACATAGCTTTTGGAAATCCTCCCCAGCAGTAGTTTAAACAGGCCACTGTTGTAATGTATTTAGCATGTGTTTACTTTTAGGTAATTATCTTTGCCTGGGTTCCCTAGAGATCAGAGTCTGCGGCAAAGATTAGAGGTCAAAGCTTTGTAAGAGATGAAATCCCAGGGAAGCAAACAGGAGAGGGAAGGAGAATGAGGAAGGGAAGATGGTGGACAGAAACACAGGGGTATGCTGCTGACCTGGCTGTGTTTTCCTAGAAAAAGCAGTCCATTGTTCAGCCACAAACCCCTCACTTCTGGTCAGCTGTGAACCACCGTACCTGAGGAAGAAGGTAGCCGCCAGGGTCCACCAGTTCTTGTTTATCGTTGGTCTTTATCATTTATCATTGGCCCTACCAGTGTCAACCCCCCATCCACTTCTGAGTTATGATGTCCCATCCCTTGGGAAGCTGCGGGAGAAGCCATTTCACAGCCAACAATGCCATACTTCCTCTGAGCCCAAAAGCGCTGGAGAAGTCAGCACCTCTATGAGTTTGGTCAAGTCAGATCTGAGCCTCAAGAAGCCCCAGAGCCCCTGCTTCAGTGGACAAAGTGGCACCCACGCTGGAGCTCAGACAGAGTGGTAGAACTGCAGCTGGTGGTAACAATCAGACTATGGCAGTGTCTGCCAGGCTGTCCATCACGTAGCCATGAAAGCCTGGAGGCAGGCGGGGCTGAGTAAATCTGAAAGAGGACGTAAAGTGGTCTGGTACCAAAAGTATTGCCATGCCTGTTTTTGCAGAACAGATCGTGTGCTCCTTAACGGCAGGAATCCTCTCCTCTGAGTCATCTGTGTAACCCCAGAGGCTAAGGGCAAGCTGAGTATACCAGACTGAACTCAGCCTCATTATGATGGGTTTTTTAAACGTACATCAGGCCTAACTGTTCTGTGCACTAGGTTAACTGTCAGTCAGATGGATTCATCCATCTCAAACGTTTACCTAGCACTTTGGAAATGTCATTCTTTCATGTGGGGTCCATATCTTTAAAAACAGAAAAAAGAAAAAAAAAAAAAAAAACCATGCAAAACAAATGCATTCCCAGGGCTCTAGAGTAGTTAAGAAGACAGGTTTTGGAGTCCAACAGACCAAGTGATAGATTTGTGCATCTTCGAGCAGATCACCTCACTAGGTTTTGGGTTGCTTTTCTGAAAAATGGGGATAACTGTATCTGTGTCATTGTACTATTAAGAAGCTATTGAGTTATGCTCTGTCACTTTGGTTAACTTGGGAACTGTGTTTCCCAGACACCTGTTTCCGGTATGATTCCAGGTTAAGATTGGCCAAAAAGGAACTTGCCCAAAATTTAGGAGGTGGGTGTGAAGCAGAGAGGAGGGGAACGGCAGGACTGAAGGTCTCCTTCAGTGATGGCGATCCAGCAGGGCCAGGTGGGTTCCAGCCGGTTCTCACTTCCCTCTGCTCCATTTCGAACTTGTCTCCTCCCCAAAGGCCAGCTGTCCTCAGCAACAGCGACCCATCCCTAGACCTCAGCAGCAAATCCATGGCAGCAACTGTTACATGGACGAAACATCTTCCATGGTCCCCACCGAAAGCTTCCCCTTCCACCTTCCACAACTACACACACTTGGCTTCCGGATTCTTCAACAGGACCTGCCTTGTGCACCATTACTTCCGGTAAGCGACACCTCTCATCCTCCAGCTCCTTCTTCCAGACCTTCATTTCCCCAGCTCCTTCCACGATTGTGTAATACACCTGCTAGAGCCCGATTTGTAGACATCACTAATTTCTGAGGGGTTAATACTCCCACTTTTCAGGTTACTGACATTAAGTCACTGGAATTGGGAAGAGAGCCTACAATGCTCCCTGGAGCTGGTACAAGCCAGCCCCAGGGGAATCCTAAAGAAGCCCCTCTCCCATGCCACACCCAGTGGCTCTGCTTCCCTGGTGAGCTTGACTTGTGCAAGGGGCTTAGAGGACGATGACTATCATGTCCAATAAGGCACCCGACACATGAGGAACACTCCATAAATCAAAGTGAGTGTGTTGAGCCTACCAATCCTTCTGTTTGGTTTGGATCTGAATCTGCTAAAGGCATGTATTTACTTGCAACCAGCAAAAAAAAAAAAAAAAAAAAAAAAAAAAATAGGTCCAGAGATAGAAGAATTTTCCAACTAAAGCAAGAACAATTTTTAAATACATTAACACAAGGCTGTTGCCTTTCTTTACAAATTAAGTAAATGAAAATTCCATTTCCGGCAAAACAAATATGGATTAAGTAAATAACAGAATATTTTGCACGTGCAGCAGTGGAAGACGCCATTCTATGAATATTAAGCAGCAATTTTGTAGTTAGCATTAAATGACCATCCCAGGGAGAAATTTATAGTTAGTGAATCCAGAAGCCTCTAGCTCCTTTCCAATAAACTTGATAACTGACAAAGCTTGTGTAAATTTAAATTTAAATACTGCTCTTCCCCTCCTGTCTTCTTCTTTTAACTGTGTTCTTTGCTAGCTCTGTCGCTGTGACCACAGAATGTAAATATCCTTATCTGATCAGTGAAGCACTTTCAGAATTCAAAGCACTTGACATATAGTATTTTTTTCTTCCTGAGCTTATCAAATAGCCTGATGACTCAGAGTTGCTTTTAATTTTTACCAAAGGGTTTTAAGCTTTTAATTTTTGTCTCCCCAGCTGAAAATAACTAAATCAATACTTACTTTGGAAGTGATTGTGTTGTTAAATTTATTAGACATGAAAACACAGTAAACTACCCATTCCATCTCACCTCAGAACAGGTAAAACTTTCAGCCGAATATTGCTAAGAGAAAATGTCTCTCCACAGATACTGTGCAAATTCTTTTTTCTTTGCCTTGAAGCTACATTATTTGCTGATCCTCTTCTTTGCTTTATAAAAGTCTACATCTGAAACCTCTGTGCTCTGCAAAGGACACTTCTCTGTTTCAGGGCCTTCCTTCAAACGACAGAGAATTTTCAGTTGCTCAGTCAACAATTGTTCAAAATTTGTCTTTAAGTCATCAAGCTTATTTCTGAGGAGATTTGATTTCCTCTGGAGTGCACTCTCTACAAACAGCGGCTGCCTCTTCTAGTCACCCAGAAGTGACTGTTCGTTCTTTGTTCTGATCGCTCCTTCTGTCTCTTTGAACTCCAGTGGAGCCATGGGAAGGATTTTATAAATCCTAGCTCAGATGGGAGCGGGTAGAGAAAGCAAACAACATCTGGGTGAGCTGTAACCTGAACAAAACACCCCTTATTGCACAGAACTCACCACATCTCTGTTATTTCTAGTATAAACCTATCAAAATGAAGAAGGGGAAGCCATTGCAGGCAAAAGAAATAACATGTGCCAAGGCATGGTGATAAGAGAAAAAAATACTGCAGTTCAGTATCAGGAAATGAGCCAAAGATGGAAGGGTAGGGGTAGATTCCACAATTCCACAAAATACGGTACCATATCTGCTCTTGACCTTGGATTGGGGGAGTCTCCATTTGCCATCCTTAGATGAAGGAAAGGTTTAAACAGGAGGATTCTTCCCTGATAGCTCAGTTGGTAAAAAATTCGCTTGCAATGCAGGAGACCCCGGTTCGATTCCTGGGTCAGGAAGATCCCCTGGAGAAGGGATAGGTTACCCACTCTGGTATTCTTGGGCTTCCCTTGTGGCTCAGCTGGTAAAGAATTTGCCCGCAATGCGGGAGACCTGGGTTCAATCCCTAGGTTAGGAAGATCCCCTGGAGAAGGGAAGGGCTACCACTCCAGTATTCCTACCTGGAGAATTCCATGGACTGTATAGTCCATAGCGTTGCAAAGAGTCCAACATGACTGAGCAGCTCTCAATTTCACTTTCAAACAGGAGGAAGGAATCGAGGGAGGCTGGACCATGGAGATGTATTTCTTTGTACTTTGCACAGGCAAAAATAAATGGCATCAAAATGACTGTCTCACATCAAATTGCTTAAATGTTAATAGATCTTGAATCCCAAGCTAAGGCTTTGGACTTTGTTGGACAGGAAGGAGGATTCCATTGTATGGTCGTCACCATGGAAGTGTTGTGAGCAAATCTGAATTTGAGGTCAGGACTGGAGACAAGGCTCCACTAGGTACTGCTGCCATAAGCCATGGCAGAAGTGACGGAGGCTTAAACTAAGCCAGTGACGGGGGCATGGAGATGTGCGCAGGCCTTAATAAGAAACTAAGCCTCGAGGACTCTAGGACTCAAAGACGACTCTGTGAATCTGGCTTGGAAAATGGGTAATTTCTGCTTCAAAGAGAGAATAGAGTAGGAGGTAATGCTGGGAGGAGGAGGAGCTCAGCTTTTGACCTACTGAACTTAAGATGGCCATGGGTCAAACTCGTAGACTGACCACAAAGGCAATGGGAAGTACAAGCCAGGACTGTGGTTTTCCAGGTCCCTCCCTTCCAGGCTGCTCATGCCTCTGCTCATGCCTTTAGGACACCTGTACGCCTTGCCCATCCCCATGCACTCACGTCCCACTCTTCTGAAGGGATCTTATTGGATGGAGGAAGTCAACCTCTCTCCAATGTAGAAGCCACTCCCCCGATCTGTATCTTCAGTTCATACGTGTCTCCTGAGGGCCAGAGCCTTAAATCTAGCTGCTTACAAAGCATCTTCATTACCCATCCCTTAGGCACCTTACTCCACATCACCAGAATCTCATACATCATCTCCCAACCCATCCAGGTGCCGCTGCCCCGACTCTGCACTCTCTCCTTTCATCGTGATCCACAGTCTCCTAAGCCAGAGACCTGGGCTATCAGCCTGCCTGCTTCCTGTCCTTGGTGGCCACCAAGTCTGCTTGACTCGAATCCCCCTTCTCTGTCCATTTCATCCTCTCCTCTGCCCCCGGCCCCAGTCTCAGGTGGTCCTTCCTGTATATCCTGGACTTTTCCAACAACCTCCTGCCTGGACCCTCTGCTTCTCATCTGGCCCCCTTCCCAAATTCTCTAGGATGCCAGAAGGTTTTGGTTTTTTTTATTCACATCTGGTCCTGCTGCTTGAAACACAAATCGCTATGCCCTGGAGGATAAACCACAAACTTCTGTGCGAGGCACTGAGGTCACTGCTGTTCAGGTTTTGCTCCAGCCTCCTTTCATAACCCAGTCCTCACTCTTGGTGGCTGCTTTGCTGCTTCTCCCTTTCTGCCTTTGCGCACCACCCTCCACCTTGACCTTCTCTACCCCAGGGACTTGTTCTTCATGATTCACGGAGAACTTCCTGTCTTCAGGCCGAGTTGAGTGCTTCCATGTTTCCTCTTCGGCAGCACCCCACGGATCCCTCTAGTCTAGAACTCCTTTCATTGCTGGACTCACTTATTTATTTATCTCGTCCCCCTCCTAGACCCTAATCCCTTCCAAGGTATGGACTGTGTTCTCCCCATCTCTCGGTGTGGTGCCTGAAATACAGCTGTCTTTTCATAAGTCCACTGCATCAGTAAATGAACAGAACAGATATGACGATGACAAAGAGATCCACTCCGATACTCCTCGTGGAAACTGGCTGTGATTTCTCACTCTCTTCTTCTGATACAGCAGGTTATATCATTCTGAGCCTCCTGACAGCCAATGCATAAAGAGAAATAATAAAGGATATGGCATTGTTGTCTGAAAAAAGCAAGACGTTCACTTCTTTGACAATTTTTTTTTCTGATGATAAATTTTAAAAGAAATCCATCGCATGAGTTCTCATGCAGGAACATTGAACCACATAATGGGCAGTATCTTTAAGCAGTTTTTACAGAAGCTACAGAAATATTCTTCACTTCAGTGTTTCCAGTATTAATGCTTTAAAAAAAAAAAAAGATAAAGCTCTGGCACTGAAACATGATTCATGAAATACTTTCCACTGGGAAAGGCTAAGCTAATGAGACCACATTTAGAACATTCTGGTGATCAAGGATACAGCTTAGCACATGGAGGAGACTGCACATATATAAACTCTATTTCTCAAGTATCAGTTGTCTGAGCTAGGCTTTGACAGGAACTAAATGACAACCCAAAATTGGATTCTCTGAGAGCCTAGAAAACTCCCACTCATTCAAAGGTAGTTATTTGTAGCATGTAAATTCTTGCCAGATTGAGAGAAGAATTTGGCCCATTGAATAAAAATAGACTAAATAAATGTTCAGAAACTGGAGGAGGAGGATAGGAGAGGTTCTGGGTTGATTGTTCAACCATACTATTTGTGGTTGGTTTTTTTTTTTTTTTTTTGAAGTATAGTTGATTTACAATGTCTTTTTAGTTCCAGGTATACAGCAGAGTGATTCAGTTATATATGTATACATTCTTTTTCAGATTCTTTTCCCTTAAAGGTTATTAAAAATATTGAGTGTAATTCCCTGTGCTATACAGTAGTGCCTGGTTGGTTATCTATTTTATATATAGTAACCACACCATTAGTTTTTATTGCAATGCATCAAGGCACTAAAAACAAGTTACCACTATGTGGGTTTATCACTGGCCCGCAAGTGCACCCAAGACTGTAGGAAAATTCACCTGCCTATGGATTTGTGTCAAAAAGCACTAGGCACTTCCCCCCCAACCCCAGCCTCTACCTACAAAGACAAATATTAATTTATCAAGAATTAAACCTCTGGAAATGAGACTTGGGAGGAGAGGAGTGGAGCAAATTGGCATTGGGAGAATAAGGTACCTAAATAGCTGAGCGTCCTTCAGCAGGCTGAACACAATAGAAAATTTCATGGTAGTCAGCAGCCTGCTTGCAAGTGGGAAGCACAACTGCAGATAAGAGTTCAAATCAGACGGGTGTCAGGCAGAGCCTGCAGCTGCAGACTTCCTCATCTCTAGTTCCATTGTGTCCTTGTTCTGACAGAAACATCTGAGTGGGGCCGAGTCGAAATTCAGTCACAAGAATAATCATTAAAGCAATCATCAGAACCCAAAAAAAGACTTTCACAATAATAAGAAAAAAACAAAAACAAAAAAAAATGTTGGAATAATTATTTTCACCTCTTCATCTGCTAAATATTGAGACCTCCTATATAAAGAAAATGAAAGAACTCTAACTTCTAAAATAAAGCTGCTAGAAAAATGTCAGCAAAGCAGTTTTCCAGAGCAAAGAAAGTAGATGTTGCTTTCAGTATATTGATTGATATGTAATCCAAACATATTGACTTATGTGTAATTAACAAAAGAGTTTAATTAATCTGCTGATTGAAAATGTCATCAATCTTATTCAAGAGCATTTTAATTCAAAGATAATATCATTACAAGTATTATGCTCAAGTAATTTCACTTAATTAATCACAAAACTTGTTCTCACATATGCCTTTCATCTCCATAAATCATAAAACAACTGACAAATTTTCTTTCTAGGAGGAAATTAAAGATATCAATTTGAAGCACTTTATTTTATATGATTGCATGATGTGTTCTGAAATGAAAATGATATGTTTCAAAAGACACCCTGTTTCCATTTCTCTCTGCTTATATAGTCACGTAAGATGACAGTTCTTGGAGGAGCACTCCTGTATCCACAAATAAAATAAAATTCTCTGAATTATTTTAAAGGAAAGGATGTGTTTTCTCAGGTTGAAGGAATATCTGAGTTTGTTTTTCTGAAAACTTGGCAGAACAACAAGGACCAACTACTGAATAATCATTCAAATGACAAGTCTTCATTAGGTTGAATTACTGAAATGAAACTATTTCTCTAATTGTCATTCTTCTCTCATCCTATATAGCAAGCTAAAATGAACAAAATACACTTAGAGTCTGGAAAGCAGGTCCCTCAAAGCCAATTAATGCTCCCAAGTTAGGAAGATACTAATTAGCAATTATTTCTGCCCAGTGCTGCCCAGGCATCCCGGGTTGCTAAATCTTCCCCTTGTCCTTAATCATCAGAGTACACTCACTGAATAGCGATCATTCTTTCTAGGGTGGTTTGGAGAAGATGTGTCTGTACAATACTAAATGAACTTCTTCCTCATCCCTGAGAAAGATAAATTGTGTGCAGATAAGGAAAAATCAAAGCAGGTATAGGGGCGAGAGATACATTTTTAACAAATGGAGGTAAGTTATAATTGAGCAACCAGAGAAGGGTGAAAAGCAGCAAGAAGGAAGGATGCAAGTGAGAGATGGTTTAGAAAGAGACGCAGGAAAAGAAGTGAGGAAGAAGCAGGCAGGAAGGATGCAGCATGATTGCTGTTTTTCCTGGCCCTTTCTCCCCACTAGTGTGAATCAAACTGCAGTTCATACAGTGAGACCTAATTAAGCAAAAACTCCCTTTCCAGGAACCCTAAAGTCACTCACAGATCCTGGTGTCTTTAGTAATCGAAATGCCAAGAAGGTGTTTTAGTCTAAAGAAAGGCAATGTTGAGAAAATTACAATGCATTTTCAGGATACTTGTTACCATAATTCTCATTCCCTCGTTTAAGCACAATTTCCCTAAAATAAATAAATAAATTGGATGAGATATTTTCCCCCATGTCCAAGGGAAAAGCTTAAAATATGAAGTAGGGTAAAAACTATCCTTTTCATTTGTAAGTTACGAAGTCCTTAAATTGATACATGAATCTTCTGGGAGATTCCCTGGTAGACAGTGATTCTCATGGCCAGCACATTTTTCTCATGAGGACTACATGATTTTACCTTTATTGAATTAAATTTAACAAATATCTATTGAGCTCCTATTATATCCAGGAGAGTATGCTATGAGTTATAGAGTAGTCAGATATAAATAGTGTCTGTCTTCAAAAATTTTACCATTTTGGAAGCATGAGAATGGAGAATAAAGACAAGTAGACATATTAACAATTGAGTCTAACAGAGACAAAATAATGTAAGGTCCATAAAAAGATACAAACTAAATGAGGTAAGGTGTCAAGGAGGGTGTCTGTTCAAGCAGCTAAAACAAAGTATCATAGACTTATAAATAATAGACATTTATTTTCTTAGAGTTCTGGAGGCAGGAAGTCTGAGATCATGGTCTGGTTCTGGTGACAGAATTTCACCTTGCAGACTGCCAACTTCTTTCTGTAGTTTCACACAATGAAGAGAAGAGAAGGGAAGCAAGCTCTTTGGGATCTCTCCTTATTAGGGCACTAATTCCATTCCTAAGGGCTTCATCCTCATCACCTTATCCAATGTTAATTACCTGCCAGACTCCCCACTCCTAGTACTATCATATTGAGGGGTAGTTTCAATAGCAGAATTTGGAGAAGGATGCCAACATTCAGTTCACAAGCAGAGGCAGAGATGATATCTGGTTTCTTTGGGGAGGGTTCATTCATTCTTTTAAAAATCACATCATGAACTCTGACAATGGCCCATGCCCATCCCCGTATTAGGATTGGTACACAGTGGTGAACAAAACAATCAAAAGGGAAAACTAATTAAGTACCAAGTTTAACATTAGGTATTTTTTTCTTTCAGTGGCTTATTACATATTCTTTCCATATGCTCACAAGTACATGAAAGTGTCAGGTTTATTTTTTGACAAACAGACAGTAGAACATGTTCCTCCTTGTTTTAATTTGAATTTTGCAAATAACTGGTGAAATGCAGAACTTTTCGAATCTGTGTTTATTTTTCATTCACATCTCTGCTGTGACTCGCCTTTCAAAGCTTTGACACTTTTTTTTTTTTCTGTTTTTCATTTGTCTTTTTTGTATTCATTTGCAGGGAATGTATATTTATTCTGGATAGTATGCCACCATATACACAGAAAATACCTCTCCTAGTCCCTAGATTGTTTTTAAACTCTGTCTATGTTGCCTTGTGGAGTCAAATTTATCTACTTTTCCTTTAATGGATTGTGCTCTTTGATCTTTTTAAAGAATTCATTCCTTATCCCAAGTTTGCATTTTTTTTCAATATTTTCTACATTTTACTCAACATACTTTTCCCAGGAGTATTTTTCACATATTTGTCTGGAATTCATTTGTGTCTGGTGTAAAGTATTCATCTAATCTTCATTTGCTTTCTTTGTAAAAACTCAAGCGTCACAACACCATGTATTTTACAGATGATCTATTCTCCCATTGATTTTGATGTGCCTTTCAGTAACAAGCCAAGTTCCGTTTTAAGTTATTTTCGGGGATCTCTACACTATTCCCAAGGTCCACTGATAAACTCCTCTGGTGTGTTCATTTTCTGGGCTTTCACCCTATTTTCTTTACTTTCTTGTCCTGGTTTGTGTCCATTAATCACATTTCCTTCATTTTCTTTATCTTCCTTTACCCATTTACTGTTAAGCAGTCTACGTTTGTTTCTTTAGTCATTCATAAAGATATAGAGATACAGAGTCAAATGTATTTTTTTCTATCAGAGTTACTACATATATCTGCCTTCCTTCCAGATCGAACTAAGTTCCAGCACAATCGAACGAGGACCTTTGCATTCTTTGATTCCCTTCAGCGTTTTCCCACCCAGCTCCCCTGCTATTGTGCCATTAGTTTTGTTAGTTTGTTTGATGTTTGGTTCATTTTGACTTAAGCACATATTATGACAATATTATTAGTCTCATTGATTATTACTCTTCCTCTCAATTCTCATTTAGATTATATCACCACCACAATTTATTCATTCCCTTTGTTATTGGCATCCCACTTCTTCCTCAAATTCATTTTTCTTCAAACTAAAGTATATCATTTAGCAGTCTTTTTAGTGAATGTAATCTATTTAGGTTACTGTGAACAGTAAACTTTCTGACACGTAGTTAGCCTAAAATGCCTTTATCTTAATTTCACTCTTCTATTTAATTTTCTGAATGGGCAGAACAAGCACTTGATATAAATTCAAGAAGTACAAAATAGCCTTACTTTTAAACACTAGATCAGCTCATCGTAGATTTCTGAGTTCCCAGTTATTTGCCCTTAGGACTTTGGAAATGTATTCCACTGCCTGGTGACAGCTATTGCTGCCAAAGAGAAGTATGCTGCCCATCTTTTTACTGTGTAATTATAGTTAGCCTTTTCATCCCCTGCCCCACACGGACTCTCAGGATTTCTAACTGCACTTGATAGTGTGCATTTGGACTATTAGAAGTCTAGGTGTGGAGTTTGTCTATCTATCCATTCATCTATCTATCTCTATTTTTCTTTATCATAGCCACTCAACCGTTCTATTTTACCATTTCTTTGCTCAAGCCCCATGGGATTGACCAATCAAATCACTTTTTAAGTTGGTTTATGGTCTCAGATTTCCTGTTCCACATGTATAAACATGGACCCTATTTATCTGCACATAATGCAATCCTGGAGTTGTGACTTGGTACAATGGTTTCCACTCCTAGCATGAGCAGCAAGCTTACTTCAGATATAAATCTGTGTAGTGAGCAGTGTTTTGTTTTGTTTTTACTATGCAAGAATGGGAAGTACATTTCTAGCCCAAAGCCTCATAATACGGCATTCAATTTCTGGGACCGTCACCCCAACCCAGAGCTTGTGGACTTTACTCCATCCCCAAGATGATGTTCAAAACACAGCCACTGAAGTCTCTGGAGGCTCCAGGCCTCCCTGAGCAAGGTGAGCCTTCCTACTAACCACTTCGGGTTCCTTTTTTGTGTTTAGCATTGGAGAACCTCCTTTTTGCTTTTATGTCTGTCTCTTTTAATTTCTATTTTTTAATGTTGTACCCAGCATTTTTATTAATATAGATTGGGAAGCATATTTATTGTGTTCAGACTATTCTCATGTCCAGGAGAGTCCTTGTACTTAATGTCACTAGGGTTTGAAACCTGGGAATCACACAGGATCCCTCTTCCCCATTCAGTTACACGTCCCTCTCTGTTCTGTTCTTAAAGATCTCTCAATTTCATGCCCACTTCTCTCAGTCACCCTATTACAGTGACTAAGACAATTCCTTAGTTTAAGTTACCAGACTTCCTTATCTAAAAATTTTCTTTCTAGTAACAAACCATGGGGCTCTGAGTTATATTTTAAACAACTAAGGTTGTATTTTTTTTTATCTACTAATTGTTCTTCTCCATCCTTTCTAATCCTTCTTGTAAAATGGTATCAAATTAATATGTATTTAAATACTTTATTTCTGATTACAATAGTAATTATTATTCAATTAACAGTATTGAGACATTGGTTAACCTTTTTGAATAAAAAGAATAGTTTAGATCCCAATGTCACATGGTACAAAAAAGTAGACTCTGTTATAGCCTAAATCTATAAAGGCACCAAAAGAAAAACACAATTTAAATGCCCATCAACAGAGGAATGGATAACAAAGGTGTGGTACATATTTACAATGAAATATTACTCAACTGTAAAAAAGAAAGAAATAATGACATTTGCAGCAACATGGATGGACCCAGATTGTCATACTGACTGAAGTAAGTCAGACAAAGAAAAATAAATATTATATGATATCACTTACATGTGGAATCTTAAAAAAAATAGTACAAATGAATTTATTTACAAAACAGAAATAGAGTCACAGATTAAAAAACAAACTTATGGTTACCAGGAGGAAGGCAGGGAGGAGATAAATTAGGTGATTGGGATTGATATACACACTATTATATTTAAAACAGATGACTACAAATGACAGGAAATAGCACAAGGAACTCTACTCAGTACCCAGTGATGACCTATATGGGAAAGGAATCTGCAAAAGGGTGCATAGATATAGATATGTATATGTATACATGATGTATAACAGATTCACTTTGCTGTACACATAAAACATTGTAAATCAACTATACTTCAATAAAAGTTTTTAAAAAATAAAATATTTCCTAAGCAAGGTGCAATACCTAGAAGTCATGGAAAAATAATTATCAAAGCTTAATAATATTTTATAGAGATTTTAAATTTCCTTAAAATAAAAGTCAAAATAAGTAAAGTTTATGTTTTCAGTGCCAGATTGGAAGAAAGTTTTAAATATTATGTATTAAAATTACAGAAAATTAATATCCAAGTTATATAAAGAGCTTCCACAAATTAATTAGATAAAGAATTTCAATTTTGGGGGTAAAGATAAAAATTGGCAATTTATAATGAATAAGAAAGGGCAACATACATATGAAAAGATCCTCAGTCTCATTGATAATAAAGAAGACAACTATTTTTAATAAAGTTTTTGGCCCCCCAAATTGGAAGAAATTTAAAATATTAATAATTTCATTCACTAAAAAACATAATAGAAGACTGAATCACTGAGACCATTTTGAAAGTCATTTTGACAATATTTTTCAAAAATGTAAGTACTATACTCTTTGATCCAACAATACTAATACTTCTAGGAGTCTTAAGAAATATTTTTATGTGTGCACTAAAATTTATGTACAAAATACCCTTGAAATACTGCTAATAAAACCAATTTCCTAAAATTAGGGAGAGGTTAAAGTAAACTACATCTATCCTATAGAAAATTATGAAAGCATTATAAAGAATGAGATAAACCTGTATGTGGAGTTTCAGGACATTGCAAATGTGAAGAAAACATGTCACCAAACAAGGTATAGCATAATTGTATTCATGTCTTTTAATTAACAAATTTGAGTCACATGTATGAGTGTGTGTATGTATATACATATGGATGTACATATGTATATGTGTGTGCACATATTCAAACACACAATTTCATAGAAAGATAAATGAGAAGCAAAAAAAAATAAACCAAACTTACTGGGAGGGACTGTAAGTTGATTGGGAGAGTGGTAAGAAAACGTGGGATGTTCTCTATCTTTGAATTTTTAATCCTTTTAGTAAAAATGTATTCATGCAATACATATGATATTGCCCATAAGCAAACAGGCAGAGAATTTTTAAAATACAAAAAGAAAATTGGTCACTTATAATCAATCCCACAGTGAACTTTCTTAAATGAAAATCTGATCAATGGCTCCTGTTTCCCCAGGAGATAAATGGGAAATGCCTTAGCATGTAATATTTTTATCCCTGTCTCCTTTCTAGCTTAACATTCTATTCTCCCCCATCTAGCAACCCAACATCTGGCGAGAACTTAACATTTCCTGAATATATCTGTTTTTCTGTTCAATATGAAACTTCTTCTGTGAATGCTTTTTCGCTATGGGAGATTAGCTGGTCTCTTCTGCTAGATCAACAGCAGCTGAGGAAGGGGCTCACTGCCTTTGCTCCTCTACTCACACTGTGACTAGTGTAGCACTTGGTTTATAGTGGGCTACACACTAGAAGGTAAATGAGTGCAGGCACGAAGGCAGGCGTGCAAGCAATGGAGAAGCAATACAAGAAAATAAGGGTGACTGAGCAGAGGTGGAGACTCAGCTTGAGGTAGTCTACAATGCACTGCCCCAAATCCAACTCCGTTTCATTACCTTTTCAAGCAACATCTGACACCTGCAGAGTAGAAGTGAGAAAGGGAGGTAGGAGTGTCAGGCACGGTTGCCAAGGGATGCAGTGATAACTAAGGGGCTGAGCCCTTCTGGACAGTGCTGAGAACACGGGTAGGTGACGGGTGGTGGCTGGTGAAGAAGCAAGACCTGGAGTGAAAGCCCTGGGGCTGAGGTAGAGGAAAGGGGTGACGTAAGCTAGGAGGCGGGGTTAAAGGCAAGCATTCCAGAGCATTCCTGCCCAACAGAGTTCCAAAGTATGTAAACAGGTTATTTATGTGGGCAAGAAAGTCTTCAACGTCAGATGTTTGGGAAACACTGGATTAAAGGTAGAGATAATTCTACCTTCCTGAGGGCTTCCCAGGTGGTACCAGTGGTGGAAAAAAAAAAAAAAAAAATCTGCCTGCAAATGCTGGAGATTCAAGAAATGAGGGTTCAATCCCTGAGTCAGGAAGATCCTCTGGAGTAGGAAATGGCAACCTACTCCAGTAGTAATCTTGCCTGGGAAGTCCCATGGACAGAGGAGATTGGTGGTCTACAGTCCATGACTTCCCAAAAAGTCAGATATGACTGAGTATGCGCGCACACGCACGTGCACACACACACACACACACAGAATTCTTAGGTCAAGATTTCTCAGACTTGACTCTGGTAAATTGCTTTATGAACCTTCAAAAGCAAGACGCTGTACCACTCTTTACCAGTTGCATCTGATATAGCTTTCTAGAGCTGCTATAGCAAAACATCACAAACAGGGGAGCTTAAACAATAGACATTTATTGCCTTGCAGTTTTGGAGGCTAGAAGTCCAAGATCAAGGCGTCAACAGAGTTGGTTCTTTCTGACAACTGTGAGGGAGCATCTCTCCCATGCCTCCCCTGGCTTCTGGTGGTTTGCTGGCCATCTTGGACATTCCGTGGCTTATAGTCACCACCATGTCTGCCTTCATGATTGCATGGCCTTTCCCTCTGTGTGGATGTCTGTTCTTATAAAAAAGAGAAATAGTCAAATTGGATTAGGCCTCAGCCTACTACATATGACCTCATCTTGACTACTTACATCTGCAACAATCTTATTTCTAAATAAACTCACATCCTGAGGTAGCAGGGGTTAGGGCTCCCTAAAATAAGAATTTTAGGGAAATACAATTCACCCAATAACACAGAATAATGTCTTGGCATGGGATAAGTAGCAGAACAAGTATCCGACTGAACTCAGTTTTGGTAAGACCTACTAGAAGAGATTCTACAGTCTAAGACTCTTCCAAAAGAGGGATAAAGATAGCTCCCCTCATTCACGGAGAGCCAGGAACGTACCAGGCACTCCAGGAAAGGTTATCTGGTGAAGAGAATTTTACAAATGAGAAAATGTGAACAATTTAAGACACTTGCCCAACGTGACTGAGCTGTGAGTCAAACCCAGGTCTGTCTCACCACCAAACCGCTTCTCTCTCTATGGTAACTCGCTGTTTCTCTAAAGAACACAAGCATCATTAAAGCAACATTTGCTGTGGAAATAACGGGGTTATTTTTCCACACCTCACTAATGCCTCATCCATACCGAAAAGTGGATGAGACCTGAAACAAAGCAAAGACCGTGAGACAGCCTTCTCACTGTTGGAATAAATCTGTTTAATACGTATGAATCTCTCCTGGTTAAATGTTTACCTTTTGAACCCTACACTGAAGAAATGGCTTCCTGAAGCTTTGGCTAATCTTTTAGCAAACTGTCAAACTAAAAACTTGGGTGCTTCTTGATGAGGGTTTTAACTGCACTATTGATTATAGTGCAGCTAGAAACCATTTTCAGTCTTATCTTCATATGATTTAATTGACATTGAGAGGTATTTTAATTGAAACGTTAGACTTCCTCAGTAGAACTACCCTTTGTTTCCAGCAAGGCAATCTAGCTTTTATGCTTTTAATCGCCATCTGTTGTTCAATAAATGTCAAATCGTTCCTAATGGTCTCTCTAAGCATAGGGTTGGGTTTTTTTAATTTGCTTTTGTACTCAGTGTTCGTTATGGGCAAATGAGTCCTTGCCGTAAAAGAGCGCCATTTCTCATGGTGCTTCAGTTCCGTTAGAAGCAAAAAGTGATTAGAAATAAAGAGACGAGAGAAATGCTTTTCTTTTTTTTTTTTAATTCTTCTCGGCAGTGGAGAGATTTAGAAAGTCTATAAAAACGTTTCCTCTCAGCAGTGCTGGTGAGTTCAGTCCCATTCAAAGCCTAAAAGGAACAGAGACATCCAAAAATCTTTGTCGCTTGAGTTGTTGCCTGAAATGATAGAGCCTAATACATAACTGGATACATAACTGGAGATAGAAAGGGGAGAAAATACACCCAGCATAGCCAAGTTCAAGATGTACCAAGGAGCTCTTGACTCCATAAGCCAACAGAGACTTTTTTACACTTCGTGGGCATTTTGCAGGAATGAAGCAAAAGTGAGGCGAGGACTCCATTATCTGGGTCCCACCAGTGGACTCTAAATGAAGCCAGCACACTCTCCATAGGAGGAAGAAGGTGGCCAGTGACTGACATGATGTCAGCAAGGAGAGAGAAAGAAAAGAACCTCCCTGGGGAGATGCAATAAATGATTGCAAAAGGCAAAAAAAAATTTTTTTTCTCACCCTCATTAGCTTCCTGACACCCAGCCTCCTCCATGAAAGGTCATCTTCCAAGGTTAAGAAACCAAAGGACCAGCTCTTTGGAGCCCTGGAGATAAGGATGGTGTGGCTGTTGAGAAAGAGGAGAAGAGTCTCTCCGAGGCATCAGGACACGGTGAGCTTGCTAACCCAGAAGTATGCTTGATTGCTTAGATCAGGATTTGAAATATTCTCCAAGGGCTGCTAGAAGTATATTCTAAGAGGTAATTAGAATTGGTTGAAATACAGGGCTATAAATGGGGGACTGGCGAGATTTTACAAGAAACAGATCATAATTCAACATTCTAATGACTTTTTCTTCGGAGAAGGTCAGCAAAGCTATTAACAAGGAAGCGGTCCTGCAGAGCTTTCTATCCCAGACTGTGACTGAACTTTGAACAAAGTACCTCCATCAGGATTCGGAGTCTAATTACCTAAGCCAGCTGCCTCTGCTCCGAAGCCAATGCCGAGAGGGACTAACCAGGCAGCCGGGCTCCTCACTGCCCTCTTGAACTTTTCTTCCCCCAAAGTGATCAGCAGAATGATGCTGACAAGTTCATCTTTTCAGGCACAATGGTCCCCAAAACACAGCAAATTATGACAAAGATTAAAGTCCCCTAGGCCTAGGTGGGATTTCCACGTGGAAGAAAAGAGGTGAGGTTTTAACAGGACACCCGTCTCTCAACCTGTTCTCTGCCCTGAGACCTGGGCAAACATGACAACATGTGGCCACAGTGGGATTTAGACAGGGGACCCAGCCCAGTGCTCCAATCTGGAAACATAAGACTGAGAAATGTCAGAATAAACCCACTTCCCCCATGGCTATTGTACGTTATTGGTGGCGTTCAGTTGCTAAGCTGTCTCCGACTCTTTGTGAGCCCATGGCCTGCAGCACGCCTGGCTTTTCTGTCCTTCACTATCTCCCAGAGTTTTCTCAAACTCATATCCATTTAGTTGGTGATGCTATCTAACCACCAGACTCAGGAATCAAAGTCCAGTCAAAGTCAAAATTGAGAGGAACAGGAAAGAAATTTATCTTTAGATCATCATACTTCCCTTGCAGATTATTTATGACTTTTTCAATCATAATGATTCCTATGATGGCTTGGATTTATGTATTTATCACTGCCCAATGTATGATTATATGTGTCCTATGACTATAGATGTCCAACGTTTCCTTAGATTCTAACACTAGACCCTGTTACATTTATGTTGTACTTGACTCTCAATGCGCTCAGCTTTCTTAAAACTCAGAGGATTAATGAGCAACATCTTCTAGCCTGGCTCCCTTCTATCTGTAGTGCTGCCCAGCTTGGACTCCAGGTTCCCAGGGTACCAATGTCTTTGCTTCAGCTCACCTGAAGTCTGTACATTTCCTGACCGCCTGGCTCTGGACACCAAGCACTTAGACTCTAAGCTTGGTCCTACAAAATTGATCCCTTAATGATTCTTCAGAGATGTTCATGTAAGAAGATACCAGAACTGTTTTTCCAGCCCCCCCCCCCCCAGCTGTTAAGAATTGTAAAGGTTAAGGCCTCCAGTAAACTGTGATCAGAAAAAAATCAACGGAATACAGCATAAGCACCAGCTATATTTAGCCGGCTAGTGATTTCCAGAGTAACCTGGCATTCCTGCCCTGCGGCCTTCTTGAACCCCATGGGAAGTCTTCCAGCCAGAACATGTGATATTCTCCTGGCCCAGCTTCTGGAGAAAGGCTACTGGACTTGGAATATCTCAATTTCAGCATCTCCCATAATAAAGGGGAGTCCAACTCCAAAAGCAAGAGAAAGAAAACTACTGACTATAAAATGGTTGGGTGAAGAAACGCTGGTTCATAAAACAAAGCTGTCATATAAAATTTCAATGTGTATTTTTCTCCCTTCAGTGTGTATGAGGTACTGTCCCGTGTCTTCAGTTGCCCGAGACCCTGCGGTCTGGGATGCTGGGAGGGGGTCGCGGCTTCCACAGGACGGGATTCCCTTTCTGCAGTGTTTGTGCCCTCCTTGACACCCTTTTTCTTCCTTTGCCTCTCTGTTCTTCCTCCTCTCAACAAAGCCTACTTGTCAGAAGGTCTGTCATTTACATCTTAGGATACACTGGAGTTCACCCATGGGAAGAGAGAAAAGGTTATTGAAATAATAACAACCAACATGTATTGAGCACTTCCCACGAATCATCTCCATCTATTCAGGTAACTGTTCTAGATAATCTCTACCAGTTAAAGCAAGTCTCACAACAACCCAGTGAGAGAGTTTGCTATTATTTAATCCTCACTTTACAAGTGAGAAAATTAAGGCACAGAGAGGCTAAGAAACTTACTTAGGGTCACACAGCAGGAGTAAGTAGAAAAGCTGGGCTTTGAATTTAGGCAATCTGATTCCATGATCCATGTTCCCAATCTCTAAACTATTCTACCTTTCAGTAAATTTCTAACACCATCCTTCACTTCTTAGGGAAGTTTGGAACAGAATGAGTGTTCAGTCTGGCCGTTTAAAATGGCCTTTTGATCCCTGTGTTCTAGTTATGCCTGTTTATAACCAATGGGCTTCCCTGGTGGCTCAGATGGTAAAGAACCTGCCTGCTATGCTGCAGGAGACCCAGGCTCAATCCTCCCTGAAGAAGGGAATGGCAACCCACTCCAGTATTCTTGCCTGGAGAATTCCATGGACAGAGGAGCCTGGCGGGCTACAGCCCATGGGGTCGCAAAGAGTGGGACACAACTGAGCGACTAACACACATAACCAATAGATCACCATCACGAAGAGGATGAGAAAGACGGAGTTTGGCAGAGGGACAAGCTGTTCTCCAGGTTATAAAGGGAAGCTGTGAATTGCTCACTGGGGCTTTCAAACAGCTCTTCTTTACCCCAGGGTTTCACTGTGGGAGAGGGGCAGGGCTCCGGGACTCCCAGCTTCCACCAGAGCAGCTCTGCTTCCCACTGCCTCACACACCAGGTGTCTGGGTAGGATTTTGTTTGAACATGGAGATTCACGGCTCAAAAAGGTTCAGAAACCCCTGGGGATGGAGCAATCACCTAGGTGTCAGGCTCCTTAATTGCTAAACTCTCCTCGAGGCTGATTTACACAGCCCTGGGCTCCCAGGAGGAAAGGCAGGAGGGTGTAGACCAGGACAGAAGCTGGAGTCTGTCTCTGTGACTGTCAGCTGTCCTCACCTAAGGCGGGAGCGCATTCCTAGGGGAGCCGGACACATTAGGAAAGACTGTGACTGCATCTGCTCCCCAGATAGGAAAGCCTGAAAAAATGTTTATGGGTAAAAGGAGATCAGATGGATCTGTGAGAGACTTCCAGCATTTCCTTGTCTTCCAAATTCCTTAGTTCAGTGATGCTGTGTTTTCCTACAGTCCTCATACTATTTCTTTCTATTTCCCCATGATAAACAGGTGTGTGTGTGTGTGTGTGTGTGTGTGTGTGTGTGTGTACATGCACCATGCACACAGAAGGTCTCAACAAGGCCAGTTCCAGACACCGAGTTGAATTTTCTACTCTGGGTCCATTTCTTAGCAAAGCTTCTGTGGATCAGAGAACCAATAGCCTCTTCTCAATTTACCTTCCAACTCATCACATCCATCCTATTCAGGGCATTCTCGGATCTGCAAGCTCCAGGGAGGCCATAGAGCACAATGCATGCATGTGTGTGTGTGTGTGTGTGTGTGCGCGCGCACGCGCTAACTCACTTCAGTCGTGTCCGACTCTTTGCAACCCCATGGACTGTAGCCCACAAGGCTCCTCTGTCCATGGGATTCTCGAGGCAAAAATATTGGAGTGCTTACCATGTTCTCCTTCAGTGGATCTTTCTGACCCAGGGATCAAACCCTCATCTCCTGCACTGGCAGGAGGGTTCTTTACCACTAACGCCACCTGCGAAGCCACAGAGCACAGAGGTCAGGGCCAAAGCCGGAGCCAGAAACCAGTTCTGGGCTGAGATCTCAGTTCAATCCCTTACAAGCCAAGGCACTTCAAGATACTTCCTAACTGAAACTGTCCCAGGTTTTTCCATCTGTAAAATGGGAATAATCAGAGTGCCTGCTGGTAGGCTTGTGGTTGTAAGCACCAAACATTTAGAACGATGCCTGGTAGCGAGAGTTCAAACAGCATCCACAATGAATAGCTATAGAAGAAGCACTTGCCAGCCCCCTGGGGCCCTGCTCGGTCAGCCCCACCTAATTCCACTTCCGCTCGCATCAGATCTGCCGGCTGCTGTTGCTGCAAAAGGCAGACAGCCACAGTTACACAGGAAGTGCCGCAGCCAGCCTTGCTGGAGACAATCAGAAGTTACAAGGTTCCTCGGGGAGGCTGGCATTTCATTAGGCTTTCTTCCTAGCATAACTTAAAATTGAAAATGCTGCCTGAAGCATCTTGCGATCAGAACAGATATTCTTCATTCATTCACCACATATTTATTGAGCACATCTTAAAAAATAATGGCCAACTCCAGATAAAGACTCCCTGAATGCACACTGTGCCGAGTGCTTCCCATCCATTCCCAACTTTGCTGGAAGGGAGGTGACTGACATTCTTTCCAATTTGCATTTGAGGCTCAGAGAGGTAGGTGACTTGCCACCGGTCACACAGCACATGGCAGAGCTAAAATTCCACCAGCCTGTGATTTCTGGCTCCTCTGGCCCTCTCATCAGTGAAATGGAAGACTACAAATCACAATTCCTTCTCCATTAGAGCACAGAAGACTCCCCAGGATTCCACCTACAGGGCACACTGAAATCAGAAGGCAACAATGTTGAACTGAGCTTCAGCTACACAAAATCCAGGCTTCAGTTTAAACTTTGCACACAGACCCACTCTATCTCTGCCAACACATTCAGACAAATCATGAGAAGAAAGGCTTCCTTGTTTGCAAGCAATACAGATGCAATTGTGATAAAAATTGTCTTGAGTATGCCTGTCTTAGCCATTTATTTTTAAACATCCGAGTAGGTATTTTGGGCTGCTTCAAGCAATGAAAAGCTTCCGAATCCTTTTTTTTTTTTTTTTAGAGAAACAAAATCTTTTGTTTATTGTAATTAGCAAAGAGTATTTTGTCAACTGAACAATGACATTAGGCCCAAAGTACAGATAGTGTAATTACAGAGGATTCAAAAGGTCTCTAAAAATATTCACGGTGACACCAAGTTAAATCACGCTGCCTCACCCCCATACAATTCCCATTCAAACTCAGTGAAAGTCACATAGCTAACACCCCATGCGGTGCTTGGAATATGATATTTATACAAATCCACAGAGCAAATCTTATGGTTAAAAGCATTTCTAGCACGGAGGCTGGGACAGGGGCCCAGAGGGTCCTCCAGCTCCCCATGGGCACCTGGTCCACAGCGCCCTCTCTTTGGGCAGGGAAAGAGCTTTCTTCCCTGGCTCATAGAGCACCATGCATCCCAGCTCTCTCCTGTGGGCCAGGGTACCCCACTGCCCAGTTCAGCCCTGGCAGAGCCCATCCTCCTGCACAAAGCCCACAGTCTTCCGTGTGGGCCGCGGCGGGTCCAAGGAGCATGCGCCCTGGGGAGCGTGCGCACGTGTGCCATCAGGGGCGTGGCTTTGCCCTTGGCTGGATTTGAGGCCTGTTCCTGGCCTCCCTGAACCTCAGTTTCACCGTGGTCTAGATGGTGTCAGTAGTACTTACTTCAGAGGGTAATTGTGAGATATAAATTTTCTTCCACAAATAATAATAATGGAAGTGGAAGGAAACTTTGGGAGGCAATGGATATATGTTTATGGCCTTGATGGTCGTGAAGGTTGTGAAAATGTATGTTTATCCCCCAATTCATGGACTTTGCATATATTAAATATATACAGCTTTTTATATGTCAGTCTTACCTCAATAAAGTGTTTTGTTTTTTAAGGCAAAGACAAATAGATAAAATATATAAAAAATACTAGTAAATACTCACTCAGCTTAAGTCTTCTTGGGTGCCTTTCCCTTCTATGTAATTTTCCCTTCTCCCAATGGAATTAGGAATTGAAACGGTTGATTAACTAGCTTGGCAAAAGACTTTGGCAAAATCCTGAAAAAGGTGAAGCTAAAAGAGGAGTAGTGTGTTGGCGGCAGAGAATTAAGAATTCAGCTTGCCTACAGCTGCCAAAAAGAAAGGAAAATCCACACCAGAGAGGGAGGGCTCTGAGGCTGACCCTCTCCTTGGGAGGACCCTGTCCACTGCCTTCCCCACTGTTCTCAGGAGCCCGTACCCCCTCTTTGTACTTCAGTCCAAACATGGATCCTCCCCCATCCCCCTGTGACAAAGTTTAGACATTTTTGAAAAATTATACTAATGGCTTAAGGATCAAAAAAGATAAATCAACTACCACAACAACATAACGAGCGGCCAGATGATCTGATATACACCATGTAGTTTATCCATCTTTAGCAAGGGAGCCCTATGGGGACACCTTCCTGCCTGGCTCTCTGGTTGCTTCCATGTGGGGGAGGTCCCATTTAGCCCCTGCCCTCCTAGGAGATCTCCTGAATTTCTATACCAGAGATGATTTGTTTGTAGCCTATGTGCTTCGTTTACTCCCTATACTACTCTTGACAGACATCACCAATCAACCACAGTCCTCTTCCTCTCTGAGAGCAGAGTCGATTCCGTCCTCTAGGTATTAACAACTAAAGAGTTAAACCAATCTGTCATCCCTGCTTTACACTCTTCAAAGTCCTTCTCTAAAAGGCCAGATCTGGGAGAAAGCTAGAACATTCCTTTTCATGCCTGCCTAAAGCCCACCCTCCAAGTTCTGGTTTCCTCTGAAGACACATCCCACCTCGCCCCACCCCCAACCCTTGTGTTTAAATAAAAAATCTTCCGGGAGAACTTAGGTCAGAGGTGCTGACACAAGCCACCGAGATGTCCTTCTAACTCACCAACTCAAAACATGTTTCTCTGAAAGTCAGTAAGAGAAGGCTCTTCACAGGAGTTTCACACTTTCTACCTAACCCCAGGTTCAGAATCAAAACCACCAGACACCACAGTATTGGCAAAAGAAGAAACTCTTTATCATGCTGCCATTATTCCCCTATGAGTAGCCTTGCTGGAGATAGAGAAAATTTCAAGCCACTAGCTAGTTAAAAGAATTACTTTGCGCCCCAAAGTATACCTCTTCAAGTTCTATAAGCCAAGAGGAAAATCGTTTCTTCCTTGAAACTAGGTGATGTGAAAGTCACTCAGTCGTGTCCAACTCTTTGTGACCCCATGGACTGTACAGTCCATGGGATTCTCCAGGCCAGAATACTGGAGTGGATAGCCTTTCCCTTCTCCAGGGGATCTTCCCAACCCAGGGATCAAGCCCAGGTCTCCCACATTACAGACAGATTCTCTACCAGCTGAGCCACAAGGGAAGCCCAAGAATACTGTAGTGGATAGCCTATCCGCTCCTCAGGGGATCTTCCCGACCCAAGAATTGAAGTGGGGTCTCCTGCATTGCAGGAGGATTCTTTACCAACTGTGCTATCAGGGAAGCCCAAAACTAGGTGAGCACCTATATAAGGATTTGAAGATGTTGGTTGAGGGTGCGATTGTATCAGGACCCCAGCAGGTGCCAAAGAATGTGAAGACTGTTCCTTCTTTTATCTGAACTTTCTCCTTCCCCACATACTGGTTCTGGGGAGAAGAAACAAAAGTCACTGAGGGCCTGCTAAGACTTTACTTATGTCGTTAAATTTTCACACTGACTTTCTTAATGCCCATTTTACAGATCAGACAGGTGAGGCTTCGCAAGATTAAGAATCTTTCCCAAAGTTACACAGTTTGAAACAGGCATTGTGCATCCTCAAAACCCATGCTCTTCCTACACAAGGCTGGCCATCACGTCAAACTCCAAAAGGCACGGTCAGAGGCCATGTGCGAAGCCAGACAGGTCCATGTGTGCTAAGTTGGTTCAGTCGTGTCTGACTCCGTGTGACCCTGTGGACTGTAGCTGGCCAGGCACCTCTGTCCGTGGGATTCCCCAGGCAAGAATACTGGTGATGGTTGTTGAGTCACTCCAGTCATATCTGACTCTTTGCAACAACAATGGACTGCAGCAAGCCAGGCTTCCCTGTCCTTCACCACCTCCCAGAGCTTTCTCAAACTCATTGCAGGTGGATGCTTTACCACTAGCGCCACCTGGGAAGCCCGATGGGTCCCTGACCAGGGTTCTACTGCCATAATCCTTGGCCTTAGGGGGTACAAGAGAAAACCTGACCCCTGAAAGAGGACTTTGATAATGCTGTGCACATAATAAAGTATACAGGAGCGGTTTACAGAAACAGCTGGCAATGACCAAATGCTGAAATCTCTCGATGACTCAAGAATCCGAACTTACTAGTTCTGCAGTCATCAACTTGATGCAGGCATGTGGCAGCGGTGGCTGATGCCCATTCTCACAGATCAGAGGATCTGACCACAACCAACCCAACCAGCAGCAGTGGCAGGCTTGCTCTAAAAATCTCAACTCAGTCCCTCCTCTCCTGTTTTTGCTCTTACCGCCCTGGTCCAAGCCCTGTCTTATTTCTTCAGGAACAGTGTAGTAACTCAGCTCAGCTTCCTTCATCCACTCCTCTCCAAACTCTTATCCCATAGCCATCAAATTGCCAGCTTGAAGAAGCCCATGGCTGCTCTTGGAATAAAATCCAGGCTCCCTGTGATGACCTCCAAGCGTCCACCTGCTCTGGCCCCTGCTTGCCCACCTCATATCTTATTTACTTCTTTATCCATTTTTATCTGCTTCCAGTAGAAAGTTTTTGGTGAAAAAGGACGTATTTCCATCTTGTTCTCTTCTGTAATCTCAATATCTGGCACAGCGCCTGCCTTATGCTAAACACTCAAAAAAATATAGGTTGAATATCTGAATGAATGTTATCTGTAACACTTAGAGTAATAAAAAATCTCCCCTAAAACAGCTTGTTAGCTTTGTTGGTTTTAAGAGCTGGAAAGCTGTAATGACCTAGAAACTGGAAGACTTGGGTATTAGTTGTTGCATTGCTACTTAAATTAACAACATGAGTCTGAGGAAACCTCTTAACTGTCCTTGACCTCAGGTTGCCTGTCTGTTTTTCATTTCCAATGAATTGATGTGATGATCCTATTCATTCAGCAAACTTGTATTGAATGACTATTTGCAACTTCCTGTATCAGTTACTAGGGCTTTCTAGAAGGTGCTAGTGGTAAAGAACCCACCGGGAGATGTAAAAGATGTAGGTTCCATGCCTGGATTGGGAAAATCCCCTGGAGGAGGGCATGGCAGCGCACTCAAGTATTCTTGCCTGGAGAATCCCATGGACAGACACGACTGAAGCAACTTGGCACAGCACAGCACCAGTTACCGGCAAGGCCGAGATGGGCCAGACACAGAGGTAAACTGGAAAGAAGGCACAGACGATTTGGGGGCAGAGGAGGAGGTACATAAATATCCATAAGGACGATATCTTACTGTGGGCTCTAAGAGAAAACCAGTGGAGATGCAACATGATACAAAGGAGCAAGTTTCCACTTGGTGTTCAGAGTGAAGACCACTCTTGATCAGGCTTTGATGATATAGAATTTCCCTGATAGGAGGGTCAGAGTAGAGGATGAAGCATTAGCAAATGCTTGATAAGGGACAGGTTGTTGTTGTTCAGTCTCTCAGTTGTGTCTGACTCTTTGTGACCCCACGGACTGCAGCACACCAGGCCTCCCTGTCCATCACCAACTCCCGGAGCTTACTCAAACTCATGCCCATCGAGTCAGTGATGCCATCCAACCATCCCATACTCTGTCGTTCCCTTCTCCTCCTGTCTTCAATCTTTCCCAGCATTAGGGTCTTTTCAAATGAGTCAGTTCTTCACATCAGGTGGCTAAAGTATTGGAGCTTCAGCTTCAGCATCAGTCCTTTCAATGAATATTCAGGATTGATTTAATTTGGGATGAACTAGGCGGATCTCCTTTCAGTCTAAGGGACTCTCAAGAATCTCCTACAACACCACAGTTCAAAAACATCAATTCTTTGGCGCTCAGCTTTCTTTATAGTCCAACTCTCACATCTATACCTGACTACTGGAAAAAACCATAGCTTTGACTAGACAGACCTTTGTTGGCAAAGTAATATCTCTGCTTCTTAATATGCTATCTAGGTTTGTCATAGCTTTTCTTCCAAGGAACAACCATCTTTTAATTTCATGGCTGCAGTCACCATCTGCAGTGATTTTGGAGCCCAAGAAAAGAAAGTCTGTCACTGCTTCCATTGTCTCCCCATCTATTTCCCATGAAGTGATGGGACTGGATGCCATGATCTTCCTTTTCTGAATGTTGAGCTTTAAGCCAACTTTTTCACTCTCCTCTTTCACTTTCATCAAGAGGCTTTTGAGTTCCTGTTCACTTTCTGCCATAAGGGTGGTGTCATCTGCATATCTGAGGTTATTGATATTTCTCCCGGCAATCTTGATTCCATCTTGTGCTTCATCCAGCCCAGCATGTCACATGATGTACTCTGCATATAAGTTAAACAAGCAGGGTGACAATATACAGCCTTGATGTACTAATTTCCCGATTTGGAACCAGCCTGTTATTCCATGTCCAGTTCTAACTGTTGCTTCCTGACCTGCATACAGATTTCTCAGGAGGCAGTAAGGTTGTCTGGTATACCCATCTCTTTAAGAATTTTCCATAGTTTGTTGTGATCTACACAAAGGCTCTAGCATGATCAATGGAGCAGAAGTAGATGTTTTTCTGAAATTCTCTTGCTTTTTTGACGATCCAGAGGATGTTGACAATTTGATCTTTGGTTCCTCTGCCTTTTCTAAATCCAACTTGAACATCTGGAATTTCTCAGTTCATGTATTGTTGAAGCCTCGCTTGGAGAATTTTGAGCATTACTTTGCTAGCATGTGAGATGAATGCAATTGTACAATAGTTTGAACATTCTTTGGCATTGCTTTTCTTTGGGATTGGAATGAAAACTGACCTTTTCCAGTCCAGTGACCACTGCTGAGTTTTTCAAATTTGCTGGCATACTGAGTGCAGCACTTTAACAGCATCATCTGCGGAACAGGAAGTAGTTCTAAATGGCTGGTTAGGGAGCAGAGAGGCACAGATGCAAAATGAGGTTGGACTGAAGGCTCAAGCATGGACCTTCTATGACAGGCTAAGGAGTTTAAATATTTTGCTGTAGGAGAGGGGTTTTGGGTTTTAAGCAGAGGCATGACCCAACTAAGTGTGAATTTTAGCAAGATTACTGTGATAGCAGCCTGGAGGGTAGGTTGGGAGGAAGACACAGTTGGAGCAGGGACTGCAGACAGCAAGCTAACATCCAGGCAAGGAGGGTAGGCTGGCAGTGTTGGAGAGATCCAAAGAAAAGGTAGAACAGGTGTGAGCACTGGGCGATCCGCTAAGAACCCAAAGCCTAGGAGAGTTGACATTTCCAGGCTTGGGGGCTTGGCTGATGTCATTTTCCCCATCAGGACACAGAGGAGGAGGAAGCCATTCAGGAAGAAAGGGACCAAGTTCCTTTCTGAACCTGTGAATCCACTCCCACTGAAACACACGAGGTCAGGGCATGGTGGCCATGCCCCTGTTGTTGTACGGGGTCTGCGGAGCACCCTGATGCAGTCTCTGTGCTTGCTGTGCCTGTCTCCTCTCAGGCAGGACGAAAGTGCGTTATGATCGCCTCTTTCCTCACGGGGGTGTAGTGAGGCTTTGTTTAGCTGTTTCAAGAGCCACGCCACATCCAGATGAAAGAAGGTCTGTTAGTGAGAAGCAGGAGGAGATGGAGCACAAAGAAATGTTTAAAGGGCTGCCTGAAGGGTAAGAGGCAAGCTTGCAGGGGATTCCTTCTGGCTTCATAATGAGATTTAAAGACCCAGTGATGAAAAAACAAAAGGTACAGGCCGCAGAAGATACGGATTCATTCTCCAGATGGATTAACATTCGAATTGTTTGTCCCAGATGTAACTGGTCAGGATTAAAAACCTACCACGCTTCTTTCCACAAGAGGCCAGGCACTTGGAGGCGGTGGAGACCCAGGGGTCTCCGAACAAGACAGCTGTCAGCCCATCAGCGCTCCCTGGGGAGGGCTGTCTGCAGAGCTGGGGGGCTGGGACCAGTCAGGCTTCAGGCTGGAGATGCAGCTCTCCACCAGTTCAGGGGCCATCGCGGGTTCCTCCACCCTCACAGAGCCCGGGGAGACAGCTCATCAGGCACCGCAGCCCAGAAGCCGGTGGAAAGCAAAAAGAAGTTTGCTTGGTGCTGAGCACCAGATGGCTCTCTTTCCGGAAAGAATTTCCGAGAGTCCACAGCTTCCTTTCTTTTCCTGTTGCCCCTGAGGCAGCCCCTCCCAACTACACCTGCCTCCTACAAGCTGCTTTTCCCCAGGGGCTCTAGAAAAATGGGTCAGACCTTGTGAGTCCCCAAAAAACTACTTCTCCTCCAGCTTATCAGTTTCTAGAAGCAACAACACCTTCTTTTGCCTGCCTGACTTGGCTCCTTCAAACTCACCCTCTCCCTCCACGCCCTGCCCTTCCCCATCTCTAGTGCTAGAGTCTTACTTATCCTTCAAGACCCTGACGAATCACACCTCCCCTCAAAGCCTTCCTAGATTTCCCCAGCAAGACTCTGTGTGTGTATCTCTCCTTGTCTTCCTTTATTTGAAAGTGAACATGTTAGTCTGTCAGTCGTGTCTGACTCTTTGTGATCCCGTGGACCATAACCCATCACTCTCCTCTGTTCATGGGATTCTCCAGGCAAGAATACTGGAGTGGGTTGCCAATTCCTTCTCCGGGGGCAGGGACGAGGGGGGCTTTATTTAAAGTAACTCTTGAATTATAGTGGCTGTGGATCAAAGTTGCTCTTGCACTGTTGATTTTGAGCCCTTGAAGAACAAGCCTGTGCTCAGTTCAACCATCAGCCTCCCAGTCTGGCCACTTTGAAGCTGTGTAGTCATTTGCTGAATGCATTCGATTAGAGTAGAAGCTGCAATGTTATACTGCTGCCGTGAGGAAAGGCAGGTGTTGCTGGAGCAGCCTGGGTTTCATAACCTGGCGTTATTGTAGGGGGGCTAAGGGACGTCTGGCAGGAGCCATGGTTATAGGTCCGGGAGCATCCACTGATCAGGGAGGACAGTGGTTAGAAAGGGCGGCTTCATGCCTCTAGGAAAAGTTCAGGCTCAGACATGATGGGTTGACTCAGGCTCCCTCTACCAATTTGGAGCCTTGGAATAACAGGCTAGTCTCTTCTCATCCTCAGTTTCTTCATCTGTAAAGTGATAACAGTCATTCCTACCCTTGCAGATAATTGTAGTTGCGCAGTGCCTGGCACCTAATTAGTATGCAAGAAGTCTTCTGACCCTGGAGAAGGGAATAGCTACCCTCGCCAGTATTCTTCTGGAGCAGGAACTGGCAACCCACTCCAGTATTCTTGCCTGGAGAATTTCATTGACAGAGGAGCCTGACGGGCTACAGTCCATGGGGTCGCAAAGAGTCGGACACGGCTGAGCAAATAACACACACCAGTATTCTTGCCTGGAGAGTCCCCATGGACAGAGGAGCCTGGCAGGCTACAGTCTATGGTGTCGAAAAGAGTCGGACATGACTGAGCGACTGACACTTAAACTTACGTAAGTTCTCTGAAAGTTTACTCATCACTGATGGAGAACACTAACTACGCCAAGGTCCAGCCTGGAGCTGGGGGATCCACAGCCCGCATACAAGGCTGGTTCTTACGGTGCAGGTTAGTGAGAATGACTAGGTGTTGATGCATCTATTATCTGGGCTCTTGAGACCTGAATTCTGTCCCAGCAACTCTGATACCCCTAGAATTACTTCTCTGAGACTTGACTACACCAGGTCAAAACTGCGGTCCCCCTAAGAGTTATCACAAGCAACAAATCACTACAGGACTGTTGGGTCTTTTATGAAAATGTTGACATATTGTGCAGCCCTGTGCTCAGCCCTCAGTTAGCAAGACATCAGTAAGAGCTAGCTTTTACTAAAGTCTTTTCCCTCTAGACTCTAAGCTCCATGGGGTCAGGAACAGTATCTGTTTTGTTCCTCACTCTGTATGCTTAACACAGAACCCAACAGATAGGAGGGTCTCAATCACTATTTACTAAAGAAATGAATTAGGACCTGTCTGGCATATTTGAACGCTGAAGCATGGAAGCTGTGATGATCTGTAATGTTTATTTCTATGACATTTCATGATTTCTAGTCAGATGGGGAGATCCATTCAAGTCAGGATGTATTTCAGCTGTTGAATCTGTGATTGCATTGTATCATGAATAAAGAATAAATCAATATTTTTCTCCTCTTTCTCAGTCTAGTCATTAACTCTGTGCAATAATTGGGGATTGGGAGAAATCCCATGTTCCTTCTTTTTTCGTGTTGACCAACAAACTTGAGGACTTGAATGCATGTTAATGATCAGTACTAATTAACTTGATTTACAAGCTTGGGCAGATAACTTTTCGCTTGGAATCCTGTAAATTTTCTTGACCACAGCCACAGATTGCCAGAGGACAATCTGAATGTGTGACCGCTATGAGCTTCCCCTGAACCCAAGACCCATGTTTCTGACCCTGCCCAATCTCATGGCTGCAAGACTGGAAAGAAAGATGGACCCTACGACTTTCATGTGCCAGGCCTTGTGCAGGAACTTGGCATTAGTGCCACAGTGATTCTTGCAGCCTGCCAAGGAGATAGTTCAGGTTCTTCTTCTGGGCACGCTTCCCTGCCCCCTCAAAGTTGGGTTTAACCAAGTGACTTGCCTTGGACAGTGATGTTTCAACAGTGGCAACACAGGCCACTTCTGGGATGAAGTTCTAAGAGCCTCCTGCTGCTTTGCACACTCACCTTCCCTCTGCCAGGCCAATGTGCCCATCACGAGGCCCCCTCAGCTGGGAACCAGAGTAAGGGTGGCCTAGAACAGAGTTCCTGGCTGATTCCTCCTGACATTAGCAGGAAATACCTCTTTGAAGGAAATATTGCTATTTGCAGCAACATGAGTGGGCCTAGAGACTATGATGCTAAGCGAAGTCAGATAGAGAAAGACAAATACCATATGACATCACTTATATGTGGAATCGAAATATAACAAAAATAATTTATTTAGGAAACAAATTACAGATGTAGAAAACAAATTACAGATATAGGAAACAAACAAATGGTTACCAAAGGGGAAAGATAGTAGGGGAAGGAGTTTGGGATTAACGAATACAACTAATATATACAAAATAGATAACCAACAAGTGCCTACTGTATAGCATAGAAAACTATATTTGATGTCCTGTAATAAACCACCATGGAAAAGAATATGAAAAAGATTATATATTAATATATATGTATATGTATATGTATATGTGAGTGCATGCTTGGTTGCTAAGTTATATCCAACTCTTTGTGACCTTATGGACTGTAGCCCACCAGGTTCCTCTGTCCACAGGATTTTCTAGGCAAGAGTACTGGAGTGGGTTGCCATTTCCTTCTCCAGGGGATCTTCCCATTCCAGGGATAAAACCTGGGTATCCTGCATTGGCAGGAGGATTTTTTACCACTGACTCACCTGGGAAGCCTATATATTTATGTATGTATACACACACATGTATACACATAATACATACACATATATATAAAACTGAATCACTTTGTTATACACCAGAAGCTAACACAACATTGTAAATCAACTATACTTCAATATTTGTTTTAAAAAAAGAAATGTATCTTTGGGGGCTTAAGGCATTGAAACTTGGGAAGTCACTTGTTACCTCAGCATAACCTGGGCTATCCTGACTTGTGCAATATGATAGCTCATTTAATCCTCATTTTAAAAAAATCTTAGAGGTTATGTTTGGAGATAATTCTTTTGAGTCCTGTGTATTTCCACATGTCTTACAAGCAAAGCAATAGACTCCTTCCTTCCAGAATATCTTCTCAAGGATATTTGTGTAGCAAGCAGCTCCAGAGGAAAGGACGAGCATGCTTCCTGCCCATCATAAATTCAGGATTGCTAAAGTGAAAGTGAAAGTTGCTCAGTCCTGCCCAACTCTTTGCAACCCCATGGACTATACAGTCCATGGAACTCTCCAGGCCAGAACACTGGAGTGGGTAGCCTTTCCCTTTTCCAGGGGATCTTCGCAACCCAGGGATCGAACCCAGGTCTCCCTCACTGCAGGTGGATTCTTTACCAACTGAGCTATGAGGGAAAGCCTGGGGTTTATTTCCTATAACACAGTTCTCTGTGTGTGTGGGCATCCATCTGAGCCATTTGCAATGGAAACTTACACAAATATGGTGATGATGTTTTGCTGTGCCGTGAGTAATAAAGTCAGCGTATCTGACCCAGAACCCCATGTCTTCTGCCAGCATCTTTGAAACTGTGGCAGGCTAGCATGTTCGCTGGAAGCAGTGTAAAATTTTAGACTTTTCACAGCTCTTGACAGCTGGTATTAGCATCATCATTTACACATGACTAAACTGAGCCTCAGAGAGAACAAGTTACACTACTAAAAACTGGAAGATACTATTTCCCCATTATTCCCCATTGCTTGCCATGAAAAAAACACAACTGTAAATATTCACTCACTCATTCATTCATTCCCAGATTCCTGAATTCATTCATTCAGTTCTCCAATTAATGTCTATTAAAAAACTATTTCAAGTGCTGTGTTGGGATACTGTTTTCTAACACTGGAGTGGGTAGACAGTCCCTTCTCCAGGGGATCTTCCCAAACCAGGAATAGAACCCAGGTCTCCCTCATTGCAGGCAGAGTCTTTACCATCTGAGCCATCAGGGAAGCCCCTTTAAAAATTAGTATTGACTTATCCCAACCTACCCAGTTTTGATGCCTAAACTAAGATATTTGATACTGTCTTAATCTTGGCATATACTATACCCATTCAACTGTCTTTCCTCCACCCTCCCCCACCCCCAAGCAGGAAGATGACCTGGAGAGTGTAGCAAGGGTACATAGGTCTGGAAGCTCTGGAGATTTCAGGAGGAAGCATAGAGTATGGATAGAGCCAAAGATCTTTGGATTCTTATAAATTATCTGCTGCTCACCAAGGAGGGGTTTTGCTCCACTTCCCTGTCTCTCCTAACCTGGCAGTGGGATCAAGCAGGACTGGGGCTTAGTATACCTAAGCTACAGAGAAGTAAGCACTTCCCCACTGAAAAGCTTCAGGGTATTAGATCTCAAGAATAGTGAATCAGAGCCTCACATACATAGCATCATCCAGCCTCAACTTTAAGTCATCCTTTTCAGGTGGAAATTTCTGGTAAGGACTTAGGCCAGTAGATCTGGGTTTACTCTTGACTCCAACTCTGATCTACATCTTTAGGGCTACGGTACAGGTTTTTTCAACCTCTCCGAGCTTCCATTCTCTCATCCAGAAAATAGTTAATACTAGCTAATGTATAAGATTTTTATGAAGATTAGTGAGATCTTATATGTAAAGCACAGTTTAGCACATAGTAGGTATGTAACACAGAGCAGCAACTCTCATTACCATCAGCATTTGTCTGAGTAGACAGAACGTCCCTTTAAACAAAAAGAAAATTAGAGACTAGGTGCAGAGCCACTGGCTGCAAGCCAAAGGGGGAAGATAAAGTGGTATAATTGCCTCTCCAGGGAAAAGCAGTAAATCGTCACAGCTGTGCAGCTCCCCCTCCGTGGCAGCGTGAGAGCAGGGCTGTGTCAGAGAACGTCTGTCTCAGGATGAGTGTCCCCGTGTCTAAAGGCCTCTGCGTGGTGATATACGGGGCAGAGGGCACCGTCCTGTCCTGCCTTCCAGGAGTTTATTATCTATGGACATGGGGACAAAGTGGGGGTGAGATAAGAGGTAGATGATAAAGGCTGGTCATCTCTATTATCTACCAAAATAGGGACAAAGGGAAGATTAGAAATCATCATATTATAAGAGAAACTGGGGAGAGGGGTGTTCTTGGTGGGTGAGCTTTCATGCTGGTGAAAGTGCGTTGAGACAGATGCGGGTATTTGGAATGCGCACTGTTGCTGTTCAATCGCTCAGTCATGTCTAACTCTTTGTGACCCCATGGACTGCAGCACGCCAGGCTTCCCTGTTTTTCACCATCTCCCAGAGCTTGCTCCAACTCATGGCCATTGAGTCAGTGATGCCGTCCAACCATCTCGTCCTCGGTCGTCCCCTTCTCCTCCTGCCTTCAATCTTTGCCAGCATCAGGGTCGGAATTTCAAGAGAGACATGGGAAAAGGAAGGCAATTAAAGCCAAGCGGAAATAATGACTCAGACCAGGATGGTGTCCATTTGGGAACAGTGAGTCACGTGGTTTGGCTGGAAACTGTTATGGAGTAACCAGGAAACAGAGGCCTCGAGAGGGTGCTTAATCAGGTCGTTGGTGAAGGGTGGCAGCCTCAGAACTATGTTGAAGGAAGATTAATCTGGTCACTGGGCGTAGGAGGGGTTGGAGGGGGAGAGGTTGGCCACAGAGAGGCTGACTGGGCGAGGAGTCAGCACCGAGGCATGAAGAAGGGGTGCCCTCGACTGGGGGTGGAGTGGGGGGAGTGGAAGTAAGAACAGAAAGGGTGATCCCAGGAAAGGCAGCTCTCCTGGATTCCAGGAAGGGAAGCTGAGCAATACCTAAGCCCTGTGGCAGGCATTCCTTGTGCTGGACCCAGAGAGGTAGCAGCAAAGCACACCAGGGCCTTGACTACCCACACGCTGTGGAGAGATGTGTGACCACAGAGATCTGCTTCATAGGACCAAACTGGCCAAGGATGTGGGTGTAAACTTCAGCAGTAACTCTCTAGTGAATGGGGGCATTATCCATCCAAAAGTGTTAGTCATTCAGTCGTGTCCAACTCTTTGCGACCCCACAGAGTCGGACACAACTGAAGTGACTTAGCAGCAACAGCAGCAGCAGCCCATAGCCTGCCATGGGATTCTCCAGACAAGAATACTGGAGTGGGTTGCCATTCCCTTCTCCAGGGGATCTTCCTGACACAGGGATCAAACCCTGGTCTCCTGCATTGCAGGCAGATTCTTTACCATCTGAGCCACCAGGGAAGCATTATCTATAGAACAATAGAACAGGCAAAGGACCATGGGCTTGACTGTTCTGAAAGCTTTTAAAGGTGAGTATGATGAAGGATGCCTTTCATTTCACTGGTCAGACTACTAGATTAGATCAGCTGAGACTGTGATGTCAGCTTGTTTGGGTACACGAGCTTCCCTAGAGGAGATACCAAAGGACCCCCAAACTGGAGACATTTCCAACAGTCCCATATGCAGCCCAGGAACTGAAGGAGAATGAAACCAACTCTTGATTACCCGAGGATGTTAGCCATTTGATTTCCCATCTCATGGAATCAGCCTGGTGGGAAGCATCAACTTGGGCAGCTTTGGAGAATGAGCTTTATGAACTAAAGCATTGCTTCTTTTTGCAAAGCAGTTTGGCAGTCCAAATCAAGATTCTGACATATGTTTATGTTTTGACCCAATAATTTTAGTTCTCAGAATCTATCCTGATCAACAGTACAGACAAAGATTCACAGGCCAGGATGTTTATAAAGGGGAAAATAAAATAATGGGGAAAAGAAAATAATAGGGAAAAGAGACTAAACAGCAATAAGGAAATAGTTAAATTATGGTCTGTCTATTTATAAAATGTTGTGCAGACATTAAAAATCATGTGTTTGAGGAGTAAGGGAAGATGTTCACAAAAGAGTGTTAAATGAAAAAAACACAGCCTACTAAATCACACATACGTTACAATGCCACAATGATTACATGGGGGGAGAGAAGTAAATTCTGAGAAATCAAATTAAGACAGCTTCCTTCTTCATATTTTTAGGAACTTGCAAATTTTTCTGCAAGTATGTACTAACAACAGCAATAATAATTATGGAAAAGTTACTATGTGCCAGAACTTTGCATAGACATCAACCCACTTAATCCTCATAACTCTACAAAACAGGCACAATTATCAAACCCATTTTACAGCTGAGGAAACAGAGGCTTGGAGACAGTTTCTCTGCTCAAAGTTATCCAGCCAACAAAGGGTGGAGGCAGGACTTAAAGTCAGACCCCTGGGCCCCCCCATCTGCCTACAATGATCTACCACATTACCTCTCCTCCATGATCAGTTAGTATATAGTGTGTGTAATGCTTCTAATTAAAACTGTCCTTCTTTTCCCTCTGCATTTCATGGTATAAGGGAGTCTAGGGTGTTGAATAGAGGAGATTGTGGCCCCAGGGAACTGGACTTTGGTTTCCTGCCAAGTAATTCACCTTCTATGCCAATGTCACCAAAACACGAGTGATCGGAACTTCTTTCCTGTGCGAGGAACAAGGATTATAAAAAGTCAAAGGAAATGACTTTCCATTGTTAACAATTAGCTAATTCAGTAAATTATGTTCAGTACTTAGCACAAGGACTAGTCATTAGCCTTTATACATAGATTAAGCAAATAGGAATGTGTTTTTTTACTTTGGAATAAGTGAAATGGGAAAGAACTGCCCATTTCCCCCCCAGAAATCTAAATGTGTTTCTTTGAGAGTTGAAGCAATGCTCTCGGATGCTCTCCTGGGCCCGGGTTCCAGACCAGACACTGACCAGCTGCGTGAGGACTTGAGTGTGTCACTCACCTTCTTGGGATTTCAATTTCCTCATCTATAAAACTAAGGAGTTGGTCTAGATGATGTTTTGGTTCGTGTCTTGCTCTGATTGTCAATGTTCCTATGGCAAAATCAGTTTAGGGAATAAGCCTATACCGTAAACCCCTACCTATGAACCTTCAGTGGAGAGCTTTCAAAGATGCAAACGTGTGTGCCAGACCCTGTACGCCAGCTTTGTACTGTACTACTGGACTTCTCGAGGAGCTGTACTGTCAGATTAAAGTTTTTTCCTTTATTTTCTGTGTTTATTTGTTTTTATGTACATATTATTTGTATGAAAAGTATTATACACTTTTAGAGTGCGGTATTACTGGCTCTCCTGCCAATGCAGGAGACTTAAGAGACCCAGGTTTGATCCCTTGATCAGGAAGATTCCCTGGAGAATGGCATGGCAAGCCACTCCAGCATTCTTGCCTGGAGGACCCCATGGACAGAGGAGTCTGGAGGGTTACAGTCCATGGAGTGACAAAGCATCAGACACGACTTAGCATGCACAGTACAGTACTATATAACTGATTGTATTAGCTGGGTGTTCATTGTTGTTCAATCTCTAAGTTGTGTCCGACTCTGCAGTCCCATAGACTGCAGCATGGCAGGCTTCCCTGTCCTTCATTATTTCCCGAAGTTTGCTCAAACTCATGTCCATTGAGTTGGTGGTGCCATCTAATGATCTCATCCTCTGTCGTCCCCTTCTCCTCTCACCCTCAATCTTTCCCAGCAGGATCTAGGCTAACTTTGTTGGACTTATGAACAAATTGGACTTAAAAACATGCTCTGGGAAGAGAACTCATATGTATGTAGGAGACTTACTGAATCTGAAGAGGCAGGGATACTACCAGGCACAGGAATCCGCCCCTTTCCATGAACCTTCCTCCTCTGGAAAGCAAGACCCCCTTCCCTTCTCCCCAGCCTGCAGCCCCAGCTGAGATCACAAGCTTTAACCAAAGCTTGGCGGGCTAAAGCAGTCAAAGTGGGGTGATATGAAGGAGAAAGGGGCATCAGGGTGGGTGAAGAATTCTTGGGTGCTGTAAAGATGTTTGGGCTTCCCAGGTGACGCTAGTGGTAGAGAATGTGTGCTGTGCTTAGTCGTGTCTGACTCTTTGTGACCCCATGGACTGTAGTCTGCCAGGCTCCTCCTCACCTGCCAATGCAGTAGAAGCAAGAGATGTAGGTTTGACCCCTGGGTTGGTAAGATCCCCTGGAGGAGGGCATGGCAGCCCACTCCAGTATTCTTACCTGGAGAATCCCGTGGACAGAGGAGCCTGGCGGGGCACAGTCCATTGGGTCACAGAGAGTCAGACAGGACTGAAGCGACTTAGCACACACGCACGTAAAGATGGTCAGATCACATTCCTACAGCACCCGGCTTGCTTTTCCTCCACACCGATTGATATTCTACTCACAGCACAGAACACAGGAGAGTCAAGGCCAAACCCAGATGATGCTCCATAGAAACAGGCCAAGCGCAGGCCATTTGCTGGGCGAAAGATCCTGTTATCCTTAATGTTTGGGGACAGGAGAGCACAGAAAGAGCAGCAGGGCCTCCGCAGTGTCTTTAAGATGCAAACACCCTTGTTAAACCTCTGTAGGGTCCACCTGCAGGGACCTCAAACCGCCTAGAGAGCCTCTGAGCTGCCTGGCCCCTGCTCCACCAAACACTCTCTCCACTCCCTATGTGAAGTCATTCCCTCAATTAGCAGCAATAACTGCGAGCTGAGCCAGCCAGGGCAGGCACACACGAGGCCCTGTGCAGTACATGAAGTAGGGTGCGTTGGAACTAAATGAAGGACTGCAGGTAGATTTCCTCAACCAGAAGAGCACATGTTCCTCTTCTGCAAGTCCCTCCCTCTCAACTTAAAGGCTCCTTTTTAAAAAATTGAAGTATAGTTGATACACAATATTGTGTTGGTTTTAGGTGTATAGCAAAGTGCTTCAAATGTATTTGAATCTATATTTATATCTGAGTTCAGTTCAGTCGCTCAGTTGTGTCCAACTCTTTGCAACCCCATGAACTGCAGCACGCCAGGCCTCCCTGTCCATCACCAACTCCTGGAGTTTACCCAAACTCATCTCCATTGAGTCGGTGATGCCATCCAACCATCTCATCCTCTGTCATCCTCTTCTCCTCCTGCCCTCAGTCTTTCCCAGCATCAGGGTCTTTTCAAATGAGTCATCTCTTCGCATCAGGTGGCCAAAGTATTGGAGTCTCAGCTTCAACATCAGTCCTTCCAATGAACACCTAGGACTGATCTCCTTTAGGATGGACTGGTTGGATCTCCTTGCAGTCCAAGGGACTCTCAAGAGTCTTCTCCAACACCACAGTTCAAAAGCATCAATTCTTCAGTGCTCAGCTTTCTTTATAGTCCAACTCTCACATCCATGCATGATGACTGGAAAAACCATAGCCTTGACTAGACGGACCTTTGTTGACAAAGTAATGTCTCTGCTTTTTAACCTGCTGTCTAGGTTGGTCATAACTTTCCTTCCAAGGAGTAAGCATCTTTTAATTTTGTGACTGCAATCACCATCTGCAGTGATTTTGGAGGCCAAAAAATAAAGTCTGTCACTGTTTCCCCATCTATTTGCCATGAAGTGATGGGACCAGATGCCATGATATTAGTTTTCTGAATGCTGAGTTTTAAGCCAACTTTTTCACTTTCCTCTTTCACTTTCATCAAGAGGCTCTTTAGTTCTTCACTTTCTGCCATAAGGGTAGTGTCATCTGCATATCTGAGGTTATTGATATTTCTTCTGGCAATCTTGATTCCAGCTTGTGCTTCCCCCAGCCCAGCATTTCTCATGATGTACCCTGCATATAAGTTAAATAAGCAGGGTGACAATATACAGCCTTGATGTACTCCTTTTCCTATTTGGAACCAATCTGTTGTTCCATGTCCACTTCTAACTCTTGCTTCCTGATCTTCATACAGATTTCTCAAGAGGCAGGTCAGGTGGTCAGGTATTTCCATCTCTTTCAGAATTTTCCACAGTTTATTGTGATCCACAGTAACGCTGAAGAAGCTGAAGTTGAACAGTTCTATGAAGACCTACAAGAACTAACACCCAAAAAAGATATCCTTTTCATTGTAGGGGACTGGAATGCAAAAGTAGGAAGTCAAGAAATATCTGGAGTAAAAGGCAAATTTAGCCTCGCAGTACAGAATGAAGCAGGGCAAAGGCTAATAGAGTTTTGCCAAAAGAATACACTGGTCATAGCAAACACCCTCTTCCAACAACACAAGAGAAGACTCTACACATGGACATCGCCAGATGGCCAACACCGAAATCAGATTGATTATATTCTTTGCAGGCAAAGATGGAGAAGCTCTATACAGTCAGCAAAAACAAGACCGGAAGCTGACTGTGACTCAGATCATGAACTCCTTATTGCCAAATTCAGACTGAAATTGAAGACAGTAGGGAAAACCACTACTAGACCATTCAGGTATGACCTAAATCAAATCCCTTATGATTATACAGTGGAAAAATAGATTTAAGTGACTAGATCTGATAGAGTGCCTGATGAACGATGGATGGAGGTTTGTGACATTGTACAGGAGACAGGGATCAAGACCATCCCCAAGAAAAAGAAGTGCAAAAAAGCAAAATGGCTGTCTGAGGAGGCCTTACAAATAGCTATGAAACGAAGAGAAGTGAAAAGCAAAGGAGAAAAGGAAAGATATACCCATTTGAATGCAGAGTTTCAAAAAATAGCAAGGAGAGATAAGAAAATCTTCCTCAGAGATCAATGCAAAGAAATAGAGGAAAACAATTGAATAGGAAAGACTAGAGATCTCTTCAAGAAAATTAGAGATACCAAGGGAAAATTTCATGCAACGATGGGCTCAATAAAGGACAGAAATGGTATGGTCTTAACAGAAGCAGAAGATATTAAGAAGAGGTGGCAAGAATACACAGAAGAACTATACAAAAAAGATCTTCATGACCCAGATAATCATGATGGTGTGATCACTCACCTAGAGCCAGACATCCTGGAATGTGAAGTCAAGTGGGCCTTAGAAAGCATCACTACAAACAAGGTTAGTGAGGGTGATGGAATTCCAGTTGAGCTATTTCAAATCCTGAAAGATGATGCTGTGAAAGTGCTGCACTCAATATATCAGCAAATTTGGAAAACTCAGTAGTGGCCACAGGACTGGAAAAGGTCAGTTTTCATTCCAATCTCAAAGAAAGGCAATGCCAAAGAATGCTCAAACTACCACACAACTGCACTCATCTCACACACTAGTAAAGTAATGCTCAAAATTCTCCAAGCCAGGCTTCAGCAATACATGAACCGTGAACTTCCAGATGTTCAAGCTGGTTTTAGAAAAGGCAGAGGAACCAGATATCAAATTGCCAACGTCTGCTGGATCATCAAAAAAGCAAGAGAGTTCCAGAAAAGCATCTATTTCTGCTTTATTGACTATTTATATTTGAATCTATATTTATATTTGAATCTACATTTGAATGTGTATTTATATATTTCAAATATATATATTAATTATATGTAATATATAGTATTATCATTTATATATACATATGCTGCTGCTGCTGCTAAGTCGCTTCAGTTGTGTCCGACTCTGTGTGACCCCACAGATGGCAGCCCACCAGGCTCCCCCATCTCTGGGATTCTCCAGGCAGGAACACTGGAGTGGGTTGCCATTTCCATCTCCAATGCATGAAAGTGAAAAGTGAAAGTGAAGCCACTCAGTCATGTCCGACTCTTAGCGACCCCATGGACTGCAGCCTACGAAGCTCCTCCCATGGGATTTTCCAGGCAAGCGTACTGGAGTGGGTTGCTATATATATATATACACTTGAAGCCTATTTTGAACTGTGGTGTTGGAAAAGACCCTTGAGAGTCCCTTGGACAGTAAGGAGATCCAACCAGTCCATCCTAAAGGAAATCAATCCTGAATAATCACTGGAAGGACTTGCGCTGAAGCTGCAACTCCAATACTTTGGCCACCTGATTCGAAGAACTGACTCATTAGAAAAGACCCTGAGGCTGGGAAAGATTGAAGGCAGGAGAAGGGGTGACAGAGGATGAGATGGTTGGATGGCATCACTGACTCAAGGGACATGAGTTTGAGCAAGCTCCAGGAAATGGTGAAGGACAGGGAAGCCTGGTGTGCTGAATCCATGGGGTCACAAAGCATTGGACACGACTGAGCGACTGAACAACAAAAGTGTGTGTGTGTGTGTGTGTGTGTGTATCCCAGTGGTAAAGAATCTGCCTGGAATGCGGGTGATGTGGGTTTAATCTCTGGATCAGGAAGATCCCCTGGAGAAGAGAACGACAACCCACTCCAGTATTCTTCCCTCTGGAGAACCCCATGGTCAATGGAGCCTAAAGAGTTGGACACTACTAAAGTGAGCATGCATGCATGCATATATATATATATATATATATATATATATATATATATTCTTTTTCAGATTCTTTTCCACTTTAGGTTATCACAAAATATTGAATAGAGTTCCCTGTACTGTACAATGAGACCTTGTTATTTATTCAGCCCAAAGGTTTTAAACACTGAAGCTGGGCTAAGGAGGAAGAAGAGATAGTGACCGCCATTTATTTTCTGATCCTATGAGTCAGACCTGGAGCTAAGAACTAGAAAATATTTTATCAGTTCATTCTCAAAAATGAAACTGAGACACCAGAGAGTTAAAAAAAATTTTAAATCCTGAACAAAGTAGCACAGCTAGAGGCTGTGGATGGGCTAGGATGATTTGAACCCAAATTTGATTGCCCTCCAGACCCAATCTATTTCCTTTAATTCTATACTCTCACCTAGCTTCCCTATGGTAAGTGAGGGTTGTATGGTAGATACCATGCATGGAAGTATGTGTGTGAGAGTGTGTGTGTGTACGTGTATGTGTGTATACAGATCTCCAAACAACCTGAGATTTGAACACAGATCAGTTTGGCAGAGAAAACTGCCAAGTCCAGCTCGGCCCGTCATTCCCTAATTTTAACAATCCTTCTTGGACTTCCCTGGCAGTTCAGTAGGTTAAGACTCAGCACTTCCACTGCAGGGGGCACAAGTTCAATCCCTGGTTGGGAAATTAAGATCCCAAGTACCATACTGGCCAAAAATAATAAATATATAAAAGAATCCTGCTCCCCAGTGGAAGAAGTGGAAGCTTCACAGCTGGAGCTAGGAGCCGACGTGACAGTGACCTAGTCCCACCCTGAGTACCTCTGTCTTAGGATACCTCGATCACACAGACACATCTCCAGCATCGTTGTTGTTGTTCAGTCGCTCAGTCGTGTCTGACTCTCTGCGACCATGTGGACCACAGCATACCAGGCCTCCCTGTTCCTCACCACCTCCCGGAGTTTGCCCGAGTTCACGTCTGTTGAATCGGTGATGCCGTTCAACCAATTCATCCTCTGCTGCACTCTTCTCCTTTTGTCCTCAATCTTTCCCAATCTTTCCCCCAGCCTGTGGTACAAGAAAAGCCACATTCAGGGCACCAGGCCATCAGCAGACCAGCCCAGAAGGGCAGGTCTGATGCTCCTTCCAGTGGCCACCAAGATGAGCCTGGTGTTGAGTGAGCCTCAGAGGCTAGGGAGGAATGAGGGACCCTGTGTTCCATCTAGATCGGCATCACTATGAAGCTTGATTGGTTTTCCCAATCGACTCAACATTTCTGCTTGTCACTTAATTGCTGTATGAAAGTAGAAATATGTGTCTCTTTACTGCTTCCTCCTAACAAGTAAAAATAAATAAATAGATAAATGAAGAGATTAAATAAAAGAGACAAAACAAATGATGTTTTCCTATGAGATGCCTATGGATAGGGTGACTGTGTGATTGTCAAACTAGAACCTTCTGAGAATGAAAGGGCGTCACTGTTCACAACTACAGGAGGGCAACAAAGACCAGCCCTGGAGACACAAGCTGTGCAGAGAGAATGTGAGTCTCAGTGACCACAGTCCATATCTCTACTCTTTTCTGTGCAGCTTGAAGTATATTGGAATATGGTCAGTGGTGGTTGTCGTTTTTAATTGTTGTTGTTGTTTAGTCGCTAAATCTAAACTGCTAAAGCTGTGTTGGACTCTTTTGCGATACATGGACTGTATCCTGCCAGGCTCCTCTGTCCATGGCATTCTACAGGCAAGAAAACTGGACCGGGCAGACATTCCCTTTTCCAGGGGACCTTCCCGCCCCAGATTCGGACCTGGGTCTCCTTCATTGCAGGCGGTCTCTTTACTGACTGAGCTACCAAGGAAGCCCAAGAATACTGGAGTGAGCTGCCATTTCCTTCTCCAGGGGATCTTCCTGATCCTAGGGATCCAACCTGCGTCTCCTGCATTGGCAGGCAGATTCTTAAACACTGAGCCACCTGGGAAGACATTGTTTTTAATACTGTCTATAAAAACAAGGAGAAAAAAGCAGGAGTTTTCCCTAGTGGGGGTGAGGGGGGGTGGTGTCAGTAAATGTATTAATAGGCAAAGTGTATGCTTCCTGCATTTTTCTCTCCTTCCCCCAACCTGTAAGCTGTCAGAGATTCCTTTAGCTAAGAGTAGCCCCACCTTTAAAGTCCTCAAGCTCCCCGTTCCTCAGATCTTTCAGGCAAGGTGTCAAAAACAAAGCAAATTCTCTTGGGCAATCCTTTGCGTTTTAACTGAGAACAAATCCCTAAGGTACCGAGTGACCTCAGGCAGCCCGAGGGCTCTGAATCCTACAAGGCGCAGTCACCCACCCAGCTCTCTGGGCAGGGGAGGCCGGTTCAGAATGAAAAAGCACCTCCTCGTCTTCACTCTGTCCGAGGGCTCAGACTGTCACTGTCGAGTACTGACTCTCTAGGATTAACTGGCTCTGGGTTTTGTCGATTCAGGGTTAACAGGAGCCCGGCCCTGGGAACGGGATGATGTGCGGGCTTGCCATCCTTCCCCACGCAAGAAGGAGCCACGGGAAGCATCAGCTCTGAGAAGCACCGTCTCTGAGATCTCCCAGCACTGCGAGGCCCACTCCACAGTCTCCTCTCTCCTGTTGACAGCTTCTGTCGCTGCAGGCAGTGATGACAGCCGGGGAAATGGGAGCTCTGCCGCTGGCCCGATCTGCAGCCAAACGACAGCGGAGCAGCACCAAGAGAGAGCTTCCAGGATACTTCTTAATTGGGTGCTCAGAATCCGGAGTCTACTAATAGCCGTTTACATACAACACCATTAAGTTGCGTCGCTATAGAACTACCCGCCAGATGCGAAACAACCAGATTTACTGGTCTGTTTGCAGCTGGTTGTACCTTCTCCGGGGCTCATGCCCCATTCGTTCAAATGGCTGTTTCCCCATCTGCTTAAATGCAAGCGTGCAATACAGCCCCAGGGCCCTGGGGTGCCCTGTGCTCCCGCACGATGCCCAGGACAGGGTCGGGAAGGAGGGCAGAGCAGAGGTCAGACGACTGCGGCTCTCTGCTTTTTATTAAAAACAACATTTAAAAAGAACAACCGTTCTATGGCCACCAGAGCATTTTATTTTTCTGCTGGGAGAAGAAAAGCTCTCCAAATGTTTTATTCAGCAGAAACTAGAACACTGTTATTATAAACTTTCTTTTCTAAACAAATTCCCTGAGCTTTATGCTGCCAGAACCCCTCCTCTCCAGGGTAGCTCTGCCTTCACTCCCTAACTCCTGAGACCCTGCTGGGAAGTCTGCCACCCTGGCTCCAGCCAGTGGCAGATGGTCTCAGGGGGGCAGGGGGTAGCTGCAGAACTCAGCCCTTCCCAGGAAGGTTCTGAGAAAATCCACAGCCTGTGTGGTACCCTTAGAAAGAAGATCCTGTTACCATACTCACACCTACCAGGATTCTCTTCAGCAGAAGATCAGAGTCTACTGAAGGCCCTGGGTGTCCCTATCTGCCCAATTGCCTCAGAAATTCTGAGTCAAACATCACCTCCCAAAAGCAGCCCTTCAGCCCGAGGACCCCTGGGGATCCCAGGGGTGGGGTGGGGGGAATATCATCCAGTACTTCAGGGATGATGGATGGGGGAAAATAAGAAACATGGCTTATCTCAAATTCTGGAAGTTTCTGAATGGTTCCACTAATAGAAGAGAGGGCTTCCCAGGTGGCCCTACTGGTAAAGAATCTGCCTGCCAATGCAAGAGACTCAGGAGACTTGGATTTGATCCCTGGGTGAGGAAGATCCCCTGGAGGAGGAAATGGCAACCCACTCCAGTATTCTTGCCTGGAGAATCCCATGGACAGAGGAGCTTGGAGGGCTACAGTCCATTAGGTCCCGAAGAGTCAGACATGACTGAGCGACTAAGCCTGCACACATACACAACAGAAGAGATCCTTATTCTTAGCCTCAAAAGGGACTTGAAGAGCATAAGCCTTTTTTAAAGGACTGGTGGGTCCACAGATGGATTCACCATGGGTTACCATGCCAACATCTCTGATAGGGTCTGGTAGAGGAACTATAAAGTTATAAAAAGTCAGGTCTCCTTCTTAAGCTCCTTCAGAGTGAGCTGTTGGAGGAGAAACTCTTTCATTATGGTAGAATCAGGCAAGGCCATCGCTTGGTTTGAGCATAAAAAAGAAAATTAAATAGTGATGAATGATCTGGGAGGGAGGGTGTGCTAAAAGAAGTGGTCACCAGAGACCAAATGGGAGCATCAGAAATAGTATAAGCCAGAAGTCCCTGGTGGTCCAGTGGTTAGGACTCCCCACTTTCACTGCCAAGGGCTCAGGTTCAATTCCTGGGCAGGGAACTAAAATCCGACAAGCCACATGGTACAGTAAAAAAGAAAGGTGGTGAAAGCAGTGATCATCAAATGAGATTGCCGTGTCCCAAACTTTTCTATCATCTTCCCCGTATCACAGGGGAAAGAAGAATAAACTACATTTCTCAGCATCTTCTGTAGACATATCTCTGGGTTCATTTAGGGTCTGGGAAGACAGAAGGGTTTCTTGGTGCACAAGTGGGTAAGTCAGCAGAAGTGTGAGTTGGCATTGAATGGACTCCATTTCGCAATGCCTGGTACCAGTTTGAAGGGCTTCCCTGGTGGCTCAGACGGTAAAGAATCTGCCTACAATGCAGGAGAATGGAATTTGACCTCTGGGTCAGGAAGATCCCCTGGAGGAGGGCATGGCAACCCACTCCAGTATTCTTGCCTGGAGAATCCCATGGACAGAGGAGCCTGGAGGGCTACAGTCCATGAGGTCACAAAGAGTCAAACATGACTGAAAGACTAACACACAGGGTACCAATTTGAAGGGCGTGGAGATAACACCAGTGGCCTCCTGATTTCTGTGGCTGATATGGTAGTAGATAAGTGTTCTCTGTCTCTGTGTGATTGTTAGGGGCGTGACCGCAAAGCTAAACACTAAAATGGCAGCTTCTGGCTCAGTTGGTAAAGAATCCGCCTGCAATGCAGGAGACCCCGGTTCAATTCCTAGATCAGGAAGATCCCCTGGGGAAGGAATAGGCTACCCACTCCAGTATTCTTGGGCTTCCCTTTGGCTCAGCTGGTAAAGAATCTGCCTGCAATGCGGGAGACCTGGCTTTGATCCCTGGGTTGGGAAGGTCCCCTGGAGGAAGGAAAGGCTACCCACTCCAGTATCCTGGCCTGGAGAATTCCAAGGACTGTATAGTCCATGGGGTCACAAAGAGTCAGACACAACTGAGCAACTTTCACTTTCACTGGTTGTCATGCCTCCAGCCTTTCCAGGAATTTTGTAAAGTAACTAAATCCTTTTCCCCTTGCAATACCATTTTCTTTTCTCTTGTGTACCCAGATGCATGCTGTTTCCCAGCTTCCCTTGCAGCTGGGTGTGGCCTGTGCTTTGGGTGTGGCTCAACGGGTGGTGAGCCATCACGGTGCATCACAACGGGACATCAGACCTGAGCCAAGCAGCCTCCACCTAAGACCCTCCATGTTGCTCTCCCTTTGCTTATCTGCCTCAGGCAAGCGCCATGACCTTGGAAGCCATGGGTGGGGATGTTGGAGCCATAGGTGGGATGGGTGGAGTCTGTGTTCCTGAATCATGGTTTGGAAAAGAGGCATCTTGGAAAAGAAGCTCTACCCCATCAGGGTGGCACCAGACCCAACCACCACTGGCATGTTGGGGGGTGGAGAAAGTGATGTTGCAGATGAGGAAGATGTTAGAGATGGAATAGCCAAGAATAAAATGGCGAAAGCAGTCACCAAAGTGAGGGAGGGGAAACCTGCCCTTGTGCTACATTCCTGGAGCTGTGAGGTTTATCTAATATGGCATTGCTGCTGCTGCTAAGTTGCATCAGTCGTGTCCGACTCTGTGCAACCGCATAGACGGCAGCCACCAGGTTCCCTCGTCCCTGGGATTCTCCAGGAAAGAACACTGGAGTGGGTTGCCATTTCCTTCTTCAACACATGAAAGTGAGAAGTGAAAGTGAAGCCGCTCAGTCGTGTCCGACTTTTAGCGACCCCATGGACTGTAGCCCACCAGGGTCCTCCGTCCATGGGATTTTCCAGGCAAGAGTGCATCACCCCAATTAAAACAGGTTCTTATGTTTCTGCACTAAACTCTGACTGCTAACAGCCACCAGGGTGAAAGTCAGAGTAAGTCACTGGTAATACTGACATGAAAGCCATATGCCACAAACCCCAAAACAAACAAAGCAAAAAGTGAAACAAACAAACCAGAAACAACATGTAAGCTGGCAGAATTCAACTAAAAAAAAGAGAGTTGGAGATCAGCGTAAATGTCTCAGGTGGAAGGCCCAGGAATGAAATTCCCTTGATGTCATATAAACCCCACCCCTGCTCATCGCTCCATCCTCATCCTCCGTCACCTACCATATACACTGAACTGCAGAAAAAGTCCATAAAAGCCTCCACATAAACTTAGGTTTCTTAGCCCTTTAGTATTCCTACAGGGATGAGGTCTAAAGAACCATCCTCACAAGGGAATGCCTGGTTCCAAGGTGTCCAGGGAGGGCACGCAAGCAGAAGCCCCCTCTCTGGACGGAGTGGAGTCCATCTTTCTCCACAGTGGACCTCGATAACTGGGGCTGTTCCCTTTGAAAGTGATCCAGGAGCAGATGACAATCTCAGAGACGAGTGGGCACATCCCAAGCTACAGATGTGAGGCCTGGCAGCCCAAGTGACAGCTCAAACAGTATTGCTCATGGATGAGCCAGGCCAGCTGGTCTGTTCCCCTGGCTGGGAACAGGCCTCAGAAATGCGCCTGCCTCTCATTTTCTGATGTGTCACAATTTACCCTTTTGTTGTTCCGGAACATTCTGGAGCACAGGAGGCTAATCATCCATCGTGGTGAGACATCTGCTTGTGAGGACTGAGGGCTCAAGCCCAGAACATCCCAGCATCATCCTGAAGGCGGCCACATAGTCACGCTCCATCTGTTCATCGCTGTTGCCCTTTCACCGATTCATGAATCAAGGAGAGGAAAACGCACTCTTAAGTCTGGCAGTGACAACAAATCCCAAAAGATAAATTCATTTTATTAAGAGTGAAGCACAAAATAAATACTCATCCATGTTCTGAGAAGATAAATGTGCTTACTGATTCCAGCAAAAACTGGGTTTCCATTCCCTTCTCCAGGGTATCTTCCTGACCCAGGGATCAAAACCTATTGCAGGCAGGTTCTTCACCATCTGAGCCACCAGGGAAGCCCCAGGTAGGAGAACACATACATCTATTTTGGCCCCATCCATGGGGCTTGATGACAACCAGCCTTCATTTAAGTTTTCAGTGGCTCAAAGGCAAAGGGAGGCAGTCTCAGTTTCTGCTGCTCCTGTCAGTGTGCCTCGTGGAGTTCAAGGATAGAAAACATCAGCTCTGAGGATTGATCTTGAACATGAGGACAAGCAGAGAGTCCCAACAGATGGAGCTCTTCTAAGCCAAAGGGCACCTGCTCAAAGAGTTACTTTGCCACAAGTTTGTAGGGGAGAGGATGTAAACTCTAAACCCAGTAAGCTTTGTATCTTGTCAACCAATGACCACTTTGAATTTAAAATCCAAGAGGATAAGCAGGGATAATAACCTTTAGTTGAAAGCAGTGTGTTAAATTGCTCAGTCATATCCGACTCCTTGCAAACCCATGAACTGTAACCCACCAGTCTTCTTTTCCAAGGAATTCTCCAGGCAAGAATACTGGAGTGGCTTGCCATTCCCTTCTCCAGGAGGGCTTCCCAAGCCAGGGATCGAATCTGGGTTTCCTGCATTGCAGGCAGGCAGATCCTTTTCTGTCTGAACCACCAGGGAAGGCTGCATGTGCCCAAAACTGAACTGAACATTTTATATACTTAGTATCATTTAACTCACCCAACAGGACTCTGAGGTAGGTGGTTTTATCCCATTATACAGAAAATGACATTGAATGTCAGAAAAATTAAGGAACGTGCCCAAAGCCATACCACCTATGAGCAGCAAAGCAAAGAGTCACATCCAGTTTGGCTTGACTACAAATCTTGTCCTGTTAAACGCAATGCACCCACTATTCATCATTCTCAGGGGTCATCTGGATCCACATGCTGGTGATACAGGGGTACACATTAGAGAACAAATATAAAAAAGGGCTGGTGTAAAGGGAACTTCCAAGCTTGGGGAGTGAGGCCAGGCGGGCTTGATTGACACTCTGAGCTAGACCCCTCCGCATGCCAATTTCAAGCTGGCCACCAGGGAGCACTTATAAAGGCAGGAGCTCACCATAGCTGTTCACAATCCCCTGTACAACCTTCTCCCAAATACGAAAACACAGGGAACTCCAGAACCACTGATTATGTCCAGCTATCCCCTGGGGTAGTTGGATCCCATTAGTTCTCTTTTTCAAGAGGAAACTGAAGAAACCAGACTCAAAATGCTTCTGTGGTTCCCTTTCACAGAGCTAGAAAGCAGCTCAGTGGTTGCCAGAGGCTAGGAGCTGAGGGGAAGAGCCAGCAACCAAAGGGCGCAAGAGAACTTTTGAGAGATGATGGAAATGTTTTCTGTGGTAATGATATAGCCTTCGCACAACTGTATACATTTGTCAAAACTCATTTAATCATACACTTACCAATGGCAGATTTTACTGCATGTAAATTGCTTCTCAATAAAGTGGATTTAAATATACAATACAGTTTTTTTGTTTTTTTTTTTTTCCCAGAAGGGTGCTGGCTGGTGAACTTGAGCTAAAATTTCCATTGTGTAGCTGCATTGCAGTAAACCCTTGATCCAGAATCCCTAGGTTGTTCAACCTACCCAGCAGGGAGATTTCCTGCAGGCTGATCACACCAGGTCCAGTGGCAAGAAGGGTTAGAGCAGTATTTTCATGCAAATGCTTCGGTTGCAGTTTAAATAAGGAGCTGTTTGCTAGCACTACCTTGGCTTCCTGCCTCCTTTCCTGAATCTTCAGAGGTCATCCTGTGTACTTGGTAAAAACATTCATCTGGAAAATTGCCTAGAGCCAGATTAAATATAACATCACTGTTTTTAACTTCTATCTCACATGACATACCTGTCTTTATCTTCATATCTTGTTGCATTTTGAAGGCCATACCTGTCTCTATGCTCAGCCCTGATACAAAAAAAAATCTTGCTAAAAATACTCACGAAGATTGGCGTGGATTAAAAATAAGCCTTTCAGTTACACTCAGTCCTCTCGTCCAGCCTATGTGTCCTTCCAGCTCTAGGTCACTCATGCCCCAACACATTCTTTTTGGTAAAAATATTTCTTTCCCCAGTGGAGCCAGTTAGGCTCTCTGCTTTCTATCCAAGACCTCCGATTTGGGGAAGATCTGAAAGCTTCTGACCCAGGTTAATAGCTCAATCGGAAAAGGAGCATAAGCCACACAAATATAGTCTAACATTGGAAATAATCAGATCAGTCATGCAAATTAATAAGTACATAAGGTTATATCCCAGAGGAAGAGAGTGCAGGCTCATACGGCAAAAGCTGCCAGAGAGAATGGATTTTAAAGGGAAATGAAAACTAAAGAGCTGGCCCTGACTTTGGAGTCTTAAAAGCTATTGATGTTCTCTGCTCTTAGGTGTCCTGGCTTTTGGGAGGAAGCCATTCTCTGAACCTCACAGCAAAGTGTGGACTGGTAAGAGGTTTTTTGGTAATAAAATAAGAGTGAAAAAACACAAAAGACAACACTTTTTCAAATCACATTTAAATCATCTATTAAAAGGGGCAGAGTACAGCATTTAAGGAGCTAGTCCTATCAACAAGAACTTCTGAACATCAAATGAAAATAGTCCAAGACCAGATGATAAAGGCATTCAAAAGCACAGAAGCACACATACCTGCAAGGTTTTCAGATTGCACTGATGTTCTACAAACTTTCAATGGTTTTTATTTTCACATGTCTTTTCTCAAAAAAAATAAATGTCATTTTCTTACAAGTTTCAGGCTTCAAGACAAAAATTGCATTAAGCCATTGATATGACTTAATACAAGTCTAACATATGCTCTAGGGGCTTTATAATAGGCTATCATTTTATCACTGCCATTTGCTTTTCTTGTGGTCTTAGAGTCGTGAAAATAAAAGTTTATGATGAGACAAAAGAAAATTAGTTTTGCTTATCTTGTATTCATTGCATAAAAAAATAGTTAATTTTTTTTAAGTAGGGGGTTGGGAGAGGGTGAGAGGAATTGATTGTTAAGTCCAGTTCTAATCTTCTGAGCTGCCTTTGGAATGAAGTTATGGGGTAGGAGTCTTCTACTGACCCTTATGAACATGTCCAACAGGAGAAAAAAAAGCACAGGTGCCTCCTCTGTAGATTCATCTGGGACTGATTAGACAATTTAATGCCGATAAAAGAATTTTCTCTGGAAAACTCATAGCATTTCATAGATATAACACAAGCACGCTAAATTTACTTATCTGCTACATACCAATCATGCCAGGTGCTACTAAGAAAAACAAAGTTGAAGGTTTGGACCCTCAAGGAGCTTCAGAAATTAATCCGCCTGTTAAGCTCCAGATTTCTTGCAAGTATGGAAGAATCATCCAGGTTATATGAGAACTGGCCCTTGAACCCTCTTTTGTACAAAGAATCTCCAAAAGCCATACAAAGTTCTCTTTATGCCCCTTAATTTTCAGATGTTACCTCACCAAAGGCTTCCTTAGAACCATAATGCCCAAGACCTCAGACAATTTTGGATTATTTCAGTCTGAGAAAGGCATCCCAGGAAGCAGATGGCTTCCAAGAGAGCTCATCCAATAAGGCAACGCCCTGAGTCTCTAGCATGGAAGAACCCAACTCCCAAATATTATGCTAGTAAAGTAATGCTCAAAATTCTCCAAGCCAGGCTTCAGCAATACATGAACCGTGAACTTCCTGATGTTCAAGCTGGTTTTAGAAAAGGCAGAGGAACCAGAGATCAAATTGCCAACATCCACTGGATGTTGGAAAAAGCAAGAGAGTTCCAGAAAAACATCTATTTCTGCTTTATTGATTATGCCAAAGCCTTTGACTGTGTGGATCACAATAAACTGTGGAAAATTCTGAAAGAGATGGGAATACCAAACCACCTTGATCTGCCTCTTGAGAAATCTGTATGCAGGTCAGGAAGCAACAGTTAGAACTGAACATGGAACAACAGACTGGTTCCAAATAGGAAAGGAGTATGTCAAGGCTGTATATTGTCACCCTGCTTATTTAACTTCTATGCAGAGTACATCATGAGAAACGCTGGACTGGAAGAAACACAAGCTGGAATCAAGATTGCCGGGAGAAATATCAATCACCTCAGATATGCAGATGACACCACCCTTATGGCAGAAAGTGAAGAGGAACTCAAAAGCCTCTTGATGAAAGTGAAAGAGAAGAGTGAAAAAGTTGGCTTAAAGCTCAACATTCAGAAAATGAAGATCATGGCATCTGGTCCCATCACTTACTTCATGGGAAATAGATGGGGAAACAGTAGAAACAGTGTCAGACTTTATTTTTTTGGGCTCCAAAATCACTGCAGATGTTGACTGCAGCCATGAAATCAAAAGACGCTTACTCCTTAGAAGGAAAGTTATGACCAACCTAGATAGCATATTCAAAAGCAGAGACATTATTTTGCCAACAAATTTCCGTCTAGTCAAGGCTATGGTTTTTCCTGTGGTCATGTATGGATGTGAGAGTTGGACTGCAAAGAAGGCTGAGCACCGAAGAATTGATGCTTTTGAACTGTGGTGTTGGAGAAGACTCTTGAGAGTCCCTTGGACTGCAAGGAGATCCAACCGGTCCATTCTGAAGGAGATCAGTCCTGGGTGTTCTTTGGAAGGAATGATGCTAAAGCTGAAACTCCAGTACTTTGGCCACCTCATTCGAAGAGTTGACTCATTGGAAAAGACTCTGATGCTGCGAGGGATTGGGGGCAGGAGGAGAAGGGGACAACAGAGGATGAGATGGCTGGATGCCATCACCGACTCAATGGACATGAGTCTCAGTGAACTCCGGGAGTTTGTGATGGACAGGGAGGCCTGGTGTGCTGCGATTCATGGGGTTGCGAAGAGTCGGACACGACTGAGCAACTGAACTGAACTGAACTGAAACACATATACTTTTGGATCTTGAGCCCTGCCCCGTCTCTCCACCCCACTCCCAGCCCCTAAATAAGTAGAGAAGACCACATTTTTTTTTTCAGTAAAAATTTTATTTCCTTCCACCCTAACACTTGAAAGTTTACTGGGGTATGTGCTGGAAGACAAGATCATAATTCAGAAGGTAACCATCGTTATAGACGAAAAGCTTCTGTTCGAAAGGGTGATAGTTAATACTTTGCACAGTCTCTTGCATCTTCTGCATTACAATGTTAAGCTTGCCCTCTTTCCCTGTGTTTGTGTCATAGTAGTAGAAAATTTCTTCTATTCTGGTGTTCAGAGTGCGAGTGGCATATAGAACCCCGCACACCATGAATGTGTTGGTAACAGATGGTTTATACTGCTTGGTATGCCAAGTGTTTAGCACCGCAAGTGTGGTGTCGTTGAGTTTACTAATCACGATGTTACCAGTGCTGGCTTCAGTTGCATAAATCACCCACAATCCATTCTCATCCACAGCAAAGTCCATATCTTGCCAACCAACATTAGCGTACGAAAAGCGGTTATTATAGGCAGCATTAGGGAGAGTTTGGGACAAATCAACTTTGTTGGTGGTCAGGTTAATTTTGGCCATGTTCTGGCTGTTGTACCAATTGACATACATGTTGTTCTTATAAACTACTGTACCACTGCCTTGGCCATAGGAGATTTGATTCTGTCGGGCGTTTGTATACAACAGCAAATCATCCTTTGTATTGTAGAGTCTATAATATCGCAAAGTTCTCCCATCTGTATCCAAAGGTGCCACCCAGTATAGCCCATTGCCTGGATCCTGGGGAGAGTAATCCCGACCCCAGGCACCATACTTATAGCTAAACCCTAGCCAGTTGAGCTGAACTATAACTGGTTTGCTGATATTCACCACACCGCCGTGCGCACAGCTCCCTAGAGGAACAAAACAAATAAAAGGACATTCTTAGAGAAAATGCATGACAAGATACAAACAGTTTAATATTCTAAGAACCAAATAAATCCATAAACATTTTTCTTGTCAACACCATGGTTCTGATGGAGGAAAAGCAAAAGCTACCCTTGGCCTTGGTCTCAATGCAAACATGTTATCAGTTCTAGAGAGAACTGTCTCCTGTTTACATGGATGGGCCTTTAATCTGGAAAATGGGTATAGTGGAACTGTGAACAACCATTTTAAAAAGTTTAAAAAAGGAAGACTTGGTGAATTTAATGTATTTTATTCTATGAGAATGCATTTCAGCAATACTATTTTATTTCATTTTCCTTATAGAGAAATCAAGAAAGCAAGACCACAGGAGAACGCCTTCCTATTGCCATAAAGCTGTACTCACAGTGGTGTTCTTCACCAGGGCTGGGAGAATTGGGATGAAGAAGTCGATCCGGGACAAGTCTTTCTTCCCTTCCCTTCCCTCTGCCCTTCCCTGGGGCCCCAAGGGCATGTCCACACCAGGTACCAATGCTGCCCATGTTACCCTCAGGAGAGGAAGTTTCTACTATGGCATTTTAAAGATACAGAAAGATGGTCCTTGTCCATCCCAAACTCCCTAACTATCCCTTCTCCCCAGCAATGATTAGTTTGTTATCTAAGTCTGTGAGTCTCTGTTTTGTAACAAGCTCATCTGTATCATTTCTTTCTTAGATTCCATATATAAGGCATGCCATATAATATTTCTACTTCTCCGTGTGACTTACTTGACTCAGTATGACAAGGTAAACACTGCTATATTTAAAGTGGATAACCAACAAGGACATACTGTATAGCACATGGAACTCTGTTCAGTGTTATGTGGCAGCCTGGATAGGAGGGGACTTTGGGGGAAAATGGATACATGTATATGTATGGCTGAGTCCCTTCACTGTTCGCCTGAAACGATCACAACGTTGTGAATCAGCTCAATACAAAATAAAAAATGTTAAAAAAAAAAAAAAAGAAAAGAAAGAAGGCCCTCTATGGACCTCTAAGAGGTCCTCTAACTGTGGGATTTCAGCTTTGAAAAGTCACAGAAGGTATTTTAGGGCAGCATTGCCTGTTCTGTGCCCAAAGCGTGGATGACGTGGTGACCACCTCGCTGCAGAGTTTCAAGGTGGGCCTGTAGCTCGTAAGCCATCGCCTGCTGTGCCGCAGAACGACAGGCCAGCACGCCATGGTTCCCAGTCTGACGCCTTCATTGTCAGGATGTGTACAATCAAGTGGGACCAGACTCACCGGTCCACTGGATCTACAGTCCCTGAAACACCCAGGTGAATGACTCCGGCTGGGCCTTCTGGCCCTTTGCAGAGTCCTCCCTCTGAAATGCCTGCCAACCCAGACATTTATGAGCTATAAAAAAATAGAATAAAAATCCTCCAGTATTTTTATAATAGCTATCTAAAGATTTGAACAGACAGTTTCTGGAATCTTAATAAATACCCTTAAAAAGCTGGCCAGAAATTTTATTGGAATTACAAAAGAAAGTCGACTCCAAGTACATTGGAGGTCATTTTCCCTCATCCTGCTGCCTAGAGCAGAGCGGGTGAGGGAGGAGGGGACAGAACCTGGCGGTGAATGCGTGGAGGGACTCAGGGAGCCACGGAGGACACATGAGGTGAGCTCAAGCCAGAATCAGAGCTCCAAAGAACTGCCTGATATTAACACTGCGGGGAGCAAGAGGGTGCAAAGCATTCGCCTCTGAGTCTCTACCTCTGATGGCTACAGAAAGACCCATTTCTTTCCTTGTTAAATGCCTCTCCTCTCTCCCCTCCTCATTCAAGGACTGTTCAGAGGTGAAACCATTACTAGAAATCTTGCTTTTATTTTTCCAATCTGCTGGGGCTTTTTGGTCCCGGAATTAAATATGTGCTCCTTAAATGCTCTCATAAATCCACAGTTGGTGGGAAAACCAGCCAACCATACAACAGGTAGAGAAATGAAACTGCTCTGTACCCAACCTCAAATAATTTTGCATATCATTAAGCAGAACACAGTCGCGGGTTTATTTTAATAATGCATGCACCATTTCATAAATAAAAAAGCAACGCATGTTCAGCCAAGAGACTGCTCTCCACTAAAGAAATAATAAATAAAATTATAAAGTATTATTTCCTCTTCTAAAAGTGATCTCTCAGATGAATGCTTGTTTGCTTTTGTTTATGAAACAATGCATGAATTATTAAAATAAAGTTAGCGGTGTGTTCAGTTTAATGATAACAAAAACTGTTTGAGTTTCCATATGCTACTAACCAGATATTCTAGTTAAAATATCTTCCTGAGAACTTATTTGTTCAACGACATTTCACCCTGAGGAAATGATAGAAAGTCACTTTTTTCTTGCAGGTTAGAAGACTTAGGCATTGTTTGCTTAATTGAATCTTGCCCTCATGGAAAAGAAATATCCCAAACCAACAGCAACAAAATATTTAAGGAAAACTTATGTGCTGTAACATAGTCAAGCATTTTATCATGGGATTAAAGATAATAAACTATTCTGTCCTAGAGGGAGAAATCCTTAGATATGAAGGATCCAAAATAAACTTCCCTTAAAAATTACTACTACTACTACTACTAATAACATTTATTATTTCACAAGTTGACCAAGAGATTAAAATTGTACCTCTTATTAAAAATTCCAAAAGACACATGTACCCCAGTGTTCACTGCAGCATTACTTACAATATCTGAACATGGAAGCAACCTAAATGTCCATCAACAGATAAATGGATGAAGAAGATTTGGTATGTATATACAATGGAATTTTACTTAGCCATAAAAAGGAAAGATTGGGTCATTTATAGAGATGTGAATGGACCTAGAGTCTGTCATACAGAGTGAAGTAAGTCAGAAAAAGAAAAACAAATATTGCATATCAACACATATGTGTGGAACCTAAAAAAAAAAAGGTACAGACGAACCTATTTGCAGGGCAGGAACAGAGATGCAGATGCGGAGAATGGGCGTGTGGACACGGGGGAGAGAGGGAGGGTGAGACGAATTGGGAGCTTGGGCTTGACATATATCCACGACCATGTGTAAACTAGATAGCCAGTACGGACCTGCTGCATAGCACTGGGAGCTCAGCTTTGTGCTCTGCGGTACCTAGAGAGGTAGGGTGGGGGTGGGGTGGGTGGGAGGGTCAAAAGGGAGGGGCTATCTGTGGACACAGAGCTGATTCCCTTCTTTGTACACAAGAAACTAATGCAATACTGTAAAGCAATTATACTCCAATTAAAAAATAAAATTGCACCTGGTATGAAATTTGAATCTCTCTTCCTCACCCCACAATCATTCCTGAACACTTTCATGTCCTTTCTGTTATCCTCCTTTTATCTTCTAACTCCTGTGGACTGTTTTTATAGCCCCGGCTCCCAACAAAGGAAGAGGAAGTAAGACTAGAACAAAGTATTGTTGTCAGTGCTACGGATGTGGCCACAACAGTGACAGACCAGTGACAAGGCTACAGCAGGCTTCCTCAACTCCCGGCTGCACACTGTCCTAGAAACAAGGATGAAACTGACAGGCAGCCTGGTGCCACTGCCGGCACAGAGCCTTGCATCCCCGTCTCATCTAGCCCAGAGAGAGACCCCATCCCCTACGCTGTCCGAGCCTCTCTCCACCCTGCCTTGTCTCATACCCCTTCCCAGCCCCTTCCTGCATCTCCAGGACTTGAGATACCCCATGCCTTTCCTTCTTTATCCCCAATTTTTCCTGCCACTGGAACAACAACCCACTACCCAACCATGACTCAAGAGTTGTGAAAGATCGACGAATCCTTTTGCATTTTCTGATGGAAGAGGACACACCACAGAACTGAGAACAAAAGTACCCTTTCAGCTACTCCACAAGCAAGAAAGCCAAGATAATTTGGTGTTAATCAGGTTAGTGAGCTGTTGGAACTTTCTTATCACCCCAGGAATCACAGGTGCAGCATCTCTCTCCATTTGAGCATCTGTGGAAGGCAGCCTGGTACACTGAAAACATTGCCAGACAGGTTCCAGTTCCAATCCTGCTCCAACACTAGTGAGCTGAGTATCCTTGAGTGGCTTGCCCAACCTTCTGAGTGTCAGCTTCCTTGTGTTAGAAGAAAAAATAATAATACCTACTCTGTAGAACTGTTAAGAGTACAGAAGACAGGTACATTTAACTCAATAAATGATCAGCATTATAATCACGTCATGTTACAACTGAAGGTTTACATTAAATAGTGGTTTCTGGAGGTTTATGGACCCATCCTGGTAGCCAAGTGCCCAGAAGAGTACCAACCACACAGTGGCACTAAATTATGGAATGAAAAACTGTTTAGACATCCCAAACTCACCTTTGTTGTCATGGTTATCATTTTAGTCGCTAAGTTGTGTCCTTAGCTTTAATTATAAAAACACTAGCTCTTTACCCGAGAACATATCTGAATGCTTCCAAGAGCCTGGTAGTCACTGTACAGAACATAATGCAAGGAACTCTCCATACCAGATAGCCTTGTTTGGCAATCTCTTCTTCATCATGGAGGTTATTAGATATTGCCAAGGTATTCTGAAAATATCCTGGGAGGCCACAAGGTAAAACTTTAAAATACTCTAACTTGGCTTTTTTTTTTTTTTTAAAGTCTCATGGTTAGCAGCACTTTAAAAAAAAAACAAAAAGAAAAAACTAAAGATTATATACCAGCAGAGGAAACGTGGGGCTTCCCCAATGCCTCAGTGGGTAAAGAATCTGCCTGCAATGCAGGAGCTGCGGGAGCTGTGGGTTCAATCCCTGGGTCAAGAAGATCCCCTGGATGAGGAAACAGCAAACCCCTCCAGTATCCTTGCCTGGAAAAATCCCATGGACGGAGGAGCCTGGCGGGCTACAGTCCATGGGGTCACAAAGAGTTGGACACGGCTGAGCACACTCAACAAGAGGAAATTTAATCTTGGATCCACCAATGCTCCCTCTGACCTGGGCAACTGAACTTGGAGCAAAGATGAGAATACAATTGACTTGTAAGATCAAAATGGTCATAATCATAAAATAATTCAGATGAAATGGACTTTGAATTGTTGGATATATGTTCCCCAACGCTCAGCTCTTCCCTAGGCTCGGGATTTTGGCCAATCAGCCTACATCTTTCGTGGGTCATTTACTGTACACCTACTATGTGCCAGCACACAGCCTTGCACCTCCACCTATAACAATGACAATCCTAGGCATTCGCATCCCATTTTCCTATCTACAGTCCTTTAGATCCAGGGAGAACAGAGAGAAACCGAAGTCAGTTGTTTTTAGGGAAAACAGTTAATGAGCATCAGGCCAATTATCTTAAATGAGGAAGTTCTACGAAATGAAGCAGAAAAGGATGCCATTTGTGGCATAAAGCATCTATAAAGCACATTTTATCGAACCCTAACGCTATGTACTGGTTCTCAGATCAAGCTGACCATGGGGGTAGCAAACGGCAGCTGCCTGCAGGGGCCAAGTCTTTCTTTTTTTTTTCTTCTCTGCAACTCTGCAGTGAAGAAAAGCAAACAGGCCAGATTTTAAAGTCCCATAATAGTGAGTAACTTTAATTAAAGTCTCCACAGGCTCACAATGCGGTGGTGCCTGGGGATTTTCCAATCCTGCATTATCAACCAGTCCAAATAGAAAGAGAGCGAGTGAAAGAAATTGATTTCAAAACATGACAAAAAGTCAGTTTAATATAAACATCATAAATATAATATGAACAGAGCTGGAGGAGGGCCAAGCGGCCTGGCAGGGATCCAGCTGCAGCCAAGGTTGTGGGAAAGTGAGAGGGAGTCTGCATCCAATCTGTTTAAACAACACAGCTGGGCTGGGCTGGCTCACAAAAGCCTAAGTGTTGAGGACCTGGGGGAAAGTTCTAGAAAAAAAAAACCTAACGAAAACAGGAAAACAGACTGACCATTTCTTTCTTCCTTAGATCCTAAGTAGCGTGCTTTCTCCCCCACCAGCAGCCTGGAGGTGCTGACGCCTGAGGTCCCCAGATGATAGGCAGGAAGGGGTCTGGCACCTCAGCGTCAGCTCCCTGCCGCCTGCGTGACCCCAGGAAAAGCTGCACCCTCCCCACCACGCCCCCTCCTCTGAGACATGGCAGCCCCGAACCTTCTTTCCTGCCCTAAACTGTCTTCATTCCAAGGGATGCATAGAAAACTGCCAGGAAAGTTATTCCATGAGGACAGTTTGCTGAGGTTTAAAAAGAGACGGGACTTCCCTGGTGGTCCAGTGGTTAAAAATCCAACTGCCAAGACAGGGAACAGGGGCTCAATCCCACATGGCACCGGGCAACGAAGCCTGCGGGCCGCAGTCACTAAAGCCTGTGCACCTAGAGCCGGTTCTTTGCGCCTGGAGAAGCCACGGCGATCAGAAGCCGATGCACCGCGGCTAGAGAGTGGGCCCGCCCACCGCGGCCACAGAAAGGCTCGCCCAGCAGCGAAGACCCGGTGCAGCCAAAAAGAATACATAAACAAGCGGATGAAAATCAATTCTTTCAAAAAATAAAAAGAGAGAAAGAAGGGGAAAGGAAGGGACGGATGAAAGGAGGAAAGAAAGACACGCTCAGGTAGTATCGAGAGGAGGGTCACTGTTTGACTCCTGCCCTCGGGGAGCGAGCACTTAGGGGCCCCATAGACCGAGCTCTCATTTCCTGCTGCTGCTGCTGCTGCTGCTGCTAAGTCGCTTCAGTCGTGTCCGACTCTGTGCGACCCCATAGACGGCAGCCCACCAGGCTCCCCCATCCCTGAAATTCTCCAGGCAAGAACACTGGAGTGGGTTGCCATTTCCTTCTCCAGTGCATAAAAGTGAAAAGTGAAGTCAGGCAGTCGTGTCCGACTCTTTGCGACCCCAAGGACTGCAGACTACCAGGCTCCTCCGATCATGGGATTTTCCAGGCAAGAGTACTGGAGTGGGGTACCATTGCCTTCTCCGTCTCATTCCCTAGCCTAGTTTATTACAGAGGACAAGACCTCCTCTGCGGGTCATACTGTGACAGAGTCTCAACCGCAGAGGAAGGAAAGATAGGCCGCTGAACAACATCAAGAGGATTATAACAATGGCAGTATTTAATTAAAGCCTTAAAGAAATCCGTGACACTGACAAGGACCCAGAAATGCATGACCTGAAAGGAAGCAGCTTGTGAGAGTAGGAGTGAATGAGAATCACAAGAGGTGTATGATTTGATGAACGGATACGGTCCCCATCAAGGCTGAGATGCTCAGGACTTGCAGAGAGAGGGTCCCTGTGACCCCGGCTCCAGGGCTGGACACTGCGGCTTTAGTACACCTGGAGGGATGTGCTGAGAGGCACACGGATCTAGCTCTTCTTTTGTTTGCAGCGAGGTGTTCACTTTAATTATCCACATTAATGCAACAACAATCGCCGGTGCATAAACGTCAGTCATAGAACTGTGAGCTTCTCAAAAATTGTTTTGTGAATCGTCACTGCAACCCTGCAAGGTTCCTAGTACTGTTCTTCCATTTACCAAGGAGGAGATTAAGGCTTTTTGCCATGGCTATGTAGCTGGGAAGCTCAGGCCTTTGGCATCCCAATGCCGAGCTCCTGATCCCTACACTCCACCACCCCATTCAAGAAGGCAGTTCAGTTACAGGCACGAATCTCGATGCTACACCTAGCCCCCTTCAAGGATGATTCCTGAGAGGGACACACCATTCCTGCCCTCCAAGAACTCGAAGTCTAGGGAAGATGGTAGGACACGCCTACATGGCACTGGACGTGTAGGTCCAGTTTATGCTTAGTCGTGTCTGACTGTTTACAACTCTTTGGGCAGTAGCCTGCCAGGCTCCTCTATTCATAAAATATTTCAGAGTAAAATATTTCCAGTAGAACTGGAATAAGCTGTCACTTCCTCCTCTAGGGCATCTTCCTGATCCGGGGATCAGACCTACATCTCCTGTGTCTCCTGCGTTGCAGGCGGATTCTTGACCCATTAAGCCTTTGGGACATCCATTACATCCTCACTGAATCCTAGGACATGCTACATAGCATGGGAATTTAATGGGAGCAGGAAGGAGAAATAAAGAGGTGGAAGAAGAGAGGGAAGTTGGGGGAGATGGAAAAGAGGCAAGGAGGATTCTAGGCACGACTTGGCTCATCAGATAAATGGGCCAACCAGCCCTTAGAATCCCCAGGACAACAGAGGTGATGCCATGAAGATTGCAGAAGCTTTCACCTGGCCCCCGCTAACCAGTCCATCACCATAGACATTCTCCCCGTTAGCAAATGCAAAATGGTTATGTGCAACTTGTGTATTTTGTTTTAAATCAACTCATCATCTGCGTTTCTCCTCTGTGCACCCCAGAATGTGATTGTGCGTAGAACGGGTAGATGAGATTTAAAAGCACAGGAGAATAAACTCAGACCTGCAAAAATCCCATCCTCCCTTCACCTCCACCATCCCAGAGCCCTTCCCCACCTCAGCTTCAGCTCTTCCAGAGCCTGGGAAAGACGGCGCACCCTTACCTGGCGCAGGGGGCGGGGGGGCACTTTCGACCTTAGAGGCCTCACATTCCTTGAGCCTGTTCTTCAGAGCCAGGACTTGTCGGCGAATGGCAAGGATGTTGTTTTTGTCCAGCGTCTCAAGTTGCTCCACCAGGAGAGTCATATTCCTGATCTAAGAAAATCAAAATTCAGAGTGATTTTCTGTTATCGTGCAACTTCTTTCATAAACATTCCAGGGCTGAATTTGTCACTTAGAGAAAGGTTGCTGGAGAATACATCCGAGATTCTTCTGAACGGTTTCATTTGGAAGAATACATTTCATGGTTTAGTGTGAATGCCTGTCGGATTGCAAGCCGATGTGTGTGACAAGAAGAAAATGGCAAAGATTTTAAAAGCTGTAATGACAGAAAACAGGTTCCATTGAAGCATCCCCAAATGTCCATTAAAGTTCATCTCTGACAACCTTCCCCTGTAAACTCGTGTTTACTCATGCCATATTGTAATTAAGTTCCTAATGAATGGTAAGGGCCAGAGAAAGCCTGAATCCTAAAACACAGAACTGGAATTCTCAATGATAGTCCATGTCATGACTGTGCTAGGATACTCCTCGTTGATATGAATTATCCAAGCCTAATATTAATTGGATGGTCTTTATTCACAGAGCTTAAAAGCCTTCAGAAAAACATACTTACAAGAAACTCCTTTAAAGAGACTTGCCAGTATGTGGAGAAGCGTTCCAAGAGGGATTAAAGATTATATGCTCATTGGAAAGGAGAAACGGATGTAGCACGTCCAAAACCAGGTAAATCGTGACTTTCAAGTCCCATGAGGATAAATCCAGAATGAAGAAGACCCCCTGATCTAGCTTGGCCTTGGAGTTGTTCACACTTATATATCATCTTCTTTCTGGAGATACTGAAAGTCATTTGGCTCTGGAGTGGGACTCTGACCATTAGACAGCTAATTTACTATTCAAAGCCAGGCATCTAAAGTGGAGCACGGGACATGCCAGGTGGTCATGAACAAGTATAGGATTAGACATCAGAAGAAAAAGATTCCTCTCCTGATCCTAGCACTTGCTCACCAAAGGGTGGAAGTGTTAGTCGCTTAGTCGTGTCCAATTCTTTGCAACCCTATGGACTGTAGCCTACCTGGCTCCTCTGTCTATGAGATTCTCCAGGCAAGAACACTGGAGTGAGAAGCCATTCCCTTCTCCAGGGGATCTGCCCAACCCAGGGATCGAACCTGGGTCTCCTGCATTGCAGGCAGATTCTTTACTGTCTGGGTCACCAGAGAAAGAGACTTTGTCACTAATACGCAAACAGTGATTTCATACCTCCACTTCCAACTGGTCAATGATTACTGTGCTTCCGGTAAAGCCGACCTTCAGCTGCTTGATCAGTTTCTCCATCTCCTTCACTTCCATCTTGATCAGCTTAAAGTCCAGCTCAGTGTAAGAAATGGAATCTTTTTCCATGATCGACACTCGGACAGTTAGGTTTAAGAGTTTCTCTTCATACTTGCTGATTAATTGGACATACTCCTTTACCTGAAGGACAAACAGCTCAAGTCAATTCTCAGGGAGATGTCACGCAGCCTTCCTCCACTACCAACTCCTCGGGGACTATTTGATCATGGTCAATCTTTTTTAAGTAAAGCGAAGTATCAAAAATATATTTAACTAGATATTTTTAAAAATCAATCCAAGTACAAACTAAAAAGAACTTATTGTTACGATGGGGAAGGAGGTGGCTTTTATACTTGGCTAGACTAAAAATAATTGTGCTTCAGATCATCATTTGCAACTACAGTTTAATCTCCACTTTAATGTTTGAGAAAATATTATCTCTCCAAACTACAGTGGCTTGAATCAGGCTTTGGCCCACCCTCTTCCACTTAACACACATGCTCTAAATCAGGGTTTCTCAACCTCAGCACTATTGACATTTGGGGCTAGATCATTCTTTCTTGTGTATTGTAGGATATTTAACAGCATCCCTAGCCTCTAAGTGCAAACAGCGCCCACCCACCCACCCCCAGCTGTGACAACCAGAAATGTCGCAGACATTGCTAGATGTTCCCCAGGTGCAAAACCACCCCCACCCCCTCCCCACCACCACCCTCCCTCCATTTAGAACCACCACTTTAAATGGAATTATTTTCTAGAAGAGGGAGACATGCTCTAAGAAGAATTCCCTCTTTGATTACCATATGCAATGAGTTTTGAACCCCTCTGCCTTCTACAGAGTACCATAAAGACTCAACCTACAAAGCATGGTTTTCTCTGGAGTGTCTGGGAGTGGGGTTTGCTGGATCATATGGGAGCTCTTTCTTTTAGTTTTTTACGGAATCTCCATACTGTTTTCCACAGTGGTTGTACCAATTTGCGTTTCCATCAGTAGTATAGGAGGTTTCCTTTTTCTCCACACCCTGTTCAGCATTTGTTATTTGTAGACACTTTGAGGATGGCCATTCTGGCGGATGTGAGGTGACGCCTCTTTGGAGCTTTGATATGCGTTTCTCTAATAATTAGTGAAGTTGTCATCTTTTCATGTGCTTTTTTGTCATCTGTATGTCTTTGGAGAAATGTCTATTTAGTAACTAACAAGGACCTACCATATAACACAGAAAACTATACTCGGTTTGAAATAACCTATAAGGGGAAAGAATCCGAAAAAAACAGATATATATGTATGTATAACTGAATCACTTTGCTGTACTTGAAACCAGCAACACTGGAAATCAACAATACTTCAATTTTTAAAAAAGAGACCCAACTTACTCCTCAATATGTGAGATATGTGCTACTATAAAGTACACATTTCATTAACTGCATCCACATATTTATTCCAGGTTTTTTCCAAGACCTGATTATTGCAATCAGACCTCTAAATTACACATTTGTTGCATACATTTGAATGTCTGATCATTAAGCTAAAATACTTCCAAAAATTCCCATGGTGGCTTAGTGTATAATTGGAATCTCCAAATGGATATTTCGATAAACACAGTTGGTGGTTCTTTCAGTATCTGATCTCTAAAAGAAATGCCATGGCTTTTTTAAGGACCTGCTCATTAAAAGTTGCCAGTTTTTACACTCTTTTAAAAATTTGAAGAGAAGTGATGCTTTTCCCTCCACACTGTGCTAATGTCAAGTAGCTGATCCACAGGGCCTGGATGAAGTCAGAGCCAGATGTCAGCTTCTAATCCTTCTCATACCAAAGGCAGCCCTAACTTCTGACATTTTAGCCCTTCCACTTAACCCCACTGTACAAATTAGAGTAGACTCATAGGCCACGGACCTAAAGGCCTAGGGCTGCAGGCAAAGAGGATTTAATGAAAGTTGAAGACACAGCCCTTGGCACTGCTGGTATATCTCCCCAGGCAACGGATGCTCATTGCCATCAGAAGAGGCTGATAAGGCTGGTGACATTCTGGTGGATAAGGAGGTTAAAAAAACCAAAAACATATGTATATATAAACCTAGCAAGTCTCACTCAAAAGCACAAACGCAGATATAAGGTAGCCAGGTTTCAACTTCTCCAAAAATCAGGCATAAGATTTTTGGCTGTGAGAAAAACAATAATAATAATGAAGTGCCAACCCACGGCAGAAATGGAAGTTCACAAAATGAATATTCTTGTTGGCATTTGGCCTTGCCAGCTCTTGGAACAAATGAAACACCCTCAGCTTTCCTGGAACATTTTGGTGGCATATCACAGCTGTTGTTCTATAAAAATGAGTGATTCAACTGTCATTTCTGCTAAGTGAAATGTGGCTCTCCCAGATTCGCCCTGCACACCAAGGCCGATCTTGACGTTTGCTGCCTCGGAGCGCGTGTGGTGGGCCTGCCCTGCTTCTGCCACAGAGTGAAGGGTCTTGAAAGGTCTGTTTGGGGGAAATCTTGAGGTTCTCTCAACTAACATTTCAAGAATAGCTCCAGGATGTTCAGGAAAATTGGAATCATCCACGGAGTTACAGAAGGTGGGAGAGAATTTGAGAATGGGTCAGAAAGACTTCATGGTGTGCACTGTAATCATTTAAAGAGATTTTAAGTCTGAACCCTTCGCGTGTACGGATCTCTAGTGTTGAGAGGGAACGGACAATTCTGGAAACATCCCAGCTCTCTGTGGAAGGTGCAGCCTCAGCAGAGGCAGCCCAGCTTGCTCAGGGTCATCTACCCCTAAGGAGACACCTCCCTGTGTCAACATTGTTACTGCAGAGCTCCCCATCACTACAAATTTGAGCTTCAGATGACTCATCTATGCTTGCCTTCAAACCCTCAGCCCTTCATGCAGAATTTTTCGTTCTTCTATTTGTTATGCACATATCATTACTGGATTCTCAGGATCAGACTCTACAGAACAACAACCATTGGGGGCTGGCTGTTGTTCTCTACATCGAGGTCTTGCAGTAGGTAAGAATGCAGCCCAACTGGCTATTAGACTAAAGAATTATCTGGCTTGCATTTCTGCCAGTTCCTCAAAACCTGTGATCATCACCATAGCCAGATTATTCAAAACAAGTAAATGCACTTTGCTACATACTGTCATTTTAATATATTTTTGACAACAAGATTAATTCAGCGTGAATTGATCATCAAGACATATGAAGCACTGTGGAGCGAGACCCACCTAAGCACAAATCAGGCTTCTGTACTTCATGGGCAAATCACTTAATTTCTCCAAGCCTCCATTTCCTCCTATAAACTGGGGATAATGGTATCACACTTACAAGATGATTGCAAACACTAGAGATAATGTATATTAAGTGCCTGGTATAGTGGGTGCCCTATAAATTACAGCAATTATTAGAGAGACAGTGACTTAAGGCTTTTTTTTCAATCTGACGTTTTAATTTATTATATTTCACTGCACAAAACATCGCTCAATCGATGTTGTTTGTTTATGGGTTGCCTAAATGTCTCCCTGGCTGCCTCAACCCTCTCATGCATGAGAGACTATTAGCAAAAGTGTCATATTAAATAACTTGCCCCGAAGACCACAACCCTCTCAAGAAAAAAAATTCTGAGCCGCCTTTTGTGCTGTCTCCTTCCTAAGTACAGTCACAAGGGGACATCTCAGAAACCACGGCATAGTATCAAACGCTTTCAGCATCTTATGTGGGGGCCATCCCTGTCTTCTCCGTGTCCTGACAGATAATGAATCAACGTCTGGCAATCCAAATCCTTTTCTACCGGCCTGCTCGCATGGGCATTCCCCCAGGCCTCCAGACAAACGGGGATTTCCAAGGCAACCTAAGGACAGCTATAATAATTCACCTGGAACTCAAAAGCCCTCAGCTGAAGAGCTAACTTTGGATGGAAAGCATTATTGACCTGCTGCATCTTTTCTTGTGTGTGCTGTGCTTAGTCGCTCAGTTGTGTCCAACTCCTGACCACATGAACTGTAGCCTGCCAGGCTCCTCTGTCCATGGGATTCTCCAGGAGAGAATACTGGAGCCGGTTGCCATTTCCTCCTCCAGGGGATCTTCCTAATCCAGGGGATCTTTGAATCTGTGTCTCTTGCATCTCCTGCATTGGCAGGTGGCTGCTTTACCACTGAGCCACCAGGAAAGCACGCGTCTCTTCTTAGAGGATGGTAACAGCATGGCCGAGAGGAAAAACAAATGGACTGATTCCAAGACCCAGATTCCTGATTTGGCTTAGCCGGCCAAGAGACCTTTACATTTATGCCTCTTTACCCGTATGAACCTCAGTTGACCCATCCCTACCATGGCGGAAAGAACACTGGCCTACCTGCCTTAAAGGGTTTATTGAGTGTAGAACTGGAAACATTCAGAAAAAGCACAGTGAGAAGTTGTTCATGTTACTGCTGTCAACCTTAGCTGACACACCCTGAATCCATTATGTAAATCTCAGGGGGCAGGTCAATTCCTTTCCTAGGCCTCAGTCGAGAATCTTTTTTAGGACCAGCTCCTGACCCTTTCAGAACTGAAAGTTTCTTCATCTTCTCTACACTTCTTCCCCGTCAATTATTAGCAAGGCAGATGCTTCCTGCCCCCCTCACAGGATTAGGATTATACGTCCCAGATTCACAAACCTCTCCCTGGAGCAGCCTGGGGTTTCAAACTGCCCTTCACATCCCTGCCAGCCAAGAAGACATGCAAATCAGTAGCTCCCACTATTTCAAAGCAAATGACTCTAACTGAAAAGATCCTTACCTAGGATTTTCCTCCACTTGTTATGTTTTTATGCATAACTTCTTATCTGTACTTGATTATGCTGGAATAAGACTATGAATATTAATGATTGGAATTTATAATTTAGTGCTGTGCCTTTTCTGCTGATTAATTCAAGGACATTTTATTTCCTAAGAAGCTAGGCTCCTGGAGTCGTCAAACACATTTTCCTGGACACTCATTTAAACTCAGAATATTTATCTACCAATTCAGGTTGAAAGCAGGGGCTCAGCCTCATTGGAATTTTTGTCTTAAAAGATAACTAGGCTGGATGTTGAGGTAGCTGAGCTGAAATTTCTTGGGAAAACTTATTTCGAATCTTCCAGGAAAGCCAGAGCTCCTTGTAAGTTAATGGAGTGGTATTATTAATAAATAATGCATCATGTGATGAGAGCCTAGTGTGGACTTCATCTGTGCAGAGAGCAGGAGGCTTTCTATCTGATTTTGACTTGGCTAAAAAGGTTAAAGGGGTCAAAGCTGGAATGCCAAGTTCATTGTTCCAACCAGCTTGGAGAAGGGCTAATTCAGGGATATGATGTCCTCGGGCTGGAGAAAGCAGTAATCAGGGGTTCGGGAGGTTTCTACCAAGGCTGAGTGACCTGCTAGATTCACATTCCCAGGGAAGTCTTTAATTTGGGGTTAATGCGAGATGCATCTGATATAATGTCCCTACTGAGACAACAGAGGCGAACTCCAAGAAAGAGAGAGAAGCAGAGATGGAAGAGAGTGAACTGACAAAATAGGAGGAAGGGAGGAAAAGAAGGGAGAGCGGGGAAGGTAGAGGGAGATTCAGGGGAGGGGAGGAGGAGAAAGAAGGGGCGAGAGCATGCAAGAGAAGACCCAAAAGAGGGAAAAACAAAAACAAAATGAGAAAGAAGAGGAAAGAAAGGACTGAGGCAAGAGGGGAAATAATGGAATAGAAAGAGGATGAGAAAAACGCAAGGACAGGAAGACAGAACCTAAGGACAGAGGAGAAGAAAGAAAAGAAGGCAAAGTTGGAAGAACACCAAAGAAGAATACCAAAGGGAAGAAGAAACCACAAAACCAAATAAAGGTTTCAGGGTTGAAATGTACAGGCTTCCTTCCAGCTTCCTGGAAGGATATTGAAGACAGCTTATCCTGTGGGGCGAATCATCTCCACCCCGTCTTTGTCCTGTGCGTGCACACCTTCTGCTATAGGGAACTCCATAGCTTACTGCAAACCAAACACTAACGTATCCATTACATGCAGATGTGCTCCTTGATAGAGTGAAGAAAGGCTGCTTACACAGTCCTGAAGAAAAGCCATGTGGTCTGTGCGTGACAAGACCTTGTTGGGAGAGGCAAAAAGAGTACAATGCTTACTTTAGAAAGCTCTTTCTCGAACTTCCTGGAGATAGTCTGAGCTGTGATTTCCAGGCGTTCCACTCTCAGCACAGGAAAGGTGTTGTCTGGCAGGATAACGGAGCACTGACAGACCCCACGGTCATCTCTGTTGCCGGTGAAGTTGGAAAATGACTGCGAATAAAAGTAAGTTCAACATCAGTGATAAGTGGGCAATGAGCTTTTTGGCAAGGGGAGTGGCAGAAATTGACTTGTCAAAAGAGTGTTTCAGTTCAGTTCAGTCGCTCAGTCATGTCCGACTCTTTGTGACCCCATGGACTGCAGCACGCCAGGCCTCCCTGTCTGTCACCAACTCCCGGAGTTCACCCAAACTCCTGTCCATTGAGTCGGTGATGCCATCCAACCATCTCATCCTCTGTCGTCCCCTTCTCTTAGAGGCAAGCAAATGGAACCCAATACATAAATGAACAGAATCACAAAAACACCCAAAGCTGCCACCATGTCTGACAGGCACAACTCAGTGGTCAGCCACCTCTCCATCTGTTAAGCAAACCATATGGTTCACCTTTCCAGAAGAGTCTTAAAGGAAATTATTACTGTCCCCATGTAAGGAAAAAAATTAAAGTGATGAGAGTCCTAAGATTGAATTTTAATTCTACCATTTACTGGATCTGAATTCTCTTCAAGTCTTGGTTTCCTCATCTGTCAAACAGAGAAAACCTACTTCACAGGGTTGTCCCCAAGAGGAACCAAGTAATGTAAACCAAGTCCCTGGTACATGGTAGGTGATTAGTAAATGTCACTTTCCTTTTCCTTCTGCTTACTCCTTTTCTTTCCTACACCTCTGTGCCAGTCCCAACTCATTGCCTTCCAGCAGAATGAGGAAAACATCAAAGATATGGGTTACAGTGAAGCTGTACAGTGCAAATTCACATTCTCTCTTCACCTGGGAAAATATATAATTAATATCCTTCAAAATGGCAACAAACCAGCCATTTGTCACAAACTGAACAATGTATGAGTCTGAAGGTTTTGTACAAATTTTTTTAAAGTTTTCCAGCTTACCACTTGCAGAAAAGTCATTTTAAAATATTTGATGTTTCTTTAATATATTCAGGCTCACACTTTGGTGCCAATGCATATTTTAAAATGACAGGTTTGAAAGATCCTGTTTTTTCTTTTGTCCCCTTTGAACTTCCCCAAGGGGATCCCGGCACAATTAACATTTTTTTTATTACTCCAATTGCTTTGCAGAGTAACTCTTGGCAGCCCACTGACTGTGCCTTTCAATGATCTTCTCTGACGGCAAGCCCAAAGCTCACCTGTAGCACATCAGCCCGAAGGGTCTCTTTCTGACACTACCAAGAGCAAAGGGAAGGTTTTCAGAATTTGAAGAGATGCAGGCTACACTTCTCAAAGTTTCAGAGGTCAGCTGGCTGTTGATGAGGTTGTGTGCTCTGTGATTTAATGTCTACCAACTTTCCTAATTCCTAAACAAGCTGAACCCAGATGCTTGTATAATCAAGATCCAGTCCACCAGTGACCCCTGGATCAATTAATTCAGGTTTTTGAAGCTAAATTTCCTGTTTCATGTGTGCATACTAAGTTGCTTCAATCATGTCCGACTGTTTGTGACCCTATGGACCATAACCCACCAGGTTCCTCTGTCCATGGGAATCTTCAGGCAAGAATACATGCCCTCCTCCAGGGATCTTCCCGACCCAGGGATCAAACCTGCATCTCTTATGTCTCCTACAATGGCCAGCAAATTCTTTAACACTAGCGCCATGTGGGAAGCCCAAATTGCTTGCTATTTTAATCTAATCTTCTTTTAAGATGAGCAAATTATATATATATATATATATATATATATATATATATGAATGAGTGAAAGTCATTCAGTCATGTCCAACTCTGCAACCCCATGGACTCTAGCCAGGCAGGCTCCTTTGTCCATGAAGTTCTCCAGGCAAGAATACTGGAATGGGTAGCCATTCCCTTCTCCAGGGGATCTTCCTGACTCAGGGATTGAACCCAGATCTCCCACATTGCATGCAGATTCTTTACCAGCTGAGCCACCAGGGAAGCCCAAGAATAAGGGAGTGGGTAGCCTATCCCTTCTCCAGCGGATCTTCCCGACCCAGGAATCAAACCAGGGTCTCCTGCATTGCAGGCGGACCTCTTTACCAGCTGAGCTACCAGGGAAGACAAATATATATATTTATTTTTACCCAAAACACTGTATGGCATGTTAATCCTTAACATTGACCTCAACTTGTTTTGCCAGTCACACCCCACACCTGCAAACTTGGGGAGTAAGAGGAAGAACAAGCAGGTTTGTGCTGAACACTGGGGCTGGGAGGAAGGAAAGGGAAGGGTCTTTACCAGGGACGAATAAGGACTAGACAGGTCATGCCAGGAGCCTGTTAGAGAGGCCAGCCTTCTTGGGAACCAGCTTTATCACTCACATGGAAGGTAGAAAGCCTCCAGTTAAGGGTGCCAAGGTTTTTACGGGAGGAACCGTATATCATAGACCTTTGAAGAAATAGCTTATTATAACAACTGTCTACCAAAAGAAAGGTCTTGCATCGCATTTTGACAAGGAGAGGTCAATTAGCTGCACAAGACAGGGTTGGGCCATTCTGAGAGTTCTTGAAAAAGCTCTGTCAACTCCCAAAACAGCTGAGATCATCAAGCGGTTTCTAGACAATCCACTAGAAACCACCAGCTCACAACTTTTCGTCCTGAAGTTCACCTGAAAGGCAGGCAAATAATTATGAGCCCTGCTGACAGCCATTCCCCTGTCCTGTATTGAACGTCTCTGTCCTCGCGCTGTGGACTCCCCAGCTCCCTTCCTGTTTATCATCAGCCCAGGGCGCTCAACTGACATCACAATGGTCCATAAGTTTGATCAGTGTTTCCCATTAGAGATATTTCTGTTCCTTGCATTCAAGATGATGAAACTAATGGTGATGGGTCTCCTTCCGTGGCAGATGCTTAATCTCTATGTGAGTATAATGTGGGGGATGGGCAGCAAAAATAAGTGCATGTCCCATTGGCCTTTGGAAGGGTACGAGATCCACCCTGTGGACCCCACAGACACCTTACACCGATCAATTCTCACTCAAGCTGTGTTCAATTCACATTTACTGGCATCTACAATTTTCCAGGCTCTGACTAAAGGAGACAAAGACCCAATTCCTGCCCAGTGAATCAGGCCCACTGTCATTATGAAAGCCTTCGTGTCTTTTTTCTCAATAAGTCCCTCCGTCTGATGACAAAAGCAACCGGCTTGTGGTTCTGACTGCCTGTTGCTGTGTGGGGTGAAGCGTGGAGCCTTATCTTGTCTGGGAAACGAGGGCCATGATAGCATCCCCACCCCTGCTTTGGAGGGTGCCATCTGAGGCATCTGAAGTGCTCTGAGCACGCCAGCAGAAGGTGAGGTGCACATTTGTGATTTCAGGCTGCAATTGGCTCTAATTAGCAGCCAAGTCTAAGTGCCTGTAAGGATTCAAGGCATAAAATAATGGTACTCAACATTTTCAGAGTACAGAAAATGATACGTTTGGAACTTGCTCAATGACAGTTATAAAGGGGTTTTCTACCACTTTCCAGAGAGCTCATCAAACTGACAGCCAGCCCTAGAAAACTGGGTTTATAGTGGAAGTGACACCTAGCCTGCTCTAAAATAAGAAGTTGGAGTCGCAATACTAACTCACCAGAGGCAGATAAGTAAACCAGGAAGGAAATTAAAGCCTCTAGGTATAATTTAACTACCATTCATTACCTACTTTTAAATATTTATCTCCTTACCAAACAACAGACACTTTGGATTTCTCTGTTTCTTGACTTATATTTTCTTTTCTAGTATTTTAGGTGATCATATTACCCAAAAGCTGGTTTCTAATTGGTGATCAAACTCTGACCTCACTTTTAAAATAAATGCTGGAGAGGGTGTGGAGAAAAGGGAACCCTCTTACACTGTTGGTGGGAATGCAAACTAGTACAGCCACTATGGAGAACAGTGTGGAGATTCCTTAAAAAACTGGAAATAGACATGCCTTATGATCCAGCAATCCCACTGCTGGGCATACACACTGAGAAAACCAGAAGGGAAAGAGACACGAGTACCCCAATGTTCATCGCAGCACTGTTTATAATAGCCAGGACATGGAAGCAACCTAGATGTCCATCAGCAGATGAATGGATAAGAAAGCTGTGGTACATATACACAATGGAGTATTACTCAGCCATTAAAAAGAATACATTTGAATCAGTTCTAATGAGGTGGATGAAACTGGAGCCTATTATACAGAGTGAAGTAAGCCAGAAAGAAAAACACCAATACAGTATACTAACGCATATATATGGAATTTAGAAAGATGGTAACAATAACCCTGTGTACGAGACAGCAAAAGAGACACTGATGTATAGAACAGTCTTATGGACTCTGTGGGAGAGGGAGAGGGTGGGAAGATTTGGGAGAATGGCATTGAAACATGTAAAATATCATGTATGAAATGAGTTGCCAGTCCAGGTTCGATGCACGATACTGGATGCTTGGGGCTGGTGCACTGGGACGACCCAGAGGGATGGAATGGGGAGGGAGGAGGGAAGAGGGTTCAGGATGGGGAACACATGTATACCTGTGGCGGATTCATTTTGATATTTGGCAAATCTAATACAGTTATGTAAAGTTTAAAAATAAAATAAAATTAAAAAAAAAAAAAAGAAAGAAAATGCTAACCAGGTCTCGTTGTCCCCAGAAATCATTTTGTATCATGGAGTAAAATGATGTGTCTTCTGGCTACAAAGAAGCTGGGTGCATATTCATGGTTCTCAAACCATTCTCTTTAAAATGAGCACTTTTCATCTATACTCTCTTAAAATGAAAGCTGCATGGAGACAGACGGTGGAAAGCATGAGCAGCTAGAGGTTTCCCAGGTGGCTCAGTGGGTAAAGAATCTGCCTGCAACCCATGAGACATGGAGATATGGGTTCGATTCCTGGGTTGGGAAGATCCCCTGGAAGAGGGCATGGCAATCCAGTATTCTTGCCTGGAAAATACCATGGACAGAGGAACCTGGCGGACTACAGTCCACAGATCACAGAGTCAGACACAGCTGAAGTGACTGAGCACTGAGCATATGAACAGCTAAGTTTGAGCTGTATCAGTGGCTGCTTTAGTGACTTTAAGCCAATAACGTTATCTCACTAAGCCTCAGTTTTCACATCTCTATAATGGGACCATAAATTTTACTTACCTCTGTGGATTAAATAATATATATTATATACTTGATGTAGTCGTGGCATTTATAAAAGTCATTCAGAGAACATTACTGCTGTCTTTTCTATCTGAGCCCTATGCAAACCATTTGATAACTGCCTTGAGGTTATCAAATGGTTTTCATTGCCTTGAGGTTCTGGTGGTGAAATGGAAACAAACAAAAGCCTTTTCCTCCTCTTGTCCTATTGGCCCTTCCAGCCACCTGAAATGTGAGTAAAGATCATAGAAATACAGAGGACAGAAATCACACCTTAGCACAGAAAGCCTAGTTGTTACAGAGTAGGACTCCTACAGAAATATCCAGAGCTGATATGGGCAGAGGTGGAGGATGCTTCCTGAGCCCAACCTCTCACCCCTCCAGGCCTCTTCCCACTCCCTCAAAAGAGATCCGTCCCCTAAACCAAGGTCAATGTACGTCCCAGTGACGTGGACCAGCTGCTGGGCTTACTCAGTCGTGTCCAACTCTTCACGATCCCATGGACTATAGCCCACCAGGCTCCTCTGTCCATGGAATTTCTAGGCAAGAATACTGGAGTGGGTTGCCATTTCCTCCTCCAGGGGATCTTCCCAACCCAGGGATCGAACCCAGGTCTCCTGTGTCTTCTGTATTGAGGGCGGATTCTTTACCTGCTGAGCCATTGCACCAGACCCTTTCTAGCCCTTGCTTGCTTTTCATGTTTGTCTTATTGTTTTGCTCCTGCTATTGTCATTTTGAGCTGGAAATGACTCTTAAGATTCCATATAAGAAAGATTGAAAAGAGTTAACGCTCCTCCAGGGAAATACCACGTGTAACAGCACTTTTCCCAAAGACCAGGGTCTCCTCCTCCTACTCCGTCACCCATCTCCTTTGCAAACAAGGCTCAGAGTCACTTTCAGGGCCCCAACAGAAGCATGGAGGGTCTCCGATGGCAGCAAATCAACAAGACAAAATTTTCTGGAGCTTCTCCTGGCAGGGCTCATCCCGTTACCATTCGTATCTGGGTTAGAACCCAGGCAACTTCATATTTCTAAGTCTCTCTCCACTCTGCCCCAATTCTAAAGTACAGTCAGGTTGGAGAACCTCTTGAAAGCTTAGATTTCGTTCTCTAAAGCCCCCAGCTGGAGAACCAAAATGCTGTCTCTCTTGCTAACTATTTAATTATTTTACCCGGGGTTTTAAGTCATTTTCAAGGCACCTGCAGTTAACAAAGGGAGTTGTAAATCTTTTAGAGTGTTCAGGACTACCCATCCGTGAAATTATATTCAGGTCTCCAAACAGCCAAAGGAAGGGACAGAACGCAGTTCTTAGACTCTGGGGCCTCCTTACCTGGGACTTGGAGGTGGACGTGGACCAGGCAGAGTCAGTAGGGGAGTCGGAGCTGAAGTCGGAGGTGGGGAAGGAGGCGGGGGTGGGGAAGGAGGGGAAGGTGGTGGTGACCCCCCAAACACTCATGACAGCTGAGTGGAGGAGGCCCAGGAGGACCAACAGGCAGGGGAAGCCTGGCTTCATCTTGTGCTCTAGGCTGAAGTCACTGAGTTTTGCAGGAGCCCCCGGGCTTCTTAAAGGACCCGGTGGGGATTCCCCCTGAGGCCAGTTTACAGGCAAAGAGGAAGCTGCCAGAGAACACATGACCACCCAGGAAGGTGAGGACACCCAGGATCCTGAGTCATCTGCCCACCGGGTCCCGGGCCCCACTCTGCCAGCTGCCCTTAGATCTGAGTATCACCTGCCAAATATTAACTCAAATGAGCTTGTTGAAGCCCAATATCTGGTTTCTGACTTGACACTTCCTTGAAACAGATGAGATGAAAGTAGTCTTTGTGGATGAGACAGAGGTTGGGAGTGCCGGGAAAGAAAAGCAAGCCTCAGCACTGTTCCCAGAAGCCACCCCTGTTTGTCCCCTGAACCTCCCCTAACATTGTCCTGAATGCCGCCTTCCACGGGCAGTCGGGCAACTCCATCTAGAGACCGTGACTCTCTCCAGGGAGTCCGTCTTCACTGGTGACTGCCCAGGCTGTCTCCGACCTCAACCCTGCAGGGTATGCACCTAAACAGAACATCTCAACAGCCCCACTAGGAAGGATACACCTGCAGCGCGTCCACCCTGGAAAACCCAGTCAAGGACTTTGTGCGCTCAAGCCCTTGCCCCTGCGAGCTTGACAGAGCAGAAAGGACCCAGGCAGGAGACTGGCCCACACCCGGTCCGGAGGTCCATGTCGGACACTTTCTTTCTCCAGAAGTTTCTCTCTTGACCCCCTTATCCCAGACACTGTTGTGATCCAGGTGGGCATTCAAGAGCTCAAGGTGTATTAATGAAACTGAGAAATAGGGGTGGTCTTCAGGCCCCATGTGCAGAGGCCCCAGAGGATGAGATGACTGGACGGCATCACCGATGCAATGGACATGAACTTGGGCAAATTCCGGGAGTTGGTGAGGGACAGGGAGGTCTGGCATGCTTCCGTCCAGGGGGTCATGAAGAGTGGAAATGACTGGGTAGCTGAACAGCAGTCAGGCCCCAAGAGCACCTCTCCACCATCTCACACACCACTGTGACCTCCGCCTTCCTTCTGCAGAGGAAGCAAGTGTGTTGGCCTGAATAATAAAAACTAGCTCTCTCTCTCCTTAGTCAGTGACCTTAGGCAAATCCCTGAGCCTCCTAATGTTAGAACAATTCCTAAGTCATTAGAATTTAATGAAACATTGTATAAGAAGTTGCTTCTAAGCTTTGAAAGTGTTAGTCTCTCAGTTCAGATCAACTGCAACCTCATAGACTGTAGCCTACAAGGCTCCTTTGTCCATGGAACTCTCCAGGCAGGAATACTGGTGTGGGTTGCCATTCCTTTCTCCAGGGGATCTTCCCGACCCAGGGATTGAACCCTGGTCTCCTGCATTGCAGGCACATTCTATACCATCTGAGCCACTCACATTTTTTGTGTGCTTTTTTTGGTTTTATTTTTAATTTCCTAACCTAGCTCAGTATGTAAAGTTGTTGGGTTCCAAAACGGAAAGAAGGCCCCTGGCCTGCTCCATCCCCACCCGCTCCCTGGAGTGCTTTGGAAGACTGGATCTGAAGGATGCTTTCACCTCAGGGGCTGCACAAACTCAGAATGAACACCTTGCTCTTGTGAGAAACAGGATCTTAAACTCTTAGCACATTATTCAGAAATGGGGGAGGGGATGAGCAGGAAAAATAAGAATGAATGAATGAATAGAACATGAGGGAAGGAAAAGAGACAGAGGGAAAGGGTACACTCAAGGCACCCTGAGACCGCACCCCTGGTTGCACGCCCCACGCAACCCCGGGACCCAAAGTGCTAACTAGACACTAACCCACACCAGCCCCTCAGGCTTTAGGGCCCACCCCACTCCCACCATCCAGCCTATCATCGCTGCCTCCCCCGCTGAAACACACCTGTCCAGCCACACAGATGCCTTCTGTGGCCAACCTAATACCCACATTTGGGTGGACACAGTGATCAGAGGCAGTTAGAGCAGACCCAGGAAGATCACAAGCATTTTCCCAGAAGCTTTCGGGGAGCAACAGGGTCTGTCTACATGATCTGCTCCAGGCAGTCTGCAAAGAAGACTGAGGTCAGGGACAGGGGATCCGTGGCCTGGGTCAGGAGGATGCCCTGGAGAAGGAAATGGCTACCCACTCCAGTGTTCCTGCCTGGAGAACCGCTGGGCAGCAGAGCCTGGATAGCTACAATCCATGGGGTCACAAAAAGTTGGACACGACTGAGCGACTGAGAAACACCCACGGCCAGCTGTTAAAGGATAGGAGGTGGACTTTTTTTTTTCTTCTTTATTGAAGTATAGTTGATTTATAATGTATTAGTCTGAGGTGTGCAGCAGAGTGGTTCAAATTTTTATATATTTGTGTGTACACGTATGCGTGTGTGTATGTATATGTATATTCTTCTTCACTATAGGTTTTTGCAAGATAATATAAAGTCCCCCGTGCTGAATACAGTAGGTCCTTATTGTTTACGTATTTTATATAGAGTAGTGTGTATATGTTAATCCAAACTCCTAATTTATAAAATTAGGAAGAGTGTTTTGAAGCCCTTACCTCTCATATTCTGCCCTAAGATGGATTGTCAGATATAGCAAACAAAAATACAGGACACCCAGTCCAAAATTTCAGACAAATAACAAATAATATTTTAGGATAAGTCTGTTCCATGTAATAGATTTGGGACAAACATATACTAGAGTGATTATAGATTGCTTCTTTAACATTTGATTTAAATTGGCTGTCCTGTGCTTTATCTGAGAACCTGACTGCTGAAGGCTGCTGGCTGCACCTGGGCAGGGCCTCCTGGGTAAGGGTGTGAGACTCAAAGTTCACTGTTCTCCATGGGAAGCAGTTCAGCCTTGGCCTCAGCATTCCAGCCACTGAGATGTCTGACCCCAAACAAGAAAAGCAGAGGGCATGTGTCAGAGTAGAAATTGGTATGCTGAGCCTGATAAAGGAACCACCGACTGAAACCGCCTACCCTGGCCAGGCAAAAGAGTAACCACTTGCATGAGTTAACTTCCAACCAGAGGTCCTGGCAAGGAACGCAGAACTAACAAGTTACCCCCAATCAGAAGAACTCAGGCAAGGTCGAAAGGAAAGAGGCGACCTCAGTCCCTATGTCTTACTAAGCTCCGAAATTTCTTCTGGCTGGAATCCATCTTCACAGAGGGATGCACACACCACCAGCAAGGACCCTGAGTCAGAATGACTGGCCAGAGACCACCCGGACACTAATCCCATCACCATAAAACCTGAGCCAGCGAGCCCCGTAGAAGAGCAGTTCTCCTGGGTCCGCTCGCCCTGTGGCTCTCCACCTGGGCACCTTTTCCCAATAAAGTCTCTTGCTTTGTCACTCATGTGTCTCCTCAGACAATGCCTTTCCAAACGTTAGACACGAGCCCACTCTCAGGTCCCAGAAGGCAACAAATCCATGACCCTGAGATGAACACTATGCATATGGAGACAGGGAGGAGAGCTTTTCTCTGTCTCCCATCTCAGTTTCCCTCTTCTTCCTGCTTCCCACCAAAGCAAAGGGCAAAATCTCCTCTCATTTGCTAGTAGCCTCTGTCTGTGGCAATAATGAGCTTTCCTTGTTCCTTTTTTCAAGGAGCATATCAGTGCCCTTGTCAAGAAAAAAAAAGAAAATCTCATTAACAATGGTAGCCGGTAGTCATGACTACCTTCAGGGCCCTCTATGGCCAATCCTTTTGCAGACCCCCTTCCAGAGGGGTTGCATTCCTGCAGGAATGAGACAGCAGTTCTCTCCAACCCAGGTGTGCCCTAGATAGGAAAGGCAGCCCCCCACTCCGCCACTGTGCTCACAAGCTGCTGTGTTCCTGTGTGCCTCTCTAGCTTGCAGATTCTGTGCTTCTTGGTAGCAGCAAAGGCACAAAAGCATTGGTGATGACTCAGTAATGAGATTATTAATAATAAGAGTTTGATCAGTTCCTCTGCAAATACCTTTGTCCTAAGAAACAACAAGCCTCTTGGTTATCAGCACTGCAAAGCAAACAGTGCATTATTTATAAAAATTTGTTCCAACCCTGGGCTCTCTCTAGAGGAAGAGGTCACTGAAATTCACTTGAGTAACAGTGCATTCTTCACTGACAGCTTGAAGCAAAGTTACTGTGTATGCATTTCATTAGGGGAACTTCCTAAAGCTGCACTACTTGAAAAAATTGCAATACACAGGAAAAATACCCATCTAGATAAAGCTTTAATTCAATTCCCCATCATTAAAAACCAATGTCAAACATACCATGGTACTTTCAGAAGACAGTGTCTTAGGGTATCTGATCTATAAAAGGGCAATAGAGGCCATGTTTAGTCAACAGACTGACCACAGAGGTTGTCTTGGGGTGACACTTTCCTAATCTGTTGACTGCATCCCCAACAACCCTCAAATCTCCATTAGCAATACTTAGAAATGATATGTGAAATGTAATAATCAGCTGACATCATTCAGGTACCCTCCAAAGAAGGTTAACAATGGGTATTGGGCCTTCATTGACAATGTGTATCAGGACCCACTCTGTACAAAGTATCAGACCCTGTGAAGACTTAAAAAGAAAGAAGAAAGCAGAATTATTGATAATGAAAATGTCTCATCACTCAAGGGGAGGCAGTTTACTTCAGAGAATATCCTAGGAATGAAAACAACAGATTGGACCCGAAACGAATTACATGAATGCTGAGGAGTGACAGGGTGGATGATGGGGGCCCAGTCTGAGTGGGCTGATGTGGGAATATAAGCCGGGTGATGAGCTTCTCAAGGATGGAGACAAAGGATAGAGACCTTGTTGGTTCCGAACCTCCAGCACCTAGCCACGTGTGTGGTACCTGGTGTCCAATTGACATTTGCAACTGAAAAGGGACATATTTAACAAATACATGAGTGAACAAATGAATGAATGAGCTGATTCAAGAACTGTCAAGAATTGTGAATTTTTTTAGTTATTGGAGAAAAGGGAGTGAGCTCCCAGCAAGAGAAAGTACAAGAGTATAAGAACTCAGGCAACCTGAATTCTCTCCAAGGTCATGGTGCTGGTCATGCCCCTGTGATCTCATGTAGCCACCCAAACATTTGGGTCAATTCCTAAGGTTGTTTTTCATGCATGCATGCACACGAAGACTCTTCAGTCATGTCCAGCTCCTTGCCAACCTATGGACCATAGCCTGCCAGGCTCCTCTGTCCATGGGATTCTCCAGGCAAGAATCCTGGAATGAGTTGCCATGGCTTCCCCCAGGGAATCTTCCCAACCCAGAAGTTGAACCCACGTCTCTTATGTCTCCTGCATTGGCAGATAGATTCTTTACCACCTGGGAAGCCCAAAGGTTTCTTCAGCCTGACCCAAACATTCTAATTCCCTAAGCAACTAAACCACCACCACCAAGGATATCCTGTATCAGGAACTACACAGATTTGGCCATGTGATCACGGTTTAGAAAATCCCACTTTCAAAATACAGGATTTTCCAACCAAATGCTTACTTTCTTAATCTGCAGCAAAATCATCAATGTTGACTCAATGCAAAACCAAGCTAGTCCAAAGAGCAACTGATGGAAACCAGTGCAAAGTTCTGTGCAAATGCTGCAAAGCAAAAACAATAACCAAAAAAAGTGTTCAAAGTTAACATATGCTAATTTTTTAGGAAAAAGAGAAATTCTACACCCTCAAAACATAGAGCTTGGACTAATAAACCATGTGTTCAGTCACTTCAATTGGGTCTGAATCTTTTTGACCCCGTGGACTGTAGCCTGAGAGGCTCCTCTGTCCCTGGGATTCTCCAGGCAAGAACACTGGAGTGGGTTGCCATTTCCTTCTCCAATGCAGGAAAGTGAAAAGTGAAAGTGAAGTTGCTCAGTCGTGTCCAACTCTCAGTGACCCCATGGACTGCAGCCCACCAGGCTCCTCCGTCCATGGTATTCTCCAGGCAAGAGTACTGGAGTGGGGTGCCATTGCTTCTCTGTAATGAGCCACAAATGTATTCAAAACTGTTTCCCTTAGGGATGTCTGTGTACAGTCAGGAAAGACCACCATCAGAGTCCAGTGGACAAGGGAAGCACAGGATCCCAGACTTAATCTTTGGACCCCTCCAGAAAGACTCTGCCCAGAGACTTGGGACCGAGGACTGACCCATAACTTCCTCTTGCTGTCTTCTAACCACTGCCTTCACTTCACCCCACAGCAGCAACCGCATTTCCCGCACCAGTTAGATATTATAAATCACCCCAGTCATCCTTTTAAAGGCTGGTTAAGTTGGTTTCTCCAACCCGAGGTGAAGCTTCCTCCTCTTGCTTATCTGCCCCACTGCAGAAGCTCTGCCTCCCTCTCACCCAAACCAGAGGTTATAATACCAGCCATCCCATTTTCCCCAGCGTTACTTGCCCATGTTCAGCCTCATACACCTCTCATGGTGAAAAAGAGGCATGCTTTCTACACATACGAGAAGTTGTCACTTGGAAATTCTAATTGTGACCCCTGCCACTCCTGCCGCATTTTCAGATTTCGTCCCATCTTTTATTTTTCTGTTTCCATTACCTCCCTGCTTGAAACTTCTCGAACCCTATAAATGCCAAGCCCAAGCAAGGTGTCAGAAATCTGCTCTTAGAGACAAGTTCATGTAATGAAAAGACAAAGAGTCTAAAATACTGAGCAAAACTACTGGATCTACCAACTTCCTAGCTGAGTGACTTGGAACATTTGCAGGGTATGTCAAACCTGAGCTTTCAATACGGTAGCTACTAGTCATGTGTGTCCACGGAGCAGTTGAAACGTGGCTGGTACATACCTAACTGTGTTGTAAGTATAAAATACACATGGGATTTCAAAGACTTAGTATAAAAGAAAAGAATGTAAAATATCTCATTAGTAATTTTATACTGATCACCAGTTGTGATAGTTATGTTGTATAGTTATATAATTTTAGATTTATTGAATTTAATAAAATATTTTATTATAATTCATTTTACCTGTCTTTAAAAAAATGTTTTTAATGGAATGCCTAGGAAAAAAACTGACACCTTATGGGGTTTACATTATACTTCTATTGTTATGATGGAGAAGCTTCTGGAGGTTACAGAAACATTGGAAGCCGTACCAACATCCGAAGCTGCCCCTTCCCACTGGCGGGAGGTTAGCCAAGCAGGTGAGTTGCTGTCATTAGATTTCAAATTTAACATTTCTTCATAGGTGTTAAATGTTACAGACATTCTCTCTAAAGACCTTCAAAATCAAACTACAGTGTTTTGTTTTGTTTTTTTTTTCTTTAAAGGTTTTATCACATAAGAGAAAGGAAAACTATTTCAGAACCATTTAGGACAAAGGGAGGCAATCATGTTAAGAATTACCTCTAAGGGCTTCCCTGGTGGCTCAGTGGTAAAGAATCCACCTGCCAATGCAGGGGACACGGGTTTGATCCCTGGTCCGGGAAGATCCCACATGCTGCAGAGCAAGTAAGCCTGAGGACCACAAATACTGAGCCTGTGCTCTGGAGTCCAGGGGCTGCTACTACTGAACTCACATGCCACAACTACAGAAGCCCGAGTGCCTTAGAACCCGTGCTCTGCAACAAGAAAGTCACTGCAATGAGAAGCCCATGCACTGCAACCAGAGAGTAACCCCTACTCGCCACAACTAGAGAAAAGCCCTAGTGGCAATGAAGCTCAAGCACAGCCAAAAATAAAAACAAATAAATAAAATTATATATAAAAAAGAATTACCTCTGCAAGAATGGTCACATGGTGTTTAATTTGAGCCCACAACTTTAAAAACCAAGAGATTTCACATGAATTCCTATGTTGGGAGTTCGTTTGGGGGCAAAAGAAAGTTCTGGTAACAGCAGACGTACATTCCCCATTTCAGTGAGCCGGAGTGGCAAAGCAGCTGCCCCTTTAGACCACATGCCTGTTCCCCAGTTGGCCACATTCCTATCATTCACACCCAGTCTATTTCCTTTATGTGCATGACCTATCTAGCCTGTATAGTCCTTTTAGATATGCAGCTATTGTGCTAACGCTTTTAGATTTGATAAACCAGCTTTTCAAAGGCAAAGTAAATTTCCTCAAAAAAAAAAAAAGAAAGAAAAAGAATGTGGCAATTTGGATATTGCATTTCCCCTATTTCATCAGAAGAATAGCATCATGTTAGAATGAATTACCAAGGATTACATGCCATATCACTAAACTTAGATTTATGAGTTTTGGGAAACTATCAGAACACAATGAGACAAATTTTGAAACTGCAATTTAAACAGAACAAAATTTAATGAATCATAAAATGAAGCCATAGCCAAACATGTGCAGGAAATTTATGCAAATATGATCACAAAACTATCAAATAACCCAACCTCGTCTATGATCATTTAAACATAATTGAAGTTGGCTCTTGCCTTGTCCGTCCTGAGCCCCACTTAACACTCCCTACCCAGCTTGGCTATGACTTAAAAACGAGGCTTGGCCCATGTGGGCCCAGTGCAAAACGAAAACGTGGACTCCCTTGTTTAAAAATGATTAAGAATTTTAAGACCTTGATAGCAAAGAGTAAAACTAAGTATGAAGCCCTTGTAAGTAGGGAGCCCTGTGTGACCTTACAGGTGGCATACCCATGAAGCCAAACCTGACTACAACAAGGGGCATCTAGCACATTCTAGGGGTTTAAGAAAGCAGAGACATTACTTTGCCAACAAAGGTCTGTCTAGTCAAGGCTGTGGTGTTGTCAGTAATCATGTATGAACATGACAGTTGGATTATAAAGAAAGCTGAGTGCTGAAAAATTGACACTTTTGAACTGTGGTGTTGGAGAAGACTCTTGAGAGTCCCTTGGACTGCAAGGAGATCCAACCAGTCCATCCTAAAGGAGATCAGTCCTGGGTGTTCATTGGAAGGACTGTTGTTGAAGCTGAAACTCCAATATCTTGGCTACCTGATGTGAGGAGCTGACTCATTTGAAAAGACCCTGATGCTGGGAAAGATTGAAGGCAGGAGGGGAAGGGGACGACAGAGGATGAGATGGTTAGATGGCATCACCGACTCAATGGACATGAGTTTGGGTAAACTCCAGGAGTCGGTGATGGACAGGGAGGTCTGGCGTGCTGCAATCCATGGGATTACAAAGAGTCAACATGACTGAGTGACTGAACTGAACTGAAGAAACTCTTCCTGCACGCAGGCTAAGTCGCTTCAGTCGTGTTTGACTCTGTGACCCTATGGACAGTAGCCTGCCAGACTCCTCTGACCATGGGATTCTCCAGGCAAGAATACTGGAGTGGGTTTCCATGCCCTCCTCTAGGAGGTCTTCTCAAGCCAGGGATTGAGCCTGAGTCTCTTATGTCTCCTGCTTCAGCAGGTGGGTTCTTTACCAGAAGTGCCACCAGGGAAGCCCCAAGAAAATAAAAGCCCAAAATGAGACTTGAAACCTTATTTTCTAATCTGTATCATCTAAAAATGGACTTTGCAGCATCAGGTTGGAAGAGGTACTCTGTGAGCTCTCCCTGGCCTAATCAAACTGCCATTGGCAACCGGCAAGCAGAACTTGAAGATGCCAGCAACACTGTGATGAGAGGAACTCTGAACCTCCTCTAATTTAATCTCACTTTTAAGAATTCCCAACTCTGGCTGCTGTATAATGACATTTTACAGTTTCAACTTTTCTTACAGGATGTAAAGCTTAGAGTTAGAATGATGGTGACTTTGATGTCATGAAAATTAATATTTAATGAAAAGCTTCCAAGATTATTTGAAAAATAAGTAACATGTATAAAACATTAACCTGAATTTTTTTTCAGTTCTTGCTTAGTTACAGCCCTCTGGTGACCTGACCAACCATTACCAAAAATAAGTAATCTCTGCATAATCTTGACCGTGTGTTTCATCTGATCCCCTTCCTTTAGTCAAACACATTGGTTATGCCACACCTGTGTTCAGTTAAATTATGCTTTGTTCTATTTTGTATGTGTAGGTATCTGTAGGTGTGAATACATGTTTGGTGTCACTTTGGGTCTGTTGTTTTAACTTCTTCTCTTTTAATTTGTTTGCCTGCATTGGGTCTAGTGCACTGGGTCTTTGCAACACTTAAGATCTTTGTTGCTGCATCCAGCACCTTTAGCCGCAGCATACACTCTCTTAGTTGCAGTATGTGGAACCTACTTCCCTGACCAGGGAACGAACCCAGGCCCCCTGCATTGGGAGTGCTGAATCTCAACCCCTGACCCCCAGGGAAGTCTCTGGCTCCTTATTAAGTTCCCAATTCTTTCATTCATAGAAGGGAGAAAAGAATAATAATAATACTTAGTTAATAAAACCATTCATTTATTTATAAATCTTTAACAAGTATGTCTTATGTGTTAGCCAATGTTCTAGATGCCAGGTGTTACAGTAATTAAAATACAGTAATTAAAATTTAATACAAGACAGACAATGAAAAATATAAATAAGTAAAATATATAGTGTGTTAGATGGTGTTGAGGCCATGGAGAAAGAACAGGAAAAAGAAACAGGAAGATTTGGGGTTACGGGGAGGAAGAAGGGGCTTCCATGGTGGCTCAGCAGTAAAGAATCCGCCTATAAGGCAGGAGATGTGGGTTCAGTCCCTGGGTGGGGAAGATCCCCTGGAGGAGGGCATGGCAACTCACTCCAGTATTCTTGCCTGGAGATTCCCATGGACAGAGGAGCCTGGCGGGCTACAGTCCATGGGGTCGCAGAGTTGGACATGAAGTGACTGAGCACGCACATGGGAAGAAGACATTTGAGTCAAGTGTAAAGGAGATGATGGGGCGGGAAGACATGCGGCTCCCTGAGGGGAAAGCAATCCAGGGAAAAGCAAAGGCAACCCCACGGGGCACACGTGTCACCTGGAATTGAGTGACACGACATGGAGGTCAGGCTGGCTGGCGTGGAATGAGGCAGAAGGGGTCTGCCAGCAGCTCCAGAGGAAGTGCACTATCACACCGAGCTTTTGAGACCGTTACAGAGACGTTGCCTTGTCTCCGGGTAAGCGGGGGCTGTTTGAGGACAGGGATGACGCGAGCTGGTTTCTGTTTGAGCAGAATCACTCTGCCGACTCTTTGGAGATCAGACTGTCCTGACCCTGTTTGTCAGACTTCTGCGATAATCCAGGCAAGAGACGACGGTGAACAGAGCCGACTGGCTGCAGTGGGGATGGTGAGCAGTGGTCAAGTTCTAGATGAAACTTTATGTTAGAGATGAAGATGTCCTCTGCGTGCTGGCAAACCAAGAGAGGGCCCTGACGTCTCTGGTCTTTGCAAATGGGAGAATGACATCGGCATTAACTGGAAGGAAAAAGACCACAGATGCAGCCTGTCCAGAGGGGAAGTTCACGGGCTCAGCTTGGGAATGTAAAGTTGGAGGTGCTTTTTAGACATGCGAGTTGCCATGTTGTATAGGCAGTGGGATATATATAAGTCTGAAATTTAGAGCAGAGGTCCAGGCTCAGAGAATTGTTGGTGTATTGATGACATTTAAAACCATGGGACTTGGCGAAATCACCAATGAAGTGATTATAGATTTTTTTTTAATGTCTTAGATATAAGACCTAGAAGACTCTAAGATTAAAAGTCAGGGAGATGTGGAGGTAACAGCCAAAGAGATGGAGAACAAACTGCTTTTGAGGTCAGAAGAAAGCCGGGCAAGTGTGACATTCGTGAAGCCAAATGAAGAAAGAATTTCGAGAGGGAAAGAGCAACCAACTGTGTCAAACAATCTAAATGAGTCAAGTAAAATGAGGAAACTGAATTGATGATTGGACTTAGCAATGTGTGGGTCAGGGTGACCCTGGACAGAGCAGTTTTAACAGAGTGGTGGGCCTTGAAACCATGATTGAGGACATTTAGCAGCAAGAAGGAAGAAATCAAAGCCACTAAGTACAGGCAATTCAATCAGAGATTTGTTTACCAGGCATCAGTAAAAGGTAAGGACCGAATGAGCTACTACATGGAAAGTGCTTTGAAATTATAAATGCACTATGTAATTGCTGGCTGTGATTATAAGAACCTGAATCTTCTGTGCTCTAAGGACATGGCTTTCAGAATGTCAGCCAGACTCAAGCATTTCTGTGCTCAGAGCCTTAGCAGCTCAGAAGACTGTGTTCTCACTATACTCATGGTTGTTCCAAGCAATCACTAAATCTTCCCCAAAAAATCAGAGTTCAAAGACTCGTCACAATGACAAGCATGGTCTACTCAACTCCCCTTCCCAATCTGGCTTTACAATCGCAATCACCCCCACAAAGTACAGAGTCAGGAAAAAAAAAAATCAAAGTTCTATACACAAAAGAAAGCTACAGATAGTCTTTAAGAAAAGAGGTCTTTGTCCTGCAAGGGTACAGAGCCTTGGAAAATTTCCAAATCAATCAACACATCTTAATTACGACATCAAGATAATATAAAATGAGAAGTTTCCAGTAAGAGAAGTGTCCTCACCCACTGCTAATGAGAGCAAATGCCCCTGATGGTTGTTGAAGGGCGCTGCGATTTTTCAAAATGAGCATCTGTCTTTTTCCCACTTGAGGATGTCAAGTGAATATTTTATGACTGAAGATGTGGGCGAGGTGTACTATGTGCCTGCAGGACTGAGCCCATAGACTCTAGGCAACATATTTCACCCCAGTTTTCCTCATTCCTTGGGGATCCAGGCCTATTGGAAGACTGCCCAACTCAGAGCATTCAGCATGAGAGGGCCATGGGGTCACACCTGAAACAAAGTCAGCTCTTACAGCACATAAGCTAAGGCTGAGGTTGGAAGACAGTCACCGACCCTTTCTCTTTCCCATAGACCTATCCACCAATTCATTCACTCAGCCCATGTACCAGGCTATAAACTCTAGGCCAGTACAGTTCAAAGGAGATATGATACAACTCACAGATGCAAAGCCTCATATGTGATTGTAAATTTTTTAGTAGCCAAAGAAGTAAAAAAATACAAGTGAAATTAATATTAGGAGTATGTTTTATTTAACTCAGTATATCCTAAGTCTTATCATTCCAACAAGTGTTATTGTTCTTGTTCTTGTTTAGTTGCTAAGTTGTGTCTGATTCTTTGCAACCCCATGGACTGTAGCCTTGGAGAAGGCAATGGCACCCCACTCCAGTACTCTTGCCTGGAAAATCCCATGGATGGAGGAGCCTGGTAGGCGGCAGTCCATGGGGTCGCTAAGAGTCAGACACGACTGAGCGACTTCCCTTTCACTTTTCACTTTCATGCATTGGAGAAGGCAATGGCAACCCACTCCAGTGTTCTTGCCTGGAGAATCCCAGGGACAGGGGAGCCTGGTGGGCTTCCGTCTATGGGGTCACACAGAGTCGGACACGACTGAGGCTACTTAGCAGCAGCAGAAGGACAGTAGCCTGCCGGGTTCTTCTGTCCTCCACTATCTCCTGGAGTTTGCTCAAATTCACGTCCACTGAGTCGGTGGCACCATCGAAGCATCTCATCCTCTGTTGTCCCCTTCTCCATTTGCCTTCAATCTTTCCCAACAAGTAATCAATTTTAAAAAAGTTATGAAGACTATAAAATTATTTTTCATTTTTTGTACTAAAATCTTCGAAACTCAGTGTCTGCCTTATACTTCTAGCACATCTCAATTCAGAGTACCCACATTTCCAGCACTTGATAGCCACAAGTGGCCCGTGGCTAACCCTATTGGCCAGGACACATCTAGGTACTGGGGATTCCACAAGGAACGAATCACAGATCTTGCCTTGGAGAAGCCTATGGAAATGGCGGGGTGGACAGGGTTCAGACAAGTAACCAGGCTATTAGAATTGTGCCAAAATGGAGATAAAGGCAGAGTGTCCGTGGCTTGCAGGAAAATAGCTCCTAACAGGATCTGAGTGGGTGGGGTCAGAAAGACTAATTTAGGAAGTGAGATGTTAGCTGAGCCCCCCAAAGTATGTAAGAATTAAAGGAGCAGAGAGGCAGGGAAGGGCATAGGAAATGCACAGCTCAGACTGCAAATTCTGAGAAGAAGAGAGACCATGGCATGTTCTGTGAACTGCAAAGCATTCATTATCACCAGAAGTTGGAATCTGAGAAGGAGACTAAGAAGTCTTCCAAGTAAAGACAAACCAGACCACACAAAAGGCTCTGTGAGCCCTAGTGAGACGATCGGGCTTCCTCCTGATGGAGATGGGAGTCCTTAAAGAATTCTGAGGAGGTGTCTTGGTTGCCCAATTTTCCAACTTCACCTGCTCCAAGCCCATCTTTTTAATTGAGGAATGGTTGACTCATACAGGTGAGGGAAGCTGCTTGGCGTTGCCAGCTGGCTGATGGCAGAACTGGAGACCCAGACCCATAGAGTCTCTCCACAGCCCCTGCCGCTTCAGGACACACATGTGTCCTAGCAGAAAGGGAAGTGCCATTGCTCCACACTGCAGATGAGGTACCAGAGCCCCTCGTACCAGACTGTGAGGCAAGACGGCCAGGAACTAACCCCAGGCAAAGGAAAGGGCGTTGTCCAAGAGGGGCACCGTCTCACCTGCTGAATTTCTGGGCAGCCAGCTCTGGGTTCTCTTCACCTGCCTGATCCCAGGGTTGGAGTACAAGAAAGTGTAAATGAGATCAGGGCCAATAGCCTGAGCCCCTGCTGGCTGTACCTCTGGCCACCTTGTGAGGGAGGGCTGGCCCTGCCCAGAGAGGTAGCAGATGAGACAGGGTCTGAAATGTGTCCATGTTTGTTTGAAAACAACAGCATTTGAAATGGATGCAAGGTAGGCAAACTAAGCACCTAGACTGAGGCATTCTTGACCTCAACATGCCAGGAGTGTACAAAGCCACAGGATAAATGCGTGTCCTCCAGTTGTGTCCATGTAAATGTTATTTTATCTATTTATTTTGGCTGTGCTGGGTCTCCATTGCTGGGCAGGCTTTTCTCTAGTTGCAAAGAGCAGGGGCTACTCTCTAGCTGCAGTGCATGGGTTTCTCATTGCTGTGGCTTTTCTTGTTGCAGAGCAGAGGCTCTGGGCATGACAGCTTCAGCAGTTGCAGCTCCCAGGCTCTAGAGCAGAGACTCAAAAGTTGTGGCTCACAGGCTTAGTAGCTCCTGAGCATATGGAATCTTCCCAGAGCAGGGATCAAACCCATGTCTACAATAAAAGGTGGATTCTTTACCACTAAGCCACTAGGGAAGCCCTGAATGTTATTTTTATATGAAAACAGAGGGTACGTTCTGGACTCCCTATCTCACTTGCTGAATTTCTGAGCAGGGTCAGTCCTCACCCCATTTCTTGAGGTGGCCTGGTGTTACAGCCTGTGAGGCTCAGTTCAGTCACTCAGTCGTATCCAATGCTTTGAGACCCCATGGACTGCAGCACGCCAGGCTTCCCTGTCCATCACCAACTCCCAGAAATTGCTCAAACTCATGTCCATTCAGTCGGTGATGCCATCCAACCATCTCATTCTCTGTCATCGTGTTTTCCTCCTGCCTTCAATCTTTCCTAGCATCAGGGTCTTTTCCAGTGAGTCAGCTCTTCACATTAGATGGCCAAAGGATTGGAGCTGCAGCTTCAGCCTCAGTCCTTCCAATGAATATTCAGGACTCATTTCCATTAGGATTGACTGATTTGATCTCCTTGGAGTCCAAAGGAGTCCCAAGAGTCTTCTCCAATACCTCAGTTTAAAAGCATCAATTCTTTGGCACTCAGCTTTCTTTATAGTCCAACTCTCATATCCACACATAACTCCTGGAAAAACCATAGCTTTGACTAGACAGACCTTTGTTAGTAATTTCTAACTTTGTTAGTAATTTCTCTGCTTTTTAATATGCTGTCTAGGTTTGTCATAGCTTTTCCTCCAAGGAGCAAGTATCTTTAATTTCATGGCTATAGTCACAATCTGCAGTGATTTTGAGAGCCCCCCAAAATAAAGTCTGCCACTGTTTCCACTGTTTCCCCATCTATTTGCCATGAAGTGATGGGACCGGATGCCATGATCTTAGTTTTCTGAATGTTGAGCTTTAAGCCAACTTTTCCCCTCTCCTCTTTCACTTTTATCAAGAAGCTCTTTAGTTCTTCTTTGCTTTCTGCCATAAAAGTGGTGTCATCTGCATATCTGAGGTTATTGATATTTCTCCAGCAATCTTGAATCCAGCTTGTGCTTCATCCAGCCCAGTATTTCTCATGATGTACTTTGCATATAAGTTAAATAAGCAGGGTGACAATATACAGCCTTGATGTACTCCTTTTTCTATTTGGAACCAACCTGTTGTTCCATGTCCAGTTCTAACTGTTGCTTCCTGACCTGTATACAGATTTCTCAAGAGGCAGATCAGGTGGTCTAGTATTCCCATCTCTTGAAGAATTTTCCACAGTTTATTGTGATTCACACAGTCAAAGGCTTTGGCATAGTCAATAAAGCAGAAATAGATGTTTTTCTGAAACTCTCTTGCTTTTTCAATAATCCAGCGGATGTTGGCAATTTGATCGCTGGTTCCTCTGCCTTTTCTAAAACCAACTTGAACATCTGGAAGTACATGGTTCATGTACTGTTGAAGCCTGACTTAGAGAATTTTGAGCATTACTTTGCTAGTGTGTGAGATGAGTGCAATTGTGCAGTAGTTTGAGCATTCCCTGGCATTGCCTTTCTTTGAGACCATCAGAGCAAGACCCATATTCTTCCACAGCCAGTCCCTCCCATCAGGAAGCTTCCACAAGCCCCTTATCCTTATCCATCAGAGGACAGACAGAATTGAAACCAGAATTACAGAAAACTAACCAAACTAACCAAACTGATCACTTGTATCACAGCCCTGGCTACATCAATGAAACTCTGAGCCATGCCATGTAGGGCCAACAGAAGGGTCATGGTGGAGAGTTCTGACAAAATGTGGTCCACTGGAGAAGGGAATGGCAAACTGCTTCAGTACTCTTGCCTTGAGAACCCCATGAAAAGGCAAAAAGATATGACATTGAAAGATGAACTTCCCAGGTCAGTAGGTACCCTATGCTACTGGAGAAGAGTGGAGAAATAGCCCCAGAAAGAATGAAGAGGTTGAGCCAGAGCAAAAACAATGCCCAGTTGTGGATGTGGCTGGTGATGGAAGTAAAGTCTAATGCTGTAAACAACAATACTGCATAGGAACCTGGGATGTTAGGTCCATGAATCAAGGAAAACCAAAAGTGGTCAAACAGGAGATGGCCTGTGAGGAAGGGAGAGCTTATTAACCTGTTCCTCAGGGTCAGGAAGATTACGTGATTCCTCTAAAGATACCTGGGAAGTTGGTAGAGAAACCAAGTTTAGGACCCACATCTTCTGATTTCTTGTCCATCAGAGTAGAAATGGGCAAGGAGAAACAATAACCCCATAGGAAGCTGGTTCAAGGCCACAGACAAGTAAGCTGGTTCACAGCCTACTTCTTCCACTATATGGCTTAATGCTTTTGGGTGTGGATGTGTTTATAGCTCTAGGGCTACTCTTTCAAGTCTAAATATTCCCAGGAAGTGTTCAGTCTTAAAATACTATCCATTAACAGAAATTACCTAAGGTCAGGACTGGGGCACAGAAAAACGTTGGTAGCAAGGGGCCAGGATGAGAGCCCAGGAGGGCATCACTGGGCTCTGAGGGAGTGACAGCAAGGCACAAAGGCTGGCTTTGTGCTCCCCAGTTTCCTGGAACTAGTCTACAGCCACAGAGCAAACACTTGCTGAGCCCGCAATGCATGCGAGGCAGCGTGCTACCCGGCATGGGACATGTGAAGAAGTGTAAGGGACGTCTTCTGCCCTCTGTGTGCTCAGATTTTAGCTGGGAGTGCGTTAGTTTTCTGTTGATGGTATTAAAAATTACCACAAAAGTGGCTGGAAACAACACACATTTATTGTCTTGTAATTCTGGGGTAGATCACACTGGGTTGTGTGTTATCAGGGCTGGGTTCCCTTCTGGAGTATCCGTGTCCTTACCTTTTCAGCTTCTAGAGGCCATCTGCAAGGTTTCCCAGCTGGCACAGTGGAAAAGAATCTGTCTGTCAATGCAGGAGGTACAGGAGATGCAGGTTCAATCCCTGGGCCGGACATATCCCCTGGAATAGAAAATGGCAACCAGTTCCAGTACTCTTGCCTGGAGAATCCCATGGACGGAGGATCCTGGTAGGCTACAGTTCATGGGGTTGCAAAGAGTCACACATGACTCAGAGACTTCACTTTTACTTTTAAGGATCCTTGTGATTACCCTGAGCTCATGTGAATAATCCAAGATTATCTCCTCATCTCAGCATCAGCTGATCTTGAATCTCAACTCCATCTGCAACTCTCATTCCCCTTTGCCTTGTAACATCACAGTCCAGGCCAGGGATTAGGACACGGATGTCTTTGGTGGGTGTGGGGAGCATGACTCTGTCAAACACAGGGAGGTTAAACACTCAGATATAAAATTAATTCTGAATAAGGTAAGAACTGCACAGGTGATAAGTGTCATGGGGTTCAAGTAGGGAAAGATCACTTCCTTCAGGGAACATCAGGAAAGGCTCCCCAAGCCAAGGGGCTGTGTGATGGGCATAAGGTACCAAGACACTCAATGAGATGAAGACATAGATCTCTGTGATCCCACTCATCCATCCAGTGCTGGAACGTTTTGTCCCACAGAAGCAGCAGCATCAAGAGCAGCAAGAGAGGCAAAGGCTGAGCTGGGGCTGAGGGTGCCTGTGGAAATCTCTGCTGAGATGACTTCCTGGGGACAAGCCACAGCTGGCTTGGATGCCCCACCAACAAATGCAGCTTTGCCCCAGAGGCTCTGGGCAGCAATGGAAGGCTGACTGAACAGCACATCCAGTGATGATGGAGGGACTGTGGGTACAGAGAGCTATGAGGCGAGAAGGGCCGCATTTTCAACAACCCAGATGGAGGTAAAAAGGGAGGGGATGAGGCTGGTGGCAAGAGGACCAGAAAAATGGCCCAGACACATGGGCATCTCGCAGGTAGAATGAAGAGACGGATGGGCTGCAGAGAGGTGGGTGAGGAGAGACACACAGCCGTGGTGATGGGCGAGGGAAGAAAAGAGGCAGTTTAGGAACAGGAGTCTTGCATGGGCAAGATCCCAGGAGGGCAAGGTCTTCTGGCTGTGACAGTACAGGCATCAGGAGTTCTTGGAGGTGTGGAAGGAACTAATATCTATGATCAAGAGCGGTGTCATAAAGAGAGGGACATGCAGATTCAACATTGGGTCATAGCCTCTTTAAGGGTCTGGTGGAGGGAGAAGCCACTGAAGGAGAGGGAAGCAAAAAGGCCCCATGGGTCATCCTCCCAGAGCAGGGCTGCCCTGCACCCGATGATGTTATTAATATACAAGCACCATATCAGGCAGGTGGTGTGCTAAATTGTTACCATCCATAGCATTTACTATCAGCAAGCTGTTGCTGTTTAGTCCTAGGCTATCAGGAAACAAACAGCCAGGAAGGCTCTGAGAGGCAAGAACAGTGGGTCAGAAGGTCCCAGCCTGCACTCCGCCAGGAAAGGAAAGGAAAGGAAAGCTTGAGAGAGCACTACAGGCTCCCTTTCTCCACCAGGCAGGTCAGGAGGGCTGCCCACCCTTGGAGGGAGCACTTCAGAGAGGACCGACTCGGGGCAGAAGCCAGTTCTGAGGCCCCAGGGCCCCTTTCTGGTGTCCCCATCGGCTGTTCTCTGTAACATCCTTTAGGCAACTGTGTGTCCACAGTCTCTGGCACAATGTCCCGTGTGCAATGGAGCTGCCAGCTGTATGGTGTGCAAGGAGAGATGAAAGAGGAGGACCGGGCAGCCAGAGCATTTCCCATCATAGTATTTCCCCACAAGAAATGAGGCTGTGGTGCAAGGAGACATACCATGCTGTCTCCTTATATGGAAGGCAAACGTTAAATTCCTGTGTATTGCTACAGGTCAGTATAGAGGTCGCCCTCAAGGGTCAGCAGTAGTGACCAGGGTGGAACACGAGGGGGGCTTCTGAGGACTGAGAATGCCCTCTTTCTGGGTCTGGGACTGGTTCCATGAAGGTGAAAACTCATCAAGCTGTGCTCTTATGGTTTGTACGTTTTTCTGGATGTATATTACATGCAGATGAAAGACTGTTATTTTCAAAACTGCTGTTGTGGAAATGCCCTTGCCCCTGTGTGACAGGTCAGGAGTGTTGAGTTAGGAAGAGGGGCAGTGATGCCAAAGAGAGGGAAAAGGAACACAGAAAGAAACCTTGACCCTCCTGCAAAAGGGCCACGATGAGCTTTTCTCCAAAGGAGGGAATCGGTTTGATGCAGGAAGCTGCCAACTACACGAGCTCACCAGGTATAGTCAGGGTGACAGACAGCTTTGGAGTTCCCTGCTTGTCACGTGAGGAAGGCGCTGTGGGCCCCACAATGAGCAAGATGCTTGGTTCTCGGTGCTGGTCAGTTATATGTGCCAACTTGGCTGGGTTATGATGCTGAGTTATTAGGTCAAATGCTCACCAGGGTGTTACTGGAAATTTTTTTTAAGATATGATTAACATTTACAATCAGTTGACTTTTATCACTTAGGCTCTTGGCTGAGATCATCTGTCACAATTAGTTGACATAAGGTAAAAGCAGATTATCCTCCATATGGGTGGGCCATATCCAATCAGTTGAAGGGCTTAAGAGCAAAGACTTGAGGTTTCCCCTAAAAGAAGAACTTCTGCCTCTAGACTGAAACATAGAAATTCTGCCTTGGGCTGACAAACTTCAGACTCTTATTTGAATATCCAGATTGCCCTACAGACTTTGGATTTGACAGCTCCCACAGTGGTATGAGCCAGTTTATATAAATATTGCTTCATATGGTTCCTATGTGTATCGGTTTACACCATTGGCTCTGTTTCTCTGGGGATCCCTGATGAAGACGGTTTCCAGTAGACCACTCTCCAGGGTCTCAGAGTATCTTTCTTGGGCCTCCTCTGAGAGCAGACAAGGTAGGCGCAGCTCTTCCATTTGAGGGCTGGAGCCTACAGTGAGTGTCTCTTTTCTAAGAAAAAGGAAATCCACAACCAGTCCAAGGAGCTACATGCCGGCTTTGCCCTCTTTACTCTTAATCCAGCAAATGTCAGGCACATTCTATCAGCACTGATAAAGAAGTTATGGGAGAAGAAAATATTAGGAGAAACCTACATGCTTCCAGCTTTTCCTGCTGGGCTTACTTATATGACTTTTTCAGAGGGTCCCCAGAAACCCCCAGTAAACAACCACATTCCTACAAGTATGTCTTATTGTTGTTAGTTGCTAAGTCATGTCCGACTTTTGCCATCCCATGGACTGCAGCCCATCAGGCTCCTCTGTCCATGGGATTCTCCAGGCAAGACTTCTGGAGTGGGTTGCCATTTCCTACTCCTGGGAATCTTCCCTACCCAGAGGTTAGACCCCAGTCTTCTGCATTGGCTGGCGGGCTCTTTATCACTGAGCCATCAGGGAGGCCCACAGTTATATCTAAACCCACCGAAACTCTGACCCAGTTAGATACAGCAGAGGAACTAGGGGAAACAAACACGGTGTTTGTAGGGCTTTAATCTCCAAACCCTGAAATATTGTGGAGATGTTTTATCTTCCATTGCACACGGAGGAGATTAAAAAGCCATGATAAATGGTGTACTCTCCGGGAGGGAATGCCATATATAGGGCAATACATAATTTCCTGCTTCTGGTACCGTTCGGGATAATTGTCCTGGTAACGTGAAAATGGGAGGGATATTAATTTAAGATTAAAGCACAATTATAAGCCCTGTCATACTGCTAATTTCTTTTAAATGTTCCTCTGAATAATTCCACCTTTGCAAGATGGAATAAGCACACAATTAAAAACTGCATTAAATAAATGAATAACTAATTAATGAATAAAAAGAACTCTGAAAATAAAATGGGCCATGCAAATTCTAAACAATAATTTTAACAGCAGGCCAGAACTTAATCCTTCAGATCTTTGAATGAATTGCACTTGGATACAGACAGATAGCATCTCCCTCTAGATTTAGCTCTCAAATAGCTGTGCTCTTTGTTCACATCCTGCCCAGCAGCAGATTTAGGTGCAAGACACTGCAGGCGATGAGGGGGCTGCCTAATTGACCAACCTCAACACCCTTCCAATCTTAACACCATTGCCTCATCCATAATGCCTGAAATTCTATACTTTCCTTTGTCCTCCAGCCAGAAATCTTACCAAGGTGATTCTGCCATTGAATAGGAATTCCATTAGAAAATGCAAATACTCCTATAAAGCCGAAGGTGGATCATTCCTTAGCACATTAGTATGAATCAATTTAATCAGATTGCTTTCCTCCCAACACCTCTTGGTGTTGGAGGCCAACTTCTTGGAAGAGTGGGATGAGAGAGAGAGGAGTAGTCATTTTGCAAGAAAGGCTAATGGTAAGTAGAGAACAGGAGATCCGCCAAGTTCTGTAGTGTTTTGAGAGCCCAGGGAAGGTAAGAGATAAGACACCATGATGAGTCTTCCTTACATGTCCACAAGGAGCTGAGACTTGGATGAGCCATATGGATGAGAAAGAAAAGGAGTGTGCTTATCCAAGGGTGTATCTGTCAAATGAAGGTCATCACGATGATGTGAATTTGCCAGTTGAGGAAAACTGAGACCTTGTTAATAACCCAAGAATGGGAGAGAAGAATTACAGGCTTTGTCCATCTGACTCCAAAATCCATGTTCTTTCAACCATACCACACTTCCTCACAGCAACTTATCAATTAGATGTGATTGCTCTCATTTTTTAAGTGAGCAAGTCAAGGCTTCTAAAGACGAAAGAAGAAGGGAATCATTCAGTAGCCCCACATGTGAAAACATCAGGCTTGTGCAGTAACTGCAAATACTGAAGCCTCTCGTCCTGCAGGTTGAAACAGAAGGAGACGAGGCTGAAATGTGTCGGTGAGATTGCAGGAACCAGGAAGAACCACTAAGGCTGTGCACAGATAAGAATCAAGCTTAGAGCCTCACTCCCAGGATCTAACAGGATGTCCTGACCTGAAACGAAGTCAAGGTGCCCAGCCTGGGAGGGAGTCCAAGTCACACCTGAAACCCCTGTCTTCACTTTCAGACCATTTTGCTCTAACAGCCGTTGATAAGAGATGCAATTAACAGCTCTGTTATCAGGAGCAAATAACCAATATAAAAGCCTGCAGTTATTAAAATTATCACTGAAGTCTGGAAGAGGATTAGAAGATAACCTTTTTCTCCAAGTGCCAGGAAAAAGGGAAAGGGCTTGGGAAAGGTGTCTAACTCCTACCCAAGGAGCATTCTCCTGAGGCCAGCGGCAGACATCACAGAGCCCAGGGCCACCTGGGACAACGGGCGTGTGCGGCTCTGCATGCACCTGGTAAGACCTCACAGGAAACCCTCACAGGCTAGAAGCCCGCTAACAGCCTGGCCTGTGACCCCCGCCCGCGCAGCAGAGCCTTCTCAGCTGGCCACCACCAGCCCCAGTGGGTCCCTAGAGCCATCCCGCCCTCAGCTCTGCCCCAGCTGGCCCCCCAACTCCAGCCCTTCCCCAGCTCCCCCTGCTCATTGACATCTTCATCTCCTGGGTCACCACCACTCAAGCTTCCCAGATCCACTGGGAGAAGGGATTCCCAGCAGGATCCCCTCTTTCTCCATCAATCTTCACCCCTTGCTCTCCCCTAGCCTGTATCCATCTCCTCAGTCTCCTCTCCTTCCTAGAGCTTTCCTGATAAACTCAGAGACACCTCTGAGACACCACATCTCACTCTTGGCATTTGTCATGCAAGTCACGGGGCTATGGCAGTGCCTGGTGGTCATTCACATCTTAAATTCCCACTACATTCCAGGCACTGTGGAGGTACCAGGTGCCCAGTAATGAACAACAAAGCACCACCTTGGGCCTTGCAATCAAAAGCCTTTGAAAGCAAGACCAGGCTGTATCCATGTACCTAATCCCAGCCCCTAGTAGGGTCTCCCCGACACAGTAGGTAATCAAACAGCAATATTAAAGTTAAAGGGCATATTGACAATTTACAGAGGTTTTTGATTACTGTCTTAAGATGCTTAAGTGTTAACAGCCAAAAGAGAATCAATAGGTTTTCCATTATAGATAACATATTTGCATTTTAATGAGAACCATTAAACCCTTAATCATCACTGTTGCCCTCCCGCCAAGTCCCTACACCCTAGTGTTAAGATTTCAGTTTCTGGAAGGCCTAAGAGGGAGATATTTTAAAGAGAAGCCCCTTCAAACCACACTAAATTATCAGTCTCCTAGGCTAGGCACATAAACATAAAAAATAGGCCTTGGTGGTCCCATCTGGAACACACCCCCCCAACCCGTGCACACACATACATCAGTTAATACAGTGCCCTGCTTTACATTTTTTGGAAATCTAAAACTTGCAGCCCAAAGCCAAATTCAGCCCACAGATGTCCTTTAAGGCTGCACATTATTTCATAAAATCTGAATTTCACATGATGCCTGTCTCAGTGTGCCACACGTTCACCACTCTCTATATTGACATCTGGCCCTAAGCAACAGATTTCTGTTACTTGCCTGCCCCTCACCCCCACCCTGAGAGGCATTTGGAGTTTTCATTCTTGATTAATATGTAACTGTTTAAAAACAATTTGATGACTACAATAACCCCTTGAGCTAAGTTCAGTTCAGTTCAGTCGCTCAGTCGTGTCCGACTCTTTGCGACCCCATGAAATACAGCGCGCCAGGCCTTCCTGTCCATCACCAACTCCAGGAGTTCACTCAAACTCATGTCCATTGAGTCAGTGATGCCATCCAGCCATCTCATCCTCTGGCATCCCCTTCTCCTGCCCCCAATCCCTCCCAGCATTAGAGTCTTTTCCAATGAGTCAACTCTTCGCATGAGGTGGCCAAAGTACTGGAGTTTCAGCTTTAGCATCAGTCCTTCCAATGAACACCCAGGACTGATCTCCTTTAGGATGGACTGCTTGGATCTCCTTGCAGTCCAAGGGACTCTCAAGAGTCTTCTCTGACAGCACAGTTCAAAGGCATCAATTCTTCAGCTATCAGCTTTCTTCACAGTCCCACCCTCACATCCATACATGACCACTGGAAAAACCATAGCCTTTGACTAGACGGACCTTTGTTGGCAAAGTAATATCTCTGCTTTTTAATATGCTCTCTAGGTTGGTCATAACTTTCCTTCCAAGGAGCAAGCACCTTTTAATTTCATGGCTGCAGTCACCATCTGCAGAAAAGGCAATGGCACCCCACTCCAGTACTCTTGCCTAGAAAATCCCATGGGCGGAGGAGCCTGGTGGGCTGCAGTCCATGGGGTCACTAAGAGTCGGACACGACTGAGCAACTTCACTTTCACTTTTCACTTTCATGCATTGGAGAAGGAAATGGCAACCCACTCCAGTGTTCTTGCCTGGAGAATCCCAGGGACGGGAGAGCCTGGTGGGCTGCTGTCTATGGGGTCACACAGAGTCGGACACGACTGAAGTGACTTAGCAGCAGCAGTAGCAGTCACCATCTGCAGTGATTTTGGAGCCCCCAAAAATTAAGTCTGACACTGTTTCCACTGTTTCCCCATCTATTTCCCATGAAGTGATGGGACCGGATGCCATGATCTTCATTTTCTGAATGTTGAGCTTTAAGCCAACTTTTTCACTCTCCTCTTTCACTTTCATCAAGAGGCTCTTTAGTTCTTCTTCACTTTCTGCCATAAGAGTGGTGTCATCTGCATATCTGAGGTTATTGATATTTCTCCCGGCAACCTTGATTCCAGCTTGTGCTTCTTCCAGTCCAGCGTTTCTCATGATGTACTCTGCATATAAGTTAAATAAGCAGGGTGACAATATAAATAGCCTTGACGTACTCCTTTTCCTATTTGGAACCAGTCTGTTGTTCCATGTCCTTTCTAACTGTTGCTTCCTGACCTGCGTATAGGTTTCTCAAGAGGCAGGTCAGGTGGTCTGGTATTCCCATCTTTTGAAGAATTTTCCACAGTTTATTGTGATCCACACAGTCAAAGGCTTTGGCATAGTCAATAAAGCAGAAATAGATGTTTTTCTGTAACTCTCTTGCTTTTTCCATGATCCAGCAGATGTTGGCAATTTGATCTCTGGTTCTTCCGCCTTTTCTAAAACCAGCTTGAACATCTGGAAGTTCACGGTTCATGTATTGCTGAAGCCTGGCTTGGAGAATTTTGAGCATTACTTTACTAGCATGTGAGATGAGTGCAATTTGAGCATTCTTTGGCATTGCCTTTCTTTGGGATTGGAATGAAAACTGACATTTTCCAGTCCTGTGGCCACTGCTGAGTTCTCCAAATTTGCTGACATATTGAGTGCAGCACTTTCACAGCATCATCTTTTAGGATTTGAAATAGCTCAACTCGAATTCCATCACCCTCACTAGCTTTGTTTGTAGTGATGCTTCCTAAGGCCCACCTGACTTCACATTCCAGGATGTCTGGCTCTAGGTCAGTGATCACACCATCATGATTATCTGGGTCGTGAAGATCTTTTTTGTACAGTTCTTCTGTGTATTCTTGCCCCTTCTTCTTAATATCCTCTGCTTCCGTTAGGTCCATACCATTTCTGTCCTTTATCGAGCCCATCTTTTCATGAAATGTTCCCTTGGTATCTCAAATTTTCTTGAAGAGCTCTCTAGTCTTTCTCATTCTGTTGTTTTCCTCTATTTCTTTGCACTGATCACTGAGGAAGGCTTTCTTATCTCTCCTTGCTATTCTTTGGAACTCTGCATTCAAATGCTTATATCTTTCCTTTTCTCCTTTGTTTTTTGCTTCTCTTCTTTTCACGCTATTTGTAAGGCCTCCTCAGACATCCATTTTGTTTTTTTTGCATTTCTTTTCCATGGGAATGGTCTTGATCCCTGTCTCCTGTACAATGTCACGAACCTCTGTCCATAGTTCATCAGGCACTCTATCAGATCTAGTCCCTTAAATCTATTTCTCACTTCCACTGTATAATCATAAGGGATTTGATTTAGGTCATACCTGAATGGTCTAGTGATTTTCTCCACTTTCTTCAATTTAAATCTGAATTTGGCTTGAGCTAAGTAGGGGTTATTATTATTTCCCCTATTTGGGGTTGAGGAAACTGAAGGTCAGGGAAGAAGTGAACGACTTTGCCATTTTCAGTCACTGTTTTCTGAGGTCCATGTTGGCCTGGTTTGTGAGGCTTCAATAGGCTAGGTTGGCAGCAATCACCAGTGACTGCCTTCAAGGCATTGATGGCCTATAGGGTCCAGCTTCCTTCAGGGAGTCTTAATCTGGCCTCCATGCACCCTAGAGGTTGTAGAGATAGTATTTCAAGGGTTCCACTGGCTTCTGAAAACAGCACACAATTTTTGTGGACATAGATACACTGAGAAAAATGCTTGCAGCTTTCATTGGCTCTCAGGGAATGTTAGCAGTGCAGGCTGACCACCTGATTGGCAATTATTTCCTGGAGAAGATTTCTATCCAATCCACAATGTGCAAAGCCACCTGGCAGAGTTTAGGGGATTGCCGGTGGTTTGCAGTTAACCAAGAAAAAGAACCATGATATGCTCTTGATAGTAGTCCCCCAGATTATGTCTGGACTGGGGAGTAAGAGGGTCGCAGTGTAGAGGGATCTATACAGCCTTTATGAATGTCTCACCTGGAAAGAGACTCAGGCCTTTCTGAATGATCCCCCTCTCAAAGAAACATGCAATATTTCCCAGAAGCAGAAGTAGGAAGACATAGTATCTTAGCAAAATTTGTCAAAACCAACAGGAAGTTAAGGCACTGAAAATGTCCATAGATGGTATGAGACAGGCAAATCTAGGAAAAATGACTACGCAATACAGATTCAACAGGCCTCACTGAAACAAGCATGTAAGGCCCTCTCTTCCCACTGGAGCTTCTCCCTAGATCTTGTCCCTTTTTTCACCCTTGTAATCTTCCTGATCCAGTTCCAGAGGAGATCTACCCAGCAAAAATGACTCCAAAGAAAGAATGTAAACTTGCTTCCACTAAAGTCTTAAGAATTAGTGGAGCTTAAAAATATCCTACTGTGCTTTTCTCCCATGGGCTTTGCTTTTTATGAATAATGGAATAGAAAGTCAAAGGAATGAATCTCTACCTGAGCAATTTCTGATATCAATCCACCAGTGGTTTGGAGTGAGACATATTTTGTTGCCTTTGTAAGCATATCTGGACAAGCATGGAATAGTGCAGCCAAATATAGAAGATCTGGACTTGGAGTCAGGAGAACAATTATTTTCTATGGCAGGTTTTTTTATAAGTTTCCACTTAGAGAAAAGATACCTTGTCCTTTAAAAGCAGAGAGAGCAAGTCAAGCTCTTTGGTTTAAAAATCCCTAAAGGAGTTCTAATGTCCTTTAGTGTCTAAAAAAAAAAAAAACTAAAAAAAGATCAATGAAAGTAAAATCTTAAAAAGAAAAAAAGATAAACAAAATAGACAAACTTTTAGAGAAACCAACCAAGAATAAACCAATAAACCAACTAATCTCATGTAAAGCTTGGTCTCAATAAAATAAGATGAAAGAAATAAATAAAGAAAAAAAGAAAAACCTCCCAACAAAGAAAATTCCAAACCAGATGTACCAACCAAACATTTAATAAAGAATTAACATCAATTCTTCTCAAACTCTTTCAAAAATAGAAGAGGAGGGAAATTTCCAAATTCATTTTATGAGACCAACATTAGCCTAATGACAAAACCAGACAAGGACACTACAAAAAGAGAAAGTGACAGGCCAATATCCTTGATGAATATAGATGTAAAAAACCCTCAATGAAATATTAGCAAGATGAATTCAACAATACATCAAAAGAATTAAATGCAATGATTAAGTGGGATTTATTCTAGGGATGTAAGGAGAAGGCAATGGCAACCCACTCCAGTACTCTTGCCTGGATGGAAATCCCATGGACAGAGGGGCCTGGTAGGCTGCAGTCCATGGGGTCACTGAGAGTCAGGCACGACTGAGCGACTTCACTTTCACTTTTCACTTTCCTGCATTGGAGAAGGAAATGGCAACGCACTCCAGTGTTCTAGCCTGGAGAATCCCAGGGACAGAGGAGCCTGGTGGGCTGCTGTCTATGGGGTCTCACAGAGTCAGACACGACTGAAGCGACTTAGCAGCAGCAGTAGCAGCAAGGATGGCTCAACATTTGCAAATCAATACTGTAATAAAACATATTAACAAAATAAAGGATACAAATTATGTCAGCATCTCAACAGTTGCAGAAAGAGCATCTAACAAAATTCACCTTCAATAATTTTTCTTTAAACAAACCAGGTACAGAGGGAATATCCCTCAGCATGCGGGCATGCTGTGCTCAGTCATGTCCAACTCTCTGCAACCCTATGGACCATAGTTGTCAGGTGCCTCTGTCCATGGGATTCTCCAGACAAGAATAGTGGAGCTGGTTGCCAACTCCTCCTCCATGGGATCTTCCCAGCCCAGGAGGGATTGAACGCTCATCTCCTGGGTCTCCTGCTTTGGCAGGTGGATTCTTTACCACTGAGCCACCTGGGAAGCCCATACCTCAGCATAATAAAGACCATATATGACAAATCCAAATCGTATTTAATGGAAGAAAGCTGAAAGCTTTTCTTCTAAAATCAGAAACAAGACAAGGATACTCACTCTCTCAACTTTTGTTCAACATAGTAATGAAAGGCCTAGCCAGGGCAGTTAAAAAAGGAAAATAAATAAAAGGCGTCCAAATTGGAAAGGAAGAAGTAAAATTGTCTCTATTTGCTGATGGCCTGGTATTATGCATAGAAAGGCCTAAAGACAGCACCAAAATAATAATATCTCTGTTAGAACTAGTAAATGAATTCAGTAAAGTTCCACAATTAAAAAATTAATATTCAAAAATCAGTCACATTTCTATATGGTAATAGGAAATAGTCTCACTTACAGTTGCATCAAAAGGAATAAAACACTTTGGAACAAATTTAACCAAGGAAACAAACTGTAAGACATAGATGAAAGAAATTGAAGAAGACACAAATAAGTGGAAAGATATTCTATAGTCATGGATTGGAATAATTAGCATTGCTAAAATATTCATAATACCCAAAGCAATCTACAAATTCAAGGTAATTCCTATCAAAATTCTAATGGCATGTTTCACATAAATAGAAAAATAATCTTAACATTTGTATGGAACCACACATAAAAAAGTAATAGTCAAAGCAACGTTGAGAAAGAAGAACAAAACTGGAAACACCTCACTTTCTAATTCCTAACTATATTACAAGATATAGTAATCATAACAGTACGATATCAGCATAAAAACAGACTTTATACCAATGGAACAGAATGAGAGCCCAGAATTAAACTCATATGTTAAGAGTGAATTAATTTATGACAAAGGAGCCAAGAATATACAATGGGGGAAGGAAAGTCTCTTCAGTAAAGACCTTGGGAAAATTAGACAGTCATATGCAAAAGAAAGAAACTGGACCCCTACCTTATACCATACACAAAAATCAACTCAAAATGAATTAAAGACGTGAATGTAAGGTCTGGAACCATGGAACTTCTGGAAGAAAACATAGAGGGTATCTCCTTGACTTTGGTCTTAATGGTGATTTTTTTTTTCTTTTGGATTTGATGTCAAAAGCAAAAAAGCAGCTTAAGCAAAAATCAAGTGGGATTACATAAACTAAAAATTTCCTGGACAGCAAAGGAAACCATCAACAACTGAAAAGGTAACCTATAACATGGGAAAAATATTTACAAATTATATACCTGATGAGGAGTTAACATCCAAAAGGCATAAAAACTCATACAACTCGAAAGTAAGAAAACTCCAACAGTCCAGTTAAAACCTGAGCAGGGGAACTAGACATTTTTTCCAAGAAGATATTCAAATGGCCAAAAGATGATGAAAAGTTGCTCAACATCACTAACCATCAGGGAAATGCAAATCAAAACCACAATGAGATATCACCTCACACTTGTTAGAATGAGTGTCGGTAAAAAAGACAAAAAAAGCAAAGGCTGGCAAGAATGTGGAGAAAAGGGAATCCTTGTACATTGTTGATGGGAATGCAAATTGGTATAGCCACTATGGAAAAGAGTATGCAGATTCCTCAAAAAATAAAAATTGAACAACGATATTATCCAGAAATCTCACCTGTGGGTATATATCCAAATGAAATGAAAACAGATTCTCAAAGAGATATCCGCATGCCCATGTTCACTGAAGCATTATTCAAAACAACCAAGATATGGAAACAATCTAAGATTTGGTGTCTGTGTGTGTATATGCATGAATATGTATGTATACAATGGGATGCAATTCGACCATAAGAAAGAAGGAAATTCTGCCATTTATAATAATATGGCATGAACTTGAGGACATTATGCTAAGTGAAATATAGACAAAAATAAATACTTCATAGTAGCATGTACATGTGGAATTTAAATAAAAAATCAAACTGTAGAAACAGAGAATAGAAAAGGGGTTGCCAGGGGCCAGAGGTGGGGAAAATAAGGAGAAGTCAGTAAAAGGGTATAAACTTTCAGCTGTAAGAGGAATAAAGTCTGAGGATCTAGGGTAAAACATGGTGACTACGGTTGATAACACTGTACTCTATAAGTGAAATTTGCTAACAGAGAAGAGCTTAACCGTTCTCACAAAAACAAATAAATTAACAAATAAGGTGACAAATATGTCAATTAATAATGGGAGGTATCCTCTCACAATGTATACATATATTAAATCATCACAGTGAACACTATAAATATCTCACAATTTTGTCAATTATATCTCAACAAAGCTGAAAAAAATTGTATGATTCCAACGTTTAGATCTTTCTCAGCCCTGTGATCTGCACACCCAGTCCTTCTGCTACTCCTCTATATGTCTGACCAAAATGCCTCAGGTGCTCAATACACATCTCAGGAGAACTAACTTCAGGGCTTTCCTACTCCCACCTAGCCCAATCTCATCCACCTCTGGAGCCAGCATTCCAGAAGCTTCCACATTCATTCCTTAGTTAATGGCTCCTGCTGCTGCTGCTAAGTCACTTCAGTCGTGTCCGACTCTGTGCGACCCCATAGACGACAGCCCACCAGGCTCTGCCGTCCCTGGGATTCTCCAGGCAAGAACACTAGAGTGGGTTGCCATTTTCTTCTCCAATGCATGAAAGTGAGAAGTGAAAGTGAAGTTGCTCAGTCATGACCCCATAGACGGCAGCCCACCAGGCTCCGCCGTCCCTGGGATTCTTCAGGCAAGAACACTGGAGTGGGGTGCCATTGCCTTCTCCGTGGTTAATGGCACCATCACTTATATGCTCACAGAGGTAAAACCCCCGGAGTCATCTCTGACTCTTTCCTTTGCCTCATTCCCACACTCAGTTCACAAATACCAACCTGGTTCAACCTCCCAAACACGTCTGGACCCCGGCTGCTTCTCACCACATCCCCAGCTATCTACCTGGGACCAGCCATCACTACCTGTGGTCTCCACCACCAAAACAGCTTTCTAACTGGTTTCCCTGCCTCTCCTCTCTCCCCCTTCCTGTCCTTTCTTTACCAGTACTCCAAAGGTCTTTTTAAAATATAAACTAGGGATCTCCCTGGTGGTCCACTGGTTAAGACTCTTTGCTTTCAACGCAGGGATGCAGGAGACAGATGTTTGATCCCTGGTTGGGGAACTAAGATCCCACATGCTCCATGGTGCTGCTGGAGAAAATAAATAAATAAAATAAACTACACATTTCCTGTGCTTAAAACCCACTGCTCTTACCCAGACTCTTACCAAAGCCTATAAGACCTTACATCTTCCACCTCTTGCTTGCCCTGTCTTCATCTCCCACCTACATTTTGACAGTACACTTCCTCCATTGTACTTACCACTATCTGAAATTACCTTTTTCATTCCCTTAGTTAGCAAATACTTATTGAGCATCTAATATCTAGCTATCAGGTCCTATTCTAGGTACTGAGACTACAGCAATGAACAAAACAGATTTTTTAAAAATTTAAAAAGCCTTGCCCTTGTAGAACTTACATTCCAGTGTAGACAAACAGGGGAGTTAGCTTGACTTGTGTATTGACTATCTCACCTGCTAGAATGTAAGTTCCCAGGGAACCAGGACCTTGATTATCTTGATCACAACTGTATCCCAAGCACTTAAAACTGTGACTAATTGTAGATGCTCAGTAAATATTTATTCAATGAATACATGAAAATTTTCTTGATTCAAGACTTTGTTCCCTGTTTAGAAGAGATATCCAATTGTGCCTCCCTCTGGAAGTGTAGAAGACACCCGAGAAGTGTACAAGACATGAGAAGACCCTTCTCACACCAGGACTCACCACACCCTGGAAAAACTTAGGCTTCATTGCTCCAACCACAAGCTTACTCCTGGGCTCGGACACTTGGCCTGACCAAGAAGGATAGTTGACTTTTCCGAGCCAGGGTGTTTCCATCTGTCCCTCCGCCTTGCAGGAAGTCAGGCAGAAAATTCCATTTGGAGTCTCAATCATGACACTCCTTCCCTTCTTCACCAACCCCTGAGACAAGAAGTCTCAGCCAGAGCTCTGCTGTCTCTGATCCGGGGACTAATCTGCCTCTCTCCCACAGGTGTGTTCAACCAGCACCCACAGTTTATAAAAACGTACCCCATTTGAAGCAAATGCATCAAAGCACATGCATGCTCAGTTCAGTAGCTCAGTCGTGTCCGACCATTTGTGAACCCATGGACTGCAGCACTCCAGGCCTCCCTCTCTATCACCAACTTCCAGAGTTTATGCAAACTCATATCCATCAAGTCGGTGATGCCATCCAACCATCTCATCCTCTGTTGTCCCCTTCTCCTCCCACCTTCAAACTTTCCCAGCATCAGGGTCTTCTCCAATGAGTCAGTTCTTCCTATCAGGTGGCCAAAGTGTTGGAGTTTCAGCTTCAGCATCAGTCCTTTCAATGAATATTCTGGACTGATTTCCTTTAGGATGGACTGGTTGAAACTCCTTGCAGTCCAAGGGACTCTCCAGAGTCTTCTCCAACACCACAGTTCAAAAGCATCAATTCTTCAGTGCTCAGCTTTCTTTATAGTCCAACTCTCACATCCATACACAACTCCTGGAAAAACCATAGCTTTGACTAGACAGACCTTTGTTGATAAAGAAATGTCTCTGCTTTTTAATATGCTGTCTAGGCTGGTCATAGCTTTTCTTCCAAGGAGCAAGTGTCTTTTAATTTCATGGCTGCAGTCACCATCTGCAGTGATTTGGGAGCCCCCCAAAGTTAAGTCTGTCATTATTTCCACTGTTTCCCCATCTATTTGCCATGAAGTGATGGGACCAGATGCCATGATCTTAGTTTTCTGAATGTTGAGTTTTAAGCCAACTTTTTCACTCTCCTCTTTCACTTTCATCATGAGTCTCTTTAGTTCCTCTTTGCTTTCTGCCATAAGGGTGGTGTCATCTGCATAGCTGAGCTTATGAGATATGAGAACCCCATGAACAGTATAAAAAGGCATGCTCAGTCATGTCCAACTGTTTTGCAACCCCATGGACTCTAGTCTGCTAGGTTCCTCTGTCCAGGCAAGAATTTTGAAGTGGGGGTTTTCCAGGCAAGAATAGTGGAGTGGGTTGCCATTTCCTCCTCCAGGAGAACTTCCCAACCCAGGGATTGAATGGACTAAATTCATCACTATTTCCATCATTAAAGCCCCATGACCACTACCACTCAGCTTCACTTTTACTTTGGACAATAGATTTTATCTACCCAGACTCCAGTTCAAGACTGCAGACCCCTACTTCATAGAATGGGTTAAAGAAGTTAACTTTAGAAATAATGCTTAGCACCTTCTTCTGCCAGAGCTTAAAACACTTCATAGGCAGCATCTAATTAATCTTCACCAAGTCCCCAAGAGGAGTGGGGGGAAAAGCTTTTATTATCCTCTTTGAGTAGCTGAGAAAATATGTAGAATCAGCATTTTCCTTTACAGAGAGGATCTGGGTCCAAATGACAGGGCTGCTACCTCTGCAAGCCAAACACTGCCCATTACACACCACCCCCTCCCCACCCTTGGAAGCGGCAGAAGAGGAAGGGACGCAAAGCAAAAATCTCAAGGCTCCTCCAGCTGTAATGGGAAAAGACGTCAGACATCCCATATTGTGTAGCTCTGTGACTCCGAGTTCCCCCTATGTCCTTGGGAAGCACAGGCGTGCTTTCTTTGAGATGTACAAGCTTTCGTACTGAAAGATTCTTTTTCATCTCTCTGGGAAGTTGGGATACCTGGAGACTGTTTTGATTGTGTTTTGAAATAGATATATTGACAACCAATGGCAGCTCTGCTCTCTGTGGTGAAACTCTGTCAGATCACTCTCCAGCCCCTGCTACGATGTGCTCAGATCTTCATTTTCACACTCTCTCTCGGGGCTTCTCAGCAGCTGGCTGGCCCCAGGGAGAAATGACTGACTGAACGTGGGAGAAGGCAGAAGGGGAGACAGTGTCAGGCTTTTCCTGGCTCCCAAGGAGAGCAAGGCAGCTGGAAGGTGGTGAGAGGAGCGTCCCAGGAGAGTGATTATTCTGGGAAAGCTGCTCTTTGGTGACACTTATTCCTTGCCTCTGTCTCCTCCATCTATTAATACTCCAACCTGCTCCTGTATATCCCTGGAGGGTGGGGCAATACCTTAGAAGCCCTTCTAGATATGAGGGGTCACAGAGCTCATACCTGCATGGACACAAGCATTGGTAGCTTAATGGGATGGTTCAACCAAGGATAATTTAATCTGGAAACCGAATACTCTAACCTGGAGATTCTTGATCTGGACCTCAGGAATCTATGTGCATGCTATGCATGCTAAGTCACTTTAGTTGTGTCCATCTCTTTGCAACCCTGTGGACTCTAGCCCGCCAGGCTCCTCTGTCCATGGGATTTCCCAGGTAAGGATAGTGTAGTGGGTTGCCATTTCCTTCTCCAGGGTATCTTCCCAACTCAGGGATTGAACCCAAGTCTCCTGCAGCTCCTGCATTGCAGGCTGATTCTTTACCACTGAGTCACCAGGGAAGCCCCAGGAATCTATAAACCCCCTATATTATAGGTAAATGGAGAAGGTGATGGCACCCTACTCCAGTACTCTTGCCTGGAAAATCCCATGGATGGAGGAGCCTGGTGGGCTGCAGTCCATGGGATCGCGAAGAGTCGGACATGACTGAGCAACTTCACTTTCATTTTCATGCACTGGAGAAGGAAATGGCAACCCACTCCAGTGTTCTTGCCTGGAGAATCCCAGGGACGGGGGAGCCTGGTGGGCTGCTGTCTATAGGGTCGCACAGAGTCAGACACGACTGAAGCGACTTAGCAGCAGCAGCACTATAGGCAAAATTGAGTATATTGGTGATTTTAACGTTGTTCTGGAGAAAGGGCCTGCACTTTTCATCCAATTCTCATAGGTTCTATTCCTCAACAATGTTAAAAATTATATATCCAAGGGAAGGACTCTAAGGAGAAATTTTCTAACACTCTACCTAAAAAATTGAGGAAGAGATGAGGAACTGGCAGGTCATTTTACATCCAGTGTTACTAAGAGCTGACATGCATGGGAGGCTTCCCATGGGCCAGGAATTGCTCTAAACACTTGGCATTTATAAACTCATTTAATTGTTACAGGAGCCCTGGAAGGCATGGCTGTTTTTAACCCCATTTTACAGATGATGACACTGAGGCACCAAGAATTACAGCAAGTATGAGGCAAGCCCCTGTTCCACTGCAGGCAGCATAGTGGTGGAGTCTACGTTCTCAACTGGGCTTCCCTGGTGGCTCAGATGGTAAAGAATCTGCCTGTGATGTGGGAGACCCAGGTTTGATCCCTGGATTGGGAAGATCCCCTGGAGAAGGAAACACAACGCACTCCCAAATTCTCACCTGGAGAATCCCATGGACAGGAGTGCCTGGCGGGCAATAGTCCATGGGGTCACAAAGAGTCAGACACAGCTGAGGGACTAACATATGCTGTCAATACTGCACCATGCATCTGACTGTCTGGCACCATCCCCATAGTCGTGGGCTTTTCCTGGGGGCTACTCATCACTGGCACCCCACTCCAGTACTCTTGCCTGGCAAATCCCATGGACGGAGGAGCCTGGTAGGCTGCAGTCCATTGGGTCACGAAGAGTCGGACACGACTGTCAGACATGACTGAGCTACTTTGCTTTCACTTTTCACTTTCATGCATTGGAGAAGGCAATGGCAACCCACTCCAGTGTTCTTGCCTGGAGAATCCCAGGGACGGGGGAGCCTGGTGGGCTGCCGTCTATGGGGTCGCACAGAGTCGGACACGACTGAAGAGACTTAGCAGCAGCAGCAGCACTCATCACCAACGCAACACTGAACCATTCATCTCTGGGGCTGCAAGACCAAACTGCATAGTGAGTGCACTTGAAAAGACAATGGTTTTGGCAAATCTTTTCCCAGAGACCATACACTTGAGATGATCCAATTTAAGCCAGTGGCTTTGTAAGCTGCACGGTGCTATACAAATGTGAATTAGGTTGACGACTATGGTCTGCCTTCAGCCTGATAAAGTATAATAAAAGAAGCAAGCATGCCAAGTACTGCAGGATATTTCTGCTTCAACCAGCCTGCTCTCTGCTTTTGCTGTTGACCGCTTTCTACACTACCCCTCAAAAAAGTTAATTTAAATGCACAAAATCTGACAGCCTGTTTGGAACTACTGGAAGTATAAAACTCCCACAACTAGAACATCTGGCCTCACAGCAGCACAGATGTGTGTGCCACACACTTAATGTGTTTTTTTTCCCCCAGTGCTCTGCACCCAGTGGGCGCTCAAATATTTTGTCAGCGTCATTAGCGACATTATAAAAGAGTACATTTTTCCTAATGTTATTCCACTTTGTTTCAAATTTCAAAATTTCTCATGTGACCCACCAAGATAGGATTTAAAGGCAATTATTCAGTTAAAATTCCTCTTCATCTAAGTGTAATTCTTTTGCACAAGATCTCAAAACGTCAGAGAAAATACAGCCTCCATGCAATTCAATATGATTCACCAGAGTTAAAAGCAAAGCAAAGAATGGAAATCGAGCTGCAAAAATATCAGACGGTGAAAATAAATTAATTTATTCCTGCTTCTCATGTCAGTATTAAATCTATTTTAGGATGGCTTTCAGCAGATTTCTCATCCAACAAACAGATACTGTGTCAGGCACTGTCCTAAACAAAACAGGCAGATCCCAACCCTTGCAGAGCTTATGTTCAAATGGAGAGTCAGAAAATAAACAAATATATATACATATAATAGATGAGTGAGTTAGATAATATATCAAAAAGTAACGTGTTCTAGAAAAAACGCAGAGATGGATCTGGAGGATCAGTGGTACTTAAGGGGCCAGGAGGGGTTACAGTGTGAATAGAGTCATCCCAGTGGACGTCAGTAGAAAAGGTGAGAGCAAAAATGTGAAGTCGGGAAGGGAACAAGCCACATGGATAGTTGAAAGAAGTGTGATTATAGGAGAAGCACTAAGGCAGGAGCACGCCGGGTGCCTTGGAGAAGCTGCAAGAAGCCATAGCAGAGCCAGACGTGGTGGGTGGGGATGGAGAGGCGGTCAGACAATGGGGTGGCGGGGAGGGGACCTGGCTGCATAGGCCTTCACGGGTCCTTATGATGGCTTTTGCTTTATTCTGGATGCTGCAGAGTCATTGGCAGACTGGAATAGAGAGGAGGCAGGATCCGACTTTACTTCTCAAAGCATCTCCCTCCAGCTGCTGTATTAAGGCCAGATTGTAAATGTCTGTGTCGGGGTGGGGAAGGAGAATCAGGAATAGGAGCAGGAAGGCCAGCTAGGAGGTTGTTCAAGTGACCCTGGCAAAGAGAGGGCAGTGGCCCGATGAGCAAGGCAGCAAGGGAGATGCTATGAAGGGCCCAGATCCTATTTTGGAAGGAGAGCCTAAGGGATTTCCTGATGGATTCAATATGGGATAGAAAAGAAAGACTCAAAATGACTCTGAGGTTTTGCCCTGAGAACTTTATCGTTAAAAAAAAAAAAAAAAAGTCCTGGGCTTCCCTGGTTGCTCCGTGGTAAAGAATCCGCCTGCCAACGCATAAGACACAGGTCCCATCCCTTGTCCAGGATGATCCCACATGCCGCGGAGCAGCTAAGCCCATGTGCAACAGCTACTGAGCCTGTGCTCTAGGCCGGGGAGCCACAACTGCTGAGCCCACGTGCTGCAACTGCTGAGTGCCCTAGAGACTCTGCTCCTCAACAGGAGAAGCCACTGCACTGGGAAGCCCACGCACGGCCACTAGAGAGCAGCCCCCACTCACCGCACCTAGAGAAAAGCCCGTGCCGCAACAAAGACCCAGTACGGCCAAAAGTAATAAAAGTAAAGGAAAAAAAAAGAACAAGCCCTCATCTCTCCTCACAAAAAGGCAAAGAGGTCAGTGGAAGGCAGGGATCAACTTGGCTTGCAAAGGCGCATGCACACTGTCCAGTGGCCCAAGGATCGCAGCCAAGGGCTTCCTCCTCTGCCCACTGCCCACCCCAGAGAAGGCACCTCGGATCTTCAGCCCTCTGCTCCCCCTCCTCCCCTTCGCCTGACAGACCCACAGCAAGAATCCTCTAGACTTAAAGATTGTCATGCATCTACAGATTCAGTATTTCATTTCTTTTCCTTTTTTTTTTTTTTTTTTATGGTGGCATTTGTCCTCATCTTCATTATTCAAGCTTCCAAAAGAGCTCAAAAGTCCTGATGGTGAGCAAATGTACTGTTGATGAGTTTAGAGAGGCTGATGTGATTCCCTTCCAACCTTCAACTTTATAGACACAATGAGTTAAACACAAATTTCACAGATGAAGGAAATAGAATACATTTGTGAATATTTCTGAAAAAACAGCTTGGTGGGTGCCATATCAGTTAGCATCTAACCCAGGCCCAGAAGTTCATATTTGCTCTTTTTACAGAAGGCACCTCATTAAATCACTGTCTAGTCCATAACTGGCTTTATTGGGACATAAATTCATTTCACTAAACCAATAAATGTTAATTCTTCACCCTGGAGATTCCAGTCAGTCTGGTTTTATCCTGCTCAAGCTCCTGAGGCTGCCATCAATTACTCATGTTTGGGTTTATATGTCATCATGGAATCACTTTAGCTAGAACTAACAGAAAGTGAAAGAACAATAAAGCGAGGTCTCATTTCAAAGAGAATCTACAAAAGAGGGCATTCACCTGAACCCCATTATTCTTCTCTATAAATTAAAATATCCTGGCATTCCACAGCAGCAATCCATTATATTTAGATTCTCTGCGAAAGCCAGGGCAAGCAAGTAGTGGGTACTGATGAAGGCAGCTGGAGAGTCTGGACAAGGTTTAGGCTTGAGACTCGCTTTGCAGTAAGGAAGTGTGTGACTTTCAGCCCATCACTAATGTCACAGAAACTCAGTCTCCTCATCGGCAGACCAAGCACAGTACTAGTCTAATGAACTGGGGGGAAAGTTCCTGAGGTAAGTGAGCGGGTGCAAGAGGGGAAACATCTGCTTTGGGGGTGGTCGCCCTCTGTCTCTCCCTGATGAACCCCCATTTGCCCCGCAGACTTCCCTTGTGGTCTTAAGTGATTTCACCTTTTTTTTTTTTTTTAACTTTAATAGTTTGTCTTTCTAAAGCTTCCCTCCTCGTATTCATTTTATTTATTTACTTATTTATTTAAATCTTTTGCCCACCCTGCACGGCATCTATGATCTTATATCTCTAACCAGGAATCGAACCAGCCACCACTGCATTGGTAGTACAGACTCTTCACCGCCGGACCGCCAGGAAAGTCTCAATTTCACAGCTTGTTGGGATTCCCTTTTCCTGTTTGAAAAATGGACTTGATCACATCTCTCCTCCATCTCCCCCTCCCAAAGTACACCGATATGGATCACCTCAGCAAGGGTCTCAGCATCTGACCGAAAATGGGGTCAATTTGAGAAGAATGTAATACCCCTGGAAGCAGAATTCCATTTTTAAAAACAAAGGCATTGTCTCTCCAACCAAATGTTCTTTCCTATGATAGAAGCTTTCTCTTTAAAGCCGTCAGCTCTTTTTTTTTTTTTGCCCCCCCCTCAGATAGAAAATGGCTCCCTCTCTCAGAACCATATATAACTTCCGAGGCAAGTAGGAGGAGAAAAGCGCCGAGTTGGCAAAAAGTGGAGGTGAATTGAATGCCTGTACATCCCATTCAGGATAAACTGCCCTTGGTGTAAAACAGTCAGTAACATTTTACAAGGAAAAAGTGCAGATAAATGACTGCAGTCCCAGGACGGCGCTCCTGATGGCGTTTTATAAACCGTGCACGCAGCCTGGACGCCTCTGTGCCGGTTCCTCCCAGCTCGGGAGAGAGAATGCGAACCGGGCTCCCAGCCAGCCAGGCCGATGGCACCAGCCGGTTCCGGCCAGACCTCGCTCCACGTGCAGGCCTGAGAGCCTCCTGTTAGCCCCAGCTCCTTCCCGGGGCGGAGCAGATCCTCCAACCAGGCCGACCTGGAAAGGTGCAGAGAGATGTCACGCCAGGCCCCGTGCTGAGCGCTGAACAAAGAAGGAGCTGCAGAGCGAAATGGGACAGGCGTGAGCTTTGCAGTCACCTTGGGAAGCCAGCCCTGCCATTCACAGACGCCTGACCTTGAACTATTTCCTTCTATAAAAGGGAGATTTATAAAACCTATGGGTAGGTGGTGGCAAGGGAAAAGTGCTATGACATTAGGAAAGTGCTTAACGCAGAGTGGGTTTTCAATATATTTTTATTTTTTCCCTTCCTTACTAAGGTTAACTCACTTAGTCCTCACCAGGGTGCTGCCCAGTAAGGAGGAATTTGTAAATAGGGTATGAAGTGACTTGTTTGTCTCCTCCTCCATGCTCTTCCTTGGCATGGAGTTCAGCCTCTTTATCCAACAAAGAAACTGCGATGCCAAGAATGAATGGGTTAAGTGCCTTCCCAAGTCTCTCCGCAGATCCAGGTCAGAGCTCCTTGTTTCCAGTCGAAAGCTCTTTGTGTCAGCCTAAAGCCTTCAATATCACTTTCATTTCACAGATAAAGAACCTGAAGCCCAGGAAAGACAATGACGTGCAGAAGGCCAACCTCCAAATACTGGCAAAGGACCTTGAGATCTTTCAGAATACTCGGTGCCTTGGTGCCCTAGGAGCTCACAGTCTGGAGTTTTTAATTGATTCTCTGAAAGTCTGCTACTCACCAGACACAGTCTGTACTTTCAAGGAGTTCAGGCCATGTGGGAGAAGTCCACAGGCAAGGTCACCCGAGTGGCAGGTGCTACCACACGGGTAAGCCCTGGATGGGAAGGAGAATGTGGGAAAGACACCTATTCCAACCTTGCGAGATCAAGATTGGCATCCTCGAGTTAGAGCTAAGCCAAAGGATGAGTAGGGGGCAATCAAACAAATGAAGGGGGAAGAGCGTCCAGGAAATGTAGGCAAGGTGTCATTTGCCAGAAGTTTAGAGAAAGCAACCTACTAAAGATAACCGGAGCATGAGGGGAAAACCTAGAAAGACAAGACTTGAAAGCTAAGTCAGCGAGTTAAGGCCTTGTAAACTGCTTAGAGAGTTTGAACTCAATGCTTGTAAAAGGCTGTTGTTGCTTGTTACACAGCGAATTGTTGGGCATACCTGTGACTGGGAGAGCAAACCTACATCACCCAAAGGCAGCAAGGGTTTTTTCTGTAAAATACACTTCTGGCTTTCTATCAAGCCCAAAGTCCCATGCATATCAGACAGAATGGAAAAAAAAAAAAAAAAAAAAAAAAAGAGGATGAAGAAAATCAAAGTGTAAAATAATGTATCTTGAATTAAGTAAAATATTTCCATGATCTTTCTTGACTTCCCTGTGAACAAGATGGAGAAATACACACTGAAAAATAGTCCTACTCTATGAATGAATGGCAGGCAGACCATTTAATTCAAAGAGTTGATTAAAAGGCTGGGGTCTCACTCAAGAGAAGTCTCTAGAAGCATGTTGCAAACTCTCTCTAATGGGCCTGTTCCATGGCTTTGAGGAAGAAACAGAAGGCTTATTTATCAAAAGTGAAGATGTGCCCCCAAAAAAAGAGGACAACATAGCACTTCAGAAAAAAAAAAAAAAACACTAAAAAATATCAATAAGGCCATACAAATAAAATTAAATATAAAATGTAAAATGTAAAATCTTACATTTAGGCTCAAAGAATTTACTGCAATATTGAGAAAGAACTCAATAGTGTGGGGGAGGAAAAGTATTTTTGTTAACTGGGTGACATGATTGCTGAATAAGAAAAACTGACTAATGCAATTCTTTATTGGAAGAAGGAAAGAACTGAACAAATAAATACACTCTGGCTCATGTTTCCAGCCTGGTGAGGTCTGGGGAGTGGGAGTGGTCCCTGTAAGAGTCATGAACAGAGTTTCTTTGAGTCACCCTGCTCACTCCCTCAAGGATGCCTCACATGTACTTCCAAATACAGTGCTCCTGGAAACCGCCTCGTTGTCCCCAATAACAGTGGTAGGAGTGCTGAAGACATGATACAGGAGCCTGCTGTGACGTCTCCCGCACCATCGCATCTTCCCCTATTAATATGGTTGACAAAGCAGCATTGGCTATTGCACTCAGTGACCTAGAAAAATTATAGATCCAACTCCTTCTAATTCCTAACACCTTCCCAGATGCCCTTTCCTAAGAGTCCATTATCCTACCAAATTCATCAACATTTTCTTACACTGGCATGGGTCTCTTTGTATGACCTTGATCCCGTGTATCTGCCAGCCCAGAACTCTAGGCATGCTGGACTGGTTTGAAAGCTCCGTCTTGTCTTGGGGGCTCACCCTGCACCCATGGCATCTCTGTGGGAAGTCTCTGCCCAGATCCTAAGAGATCATAACCCAGCCATAGTTTGTGATGATCGACTCTTATTCTCTGGATGAATGGAGAAGTTTCTAGAGACTATTAGGAGAAATGGCTAAAGGACGTGGACTATTTGTCTTGAAGAAGAATTAATTTAGTATGATACTTGTCTCCAAACATCTGAATGGTCATCACATAGGAAAAAAGCAACAGGCGTATCTGTGACGCTCCAACACCAGTGACTAGATCTGAAATGCATAAGATGCAATGAAACCTATTTTGGTTCCTGGTGAGGGAGGGTCTCCTCAGAATTTAAGCTATCCATAATGAAATGCACTGCCTAGAAAAGTAGTGCTTTCCCAGGCACTGGAGTTGTTCCCAGCGTATTTCTGTAGGCCACAGGACAGGAGTGTTGCAGAAAATACTCCTGCTTTGGTGGGAAGTTGGACCAGATGTTGGATTCTTCTCAAATCTGTGAGCTGCCTGATCTTGGCCAGGGTGCTCTTTGGGTCCCTTGTAAGTACCTGGATCCCCAAATGTCAAGGACAGAGAAGAAAATACAGGGGATTTGTATTGCTATTGGACTGGTGAAGAAGTTCATTCATACTGTTTATGGAAAACCGGAATAAACTTTTTGGTCAATCCAATATCTACGCTTGGAGAAGGGAATGGCAACCCACTCCAGTATCCTTGCCTGGGAAACCCCATGGACAGAGGAGCCTGGTGGGCTACAGTCGGTGGGGTCACAAAAGAGTTGGACACAACTGAGTGATTAACACACAACACAGTATCTAGGCTGTCTTCTAAGTTTACTACATGAAATAAGAGATATGCTAGCAATTATGTGATTTCCCAAGATAAACTATTCTAGTTTACATCTCTTATCAGAAAGATTTCCATTCTCTTCCTCCTGAATCTCTAGCCTAACTCTTTAGCCTATTCCTCCTGGCTTGATTCTCAGCAAATATGAAAAACAATCAATCATGTCCCTCATTATATGTACGAAGTCATGTAACTAAAAATGTGTTGCTTAAGGCTTCTCTTCTCCAAGTTGAGATATTCTAGCTCATTTTTGGCTCTTCTAAATTGTTCCTCCTAATGATCACTTCCGCACATTCCTCTGTAAGTTCTCTAACACTGAATACAAACCTTATAAAATAATGACTCCCTGTTTTCCAGAACAGTGTTTTGCCAAATGTGTTCTACGAAACATTAGTTAATAGGTTGCTTTTGAAGGGCCCTATTAGCAAATGAATTTGAAAACATGCCATACTAACTAAAGTGAATTAGACTCCTCAGAGTTCTCGATATGCATCAAGAATCACCTAGACCAGGATATAGTATACAGCCTCTCTCCCAAGCTTATAACTCAGAGATTTCCTCCAGAGTGTTTTAAAGGCCTCTTGTTCCACAGAACACAGTGTGGAAGAGCTGTCTTTAGACAAAAAAAATGATGCCTAAAGCTTGTACTTGTTGGGGAACCCATGACGGAGACCACCTGCCTTGGCCAGGCGTGGTGATACTTGCTTGCGTGGACCACCACAGGAGGTCCTGATAAAGAATGCAGTGCTGCCTCGAAGTCTAACCAGGAGAAATAAGGAGGGGCCAAAAGGATGAGGGAGAAGATGATATGTCCCGCCAACCTCCCAGAAGCCCTCACGTTGGAATCCATCTTGGCTGGGAGATGTGTGTGCCACTGGGAAGGACCCTGAATCAGACCAAATATGGGGCAAGCACGATGACTGGCCAGAGACAACCCAGAAACTAACCTCATCACCATAAAACCTGAGACTGCCAGCCACCTGGCGAGGGGCGACTACTGCTCTTTACCCTACTGCTCTCTTCCTGATAAAATCTCTTGCTTCGTCAGCACGTGTCTCCTCCATGGGCAATTCATTTCCCAGTGTTAGACAGGAGCACACTCTTTGGCCCTTGGAAGGGGTGCCCCTTCTTGCAATACGCCTATCCCACAGAACTCTCCTCTCCTAGCCATGGGACCAAGTCTCCCTCTTCCTGCCCAGCAGGAAACCTCCTCCCCGCCAGGCTGCTCCCATGGGCCCACCTTCCCTCTATACTCCTGTTAGCCCTCCCCTCACCTGCAAGCCAGATCCTCGCCACACTTCTGTCCCAGCTTGAACTGAAGTGGTATCATGGAATGGAGTGATTAGAAGACATGGAAGTGATCGGTGTTAACTAAAAAAAAAAAAAAATGCACGGCCTAAGAGTTGAGAATTGTGTTTGTTTTGGCAGGCTTTTTGAGGACTCTAGCCCCTGTGAGGCAGCATTTCATATGCTGATGGACTGCTCCCAACAGGTGAGGGAAGACCTAGAATATAGAGGAAAATAGGAGTTTTTGCAACAAAGACCCAGTAGTCAGACTATCAAAAGATTACTGTTAATAAAAGAAAATCAGATATCTCAAGTCAATGAATTTAGTCCTTTCTGATGACTGGGAAGACGCAAGAGCCTGGGCTCATTAAAAGCATTCCATTGATATGCACCTTGGCCATCCAGGGGTAGTGTCCCACTCTGTGCCATCCTGAGTCCCCTCAGGGTGCACCGTTGGGGGTGCCTGCAGGGTCTCAGGGTTGGATGGCAGGCACGCCGTAGGTTTCCATCCTGAGTTCCCTCAGGCTCACTGTCGGGGCAGTGGTTGTGGCTAATGGCTATGACATCCTTTGTTTATGGGAAGGCAACATTTTTTATTCACACCAGAATCTCAACCAAGACAACTCTTTCAAGAGGTAGATGAGACAACTAAGCGTAGAAAGGTTGGTTCGCCTGAGTCACACAGTCAGTCACTGACGCTAGGACTGACGTTTTCAGTTAGCTGAGTGTTCCTTCTGCTGGACCAGTGGGTTGATCTGCAAGCCAGGAACACGCTGAGAAAATACATTTCAGGGCCTCACTCCAGTCCTCCTGAATCAGACCCTCTTGAAAGCCTATTTTAATTAATTTTCAAAACAAATTTTAATGACATATAGTTGACTTACAATGTTGTGTTAATTTCTGCATAATATAGCAAAGTGATTCAGATATACATACATATTGTGGTTGTTCAGTGGCTAAGTCACATCCGGCTTTTTGCGACCCCATGGACTGCAGCATGCTGGGCTTCCCTGTCCTTCACCATCTCCCAGAGCTTGCTCAAACTCATGTCCATTGAGTCTACGATGCCATCCAACCATCTCATCCTCTGTTTCCCACTTCTTCTCCTGCCCTCAATCTTTCCCAACATCAGAGTCTTTTCCAGTGAGTTGGCTCTTGGCATAGGTGGCCAAAATTTTGGTGCTTCAGCTTCAGCATCCGTCCTTCCTTTGAATATTCAGGGTTGATTTCCTTTAGGATTGACTAGTTTGATCTGCTTGCTGTCCAAAGAAATCTCAAAAGTCTTCTCCAGCACCACAGTTCAAAAGCATCAGTTCTTTGGTGCTCAGCCTTCTTTATGTTCCAACTTTCACATCCATACATGACTACTGGAAAAGCAACAGCCTTGACTCTACGGATCTTTATTGGCAAAATGATGTCTCTGGTTTTTCATATGATGCCTAGGTTTGTCACAGCTTTGCTCCCAAGGAGCAAGTGTCTTAACTTCATGACTGCAGTCCCCATCCGCAGTGATTTTGGAGTCCAAGAAAATAAAATCTTTCACTGTTTCCACTTTTCCCCCATCTATTTGCCATGAAGTGATGGGACCAGATTCCATCATCTTAGTTTTCTGAATGTTGAGTTTGACGTCAGCTTTTTCACTCTCCTCTTTCACCCTCATTCCATAGACACATTTTTTAAAATATTCTTTTCCATTATACTTTATCATAGAATATGGAATAAAGTTCACTGTGTTATACGGTAGGACGTTGTTGTTTGTCCATCCTATACATAATAGTTTGCATCTGGAAAGCGTGTTTTATTAAAAGCTCACACATTAGCCTAACATGTCACTGGTTGGGGAACCACATTGTATAACACTAGCTCCCAAAGCAAAGCCTAGGGTGTAGTCAATCTGGCCCCTACTCCTGATTCACTGACTAGCTTGAGCAAGTCAGTGTCTGAGCCTCGGTTTCTGCATGGGTAGAATGCATCATTTGGACCCATTCACCTCTAAGTTCCCTTCTAACAATCTGATTCTGTCAGTTCTAAGTTCTGGCTTAGTTAGAACATTTCACCATTCTTTTGACTAGCAACTGTTCCCCTTCAGTCTCTGAGCATTTGCATAACTTTTATTAACGGCTAAGTTATAATATATATACATAATATAATAATGTATATTAATATATATAATATTCTTATAACAATATTCCTGAAGTGTCTCTGATGCGGCAGGTGCTCTACAAATGTTATTGCTAATGCAACAATCTTAAAGGTATTAAATTCCTGTTTTGATACAGAGGAACTATAGGGAGGGAGGTGGGTTTAAGGAGAAGGGGTTATATGTATACCTGTGACTGATTCATGTTGAGATATGGCAGAAACCATCACAATATTGTAAAGTAATTATCCTCTAATTAAAAATAAAATTTTCAAAAATTAAGTGAGATATCCAGCAAAGTGTGGACAAAAAAATAAAGACACACGTGTCATATTTTAGGTTCCATATAGACTTCCCTGGTGGCTCACATGGTAAAGCATCTGTCTACAATGTGGGAAACCTGGGTTTGATCCCTGGGTCAGGAAGATCTCCTGGAGAAGGAAATGGCAACCTACTCCAGGATTCTTGCCTGGAAAATCCCATGGACAGAGGAGCCTCTTTAGGCTGCAGTCCATGGGGTCGTAAAGAGTCGGACACGACTGAGTGACATCACTTTCACTTTCAAAAAACATATATATAGAGAGAAACTAGGTGTCCACAATATGTTTGTGACCCCATGGACTGTAGCCCGCCAGGCTCCTCTGTGCATGGGATTTCCCGGGCAAGAATACTGGAGTGGGTTGTCATTTCCTTCTCCAGGGAATCTTCCCGACCCAGGGATCAAACCCACGTTTCCTGAATCTCCTGCATTGGCAGGCAGGTTCTTTACCACTAGCGCCACCTGGGAAGCCCTTAAAAGCATTAACACCCTGCTTTAATATAGAGAAACTAGATGTCTACAATGTGAAAGAAAGATTTCAAGGCCATGCCATCTCAAGCTGTGGAAGTGGATTTCTAAACCAGGTCTGATGGATTCCAGAGGGTCTTCTCTGTCCTCAGATCACGCAGCTTGTGCTGTGAGTCAGGTTTCCTTATTTCACGTGGAAACTCTCTCCTCACCAGGCATTGCCTCCACCACCAGCACCTCTCTGAGCATCAAGTAGGCACCCAATAAATATTTGTTGACTTGATTAGTGGATTAACTCTCTCCTTGTACCTGGAGCACAGACCACATCTTTGCCATCTTGTGAAAAAAAAAAAATGCTAAGCCCAGAGCCCATCTGCAAGTTTTCAGTTAGCTCTGAGCAGAAAATTACATCTGTGTAGATGGCACCTGTAGACTAAAGCTTAATTAATAGGCTTATCTTGGATTGAATGAGTTGAAGATACAGTACCTTGTGCAAAAGGCACCTGGGAGCATATTGACTGGGGAGGGGAGGTGGGGGGAGCGTGTTTCATTTCCCTCATTTCATACTATTAAAACCATGTTAATGAAAACGTATTCGTAGCAGTAATAATAATAAAGATGAAAATCCTCTCCCTCTCCTGATCCCTTACAAATGTTGTTTTTCATTTTGAATCCTCAATCCTCCCGGGAGAAGTGGGAGGGAGTGTCGCAAATCCAGATAATGATCTTGGGTATTACACTGTTCATTTGGAGCTCTGATTTAGCGAAGCTGACAGATGTTGGGGAAAAACATGTCTAGCCTGGAAACTCTCCGGTGGCTGCCCAGCTGTGGCTGCAGAGGAGCGAGCTTTCTCCAACAGAGCTTCACGGTCATTTAAATTCAGGATCTGATGTGCAGAGTCGCCCCTCTCCAAAGGCAGCAGTCACGACGCACAGTGATGGTGGATGCTGGCCCCAGCCTCGTGCTTTGGGGACCGAATCACCTCTAACCACACAGCGCTCTCCAGGTGCCTAAAGTCAGTGTCGCTGGGTTACGCCCTGCTGTCTTTAACAAAACTGCCTTGCTTATACCCAGTTACCATCAACTCCAGAAGAAAAGCATCTTTGTCTTCACCACCACCGTGTGATCTTCCTTTGTTCTCTTCCCAGAGCAGTTTAGAAGAGGAGAATATTTAATTCACCTTTCAATGATACCGAATTCCCTAACAACAGCCTGAACTCCTTTTTTTTTTCCCTCAAAATAAACAGAGAGGCACCCTGGGGGAAGACCCACTCCACAGAGATAAAGCTATGCGAAGGGTGACCTTTGATGTCCTCAAGCCTTAGTTTTCCCACTCAAAAAAAATTTGTAAAAGGCGTGTTGATCTCAAAGGAGAAAACCTGCTAAAAAAAATATAAGGCAGAAGGCAACATTCTTCTCAGCAATGGTCAAGGGAGGTCGGCCCTCAGCCTCAGCCTTAGGGAACAGAAATCATTGCACAAGGCTGGTCCCTCTGGGTTCTAACCCCTCCCCCCCCCCCAAAAACAAACAAAACTGATTTCTGAAATTCGTGTGGCATCTAAATAGCCCACATGTTTTCTGAGAAACAGAACCCTTCCTGTAATGTAGACTATCCATGGTTTAGAGCTTTGAGTGCTAATTTTTATCACACTTAAGTTTGTGGGAAGAAAAGGTGAGGGAGGTACTCGTAAATAGTTAATTTATAGGAAAGAAAAGGACATCAGTAGTTAATTTGTCACTGTAAATGAGATCTAGCCACCAGTCTTTCAGAAATACTAGTGTTCAAAACGTTCTCTTAGAAATACTACTAGACTCCTCACCCCTGAACCCCATTTTCCAAACAAATGAATGTGTTTGCAAACAGGGTTTGAAAAAAAGAATTTTAATGAAAGAGACAAGACTTATAGGTTAACAACAGCAGTGGGATGGAAGGACAGTGGGGAGACCCCTGACTCCCAACCTCCACCCTGGGTCATGACAGAGGCCTCGTGGCTACCCTCTTGGATGTCTATTTCCTTCTCAGACTGTTGCCAAACTCAGGTTTAGCTGCAGGCTTCTCAAAAGCCAGTACTTGAGAGATAGGTGTTGTGCTCTGCCTGAACACCTAGTCTCCACCTGGGTGGGGCATTAGCTCTTGCAGAATTCAAAGATATATTTTTATGTGTGATTTTGAACTGGAGTGTTGGAGAAGACTCTTGAGAGTCCCTTGGGACTGCAAGGAGATCAAACCAGTCCATCCTAAAGGAAATCAATTCTGAATATTCATTGGAAGGACTGATGCTGAAGCTCCAATACTTTGACCACCTGATGTGAAGAGTTGGCTCATTAGAAAAGAACCGGATGCTGGGAAAGATAGAAGGCAGAAGGAGAAGGCGACAACAGAGGATGAGATGGTTGGATGGCATCACCAACTCAGCGGACATGAGTTTGAGCAAGCTCCAGGAGATGGTGATGGACAGGGAAACCTGGCGTGTTGCAGTCCATGGGGTCACAAAGAGTCAGACATGACTGAGCAACTGAACAAAAGACACAAATTGTTGTGTGTATCTTTTGAAGAAGAACCAGGACCCTGCCCCATCATGGCACTGTTGCTTCTTGACCGCCCCTCCTATGTTTCTGCGTCCCCTCCCTTTCTTCTCTGATTAGCAACTGCTTGAATTTGTCCTTTGTGACTCAGGGAGGGTCAAAGTGGTTGAATGAAACCTCTTTCCTACAAACAAGAAATGAGGGACGTAGAAAGGATCTGAACAGGCAGAGGGTGGGGAGAAGCCCAATAGGGTCCTGCTAGGTTTCAAGACTCCTAGCTGTGTTCCAAGCTATTTTCAAAGTCAGCCACGTCATCTAAATGACATTTTGTTGTTGTTGTTGTTCAGTCACTAAGTCATGTCCAACTCTTTGTGACCCCACGAACTGCAGCACACCAGGCTTCCCTGTCCTTCACTATCTCCTGGTGTTTGCTGAAACTCATTTCCATTGAATATGTGACGCCATCCACTCATCTTGTCTTCTGTCGTCCCCTTCTCCTCCCTTAAATCTTTCCCAGCGTCACAGTCTTTTCCAATGAATCGGCTCTTCACCTCAGGTGACCAAAGTACTGGAGCTTCAACTTCAGCATCAGTCCTTCCAATGATTTCACTTAGGATTGACTGGTTTAATCTCCTTGCTATCCAAGGGACTCTCAAGAGTCTTCTCCATTACCACAGTTCAAAAGCATCAGTTCTTCAGCACTCAGACTTCTTTATGATACAACTCTCACATTCATACATGACTACTGGAAAAACCATAGCTTTGACTATACAGACTTTCGTTGACAAAGTAGCATCTCTGCTTTTTAAAATGACATTAGCAGATTCATTGTATCAGCATCCTTTCTGCTCTAATTTCATCAAAATTCACCTCTGTCTTGATACAAAATGGGAGAACAAAGGTATTACTCCAGAGTCAATCGTCCATACCTAGAATTTGCCTTGTACTTTTATCCTAAAAAGGCTTCAGAGTCATTAGAGGGAGGCATTCACATCAACAGTAGCTCCACAGAATGCTTACAAGGTAAGGGAGAGCTGCTAGGGGAAACACTGACTAAAACCACTGCCAACCCCACTGCCCTGGGCCAGGCACCTCAGTAACCACATGCACAAGGTATCTTAGAACAGGAGGTGCTGGTAAAGAGCATGGAACTAATAAGCCACCACCAATCAGAAGACTTTGGGAAAGGTCAGAAGGAGACAGGAGACGCCAGCCCATATGTCCTCCCAGAACACTTCTTGCTGGAATTCATCTCACCTGAGTGATGTGTGCTCCACCAGGAAGGACCCTGAGTCAGAATGATTGGCCAGAGACTACCCGGAAAAGAATCCATTCAGCATAAAACCCAAGACTTCAAGTCACTGGCAGAGCAGTCCTCCTGCATTCCCTCACCCTCCTGCTCTCCACCCAGGTACCCCTCCCCAATAAAGTCTCTTGGTTTGTCAGCATGTACGTCTGCTCAGACAATTCACTTTCAAGTGTTAGACAAGAGGTCACTCACAGGCCCTGGAAAGGGTCCCCCTTCCTGCAACAGGAGAGCGTAATCGCTCCTCCTCCCCCTGATCTTTCTGAGCCTGGAGACAAAGACTCCTAAGCAGCGAGTTCATGTATCTTACTTAAGATCCACCAGCTCCTTCCTTCACTCCTTCATGCAACAAACATTTGTGGAACATCTCCTCTGTGCCAAGCTCTGGGAGTAAAAGCATAACTAGAACCCTGCCCCTGCCCCCAGAGGGGCAACCAGGCTAGTGGAATGAACAGATCAGTAGAGAGACTGTCCCAGGGAGTGTCCCAGGAGAGGCAAAAGGGTTTGTGTGCCCACCTTGCAGAGAGCTGAACTCTGACAGTCGGTGTGTGTGATAAACTAAGCATTTATTGAAGGTGACAAGCAAGTGAATGGGAAACAAGCCTCAGCTCAAACTCCAGCTTGTCTCTGAGTCAGGGGGGTTCTTAAAGGGGAAGAGCAAAGAAGCTGGGTTTAAACATCATCTTGTCACATGCCTGTGACATTTCTTAATCCTTGTTTCAGGAGTCAAGATATCTCTGGTATACAATTCTCTGGCCAGGCAGTCCATGGCTTAGGAGGCGGTTCACTCATTTTGTCCTGAGTTGGTCCATGAACGATGTTATCAACAATAACAGTTTTAGTCACCTGACTCTCTGGATGACGAGTGTTCACTTAGCACAAGATTGAGGTCAGATGGGACAAGAAAGGTAGTAAAGCTTTGGACAGAGAGGTTAATCATAAACTTGACAGGTAACTGGGTTAGGGAGACTAGGTTTCAGGCTATCAGTGAGATGTGTACAAGAAGCTATTGGAGAAGGGAAGAAAAAACTATTTGGAGAGTGATGAATTCCAGAGTAGAAATTAAATATAAAAAGCAAACAAACAAAAGAAATTTCTATTTATCTCCTAGACCAGCAGATCTTGGTCCTAGGAGTACATTAGAATCATTTGGGAAGCTTTTCCAAGTACCGGTGCTCAGGCCCTTCCACAGATTCATTTCCATTGAATCAGGGTCTCTGATACGGGGACCTATTATGGACTGAATGTTTGTGCATTGTTTTTAGTTGCTCAGTTGTGTCTGACTCTTTGTGATCCGAAGGACTGTAGCCCACCAGGCTCCTCTGTCCATGGGATTCTCCAGGTGAGAATACTGGAATGGGTTGTCATGCCCTCCTCCAGGGGATTTCCCCAACCCAGGGATCGAGCCCAGGTTTCCCACATTGCAGGCAGATTCTTTACCATCTGGGCCATTATGTCCCCCTAAAGCTCATATGTTAAATCCTAACTCCCAACATGATGGCATTAGGGCTTTGGGGAGGTAATTAGTCATGAGGGTGAAGGCCTCATGAATGGGATTAGTGCCCTTATAAGAGACAGAATTGCTTCCTTTCTCATTCATTCTGTGTGTCTCTCTCCCTCCCTAGCTCTCTCTGTCTCATCTCTCCTGCTTTCTGCCACGTGAGGATACAATGAGAACACAGCCAACTACAAACCAAGACACGGGCTCTTGCCAGACAGCAGCTCTGCCGCCATCTTCGTTATGGACTTCCCTGCCTCCAGAACTCTGAGGAGTAAATGATTGCTCTTTAGGCCACTCAGTCCACAATATTCTTATTATAGGAGCCTGGCCTGACCAAGACAGGACCTGAACATTCACCTTTTTGAAAGCTTCTCTGGTAATGCTGTGGTGCAGTACCAATTGAGAACTGCCATATCAGACTAGGCCAAGGCGATCTTCACCAAAACCCTGAGCTTATGTAATACTGAAACACTGGATACCTCCTTAAGTGTGTGTACCCTGTCACCTTCCAGATCATTAGCTCCTTCTTCCACTGCCCCAGGCAACACCTGTAGGACCAAGCCTACCACAGTGACTTGATAAATATTTAACAAAGACATCCACTTCAGTGGAGAAGGTGACAAAACCATGCTTAAACTTGTCCATGAATGTCTTAGGTTCATAATCTAAAAGCTGAGGTTGTGCCAACACAATAATGAAATATAACAGGTAGTTTTAGTTCAGCTGGATCAGAAAGATGTGTCTGATTAAATCCAAAGACAATGATTGACTTGATGACCAGCCACCATCTGCTGATGAGTTTTTCCTCCAGAAAAGCGGAAAACAAAAATGTTGCCCAAGATGGCATGCCGCCATTTATCAGAGGGCAAAGGACCTCAATTCCAGTGAAGTGGAATTTTTTTTTTTTTTTAAAGCAAGTTGACAGCATCCAGCTCTCAGCTGGCAATCAATGGATATACAGGGAAATGAATTCAGCCTTTTGTTGGATTAACTGCTGGCCTTGTAAAACGGAAGCCACTGAGAAGCCGTGCCAAGTTTGAGGTTCACTTAATCAGTCAGAAGTTTCCAGCGCTAAAGTCTTCTTGACAATGGTTGTCTGGGACAGTGGGACAGATGGCGGGAGGTGGGGGGCTGCTGGCTAAATCCTACATGCTGAGATGCTGCTCAGTCAGGTGCCCACACCAGTTCACTTCTCCTACGCCCAAGACAGAGTGGAACTTTGCCGACTGAACTAAATCCTCCAAGCTTCATTAAATCACGCTTTAGTACCACATTGTTCGGCCATCACCGCTCCCAGTGTTGTATGTCAAACCTGTCCCCTCACCGTCTCGGATAATAAAGTGTTTTATGGTTTTGCTGGATGATTGCTCCGTGTCCCTTTTATTTTCAAAATGGCACATAATAAATACCCCTGCAGAGGAAGGACTGATTTGATGGAAAACACTGCACCACGTAGAGCCAAAAGCAATCAGGCTCACCCAGAAGAGACAGCGCAGCTGGTGGGGGTTCTGGATCCATGCGATTTGCAAATGCTTCCGCATCCATTCATGAAAGCACAACCAGCGGGACGTGGCTCTGTGCCCCCCAAATGAGTGGCCTGTGATACAGCCGGCAGTCCAGGGGATTTGGTCCCGCATGTGGTCAGCTCCAACCAGGCTGCAGTGACCAGCCCTCGGTTCAGCTAAGACATCTTAGAAAGATCTGCATACCTGCATGCTAAGTAGCTACAGTCGTGTCCGACTCTTTCCGACCCCATGGACTATAGCCCTCCAGGTTCCTCTGTCCATGGGATTCTGGAGTGGGTCGCCACTTCCTCCTTCAGGGGATCTTCCCCACCCAGAGATCGAACCCACATCCCTGACGCCTCCTGCATTGGCGGGCAGGTTCTTTACCACTAGCGCCACCTGGGAAGCCCAGAAAGATCTGATGGACAAGTAGATGTAGCACTGAAGGAGGACCAATAGCTCATGCTGCCCTCAGGGGGCAGAGAGCACTTTGTTATGCTCAGCACATCTGTACCTTCCCTCTGAAGGCTAATCCTGTGAGCCTCATCATTTCGCTGTTTGATAGCATAACTGCCATTTCCCTCACAGAGTCCAATTTAGCTTATAGAGGAGGAAGCTGTCCTCCACAATCAAGACTGTACAGTGTTCTGACTGGAGTTCAGTCTGATATTTTGATTCCCAATTCAATTATTTTAATAATACATAGGCTCTGGTTTCAATCCAACCTAGTTCAGTCGACTTTTAAAAAATTAAACTTTGATGCCTTTTTGTAAAAATCAGCATTTGATTTTGGTTGTAGGTTCCAAAATTGGTGTGATCTATTTCACTTGGGCTTTGAGGCTTTTGCTAAGGGCTTTGTTCTAGACAGACTCATTATCTGGGCTATCACCAGGCTTGTAACTTGCATCCTCAAAAACATCACTGTCAGTAGACTGCATGCATTTAGCCAAAAGTAAGCATAGCTCCTCAGTTAAAAGATTATAAATGGTTCTCTTTATATCGATTTGTTAAACTTGAGCATATGTAAATAATTTCATTTTTGATTATTATTATCTAGGACGCTGAGACCACCTTTAAGGTAACATAAAGACATACAAGTTATCCAAAGAGCCATCTGTTTTGCTTCCTGGCACAAAATGCAGACGTCAAACACTTTTGAAAGGTAAACAAACACATTTGTTCATGGTCACTATTGGCTATCTTTCATCAATGACACTATCTTTTTAAGGGAATAAATGAGTCAAGTTCATCTTGAAAGAAAGAGATAACTCATTAATGAGGCTATTGCTCTTCTCAGCCAGAACCCTAGCCAGCAACTGATAAAATGAACTTTCTTTGTCAAGATCCTATCAGTCAAATGAAAGCAAGTGTTCCTCCATCAAAAGTTTCATCTCAAAATAAAAAAGTTTCATCTCCAAATAAAAAAGTTTCATCTCCAACATAGAATGAAAGAGGTTTGGGTCAAGTAAAACCAGCCCAGGCAGCACGCATGGAGGAAGTGCAGAGTCATGACCACTGGGCTCCTGGCTTGGTCTAGGGAGCAGCAATATCAAGCAGCAGGTCATCTGAGGTCAACATGTAGGACTGGGTGCTAGTGGATACAGAGGGTGATGTACATCAACTAGCCATCATCTCAATAAAGAGGTAACCTATCTCCCCAGTAAGCTGTCTTACAAGAAATTAAAAATAGCCACTGACATTTACATAACTTTCTTAGACTCGGCCCTACAATAGGAAAGCAAGAGGGAAGCCTGGAGCTCCTGCCTTGGAGGCCTTGCAAGCCAGCCTTCTGCAATGGTCACTTCCCCAGGTCTTGAGAGGAAAGATGGTCCATGCAATTCTCAATGGGTTCCCCAAACACTTTGTATTGCACATCCATGCGTGCTAGCTCACTTCAGTCATGTCCGGCTCTTTGTGACGCTATGGACGGTAGCTCACCAGGCTCCTCTGTTCATGGGATTTTCCAGGCAAGAATACTAGAGTGGGTTGCCATGCCCTCCTCCAGGGGATCCTTCCAACCCAAGGTCTCCTTCATTGACAGGCAGGTTCTTTACAACTGGTGCCACCTGCAAAGCCCTTTTATTGCACACCCCAGCCATAAACATTTCTGAGCATGCACTCCTGCTCAGTTTAAATTTATTTATCTGTTTATTTATTATTAAATTAAATGCACACACAACTATATTGATAGAACATGTACATTTTAAAACTTTCACCTAAAATAGACATTGTATAAGAATGAAATAAAACAGAACAATAGGACTCCTGTTTCTGGTGACCAACAAGCTACCTCAATCTATCACCTCTGGTGAAAATAATTAAAGATGGTAGATACGTATTTTCTCAAACCTATGTAAATATGAGGATGAACTGGCGACAAAGTAATATATTTTCAGAGGTCAAAAACCAACTGAAAAATGAAACCTAGGAGAGTATAGGGAGGAAAGAGGCAACTTCTATCTGAGGATATTTGCTGAATTTAGTGAATTTGAGCATCAGCTTTCAGCGCCTTGGGAAGTGGAGGGCACAGGAGTCAAAGGCTAAGGCTGCTCCAAACGTGCAGAGTCTGATAGGAGACCCCTCTTACAAAGCTGAGATCCCAAAGCCCTGCACTCTCCACGTAGAGATAAACTAGAAGTAAATGCACTCCTCCCATTGGCAGACAGCAAAGGTGTTCCCCTGTTTTAAGCCTTGCAACAAGGTAGAGGAAAGTCCCTTGAGAATTTGTAACCAGCAGTTGACTCTCATCCAGCTTTGCAGTCTGAATTCACTGTACCTTAAGCCAAGACTTCGGTTTAAAGTGGCCCTTGGTGTGTAGTATCCCAGCATGTGTATGTGGCCAGTCATTTAGTTGTGTCTGATTCTTTGTGACCCTGTGGATTGTAGCCGCCAGGCTCCTCTGTCCATGCAAGTCTCCAGCCAAGAATACTGGAGGCGGTTGCCATTTCCTGCTCTAGGGGATCTTCCCAGCCCAGGGATCCAACTTGCATCTCCTGTATTGGCAGCTGGATTCTTTACCACTGCACCGCCTAGGAAGCGCAGGTGCCTAGTGAAAACAAACCAGAGACTCTCTCCAGACTAGTAGGTGATTTTAATTTTCATTCCCCTGATGATTAATGATGTGGAGGACATTTTCATGTGCTTATTAGTTACATATCTTCTTTTGTAGAATGTCTGCTCATGTATTTTACCCACTTTCATTGGGTTGTTCCCTTCTTTACTGTTGATTGGTAGTAAGTAGTTCTTTGTATGTTCTAAACATAAGTATTTAGTCAGATAAAGGCAGTCTGATGAATAGAAATATTTTATTTTGATGAAGTTGAAGTCAGTGTAATTTGGCTTCCCTGGTGGCTCAGTGGTAAAGAATCCACCTGCCAGTGCTGGAGACGCAGATTCGATCCCTGATCGGGGTAGATTCCGCAAGTTGCGGGGCAGCTAAGCCCTTGCACCACGACTACTGAGCCTGTGCTCTGGAGCCTGGGAGCTGCCACTACTAAAGCCTGTGCACCTAGACTCTGTGCTCTGCAATGAGAAGCCCAGGCACCGTATTTAGAGAGAAAGCCCTACTCATGGCAATTAGAGGAAAGCCTGTGCAGCAGTGAAGAGCCAGCAAAGCCAAATAAATAAAATTTAAAATAATAGATAAACAAAATGTATCATAAATAAATATAAATATTTATCATTATTATGTATGTATTTATTTTATAATAAAATATAAAATGTAAATAAAATTTATTTATTTAAAATAAATAAAATTCAAGATAAAATTATTTTTAAAAATACAACAACTTTTCAGCTGTTGTTCAGGAGCCTTCAGTTGTTCAGGAGCCTCAGTTCCACCCACAAAGAAGCAAAGACGTCAGTGCAAGGCAAGAATCAACTTGGCTTATAAAGGCACATGTGCAGTGCCCAAAGACCCAGCACAGCCAAAAACAAATAAATAAATAAGAAATCTTTGCCCACTCCAAGGTCACAAATGTATTTTCCTTTTTTCTTCTAGAGCTTTTGTGTCTCTTTTATGTTTTAACAATATGATCCACCTTGAATTAATTTTTATTGAGGATGTGAGAAAGAGATCATGGCTCACCTTTTTTTTCATACAAATTATCCAGTCATTGAATACCACTTGCTGAAAACACTTTCCTTTCCCACACTGAATTACATCATGCCTTTATTAAAAATCAGTTGACCATACAGTCAGACGGGACTTAGCGACTCAGCAACAACAAATACAGCCTGGAAGGGAGGGGAGTTTGGGGAAGGATGGATACACGTATACGTATGGCCGAATCCCTTCAATGTTCAGCTGAAACCGTCACAATGTTGTTAATCAGCTATGTGATGCCTGCTAAGTCATTTCAGTCGTGTCCCACTCTTTCAACCCTATGGACTATAGCCTGCCAAGCTCCTCTGTCCATGGGGATTCTCCAGGCAAGAATACTGCAGTGGGTTGCCATGCCCTCCTCTAGGGGATCTTCCTGACCCAGGGTTCAAACCCAAATCTCTTATGTCTCCTGCATTGGCAGATGGGTTCATTACCACTAGCACCACCTGGGAAGCCCTAATCAGCTATCAGTTCGGTTCAGTCGCTCAGCCATGTCCAAATCTTTGCAACCCCATGGACCACAGCACACCAGGCTTCCCTGTCCATCACCAACTCCCAGAGTTCACTGAGACTCAAGTCCATTGAGTCAGTGATGCCATCCAGCCATCTCATCCTCTGGCGTCCCCTTCTCCTCCTGCCCCCAATCCCTCCCAGCATCAGAGTCTTTTCCAATGAGTCAACTCTTCTCATCAGGTGGCCAAAGTACTGGAGTTTCAGCTTCAGCATCATTCCCTCCAAAGAAATCCCAGGGCTGATCTCCTTCAGAGTGGACTGGCTGGATCTCCTTGCAGTCCAAGGGACTCTCAAGAGTCTTCTCCAACACCACAGTTCAAAAGCATCAATTCTTTGGCGCTCAGCCTTCTTCACAGTCCAACTCTCACATCATACATGACCACAGGAAAAACCATAGCCTTGACTAGACCGACCTTTGTTGGCAAGGTAATGTCTCTGCTTTTGAATATGCTATCTAGGTTGGTCATAACTTTCCTTCCAAGGAGTAAGCGTCTTTTAATTTCATGGCTGCAGTCACCATCTGCAGTGATTTTGGAGCCCAAAAAAATAAAGTCTGACACTGTTTCCACTGTTTCCCCATCTATTTCCCATGAAGTGATGGGACCGGATGCCATGATCTTCGTTTTCTGAATGTTGAGCTTTAAGCCAACTTTTTCACTCTCCACTTTCACTTTCATCAAGAGGCTTTTGAGTTTCTCTTCACTTTCTGCCATAAGGCTGGTGTCATCTGCATATCTGAGGTGATTGATATTTCTCCCGGCAATCTTGATTCCAGCTTGTGCTTCTTCCAGTCCAGCGTTTCTCATGATGTACTCTGCATATAAGTTAAATAAGCAGGGTGACAATATACAGCCTTGACGTACTCCTTTTCCTATTTGGAACCAGTCTGTTGTTCCATGTCCAGTTCTAACTGTTGCTTCCTGACCTGCATATAGGTTTCTCAAGAGGCAGGTCAGGTGGTCTGGTATTCCCATCTCTTTCAGAATTTTCCACAGTTTATTGTGACCCACACAGTCAAAGGCTTTGGCATAGTCAATAAAGCAGAAATAGATGTTTTTCTGGAACTCTCTTGCTTTTTCCATGATCCAGCGGATGTTGGCAATTTGATCTCTCGTTCCTCTGCCTTTTCTAAAACCAGCTTGAACATCTGGAAGTTCACGGTTCATGTATTGCTGAAGCCTGGCTTGGAGAATTTTGAGCATTACTTTACTAGCATGTGAGATGAGTGCGATTGTGCGGTAGTCTGAGCAGTCTTTGGCATTGCCTTTCTTTGGGATTGGAATGAAAACTGACCTTTTCCAGTCCTGTGGCCACCGTTGAGTTTTCCAAATTTGCTGGCATATTGAGTGCAGCACTTTCACAGCATCATCTTTCAGGATTTGAAATAGCTCAACTGGAATTCCATCACCTCCACTAGCTTTGTTCATAGTGATGCTTTCTAAGGCCCACTGGACTTCACATTCCAGGATGTCTGGCTCTAGGTCAGTGATCACACCCTTGTGATTATCTGGGTCATGAAGATCTTTTTTGTACAGTTCTTCTGTGTATTCTTGCCACCTCTTCTTAATATCTTCTGCTTCTGTTAGGTCCATACCATTTCTGTCCTTTATTGAGCCCATCTTTGCATGAAATGTTCCCTTGGTATCTCTCATTTTCTTGAAGAGACCTCTAGTCTTTCCCATTCTGTTGTTTTCCTCTATTTCTTTCCATTGATCACTGAGGAAGGCTTTCTTATCTCTTCTTGCTGTTCTTTGGAACTCTGCATTCAGATGCTTTATTTTTCCTTTTCTCCTTTGCTTTTCACTTCTCTTCTTTTCACAGCTATTTGTAAGGCCTCCCCAGACAGCCGTTTTTCTTTTCTGCATTTCTTTTCCATGGGGATGGTCTTGATCCCTGTCTCCTGTACAATGTCACAAACCTCATTCCATAGTTCATCAGGCACTCTATCTATCAGATCTAGTCCCTTAAATCTATTTCTCACTTCCACTGTATAATCATAAGGGATTTGATTTAGCTCATACCTGAATGGTCTAGTGATTTTCCCTACTTTCTTCAATTTAAGTCTGAATTTGGTAATAAGGAGTTCATGGTCTGAGCCACAGTCAGCTCCCAGTCTTTTTTTTTGTTGACTGTATAGACCTTCTCCATCTTTGGCTGCAAAGAATATAATCAATCAGATTTCAGTGTTGACCATCTGGTGATACGCACTAAGTGTGACGGTGGCTGCGACCGGAGCACTAAGCACGGCCGAGAGGAGCTACCCCACGTCCGAGGTCAGGGGCAGAAGCCGGGAGGACCCCATGCCTGAAGGGCGGTGGCCAAGAGGAGTTACCCCACGTCTGAGGTCAGGGGCAGCAGCCAAGAGTGCCAGGCTGCAACAGCGCAGGAACGGCAGAGAAGAGCTACCCAATTCCGAGGTCAGGGGTGGTGGCCGGGAGGAGGTACCCCACACCCGAGGTCAGGGGCGGCGGCCGGGAGGACCAACCCCACGTCCAAGGAGCGGTGGCTGCGCGGGCGCAGGAGGGCCTAGAGGAGCTACCCCACGTTGAAGGTCAGGAAGGGCTGCGATGAGGAGATACCCCTCGCCCAAGGTAAGGAGCAGTGGCTGCGCTTTGCTGGAGCAGCCGTGAAGAAATACCTCACGCCCAAGGTAAGAGAAACCCAAGTAAGATGGTAGGTGTTGCAAGAGGGAATCAGAGGGCAGACACACTGAAAACCATACTCACAGAAAACTAGTCAATCTGATCACACTAGGACCACAGCCTTGTCTAACTCAATGAAACTAAGCCATGCCCGTGGGGCAACCCAAGACAGGCGGGTCATGGTGGAGAGATCTGACAGAATGTAGTCCACTGGAAAGGGAATGGCAAACCACTTCAGTATTCTTGCCTTGAGAACCCCATCAACAGTATGAAAAGGCAAAATGATAGGATACTGAAAGAGGAACTCCCCAGGTCAGTAGATGCCCAATATGCTACTGGAGATCAATGGAGAAATAACTCCAGAAAGAATGAAGGGATAGAGCCAAAGCAAAAACAATACCCAGCTGTGGATAGAGCCAGACATCCTGGAATGTGAAGAAAGGTCCGATGCTATAAAGAGCAATATTGCATAGGAACCTGGAATGTCAGGTCCATGAATCAAGGCAAATTGGAAGTAGTCAAACAAGAGATGGCAAGAGTGAATGTCAACATTATAGGAATCAGTGAACTGAAATGGACTGGAATGGTGAATTTAACTCAGATGACCATTATATCTACTACTGCGGGCAGGAATTCCTCAGAAGAAATGGAGTAGCCATCATGGTCCACAAAAGAGTCTGAAATGCAGTACTTGGATGCAATCTCAAAAACGACAGAATGATCTCTGTTCATTTCCAAGGCAAACCATTCAATATCACAGTAATCCAAGTCTATGCCCCAACCAGTAACGCTGAAGAAGCTGAAGTTGAACGGTTCTATGAAGACCTACAAAACCTTTTAGAACTAACACCCAAAAGAGATGTCCTTTTCATTATAGGGGACTGGAATGCAAAAGTAGGAAGTCAAGAAACACCTGGAGTAACAGGCAAATTTGGCCTTGGAATACAGAATGAAGCAGGGCAAAGACTAATAGAGTTTTGCCAAGAAAATGCACTGGTCATAGCAAACACCCTCTTTCAACAACACAAGAGAAGACTCCAATGAAATATTCAGGACCAATTTCCTTTAGGATGGACTGGTTGGATCTCTCTGCTATCCAAGGGACTCTCAAGAGTTGTCTCCAACACCACAGTCCAAAAGCATCAATTCTCGACACTCAACTTTCTTTATAGTCCAACTCTCACCTCCATACATGACTACTGGAGAAACCATAGCTTTGACTGGATGGACCTTTGTTGGCAAAGTAATGTCCCTGCTTTTTAACATGCTGTCTAGTTTGGTCATAACTTTTCTTCAAAGGAGCAAGCATCTTTTAATTTCATGGCTGCAGTCACCACCTGCAGTGATTTTGGAGCCCCCCAAAATAAATTCTGTCACTGTTTCCATTGTTTCCCCATCTATTTGCCATGATCTTAGTTTTCAGAATGTTGAGTTTTAAGCCAACTTCTTCACTCTCCTCTTTCACTTTCATCAAGAGGCTCTTTAGTTCTTCTTTGCTTTCAGCCATAAGGGTGGTGTCATCTGCATATCTGAGGTTATTGATATTTCTCCTGGCAATCTTGATTCCAGTTTGTGCTTCATCCAGTCCAGCATTTCTCATGATGTATTCTGCATATAAGTTAAATAAGCAGGGTGACAATATACAGTCTTGATGTACTCCTTTCCTGATTTGGAACCAGTCTGTTGTTCCATGTTCAGTTCTAACTGTTGCTTCTTGACCTGCATACAGATTTCTCAGGAGGCAGGTCAGGGGGTCTGGTGATTCCACCTCTTTAAGAATTTTCCACAGTTCACTGGGATTCACACAGTCAAAGGCTTTGGCATAGTCAATAAAGCAGAAGTAGATGTTTTTCTGGAACTCTCTTGCTTTTTTGATGATCCAGCATATGTTGGCAATTTGAACACTCGTTCCTCTGCCTTTTATAAATCCAGCTTGAACATCTGGAAGTTCGTGGTTCACATAATGTTGAAGCCTGGCTTGGAGAATTTTCAGCATTACTTTACTAGCGTGTGAGATGAGTGCAATTGTGTAGTAGTTTGATCATTCTTTGGCATTGCCTTTCTTTGAGATTGGAATGAAAACAGATCTTTTCCAGTCCTGTGGCCACTGCTGAGTTTTCCAAACTTGCTGGCATATGGAGTGCAGCACTTTCACAGTGCTGTGAAATACCTCAGCGACTTGAAATACCTCAGCTGGAATTCCACTAGCTGTGTTCGTAGTGATGCTTCCTAAGGCCCACTTGACTTTACATTCCAGGATGTATGACTTTAGGTGAGTGATCACACCATCGTGGTTATATGGATCACGAAGATATTTTTTGTATAGCTCTTCTATATCCCAATACAAAATAAAAACTTAAAAAAAAATCAGTTGACCATATATATTGTGGATCTATTTCCAGACTTTATACTATTTCACTGATCTGTTCATCAATACTTACCCCAATAGAGTACTATCCTTACATTAATATTCAAGTGTCTTGATTATTATAGTTTTATAATAACTCTTGAAAGTGATGTGTAAGTCCTTCAACTTTGTTTTCTCTTTTTTCAAAATTGTAGATATTTTGCATTTCCATAAAAAATGTTGATTCATCTTGGCAATTTCTTCAAAAACATCTGCTGGGATTCGGGTTGTGATTTCCTTAATCAATAGGTCAGTCTGGGGAGAATGGATGTCTTAACACCATTTAGTCATCTGATGCATTAACATTCTACCTGGACTTTGCTTAAACCATTCGTATACATTAAAGTTTTTGTCTTTTAGCCAAAGCTAACTTTAACTACTACATCAATATAGGAATATGGGTAAAATGTCTAATTTCCAGATTATAAAGGGGGAAAATGAAAAAATTTTAGTTATTCAATCTCAGGAGAAAGAGAGAAAGGAAGGAGAGAGGGAGGAAGGGAAAGAGAGAGGAAGGACAGGTAAAGAGAAAAATAGTCATCACGAAGGCATAAAAGAAGGCAGTGGAAATAAATATAAAGAAGGGTCATGACAGTAAATATGAATGGGCAACCAGTTGGGCAAATTAGAATGTACTGCTGGCTTCCTCCACCAAAAAAAAAAAGAAGAAAAAAAAATGACTAAGAAACTACAGGAGCAAGAGAGGAAAGCGGAGTTCAGAAACTAACCAAAAAGCAAGACAGAACACTGGGAAGATGAAAGCATAACTTGAGTTGGTATCCGAGGGTCAGTGAAAAGGTAAGTGGTGGAAGCCTGGGGCTGCCAGACATAGAAGTAAAGCACTGACCGGGATGAAGTTTTTCAAGTTCTACTCTTGCCTGCTCCCCACAGCCTCCTAGGGATCCTCTTTTCTTGTCTCTTCACTGCAGAAATTAATGGAAACAATCCACTCAGCAAACCAACTGTCCAAGGAGTAAAATTAGGGAAGCATATATACATACCCCGCTGGGCTTCCCAGGTAGCACAGTGCTAAAGAATCTGCCTGCAATGCAAGAGACACAGATTTGATCCCCAGGTTGGGAAGACCCCCTAGAAAAGGAAATGGCAACCCACTCCAGTATTCTTGCCTGGAAAACTCCATGGACAGAGGAGCCTGGCGGGCTACGGTCCATAGGATCACAAAGAGTGGGACAGGACTAAGTGCACGCACACACACACACCCTGCTAGGGTGCACAGTTGAGGAAAACAGGGGCCAATTGACCATCCCTCAAGTCTTAATTCCTTCACAGCTCATCTTCCAAAGCCCTAGAGCTGGGAGACAAAAGCCCGTGACGACTGCCCCTTCCCGTGCTCCTCTTCCCTACGGGTTTAAAGTGAAACGGTCCCCAGAGTTGTTGCCTGGCGCCATGACAGTACACCAGAGGGATCGTCTGTGGCTTGTGGAACTTGGACTCTCCTTACAGGCTGCCACCCTCGCCCTCTTTTTAAATTCCACAGAACTGGCACATTGGAGTCTGGCCTTCAGTCCCTTTCTAATATATACACCTGGATCTTCAACCAGTACAGCTACCTCAAAAGAAATTCAACAAACTAGACTAAATTTATCATCTGGAGCAGAACTATTAGATCTAATTTGAAAGAAGTTCAGGGAATAAGGAGATAAAGGAAGATATTAGCCACTTGAAACAAGAATAATAATCCATTTTTAAAAGAAGGAATATTATACATAAAATTTAAAATTGAAATAGAGGACAAGATGATAAAATAAAAAATAGAATTGATAGAATTTAATCAGGAGTTGTGATCATGTCAACTCGACGTTCATATTAAGGAACATTCAGAGCAGCAACAGGCAAGATGAATAACTCAGATTGAAAGAATTCATAGAGCCACAAATAGAAGATAAAGAAAAAATCCTTGTTTTAGAGAAATTTAAGAATATTAAAGATAAAAAGAAAATTCTACAAGCTTCCACAGAGAAAGAAGAAATCAGTTCTGAGAAATTAAGTTAACGTTAGTTAGTGTGTTAAGTGCTCATTTGTGTCCAATTCTTTGCGATCTCATGGATTATAACCCACTAATCTCCTCTGTCCATGGAATCCTCCAGGCAAGAATACTGCAGTGGGTTACTATTCACTATTCCAGGGTATATTCCCAACCCAGGGACTGAACCCGGGTCTCCCATACTGCAGGCAGATTCTTTACCATTTGAGCCATGAAGGAAGTCCTAAAAAATAAGAATCAAGTACAAGGAGATAGCACCTCACACCTATTAAAATGGCTAGCATCAAAAAAACAAGACACAAGTGTTGGTGAGGATGTGCAGAAAAGAGAAATTTTGTGCACACGTGGTAGGAAAAGAAATTAGTACAACCCCTATGGAAATCATACAGAGTCTTCCCTGTAGCTCAAATGGTAAAGAATCTGCCTGCAACACAGGAGACCCAGATTCGATCCCTGGGTCAGGAAGATCCTCTGACGAAGGGAATGGCAATCCACTCCAGTATTCTTGGCTGGAGAATCCCATGGACAGAGGAGCCTGGCAGGCTACAGTCTATGGGATAGCAAAGAGTTGGACGCGACTGAGAGACTAAGACTATGGAAATCATTGTGGAGGGTCCTCAAAAAATGAAAAACCAACTATCATATGATCCAGTAACCCCACTTCTGGGTCTATACACAAAAGTAAAAACAGGATGTCAAAGAGCTATCTGCACGCTCATGTTCACTTCAGCATTAATCCTGATAGCCAAGATATGAAAACAACCGAAGTATCTGTCAACAGATTAATGCATTAAATATATATATATATGTGTGTGTGTGTGTGTGTGTGTGTATAAAATGGAATATGTTCAGCGTGAGAAAGAAGGAATCCTGCCATGCATTCCTTATATGGCCCTACATGGATGGATCTTGATTACATCATGCTAAGTTAAATAAATCAGGCTATAAAAGATAAATCCTGTATGGTACCACTTACAGGTAGAATCTGAAAAGGCCAACTCATAGAAACAGGGAATAGAATGGTGGCTACCAGGGGCTGGGGTGGGAGGTATGGGGAATGAGGAGAAATCGGTAAATGGCATAAACTTCCAGTTACAAGAAGAATAAGCTCTGGGGATCTAATGTACAACAAGGTGGTTATTGGTAATAATACTGTACTATATACTTAAAAATTTCTAAGAGTTTTGATCTTAAATGTTCTTACCACAAAATAGAAATAGTAATTATGTGACATGATGGAGGTGTTTAATTGTCTTGCAAATGCATCAAATCAACAATGTACATCTTAAATTTGTTATATGTTGTTATACATATATATAATATAATATGTCAGTTATATCTTAGTAAACTAGGAAAAAGAAGAAACAGGAATCACATTGACATCCAAGTTCTCAACCATAACATGGGAAGCAAGAAAATGATGGAGTAATATTTTAAAGTATTTAAGTGAAAGAACTTTGAAGCTATAATTTAAAATATACAGCCAATTCTTTATGTACCTATGAAGAAGTAATGAAACTATTCTTATGCACCCACACCCTTTGAAGTTTTGCCACACAAAGACCCATATTGCGGGGGTGGGGGGCAAGGGGTGAGGAACACCTTAACAGCTGAAGAAAACACTCCAGAAGATGTTGTACCAAATACGAAAACTAAGATTCTTTAACACTTTGGTGAAATGTATTGTTTAAGGGGAAAAAACCACAAGCAGAGGAAAGGGATACAACCAAACAAGAGAAAAAAACATGTACCCATAGTATGAACCACTAAAATCCTAGACAGCTTCAACAAGACAGGAAGGAAAAGTGAAAGTGAAGTCGTTCAGTTGTGTCCGACTCTTTGCAACCCTGTGGACTGTAGCCTACCAGGCTCCTCCTTCCATGGGATTCTCCAGGCAAGTATACTGGAGTGGGCCGCCATTTCCTTCTCCAGGGGATCCTCCCAACCCAGGGATCGAACCTGGGTCTTCCAGATTGCAGGCAGACACTTTACCCTCTGAGCCACCAGGGAAGGTTACACATAAAGCTGGTATGAGAGCATGTTAAGTACAGTGTTAATGAGAAGATACAGACACTAATAAACTCAAGAAATCAGGGATAAATAAGTATGAGTATGATTTTTAAGCTAAGGGAAGCTATCATATGAAGAAATTGACCAGTAGGAGAAAACTCAAACTACACAATGAAAAGAAAGAAAGGAGAAAAATTAAGGGAAAAAAAAAAAAAACATGCTATGGAAAACATGAAATAAGTTCTAATACATACATATAGAATAATAAAATGAGAGAGAAATGAGTTCTAGCACAGTAATTAAAATAAATCTCAGTATGTTAAACTCATCAATTAGGTAATGAAGACTTTTAGGTTGGATTTAAAAACAAACAAAAAGTAAAAATATATAGCCAAAAGACACGTGGAAAGGCAGAAAATAAAGAATAGATGAGAAACATAAACTAAAACAAGCTGAGCAGTAGTCTTAATGTCCAACAATATAGATCATAAAGCCATATACATACATGATGTATTTCATAAATGGCAATATGTGGTAAACAATAAACAAGAAAATATATCCATCATAAACATATTTACTGCTAGGAATATTGTCTCACAATACATTGGCAAACAGTTGATAAAACTGCAAATAGAAATAAGCAAGTCAACAGCTGTAGTTAGAGATTTAACTTACCCTTTTCAGAAACCATTCAACTAAGCAAGGTACATTGAAAATATGAACGATGCAGCAAATAAGTTTGATCTCAGAGAATTTGCATTTTTGCAAGCATATGTGGAATATTTACAAGATAGACCATGTATTAGGTCATAGAGGAAAACTCAAAGCCTCTAAATGATCAATATATTAAAATTGAGTAATCTAATGAAATTAGAAATTAATTTTTAAAAGTGACTTTTTGAAAAATCCCAAATTAAATAACATTATTAGACTTGCAAGCTAAAATAACATTATTAAAAAAAATATAAAGCAAAAATAAGGAAAATTTAAAACTGGAAAAGAATACAGCCAAAAATGTAGAACATAAGAGATATTTTCTTATTTACAGCTTTAAAACGCATGGCATGGAGGTATGAGTTAATGATGTAGGAATCATCTAACCACCATAATGGCATGTAAGTGTACCAAATTACCATGTTGTACACTCTAAACGTATACAATGTTATGTGGCAATTATATCTCAGTAAAGCTGGGGGAAAAAGAAAGAAAAGAAAGGTTCAAAATAAATAAGCATTTGATGAAGGTAGGTGGGATAAAAGCAACATGAAGCGAAAGTGCTAGTCACTCAGTCATGTCCAGCTCTTTGCGACCCCATGGACTATAGCCCACCAGGCGCCTGCATGCATGGGATTCTCCAGACAAGAATACTGGAATGCATCGCCATTGACCTTCTCCAGGGGATCCTCCTCACCCAGGGATCGAACTCCAGTCTCCCACACTGCAGTGGATTCTTTACCATCTCAGCCACCGGGGAAGCCCTAAAGCAACACAATGAACTCAGAAAATCACGAAGAAAGCAATTAGTAAATGCAAAAATCAATAAAATAAACTGATAAATGGTAAACATGATTAAAGCCAGTTCACTTGAAATATGAATAAAGCAGGCAAACCTCTGATAAAACTACTCTAGAGAAAGATTTTAAAAATTCAAATAAAAATATATAGACAGAAAAGGGAAAATAACTAGAGATATTTTTTAAGTAATAAGATAGTATCATAAATAACTGGTAATAAATTTGACAACTTTATAAAATGAATACATTCCTAAAGAATAAATAAAGAAATGAATGCAATTTGTGGTACCAGAGGAAATAGATAACTTGAACAAACAATAAATATTAAATACACAAAGTGTTCAAAGATTTACCTCTCAAGACAGGAAAAAAATGATTTTATAAGTGAGTTTTACCTAACTTTCAAGAAAGCACTAAATTCTAACTTACACAAGTTGTTCCAAGGAAAAGAGAAAAAAAAAAGTTACTCAGTTCATTTCAGGCAACTAATGAAATATTGATTTTCAAATGAGAACAGTAAAAGGAAAAAATCATACAGAATTTCCCTTCTGAATGCAAATGTGAATGTAAACTCATACATTTTCCTCATAACTGGAAATGTTAATATAGTCCTACAGGGTATTACAAACATTAATACTTAAGTTTCAAGTAAGATTCCTCCCACGAATGCAAGAATGGTTTAATATTAGAAAAAAATCAATGTAATTCAGCATATTAAAAAACATTCTCAATGCAAGAAAAACATTTGATACAATACAACCATGCATAACTTTTTAAAAATATCATTTAAAAATAGAAAGGAGTTACTTTATTGGAAATTTGTATCTTAAAACCTATAGTTAACACTATGCTTAATGAAGAAATTTTAGAAACATTCTCTTTAGAGCTGAAACTAATACAAGGGTTTCCAGAATCCCCACTATTTTTAACATAACTAGAGTTCCCCCATATACTGTATGGGAAAAAAATGATATGGTTAAGAACGGACAGGAAAAGATAAAACCTTTTTCATTTTCAGATGGTATGATCATCTGTCTAGAAACTAACAGAATCAAGTTCAGCATATGAAAGCAATAGCAAAAAAAATCCTTTCACAAAAGCAACAATAAAGTTCCATGAATTAAATTAATCAGAAATACACAAAAGCTCGATGATGAAATATTTAAAGCTCTAATAAAAAATAGAAAATGGTCTGAATATATGGAAAGATATTTCATGGTTTTGGATGTCAATATTCCTCCAAACTAATCTACAAATTCAATATAATCTCAATTAAAATTCCATTTAGATTTTCTGAGACACTCAATAAAGCTTACATGGAGAAACAAAGACTTACACTTAGTTAAGCTGACCTTGAAGAAGAGGTGGGGTGTTTGACCTACCGGACTTAGAACACATTTTTTTTTTAATTATTTGTTGTTGTTGTTCAGTCACTCAGTCATATTTGACTCTTTGTGACCCCATGAACTGGGGCATTCCAAGCTTCCCTGTCTTTCACTATTTCCCAGAGCTTGCTCAAACTCATGTCCATTGAGTCAGTGATGCCATCCAACCATCTCATCCTCCATCATCCCCTTCTCCTCCTGCCCTCAATCTTTCCCAGCATCAGGGTCCTTTCCAGTGAGTCAGTTCTCCACATCAGGTGGCCAAAGTATTGGAGTTTCAGCTTCAACATCAGTCCGTCCAATGAACACTCAGGACTGATTTCCTTTAGGATGGACCGGTTGGATCTCTTTGCAGTCCAAGGGACTCTCAAGAGTCTTCTCCAACACCACAGTTTGAAAGCATAAATTCTTCAGTACTCAGCCTTCTTGCCTGCAATGCAGGAGACCAGGATTCTATTCCTATGTTGGCAAGATCCCCTGGAGGAGGAAATGGCAACCCTCTCCAGTATTCCTGCCTGTAGAATCCCATGGACAGAGGAGCATGGCAGGCTACAGTCCATGGGGTCACAAGAGTCAGACACAACTGAGTGACTTTCACTCACTCAGCCTTCTTTATGGTCCATTGCTCACATCCACACATGATACTGGAAAACCATAGCTTTGACTAGACAGACCTTTGTTGGCCAAGTGATGTCTTTGCTTTTTAATACACTGTCTAGGTTTGTCATAACTTTTCTTCCAAGGAGCAAGCATCTTTGGTTCATAGCAAAATTGAGGGGAAGGTGTAGAGATGGATACCCTGCCCCACACATGCGCAGGTTCTTTCCCCCATGATCAACACTCACAATCCCCCCAGAGTGGTATATTCATTACAATCGATGAACCTATATTGACACATCCTAATACTCAAAGTTTATAATTTACACTGGGTTTACTCGTGGTGTTCTAGGTGCTGTAGGTTTGGATGATTGTATAATGCCTGTATCCATCATTATGGTATCATCCACCATATTTTCCCTGTGTAAAAATCTTCCGTGTTCCATCTCTTCATCCCCACCACTCACCACCTTTCCCCTGGCAACACTGATCTTTTCACCATCTCCACAGTTTCTTTTTCTCCAGAATGTTATATAGTTGGAAACATACAGTAGGTAGCCTTTTCAGATTGTCTTCTTTCACTCTGTAATACACACTTAAGGTTCTTTCAAGTCTATTCATGAGTGGATAGTTCATTTCATTTTAGAGCTGAATAATATTGCATTGTCCTGAGGTGCCATGATTTATTTATCCACTCATCTATAAAAGGACATTTAATTACCTCCAAGTTTTGGGCAGTTATGAATAAAGCTGCTACAAACATCTATGTGCAGAATTTTGTGTTGGAATGAAATGGAATATGCTTTCCATTTCTTTGTAAATAACAAAGACTGTGATTGTTGGATCACATCATCATAGTTTGTTTATTTTTCTAAGAAACTGCCAAACTGTCTTCCAAAGTGATTGAAGCACTTTTCATACCCACCAGCAATAAATTATAGTTTCTGTTGCTTCACATCCTTGCCAGAATTTGATGTTGCTTGTGTACTGGATTTTGGCCACTCTAATAGGTGCATCTTTCTTCATATTGTTTCAATAACAATCCTTTATCACATGTATCGATTGCAAATACTCTATCCTAGTCTGTGGCTTATCTTTTCATTCTCTTGACATTGTCTTTTTCAGAGTAGAAGTGTTTAATTTAATGAAGTCCAGCTTATCAATTATTTCTTTCACAGATCATGCCCTTTTTGTTATACCTAAAGAGTCATACAGAGAAGGCAATGGCACCCCACTCCAGTACTCTTGCCTGGAAAATCCCATGGGTGGAGGAGCCTGGTAGGCTGTGGTCCATGGGGTTGCTAAGAGTCGGACACGACTGAGCAACTTCACTTTCACTTTTCACTTTCATGCATTGGAGAAGGAAATGGCAACCCACTCCGGTGTTCTTGCCTGGAGAATCCCAGGGACAGGGGAAGCCTGGTGGGCTGCCATCTATGGGGTCGCACAGAGTCAGACACGACTGAAGCGACTTAGCAGCAGCAGCAGCAAAGAGTCATAGCCATACCCAAGGTTATACAAGTTTTTCCTATGTAATTTTCTAGGTGTTTTATAGTTTTGCATTTTATATTTACATTTGTGAACCACTTTGGGCTTCCCAGGTGGCGCTAGTGGTAGAGAACCCACCTGCCAATACAGGTAGACTAAGAGATTCAGGTTGATCCCTGGGTGGGGAAGATCCCCTAGAGGAGAGCACAGCCACCCATACCAATATTCTCGCCTCGAGAATCCCATGGACAGAGGAACCTAGAGGGCTGCGGTACATAGGCCCGCACAGTCAGACACACCTGAAGCCACTTAGCATGCATGCAGACGTGTGCTCCGTTATGAGTTAATTTTAAGAAGGTATAAGGTCTATGTCTAGATTTATTTTTTTCATATGGATGTCCAGTTGTTCCATTACCATTTGTTAAAAAGACTAACTTTGTTTCATTACTGCTTTTAGTCCTTTGCCAAAGATCAATTGGCTATATTTATGTGGATCTATTTCTGGGCTCTCTGTCTGTTTCATTGATCTACTTGTCTATTCTGTTACCATTACCACACTATCTTGATCACTATAGTTTTACAGTAAGTCTTAAAGTTGAGTATTGTCAGTCCTTCAACTTTTTCTTCTCTACCAGTATTGTTTTGGTTTTGGGGGGGTCTTTTGCCTAGAATATTATTTACAGCTATAGTAAAATAATAATATGGTTTTGGCTCAAGTAACTCAGAGAGCAGATTCATCCATATACAAGAACCTATTATGCAATAAATGTAGCATCAGAAGGAAAAAAAACAGATGGCTTAGTAGATGCTGTTAGGAAAATTGCTTTGCTGTACAAAGGAAAATAAATGAACACTTCATACAAAGGTGAACACTAGATGAATTAAATACATAAATATAAAAGGTAATAAATAAAGTTACTAGAAGAAAACTAAGTTTTATCTGGTGTTGGGAAGAACTTAAACAAAACTTGAAATGCATACACTATTAGCCAAAAATGGATGAATATAATAACATCACGCTTAAAGATTCCTGTTCAGCAAAATTTACCCTTGAAAAAAAATTAATAAACTGCCAGCAAAACAGGGGAAGATATTTGCAATGTCTAAAGCTGACAAAACCTAAGATGTAGACTATCCAGGAAATGCCTACCAATCAAGAAGCAAAGGACAGAAACTGCAATAACATAAAGAAGCAAGAAACAGGCAAAGCATTTGAATAGGCAGTGTACAGAAGACACCCACAAAAAGGCAACAAGCTCGTGATAAAATGTACCGAAACAACTGCTAGTGAGATAACACAAAAACAAAAATGCTTATCACTTTACACCTGCTGAGGTTGTTAGAGCTAGCTGTCATCTGGCACCCCCACGTGTGTGTGGCTAATCTCAGCTGGTCTGCCCATGACCTCCTGAGCGCCACCCCTCGAAGCCCCAACCCCCACCCCACCCCCACCAGCCCCGTATCCACTGCAACAAGATGAAAGAAATGATCAAGAACCAGGAGAAACTACAGGCACAAGTGCTCATTGATGGGAAAGGAATTGCTCACAGAAAAAAAGTCACAGAACAACCACAGCAGATAACAAAACATTCAATACTCTTTAAAGAAGTTAGAAGCATGAGACAGGTGCTCAGGGCCGGTGCACTGGGATGACCCAGAGGGATGGGATGGGGATGGAGGTGGGAGGGGGTTCAGTATGGGGGACACATGTACACCCATGGCTGATTCATGTCAATGTATGGCAAAAACCACTACAATATTGTAAAGTAATCAGTCTCCAACTAAAATAAATAAATTTTTAAAAACTCAACATTCAGAAAACTAAGAAAAAGAAAGAAGTTAGAAGTAAAATCAAATCATATTCAAGAGGTGAATGTGGTCACAAACCAAGAAACAGTGGTCCACTTTAACCACCCTGAAGTTCAGGCATCTCTGGCAACAAACACTTTCACCATTTACAGTCCACCCTGAGACAAAGCAGCTGAAGAAATGCTACCCCGCATCGTAAACCACCTTGGCGCAGGTCGTCTGATCCGTTTAAGGAGCGTGATTGAATTTCTCCCCAAACAATCTAGGGGTGGAAAAGCATCACTCACTACTGGAGAGGAAGCTGATGAAGTTCCAGATCTTGCGGAGAATTTTGAAGAGTCTTCCAAGAACGAAGCAAACTGAATTGAGTCATCTTCTGAAGAAGACAAAACTTGGAGAAGTGACTGGGACTGCTATTTCGTATGATGCTTGCTTTTTAAAATTTTGTCTATGGATCTGATAAAGTCTAGATCATTAATATTTTGAAGCCCAAGCCCCTGGACACTGCAGCTCTTTTCAGTTTTCGCTCATACGCAATTCATTCTTTCAAGCTAATTAAGCTGAGGACGCCTGGGGATAAAGTTTGAAACAAAGGTTAATGAAGTTTTTTGCCTAGAGAAAAATAAATAAATAAAAAGTTTTTAAAAAGGAGCCTATTATACAGAGTGAAGTACGTCAGAAAGAAAAACAGTATATTAATGCATATATATGGAATTTAGAAAGACAGTAACGATGACCCTATGTGCAAGAAGCAAAAGAGACACAGATATAAAGAGCAGATTTTTGGACTCTGTGGGAGAAGCCAAGGGTGGCATGATTTGAGAGAATAGCACTGAAACATGTATATTACCATATGTGAAATAGATCACCAGTTCAAGTTCGATGCACTTGTAAAGCAGGGCACTCAAAGCTGGTGCACTGGGACGTCCCAGAGGGATGGGGTAGGAAGGGAGGTGGGAGGGGGGTGAGAGGGGGGTTGGGGATGGAGGGACACATGTACACCCGTGGTTGATTCATGTCAGTGTAGGGCAAAAACCACCACAATATCGTAAAGTAATTAGCCTCCAATTAAAATAAATTAATTTTAAAAAGCATAAAAAGAGACTGTTAGAAATTGGAAAGGTGGATGAACTCAAGCATTAGGTGGGGATGTAGAAGTATAAGCATCCCCATTCACTGCCAGGGTTCCCAGGTGGCACCAGTGGTAAAGAACCCACCTGCCAAAGCAGGAGACATAAGAGATGCAAGTGACATCCCTGGGTTGGGAAGATTCTCTGGAGAAGGACACAGCAACCCACTCTAGTATTCTTGCCTGGAGAATCTCATGGACAGAGGAGCCTGGTGGGCTATAGTCCACAGGGTTGCAAAGAGTCGGACATGACTAAAGTGACTTAGGATGCACGCACCATTCACTGCTGGTGAGGTTGTAGGCCAATGAGAAAAATCAGCCCTGCTCAAACTAGATATGTGTATTTCCTCCAGCCCAGAAAAGCTGCTCTTAAATATACATCCCAGGCAACTTTCTACATAGGTTCATAAGGGGACATGTTTGAGGATACACATTGTAGCATTGCTCAGGAAAATAGGGAACTGGGGCAACCAAGATTTCATCACTGGGAGAGAGTAAAGACAATAGGGATTATTAACAAAGCCAAAAATTGGATTTTTTCCAAAGAACAATAATATCGACAGAACGGCAGCAATATCGATCAAGAAAAAAAAGAAAGCATAAATATACATCCTTAGGAATAAAAATAAGATATAACTACATGCAGCAGAATTTTTTAAAATAATAACAATACTATAAACAGATGACACCACCCTTATGGCAGAAAGTGAAGAGGAACTAAAAAGCCTCTTGATGAAAGTGAAAGTGGAGAGTGAAAAAGTTGGCTTAAAGCTCAACATTCAGAAAGCGAAGATCATGGCATCCGGTCCCATCACTTCATGGGAAATAGATGGGGAAACAGTGGAAACAGTGGCAGACTTTATTTTTCTGGGCTCCAAAATCACTGCAGATGGTGACTGCAGCCATGAAATTAAAAGACGCTTATTCCTTAGAAGGAAAGTTATGACCAACCTAGATAGCATATTCAAAAGCAGAGACATTACTTTGCCAACAAAGGTTCGTCTAGTCAAGGCTATGGTTTTTCCTGTGGTCATGTATGGATGTGAGAGTTGGACTGTGAAGAAGGCTGAGCGCCAAAGAATTGATGCTTTTGAACTGTGGTGTTGGAGAAGACTCTTGAGAGTCCCTTGGACTGCAAGGAGATCCAACAGTCCATTCTGAAGGAGATCAGCCCTGGGATTTCTTTGGAGGGAATGATGCTAAAGCTGAAACTCCAGTACTTTGGCCACATGATGTGAAGAACTGATTCATTGGAAAAGACTCTGATGCTGGGAGGGATTGGGGGCAGGAGGAGAAGGGGACGACAGAGGATGAGATGGCTGGATGGCATCACTGACTCGATGGACGTGAGTCTGAGTGAACTCCGGGAGTTGGTGATGGACAGGGAGGCCTGGCGTGCTGCGATTCATGGGGTCTCAAAGAGTCGGACACGACTGAGTGACTGAACTGAACTGAACTGATACTATGAACAACTCCATGGCCAAAAATTTGAAAACTTAAATAAGATGAAAAATTCCTACAAAATTCCTAGAAATAGAAAACTAGAATAATCTTAAATCTCTTTTTAAAACACTTGAATCAGCAGTTAAAAATCTTCCTATACAGAAAAATACAGGATTTTGCCAACAAATTCTACCAAACATTTAAGGAACAAAGTATGTTAATTTTACAAAAACAAACCTACCCAATAGATAAGCAAAACAGAGAATACTCTCCAACTAAATATAAGAGGCTGGCAGCACAACCTCAGTTCTAAAATCTGACAAGGACAGTTTGAGAAAAGAAAATTACAGACTCAATTTCATTCGTGAACATAGATGCAAAATAACTAAATATTATCAAATAAAATCCAGTCACATATGAAAAAAAAAATATGTCATGAACAAATTGGATGTAGGCCAGGATTGAAAGTTTGGTTTAACTTTAGAGAATCAATTGAATCTACTTTACCACTCTTGTGGCTCAGCTGGTAAAGAATCCACCTGCGATGCAGGAGACCTGGGTTCGATCCCTTGGTTGGGAAGATCCCCTGGAGAAGGGAAAGGCTACCCAATCCAGTATTCTGGCCTGGAGAATTCCATGGACTGTATGGTCCATGGGGTCGCAAAGAGTCCGACATGACTAAGCGACTTTCACTTTCACCACATTAAATGATAAAATAAGAAAAAGCATGGTAGCTGGTAATAGACATATGATTTCTTTGGGGCACAACAAATAATGTTCTAAAATTAAATTGTGGTATGGTTCCATCATTTTTTGAATATACTGAAAGCTATTGAATGATATAATTTAAAGAGATGAATGGTATGGTATGTGAATTACGTCTCAATAAAGCTGCTTAAATTAAGAAGACAAGGTGTCTATCATCTGTTCAACACTGTCCTGCTGACCTTAGGTAGTGTAATAAAACAAGAATGGAGGGAAGGAGAGAAGGAAAGAAGCAATGGAGGGAAGGAGAGAAGAAAGAAAGAGGGGAGGAAGGTGGGTGGGAGGTAGAGAGAGAAAGATGGATGGAGAGAGGGAGGGAGGGCAGGAAGGAGGGATAAAGTGATGAAGGGATGGACGGAAGAGGGAGTTAGGTTAGAAAAAGAAACAGCACTGACAATACCAACATAGGATAGCTCCTCAAAACCTAAGTTACTAGAACTTACTAAAAGTTCTGTCACTCAGTAGTGTCCGACTCTGTGCGACCCCATGGACTATACAGTCGATGGAATTCCCCAGGACTTCATACTGGAGTGGGTAGCCTACCCCTTCTCCAGAGAATCTTCCCAACCCAGGATTCGAACAGGGGTCTCCTGCATTGCAGGACGATTCTTTACCAACTGAACTATCAAGGAAGCCCACTTATAATAAAGCCAGTATTCAAAAGTTAATTATATTTCTATATATCTTCAACAACACTTAGAAAATACAATTTTTTAAAAGATGATATAAAATAGTTTTGTTAAAGGTCAAAGTGAAGTTGCTCAGCCATTTCCGACTCTTTCGGACCCCATGGACTGTAGCCCACCAGCCTCCTCCATCCGTGGGATTTTCCAGGCAAGAATACTGGAGTGGGTAGCCATTTCCTTCTCCAAGTCTTTCTGACCCAGGGATCGAACCCAGGTCTCCCACATTGAGGGCAGACTCTTTACCGCCTGAGCCACCAGGGAATCCCTAAGGCTGACTTGTTAGAAGTGGGATCGACATTATAATAGTCTCCAAAGATGTGGAGTACTAGGAATAAATTTAACAAAAGATATGCAAAGTCTTCATGAAAAAATTATAAAATTCTATTGAAAGACATGATTGAAGAGCTAAATAAATGGAGAGACATACCATGTTCATGAGTGAAGACCCCAATATTGCAAAGACGTCGATGCTTCCCAAATTGATTTACAGCTGTGATGTAATCCCACTCAAAATACTGCAGCATATGTGTGGAAGCTGAGAAGCTGATTCTAAAGTGCGTACAGAAAAACAAAGGCCCCAAATGGGCAAGACATTCCAGAAGTATAGAGTGAAGGGACTTGATGTACCACACAACAAGAATTATTATAAAACTGCAGAAAGTAATATTGCACTCAAGAGTGGACCAGGTTACTCAAGTTCACACAATTTGAGTCCCTTCTAAAGAAAATAATGGATGATTACAAATTCTGATTCACGGATCCATGCCAATGAAGGGCGCTGAAGTTTAAACTTCTTCAGTTTCACGGTGAACTCACATCTACCTGCACGGCAATAACATTGGAATAAACAAGTATACCAACAGAGCGAATTCAAGAGCCCGGAAGGAGACCAACTCACATAAATGGATGCTGCATTTAAGACTGAAATAGAATTACAGATAAGTTGAGAAAGGATGGGCTTTTCTGATGCCAGAACAATTTGATAATCATTTTGGAGCCTTCCTCACATCACCCTTCAAAATTCCAAATCAAGGTCAATTAAAAACTTTAATGCAGGAGGCAAACTTACGAAATATATAAAGGAAAATACTGAAAAATATCTTTATGATCTCAGGGTAAAGAAGATTTCTTAAGACATACAAGGTACAAACTACAGAGAAAAAAGATGTTTTATTTGAAGTTAATTTGAAAGATTAAATTAAGAACAGTTTGCACCAAGAGACAGTATAAAGAGGAGGAAAAGACAAAATATTTCGTAAAATATAGTACATCTAGAAATGGTGCTAAGTGGAATAAGCATTTGTTATCTAGAAAATTCACTCATGTAGAAAGCCTTGAACACCCATGATGATAGATGAAGTATTATAATAGAGCATATTAAAAACTGACTCATTGGAAAAGATCCTGATGCTGGGAAATATTGAAAGCAGGAGAAAGGGATGACAGAGGATGAGACCATTGGATGCATTATTGACTCAATGGACATGAGTTTGAGCAAACTCCGGGACATAGTGAAGGACAGGGAAGCCTGGTGTGCTGCATTCCATGGGGTTTCAGAGAGTCGGACGTGGCTGAGTGACTGAGCAACAAAAATTTTAAATAAAATAATTATGCATAGATGTTTTCATATTTTCTTTTCATACCTAATAGAGAGCACCTCCACTTTAGAGAACACTCCTCAAAAAAAAAAAATAAGCTAATGAAATTACTTGGATTGTTAATAACTCAAGAATCTAGATTTCCTAATCCTACTTTCCTCTTACAGTCCTTCACTCAGCCCCAAAGTCAATTTTTGAAAATTATCTTTAGAAAGGAAATTTTTAGAAGTTTAAAGTCATGAAACTCTTATTATTGAAGAAAACTTGAATCATGGGAAAGTTTCAGTGGTATAGCTGAGCACCTGCTATGTGGCAAGCTCCATGCAGAAAATCGGGGTGAGCAAGAAAGCAGAACAGGGTCCCACACTCAGGAGCTTGTAGTCTAGAGGGGGAGACAGTCATTAAGTCAGGAATCACTCAGATTGAAGTTCAACTAGATGGAGATAAGTGCTACTGATACCTGGGTTGTGCAAGTGTGAAATAGAAACAGTCTGGTCGGTGATGACAGAGCTGAGCTATGAGAAAAGAATAGGCAGGATCCAGGCAAGTGTGTTGGGGGAAGGAGGAAGAGGTAATAGGAAGAAAATTCCATGCAGAGGGACCAGCTAGTGCCAGAGGCCCTATAGCAGAAATTGCACAGAGCCTCTTGATGAACATGAAAGTGGAGAGTGAAAAAGTTGGCTTAAAGCTCAACATTCAGAAAACAAAGATCATGGCATCTGGTCCCATCACTTCATGGGAAATAGATGGGGAAACAGTGGAAACAGTGTCAGACTTTATTTTAGGGGGCTCCAAAATCACTGCAGATGGTGACTGCAGCCATGAAATTAAAAGACGCTTACTCCTTGGAAAGAAAGTTATGACCAACCTAGATAGCATATTCAAAAGCAGAGACATTACTTTGCCAATAAAGGTCCGTCTAGTCAAGGCTATGGTTTTTCGAGTGGTCATGTATGGATGTGAGAGTTGGACTGTGAAGAAAGCTGAGCACCAAAGAATCAATGCTTTTGAACTGTGGTGTTGGAGAAGACTCTTGAGAGTCCCTTGGACTGCAAGGAGATCCAACAGTCCATTCTGAAGGAGATCAGTCCTGGGTATTCTTTGGAAGGAATGATGCTAAAGCTGAAACTCCAGTACTTTGGCCACATGATGTGAAGAACTGACTCATTGGAAAAGACTCTGATGCTGGAAGGGATTGGGAGCAGGAGGAGAAGGGGACGACAGAGGATGAGATGGCTGGATGGCATCACTGACTCGATGGACGTGAGTCTGAGTGAACTCCGGGAGTTGGTGATGGACAGGGAGGCCTGGCGTGCTGCTATTCACGGGGTCGCAAAGAGTCAGACACGACTGAGCGACTGAACTAAACTGAACATTTGAAAGTCATTTCACTCCAGCACAGAAAGCCTGAAACTTCATTTGTTCCACATTCTGTGAAAATACAGTCACTGGTTCACTTCCAAATATTTAAGGAATGCCCAGTATGCACCAGACACTGTAAGAGGTCTACACAGATATAAAGCATGGCATCCCTCAGGAAGTTTGCTGTTCCCAGTGAATTAGTCATTAACGGGAGGATCACGTGGAAAACTGTGGAAGGGAGAGGTGACTCAGGCCTTGTTTGGATGCCAAATATCCCTGAAGACTTGGAATCAGATCAGGTCAGATCAGATCAGTCACTCAGTCGTGTCCGACTCTTTGCGACCCCATGAATCGCAGCACACCAGGCCTCCCTGTCCATCACCAACTCCCGGAGTTCACTGAGACTTGGAATAGGAAAGAGCAAACAATACCAGATAAAAGAAAGCCAACTGGCGTATGCATGTATGCTTAGTCGTGTCCAATTCTTTGAGACTCCATGGACTGTGGGCTTCCAGACTCTTCTGTCCTTGGGATTTCTCAGGCAAGAATCCTGGAGTGTGCTGCCGTTTCCTCCTCCAGGAGATCTTCCTGACCCAGGGATCAACCCTGAGGCATCTCCTACATTGGCAGGCAGATTCTTCACCACTGCACCACCTGGGAAGCCCAATAGATGGGAGAATTGCTATAATATTCTTTGCAAAGGCAAGAAGGCATGGGATCTGGTGTACATGTAGGTGGATCGGCCTTAAATAGGAGCATTCAGAGCTGAGCTAAGGTAAGTAGAATATGTGGGCGCAAAATCCTGGTAGTGTTTACTGTGGTCAGGCCGTGGAGGTATACTTTCCTTGCTCTCAGTGAAGGAGGAAACGCAGTCATTGGCTGAAAGATGCAGACAGAGGAGGAGGTGTTGCCGGTTTAAGGACAGACAGGCATCAAATATTATTCTAGGAGAGTAGATGGGCAGATGGACCAGGGAGATATGTTGCCCGGGAGCCTGAACCTCACTTTCAGGTTCATAGCTTTGAACCAGTCAGCATAACTGTGTTTTTCTCTTGCCGTGTCCTTCCATATGGAGTGGTGTTTAGCCTGACCATACCTTCATATTTTTTAAAAAAATGTGAAGTAGGACATGTATACAGAAAAGGACACGAGACATTTTTCTGGAACCATCCAGTTCAAGAAATAGAACGTTACTAGCATCACAGAAGAGAAGGAAATGGCAAACCACTCCGGTATTCTTGCCTGGAGAATCCCAGGGACAGGGGAGCCTGGTGGGCTGCCGTCTATGGGGTCGCACAGAGTCGGACACGACTGACGTGACTTAGCAGCAGCAGCATCACAGAAACTGCATCCTCTTCTAGACTATAATCCTTCCCTCCTCACTGTAAGTAATCACTATGCTGGTTTATGATAATCATTTCACTGCCTTCCTCCTATGTCTTATCGCCTGTGTATGGATTCCAAAACAATATGATTTGCTTTTCCTCCTTTTGAATTGCATTTTTTGGTCATACCTCTTTTTCTTACAATTTTTTGGTGAAATTAACCCACTTCGTTGCATGTATATGTAGTTCATTCATTGTGATTTCATTGTGCGTCTGTGCATGCTAAGTTATTTCAGTCATATCTGACTCCATGTGACCCCACGGACTATAGCCCATCAGGCTCCTCTGTCCAGACTGGAGTGGGTTGTCACGCCCTCCTCCAGAGGGTCTTCCTAACCCAGGGATCGAACCTGCGTCTCTTATGTCCTACATTGGCAGAAGAGTTCTTTACTGATAGTGCCACCTGGGAAGCCCATCATTTCACTATATAACTATATCTATCCATTTTGCTATTTAAAAAACAAAATAAATCCTTCCCAAAAAATAGCTGTTGAAGAAAGAAAATGTAATCATGTCATTTGGCTCTGAAGAGTAAGATATTCAAATATTACTCATAATAAATCATCACTGCTATAACTAAAAAATAATTCTTTGAAGGATGGAGGAGGAAGGAATGGAGAGTAGAGTGTGAGAGGTAGATGATCATAACAAACAATAGATAATGTCTAGAGTTGAGGTGGTGCAGTGGGAAAGAATCTGCCTGCCAATGCAGGAGACGCAGGAGACTCAGATTTGATCCCTATGTCAGGAAGATCTCCTGGAGGAGGAAATGGCCACCCACTCCAGTATTCTTGCTGGGGAATTCCAAGGACACAGAAACCTGGAAGTCTACAGTCCGTGAGGTTTCAAAGAGTGGGACACAGCTAAGCACACATGCACACAGAGTTGAAAAACCAGTGAATAACTCTTCAAAGAAGCAGCTAAAAATGTTCACAGTGTGTGCCTCTGTGAGATGGGCTGAGGGGTGGTTGTGAGTGGACTGCAGTTCTTTTTTCAGGGATTTTTTTTCATCAGGTCCATATATGCACTACTTTGATTTTTTTATCTTTCTATTTTATATTGGAGTCTAGCCGATTAACAACGTGATGGTTTCAGGTGCACAGCAGAGCAACTCAGCCATACATACACATGTATCCATTTTCCCGCAAATGCCCCTCCCATCCAGCCTGCCGCATAGCATTGAGTAGAGTTCCCTGTGCTATACAATAGGTCCTTGCTGGATATCCACTTTAAATATAGCAGTGTACATCAGTTCAGTTCAGTCGCTCAGTCGTGTCTGACTCTTTGCGACCCCATGGACTGCAGCCTGCCAGGCCTCCCTGTCCATCACCAACTCCCGGAGTTTGCTCAAACTCATGTCCATCGAGTCAGTGACGCCGTCCAACCATCTCATCCTCTGTCGTCCCCTTCTTCTCCTGCCTTCAATCTTTCCCAGCATCAGGGTCTTTTCCAACAAGTCAGGTCTTCGCATCAGGTGGCCACAAAGTTTTGCAGCTTCAGCTTCAGCATCAGTCCTTCCAATGAACATTCAGGACTGATTTCCTTTAGGATTGACTGGTTGAATCTCCTTGCAGTCCAAGGGACTCCCGAGAGTCTTCTCCAACACCACAGTTCAAAAGCATCAATTCTTCCGCATTCAGCTTTCTTTATAGTCAAACTCTCACACATGACTACTGGAAAAACCATAGCTTTGACTAGATGGACCTTTCTTGGCAAAGTAATGTCTCTGATTTTTAATATGCTGTCTAGGTTGGTCATAGCTTTTCTTCCAAGGAGCAAGCGTCTTTTAATTTCATGGCTGCAGTCACCGTCTGCAGTGATTTTGAAGCCCAAGAAAATGAAATCTGTCACCATTTCCATTGTTTCCCCATCTATGTGCCAAGAAGTGATTGAACTGGATGCCACAATCTTCGTTTTTTGAATGTTGAGTTTTAAGCCAACTTTTTCACTCTCCTCTTTCACTTTCATCAAGAGGCTTTTTAGTTTCTCTTCACTTTCTGCCATAAGAGTGGTGTCATCTGCATATCTGAGGTTATCGATATTTCTCCCAGCAATCTTGAATCCAGCATGTGCTTCATCCAACCTGGCATTTCTCATGATGTACTCTGCATATAAGTTAAATAAGCAGGGTGAAAATATACAGCTTTGAAGTACTCCTTTCCCTATTTGAAACCAGTCTGTTGTTCCATGTCCAGTTCTAACTGTTGCTTCCTGACCTGCATACAGGTTTCTCAAGAGGCAAGTCACATGATCTGGTATTCCCATCTCTTGAAGAATTTTCCAGTTAGTTGTGATCCACACAGTCAAAGGCTTTGGCAGTCAATAAAGCAGAAATAGATGTTTTCCTGGAATTCTCTTACTTTTTCTATGATTCAATGGATGTTGGCAATATGTTCTCTGGTTCCTCTGCCTTTCCAAATCCAGCTTGAACATTTGGAAGTTCACAGTTCACGTTCTGTTGAAGCCTGCCTTGGAGAATTTTGAGCATTACTTTTCTAGCGTGTGAGATGAGTGGAGTTGTGTGATAGCTTGAACATTCTTTGCCATTGACCTTCTTTGGGGTTGGAATGAAAACTGACCTTTTCCAATCCTGTGGCCACTGCTAAATTTTCCAAATTTGCTAGCATATTGAGCACAGCACTTTAACAGCATCATCTTTTAGGATTTGAAATAGCTCAACTGGTATTCCATCACCTCCACTGGCTTTATTCGTAGTGATGCTTCAAAAGGCCCACTTGACTTCATATTCCAGGATGTCTGGCTCTAGGTCAGTGATCACACCATCGTAATTATCTAGGTCATGAAAATCTTTTTTGTATAGTTCTTCTGTGTATTCTTGCCACCTCTTCTTAATATCTTCAGCTTCTGTGAGGTCCATACCATTTTCTGTCCTTTATTGTGCCCATCTTTGCATGAAATATTCCTTTGATATCTCTAATTTTCTTGAAGAGATCTCTAGTCTTTCCCATTCAATTGTTTTCCTCTATTTCTTTGCATTGATCACTGGGGAAGGCTTTCTTATCTCTCCTTGCTATTCTTTAGAACTCTGCATTCAAATGGATATATCTTTCCTTTTCTTCTTTGCCTTTTGCTTCTCTTCTTTGCATGGCTATATGTAAGGCCTCCTCAGACAACCATTTTGCCTTTTTGCATTTCTTTTTCTTGGGGATGGTCTTGATCCCTGTCTCCTGTACAATGTCATGAACTTCCATCCCTAGTTCTTCAGTCACTCTATCAGATCTAATCCCTTAAATCTATTTGTCACTTCCACTATATAATCATAAGGAGTTTGATTTAGGTCATACCTGAATGGTCTAGTGGTTTTCCCTACTTTCTTCAATTTAAGCCTGAATTTGGCAATAAGGAGTTCATGATCTGAGCCACAGTCAGCTCCCAGTCTTGTTTTTGCTGACCATATAGAACTTCTTTATCTTTGTCTACAAAGAATATAATCAATCTGATTTCAGTATTGACCATCTGGTGATGTCCATGGGTAGAGTCTTCTCTTGTGTTGTTGGAAGAGGGTGTTTGCTATGACCAGTGTGTTCTCTTGGCAAAACTTGGCCTTTGTCCTGCTTCATTCTGTACTCCAAGGCCAAATTTGCCTGTTACTCCAGGTGTTTCTTGACTTCCTACTTTTGCATTCCAGTCCCCTATGATGAAAAGGACTTCTTTTTGAGTGTTAGTTCTAGAAGGTCTTGTAGATCCTCATAGAACCATTCAACTTCAGCTTCTTCAGCATGAGTGGTTGGGGCATAGACTTGGATTACTGTGGTATTGAATGGTTTGCCTTGGAAATGAACAGAGATCACTCTGTCATTTTTGAGGTTGCAGTCAGGTACTGCATTTCAGACTCTTTTATTGACTATGAGGGCTACTCCATTTCTTCACAGGGATTCTTGCCCACAGTAGCAGATATAATGGTCATCTGAATTAAATTTGTTCATTCCAGTCCATTTTAGTTACATGATTCCTAAACTGACTCTTGCCATCTCCTGTTTGACCACTTCTAATTTACCTTGATTCATGAACATAACATTCCAAGTTCCTATGCAATATTGCTCTTTACAGCATCAGACTTTACTTCCATCACCAGTCACATCCATAACTGGGTGTTGTTTTCACTTTGGTTCCATCTCTTTCATTCTTTCTGGAGCTATTTCTCAACTATTCTCTGGTAGCACATTGAGCACCTACCAACCTGAGGAGTTCATCTTTCAGTGTCCTATCTTTTTGTCTTTTCATACTGTTCATGGGGTTCTCAAGCCAAGAATACTGAAGTGGTTTGCCATTCCCTTCTCCAGGGAACCACGTTTTGTCAGAACTCTCCACCATGACCCATCCATCTTGGGTGGTCCTATAGAGCATGGCTCATAGTTTCATTGAGTTAGACAAGGCTGTGGTCCATGTGATCAGATTGGTTACTTTTCTGTAATTGTGGTTTTCATTTTATCTGCCCTCTGATGGAGAAGGATAAGAGGTTTATGGAAGCTTCCTGATGGAAGAGACTGACTGTGGGGGGAAATGGGTCTTGTTCTGATGGGCAGGGCCCTGCTCAGTAAATCTTTAATCCAATTTTCTGTGGATGGGTGGGGTGTGTTCCCTCCCTGTTATTTGACCTAAGACCAAACTATGGTGGAGGTAATGAAGATAATGGTGGCCTCCTTCAAAAGGTCCCATGCAGACATTGCTGCACTCAGTGCCCCTGACCCTGTAGCAGGCCACTGCTGACCCATGCCTCTGCTGGAGACTCCTGGACACCCACCAGCAAGTCTGGGTCAGTCTCTTGTGGGGTCACTGCTCCTTTCTCCTGGGTCCTGGTGCACACAATGTTCTGTTTGTGCCCTCCAAGAGTCTGTTTCCCCAGTCCTATGTAAGTTCTCTAATCAAATCCCACTGGCCTCCAAAGTCAAATTCTCTGGGGGTTCTCAGTCCCTTTGCCAGATCCCTAGGTTGGGAAATCTGTTGTGGTTCCTAGAACTGTCTTAACAGTACTAGAATTTCTTTGGTATAATTGTTCTGCACTTTGTGGGCCGTCTGCTCTGCGGCTCTATGGTGAGGTTAACAGCGACCTCCTCCAAGAGGGCCTATGCCACACCCAGGTCTGCTGCACCCAGAGCCCCTGCTGCAGTCCACTGCTGACCCAAACCTCCGCAGGAGACACTCAAACACTTAAAGGCAGGTCTGGCTCAGTCTCTGTGGGGTCTCTGGGTCCTGGTGCACACAAGGTTTTGTTTGAGCTCTCCAAGAGTCTCTGGCAGGTATGGGGTTTTATTCTAAACACGATTTCACCCCTCTTACTCTCTTGCTGGGGCTTTTCCTTTGCCCTTGGATGTGGGATATCTTTTTTTGGTGGGATCCAACATTCTCCTGTTGATGGTAGTTCAGCAGCAAGTTGTAATTTTGGAGTTCTCACAGAAGAAGATGAGCTCACGTCCTTCTACTCTGCCATCTTGAGAGTTATCTCAAGATGTACATGCCCATCCCAAACTTCCAATCTATCCTTTCCCCCTCACCTTTCCCCACCAGGTAATCATAAGTTGATTCTCTAAGTCTGTGAGTCTGTTTCTGCTTTATAGATAATTTCATTTGTAACTGTGATCATTTTTAAACAAATGCTATCTTATTTTCTTTTTAGTTATTTATATTTTAACTTTTTATTTTGTTTTGGGGTATAGCTAATTAACAATGTTGTGATAGTTTCAGGTCAACAGGGAAGGTACTCAGCCATACATATACATGTATCCATTCTCGCCTGAACTCCTCTCCCATCCAGTCTGCCATGTGTTATCTTTAAAAGAAACTGTTACAAAGCGAAGTCCACATAAGGTTTGCAGTGCAGCAGATAAATCAATAAATAAACAATAAAAGGTGAGCATGACTTTATGAAGGGACACAGAGGGAGTTGAAGGAAGGAAGTCTGTAAAAAGCTATTAAAACCCTCCTCCAGGACACAGCCCAAGTGGTCCCCAATTAGAGAACCAAGATGTGGTCATTTCCATTTTCCCTGAGAGCAGTGTTATTCCACTGTCCTGTTTCTTTCCTGCCAGATGAGATTGTCCCAGGCCCAGGGGCTTCCCAGGTGGTGCTACTGGTAAAGAACCCACTTGCCAATGCAAGAGACATAAGAGAGGCAGGTTCAATCCCTTGGTTGGGAAGAGCCTCTGGAGGCAGCATGGCAATCCACTCCAGTGTTCTTGCCTGAAGAATCTCATGGACAGAGGAGCCTGGAGGGCTACAGTCCATGGGGTCACAAAGAGTCAGACACGACTGAAGAGACTGAGCACAGTACAGGGCACTTGGCAGGCTGTGCCAAGACACTGCCACCATTGTGTGCCTGCTCTGCATGCTTCCTCAACGATGCTGAGGCCATCTTCCAAATTTTAAACACACGAGCAGGTGGAGCAGAGAGGCTGGCGTGCAAAACCCACCCCTTATCTCATCTTGCTGCTTGCCTCCACTTGAGAAATCACTATGCACTCTTGTCCTACCTCCCACATTCTGCAGAATGATCAACTCACCATAAAAAGAAAAACGTAGACTTTGTGGGGGAAAGTCACTGTACATGTTCAGTTGTTCTAGAAAGTTCTCTCGGGAGAGATTTGTTCTAAGGACATTTTCTTCTTTGTAGAAAGGAAGGCAGAAAGAGGCTGATTCTCAAAGTGCTGACAGCCCCCTCGGTCCCCTTCAGAGAACAATGCTGTCACTCACTTGTCTGGGGGAAATGTGTACATTGAGAGTGACTCTCTCTCCTGGATCCCATATATGAAATAACCGTTTACCTTTGGGTGATGCTGAAGTATCTATCACCCCACTCACCTTCTCTCATCTCTTCTGCTTCCTCCAGGGTCAGAAACAGTAATGGAAAGCTATTGATCACTTTGAGTGAAAAGCTGAAACAGTTACTGAGAGTCAAGGGGACCCAATTCTCAAGGGGCAGGAAGTACAGCCAAGATTCCAACTCAGTCAAGGATTCATCTTCAGAGAAAGGTGCTGTATCCTGACAAGGGCAACTGACACTGCTCTCAAGGCAACGGAGACCGAGACTGGCTCACCTTTGGCCATCACCAGAACTTCCCAGTGAGGGACCTGATGAGAGTTTGGAAACGTTTTACCTCTTATTCTTGGCAGCTTTTAGATGACTAGCCATTCAGTTTTTTAATTTAACCCCACCATCTTTCAGTTCAAAGATTGGTCAGCTTCATCTTATGAAGACGCAGTGAGGAGGACAGAGAGGGTAGGGGTGAAGCTCTGTGGGAGTGGAGGGATGGTGGCCACAAACAGTCCTGATGGGAGGAAAGCTCCCTTCAGAGATGGCAGCGTTTTAGGGACTTCCCTGAAAACTGCAATACTTAGGCCACCTGATGCAAAGAGCTGAGTCACTGGAAAGGACCTTGATGCTGGGAAAGATTAAAAGCAGGAGGAGACGGGGACGACAGAGGGTGAGATGGTTGGATGGCAATATCAATTCAATGGATATGAGTTTGAGCAAACTTGAGGAGATAATGAAGGACAGTCCATGGGGTTGCAAAGAGTCAGACATGACTGAGCAACTGAACAGCAACTGGTGGCTGGTTAAGGATCTAAGCAACTGGTTAAGGATCCACCTTTCAATGCAGGGGACTCAGTTGGTTCGATCCCTGTTTGGGAAACTTAGATTTCACATGCCATAGGGCAACTAAGCCCAACTAGAAAAAGCCAACGCACCACGACAAACACCCAACACAGCCAAATAAATAAATAAAAGATGGCAGAGTTTTAAAATGCCAAGTCTGGGCAGGACAAGGAAGGAAGCTTGACCTATGTTTTCTTTGCAATGAATTATTTGTTCATCGGCAGCCAAAATGTCTCCCACTGTTATAAAGATAAATTGCTAGAGACATCACAAAGTTTAGAAGGATGGAGCATTTTAATGCCTTTTAAGATATGTATAAGAAAGCAACTAAGATTACATCTTTTCTAGCTTTGATCCTCTGCAGTATATCATTTGCGCTCTTCTCTTGACATATGATGAAGTATCGTATGGTTAGTTATTTGCATATTCATCCTTTCCCTCAATGGGTTATATACTCTATAAAATAGAGATTGTGTCTGTTTTTCCCACTTCCTCACAATCAAGGCATTTCCTTCATATAATGAGTGCTCAGTGCTTGTTTAATTGAAATTTTTGAATGAGACTAATGGTTAGAATTTTAGGCACAATGGCAGGCTACAGGAAAGGGAAGCATTTTTGGCCTCATATCATTTCATACAGATGGCTGCCCAATGTCACCTCCAAGAAGGGCAGATATAAGTTAAGTAGTTTCTCCAGGAAAACCAAAGTCAAGTTTTAGCTGGTTTGGGGGGATGTTTGCTCATAGCAGCATCCTTAAAAGTCAGTCTTATACCTGTATTTTGTAAGAGACAATACTGCTTGTTAAAATGAGTAGGAAAGGATGGATAAATACCCAACCAGTAGGAAATCCATTGAGCAAATTGTCTGATTCTTCTGGCCCCAGGTTTTGCTGTTCATCACCTGGCTTTCCCTGGACAAGCAGTGATGCTACAAGAACAGAATACCAAGGGAGATTTGGTTTGCTCTTTGGGTTCTTGGCTGTGGGGAAGAGCTTTCAGGCCAAAGCCCCAGTGCTGGCTCTTGGGAAAGACCCCATTGACTTACATTAGTGTACTGAGATATGTCTACAAGAAGCTAGGTTTCCAGAAATGAACCTTGCAGATATAATTGCTGATATGCTAATGTGTCTTAACTTTTCACCACAAGAAATACATCACTATTTCACAACCAAGAAAGGAAAAGAGAAGCAAGAAGCAAAATGCTTCATAAAGTGCTCAGATGTGCCAGAGTCATGGTTTCAGTCCAGAGACCTTCGTACTGGGAGGACACTAGGATAGATGGGAACTCTTTCCAGGATGCCCTCCTCCACTGTCCATCCTTCTCCAGGGAATGAAAGCAGGACCAGCAGGAGTGCCCGGGCATTCCTGTTTCAACCAAAACAATTTAAGATGTTGAGGTCCCCTACCTTCTCAAAAGACAAACAACTTCTCCTTTCATTCCACAATTATTCTTGAATGACTCCTCACCCATGCTTCCCTTCACCCAGAACTCTCTCTGCTCTTCATCTGTTTCTCCTAAAGACTCTGTCAAGCCCTCACTTCCCCCCAGAGCCTGGCCTAGCCCCACAGGTTAAGGACCAGCACCTCTGAGACATGCTTAATAGTATCCCAAACTTTCCCAGCCAAAAGTATTTCAATACTTGCAAATCTCTCCAGTAAGAGCACATGTACCCAAAGGGCAAGGATCATGCCTGGCAGTCAAAACCTGGGCACATGCCATCATAGGAACGTGATAAATGTTGGTGGCAGGAATGAGTGTGAACTGAATGGTACAACATGTGCCGTGATGAAAATATAAAGATGGATTCTTGCTCTTGTTCATGGTCAGGCAGCTGGGATGAGAAATAGCAAGCAAATACATAGAGATGATTATATGCCAGACACTGTTTTGGGTACACCACATGTACTGACTGATTTAATTCTCGCTAGGACCCTACGGGCTTCCCAGGTGGTACACTGGTAAAGAACCCACCTGCCAAAGTAGGAAACCCATATTTGATCCCTGGGTCAGGAACTTCCCCTGGAAGAGGAAATGGCAACCCACTCCAGTATTCTTGCTTGGGAGAGCCCATGGACAGAGGAGCCTGTAAAGCTACAATCCCTGGGGTTGCAAAAAGTCGGACAGAACTGAGCATGCTCACACACACGACCCTGTGAGAGAGGCACTACTGTTATCCGCATTTTGCAGATAAGGGAACTGAGGACCAGATTATCTTGCTTAAGCTCTCACAGCTAGTAGCTGGCAGACCCAGGTTAAAAGCCCAGGCAGTTGACTCCCGGGTCCAAGTCCTTAGCCAGTGCGCAGGACCGCCTGTTGGGTCCCCAGATAAGGACCATACACCGTACAAGTCACAAAGGTTCACGGTGCTGTCAGGGAGACAGGAGGGAGAAAGTCATGCCCGCTGAGGAAAATTCTGACATCCGACGTTAGCAGCCCCTCTTCCCAGTCCCCTCCCCTCACCAACTCCTTCAGATTTTGCGAATGACCAATCTTGGAACCAGGTTCAAAGTTTCAGAACCATTTGACACTTGATCAACCTCCATGCCCCAAATTTAAATGGGCCCTTGAAGTTCTATTTCTAATACATATTTCAACATTTAGCTATAAATTGCTTCTTGAGTGGAGCTTGTAAAACTCCTTTACCTCCTGGATGAGAGAAAATAAGCTTGTTAAATATGGCGTGACCTGACATAAAATATGTTTTAAAAGAAAGGCCTCTTGTCCTGATCCCTGTACTTATGGGCTGAAAAATTGAAAAGGTGTAAGATGAGAGATCTGTTTTAATGTTTGGCTTTTCTTAACTTTCCTGGCTTTGAAAATAAAGTGGTCATTCATGGCCATAATCTGTCATTCCACACTGAGCCTTCCAGAGAATGATAAAGAAAGAGACCCCTGCATTCTGTGTTCAAATGTGCTGGTGTAGCTTCAGGGCCAGAGCCTGTGACCCCACAACCTGCCACTGTTAATGAGGAACACCAAGCCCTTCTCACCCAGCATTTTGGAAGGACGTTGAAAACATTCCTGGGCACTTGCTTTCCTAACCCCATCCCACTAACAGCTCCTTCGAACATTGACAAGGCCCAGATTTATTATTGTTGTAAATATCATCTTCATATTTCTTGGGAGCAGGAGTGACTAAGAGAAATTGAAGAAAGGGGATTCCATGGAGTGGGAAGTAAGAGAGAGCTGAATTCCATTACAGGCAGTCATTGTGTCGGAGTCTTCTGAAAATGATTATTTAAAGTAGCTTAATAAAGGAGACATTTTTTAAATGGAAGTTTTTAGTCTTCAGAGTGTCATACATCTTCTTTTTCTTCCTCATTAGTTTAAATTTCAGAACAGACAAGAGGGGTACTTATTTTCACCTCCAGAGAAATGGGTGATACCCTCATAAAGCCACAAATGCTTACTTGGCAGAATTATGACAGCATTTTTAAAAATATATATTATTTATTTATTTTTGGTGCACTGGGTCTTCGTTGCTGCACATGGGTTTTCTCTAGTCGTAACAAGTGGAGGGGGGTCTCTTCATTGCGGTGTGCAGGCTTCTCATTGCAATGGCTTCTCTTGTAGCAGAACACAGGCTTTAGGGCATGGACTCAGTAGTTGAGGAGCTTTAGGGCATGGACTCAGTAGTTGAGGCACACAGGCTTAGTTGCTTCACGGCATGTGGGATCTTCCTGGATCAGGGATTGAATAGGTGCCCCCTGTATTGCAAGACGAATTCGTAACCACTGGACCACCAGGGAAGCCCATGACAAAGAAAGCCAAGATATGAAGAAGTCCAAACAGAGATGACACTGGATTTTTTTACTTTAAACATTCTCCTTCTCTCCCTTTTCAGGGCCAGTTTCACTTTCTGAGAATACTGCTCTCGTTCTCCCAAAACCCATGCCAAAACTTTTCTTTTAATGTCCATTGTAGGCTGTCAGACAGAGACCATTATAATGCATGGTTCTTTTTAAAGAATCTGCTAAACATCCTTCCACTGTCCATTGAGTTGATCACGCCCTTCCTGACCATCAGTTCATGCCTCTGAAGGTGACTTTCCTCAGTGCCTTCATCATCACCATCACCATCACCATCATTACCACCATCATCACGACTACCTTGCCTGGTGCCATATAGCAGGCATCATTCCCCACAGACATTGTCTCAGTCACTCCTCATGACAGCCCTGTGAGGCAGGCAGTTCTATCCACCTCAGAGCTGAGCCTCAAATAAGTTAGGACTTGCTGGAGATCACACAGCTAACAAGGAGCAGAGCCAGGATTCAAACCCAAGATCATGGTTTCGGGCATCCTAAAGGCATTCAGATGGACCTCAGCGGTGTCCAACCCCTTGGAGTCTGCTGGGGTAGAGGGAAAGGTTGGCAATTTAGAACATTGGGAAGGCCAAAATGGGACCAGATCTCCTTTCCATGATGGAAGAGGAAGCCAAAGAAACTGGAAATCATAAATTCTTCAAGCTCAGAAGTGCCTCAGCAACACTCCATTGTCAAATGAGTGAGGTCGTGAGGATCCCACCCTCAGATGTAAGGATTCTGTTAATAAAATGTGGATCTGATTCAAGAGGTCCAGGGTGGGCCTGAAACTCTGCATTTTATCCAGCTCCTGGGTGAGGTGGGCTTTGAATCAGCTGCTGATCTGTGGAGCACACGTTGAGCAGAAAAACCTCGTGCCTAGTGTGTGCGTGATGCCTCTGCATAGACCTCCCTGCCCAATGAATGAAGAAACTTTGGGGGAAGAGGCTGATGACCCAGAAACTCTTCGAAACACAGGGCCTCAGCTTCTGAAATTGAATGTATTCCTACATCAGCAGTTCAGTAAGTTCAAAATTCTGTACTATCAGCTTACCGTGAAGGAGTTACTATCTGCATGCCAGTATATGTTCAGGCAGTATCAAAACAGGCCTAGAAATAGCCCCCCAAATGCACTTGGTAATGGAAAAATACACTGATCCTTAACTTGTGTTGTGACACATGAAGCTTTAATTATTTACCAGCTCTTAATGCCTGATTCATAATTAATACCAGAATGCACTTCTCAGCCCTAGCTGCTCCTTGATTGCTGCCATAGCTATGGATTAGCATATCAAGATCAAATCCATCTTTTCTTAGGAAACCCATGAATATGTATCCAGCTCATTGAAGGAGAAGTTTAGAATGCAATTTGCCAAAGCATTAAGGAACTAATAGGAAAGGAAATTGATAATGGTCACCTCTTTAATTTGAATTAATTTCATTAAATTTAAATTAAAAATTAATATAGCTGGAAAGTTTAAATGGGTCTTTCCCACACTGACAAAATAACAAAACCACCTGCAAGTTTTAAAACGTCCCTTGTGAAACAATGAGAAGTAATTCCAGTTTTGTCATAATAGCATAATTTGTTAAAACATACAGATTGTCCCCGAAATGTTCTTTTGTAGGAATCTGAAATAGCAATAGCTTTCATGAAAACTCCTCTCCCCAGGGTAGGAATTAGCAACACCAGTCACCCAGACAATACAAACATTGCCTTTGTCCCTGAATTCTGGCCTATGGGCAAACTGTTTCATCATCAAAACTAACTGAACTGAGAAGCAGATGTTTTAAAGTGTATCTGTGGCATTCTTAGTCACCTCTCCCAGAAAATTGGAGATTTTATTCAATAACAGGTAGAGGATTTAAGAAAACAAATCACATTAATTTGAAGTAGGAAGGCCAATTTGCATTTTGAAAAGCTGGCTGTGTCATGCTCATGTTTTTGTTTTTTTTAAATTTTTACTTCTTTATTTATTTGACTGTGCCAGGTCTTAGCTGCAGCACACCATGTGGGATCTTTAGTTGGCATGCAGGATGTAGTTTCCTGACCAGGAATTGAACCCAGTTCCCCTGCACTGGCAGCGTAGAGTTTTAGACACTGGACCACCAGGGAAGTCCCCATGCTCATATTCTTACTGCTGCTGTTCAAAGTCAGATTGTAGGATATTGGAAGTTCTAAGATTTCATCTCGGCAGCACACAAATTTAACTGACCATTTACAGACAAAGCACCAAGCAGGAAAAAGAAAAAAAAAGGGCCAACCCCTCATCCTCAACCTGCCCACATCTACCCTGGCCATGCAACGTGACTACTTCCCTACGTCTCTGTGCCTCTGTCCATACAGATGCCTCTGGAAAGACTGCCTTCCCCCCAGCTGTCATCACCCCTCCTCTTCTTTTCCTCCCAATTCTCCTCTCTCAAGACTCAATGCAAACATCTCCTGCCCTTGTGGAATCTTCACCACCCAGTCCCCCAACATCAACTCTAGCAGCCCGGTTGGTTGCTCTGTCTCCCACCCCCACTCTCAGTGGGCGTGCTCAGTGTCAACATCACTTCCAGGAGGTGCTGAGCTCCTCCGGCAAATGTTAGCACAGAAATTAACGAATGGAGGTTAAATCAAACAAACGAAAGAATGATTGAATGAATGACCAGATTGTTAAGACTAACTATCTTGGTCATTCTCTCGGACCACACGAGATTCACTGCAATCCATTGCTCAGTGATCAGTTGTGATGACTAGACTGGGAGCCCCAGGGATACACAGACTGCAGTGGCCTGATGCGTCCCGTGCTTATCACATGGCTTGCACATCAGAAATGTTCGATAAACACTTTTAAGTGGATGGACGTATAGATGAGTAAGAATCGGCCTCCAAACTGGTCAGAACAACATACCACTGAGAAAAGCCATGCAATGATCCTGCTCGGGCACATCACCCATCAGGGTCTCCATTGACGTCCTTGGACCACACTTTGTGACTCCAGAGCTTAGGCCTGGGGACCTTCTTCTCTTCATGCCTTACCCTGAATGGTGTTCCAAGACTCAAGGCAGCCTGTGACCACCTTGAGGCGCCTCACCTCTCCTTCAGTTTCACTGCAGATCATGTCGTCTTAAACAAAGCGTTCAGGGGCCAAACCACTATCCGGCGGTGTCAAACCCAGTAGGTTCTCAGCAAATCCTCAAGACGGCATTAAAAATCACCATGACTGGCAAGCATCTGAAGGGGAGCCATGCTCCAGGGTCCTGTTTTGTCTGCTCTGTGCTGCTGAATTAGTGGTGATGCACACAGGGCTTGTCAAGCTGCCACTGCTGCTGGCCACCAGGCTGTCCCCACTCGGCAGCTGGCTGTGCACTGAGCTGATGACTCGGAGAGGGTGGACCCCCAAACTTCACTCTGACACATCCCTAACAATAGGCCACTGTGGGATTGAGCCCTCTGTCCCCACCATTTGCAGTTTGGATTCAATCTTAAGGGCAGATTTCTTTTTCCACTCCAGCAGGAAGTGCTTGAGGCTTACTGTGTCACTGCCAGCTAGCCTTGGCAAGTTGCTTGGCCAAGCTTGCCCCTGGGATCCCAGCTGCACAGCATCTGGAAGACTCTTCTCCGGGCAGCTTGTGGGTCCAGGGTACGCGAAGGCAGAATCACCAGAACACTGCACGGCCTCGCCCTGAGGGGCTGGGTGTGTGACAGCCCAGGACAGAGCCCTTGCACCACCAATACCCACAAATGGCAGCAAGGATGTCTGTGTGTGTTATCATCTCTTGTGCTTCTCTCAGTCGTGTCTGCCCTCCCTGTTGGTCCAGCAGTTAACAATCCTCCTGCCAATGCAGGGGACATGGGTTCAATCCCTGGTCCAGAAGACCCCACGTGCCACGGGGCAACTGAACCCATGCAGCACAACTACTGAAGCCCACGTGCCCTAAAGCTCATGCTCTGCAAGAGGAGAAGCCACAGCGATGAGAAGCCCGAGCACCACAACTAGAGAAAGCCCACTTGTAGCAACGAAGACCCCACACAGCCAAAAAAAAAAAAAAACAGATAAACTTTTAAAAACCAAATTCTGAGAGAGATCGTAAGGACAATGGAAGACCAAGGGAGGGAATAAAGTAATAGATGGGAAAATCCTCGCAAAGCAGATGGGATTTAAGGAGTCTTGAAGAATGAATGAAGTCTTGAGTGAATGAATGAAGGATTCCCAGGTGGCTCAGCTGGTAAAGAATCCGCCTGCAAGGCAGGAGACCTGGGTTCGATCCCTGGGCTGGGAAGATGCCCTGGAGAAGGGAAAGGCTACCCACTCCAGCATTCTGGCCTGGAGAATCCCATGGACTGTGTAGTCCCTGGGATTACAAAGCGTCAGACCTGACTGACTTTCACCACTGCTGAAGAATGAGTAAAATGTAGGTAAACGGGACTGACAGGAGAGGGAAGGGTGATCCACGTGGACTGAATCCCAACATGCAGAGGCGGGCGTGATTCCAACGAGGGCCAGGAACAGATGCACAGGCTTTGCCTTCATTCTCACTCTCCTTTGGTGCATTTTGCTTAGGGCAAGGAGGAGAGGAAAGGTCTCTCCCATTGTACTCAAGTTCCAGTGGGAAATGGTCCAAACAGGGGATCCTGAAGACTGCAGAGTCATCCTGGAGGGCCAAGCAGGGAAGGAGAAGAAAGCCAAGTTGCTCTTCGCCAGCTTTGGCAGGAGGAGCCCGACCCCAGGGGGAGCTGGTGCACTTGGGGGGAGCATCCTGATTGTAGTCCAAGATGGGGAGGGAGCTGCCCCTGCGTGGGCTTGGGGGAGACCCGCAGCAGTGTCATGGTTTCTTGTCCAAGTCAGCCAGTTGGCAAGGATGTGCTGCCGGTCAAGGAAGATATTGATGGACATGTGTTTTTATTTTCTTTTTCTGGTTGGTTTGAGGAGAGGGATGAAGGCTCTGGCTGAAGCGAGAGCCCCACTCATGCTGGGAGCCGTGCAGTCACACAGACCAATAGGGGTCTTCAGAGTCGTTAAGGGTTCTGAACCTCTGGCTGCACAGTAGGGAAGAATTTTTTTTTTTTTTTTTCAAATGCAAGCCAGACTCTCTCCTCCAGTAAAAATGAGCGTCCCAAAATACATTCTCTCACACAAACCATTTCTCCTGGTTGAACATTATCAGCCTTTGGACCTTGGCTGAAACTGAGTAGTTCCGCTGTCAATTCAGGAAATACAATTATCCGCTGTCTGGTTTTCTGATAGCAATTCTTTTGTGGGTGAAAAATGCAACTGTTGGGTCCACTATTGAGAAACCTTGATGCCAGAAAACAGAGGAGCCAATAGCAGGCAGCTCATCAGCCTCTAAACCTATTCTCTCAGTGCCTGGGGAGCGAATTGAGAAATCGCATTTTTGGGTGAACATGGGAAGATTAAACACTTAAATAATCATCGTCATGAACACTGAAAAGAATAAGAAAGAAAAAAATGTGCATCCTGGCTCTAGCTTTAACACGCAATTTCCTACAACATTCTTGAGTCGCGACAACTGGGTGGGACCCTGCCCAAGTCCAGGGTCCCGGAGAGATTCCTTGCCTTTCTCTCATCCAAATAACATCAAGATCCATTAATTACCTTTTATCCTTGGTTTACGGGTATGTATTCCCACCAACAAGGTCGGGAATATTGGACTCCATTCTGTTGTGCGCAGAAAGGAAGAAATACTCTCCCTGGGAGCCAAGTGCTCGTGTGTGTAAAGTAAATTACCTCTTCTGCAGTGCAAAATGCTTGGGGTCCTAACCATTTGGACCCTGGAAAACACCCCCTTGGGAGCAATCTATTCCACCACATGTGATAAATTCCATCTATTTAAACCATCCTCTCTGGCGTGTCTGGGTGTGAGTCCAGGTGTGGAGAACTAGCCAAAGCAAGTCAATCAAGTTAACTTTTTCCTCTGTGTCGTCATCTTCTTTGGAAGCAAACTGTTTCACACACACACACACACACACACACACACACACACACACCCCTCTGCCCTTGCTCCCCCATCTCAATCTCTTCCTCCTTCAGTCCTCCCTACACTCCTCTCACAACCCGCCTGACTCATCTCTAACCCCCCTTTCCTCCTCACTCCTCCCGTGATCACTCAAGCTCTTTCATCCCATTCCCCTCCCGCCAAAATGAGTCATGGTAAACAGAATGCTCTGGCTTTCTGTGCAAATAAATAGGAAGAAACATTCATCAGGACAAAAAAAAAAAAAAGCAGGCTCTCTTCTTAATGCACGGTTTAAACCTTCCAAAGGCTTAATGTAAATTTGGCACACATGGCACATGAAGCATGCATCTCTGCATTGTAAATCTGACATCAGCTCACAGATATAATGATTTTGGCTCTTTGCCTTCCTAAAAGGAGACAAAATGTTTGCAGTCATTATTGGCATTACTGTCTAACAGGAGAAAGGAAGACTCTAATTATGAGTAGACAAATCAGGAGCAAGGTTCATTTCATTGCAGTCCTGGGAGAACAATGCATTGGGGAAAATTAATGAGGACAGGGGATGGATAGAAGAGAAATACCTTTCATTTGCTGAGTGTCCTCAGCTACTGCTTCAATGCAGTCACCCTAGATTACAGAATGCCTGGCTGGTGAATGTCCCCAAGCTCTCCCTGTCCGAGTGTTCTCTTGGCCTACCATGAGGGCTTCCCTGCTCACTCTGTAGACAGGCACCTAAAAATGCTCTGTGCAAATTGAGGAATACTGAAACTACTCTTAGGAAAAGTTCACGCTTTATAGGAACCTAATGCCAAAACTAGGCAAAGATGTCACCAAAAAGAAAATTACAGCCCAACATCATCAATGAACATAGATGCAAAAATCCTCAACAGAATTCTAGCAAACAGAATCCAACGGCACAGTAAAACGATCATACACCATGATCAAGTGGGATTTATCCCAGGGATGCAAACATTTTCAGTATACACAAATCAACAATGTTATATACCATATCAACAAACTGAAAGATGAATCTATATGATCCTCAATAGATGCAGAAAAAGCTTTTGACAAAATTCCACACCCATTCATGATAAAAAAAAAACCCTCCCCAAAGTAGACATAGAAGGAACCTACCTCAACATAATAAAGGCCACATATGACAAACCCATAGCAAACATTATTCTCAACAGTGAAAAACAGAAGGAATCTCTTTGTCAAGAGTGGCCATACCTTCATCTCTTGGTTTGGTAAATTTCCCTTTCCATGTATCAGGTTTTCCCAAAATAGGCTTATATTGATTGCCTTAAAAAGCCTTGTCAACATGGGTGCGTCAGCATCCTCCCACAGTAAACAAAAGGAGCCTTACAATTCAGGATCTCAGGCAGGATGAAGGAGCAGGCGTCATAGGGGAGGGGCGTGGGGCTGCAAGCCAGACATCCTGCCGTGGCCATCACCAAACATTTGCTTTTCAGGGAAGTGGTGCCTGGTTTTGTCTTTATGTCCTGGTTTTCACTGTCCTTGAAGTAAAAGGAACGACTGAGTATGTGGTACCCAGCCATAGACAGTCCCTTCTCCCCATCCCTCATGTGGCTGGTGGTAAAGGACCCTAGGGGGGCTCCAGAACAGCCAGAATCCCGTTTCTCAGCTTCTCCAACTCCAGATCTAAATTCCAGTGTCTCTGAAGCCCCACCCTACCACCACCTGGACTCAGTCCTATTCCCCACAGTGGCTGCTGCTGCTGCTAAGTCGCTTCAGTCATGTCCGACTCTGTGCGACCCCATAGAAGGAAGCCCACCAGGCCCCCCCGTCCCTGGGACTCTCCAGGCAAAAACACTGGAGTGGGTTGCCATTTCCTTCTCCAATGCAGGAAAGTGAAAAGTAAAAGTGAAGTCGCTCAGTCGTCTCCAACTCTTAGTGACCCCATGGACTGCAGCATACCAGGCTCCTCCGTCCATGGGATTTTCCAGGCAGGAGTGGGCTGCCATTGTCTTCTCCGCAGTAGAGAGCTGGGAATTAGGACGGATTGGAGAGGAGAGAGGCAGAACGAGGACGTACACAAGGGGCACCACCCTGGCTTCAACCAGAGGAAGGGTCTTAAGGAAAGAAAGAAGGGGTGATAAGAAGCAGGCATTCCGTCCAACGTCTGCCCATTTAAACCCTAAACATTTTCTAGTCAATGGATGGTTAATGCACTGATAGCCAGTACTGCCTCCTAGGGCCAGGAAGGGCCCAGCATTCCAGTTGTCTGTGAGCCATATTATAAATCTGGAACTTTCCAGATTGATCAGGAAGATAAACATACAACTAACGGCTGCTTATTCATGTGTGGATTAACCAGAATACCCACCTACTCTCTTCTGAAACACTTCAGTATCCTTTTTTTTTTTGAAAACCCAAATGACCACTGATAATGTCTGCTGGGCTTCCTAGGTGGCTCAGTGGGCACAGAATCCACCTGCAGTACAGGAGGTGCGGGTTTGATCCCCGGGTTGGGAAGATCCCTTGGGGAAGGAATGGCAACCTATTCTTGCCTAGAGAATCCCCATGAACAGAGAAGTCTGGCGGGCTACAGTCCATGGGGTTACAAGAGTCAGACATGACTGAGCACATGCACACACACACACACACACACACACACACACAGTGTCTGCTACCATCGGTTTGGTTTGGTGGCGAGTAGATGGGAGGTGAACTCGTCCAAGGTCATCCGTAACCCACATCTCGCCCCCCCCACCCCAGTTCCTTCAGCCTGGCCTCACTCTGGCTAAAAGAAGCCTTTAGACTAATGATAGGGTTCATCCATCTGCATTCCAGTTGCTATGGATAATTAGCCATGGCTGTTTATTTACATAACTTCTATTTGCCTAGGGACCCATAAGCTTATTTATTCCAATAAGCAGACACCGTAACACCTGTGTAAATGGGAAGAAAAAAATGCATGACATTTTTACTGAAACAGACAAGATTTTTTTTCTTAATAAACTTACGTGAGACAGTAATAGATCCTAATCGATATTGGACATGGTGTCTCAGAACTGTCTGCTATTTGAAAAATAATAAAAAGCTTATTAATTGACAACTCCAAGGACCAGGAAAACTTCACCGACTTGCGAGTAGCTACAATTTTTGTTCAAAGAACAGCAGGCCATCAGGCAGTGGAGGGAAAGCAGTTGCTTCCAATCAAGCATGATTTTGAATAACCAATATTGATTTAATGAGGTTTTACTCTATATCAGCATTTCAGCCAGCGCTATTATAGCCGACAACCTTCCAAGGTCAAGCCCAGAGGTTTTCCCCCTCACCTGAGGTGGAAAATAATAAAATCCATTTTCCCCTGGGGGGAAAAAAGTACCTATAAATCACACTTTCCACGCCTCACGTGGTGCCTCAAATGGCTCCGCTCCCCAGCGTGTCTATCTGTCAGTCCCACAGCTGCCTCAAGGAGACTCCATCAGGCTCCGGGGAGGGAGGAGCAGGAGGAAAGTGACAACTTGGGCATCAGACTGACAGCTGAGCAGGGCTGCGCCGCGGAGAGGCTGGGACTTCAGGGAAAGAGTCTCTCGGCATCTCACGGTTGGGTTCTTCCCCCCGGTAAGTAAAATGAGCCCGAGCCATAATAGACATTCAGCCTAAAAATGGGAGCAGCCTCAGAAGACAAAGGTTACTGGCTAGATGACATCGCTCTTTATTTTCATAAATCAGGCCCATCAGCTACTGTCTCACCACATTGAACTACTGTATGTTCCCTTACACCACAGTTAATGCAAATATGTAGCCTAGTATTACAAACTGGTGGTCTTGTAGCATTGACTGTAAGCCACCCATTGAAATCAGGGTCATTCTACTAGAGTTGAATTCACACTTCTCTGTGCAATGATGAGATAACGTGAGGGACTCTGAGCCCTAAGACAAAAGGGGAGAGATTGGGGGTTATTGCCAAGTCCCCTCCACAATGGACTCAGATCCTGCCTGAGCCGTATAGAGACCAAGAGTCTTGCACCCGCGGAAAGTTGGTGGTACAGAGTTGTTGCGTCATGATCTTGTGGGCTTGCAGACGCTGTTGGCCTATTTCAATTCTGGAAAGCTGCTCCTCGACGGCTGTACATCCTAAAGCCCCTAGAGGGCGCCACAGGGACGCTCTGGGCGCCGCCCTCTGCCGGCGGTGCGGACAGAATGCGACTTGTCCAGGGAGCCCCGGGAAAGAACGTGCTCAGGAAGAAACGGTCCACCAGGGCTGTGTGGAGCCGGGATGCCTGCTACTGACACGGAGCGGGAAGATGGAGAAAAGTCAGCCAAGCCCTACAGTGAGCTAGTACCTGTCGGTTCTAGCCAGAAAAAAGCCTGTCCAACGATTGCAGTGACGGGATGGCTATTGTTATGGCCTCAAGAAAATGGTTTCCTCACTTTTCCTGGTATATTGATAAGATTTTATCCACATGTACAATGATGTGGGCATCTTTGTGAATTGTCTTAGATCATCTACTTTTATATATTTTATCTGCAGATGGGCAGCATTATGGAGAACAGGCATTTCAAGGCCATAAATCCTAGAATATATCCAACACATTATCGAACAAACAATTGCTATTTCTTGGTCTAATGTATCTTTGTCCTTCTCTCCGCTAAACCCTTCATTCCCATCCATCTCATGCTCAGCCATCACCCTGCCACGCACTAAACACCTACTAAGTGCTAGAGCTAGAATTACAGCTGATTTATGAGGATTTTCTGAGCTCAAAGAATTTATCATCTCAACTCTCCCTCTATATTCCAAAACTCAACATGTGGAGAGAAGGTAATGGGAAATAAAATTTGGGAAAATGTTTGGGCCCCAGATAGTGAAAAACATTAAATTCCATGCCAAAGGATTTTAGATTTCATCCCTTTGGCAATGGGAAGCAATGAAGAATTTTAAGCAGGAGATTTGGATTCAGCTTCTAGTTTTCTTAAGCTCTGAAGGATTAAAAAAAAATTCACCTTTATTAGTAATGTAATTAAAACACTGAAATGGCATTTTAACCTATGAATTGCCAAAGTTGTTTTACAAAACAAGTAGTGTAGCCAAGGATTCCTTAAAATTAATGATAGTATTCCTTACTGATAGGAATTAAAAACTGGCACATTCCTTGAGGTTAATTAGGTGTGTGTGTGTGTGTGTGTATACATATATAGAGAGATTGTATATACACACATACATTTATGATATATAATATGATTCACAAAATATTGTATCCCCTTTGACTTGAAAATATTTCTAATTCAAGGAAGAAATGATAGAAGTCCAACCTAAAGTCAAAACAGAGAGGTAATAAAGAAGAGAAAACCAAAAAAGAGATAGAAGCCATAAAACCTGGTAACCATTTATATACATAATGATAAATAATTAGGAAAGTGATTCCATGGCTTCCAGCCTGAACAACTAAATCTGTGTAAACGCTTTTAAATTACAATTAGAGTAGTCTTTCTGGATAAATTACAGGAGGGCAATTTAAAGTTAACTGTGAGGGACTTCCCTGGTGGTCCAGGAGCAAAGATTCCAAGCTCCCGATGCAAGGGAACCGGATTCAGTCCCTGGTCAGGGAATTAGATCCCACATGCCACAACTAAGACCCAGGACAGCAAAATGAATAAATGAATATTTTAAAAACAATAAAGTTAACTGTTGAGTATTTGAGAGCACAGAGTGTATAAGGGGAAATATCTGCAGGACACCCAGAGGAGAAGCCTCATTGAATGTGAAGATTGCAGGAGACAGTTTAGAGAGTATTTGTGATATTTAAGAAGTCTGTTGAGTGATGAAAACAGAAACCATACCACAAAGGACTGAAGAATAGGTGGCAGGTAAGAAAACTCTTAGTTGGAGAAAACTCTTGAGAGTCCCTTGGACTGCAAGGAGATCCAACCAGTCCATTCTGAAGGAGATCAGCCCTGGGATTTCTTTGGAAGGAATGATGCTAAAGCTGAAACTCCAGTACTTTGGCCACCTCATGCGAAGAATTGACTCATTGGAAAAGGCTCTGATACTGGGAGGGATTGGGGGTAGGAGGAGAAGGGGACAACAGAGGATGAGATGGCTGGATGGCATCACCGACTCCATGGACATGAGTTTGAGTAGACCCTGGGTGTTGGTGATAGACAGGGAGGCCTGGTGTGCTGCGATTCATGGGGTCGCAAAGAGTCAGACACGACTGAGTGACTGAACTGAACTGACTGAAGAAAGCCGAAATAGACCCTAGACCACAGAGTTGGGGACCTGGCTTAAAGGAGAATAGAATCACGGGAATATTTTGCTTGAGTCTGAGAGTTTTTCGTGGAAGTAGCTTGGGAAAAAGTTAAAGTTGGGGGAGAGCACCCAGTGGAAGGGGAGAAGGAGAAGGGAAACCATTTTAAAGAGGCAGGAGTCGAGTTGCCTGATTTGGCAAAGAAAACAACACGATATTCAGTTAAACTTAAATTTCAGATAAACAGTGAATCTTTTTTAGCTTAAGTATCCCTCGTGCAATACTTGAGACTTACCTGTAGTAAAAAATGTGTTCGCTATTTACTTGAAAGCTCAGTTCAACTGGGCATCCCGTATTTTATCTGGCAACTCTAGGTCAGGAGGTGGAGAAGGCAATGGCAACCCACTCGTGTTCTTGCCTGGAGAATCCCAGGGACGGGGGAGCCTGGTGAGCTGCCGTCTATGGGGTCGCACAGAGTCAGACATGACTGAAACGACTTAGCAGCAGCAGCAGCAGCAGGTCAGGAGGAGGACCAGGAGCCTGGGCCAGGAAGAGGCGTGGGGCCTGCCTGTACGACGTGGGAGAGGAGACATGGACCAGCGAAGAGAAAGGCATTTAAAAGGAGGACACGAGGAAACTTAGGGAGCTCAGAAGTCACGGCTTCCACTTTTCAGAGGCGGGGGTCAGAGCATCTGAGAAAGTGAACAAGTCAGAGGACAGGACAGGGACCTGATGTAAAGGTGGGGATCTTCAATGGTGCTGGCTGGGAGAGGGGACCAACGAGAGGGCACACGGGCTCTGGAGCTGGGGCCTCTGAAATGCGCAGAGAGGGGTGGAGTGATGCTCGAGGTGGCACCAGCATCAGAGCGCACAGCACCTCAAAGACCACTTTACCACGTTGACATCTCCCTTTCACCAGACCATGGAAGCCAAGTCAGTGAAAGGTGCTAGGGGTTTTAACAAGCACCTCTGGCTACTTGTGGGGAGAGAATTAAAGATGAGGAAGAGCGGAGGTTAGGATATCAGGGCTCAGACTATGGTAGCACTTCACAGAAAAGATGGGAGAAGAAATCTAGAGAGACAGAGAGAGAGAAGGGGCGCTGAGGACAGGATCATCAAGGCTTCACCATTGATTGGATCGGGGGGGTTGATTAGGAAAAGAGAGGTAAAAGAAAGGCACTCAAGGTAGTTTCCTAATCACTGACATGAACAAATGAGTAAGGAAAGAACACCGAGATAAGGAATTCAAAACAAGACACAGGTTTCATCAGCAAAAAGGACACCCAGCCTGCCTTCCTCACCTCCCTGGACCACGAGGGCAGGAGAGACGGCACGCACCCTGCTCTCTGTTCACTGAGAATCTCAGCACTGAGCGTTTCACATTCACGTCTGAGCTCTCTGACAATCCTATAGGACATCATTATCCCCATGTGGCAGGAGGATATTTAGAATTCTTAATCGGTTTTCTGTTTTTTTCCCTGATAGTTCACTTTTTCACCTCTTCTCTGCTCCCAGTTCAAGAGCTAGATCAGTCAATAGCCATCACCTTAGGGGGAGCAGATAATACAAGGTAAGAGACAGAGGAAAAAGAAAGAAAGAAAGAATATTCTGCCATTCTGTTCTAAAAGTTCAGTGTTCTTATAAGACTCAACAGACCTTGCACACACACACACACACAAAAAAGACCTTGTGCATAGGTTAAATGTTCAAGTGGAGGGAATTTTAGGAGCAGAGCTTTCTCTGGAGACTTCAAGTCTTCTTTCCAGCTGGGGAGAGGGAAGACAGCTAGAGAGATGTTTGATAGCAGATTTTCCTGGGCCCCAGAGAGGGGTCCTGCACATACTGACCAGCGGACACCCCCCCCCACCCCCGCCGGGAGATGGTAAGAGCCCCAGAGAGAAATATGTGAGTCAAGACAAAGGTGCTTTAGCAGCATGACAGAGACTTTTATACCCCAGTGTTGCCTGGGAGCAGCAAAATCATTGCAAGAATCTCATGCATAGCATGAGAAACATGGAGCCTGGTAAGTCTACCTGGAAAGAAGCAAGGGTCACTCAGAGCAGGCTCAGTTTGATGGATGACCCAGATCTAGGTGGGGCAAAGAACACTGTCAGATTTTTGTGGTCAGGTGATGGCCAGGGCAAGAGGGGCTCTCCCCACAGCTCTGATTCTATAAGAAAGAAAGGAGAGAGGAAAAGAGAGGAGGATCCCTAATTCAGCTGTGATTAAGTCACTGCCATCTCAACAGAATGGGGTCTTATAATAGTTGACCCTATTTTAGATCAAAGTTATATCATTTTAAGGACTGTATCATAGGATATAGTCTTATCACAGTTAGAATGGAAAGTCATCATTGGAAATTTTTGAAAGTTATCTTCTTTGTCCAATGAAGTTATAAATGGAGGTTTGTATCTACAGCTTACGTGATAAGTCACTTCAGTCATGTCCATCTGTTTGCCACCCCATGGACTGTAGCCCACCAGGCCCTTCTGTCCATGGGATTCTCCAGGCAAGGATACTGGAGCGGGTTGCCATGCCCTCCTCCAGGGGATCTTCCCCACCCAGGGATCAAACCCTGGTCTTTTATGTTTCCTGCATTGGCAGGTGGGTTCTTTACCACTATTGCCACCTGGGAAGCCTATTCTACAGGTTATATTTTGTAAATGCAAAAACTCAGGCTGGGGAGCTGCTGCGTCTCCTCAAAGCTGAGGAAGGAGAGGAGCAAAGGCACAGCCAGGTGTGTCTGGCTCCAAAGCCCACCCCTCCCCACCACTGTGATTCATTATCCAGGGGGAGCAGTTTTCTCCCGCTGCCACCTTTTCTTGAAGTACAAAAATGGGTTTCAATGGGGTTCCGTTCTAATAAATCCATTGTAAGTCGAAAACGTCATTAAGTCCAAAATGCACTTAATATACCCAGCTTATCAAACACCACAGCTTAACCTACGTGAATCATACACAGAACACTTACATTAGCCTGTAGCTGTACCACATCATCTAACACAAAGGCTATTTAAAGTGTTGACTATCCCATGTAATTTATCGAATACTGTACTGAAAGCGAAAACCAGAACGGGTGTGTGGATCCAGATGGGTGTAGCAGTTATTTACCCTCACGATCGTGGGGCTGACTGGGGGCTGCTGCCCGCAATACAAGAGAGGATGTACCATGTACCACGAGCCTAGGAAGAGATCAAGATTCAAAAAAGCATGGTTTCTATTGAAAGCATATCAGTTTTGCACTGTTTCTAAATATTTATTTATTCGGCTGTGCTGGGTCTTCACTGCTATGCGGGCTTCTCACTGTGGCGGCCTCTCTTGTTGCGGAGCTTGTGCTCTGGGCACTCAGGCTTCATTAGTCGGGGCTCGAGGGTTCTAGAGCACAGCGATGGTTGTGGTACACGGGCTTAGTTGCTCCATGGCGTGTGGGACCTTCCCAGACCAGGGATGGAACCCGTGTCTCCAGCATTGGCAGGCAGATTCTTTACCACTGAGCTACCAGGGAAGCCCTATACCATCTCAAAGTTAAAAAATCCCGAGTTGCACCATCGTCTGTCAGGAACTGTCTGCACTGACTCCAGATCAACCTCGTGAAATGATGGGAGTTGTCACTGCCAACGAGATCCCAAGAGCTAAGAAGCTTCCTAGTTAGGAACTTTCTCTGAACACTCAGTTACTTGGATGCGGTGGCTGTCAAAATCACTAGACCAATGAATGCAGTAAAAACAATTTGCATTCTTAAAGCCCAAATAACGCCACCAGGAGTCAAACTGAGATTTTTATGCTGCCATTAAAGCGAAGTATCAGCAATTCCTCAGGGAAAGGGGAAACCAAGAGTTCAAAGGACACATTAGCAAGTTTCTCAATTAAATGCCTAGCAGTAATACGACTTCGTTTTAACACCCTCATACTCAATCATTTAATTTTTCTTGGAAAAAGGAAAACAACCCCGAGAGGGGTAGGTGCGTGGAACCGAATGCCTGTCTAAGCAGACGGAGCAAATGCTTTCTCAAAGAGGCTACCGAGCAGTAGGTCTGATTATGTCTATTTCTGAACAAGAAAATTGATCCATTAAGGGGAAAGGAGGTTTTCAGAGCAAGTACTGAGGAGAAAAACAAAAACCGAAAAAGCTGCAGGCAGTGCTCCTGCTGGGAGTTAATGAAAGTTCCGCACAAGAAGTTAGATTCCGATTGGAAGCCACGAGGGCTGAGTTCGCTTCCGTCAAGCCGAAGCAAGGGAACGCGCTGGGGAAATAAGCAACAAGAACGATTTTTCAGGAGTTTACAGAACTGATGTTTGAGCTTCTGGGGGAGGAGCGGGGCTGAACTCTGCTGTCCATGTAAGGAGTTTCTTCCCAAACCATCCGTCCTCAGAGGACAAGAGATGCTAGGTGTCTCATCTGACCACGATGGGCACAGCATAGTGCAACACAGAGTTAGATCTTTCAGAGAACACTAGAGCATGGACCCAGGGGGTATTCCGTATACACAGGACGACTAATGAACACTTCCTTGAGCACGTAGGGAAAGAAGCACGCGCGGTCACAGTGGACCACAAGACGCAGAGGAAAAGGGTAATTCTTTGATCGAACTATAGACAGCCAGGGTTTCTTTATTTCTATCGTTGCTGTTCATCAGCACCTATTGCATAGTTAGCACCTAGTCTGAACTTGTTCGTGAATGAGTGGCCACAGAGACAATCATCAGACTGGGAGCCATCTCTGAAGGGCAGTTACTCTAAATCCTCATCCACCAATAATAAACTAGGTAGTGGCATTGCCTTGCAGATAAGCAGTCAGGATGACAAATCCTAGGAGAGAAAGATGGCTGAGATGCGTAGATGGGTGAGGGATCTATACGTCTGTCTCTCATGGGAAAGCACGGGGAATAAGATAAAAATCTGTCTGTACGAGTCTGAGTGTGCTCCTGCCTAGGTAGGGAAGAGAAGGGACCACGCATGAAGAGCCTATTACTTTAAGACTGCTGGGCGTGCCTTTCCCCAGTGGCTCAGCGGCAAAGAATCCGCCCACAATGCAGGACACCAGGAGCTGCAGGTTGGATCCCTGGGTCAGGAAGATGCCCTGGAGGAGAGCATGGCAACCCACTCCAGTACTCTTGCCTGGAGAATCACATGGACAGAGGAGCTTGGCAGACACAGTGGCATTAGCCCAAGTTTCTCTCCCAGTTCTCCCAGTGGCCTTGTGATAATAAATCAATAAGACTAAGAGATCGTCTAAAACCACTCCCTCCCTGGCCTCTGACTGTCAATTTATTATTCTCTCTCTTTCTTCATTGGTGGTTCACACTCGGGGAAGCATTTACTTTGCATATCTGAATTTGTCCCACATCAGGATGATAAACCTGGGTTAACTTTTGAGATCCTCACCCACCGAGTCCTCTCCCCCTTCCTCACAATGGGCAGAGCTGAGTCCTGCCTTGGGAGGCTGGTTCATTTTGTTCTAGAAAGTTAATATGTGCTAAGTCTCAGAGAATGGAAGGCAGTGTCCTGAACCCCGAATTAGACGAGGTCCCCATCCTCAGGGAACTCACACACCCAGACCTCGGGTCCTGCAAAATGGTCAAGTTACAGGCCTGCCATCTGCTGCCAGGGACCCACAGATTCCTTTAACTTTTCCAGAGAAAATGTGAAAGGCAGCACCAATCATCATACGGGACTTAGCCTCTGCAAGGGTCGCAAGTTCGCAACAGGGCATTTTCCCTTTTGAAATGCCTTTGTGGGAACGGACTCCCTAGAACTGGGGACAGGACCGCCTTCACTGCGTGCTATTGAGGGACAGGTCTGAACGTTCACCCACGGCCGCCCACCCCCTGCCTCTGCTCGACTGACTGACTTGGATTCAACAGTTCGAGGTACCATATGGCAAAGGTTGAGGTCAGACGGATAAAAACATCTCATTAGGCTGAAGCATGGTTAACAAACACGTGAATGTAAATTCGAACACAATGTAAAACTGTGGCAAACCGGGCTGAAAAGAGACTTTAGTTAGGGCAGGAAATCTGTTTCGCAGCTCCACCCCCGCCCTTCCACTTCATTACAGGTATTGTGGGGAAGAAAAGGGGGTTTTGTGTCCTCTCTTGGCAATCTGCACCCTGCTCTCCGGCCAGATTTCTAATGACTTTTCAATGGTGACTTAAGAGGGTCTGGGCCTGCAAAGTAGGAGTTCAGCTCGGCTGCGTTCTTTTTCTCTGTTTGCCTCCCTCCGCTGAGCTGTGCACACACACGGCGCCCAGCAGCAGGACTCTAGTATCAGCAGCTTTTCTCCGAGCCTCTCTTCAGGGCTCCGTCTCCAGCTTACCATGCTCTCTGAGGTCACTGGATCAGTGTAGCGGCAAGAGAAACCCCTGCAAGGGGCAATGGTTTAGACTCGAATTGGATCCGTGGCAATTTGTAAACATCATTGGTGGTGTGGCCACCCCCACCAACAAAAATGAAACTCCCTATAACCCCAGGCAGGAATTTGAACTGAAAACCAACTTTGTGTCTCAAGCCAGCAGCCCTCACTCAACACACACACACACACACACACACACGCACGCACACACAGACACACACTCAATGCAGTAGACCCTGCTGAAATGTCCAGAATACCTCAGCCCTCTCGTTTGAAGCCCAGAGTGGGAAACCCTGGAAGGAAGTCTGAGAGGGACCGAGGAGAGATGCGGACTTGAGCAGCAGAGCCCAAAGGATGTGCTGGGATCCCATGAACTGCTCACGCGGAAGCTCGCTCAGAACTCTCTTCCTGGGGATCTCCCTGCTGATCCAGTCAGTGAGACTCCACCTCAATGCAGGGTACACGGGTTCAATCCCTGGTCCGGGAGGATCCTACATGCTCTGGGGCAGCAAAGCCCACGTGCCATAACCATTGAGCCTGTGCTCGGGAGCCTGCGAACAGCAAGTACTGAGCTCATGGGCTGCAACTCCTGACCCTCCCCGCCTAGAGCCTATGCCCCACAACAGGAGAAGCCACTGCGGTGAGAAGCCCACGCACCACCACTAGGGAGTAGCCCCTGCTCGCCGCACCTAGACAAAGCTCACGCGCAGCAATGAAGACCCAGTTCAGCCAAAAATAAAAAATAAATAAAATAAAATTTTTAAAAGGGAAAATAAAAGCAATGCCTGCCTGGACCAGACACTTGCTCCATCCCCATCCTTCAGCACTGAGACAGCAGCAGGGCTACCTCCAGCCTATAAGAGACTCGTGTGCAAATGAGAGAACCCGTGACCCCCCACACCCATCCTGGGTAATCTCACAGAACACCAGAGTGCACACTTGTCACACAGCACAAACTAGACTCCAGCCCCACGTGCCCCCACGGGCTCCACCCACCACAGGAATCCTCTGTAACCACAAAGACTCTTCTCTCTCCTCGGCCACTTCCTTCTCTCCTCAGTTAGACCTCCTTCCTCACGCCCGATAGCCTGTTCCCCACCCCATCCAACTGCACCCTGGACTGTTTCTGCTCCTGGTTTTCTGAGGCTGAGATGGAGATCACAGTGCATCGTTAATACCTTTCTCTTCGTTGGCCCATTGGGCTAACCTGGCTACTGGGTCCTGATAGGAAGCCCATGGTCGGTATCACATTCCATAAACTGTCTGAAAAAGGGAATTTAACCCTTGGCTTCTCTACCCTAAAATAGGAACGATAGAAATCACCACCTTCATTGTCTTTCTCTTCTGGAAATGTCACGTCGTCACCTGTCATTTTTTTCCCTCTGAGCACGCACACCCTGACACCCACCAGTGACAGTTCTTCATGCCCCCAGGGCTGCTACGCACTGGCGCGTTTACTAATGAATTAAATGACCGGAGGGCGGCGAGCTCACGGGTGTTTCCCACGTGGCCCGTGTTTTCAGCAGCCTACTGGGCATTTCTCTGTTCTTTGTTGAGCTTAATCCTCCCCACAGCTAATTCAGCGTATGTTCTTAGGTAAGACATTTCTCTCCAGATTGTTTCCTCTTCTGAACATTGAAGAGGTGAAGAAGATGGTTTCTAAGGTCAAACTTTGTTCTAAAATTTCCCTACTCAGTGATCTGAAAGGTCTCTTAAAGATCATGTAAATAGCACATGTTCCTGTAAATATAAGGGACGAAGGAGGATATATTGGGCACACCCAATGTCAAAAGTGAAATGGGGGGATGAATTGGGAGATTGGGATTGACATGTGTACACTATTGATACTCTGTATAAAATAGATCACTAACGAGACCCTACGCAGGGAACTCTACTCTGCACTCTATGGGGACCTAAATGGGAAGGAAATCCAAAAAAGAGGGGATAGATGTAAACATATGGCTACTCACGCCAACATTCTTGCCTGGAGAATCCCACTGACGGGGGAGCCTGGCAGGCTACAGTCTATGGGGTGGAAATGAGTAGGGCGTGACTGGGTGACTAAAACTGCCTTCACTTTCACTGTAGAGCAGAAACTAACACAGCGAGGCAAAGCAACGAAACTCTAATAAAAACTAATTTTAAAAAAGTAAAATGAGGGGCTTCCCTGGTGTGTCAGTGGTAAAGAATCGGCTTGCTAATGCAGGAGACATGTGTTCGATCCCTGGCCCGGGGAGATTCCACACGTCACGGAGCAACTAAGTCCGTGAGCCATGACCCCTGAAGCCCGAGCGCCCTGGAGCCCATGCTCCCCAGCAGAGAAGCCGCCACAATGAGAAGCCTGCGCACCACAGCCAGAGAGTAGCCCTGGCTCGCTGCAGCTAGAGTAAAGCCTCGGCAGTAACAAAGACCCAGCACAGCCAGAAGTAAATAAGTAATTTCTAAAAGCCACGTACTTATAAAGGCAGGCAAAATGGGTGCAATCATTCCACCGGGAAAGGAGCTCATTCACTGATGGGGAAGGCTGGGCTAATAAACAGGCTTGGTGACATCAAGAATCAGCTTCCTTTGCTCCGGTCCTCTGCCCCTCCTCACTCAGCAAGCCCTGGTTTCCAGGCAAAGGCTGGTAATTACCGAAAGACATTTTGCTCTGTTTTTTTTCTATCTTACACACGAAAGAAAGGAGTCGGGTAATAGAAATTGATTGGACTTGGTTTCTTTCCCTGGGAGCCTTCAAATCCTCTTATATTATCTGGAAGTGAAAAAAAGGGGGGGATGAGATGAATCCTATGAACATCCAATCAAAATAGCAAAGTTGAATCTTCTACCCTGGAACCTTTAAAAGGAGTTCTTTGAAGACCTACATCAGAGATCAGCATTGACTTGCAGGGATTTCTGAAGTTCTCCGGCCTATCTTATGAACCTCCCACACAATCATTTCAAATTGGTCAAGAGAAAAATAGTCATCCTGGGCTCCTGAGGTTGCCAGTGAGGAGATACACAATCAGAGGTGTGTGTGGTACCAGCGGGGTTAGCAGAAAGGGAAGAGGCTCAGGGCACACAAAGCCACATTCAGGGCACAAATTATTTATGAGAAAGCTTGTGAAATGGCTCTTTCCACTCGCATTAATAATATTTGAATATAAGTGGGAACTTTCCAGGTCTTCCAACAAGCAGCCAGGGACCTACCCCTAGCCCTCCTGGTACCCTCCCCCAAACTCACCTCCTCACTCCCCACAAATGATTGACAGCCGAGGAATGCGGCCGTGACAGTCCCTTTCTTTGCTTTCTTAGGCTCTTTTTCCTCCTTTCTTCCCCACCACGGGGGAAAAAACAGGCGAAGGGCAGTGGGAGGAGGGTCGACTGTCTTTTCAACCACAGGCCTCAGAAAGAAAGATTTCTCAGCAGGGCGTGAGGATTGAAGTGTCTGTCACGAGCACGTCCATCGCCTTGGCTTCGGTGGAGGTGGATGGGAGGATTCCAGCCCCTTCTTTCTCCTCGCGTGCCTTGGCAGAGCCCCAAGACCTTACAGGGCTCCCCTCCCCTGCCTCGCACGCCTGCCTGATGCCTTCAAACACACCCCCCCTCAGCAGGGAGAGAGGCAGGGCTCCTGAGGAATGGCCAGAATGGGTCAGGACACGGCCCCCCCAGGCCAGGCAGGGCTGGGGGTGCTGGGCGGGAGTGGGGGTTGTCCCTCGGGGTTTCCGCTCAGAGCTGAACCAGCCGGCTCCTGGAGAAGGCTCTAATACTATCGCTGCCTGTAATTAAAATACAAGCCTGATAGAAAAAGAGCTTTTCGTTTAAAGGTTTGCTAGAGATGCTGGAAGGATCCCTATACTTGAATGAATTCATCACCGCCAAATGACATATTTATGCTGTGCACTTAGTTATGCCTTTGCTAACTCTATGATTCTAATTTATTTGCTGGTAAAACACCATCCCCGCTGATGTGCTCTGCTGAGTGTATGTCTGTCAAATACCTACTTGATAAACAAACAACATGACAGATAAATAACAAAGCCCTTTGTGGAGAATAGCAATGGATCTCTCCATCCCAGGGACAAACCCTGAGCTGCAGGTGCTTGCTCCCAAAGCTTCATGTGGGAACACCTCCTAGAGAGACCCCAGGCCTCTCCCTTCCCTCCTCCAATCCCCCAGCAACATACCCTGAACCTTAGGCCACAGTCTTCACTTTTCACTGACTGTGTTTCCCTACAGTCTGACTTCTTTTCAGGTCTATAGGCCCCCAGGCAGAGAAGACAATGGCACCCCACTCCAGTACTCTTGCCTGGAAAATCCCATGGATGGAGGAGCCTGGTGGGCTGCAGTCCATGGGGTCACTAGGAGTCAGACATGACTGAGCGACTTCACTTTCACTTTTCACTTTCATGCATTGGAGAAGGAAATGGCAACCCACTCCAGTGTTCTTGCCTGGAGAATCCCAGGGTTGGGGGAGCCTGGTGGGCTGCCGTCTCTGGGGTCGCACAGAGTCGGACACGACTGAAGCGACTTAGCAGAAGCAGCAGGCCCCCAGAACTCCCAAACAGCACTACTGGACTTACCTCATCACCCCCATCCCTGCCAGCCCCCATGCCTCCCACACCACCAACGCTCCCCAACCTCCCCCCACTCCCCCACCAGAAGACTCCCTCATCCTCTGACTCCATGAGCCATTGGCCGGTAGTTTATCCATTCAGATGCCAACCAGCAGAGCTAGAGGTCCCAGCTGCCACTCACCAAGCACTGCCATTCACCTGCCACGGCTCAAGGACGTAGGACACATGACTTTTATGTCTTGAAAGTATTAGTTGCTCAGTCATGTCCTGCTCTTTGTGACCCCACTGACTGTAGCCCTCCAGGCTCCCCTGCTCATGGGGATTCTCCAAGCAGGAATACCGGAGTGGGTTGCCATGCCCTTTTCCAGGGGATCTTCCCAACCCAGGGGTTGAACCTGGGTCTCTTACATCGCAGGCAGATTCTTTACCATGTGAGCCACCAGGGAAGCCCGTTACCTATGCCTTAGGATAATGTTATAAACATCAGTGTCTCCATTTCATTGATGAGAAAATTAGACACTGAGAAGCTAAGTCTCTTGCCTAAAGTTGTGCAGCAGGGTGATGGCAGATGCAGGACTTGGAACCCGGGTCTGTCTCTCCTCCAAACCATGCTATTGGAAGGACATAATACTCTCCCTATCAGTGGAGCTCAATGGAGAGTCATAATAATAATTAATGGAGGCTTTCCCATGTTCTGGGCAATTTCTATGTGTTTTACGTGTAACTACTACTTTCATTGGAGAAGAAAATGGCAACCCACTCCGGTTTTCTTGCCTGGAGAATTCCATGGACAGAGGACCCTGGTGAGCTACAGCCTATGGGGTTGCAAAGAGTCGGACATGACTGAGCAACTAACACACACACACCCATTTCATTAATGAGATAAGGTTGTTGTTATCCCTATCCTAGAGATGAGAAAAAAAGGCAGAGAGCTTATGTAATGTTCCTGGCCCAAAGTGACACGGTTGGTTAATGGTGATGCCAGGATGCGAACCCATACAGTCTGCCTCATACACGTGCATGCGTGCTAGGTCCCTTCAGTCGTGTCCAGCTCTTTGGAACTCTATAGATGGTAGCCCTGCAGGCTCCTCTGTCCGTGGGATTCTCCAGGCAAGAATACTGGACTGGGTTGCCATGCCCGCCTCTAGGGGATCTTCTCGACCCAGAGATCAAACCCGTGTCTCTTATGGCTCCTTCATTGGCAGGCGGGTGCTTCACCACTAGCACCACCTGGGGAGCCCCCCAAAGCCCACAGTGGGGATCACTATGTTGTTCACTCTGAAGGCCACTAAGTAGACCACAAGTGGGCTTCCCTGAAGAACCCAGTGTCTTCTTCCAGAACTGAGGATGGGGACCCAGGAGGGGCTGGAGAAAGCAGGAGGAGGTTCTCATAGACACGTGAGAAAGCATACTCTGGGGTCGTGAGAGGAGAAGTCCTGGAAGCTTCTTGGTGTTTCTTCTTTGCTCCTACCAGCCCTTCTCCTTGCAACCTCTTCCTTCTTACTTTTTCTTTTCCCTACAAACTGGAGTTGAGCCAGACATCACATGGTGAAGGCACAGTCCTTCATCCTTACATCACACACCAGCCACGAGCTCCGAGTCCCCAGGCTGTTCTCACTGCTGACCAGCTGGCTGCAAGTGCTGGAATCCCCACTACTCTCTCAGGTTTGATCATTGGTCAGAATGACTCACAGAACTCAGGAAAATGTTGGTCGCTCAGTTGTGTCCAAATCTTTGTGACCGCATGGACTATGGCCCACTAGGCTCCTCTTTCCTTGGGATTCTCCAGGCAAGAATACCAGAGTGGGTAGCCATTCCCTTCTCCAGGGGATCTTTGACCCAAGGATGGAACCCAGATCTCCTGCATTGTAGGCAGATTCTTTACCATCCAAGCCACTTATGATTACAGTTTTATTATGGCAAAAAAAAAAAAAAAAAAAAGATACCAATTAGAACCAGTCAAAAGGGGAGACCCATAGTGTGAGGTCTGAGAGAATAGACCAGATTCCAAACCCAAACATGAAGCTCCCATTATCCTCAGGTATTGTCACCATTCCAGCACATCAATGTGGGTTAATACACAGGAGTATCACCACCAGGGCAGTTGGCTCAAGCTTTGGCATCCAGAGTTTAAATCGGGGTTTCATTAGGTAGACAGTGACTAACTGAATCACTGTCTGTGTAACTGAGCTTCATCTCCAGTCCCCTCCTCTTCCCAGAGGTTGGGCTGATATCCCTGGCTTCAAGCCCCAATGTTATCATCAAGTGACTGAGTCTTCCTGCCATGATCAGCCCACATCCCGAGTCACCTCATTACCAAAAACCATTGGGTGTGGTCCAAGGGGCCCACCATTAGGAGCAAAGACTATCCTACTACTTAGGAAATTCCAGTGATTTAGAGAGGACATCCAGGAGCCAGGGGCAGAGGCCAGCCAAACTCTTCATTACACACCTCTAAGGCGATGCATTGGAGAAGGAAATGGCAAGCCACTCCAGTATTCTTGCCTGGAGAATCCCAGGGACGGAGGAGCGTGGTGGGCTGCCATTTTGGGGTCGCACAGAGTCGGACATGACTGAAGTGACTTAGCAGCAGCAGCAGCAAGGCAGACTAGAGGGCAGCAGACATGTCTCTACAAATCACGTGCTCACATGCTGATAGCAGAGCCACAATGAGAAGCCAGTGTGGATTGAATTTAAGGACTACTGAGTGAGTGAGTGAAAGTCGCTTAGTCCAACTCTTTGAGACCCAGTGGACTATACAGTCCATGGAACTCTCCAGGCCAGAATACTGGAGCGGGTAGCCTTTCCCTTCTCCAAGGGATCTTCCCAACTCAGGAATCAAAACCCAGGTCTCCCACATTGCAGGCGGATTCTTTACCAGCTGAGCCACAAGGGAAGCCCAAGAATACTGGAGTGGGTAACCTGTTCCTTCTCCAGAGGATCTTCCTGACCCAGGAATTGAACCAGGATCTCCAGCACTGCAGGCAGATTCTTTACCAACTGAGCTATGAGGGAACCCCAAAGGGCTACTGAAGAGTCAATGCAAGTTTTCAGGCCATCTTAGCTAAATGAGAGGGGCCGTGCAGCAATCCAATTGGTTTCTCAGACACTGACTATCAGACAACCGATTCTAATGATATTTGATTTGTTTTTTTTCTTTTTTTTTTAATGGTAAATATACTTTGCTGGGCAGTGAAGCCCTGAGAGACCCTGGGAGAGTCTCACCATTAATCTTTGCCAGTGGAGTCTTCCCAACTTTCTCTGGGAGAAAATCAGAGGAGGAAGGAGCTGGAAGGAAATATGTGATGTCGAGGAGTCCAACCCTCTTACTCCACAGCTGGGAAGACAAGGACAAATGGCTTAGGGAATCCAGCCAGCAAACAAATGCCGTGACACCAGGCCATTCCTCTCTGGGCGACATTTGTTCTTCGGCGTTTCCTCTCCAGCGGCCATCCTTGAAAAAGCCAGTATTCCTCTGAGGCTGATCACAGTCAGGAACTACAGCACATTTGGCCATTTCTCTGAGTGTCAAGTGAGTGGACTGACCGGGTGGGGGGCCCCCTAAACCCAGATGCATCTGCTCAAGGCAAACAGGTAACACAAGTGATGTAAACAGGCAATTGTGAAGTGATCAGCGTGGTGGGACTGGGGAGAAATGGAAAACAAAAGGCCTTCACACTTGAATTTAAGACATTAACCAAAATCCTTTGGCACAGGGTTTGTGATCGCTGACCTCGATGACCTCAGTCCCACTCAGACCTGGGAGAATCTGATTCTATTATTTTGTTTTCCTCAGCACATTGTTTATCAGATTGATTTACTCTGTGACAGTCAGTTATGCTCAGGGGATCAAGGGAGTGGGGTGATTTTCCCGGGGAGAAATGGGGAAACTTTTCAACTTGAGGATAGCATCTTGACTAGGCAGCTACCGGAACATAGCTGTATTGAACCCTGTCAAACAAGAAACAGGGAGTACTCTATAAATTTCACGGTTTTGCCCTAGGTAATCTCTAATGGAATAGCCCATACCAACCAAGTCCACTGCAGAGAACTTTGCATTCGCAATGAGAAGGGCAGCTCCTGGAACTGCGCAGTGTGCAGCCTGCACAACAGTACACAGCAACCCCAAATGGCCTGACTTTAAAAGAAAAGTTCTGCAGACCTCCAGACCCTAGAAGAAATGCTCAGCTGCTCCCAGGCCTGAGGCAACCATTAGCCCAGTTTTCCTGCTTCCTGAACCACCAAGTTTTCTTTCTGCTAAACCTCTGCTGCCCCAAAGGCATTTAACAGGCCCGGCTATTGTAGCAAAAAGAGATGCAATCGACAAGGAGCATTCATCGCGCATGCGCTCACCCTCTCCTGAACAAACTCAGCCTGGAGGACAAAAGATGACTACGTTCCTCCCAGGGATTTCTCTTTCTCTCTTCCAGAAGTGTCTGGCCCCCGGGGATACTGCCCCTTCTTGAACCCTCCTAAGACCTGATCTGTACAAGTTCCAACCCCTGGGCCCAGCTTTGGTCCCTTCTCCAAGACCCGCCACCGTCCTTGAGAAGGGAGCGTGGCCTTCTCAACAGCCTGCTGCCGGCCCGCAAGCACTGAGCATCCTCCCCGGGGTGGGAGAGAGGAGGACAGCAGCCTTGCTAGAAGGAGTCGCACCTTTCTCTGCCATGAGGGACCAGGGCTTCTCCGTCTGCAGCTGCCAACACTCCCCATGCTACTGTGCGTGTGGGGGCCCCAGGACAGCACCAGCAGGATGAAGTCACAATTGCTGGCAACCTAGCTCCTGCAGCGCCAGCTCCCCGGGGCCAATTTGCCCTTTTACAGAGTCCTCCATACCCACTCTGCAAACTCGCTTCTGGGGAAACAAAAGCTCGGACATCTTGTTTATCCTTAAGAGTCTTCTCGTTTTCAGAAAAACTCAGGGCTGGGGGTCAGGATGTCCTTGGCTGACTCAGTCACCAACTGGGAGTTTAAGTGGATCAGAGTCTTTCTGCATCTCCTGTCCTCACCTGCAAGTTTCTAGGTCCAACAATCCAGGCTGTTAGGTCCAACTTGTCCAGACCCCACTCCTGTCGCTGAAATGCCTGCCTTCCACCTAAAATCTGATCCAGTGGCCAGTCAGTCTTCCTGGGTGCCCCCCGAGGGCAATGGCAGCTCCTCCATGGTTGACTGGGGAGGGGTAACCAGCAAACAAACAGCCCCACCTCAGCTTTCTCCTCTCTCTCTGGCTAATTTGTCTCAAATCACAGAGTCTTCGCCTGGACGATCCACCAGCTCACTTCTCTTTGAAATCGGTTTGGGGCTCATGTCAAACCCTTGCTCTTTGCAGGGTTTTAGGTGGTGCTAGTTGGAGAAGGCAATGGCACCCCACTCCAGTGCTCTTGCCTGGAAAATCCCATGGACGGAGGAGCCTGGTAGGCTGCAGTCCATGGGGCTGTGAAGAGTCAGACACGACTGCGCGACTTCACTTTCACTTTTCACTTTCATGCATTGGAGAAGGAAATGGCAACCCACTCCAGTGTTCTTGCCTGGAGAATTCCAGGGTTGGGGGAGCCTGGTGGGTTGCCATCTACGGGGTCGCACAGAGTTGGACACGACTGAAGCGACTTAGCAGCAGTAGCAGCAGCAGTGGAACAGAACCCACCTGCCAATACAGGAGACATAAAAGATCACGGTCCAATCCCAGGGTTGGGAAGATCCTCTGGAGAAGGAAATGGCAACCCACTCCAGTATTCTTGCCTGGAGAGTCCCATGGACAGAGGAACCTGGCGGGCTACAGTCCCTGGGGTGGCAGAATCAGGCACAACTGAAGCGACTTAGCACGCAAGCAAGAAGAAGATTTTGGTGCCCATCCCTCTAGTTCTAAAAATAATTCCAAATAAATTTGCATTATGGAAAGCGGCCAAAATAGATACTGAAATTCTAATTGTGTTTTGTTTTTGTTCCCAAGACTTTCGGATCACATATGTTTAAAGCAGATCATTGGGACTGCATTTGTCTCGATCACCTCACGGAGGCTGCCTATCGGCTGGTATCTCATAACCTGGTCTGAAAGCAAGCATGAGCATCCCTCAGCACAGCTGCTTGGACCAAGTGTGGACATCTGGCTGAGCCAATCAGAACCTTGAGTGAGAAAAGTTCTGTGCAAGAGACCAAAAACGAATAGCCCGATAGTGCTAGGAGGCGGGGGTCAGAGTCCTTGTGGCCCGTCAGGACAGCCAAAGGGGAGCCAAGTTACAGAGGCTTGCAGACGAAGCCAGACTAGAGAGGGGAAGAGGGCAGACTCGGGGACAAGGGAGAAATATCCCCGCCGATAGCCTGCAGGCTCCCGGCTCCGGACCCAGGGCTGCAGCTCCTGCCGGTGCAACCATGAGATGCCCCTGGATGTCAACAGTGACTCCCTGGCTCCCTCATCTTCCTGCCCAAACGTGAGCACAGCCACATCAGAATCACCCGGGACTCTTTAGAACTGCAGACTCGCTTTCCCTACCCCAGAGCCACTATATCTGAATCTGCATTTTAAAGAGCTCTCTGGTGACGCACTTGCTCATAAGGGCTACTGTCATGAGAGGTTTCCTTCCTGTTAAGACACTCTGCTTGACAGCCTCACCCCCATCGCACCTTGGCCCAGGTCTGCACCCCAAGTTCCCGTGGCCCAGGCTCCCCACTGTGGCTTCTCAGCCCCGGCGTCTCCTCAGACTCCCAGCCTCACACTGAGCCCTGACACGACAAATCCAGCAAGAAGGGAATTAACCACTGCCATAAACTGAGCTCGTGCAGCCACCCAGCTCCTCCTCTGGGGAGGACTGTGTGCCCTTCCTCATGGAGCCTGCCCAGACGCCTCCTTGCCTATCTCCCTGCCTGTGGCCCCAACACCAAGACCCACACGCGCTCCAGAAGAGTCTCCACTCATGACTCGGGCAGTGGATCCACTTGCCCTTGACTTACTCAACTGCCACCTCTACAACCAGCTTTTATCCCCTGAGTGATTTCTCCAGCTCTGGTGGCAAAGGGGTTCTCCACCAACCCACAGATGGTCTTGTGGCTTGGCTGCCAGAAGCTTGTCCCCATGAAAGACACACACCAGAGACCTGGACACGAACTGTCCTTCAACCCCTGACTGGTACCCAGGGACCAAGGACTCAAGGCGCCAACTTCTCTGCCAGAATTGGTCCCAAGATTGAGCTGTACAGCCCTAGACCGACATGACCCTCCTCTGGATAAGGATGGAGGCATTCCAGGCCACTCAGCTCCTCCTGGCAAAGGGCTCTGGGGACCCAAGGACAGCCAGTGTACTCCAAAGCTGGGTCTTTGCACAGTCTGGGTGGGTCCACAGGTTCAGAAGGAAGCTGCAAACTTTCCGTGTTTCTCTGGGGCCCCTACCTCAAGCTGACCATAGGCATGTATCCAAACGTAGGGAGGAGTCTTCTCTGAAACCACGTGACCAGAGTGGCCTGCATGTCATTGCTTCCAGCGCCTTACCTCCTTGGAGCCTCACAAGAGCTCTGAGTCACTCTGAAGGTGGAATATGCAGGCACGATCATTCCCTGAGTGAGAAACCAGAGCTCAGAGAAGTAAGGGGTCTACCCCAGGCCACTCCAGGCTTGGTGGAACTGGGCTCGATGAAGGGTTTCTGACCCTGGTCAAGCATTCAAGTGCCCTAGTCAGCCTCGTCTCTTGAGAGCTGTGCTCTCCTGTCCTCACTCTCACTTCCTGCCTCTCGATCCCTTCCCGGCACACTCCACTCAGCTCCCCCCCTCCTGCCACAAAACCATTTCTCAAGGTCACCGATGACCTCTGTTGTGGGTTGAACAGTGCTCCCCAGAAAGATGTGTTCAGGTGCCAACCCCCCCAGTCCCTGATGTGACCTTATTTGGAAATGGGTTCTGGGCAGTTGAGATGAAGCCACACTGGATTAGAGCGGCTTTGTCTAATCTGACTCATGTCCCTACAAGAAAAAGGACATTTGGACACAGACACATGGACCCATGGAGGGAGAAGGCCGTGTAGAGGTGGAGACAGAGACTCCATGTCTCCATGGCCAAGCCAAGGCCCACCAAGGGCTGTGGACCACAAACAGAAACCAGAGAGAGACAGAAGAGACCCTCCCCTTCAGCCTTCAGGGAAAGCTTGGCCCTTGGTTTCAGACGTCTAGCCTCCAGAACTGTGAGACAATATATTTCTGTTGTTTTCAGCCACCAGCATGTGGTCATAGGTTACGGCAGCCCTAGGAAGTGAACAGCATCTCAGCATTGCTGAAATCCACAGACAGTTTCCATCCTTTGTATTGCTCGATGTCTCAGCAGCATATGGCTCTCGTAACCCTGCCCCTCCCACAAACGGGCTGTCTCTCAGACACTGCGCCCTCCCCCTGGCCCCCATCCCCTGGTCAGGTCCTTCTGTCTCCTCTGCAGGCTCATTCCTCCATCTGGAGTTGGGGTTCGGGAGGGTTGGGCTTGTCCCAGGTCCTCTTGCTTTCTTGGTGGTGGTGGTTTAGCTGCCAAGTCGTGTCTGACTCTTGCGACCCCATGGACTGGAGCCCGCCAGGCTCCTCTGTCCCTGGGATTCTCCAGGCAAGAATACTGGAGTGGGTGGCCATTTCCTCCTCTACTTGCTTTCTTACTCTACTCTTATTGGGGGAAGCACTTCATTCACTACCTATTCTCCAGAAACTCTGAGAATTTGAGTCCAGCCCTCTCCCCAAGCACCAGGAGTTCACGTCCGATTGTTTGGTTCTCTCCAAAGCTCATGTGCCAAAAGTGAAACTCATAGTCTTCCCCATCCACGCCGTTAGGTTTGGCTGAAACCTAGGCGTCATCCTTGGCATCTTCTTCTTCCTCACCCTCTGTCTGCTCTCTTGGTTTCCTTTAAACACATTTTGTCTTTGCAATCAGTCCATTTCTCCCGTCACCACAGCCATGTGCTAGTCTGAGCTCTCGGCGTCTCTCCCCTGGGCCAGCGAGGCAGCATTGTGCTTTGCTCTCTCCTGTCTCCCCTCTTTTTCTTTTCTTTTTTTTTTCTTTTGGTCGCACAGCATGGCATGTGGGATCTTAGTTCCCCAATCAGGGATTGAACCCACGCCCCCGATACTGGCAGTGCAGAGTCCTGACAACCGGACCAGCAGGGAACTCCTCCCATCCCCTCTTGCTTCTCTGAAACTGTACTCCAGCCAGCAGACAGAGCAGTCTCAAAACACAAATCTCATCCAGTCTCTGCCCAGTTTACAGTCTTCACTATTGTCCCCTAGTTCTTAAGACAGCAGAATCCCTGAAAGAAAACAGGAAGACCCTGAGCAGTGCCGCCCCTGGCCAATCTGGAGACATTTGCCAGCTGCTCCCTGCCTCAGCTTTCTCTCCTGTAACACGGAAGTCCAGAGAGCACAGAGCTTTTAGGTTTATCAGTTAATGTGGCGTTTAGGATGTGCCTGGAACATAGTATAGTAAGGCTTGAGCTGAAACAGCAGTTGCTCTTATCATCATCACCATCACATGTTCAGGTCAGCATTTCCAGGCCTCCCACTGTGATGCGTTTCGTCCTTGCTGTCCTCACCCAGACACGCGGGCCTTCTTTCCTGTCCTTGCCCATACTATGTCCCGCCTCTGCCACAGGACCTCAGTACATACTTAGCATCCGCCTATCTTATTTTCCACCTCATCGCCAAGTTACCTTCCACTCAACCTGCAGATGTCAGCAGAAGTGTCCCCTCTTCAGCAAAGCCTTCCCTGACCTTCCAAGAATTAGGCATCCCCTCTCTGCATCGTAACAGCATGTTCTGTTGGTTGTGTCTACCATTCTTGTGATTATACTTGCATTTGGGTGATTTCTTAACATTATTAGCTTTATTATTATTATTATAAGTATGCCTCTGTGTCTAAGGGGCTTCCCTGGTGGCTCAGACAGTAAAGAATCTGCCTGCAATGCAGGGAAACCCAGGTTTGATCCCTGGGTCGGGAAGATTCTCCTGGAGAAGGGAATGGCTACCCACTCCAGTATTCTTGCCTGGAGAATTCCATGAACAGAGGAGCCTGGTGGGCTATACAGTCTGTGGTTGCAAAAATTTGAACACAACTGAGCAACTTTCAGTTCACTTTCACTTTTCTTTGACTAAACTGAAAGCTTTGTGAGTGCAGGGCTCATGCCTGATTTTCTTGCCATTTATCCCCTATCCCAGCACAGGGATCTTCATCAACCCTCAAAAACTGACTGCACTTTTAAATGAACACTCTGTCCATCCAACTCACTACCCGTAGCAAATTTTTCTCTAAGTCCCTGTCTGTCTGTGGTGCTGAAACCGCCACAAGGATGAACAGAAAGAACCACCAGGTGGAGTCTTTGAGAGCAAGCCTGCTCTGTTCCAAGCCAATAGGGAAGTAAGTGTTCCCTGTTCCAGTCCTTCTCTCTGGGTAACCCATTCTAGAGGCATTAAAACCATCTATCATGCTGTTTATCACAACACATCCAGATGCTCTGAGCAATAAAGCCATTCACAACACACAGTCGTCCCATTTTGGGAAGATGCTCCCAGTCGAGCCTTCCCAGGGGATCTTTCAGAAGAGGAGAGACACCCATCTGTCTGCAGAGCTCCCTTCCAGCCCAGTGACAGATGTCGTGGGCCCAGTCTTCAGAGCCTGCTGGTAGCAGACCCTGAAGGGGAGCCTTGTCCCCTTCAAGCTGACAGCAAGTTTGGCATTTGTTCAGGATATTAGAAAATGCCAAGCATGGCTTGGTTTTTCAGAAGACTCTTCCATTCAAAATAAAGAGGACTTCGTGGGATGTTTCCCCCTCTGAAGTTTCAAATAAAATCAAACTTTGCAAAAAGAGGTTTCTGCTGAGAACAAAATCAAGATCCAAAAGGAAACGAGGCTTCCGTCTCCTGGAGCAATGAGCCAGATCTAACAAGATGGAGTTTAATTGGAATGAGTTTAAGGTTCTCCATGTGGGTCCAGCCAGCTGAAAGGGGAACAGGGTGGTGGGGATGAGCCTTGGTAACAGCCACAGTGATAAAGATTTACTAGACTCTGCTCAGTAGGAGTCATCTGACTGCCAAAAAGGCCTAAGCAGTGTTAACGGGAAGAGAGTACCTGGTGAGACAGAGAGGACCATCTTATCCACTCTGTTCTGATCACAGCACACGGCAATATGGTACAGTACAGAGCACAGAACCTAATTTTCACAGAATACAGTCCAGCTGAACAGCATCCCCTGGCAGGGAAGGAGGGGCATTTTCTTAGAAGATTCAGCACAGGTCACAGCACAAGGGTCAGGAAACCAGGACCATCTGTTCTAGAAAGAACAAGCTTGTTTGTTTTGCTCAGTCATTAAGTTGTGTCCAACTCTTTGCGACCCCATGGACTGCAGCACACCAGACTTTCCTGTCCTTCACCAACTGCCGGAGTTTGCTCAAACTCATATCCATTGAATAAGTGATGCCAGCCAACCATCTCATCCTCCGTCATCCCCTTCTCCTCCTGCCTTCATTCTTTCCCAGAGTCAGGGGCTTTTTCAATGAGTCAGCTCTTGGCCTCAGGTGGCCAGAGTATTGGAGTTTCAGCTTCAGCATCAATCCTTCTGATGAATATTCATGGTTGATTTCCTTTAGGATGGACCGGTTTGATCTCCTTGCTGTCCAAAGGACTCTAGTACTCAAAAACTTTGGACAGGTGGGGAAGAAACTAGACATTCTGGGAGAATCCATTTGATTCTCCTAGAACTAAAAGAGAAAACAGAGGGAAGCAGGTTTGGCTCAACACAAAGAATGCCAGTGTTGATATTGTTCTGTCTTTTAGTTTTTTAATTACACAACTAATATGTGTACATTGTTAGAGAAAAGTTCAAACAATACAGGAACATAGAGAATATAAAGCTTCCCGTTTAGCCTCATCACATTTCCATATTTTACTCGCCTGCCTGTTCACCTGCCTGTATGGAATCACATTCAAGTTTAGTGTATATCCTTCAAGCCCTTTCAAAGTGCATTCACACACACACACACACACCAGTTTGACTTTGGGGTTCTCAATGAGACCATACTTTACCCACTGGGGAACACTCTCTGAGCATTGGAACCATGGGGTGGGCAGTGATGGAGAGGGAGTGAGACCCTCCCCTCCCCCGGAGATGTTCAGAGACGGGGCCTCTGTTAACCAGGATACATACAGGGGGAACTCAAGCATTGGCTAGATCCTTAGTTCTCTCAAACTTTCGCTTGAAGAAAAAATCACAGAGGGTGTTTTTTTGAAATTTCAGATTCTGAATCCAAAATCCAGAGAGCCTGACATAGGAGATCTTGGGGTCTCTGAATAGACATTTTCCACAAGCACCCCAGAGCACTCAAACGGAAATGGTCAGTGATCCACACAGTGTTAGAAAACACTGAAATGGATGGTTAGACCGCTTGACTTCAACTTGGACTGGATCGCATTGGAAAGCCCTTCTCCTGAGGCAGTTGTAGCAGTAAGGAGACTGCCATGATGTTTGTGTGTCTAGCTGACTAACTGTCTGCCTGCCCTTCCCAGGGCAATACTCTTGCCTCAGTCTGGAAAAACGATGGATTCTTTCAAAGGGCTCAGTGTGGGATAAGTCCCCAGCTCAGAAAGCAGGGTGAAGAGCATTCCAAGTCTGATGGGTGATCCACCACCCCAGGGACAAGTCTGAGAAAGGCAGAGACCCTGCCATGCCCCAGGCTCCTCGAGAACAGCACAGCAAGCTGGTGCCTGGTGGACAAGGATACTCCAGGTATCCATCATTCCACCTGCTTCCGGGTTCCCCACAAACCCCGGAAGTGGAGGCTGAAAATGCGTACAGAGTTTTAACAGTCTCAATGACTGGGGCAATATTTCCATCTGGTGAGGGAGGCCAGACACCCTGTGGTTCAAGAAAGTGCTCGTGCTCTGTTGCTCAGTCATGTCTGACTCTTTGAGACCCCATGGACTGTATCCTGCCAGGCTCCTCTGCACATGGGATCCTCCAGGCAAGGATACTGGAGTGGGTTGCCATTTCCTCCTCCAGGGGATCTTCCCAGCCCAGGGATCGTACCTGCGTCTCCTGTGCCTCCTGTACTGCAGGTGGATTCTTTACCACTGAGCCATCTGGGAAGCCCTTCAGGACAGAGAATCACACAAAGAAAAAGTGGCCCTGACCCCTGCCCAAAGTGTGCAAATCACTTGCCCTCCACCCACCCACGCATATCACCATCAACTGTGCCACTGACGTCAACGGGGGCTATACCCCTTGATTTGTCTGCTGCTCATCACATTGATGCCTGCTTTAAAAAAAAAAAAATATATATATATATATATATATATATATATATATATATATATATATATATATAAGACCCAGAGGATATTAGAAAAAACGCAAAGGCCCTGCAGAAGCATGTAGGCAAAGCTCATGGCCATAGCAAGGTTCAGTCCATCCTCAGCTATGTCCAGCCCCTCCCCTGGCCTGAGAACTCCCCTCCTGCCCAGACAGCTCTTTTCTACCAGAGTATCAGCTCCTAATGAGGAGCTGCCCTCAGACCAATACTAAGGCTGCTTGTTTCCTGGCTCTCTCTCCAGAGGGCTCTTGCACAAAGAGGCTTTTTCTCACCTCAAGGTGCTCTCGGCTGGTTCGACAGGAGTGCTCTGCACAGCAGGACCGTGTCCTCAAATGGTTGAGGCCATTTGCTTTGTCAACTGACAAATGTCATTTATCATTTGAGACAGAGATTGGATATTGGGGCCTCTGGCTGGTGAAAGCTGTTGAATATTTTTTTTTTCAGGATGGCTTAGCAGAAACTTGGCAAACGGAAATGTTTTCTTGAGCTGTGGATTTAAAGGTACAGTCGCCCTCTGCAGAAAAAATATTAATATCAGCCAGGCTTTCAAGATGGCGAAACCCTACAGGTCAATTCAATAATAGGTAGCACTTAGTCATCCTGTCTTCTGCAGGTGCTTTACCAGTATTTTTTCTCAAATCCCCTAGTATTTTGTAGACTTCAAACTCTGAGGGGATAGAAACAACCACCTTCTTCCTTCTGATTCCCCCACAGCATCTAGGACAGTGCTGGCTTCATCCCACACCTGATACAAAAGCACCCACTAATGGATTATCGACTGACCATTGCCACGGCTTTATTGTTTCCTCATCTGTCTTCCTCATTCTGTTGCAATCTTGTATGTTGTCCTCTCTACCCCAGACTTGCACTACAGGACACAATCTAAGACTTCCCTCAGGAAGGTTTTTCTTGGGACTTCCCTGGTGGTCCAGTGGTTAAGACTCAGCACTACCAATGCAAAAGGTGTGGGTTCGATCCCCGGTCAGGGAACATAGATCCCACATGCTATGCAATGTGGCTAAGAAAAAGATTTCTTTTTAAGAAGTCTTTTCTTGGGCAAACCCTGATCTTTCTCTTTGCATTTTCCTGGATTTCAGTGCAGGAGTAATTTGGAAGGATATATTTGCTTTTGTGCTATGTATACAGTCTTTTCAACGGGCCTACTGGTTTCCTGAGAGTGGGTATCACTTTCCCTGCTATCTTTATATCCCCAGTTGAAACTACTATCATGCTTGGCTTACAATAGGGGCTGATGAATGAAAAGAAAGAACAAAGGAATGAATGAATAAATGTTTTTATAAATGTATGCTTGAATAAGACTTCCCTTCATCATCTGGGAAGCATTTTGCAATAGTTAAGGTCCTTTCACGTGGATTATCTATCACCTGAAATCACAGCCCCATGAGTACTATCTCACTTTATGGGTGAGGAAATACCCAGAAAGACGGTATGCTCCCTGGAATCACATAGCTAACAGCCAACAGAGCCAGGACTCAGACTCAGAGATTCCAATCCCAAATCCAATCATCTTCCCACAAAAACAAACCATCTTAGTTAGTGATCCATGTTAATCTCAGAAGAATTTGTTTTTTTATGTTTTCTCTCATTACTAAATTCACGTGGACCAAAAATACAATTTTAGCTTCTTGAAGAGTATGTTTCATTATTAATAATGCTCTGAGTGACTAATTTAGAATTTATTATTTTGAACCATGAATAACAACCACATTTATTTCATTATTTAGGAGAATGAGTTATGCTCTTGCCTAATTAGTGTTTTAAGATTTGTTTACAACTTTTACAGAAGTAGACTTTTCAGTACTGACTCTTCCCTGGGGCTTTCCAAGTCTTTGCAGGTTATGGTTACTCTATCTACTCCTAAGGATGTTAAAGTTTTCCATGCTTTAACTCAAATGAGTTAAAGCTTCCAGGAACAGGAACACAGAACACTCATAACTAGCATTACCGAGCACTTACTGTGTGCCGGGCGTTGTGCAAACTACTTTCCATGGATTATTTTATTTAATTTTCATGAGAATCTAGGAGGGTAGTACTATTAACATCCTCTTTAAAGAAGAGGATGCCAATGAACCATGCATATGTAAAATAGCTAGCAAATGGGAATTTGCTGTATGACTCAGGGAGCTCAAACGGGGGCTCTGTAACAACCTAGGGGAGTGGGATGGAGTGGGAGGTGGGAGGGAGGTTCAAGAGAGAGGGGACACATGTATACTTGTAGCTGATTCATATTCGTGTTTGACAGAAACCAATGCAATACTGTAAAGCAATTATTCTTCAATTAAAAATACACGAATTCATTAAAAAGGAGAGAAAGCCAAGTCTCCAAGATGGTAAGTAACATTCCCGAGGTTATCTAATGCTGGATCTGGGATTCAACCTCAGAGCTATGTGACTCCAAAGCCCTAATAAGTGGTCACTTTATTGTAAGAACTCTAACTGGAAGCCAGAGGACCTGGGTTCTACATGACCTTATGTCACCAGTCACATGGTTTCAGGGACAGAAGGGTTCCCAGAAGTGATGCTCTTGGAGTCTGAAGGTAAGTAGGCATTTGTAGCAGAGGAAAACACACTTCAAGCAGAGTATCTTCAAAGAATTCAAGAGGCATGAAAGCTACAAGCACTCAGGTTGGCAGCCCTTGAGATTCTACAAAGATGTACCTTTAGGTAGCAATGGGAAACCAGTAACATCCACAGGGCCTTTCTCAAAATGATTTTGGACACTTTTGGAAGTCGTGGAGTAACCTAAAGAGTGATCGCATCTGACAAAGTTGCAGGGTAACCCAATAGCACTAGGCTTCAGATGTCCCAGAAACAGAATTGTGACCTGCTGCCCTGAGCTTCTCCAAGCAGAGGCAGCTCAAGTCAGAGGCCACTTGAGTTCCACAAGACAGCAAGTCTGTATCAATGTCTTGATTTTGTTTAGTCATTCTAGCCATGTCCAACTCTTTGCGACCCTGTGGACTGTAGCCCACCAGGCTCCTCTGTCCATGGGATTCTCCAGGCAAGAATACTGGAGTGGGTTGCCATTCCCTTCTCCGGGGGATCTTCCCCACCCAGTGATTGAACCCGTGTCTCCTGCATTGGCAGGCAGATTCTTTACCAGCTGGGAAGCCCCATCAATGTCTTCCCATCCTCTTTACTGTGAGGAATTCTCTCTTCCACTTCATTTTTTACTGAGATGACAATCACAGAAATATGCCCTCTGATTACCAGGGTGGCCATCATTCCAAGGAGGTCTTAACTGAATTGAATTAATTGAATGCTCAGGACTCTGCAGGGAATCTCAACTTTGGACAAGCAGGGGAGCTGAAAGGGGTAACAGCTACCATCCAATGATCTCATTAAAGGGTGTTGGTCCAACTGCCAAGGTGCCCTGAACTACCCCAGTGTCTGCTGGCCTAAGTGTGCTGGTTCCCCTACTACCCCTTGCAATGCACTCTGAAGCCTGCCTGTAAAGCACTTTTTGGCTCAGTTAGTTAAAATTTGTTTGCTTGCACCCAAATAACTCTAATGCTCGGTTCACTTCAGTTGCTCAGTCATATCCAGCTCTTTGCGACCCCATGGACCACAAGATGCCAGGCTGCCCTGTCCCTCACCAACTCCCTGAGCTTACTCAAACTCACATCCAGTGAGTCGGTGATGCAATCCAACTATCTCATCCTCTGTTGTCCCCTTGTCCTCCTGTCCTCTATCTTTCCCAGCATCAGGGTCTTTTCAAATGAGTCAGTTCTTCGAATCAGGTGGCCAAAGTATTGGAGTTTCAGCTTCAGCATCAGTCCTACCAATGAATGCTCAGGACTCATTTCTTTTAGGATTGACTGGTTGTATCTCCTTGCAGTCAAGAGACTCTCAAGAGTCTTCTCCAACACCACAGTTCAAAAGCATCAGTTCTTCGGTGCTCAGCTTTCTTTATAGTCCACCTCTCATATCTGTACATGACTACTGGAAAAACCATAGCTTTGACTAGACAGACTTTGTTGGCAAACTAATGTCTCTGCTTTTTAATATGCTATCTAGGTTTGTCATAACTTTTCTTCCAAGGAACAAGCGTCTTTTAATTTCATGGCTGCAGTCACCATCTGCAGTGATTTTGGAGCCCAAGAAAAGAAAGCCTGTCACTGTTTCCATTATTTCCCCATCTATTTGCCATGAAGTGATGGGACTGCACATTACTTTGGGTGGACTCCAGGAGTTGGTGATGGACAGGGAGGCCTGGCGTACTGCAGCCCATAGGGTTGCAAAGAGTCAGTCGTACATGACTGAGTGACCAAACTGAACTGAACTGAATTGATGGAACTGGATGCCATGATATTAGTTTTCTGAATACTGAGTTTTAAACCGACTTTTTCACTCTCCTCTTTCACTTTCATCAAGAGGCTCTTTAGTTTTTCTTCACTTTCTGCCAAAAGGGTGGTGTCACCTGCATGTCTAAGATTGTTGATATCTCTCCCAGCAGTGTTGATTCCAGCTTGTGCTTCATCCAGCCCAGCATTTCAGATGATGTACTCTGAATATAAGTTAAATAAGCAGGGTGACAATATACAGCCTTGATGTACTCCTTTCCCAATTTGGAACCAATCTATTGTTCCAGGTCCAGTTCTAAACTGTTGCTTCCTGACCTGCATACAGAGTTCTCAAGAGGCGGGTCAGGTGGTCTGGTATTCCCATCTCTTTCAGAATTTTCCACAGTTTGTTGTGATCCACACAGTCAAAGGCTTTGGCATAGTCAATAAAGCAAAAGTAGATGTTTTTCTGGAACTCTCTTGCTTTATCAATGATCCAACAGATGTTGGCAATTTGATCTCTGGTTCTTCTGCCTTTTCTAAAGCCAGCTTGAACGTCTGGAAGTTCACGGTTCACGTATTGCTGAAGCCTGGCTTGGAGAATTTTGAGCATTACTTTACTAGCGTGTGAGATGAGTGCAATTGTGCAGTAGTTTGAGCATTATTTGGCATTGTCTTTCTTTGGGATTGAAATGAAAACTGACCTTTTCCAGTCCTGTGGCCACTGCTGAGTTTTCCAAATTTGCTGGCATATTGAGTGCAGCACTTTCACAGCATCATCTTTCAGGATTTGAAATAGCTCAACTGGAATTCCATCACATCCACTAGCTTTGTTCATAGTGAGGCTTCATAAGGCCCACTTGACTTAGCATTCCAGGATGTCTTGTTCTAGGTGAGTGACTGTACCATCGTGATTATCTGGGTCGTGAAGGTCTTTTTTGTACAGTTCTGTGTATTCTTGCCACCTCTTCTTAATTATCTTCTGCTTCTGTTAGGTCCATACAGTTTCTGTCCTTTATTATGCCCATCTTTGCATGAAATGTTCCCTTGGTATCTCTGATTTTCTTGAAGAGATCTCTAGTCTTTCCCATTCTATTGTTTTCCTCTATTTCTTTGCATTGATCACTGAGGAAGGCTTTCTTATCTCTCCTTGCTATTCTTTAGAACTCTGCATTCAGACGGGTATATCTTTCCTTTTCTCCTTTGCCTTTAGCTTCTCTTCTTTTTACAGCTATTTATTGGTAAGGCCTCCTCAGACAACCATTTTGCCTTTTTGCATTTCTTTTTCTTGGGGATGGTCTTGATCCCTGCCTCCTGTACAATGTCCTCCGTCCACAGTTCTTCAGGCACTCTCTGTCTATCAGATCTAATCCCTTGCATCTATTTGTCACTTCCACTGTATAATCATAAGGGATTTGATTTAGGTCATACCTGAATAATCTAGTGGTTTTCCCTACTTTCTTCAATTTAAGTCTGAATTTGGCAATAAGGAGTTCATGATCTGAGCCCCAGTCAGCTCCCAGTCTTGTTTTTGCTGACTGTATAGAGCATCTTCATCTTGGCTGCAAAGAATATAGTCAATCTGATTTTGGTATTGACCATCTGGTGATGTCCCTGTGTAGAGACTTCTTTCATGGTGTTGGAAGAGGGTGTTTGCCATGACCAGTGTGTTCTCTTGGCAAAACTCTGTTAGCCTTTGCCCTGCTTCATTCTGTACTCCAAGGACAAATTTACCTGTTACAAATTTACTCCAGGTGTTTCTTGACTTCTTTTGCATTCCAGTCCACTATAATGAAAAGAACATCTTTTTGGGGTTTGGTTCTAGAAGGTCTTGTAGTTCTTCATAGAACTGTTCAACTTCAGCTTCTTCATCATGAGTGGTTGGGGCATAGACTTGGATTACTGTGATATTGAATGGTTTGCCTTAGAAATGAACAGAGATCATTCTGTCATTTTTGAGACTGTAGTCAAGTACTGCCAGAGAAGGCAATGGCACCCCACTCCAGTACTCTTGCCTTGAAAATCCCATGGACGGAGGAGCCTGGTGCTGCAGTCCCTAGGGTTGCTGCGAGTTGGACACAACTGAGTGGCTTCGCTTTCACTTTTCACTTTCATGCACTGGAGAAGGAAATGACAACCCACTCCAGTGTTCTTGCCTGGAGAATCCCAGGGACGGGGGAGACTGGTGGGCTGCCGTCTATGGGGGCGCACAGAGTCGGACACGACTGAAGCAACTTAGCAGCAGCAGCAGCAGCAGGCAAGTACTGCATTTCAGACTCTTTACTAGCCATCTTTACTATGATGGCTACTCCATTTCTTCTAAGGGATTCTTGCCCACGGTAATAGATATAACAGTCATCTGAGTTAAATTCACACATTCCAGTCCATTTTAGTTCAGTGATTGCTAAAATGTCAATGTTCATTCTTGCCTTCTCCGATTTGACCACTTCCAATTTGCCTTGATTCATGGACCTAACATTCCATTCCACCTAACTCTAACGCTCACTGACAGGAAATACAGGCCTAAGAATGTTTTGTGTGGCCTTAGGCTAATCCCAAGGCAAGTCCGAGATGCCCATCATGTGGAATGGGATATGTGGCCAGTCTCATAATCTGCTGGACTCCAAGAACCCCTTTGGAAATATTCCTAGAGCCAACAGAACCTGCTATCACCACCACATGAACCAGACACCAACTTGCCCAGAACATTCCACTCCAACCCTGGTGAAGTGCAAAGAGTGGCTTCTTCCCCATATGCAGTGGAGGTCTTCACCCCCTCCATCCTCTCCCCCCACAGTCCTTACAGTCCATCCAAATACTGTGAGCTAGAGATAAGTCAGGGGCTTCCCTGATGGCTCAGGGAGTAAAGAATCCACTTGCAATGCAGGAGACACAGGAAACGCGAGTTCAATCCCTGGGAGGGGAACATCCCCTACAGAAGGAAATGGCAACCCATTCCAGTATCCTTGCCTAGAAATCCCATGGACGGAGGAGCCTGGCAGGCTACAGTCCACAGGGTCACAAAGAGTCAGACACAACTGAGCAACTTCACTCACCCACTCAAAGATAAGTCAGGGCTCCCCTGGTGGCTCAGTGGTAGAGAATCTTCCTGCAGTGCCGGAGCTGCAGGAGTTGTTGGTTCGATCCCTGGGTCCGGAAGATCCCCTGGAGGAGGAAATGGCACACTTCAGTATTCTCACCTGGGAAATCCCATGGACAGAGGAGCCTGGCGGGCTACAGCTCATGGGGTCACAAAAGAATCAGACATGACTCAGCAACTAAACAACAAAAGGTAAGTCAAGATGCCTTTTCCTGAAAGTCAGCAAAATTGAAGAAACATACATTACACCGATCCTTAAAATCCTGCAAGAAATATAATTGTTACCATTTCATCCATGATGCAACTGAAGCAAAGAGACAGTAACTCCCCGAGTAGTTTGCATAACCGGTAGCCACCAAAGTCCATCCCAGCTCTTTCACTACATGTAGCAATCACATCTTTTGCCTCCCCAGCCTCCCCTGTCTCTGAGACTTGATCCTCTTGCTTCTACCTCGGCCACTGCTTTGAGCAATCAATTTCCCAAAGCCCGTTCAGTTCTCCTACCTGAGGCCAACCAGCCACGTACACGTAGACCACCCCCAGGTTCAATGATTCCCCAAGAAGACTCGCCCTACTCCAGCATATCCGTGTGTTCGTGGCTATGAGTTGTTACAGCAAAAAGATACAAAGCATCATCAGCCAAGGGAAAAGGCAGATGGGGTGAGATCCAGGGGAGACCAGGCCCAGGTTTCCAAGAATCCTTTCCCAGTGAAATCCTACAGGACTCGCTCAATTCCTCTGGCAGGTGGCTGTGAAAATACAGTGAAATGTTGTCCACCAGGGAGGCTCATTGCCTAGGAGGGGTTGCTGGGGACTGGCCATGTAGGCATTCTCTGCCAACATATAGCAAACTCCCAGAAGGGAAATGTGTTCAACATAAGCGGTGTCACTTGCCTGAAATGTTTAGGCACGAAGAGGCATTCTTATTAGGGGATGGTGGGAACCCCTCTGACATCCAAGTTCCCAGACCCCAGCCAAGCATCAAGCCTGCAAGCGGACCTTTTTAAGAATAGCAGGTTTCCAGCCTGCTCTATTTACTCCGTTCTGCATATTTGTAACTTTGGATGACATCTCATATCATAGGCCTGAACTCTGACCTCTTGAGTGGCTTTCAAGGGGGTCTTATGAGCAAATCATACAAAAAAGCACTCTCCCCGTGGGGTTCGACTTTGACCACAGAGGTAGGACTGGGAGGATATATCCGATCTCATCTTCCTCCCAAGGACAGTCCAAGTCATGGTTTTTCTGTCATATCTGCCCCAAAGCATCCTGCATGGCTGAGCAGGTATTCCTGCTGAACAACTAACTGGTGATGGTTTTGTTTGTTGCTGCTGCTGCTGTGTGTGCGCACACAGGCCATCGTGAAGCAGTCACATGTCACTTTGAGTTGATTCCCATCCTTTCCCGCCTCCTTTTCTCTTTTTCTTCACTTTCCTCGCCCTGGGATTGCAACTCCCAAACAACACATTTGCACTGAAGCCTTGTCTCAACTTTGATTTTTAAGATGCTGCCTGAGACACCGTGCTCTGTTGGGAACATCTTCGCACAATGCCACTTAAGTTTTCTCTTATTCTAGGATCAGTTCAGTTCAGCTCAGTCACTCAGCCATTTCTCTTTTTGACCCCATGTACTGAAGCACGCCAGGCCTCCCTGTCCATCATGACTCCCGGAGTTTACTCAAACTCCTGTCCATTGAATTGGTGATGCCATCCAACCATCTCATCCTCCGTAGTCCCCTTCAACTCCTGCCCTCTATCTTTCCCAGCATCAGGGTCTTTTCAAATGAGTCAATTCTTCGCATCAGGTGGCCAAAGTATTAGAGTTTCAGCTTCAGCATCAGTCCTTCCAATGAATATTCAGGACTGATTTCCTTTCAAATTGACTGGTTGGATCTCCTTGCTGTCCAAAGGACTCTCAAGAGTCTTCTCCAGCACCACAGTTCAAAAGCATCAATTCTTCAGTACTCAGCTTTCTTTATAGTCCAACTCTCACATCCATATATGACTACTAGAAAAACCATAGCTTTGACTGCTGCTGCTAAGTCGCGTCAGTCGTGTCCGACTCTGTTCGACCCCATAGATGGCAGCCCACCAGGCTCCCCTGTCCCTGGGATTCTCCAGGCAAGAACACTGGAGTGGGTTGCCATTTCCTTCTCCAATGCATGAAAGTGAAGAGTGAAAGTGAAGTTGCTCAGTCGTGTCCGACTCTTAGCGACCACATGGACTGTAGCCCACCAGGCTCCTCCATCCATGGGATTTTCCAGGCAAGAGTACTGGAGTGGGGTGCCATTGCCTTGACTAGACGGACCTTTGTTGGCAAAGTAGTGTCTCTGCTTTTTAATATGCTATCTAGGTTGGTCATAACTTTTCTTCCAAGGAGCAAGCATCTTTTAATTTCACAGCTGCAGTCACCATCTGCAGTGATTTTGGAGCCCCCAGAAATGAAGTCTGTCACTCTTTCCATTGTTTCCCCATAGATCACGGCATCTGGTCCCATCAGTATTCTAGGATGGACCACTCAAATTGGTTGAAATAGTCTGGATGCCTGCCTTAGAGAAAGGTGAATTTATTCTCTAGAAGAATTAGATAGTCATCATTTATATTACCAAATACCAATAAAATATCAAACAATATAATGACCCTGGAGAAACAACAGTGAGTTGAATAGACATGATCCCTGTCTCCACTCTTGAGGATCTTGCAGACTTATGGAAGAAAGAGTTAATTAAACAATGACAAAGAAATTGTGGCAAATGCTGGAATAAAGACCAGGGAGTCACAAGAGGTTGTGGTAGGAGAAGCCATTTGGAGTAAGTTGTGTTTATATGGGAGGGGCTGGGAAGAGGAAAAAGCTCGTGGGAGACCTCTGGACTGCAGGCGTGAATTTAAGCATCTTCTCCATGTATAAGCACAGTGATGGGAGCCGGGGGAGTGGTTGAGAAGGTGCAGAAAAAAGTGTATCTGGCATGGGTCAGGCACTTAGCTGTCTCTCCCTCCTCTGAACTCCCAAGGAACTCTCTGAGCTGCCAAAAACTTTTCAAAGTTAGTAACATTTATCTGATACCTCAGCTGTGAGTTACCGTTTCATCTGCATGAGCCTTGTGTCTCCAACTAGGTTATAGTGACCTTGAAACAAGGAGAACAAGAGCCTTATCTAGCCCTGGCAGCAAAGGAACAGTGGATGTTCAACTATCTTAATTCAGCAGTCCCCAACATTTTTGGCATCAGGAACCGGCTTCATGGAAGACAATTTTCCATGGACAGGGTGGGGCGGCGGGGAGCAGTGGTTTGGGGATGATTGAAGGACATTACATTTTTTGTATAGTTTATTCCTCTTTGGCGTCTATCTTAGGATATTCTACCTTGACTTTAGGATTAGGGATGGCACTTGTATGAGAATCTAACGCTGCCACTGCTCTGGCAGAAGGTGGAGCTCAGGTGGTAATGTAAGTGATGGGGAGTAGCTGTAAATACAGATGAACCTTCGCTCAGCTGTTGCTCACCAACTGCTGTGCAGCCCAGTTCCTAACAGGCCACAGACCAGTACCAGTCCATCACCCAGGGACTGGGGCCTCCGGTCTAATTGCCTAATGATTAAGATCCTGGAAGGGGAGAATGTCTTGAGGGTTTCTCTTTGTCAACTTCCTCCTTTTGCCTATAAGAAAATGGGAAACCAGAGAGGTGACTTTGTCCCCGTGTACCAAGGCTTATCATGAAGAAAGTAAAAGTGGAGTCGCTCAGTCGTGTCCGACTCTTAGTGACCCCACGGACTACAGCCCACCAGGCCCTCCGTCCATGGGATTTTCCAGGCAAGAGTACTGGAGTGGGGTGCCATTGCCTTCTCCGACTGTCACACAATTGCCAGTAATGTTTTGTTTCCCCTGTTAAACTCTAGCAGTGCCAAGAAGGCAGGGCCTGTGTCTACCTTATTTGCTCTTATATTCCCCAAGCTTAGCACAGCGCCTGGTACACAGGAAGGACTCCAGACTTGGTTTTTGAATGAAGGGAGTAATAAAAAGCAGGTGGAACTCAAGCTAGGAAGCGGGTCTCCTGACCCTGCCCACAGTTCCACCCATCAGCACACAGTCTCGCTTCCTCGTCATGTGGTGAATCAGACCCTGCTTTCCAAGGTTGATAATCCTCTTGTTGGAGCCCCAGGCACAAAGTCTGTCCCTGGAGACTGCTCTGAGCATCAGAACTATGTTGAGAACGTCCTCTTGTTCAAGCACAACATCCATTTCAGCCTCCAAAGTCCACGAGCCCTGTTGATTTGGAGGGGGGTGGGGTGGGGGTTGAAATGCAATGAGTGGCTGATTTTCTCCAAATGGCACATTTCATTCATGATGCATGATTGTAATCGGGGTTGCCTGAAGCCTGCAGTCCCCAGCTCGGCCAAAAAAAAAAAAAAAAGAGGGAAAAAAAAAAAAAGAAATGGCTATTTTCTGGAGTGAATACACTGAAAGGGCAAGAAATCCATATTCATTTTCTTGCCTCTCGGCTGGACTCTATATTTCGCAGGCAGGTGGAACAAAAATCTTTAAATATCATGCTGATCCAGGAAACGCTCGGCAGTATTTAAAGAGCTCCGCGTGCCTGCCTCCTGCCCTCCAGTTCTCGGCGGGCAAGACCCACGTCACGGGGCTGGACAGCCATTGCTGCGGCCTCAGCGCTCCTCGTTCCAGACCCTAGGTTCAGATTAACTGGCGCATGACCTTTACAAAGTACTGTAGTTTATAGGAATGTTGAATTTTTCAGCAGCCAGGGAGGACTGGTACTGGTGGGAAGGGAGGGCTGGGAGATGACTCCGGGCTATTGAAACCTCCAAGGGGAAAAATGAACTTGGCTTCGACTTTAATGATGTCCTCCGCCCTCTGGAGACACAGAAGAAAGACCATAGGCAGGGACCATTCATCGGGGCTCACCCTCCATAAATAACTTGACGAAAATCTTCAGAGTATCATTGAGGTTCTCCCCCTTCCCTCCTCCGGCCCTGACTTCCTTTCTCTCCCAGCAGATGGTTGGAAATCTCAGGACTCCGGGTGTCTTGACCTCCTGCAGATGCTGCGCTCGGGACAGAGGGCTGCTGGGAGAAGAAAAGAAAGAGCCTTAATGTGCCATATCGGGGTGAGCCCCAGGGGATCCACTAACTGCTTTTTAATGATCGTCACTGACCAGCTTGGATTTCCCCGCCATGAAAGAGCGGCGTGGGCGATCACAGAGGACCTCTGAGGGACAGTGATTTGAGGGAGGACCAAGTGTGACGGGGAGCCGGGTCAAACGGATCATGAGTGGACGATTACGGGGAGGGGCATGAGGCCACTCTTAGGGCCGTCGTCACAACCCGGGTGCTGATACAGTGTCCTCTCTGAGGTCCTCCAACTGGCCATCACCCTCCCCTAATGAGACTGTCCTGAGTTTCTCTGTATGTAGCTATTAAAGTCTTGTCTACATCTGCTTAAGTTCTCCGGGGGAGGGGTGTGGGGGACAGTGCGGAGAGGGGTGGGGGGCAGACTCAGTGTTTTTCTCTCCTCTGCAGTCTGGACATGCAGAAAAAGGGCCAGGCAGCAGAGGACCCTTCCAAGTGAAGCATGGAGTGGGAAGGGACTGGGGTTCAGAGGGACGTGGGAGAGGAGGGGTCAGCAGAAGCCATCACAAAGGCCGCTCCTGATCAAAGGGCTCCTGGGAACGGCCAACAAAGTGCCACTTGTCCTTCCACTCCTTTCTCACCCCAGATGGCGTTCTGTGATCCTCATTCACTCACAGTCCCTGGATAGCAATCTGTGGGTGGTGACCCAGCCAAGTCCCTTACAGAGAAGAAAATGAAGTGTTGGTGCCTGAGTTGAGCGGCGTTACAGGGTTAACTCAGGCTCAACTCAGCCACCAACGCTTTATTTTCTTCTCTGTAAGACTGGAGGAGGAAAGAAAGGAGAGAGGAGGTCCCACCACTTCTGTGACTCACTGCCCCGTAGGCTGTGGGTTTGGGACCATGCAAAAGTCATGAACATGTCCCGGGAAGACCGATAGCGCTGCATGCAAAGCTTAGCCACACACTGCCACACCAGGACCTCAAGGAAAACCCTCACCCCCAGCCCAGCAGAACCGCATTCCATGACATCCACCACCAAGCCTCCTGCCCGGACCCTCAGTCATGACTCAGCCATTTATTTGATCCTCTCTCACTCAGCAATGAGCTACATGATGTCCACTGTCAACATCTCAGGAGCAGATTTCAATGTGTACAACGGTCTTGGCTTGAAATTTTTTTTAAAAAAATTATATTTTCATGATTTTTCCCAGAAAAAATCACTACCCCAAAAGCACATTTTGTGCTCGGAATTGGGACTCGGAATTGGGACTAAAACCAATTGCAACAACTACATCGATGCCTGGAAACAGCATCACAAGAGGTGTGCAGAGAAGGCCCCTCGGCTCTCACGAGACGGCCCACGGTGGGTGAATACATTTTGATACACAATGCTTCAGTGTCTGGTTTGTTTTAGCAAAAGAGGAGCCCCTTCCCCCTTCCCAGGCCCAAGGCAATACAATACGGCCCAGCCCCATGAATCTATTATGTCTTCTAGGGCTTTTAGCAGGAGGATGACTGTTTAACCAGGCAGTGACACGAGAAGAATCACTATTAGACACTCCAGCTGAAAGTAGAGATTTTATTGATTCCCCACACTGGCCTGCCTTTTTATCTTTGATTGAGTGGCTTTCATGAATCCAAAAAGCTAACACTCTTGCATCGAAAGCAGCAGCAGGCAGCGCAACCCAGACTAAAACCATCTGTCAGTCGAAAAGAAAGATGAAGGTACTTCCCAAAGTACCATCTCTCTGGGCCCCTCTCCCCCAGGACCCTCCATCGCCTACCCCTGAGCTCAGGGCCCAGCCCCGCTGGGGTAGGGCTCCTCAAAACAGCTAAATCTTGACAGAGGGTTTGCTGAAGAGATAAGCAAAACACACACCTTTGTATAATTAGGATACTAATTGCACCCTGAGACAGAGTAATTATGTCCCCCTTTTTAGGAAAGCAGTTTGTTCTACACATGTCTACTTTCAAGGTTTCATGATCATTATTTTTTATTGTTTCTGAGGTCTCATTTGGAAAACGATCAGATTTGTCTCTCTGTTTACTAAATATCAGACACGATGTACAAACATCTTTCAATTAGGTGTTCTTCAAGGAGCCCACTCTCCCCCTCTAGATTTTAAACAGGACTCATTTGCATTCATGGGCAAATTAGAATGCAGAAAAGCGGATAAGCACTGTGCAGGTTCACACTTCAGTGAATATTCATAAAGTACGATTCTCCTTGCAACCATTTCCACTATGTTCGCAGTGTTTGTCATTCGGGGGCCTTTCCATTTGTTTTTAAGTGCCAGGTTTGGAGACAGCACAAATGGATTCAGGCAGGCCCTGTGAAAGCCCGAGCTGGAAGGAAATGGTATTTGTGTTTCGTGCCACAACAGAGCACACTGGGAATCCTTGCAATTGACGATGCTGCCTCCCCGCGCAAGTATAAGGGAAATAATCCAAAGTGACAAATGAATTGGGCAGGGGCTGGAACAGAGGAGAGCGCTTGTTCAGCTGTACACCCTCCATCCTCTAAGCCTCTGCTGGGCCAGGGTCCTCCGTGCACAACGTCTAGATGAGGGGGTCTCCCTGTACACCTCCCTGGGTCCTGTCTCCTCCAAGGTTAGCTCTGCATGGATGGGATCCTCTGGATAATTCAGACTCGAGAAATAAAGCCCTCTTTTGCCTGTATTGTGTTGCTCCAATGAAATGTAAGGTAACTGCATAATCCCCCTCCAAATCAAATAAGCCCTCGGTGAAATACAAGGAATCAATAGGCAAGGTGAGAATCGGCAAAATTAAAGATAAAGGCTTTATCTGCATCATCTGTTGTCTGGGAAGGGAGCACATTTTTGCATGGAAGCCATGTTTCTAATTCCCCGAGCGCCTGTCTAAACTTCCGGTGAGGAATCAGTCAGGCAGACAGCAGACCTGGGGTTGTGTCAGCCTGTGCAAGAGAAGCAGAGAGGGCCCCATATGGGCCACAGGGCCCTGAGACCTGGGAACAAAGGCTGTCAGGCCGCTGAGCAGACATTCCTCCTCCCACTTCCTCCCAGTAGGTGATTACTAAGCCAAGGTTTCCACAGATAGGACCCTGACTTTGGGGCTTACGGTGAAGCCCTGCTCAAAAGGAAGTGAAAAGCATGAGACAAAAAGAAATATAAACATAAAAGAGTGGAAAAGAGCTATGGGATCCAAGAGCCCTGGGATGGCAAGATGCCAGGGAGCTTCTGCCCAATTGCCACTTGGTGCCCGGGGTGTTTGTGGTTCCAGATGGTAAAGCTACACACAGGAGTCATGACCTGAAGTCAGCGACTCGGCTTCCTCCAAGGGGGGAATGCCAATTTATGTTTTGTTGACCCACACCGGTCGATTGGCCAAACCGATTTGCATCTCAGGGGCAGACTCCTGTAGGTTGCTCACAGACTGCCCCCCTAAGTGCCCCACTACGAGATCCCCAAAGAGTAAGCAGCTTCCCCCATTGGTCACTGGCAATGGACAAAAGTCACCTCCATTCAGATCATGGTGTTGCACAAGGCAGGCTTCCCAAACCAGCGACCCCAGGCAATCAGAGGAGCTTCCCCAGTCCCTCAGCACCGCACTTGAAGTTGGCAGATGGTGGAGGAGAGAAAAGAAGGAGAGAGGAACCAGACACTGGAGTGGCACAGAGAGAAACACACTCACTCAGGATCCCCCAGACTCGAATGTGGTTGAAGACACACAGATGGAGACAGGCTCCATCAGCCCTTGGAGAACTCAGATGCCATTAGGGAGCAGGGCTTGGAAGTTTCTTTTGAATCAAGGCAACCCACAGAGTTTTTCTGTCAAGCATGGTCTTTCCTTCCAAACCAATCAGGAGGAATGAGACGGCATCAGTGCTGCTGAACGCTACCCCGTCAAGCTGGGGGTGGGAGTGCAGACAAGCAGGCGTGCCCACACAGCCATCTGCTCCGTGATCTCCACCTCCGGGCATTGACCCACTCTGGTTCTTCCATCTCTCACCCTCAGCCCAGCCTCAGCCCGGCCTGAGTCCACGCTCACCCATTTTCATAAAGTGCTGGTTCCCGCCCCCACACCTCCCCCAGCCTTGTCCTCCTGTGGTTCTCCTGTCCCATCCCAGCACCTACATGGCAGTCAGAGGGTTGAGGAGCAAGGAAAGGTCTCTTGGTTTCCTGCATCTTTCCCAGCTACAGCTGCAGGGCTGCTGAACATCACTGGAAAGCATGTTCTTCTAGCATCCAGGCTCAGTCACTAAGTCATGTTTGACTCTTTGAGATCCCACGGACTGTAGCCCGCCCAAACTCCTCTGTCTGTGGGATTTTTCAGGCATACTGGAGTGGGTTGCTATTTCCTCCTCAAGGGGATTTTCCCAAGCCAGGGATCAAACCCACGTCTCTTGCATTTCGTGCTTTGGCAAGCAGGTTCTTTACCACTGAGCCACCTGGGAAGCCCAAGTTCTTACTAGAGTCCATCACAACTCAAGAGGCTGGAGAGGGCAGGGATTGGGCGATCAGAGAGGGTATATTCATTATTCCTTCTTAAAATCCCGAAACCAGCTGATCCAAATGTCTTCTCTCTCTCCTGCCCTCAAGCCCACTCCCAGAACCCTTTCTCCCTCAGCAGGGCCTTGCTTCCTACTTTACTAAGAGACCATCTGATTCCTTTCTGCAGAAAAACCTCTTTCCCTTCCTTCTCTTTCTCCATGCCTCTCCCAGTGAGGAAGCGCCCTTTCTTGCAAAGGCTGTTCCTTCCCCCGCTCCTGGGGCTCCACCACCCCCTCACTTGCTTACATTTTCAATTTCCCAGTCACCTCCTACGCAGCCTACAATCAGGCTAGGTCACCCTGCTTCCCTCTCGGGTCCTATTCTTGTCTTGCTCCGATTTCTTCCCTTCCAAGCACACTCCAAGGGGCACCAGCGGCTGCCCTGCTTCGTCACTCAGCCTCCTGTTACCCCAGCGCCCTTCCCATCTCACAAGCCTGAGGAATGGTGGTCCACAGGGGGCACCTTGACTTGCTCCTCAGCACTCTGACTGCACGCAGCATTTGACCCTTTGGGCCACCATCCCCTTCTCCAAAAGTCCTTGTTTTTCCTGCTATGTCACCTTCCTCAATGTCTCCCCACTTCTCTGATTACCCCTACTTTTGGTTGCTGTTCGCTGTCTCTCCCTCACTCCCCACATCTGAGAGCTCTCCAAGCTTTCCCCCTCATTCTCTTCTCCAGGTAAGTTCATTGCTTCACCTCTTTGCAAAGGACCCACAATCTGTCCCCACACCCCTGCCCTGTAACCAGAGTCCCATTCCACAAGCTGCCTCTGGAAAATTCCATGTACACATTCTGGCCAAGCATACTCAAAATGGCACTGACATCTTATTTCAACACAAATTTGTATGGACCAAATGCCAGGCCAATATCCTGGCACCAAACGTACAAAGGTTAGTAAGAGCCCATCCTTCCCTTCAAGGCTTTCATCTTCTAGAGAAAGAGACAGACAGAGGTAATCAGATGATTGCAAAACAGTGTGGAAATGCAGAGAGATCAACATGAGAGTATGCATCGAAGAGAAGCCCTCAATGGGAAGTCTGGAAGCTTTTTTGAAAGATAGTTATGCCTGATTTGAGTCCCAAAAAATAAGTACAAAGAAATAACTATGAAAAATTCTGAGAACAGAATTTTAGTTAAGAGAGCAGAACTTACTGATCATGTAGTATTGATTGACTGTACTTGGCAGAGACACAAAGAAGTCAAGCATGGCACCTGAGATTCTAGCAACACCATTCTCCCTGGTACCCAGTACTCAGAATCTCAAAGCCATGTGGACTTCTTCTTCCTTCACCCCTTCCAACCAATAGTCTAATTCAGGAAATTACACTTTCATATTGTCTCTAAAACCAACCTTACTTTGCTCTTCCACTGCCGTCTTCATAGCTCAAGCCGCCTTTGAATTCTGCTTCTACACTGGAATTCTTTCTTCCACCCATAACTCTGCCTAAAATAATCTTGTTCACACTGTAGAATGATATCTTAGTGAAACCAAGTCCCTCTATATTGTTTGTATAAATAGATTCACATGTGTTTGTATGGAAGAGACAAGATGTAATAAGATAATAAGAGCTGGCATACAGTGAGTGCCTGCTCCTCTAAGTCCTGATGAATTGACAGTTCTTTGAGGTAAGTAACATTCTCCCCAGTTTACAGATGAGCAAACCAAGGCAAAGAAAGTTCAAGCATTTGCCTTACACCATGCAGGGAGTAAGCGACAGAGCCCACATGTAGACTCAGGCAGTTAATCCTGAACCACTGTGCCTCTTGCCAAGAAGATGGGGGTGGGGTGGCGGGGGGGGGCAGGTCATGGGAAAGAGCTTTCATTTTTCACTTTATGCACTTCCCTATTGTTTGAAATTCAAAAAGTGGGAATATGTTGTTTTGGTAACTGGGGGAGGGATGGAGGGAGGAAAAAGAAGAGGAGAGGAGAGGAAGGGAGGGGAAATAAGAGGGCAAGGGAGAGAAGGAAGGAGGAAGAGGAGGACAGGCTGCAGACAGAGAGGGAGATGGAGATGCAGACAGAGACAGAGGGGGCAGCAAGCAAGGATGTGAAGGAGAGGGAGGGTATTTCTGTCTCCCTTGCTGCTATAGTAAATTACCACATTGTTGTTGCTGTTTGGTCGCTAAGTCTGTCTGACTCTTTGTGACCCTATGGACTGTAGCCCACCAGGCTTCTGTGTCCATGGGATTCTCCAGGCAAGGATACTGGAGTGGGTTGCCCTGCCCTTCTTCAGGGGATCTTCCCAAGCCAGGGATCAAACCCAAGTCTCCTGCATTGACAGGCCGATTCTTTATCACTGAGCCAACAGATTACCACATACTTAGTGGCTTAAACAATAGAGATTTATTACCTTTATGCAAAATGCTGGGCTGGATGAAGCACAAGCTGAAATCAAGATTGCTGGGAGAAATATCAATAACCTCAGATATGCAGATGACACCACCCTTATGGTAGAAAGTGAAGAAGAACTGAAGAGCCTCTTAATGAAAGTGAAAGAGGAGAGTGAAAAAGTTGGCTTAAAGCTCAACATTCAGAAAACTAAGATCATGGCATCCGGTCTCATCACTTCGTGGCAAACAGGTGGGGAAACAATGGAAACAGTAACAGACTTTCTTTTCTTGGGCTCCAAAATCACTGCAGATGGTGACTGCAGCCATGAAATTAAAAGACGCTTACTCCTTGGAAGGAAAGTTATGACAAACCTAGATAGCATATTAAAAAAGCAGAGGCATTACTTTGCCAACAAAGTTCTGTTTAGTCAAAGCTATGGTTTTTCCAGTATTCATGTATGGATGTGAGAGTTGGCGCATAAGGAAAGCTGAGTGCCAAAGAATTGATGCTTTTGAACTGTGGTGTTGGAGAAGACTCTTGAGAGTCCCTTGGACTTCATGGAGGTCCAACCAGTCCATCCTAAAGGGAATCAACCCTGAATATTCATTAGAAGGACTGATGCTGAAGCTGAAACTCCAATACTTTGGCCACCTGATAAGAAGAGCTAACTCATTTGAAAAGACCCTGATGCTGGGAAAGAGTTAAGATGGGAGGAGAAGGGGACAACAGAGGATGAGATGGTTGGATGGCATCACCGACTCAGTGGACATGAGTCTGAGCAAGCTCGGGGAGTTGGTGATGGACAGGGAGGCCTGGCGTGCTGCAGTCCATGGGGTCGCAAAGAGTCGGACACAAACTGAGTGACTAAACTGAAAATGAACCTTATGCTCTGGAGATAAGAGGTCCAAAATGAGTCAGCAGGATTCCATTCCTTCCAGAGCCCCTAAGCAGGGAAAATCCATTTGCTTGCTTTTTCTAGCCTCTAGAGGCTGCCTATGGTTCTTGGCTTATGGCCTCCTCCTCCTCAACCTTCAAATCCAGTAGTCTTGTATCTCCAAATCTCCCTCTAATACCAACCCTCCTGCCTCCCTCTTATAAAGACCCTCATGACTACATTTCAAGCTAATCTGGATAATCCAGGATAATCTCCCCATCTCAAGATCCTTCATTTAATCATATTTGCAAGGTTCTTTAGCCACATAAGTTATTCACATGTCCTGAGAATGGAAAACTTTTCCATTTCCATTCCATATACTGTGCTGTGCTGTCCTTAGTCGTTCAGTCATGTCCTACTCCTTGCGACCCCATGGCCTGTAGCCTGCCGGGCTCCTCTGTCCATGGGATTCTCCAGGCAAGAATACTGGAGTGGGTTGCCAGGCCCTCCTCCAGGGGAAACTTCCTAACCCAGGGATAGAACCCCAGTCTCATATGCAAAGTAGATCACCAGAAAGACCTGCTGTATAGAACACAGAACCCTACTCAATATCTTATAATAACCTATAGTGGAAAAAGATTCTGAAAAAGAAGATATCTATCTCTTTGATGCACACCTGAAACTAACACAGCATTGTAAACAGCTAGACTTCAATACAAATTTTCAGTGAACAATTTCATGGACATTTCAGGTGATGGGAGCTTGGAATTCTTATTTCATCTACCACAGAGAAGAAAAGAGAGAAGGGAGGAGAGAGGGGAGAAATAACAAGTTCCACCCAAACTTTAGGACTCCTCTTCCCCCGCATTTGTCCTGATTTTTTATTTTTCAGCTGGATATTTTCCCTTCCACCTTGGAACCCAGCTGTCCCTTGCTTCCACTTCCTCTGGGCCCTGAGAGAAAGTAGCCTGTAAGCTCCTGGAAACTGGAACTGTCTCTTTCTCCTCCTGAACCCCTCCAAAGCCACGCACCTGCCTCCTGCAACACAGGGGCTCAACAGTATTTGTGGGACTGGATTGAGTTGTTGAAAGCAGCTGGACCTGCCCTCATGGCCTCAGCTGCCAGCCTCGAGATTACTTGTCTCATGAATGAAGTTGCTGAGCCCGGCCCAGCCGTCCCTTTCAGAGTGTGTTTGGGTTCTCTCTGCAAGGGCAGATGATTGCTCCTGTCACTCACTTTCCAAGAACCCGAGCTGCCAGCCCAGGTGGGCAGGGCCGCCTGACCGGGGTTGGGAGTTGCCATGGCAGCCGGTGGGGCGGGGCTTCGGCTCACCTGCCTCTGAGTGACGGGAAACATCATGCGGGCCTCCGAAGCTGCCATTGGCGACGCTGCAGAAGCCTGGGGCAGGGCTGACACCAGCTACCTGGATGCTTCCATATGGCCTCTCCCCACCTCACCCCTAGCTCTCCAGTTAGCTGGTGCTGCTGCTGTTTTAAAAAAGATGAAGAGGAGGGTAGGATAAGTTAGGAGTTGGGGATTGACATATATACACTGCCTGCCTGCTATACCTGCTAAGTCGCTTCAGTTGTGTCCGACTCTCTGAGACCCTATGGACGGTAACCCGCCAGGTTCCTCCATCCATGGGATTCTCCAGGCAAGAATACTGGACTGGCTTGCTGCACCCTCCACCAGGGGATCTTCCCCACCCAGGGATCAAACCCATGTTTCTTACCTCTCCTTTATGGCAGGTGGGTTCTTTAGCACATGGAACCCTACTCAATAGTTTATAATAACCTGAACCTTTATAATAATGGAAAAGATTCTGAAAAAGAAGCTATATATCACTTTGACATACACCTGAAAGTAATACACTATTGTTAGCAGCTCTACTTCAATACAAATTTTTCATTTTTTTTGAAATTAAAAAGAAAAGGTGTTGGCTATGGATGCTCAGAGGGGATTCACAGTCTTTTTTTTTTTTTAAGAAGTCAAGAATACAGAGAATTTCAGAAACATTCGATTGAATGTGACATGATACCTCACACAAGGAGCCTCACCAGCACCGAGGCCACAGATGTCTGGTTTGAGGCAACCTGAAATGCAGGCCATAATGAGTCCCAGGGAGCAGACCCAAGGTCAACACCAAGGCAGCTGGCCAAGGGAGCTTCCTTCTTTGGATGGGACCACAAGGAAAGCCCCACAGCACCCAGGACAACCTGACAAGGAGGCCCTGTGCAGCCCCCGAGACATGGGGCACAGCCCACCGGAGCAGCCCCAGCCCAGGAACTAGGAGGACTGGCTCCAATATGTAGTTGTTATCTGCGCCTCTCTCTGGTCCTGTTGCCTCGGGGCTCTCTGCTTCTCTCTGTCTCTCTGTCTGTCATTCTCCGCCTCCAATAACACATCCTCCAGACATCAGCAAGACACCCAAAGCGAAATGAGGAGAGAGAGAAGAGAAACCTGATCTAGGAGCAATGGGTGGGGTGAAACTCTTCTAAAAGCAACATACCCTCCTGTGTTTGTGAGTTACCCCCTCATTCATTCAACTTATAGGCACGGAGAGCCTGCCACGTGCCCAGCACTGCTCTGGGGGCTGGCAAACAGCAGTCTATGAAACAGACACTGCCTCGGCCCCCTCCCCTGCCCCTGGGGAAGGGAGACAGAAATAAACAAGATAAATAAATACAATGGACAGCATTTAAGACCACAATGAGTGCTGAAGAAGAGTATGAAGCAGAGAAGGTGTGAGAAGTGCAGAGGGAGCTGCCGTGCTGTCAGGGCAAGGCCGGGCGGTGTCCACTCCCACTGGCTGCTCTCGGAGGACGCCTTTATTGTTTTCCAATTAGAGGACAATTACCTAACAATACCGTGATGGCTTTTGACATACCTCAGTGTGAATCAGCCATGGGTATATCTGTGTCCCCTCCCTCCTGAATCTCCTTCCGGCCTCCCACCCCATCCCACCCCTCTAGGTTGTCGCAGAGCACCAGGTGTGAGTTCCCTGCATCATTCAGCAAATTCCCACTGCTGATCTGTTTTACATATGGTAATGTATATGTTTCAATGCTGCTGTCTCAAATCAGCCCACCCTCCCCTTCCCAGAGGATGTCCTTAGATTCTCTGTGAAGCCATCTCACTCTCGGAATCCCCAAGTCCCGCTGGGCCCGAGACTCTGCCTTCCAGCTTTGCCTCCCCCGCCCCACTTCAGGCCTGCTGCACTTATTCCTCCCACTCCAGTACTCTTGCCTGGAAAACCCAATGGATGGAGGAGCCTGGTGGGCTGCAAGTCCATGGGGTCGCTAAGTCGGACACGACTGAGCAACTTCACTTTCAGTTTTCACTTCCATGCATTGGAGAAGGAAATGGCATCCCACTCCAGTGTTCTTGCCTGGAGAATCCCAGGGACGGGGGAGCCTGGTGGGCTGCCGTCTATGGGGTCACACAGAGTCGGACACGACTGAAGCGACTTAACAGCAGCAGCACTTATTCCTACTGCCTGGGAGCTCCCATATCTAGATTTCAGTAACTGGAACTACAGACACCCCGTGCTACTTGTAGAAAAGTCCTCCCACCTGGTCAAAGCCAGGTAGTCGCTTGAACCCCTCATCACATAACCCACTGCAAGTCCAAAGCAAGGCATGGTTGGATGCATGACATGCTCACCACCTCACTGGAAAGCAGGCACAACGAATGTCCAGTAACAGGAGCCCAGGATCCTTGAATAAACTAGTGCACACGTGTCAGTTATGTCCGACACTGTGACCCCATGGACTGTAGCCTGCCAGGCTCCTCAGTTCATGGGATTCTCCAGGCAAGAACACTGAAGTGGGTTGCCATGCCCTCCTCCGGGGGATCTTCCCAACCCAGGGATCGAACCTGGGTCTCCTGAGTCTGGTGTATTGACAGGTGGATTATTTACTGCTGAGCCACCAGGGAAGCCCCTGGGTAAATTAGGCATTCTGCTCAAACAACTATAAAGTCGTCATCTTACATTGTAACAGGGCTTCTCTCCTCAGCACTATTGATATTTGGGGCCAGAAGATTCTTTGGAATGCGCTGCAGGATGTTAGCAGCCCCACTAACCTCTACCCATGAGATGCCAGTAGCAACCCACCCCCCACTGGTTGTGACAACCAAGCATGTCTCCAGACATGGCCAGAAGTCTCCTGCCTGGCAAAATCACACCCCTCTATTGAGAATCACTGCATTAGAAATATGAAGGCTATGTCAAAATATAGAAAAGTGAGTAAAAAATTAGAACAGTGTGACAAAGAATTTCTTCCTGATTCATGAGTTTATTCCTACCATCTTACAAAGGAATACAATGATCTATCAGATCTCATTATGCACTTAATGATTTGCCATTTTAAAAAATAAAAAATTAATAAAAGCAGAAAATCTGGAGAAAATTATTGCAGAAAATCTACAGAAAATTATTGCCCCTACAATAGAGGAAAAACAAACCAGCAACAACAACAACAAAAACAAACAAAAAACATCATGCACAAACACCTCTATGCTGTACCTTCCCTGTAATTATTATGACATTAAAAAAATGAAAATAGTTTGATTTGCTGGGCTAGCAGGATTGTGGATAATATTTTCTACTTTGGTGTTTTAGTGTTATTATGAAATTACGTAGTGAAGTCATTACATTTTTGAAATCTCTCTCTGCAGTAAGTCTCTCACATGGCAACAGTGATGGAGAGCCGTGGTTTGATGGGCGTCTATGGGATTTTATTAATGATGGTAGAATTCAGAGGAGAAAAGTCTGGCCTCGCTGCTCTAGGGCAGCTCACTCCTTCAAAAGATAGCTCGCCAGATAGCAGGAGGGGCAGGGTTTCGCCTCGAGTATGATGGAAATGACACCACCATCTGAAAGACAGAGCTCCAAACCTCCAGGTGTGATTCTAAAGGTGACTGTTCTGAAAAGCAAGCTTTGGGGACATTGGGACTCTATTTTTAAAATCGCATCTTCCCCCCTACCACACCACCCCAGACTTTCTGGCCACATTTCTTGCCTATTTCAAGGGAGTACTGCAACTCCTACTTTGTAACTGACCCAAATGTTCACGAGCTACGTCTTTTCTTCCTATCTGGCAGCACAGTTGATTGCAGTTGGCTGGGAAAAAATCAAGTCTTTGCTAATGACTAAGGGTAACAAAATGGAAAAGCACAAACCATAACTGAAAATCTAGGTCATCTCTCTTGTAAAATGCTGCTTACTTCTTTTCAATTGTGTGTGTGTGTGTGTGTGCGTGTGTGTGTGTGTGTGTGCGCGTGCGCTCAGTTGCTAAGTCATGTCTGAGCCTTCTGCCACCCCATGGACTTTAATCTGCCAGGCTCCTCTGTCCATGGGATTTCCCAGGAAAGAATACTGGGATGGGTTGCCATTTCCTTCTCCAGGGGATCTTCTGGACCCAGAGATCAAATCCATGTCACCTGTATTGGTGGGCAGTTTACCACTTGAGCCATCTGAGAAGCCCATTCAGTTAGCAGAGCACCTTAATACCCACCTCCTTCCTGTCTCTCCTTCATTTTAGTATGACAGCCATCATCCTCAACATCCACTGTGCAGAGGCATAATCCTTGGTAGTCATTCTTCCAAGTTTTGACATAAAGCAAACATTATGTTCTCTTCTACCTCATAGCAGGATTCTTGACTAAAAGTTTCTGTCTCTTTCCAAATCAAGAGACATCAGAGATACAGAGAAGACCACGCCTACCCAGTGAAAACTGACTCATTTGAAACGACCCTGATGTTGGAAAAAATTGAAGGTGGGAGAAGGGGATGACAGAGGATGACATGTCTGGATGGCATCACTGACTCAATGGACATGAGTTTGAGTAAACTCCAGGAGGTGGTGATGGACAGGGAAGCCGGGTGTGCAGCAGTCCATGGGGCCGCAAAGAGTCGGACACGACTGAACAACTCAACTGAACTGAACTGAACCCAGTGAAAGCTACCCAAATCCCACGCGTCATGTCTGAATACCCTGTAACACAATCCCTGCATTTGCTTAAGAGATGCTTGCATGCAGCAACCTAGAAAGTGATTGTGCATTCTTCCTAAGTGCATGGCCCATCAATTTCTATCACTTTCTCTGGTACCTTACACAGGCTCTTAACTCTCATCCAACACAGCACCCAGCAAAAGTAACTTACTATTGGCAGTGAATTAAGATGAGGAGGCTGGACTAAACAGGCCAGTGCCAGACAGGATTTCAGTGTGCCTGTCACAGAGACTGATGGCTTGGGTTCAAACTCCGCCATTTTTTAGTGATATGACTCTGGAAAAAAAAAAATTAACTTTTTTATGCATATCAGTTTATTGGCCTGAAATTTGCAAAATGGAATGGTGATGATGATGATGATGATGGTGGTGATGATGATGGCATAGTTGAGGAGAATAGTTAAAGTAAACCAGACAAACCCAGAGCTTTTAATAAGCACTCAGATGCTATCATCATTAAACCACTGCAACTTCAGAGCCATTCCCTGCCACTGAGCTGCTGTGTGATCTTGTTTTAGTAACTAGCCTTCTCTTTACCTAGTTCCCAGTTGAGAAGCTACAGTCCTTATTGAATAGAGTTGCCATAAAAAAAAAAACTTTATTACAATTGTCTTTATACTCTCTCCAATGAGTTCATAGCGCAAACCACCTCACCGTCACTCCAGGGGGCCCTGCAGAAGGCCAGCAGTCAGGGTTAGCCCAAGAACTCTGGTTAGATACAGGGAAAAAAAAAGTGAAAGTGAAAGTCGCTCAGTCATGTCTGACTCTTTGCCAGTCCATAGTAGAGTCCATGGCATCTTCCAGGCCAGAATACTGGAATGGCTAGCCGTTCCCTTCTCCAGGGGATCTTCCTAACCCAGGGATCAAACCAGGTCTCCTGCATTGCTGGTGGACTCCTTACCAGCTGAGCCACCAGGGAACCCCAAGAATACTGGAGTGGGTAGCCTATCCCTTCTCCAGCAGATTTTCTGGACCCGAGAATCGAACAGGGGTCTCCAGCATTGCAGGTGGATTCTTTACCAGCTGAGCTACCAGGAAAGCTCATAATGAAAGCTGTCAAAGCTTAGCCAGAGAAGAAATGCAGAAAGAAGACCAAAAAATATGTTATTCTGTCTTAAACATATAGGAGACTTCTGATACTGCAGAGTTCAAAGAATCTCCTTACTCACTGCCCTGGTTGACCAGTGACCATGCCCCTGTCTGTTTTTAGGGTCCCCATAACTTCGCACAGCATCTATCATCCATGGGCCTATTGACCGTCCTTCTTCTAGAGAGGGACAAGTTTGGGGGTAGGTATCAAATCCTTGCAGGTATAAAGATAGAAATCACATGGAGCTACTCTAGTTCTGTGTGAGCGTCTGGTGTGAGGGCCCCTCCCTGACTTGGCCCTGTAAACTAATACAGTGTGATTTTAATCTACACTTATAAACAAGGCTGAGCACCGAAAAATTGATGATTTTGAATTGTGGTGTTAAAGAAGACTCTTGAGAGTTCCTTGGACTGTAAGGAGATCAAACCAGTCAATTCTAAAGGAAATCAACCCCGAATATTCACTGGAAGGACTGATGCTGAATATAAAGTTCCAATACTTTGGCCACCTAATGCAAAGACCAACTCATTGGGAAAGACCCTGATGCTGGAAAAGACTGAGAGCAAGAGGAGAAAGGGCCAACAGAGGATGAGATGGTTGGATGGCATCACTGCCTCAATGGACATGAATTTGAGCAAATTTGGGGAGACAGTGAAGGATGGGGAGCATAGAGCACTACAGTCCATGGGGTTGCAAAGAGTCTTACAGGACTTAGTGACTGAACAACAACAACCCCTGGATGTACACAAAGTCTGAGGTGTGCCGTTTGTGCTCTCTGATTCTCAGTCCCCTATACTCTGGGCCTTCTAGAACTAACACCAAAAGCAGATGTCCTTTTCATCATAGGGGACTGGAATACAAAGGCAGCAAGTCAAGAGATACCTGAAATAACAGGCAAGTGTGGCCTCAGAGTACAAAACAAAGCAGGTCAAAGACTAACACAGTTTTGCCAAGAGAATGCACTGGTCACAGCAAACACCCTCTTCCAACAACACAAGAGACAACTCTACACATGGACGTCACCAGGTGGTCAATACTGAAACAAGACTGATTATATTCTTTGAAGCCAAAGATAGAGAAGCTCTATACAGTCAGCAAAAGCAAGACGAGGAGCTGACTCTGGCTCAGATCATGAACTCCTTATTGCCACATTCAGACTTAAATAGAAGAAAGTGGGGAAAACCACTAGACCATTCAGGTATGACCTAAATCAAATCCCTTACTATTATATAGTGAAAGTGACAAATGATTCAAGGGATTAGATCTGATAGACAGAGTGTCTGAAGAACTACGGACAGAGGCTCCTAACATCGTACAGGAGGCGGTGATTAAAACCATCCCCAAGAAAAAGAAATGCAAATGGCAAAATGGCTGTCTGAGGAGGCCTTACAAATAGCTGAGAAAAGAAGGGAAGCTAAAGGCAAAGGAGAAAAGGAAAGATATATCCATCTGAACGCAGAGTTCCAAAGAATAGCAAGGAGAGATAAGAAAGCCTTCCTCGGTGATCAATGCAAAGAAATAGAGGAAAACAATAGAATGGGAAAGACTAGAGATCTCTTCAAGAAAATTCGAGATACCAAGGGAACATATCAAGCAAAGATGAGCACAGTAAAGGGCAGAAACTAGGGATCTAACAAAAGCAGAAGATATTAAGAGGAGGTGTCAAGAATACACAAAAGAACTGTACAAAAGAGATCTTAATGACCCAGATAATCACGATGGTGTGATCACTCACCTAGAGCCAGACATCCTGGAATGTAAAGTCAAGTGGGTCTTAGCAGGCATCACTACGCATAAAGCTACTGGAGGTGATGGAATTCCAGTTGAGCTATTCCAAATCCTAAATGATGACGCTGTGAAAATGCTGCACTCAGTATGCCAGCACATTTGGAAAACTCAGCAGTGGCCACAGGACCACTGAAAAGGTTAGTTTTCATTCCAATCCCAATGAAAGGCAATGCCAAAGAATGCTCAAACTACCGCACAATTGCACTCATCTCACATGATAGTAAAGTAATGTTCAAAATTCTCCAAGTTAGGCTTTAACAGTACATGAACCGAGAATGTCCAGATGTTCAAACTGGATTTAGAAAAGGCAGAGGAACCAGAGATCAAACTGCCCATTGGATCATCGAAAAAACAAGAGAATTTCGGAAAAACATGTACTTCTGCATTACTGGCTATGCTAAAGCTTTTGACTGTGTGGATCACAACAAACTATGGAAAATTCTTAAGGAGATGGGAATACCAGACCACCTGACCCGCCTCCTGAGAAATCTGTATGCAGGTCACCGGGCAACTAAGCCTGTGTACCACAACTACTGAAGCCCGAGTTCTGCAGCTCTGAAGCCCACGTGCCTGGAGCCCATGTTCCGCAGCAAGAGAAACACTGCAATGAGAAGCCCAAGTACCGCAACCAGAGCTAGCCCATGCTCACAACTGGAGAAATAAAAAATAAATATTTTTTTTTAAATTGCCAGGCCCTCTGAGTGAGAATTTCCAGAGAAAAGACCTGGACATCTGTTTTTGCTTAGTGTTTCATTGTGTGTTTTCTTCATAAATCCCCACTCTCCAGCATGGCGCTCATCAATGTGAAAAACTGGACATGGCTTCCCTAGAGAAAGAAGGGTAAGGACGCTGACTGCAACATCATTTTTGATAGCATGAGACTGGAAATGACCCATATCCCTATCAATGGGGGAACCATAAATAAAGCATAGTATGCATACAATAAGACTCTATGTGAGTTTAAAATGAATGAATGTTGATCTATCAACATGGATAGAGCTCAGAAACAATGTTGAGGGGAAGAAAAAACAAGATGCAGAAGGATGTGTCATAGCGCAATACTTAATGTGTGTAAAATGGATGCTTTGAACTATCCTAAAGGATGAATACCAAATGGATGATCATTGCCTTGGAAAAGGGTGGAGAGAAAGGAATTAGGTTAGAATTGTTGGTTAAGGAGGCTTTCAGTGTATCCGGAGTATTTGATTTCATTTTTTAAAGGTTAAAAACTATATAGTGAAATGCTAATGGTTTTAATTCTGGTTGGTAGGAATACAAGTATGGGTATCTATTCAATTATTCTTTACACTTTTTTTTAATTCCCCAAATTAAAAAACCAACCTAGACAGCATATTAAAAAGCAGAGATATTACTTTGCCAACAATGGTCCGTCAAGGCTATGGTTTTTCCAGTTGTCATGTATGAATGTGAGAGTTGGACTGTGAAGAAGGCTGAGGGCTGAAGAATTGATGCTTTTGAACTGTGGTGTTAGAGAAGACTCTTGAGAGTCCCTTGGACTGCAAGGAGATCCAACCAGTCCATCCTAAAGGAAATCAGTCCTGAATATTCATTGGAAGAACTGGTGTTAAAGCTGAAACTTCAATACTTTGACCACCTGATGTGAAGAGCTAACTCATTTGAAAAGACCCTGATGCTGGGAAAGATTGAAGGTGGAGGAGAAAGGGACAACAGAGGATGAGATGGTTGGATGGCATCACCGACTCAATGGACATGAGTTTGGGCAAACTCTGAGAGTTGGTGATGGACAGGGAGGCCTGGCGTGCTGCGATTCATGAGGTTGCAAAGAGTCGGACACGACTGAGCGACTGAACTGAACTGAACTGATGGATCCTTTAACGTGACATAGAAACTCTCTGTGATCTGACTGCTGCCCTGAACCATGTCCTGCCATTTTTCTGTACACACCCTACCTTCTCTACTGCACCAAAATACTTCCTCTTTCCTCACACCATGGCGTGCCCAGCTTCCAGGACTCTACCCATAAGGTTCCCTTGGCCTGCCCTGCCTCCCAAGAGCCCTCCATCTGCTAGGGATTTCCTCTTCATCCTTCAGTGCCCACTTTTCCTGCCACCAACCCTATGAAGAGCTCTCCATCTTGCTCAGACAGAAGGAGGAGCTCCCTCAGATTTTTCTGGCACAGACCTTGTTCTTTGAATGTCCAGCATCCAACCCAGTTCATGGCACACAGTCTGCACCCTGTTAAACCCTTTAAATAAAGGAATGAAATAGAAGATTCATCTAGTTTCTCACAAGCAAAACTCATCTGCATAGATATACATTAAATGCCAGTTGAAAGAAACAAAACTATTTCGAGGACATGAACCCCATGTTCCTAAGAAATTTTTGCAACAAATAAGAAAAAGGCAAGAGAAGGCAGATGTAGCCATCTTCAGATATATGAAAGGCTTTGAGAAGAACTGCTCCATGTCCAGTAAGCACTGAGATAAATAGTGTAAATTATAGCTGGAAAGATACCAATTAGATATTGAAAAGAACTTAATAGGAGCAACATAATGTAATGGGAAAGTACATGGTTTTGGAGACAGACAGATCCAGCAATAAATTTCAATGCTTCTCCTTTGATGGCTGTTTAACTTTGGGGATGTTATTGTATCTCTCCAAGCCCCAATGTCTTCATTTCCAGGGTGGACATAATAATACCTACTTTACACATTACTGCAAGAGCCAAGGGCACAACATGTAAAGCCCTTGGCACGTGCTGGTCAATTCCCCTAAATCATCGTGGACCTAAAATAAGAAATCCCTCTCTTGCAATTTTTGAGATTAGATCATGCAACAGTTGGTTAATAGAAGTCCTAGTTCAAAGCAGGAGGATGGATTCCAGGAACTCCACAGGAACCTTGGATCCTTTAGCTCTATTGTATCATAGACAAGATACATTCTTCATTGAAAAAGACCCTGATGCTTGGAAAGATTGAGGGCAGGAGGAGAAGGGGACAACAGATGATGAGATGGTTGGATGGCGTCACCGACTCGATGGACATGAGTTTATGCAAGCTCCAGGAGATGGTGATGGACAGGGAGGCCTGGTGTGCTGCAGTCCATGGGGTCACAAAGAGTCAGACATGACTGAACAACAGCTCAGGGAAAGGGGTCTTAAGTTAGGGAGTTAGACCATCCAGAGCAATGAGGTCACCATCGGAGCTACCTGTTATGGGTATTCTGCAATGGTATTTTTCTTTTTTCCTTTAAAAGAGATGTCACCTTGTAGTTCTGATAACAGCTTAGGCTAAACTGTTTAGCATTTTCATTTTCAAAGGTGATACTTAAACTGTCTTTTTAAACCTTCAGCATAAAAGGTGATAGTTAAACTGTCTTCCTTCAGCCCTAACATCAACACCTCCCCTTCTCCTGCCCTGAGAAGAGTCTCAGGATTTGTGCTTCAACCGCATTTCTCCTTTCCCCTCTTCTCCCTGTTGGAGACAGAAATGAGGCCCTGCTCAAGGCTCTTTGAGATTCTTTGCTGCTCCAATCCACTCAGGCTCAGACCATAGAGGAGACGCTGATCTGATTCTAGTAGTCTCCATTTGTAATGAGATTCGTCTCTCAGCCTACCCTAGGAGAGGAATGTGTCTCTTGAAGGTTAGGATTCACCCTTGATGTGAAAAATACATGACCCAGAATCAAGAGGTCTGGAGGAACCGGTGTGAGAGACGGGGTGCCAGCCAGCCCACAGCACCTGCCTTCCACCCTCTGCTCTGCCCTCTGCCCTCTCCCATCTCCCGCCAGCCGCCCCGAGTAGAGTGCCAGCGAGGCATCCTCCACTGAACTCCCGACGACGGTTCTGTAATTAACACGGCCCTTCCTCCGTGGAACCACGGCGCCCTTAACACTCGGCTTCTCTCAACAAGTGACAGAGAAGGCGCTGATTGCCTTCAGAGCTTGTGACAGGGTTCAATACATAATGAACAAAATGTCATAATAGCTTGATAAAGTCACTTGTAAAACACACGGAACAAGTAATTAAAAAAAAAAAAAACCCTCTAAATGAAGATTCAATTCCAAAGGGAAGAAGGCCTTTGGGTTTTTTGACAAAGCAAAATATTCCAAAATTCAATTGTTTAATATGGCTTTCCCCGAAGCTCTAGCACATATTAATTCTCATTTCAAGGCAGCATGTTTATTTTAGTTCCAACCTACTTTCAATGGTAGGTAATTAGGGAAACTAAAAGTGCATATCTTATGGCTTAATTTAGAGTCTACCACGGTGTTTCTCAACCCTTTTTGGGATGTGTTTTAATGATACAGAATGATGAAAGAATTTTATTCAACTTTAACTGCATGAGAAAGGCAGTGAATAAAAGGCAGGTTAGATATGCTGATTTTTAAAAGAAACCTTGCCTTATGATTTTAAATACCAGCTTTTGCACATACAAGCTCAGTTGCTGGGTGATAAATCGCACCAGAAGTTCTTGGAGCCCCCGAAATCATTGTTCCAGTCACTTCTCTAAAGTCCAAACACTCATCCCATGATTTCCACCAGTATCACCAATAAAAATTGTCTTGAGTGGCCATTGTGGAAATCACAAGTGTTTCTGGAGTGTCTTTCTATCTAAAGAGAGGGAAGAATCCACATCAGAAACAAGAACAATTGTGTAGAATCACAAGCTCCCGTTGCTGGCAGAGACTTAGAACACAAACCAAGTGTGTGCATTCCAAAGAACTACCCAACACAAATACAATTCAAGCCCCTGTGTCATCTCACATTTTCTAGCAGCCACATTTTTTTAACATGAGATTAATTTTAACAATTTATTTAACCCAATATTTGCAAGATATTATTTAATGTTTAATTCATATAAAAGTATTAATGAAATGTTTTATACTCTTTTTCATATTATGTTTTCAAACTCTGATGAGTATTCATACTTGTGGACATCTCAATTTGGCTACTAAATTTTCAGTGGTTAAAGTTAAATGTAGCCTTATGAAAACCATAAAGTTTCTTTGGTTTGGGGGTTTTTTTTTTAATTGAAGTATAGGTGATTTGCAGTGTTGTGTTAGATTCTGGTGTACAACAAACTGATTCGGTTATACACATATATTCTTTTTCAGATTCTTTTTCATTATAGGTTATTCCAATATGTTGAATATAATTCCCTGTGCTATACAGCAGGACCTTGTTGTTTATCTGTTTTATATAAAAGCCATATACCAAGCTCTTAATTTATCCTCCCCCACCCATTTCCCCTTTGGTAATCATAAATTTGTTTTCTATGTCTGTGAGTCTGTTTCTGTTTTGTAAGTAAATCTATTTGTATCATATTTTAGATTCCACAAATAAGTGATATTTTATGGTATTTGCCTTTGTCTGGCTTACTTCACTGTGTCAAATAATCTCTAGGTCCATCCATGTTGCCACAAATGGCATTATTTCATTCTTTTTTTAGGGCTAAGTAGTATTCCATCATGGGCTTCCCTGGAAGCTCAACAGTAAAGAATTCACCACCAATGTGGGAGACACAAGAGACATGGGTTTGACCCCTGGGCCAGGAAGATCCCCTGGGAAAGGAAATGGCAACCCACTCCAGTATTCTTGCTTGCAGAATCCCATGGACAGAGGAGCCTGGCGGGCTACAGTCCATGAGGTCACAAGCAGTTGGACACAACTTAGTGACTAAACAACAAGTAGTCCATTGTGTATATGTACCACATCTTCTCTGAGCTTCAGTCCATGGGGTTGCAAAGTATTCCGCTGTATATATGTTCCACATCTTCTCTGAGCTTCAGTCCATGGGGTTGCAAAGTCAGACACGACTGAGGGACTAAGCGCAGCACAGCACCACCTCGTCTGTACCGGTTCGTCTATTGGTGGACACTTAGGTTACTTCCGTGTCTGAAAATAGCGCTGCTGTGAACACAGGGGTGCGTGCACCTTTTCTCCAGATAGATCCCCATGAGTGGGATTGCTGGATCACATGACAAGCCTATTTCCAGTTTTGTTACAGAACCTCCATAGTAGCTGCACCAATTTACATTCTATCAGCAGTGTAGCAGGGTTTCCTTTTCTCCACACCCTCTCCAGTATTTATTGTTTGTGGACTTTTCAGTGATAGCCATTTTGTCTGGTGTGAGGTGATACTTCATTATAGTTTTGATTTGCACTTCTCTGATAATTAGTAATGTTGAACATCTTTTCACGTACCTACTGGCTCTCTGTATGTCTCCTTTGGAGGAAAGTCTATTTAAATCTTCTCATTTTTTGACTGGGTTGTTTGTTTTTGAGTTGTATAAGCTAAAACAATGAAGGTTAATTTTTTCCTCCAGCTTTATTGAGGTATAATTGGCAAATAAAATTGTCTATATTTAAAATACAAATTGATAATGTGATATACATATACATTGTGAAATGATTACTCTAATCAAGTTAACTAACACACCAATCACCTCACTTACGTTTTTTTTTTTAGTGAGAACATTTAAGATGTACTCTCAATAAATATCAAGTATGGGATACAATACTTTTAACAATGTCATCATGATGTACATTAGATTTTCAGAACTTAGTAATCTTATAACTGAAAGTTTGTACCCTTTGACCAATATCCCCATTTCCCCACCTCTCCAACCCCTGGCAACAATCATTCTACTCTGCTTCTATAAATTTAAATTATTTTTTTAGATTCCCATATAAGTAATATCATACAGTATTTGTCTTTCTCTATCTGGCTTATTTCACTAAGCATAATGTTCTCCAGGTTCATTCATGTTGTCGCAAATGGCAACATTTCCTTATTTATGGCTGAATAATATTCTATTGTATAAATATACCACTTCTTCTTTATCCAATCATCTATTGATGGCACTTGGGTTTGCTTCCCTGTCTTGGCTATGGTGGATAATGCTGCAATGAGCATGGAGCTACAGATCTCTCTTTAAGATATTCCTTTTGTTTTTTTGTTTTTTTTTTTTAGATATTTGTCCTTGATTAAAATTAAGAAAAGCAATTCCTCAGTTGCACCAGCCACATTTCCAGTACTTAGAGGCAGAGCACAACTCTAAAGGTCTTATAATCCAGGGCCACTTGGTGCAGGAATCATAACCAAGGTTTTACCAGGACCGGAACTCTGTCAACAATGAGGATTCTGCAAAGTGGCCCAGTCCATTGTCAGCTCAGGTGGACAGAAAGCTCTTCCTTATGTTGGGCTGAAAACTTCTGCCCTCTCATTTGCATCTTCAGATCCCAGCTTCGTTTTCCACAAAGTCTGTCCCCTCCCTGGGGCTGGAGTATGATGGGTGGAGCCCACACAGTCTCCAGAGACCAAAGAAGGCCAGCTTGGGTCACCTGGGGTCCCCTTCCTACTGCTCACGTCTGCTTGCCTTTGACCATTTAAAAGGAGTCAGGCTTTCTGAGAAAGCCCTTTCTCACTCCTGTCCCCTTGATTAGGACAGAGAGTAGAGAGGACAAGAAGAATGGTTAATAACTGTCTTTCCCTGAGGCAAAGCAGCTCTGTTTTCTCTTGGCTCACGCCATACAAGGCACCTGCAGAACAGTGACCCTAAATGCCACAAAAAAAAAAAAAAAAAAACACCTCACATAAACCTGAATATACTTAGTGCCTGGCACTGAGAGATTTTTCAGAGGAGGCCCTTTTGAAGAAAAGATAAACAAAGTGGGGTGAGAGTTAAACTGTAACAGGTACATCAGTAATAGTTTCGCGTAACTGAGGTCATCTGGTCCACGCTGTCACCACGGATGCCTTACCCCACCTCCTATCCGCACTCTCACCTCTTTCTCATACACCCCACCTCTGTAACTCATTTTAAGAGCACAGCCTGTGTTCTAGATTGTCCTCTGAATTTATGTAAGCCAGTACAGCTCCCTAAATAAATACACACAGAATTTGGGCGGCTGGTCAAGGTTGGTTTTACAATACTGAGATCTCATATACGCTTTCCTGCACCTGGCTTTTCTCATATTACTTTCAACTGCACGAAGAAGCCAAGCCTCCTCTGTCTCGCTGAGCCAAGGGCTGGCTCCCAGACCTGTGAGCTGGCGCGAGACACAGGGCAAGGTTTCTGGCAGCCCCTCGCACACACTTGCAGGCTCCGGGCTCTGCTCCGTCTTCGCCGCAGAAGTCCACCTGGAAAAGCAGACTTGAAGCTACAAAGACTCCCCCAGGCCTCTGGGCAGCTGGAAGTGACTCTGCAAGCATCATCAAACTGCTGCTGCCTGTGTGCACTGAGAAGGAAGCAGAGTCCTCCGCCTCGCGGCCCACACACCCGAAGCTTTCACCTCCAGTGCCCACGCCTTTCTTTCTCCGTGTTGCCATCACACACACCCCTTCTATCCACTCCCAAGGCTGGAGTTGCAGCCAGGAAATTGAACCTCGAGCCAATAATTGGAAGCCTGACAGGTCTGCAGGTGTGAATGGAGTTCTTTATTTGAAGAAACAATTATGCAGCAGATCCAGGCAGGAGCGCATTTATCTCGGGAAGCATTCAGTCGCCACCCATTACTTTGCTCACTTCCCTCTCTCCCATCCAGCCCTCCTCCCCACACCCAGGCAATACTGGCGCCCCCACTCCAACAAGGACAAAGACCCAGAGGTCCCTTAGCACCACTTGTCCTCAGGGAGAGAATGCAACTACACTCCCCAAAATGTTTCAGGCGTCAGAGCCCAAGTACCACCGGAAATCACGAGGAAGGAAATATTTCCTTCATCCATTTTTAATTCCTGCAGATCGTAATGACATTCTTTGGAAAATTAATACTTAACCACCTTCCCTTAGATTTTTCAGACCAGAGGAGGACGGAGATGTAAAGCTTTCAGTTAATAGCTTAGTTTATTCTGGTGTCATTTCTTTTATTTCCTTTCGGCTGGTTATTTATGGTTTAAATTTTTTGCACCCTGGTGCTTGGCCTGCTTTCCTCGGGAGGATAATTAAGAAAAAGAATTTAGATGTTCAGGCATTTCTTTTTTTTTTTTTTACCATTGGGCTGGAGGCAGTCGAAGTGTTTCGGGGAAGGGGGGAAATATGAGAGAAAAAAGCAAACAGTTCTAAGGTCACCACCAAAACCCCAGAATGAAATCTATTATTTCCCTAAAATGCATTAAGGTGTTATTCTTGGCATTTGGGATGGTGCAACCTATTATTTTAACACTCAGTGAGTTCTGTTAGGCAAACAACTAAATGACGGGACTCCTGTGTGTGGACAGATTTCCATAGAACTCATCTGTGACCAAACAGTCCTATAATTGAAATGGGATCAAGATTCTCCAAAGTGTGTGCGCCCAACAGCTGACCCGGTCTTGTTCCAAATCCAAGGGCCTGTAAGACAAATGGGATCGGAATGGAAGCCAAAATAAAAATGGAAAAAGTGCTACTCCGGTTACATAAAGAAGTCGGTGTTTAATTAGACAGGGGCTATGAATTGCAGCCTTCAAAATAAAATTGAGGTGTGAAAAAAAACAGTAAAACTTTCTCCATGAGTGACTCTTTCTACCCTTGACGACAATGATAATGAAACTGACAAATACACCTCGGAGGCTGGCTGCAAGAATCAAATCGATTTATTTAATAATTTAGGAATCACTTCCAGCCATCTTTCCCATTAAAATCGAGGGGCCATTGTATTCTCTATTTCCTTGGTTCCTTTCTCTTCCCTTAGTTATGCCTCGCTGGCTTTAATAAATAAGTAATACAGAGGGGAAACCACTTATCTGGAGTGCCTCTACTTTGTCCTCACCCTGCGGGGCTCTCTGAGTCTTTGCTACCTGGAAATAAATGGAGTCAGGAATAATCTTTTCTCCCAGAAAGGCTGGGGCGGCAGGGTTGGACCCCTCAGAGTGGTGTTGGCAGCCCCAGAGTCCAGAGCACTGCTCTATCCCCGAGAAGAGCCGTGAAGTAAATACCAGGTTAAGACAAGCTTCAAGGCAAGGGCTCATTCTGAATGCAGAGCGTGTGTGCCCAGGCGACGTCCCCCCAGTAAATGGCAAGAAGCCACGGCCACTGGTAGGGGAATTCAGAGGGCATCAAAGTAAACTGTGATCATTTGTAGTTTATTGCTCAAAAGCAAGGGCTGCTGAACCCAACTGCAGTTATGTTTCCTCCTGATGCTTAGAAGAAAATGGGAAAGAGATTGCTATTATATAGGTCTCAGAAAGCAGACTTGCTGACGGGCAGGATTGTGGCTCCCCTCTATTATGTACCTCCTCTGCTCTCCCTCTATGACAGGCATGCCTCCCCCCACCTCCCACTGATGCCTCCAGGGGACCTGGAAGCCCAAAAAGCCACAGCGCACCTGGAGTGGCAAAGACCTGGCTCCCCGCGGATGGCACAGGAAACCATAGCTGGCCATCGATGGCTCTGGTGCCATCCTCCCCACCCCCACCCGTCAGCCTCCCGAGAAAACTTAAGGCCATTGGCAAGGCCAGCATCCATTTCGCAGCCCCCACAGGTCACCTCCCCAGGTCCCTTTATCTACACTAGCCATTTCTACTATTTACAGATCTTTCTCCGACCTTTTGCAGAGTTACTCCCCGCTGGAAAGCCTGGGCCCTACAGTTTCCCTACCCGTCTCTAGCACCACTAATTTGCTTTTTCCCTGTGAGACTTGGTTTAGGCATGAGCCACACCCCTGCCCCACAACACAGAGGCCCTTGCCCCTGATCACCTGATGATGTCACTGTCTGCTTACACACCTTCTTGGTCTTGGATCCCATCCTTAGCAAATGCCCTACACACAGTAGGTGCTTAATAAATGTATGTAAATTACATGTTGAGGGAAGCTGAGGTGGCTCACTGCGGGGGGGTCTGGGGCACTTCCGGATTTTTTAGTTGGAGGAAGGGAAGGAGTGGGGAGCTGAAGTGCTTTGTCTCCCCTGGAAACCAGCATCCCAGGTCTTCACCCAGCAGCTGTCATGAAGGTAATTTATCCCCGCCAGAAAAACATGGGCACCCAGCCACGCAGCAACTTCTCTCCTTCCACAAATTAATGATGATTCTGGTGTTAATTCCATAAATAATTCATGAAGTCAAACATAAGGTATCTTGAAGCCCCTGCCAGCCATGCTGAGCCGCTTCACTCCCGGGAGAAATCCAAACACCAACCTGGAAGCCTCTTTGCAGGTTTGCAGGAAGTTCTGGCTAGTCTGTCCGTGGAATTTTACAGGCAAGAATCCTGGAGTGCATTGCCATTTCCTTTTCCAGGGGATCTTCCCAACCCAGGGATCAAACCTATGTCTCCTGCATGGCAGGCAGAGTCTTTACCCAACTGAGCCATCAGAGAAACCCTGATATAGCTACACACACGTTCAATTTCGCTAAATGCCCTTTATTACATAAATAGTCATTGAACACCTCATCTGTGCTGGACACGGTGCTGAGTGAAAGTGAATAAACCAGTCGGTATCTGGTAAAGAATCTGCCTGCAATGCAAGAGACTGGGGTTCGATCCCTGAGTAGGGAAGATCCCCTGGAGAAGGAAATGGCAACCCACTCCAGTATTCTTGCCTGGAGATTTCCATGGACAGAGGAGCTTGGCAGGCTACAGTCCATGCAGTCCCAAAGAGTTGGACACGACTGAGAGGCTAACACTTTCACTTTATGTCTCAGTGTAGAGAATTCAGTGAGAGGCAAAGTGGTAGATGAAGAGTGATTTATTAGAATAAGATGCTCGTGTGGCTTACAAGAGGGCAGGAAGGAGATGCCACACCCAAGAACTTAGCAGGCTACAATTTTTAATCAAAGGAAAAGTGGGGAGGGGGAGAAGAATGTCTTTGTCTTTCTTGAGTGTGTGTGTGTGCTAAGTCACTTCAGTCCTGTCCAACTCTGTACAACCCTAAGGACTGCAGCCTGCCAGATTACTCTGTCCATGAGATTCTCCAGGCAAGAATACTGCAGTGGGTTGCTGTGCCCTCATCCAGGGGGATCTTCCCCACCCAGGAAGCGAACCTGCATCTCATCTGTCTCCTGCATTGGCAGGTGGCTTCTTGACCACCAGCCCCACCTGGGAAGCTACTTTCTTGAGTAAACATCATGTTTTCATCATCCGTTCCTCCTCCAGGTTGGTCAGGGGAGTTTTCTTGTCCCTATGTGGTCAAGCTAGGTCTAAACTGTGTTGTTTTTAATGTGTTCAGAGAGCTTGTCCTAGGGATCGTGACCTCACTGGGCAGAGTGTGGGTCTCACACCAGCATTGTTTTATTGTCTCGAGGCATGTCTGTGCTTCTGTGTATGGTTTTGTTGCTAAGCAAGCCTGCTTGGTTTTTGCAGTTAAGCAAGCCTGCTTTTGCGAGGAATTATTAACTTACAGGGGTGTCCTATACTCCTTACTGTTTTCTACTTGTAAGCCCATCGTGGGATTAACTGATCACCTGCTTTGTCCCTTGGCTCTGTCCCTATCAACTTACAAGCAGATGGCGTGGCTATGGTACAGGCCCTAATCCCACAGAGCCAGCCCTGGGAAAGGACATGTTCTCCACAACCCCAAACACGTGACTGAAACTCAGCCTGCAGGCGCGATGGTGCTGGCTTCCCAGACACTGGCTTCTAAACCTTAGTAAGAGTAGAAGATGCTCCTGACTGGACTACAGACTCAGAAGTGAACTTGCTAGTGGCTGGACACTCCGAGTGTGGGTACACATGTAAATGACCACTGCACCCCCCACCCCCAGGATGCGCTTCATGAGCAAGAGAACGCATGAGACCACTTTCCCGGGCTCCTTGCCTGGCCTGGGGTCCCTGAAAGAAACTAGGGGGAATCAGAGCATGAGGTTCAGGCGTCCTGGGTACCTGCCCCCGGCCCTCGTTCAGGGCCAGTCGCCTCACATTTCTGAACGCCAGTTCACATTTCTGAATGCCAGTTCCTCAGCTGTGAATTGCAGGGAGTGAACTCACTGGTCTCGAGGGCCCCTTCCGGATAGAATATTCTGTATCTTTGTGCAGTAGCAGCGGGAGGAAGAAAATAAAAGTCTGCATAGCCAGAGTAAAGTAATAAGAATTTTAAAACAAGCTATATACCTGCTGACTTTTTAATATACTATTTCTGGCCCGGAAAAAAAAATAACTGTATTATGCAAAATAAAACGCTCTTGAAAACTCCCATAACCTCTCCATGTGCTTTTCATTTCGCAGGTGTGGTGTATTTCATGCCGTGAAGGTTCTGTGTAATAGGGGCTCTGAAACCCAGTCACTGATAAGGCTCTATTTAGACCACCGGCTACCGGGAGCTGACATTTCCTGTATATCACTGGCTGGTTTTATGGCTCAGAACATTTGCATAGAGTCAAACAATTATCCCCAGGGGGGTGGATCATTTGCTCCTGCTTTTCCCTGCCTGAAGTTGGGAGTCTTCAAACTCCCCTTTTAGGATTCCTGTCCCTGACGGACGACTGAGGCCACCTACTCAGCAACAAGCCCCAGGGACCTGGGCCAATCCCACCAGCTGCTGGGACCTAGGGCCTTCTCTTCTGGAAACTCCCTGAAGGAATCTGGCTGCTTCCAACATCACGCCTGTTACTGGGAGCGCTTGTTCAACATCATGGCTGGACACCTCTCTCCAAGTTTCTGATTCCATGGGTCTGGGTGGGCTAGACCCACCACGGTAACTGCAATCCGAACAGATTCACAGCAATGCTGATGGTGCTGGTCCCAGAACCATACTTTGAGAACCACTCGACTTGAGAGCATATAGTAATGAGTTCCTGGTCGACTCTTAAGAAGAAGGGGTTCTGGAAGATGATCAACCTCTGCATAATGAATGAAGGACAAGGCAGTCAGAGTTCTCTGACGCTGAGCCTCCCCTTAAGAAGGAATCAGTATCTCCCAACTAGGTGTCCACCCCGCCTCCAGAGATGGGTGTTTTCCTGGTGGCCATTCTGGATATGGAGCCTGGGAGTCAGAGGAGGGTGACAGAGTCAATGACTCACTGCTCAGGCAAAGTCTGCAGTCTGCTCTGGGAAGGGGTCTTCTTCTGAGTCTCAAGAAAAAACTTCTTCCTGACATCCCACTGTTCCCTAAATACTTGGGCCAGCAGCCTCAGGATCACCTGGGAGCTCATTAGAAATGCAGAATCTTCGTCCCCTGCTCCAGGCTGCCGAGCCAGAATCTGCATTTTTAGCAAGACTCCCAGCAATTTGTAGGCACATGGAGGCACTTCCCTTAAGGGATGTAGGATGTGGAGAAACAGCTCCAGCACTGAGGAGAGGAGTTCAAGGTTGAATCTTCCTCTCAGGAGGACCTGAGCCTGAGTTGGAGTCTAACTTGGAGAGAAGTTGGGAGGGGGGACCTACACATACAGCAACACCCAGACACGTCCAAGGGTCCAGAACGATGGCAGCCTAGTTGTGTCCAGGCCTGAAAGTGTTAGTCACTCACTCGTGTCCGACTCTGCGACCCCATGGACTGTAACCTGCCAGGCTCCTCGGTCCATGGGATTCTCCAAGAAAGAATACTGGAATGGGTATGCCATCAATGCATGAATCGGGCTGGTATATGACAAGAGAGGGCTTCCCTGGCAGCTCAGACGGTAAAGCATCTGCCTGCAATGCAGGAGACCCGGGGTCGATCCCTGGGTCAGGAAGATCCTCTGGAGAAGGAAATGGCAACCCACTCCAGTATCCTTGCCTGGAAAATCCCATGGACAAGAGAGTGATGACACCTCTGACCTCCTGGAGGGCATCCTTTCTAAAGCCTTTCAGCCTTGAAACTTTCACTGTGCTCACCAAACGGAAGTCTTAGCAAGCTGGGCTCCACATGCAGAGCACCCAGGTTTTGCTCCCTGCCCTAAAGTAATAACCATATTGGTTAAAATGCATTGGCCACTTACAACATACCAGGACTGCCGTCATGATTCCCATTTTATACTTAAGAAAACTGAGGCCAAGGCCAACCTCGTCAGCCATCCTCCGATTATGCAGCCTATAAAGGAGAGAGCCCAGCTGTGAAGGCAGGCAGTGGAGCCAGAGAGGCACAACACAGCCTCCAGTGACAGCCATGCCTGCGGGTGCAAACGGCATCTCTCTCGGAGGCAGGTAGAAGCAGACTTTCCCAGAAGAAACCAGAGCTTGTCAGGTGGTCTTAAGACAAACATATACTTTACCACCCAAACGGGGATGTGTTGAGAATAGAAAGTGGAGCTATGCTGGGACAGCAGCTGTGAATCAGCATGTCCCCAGCCAACCAGGGGTCTTCGAGCACTCCTTGCAGGGCTCTCTGATGGGACTAAGGGCTTAGGATGGCCTGAGGACAGACAGACGCTCAGACGCCAAACGGGGAGAAAACAGGAGGTGGAAGGGCAGGTGAGTGGACCATGTGCGCGTGTGTGCTCAGTCGTGTCTGACACTTTGCAGCCCCGTGGACTGCAACCCACAAGGCTCCTCTGTCCGTGGAATTTTCCAGGCGAGAATACTGGAGGGGGTTGCCGTTTCCTTTTCTGAGGGATCTTCCCGACGCAGGGAACCAACCTCCATCGCCTGCATCAGCAGGCGGATTCTTCATCCACTGCGCCACCCGGGAAGGTGAGTAAACCCTTAGAACCAAGTCATCTAGTTGGTTGCGGGGCAGGGAGTGTCCTACCTTTCTGCCCATTTGTCTTTCATTATCCACAAGCTGCAGAAAAAGCTTGTTAATGTAGCCCTCCGCTCTTCTTACCAGCCCCCCGGTAGGTAGATAGAACCAGCCAAGAGGGAGGAGAGAGTACGAAGCAAGGTCCAACCTTGCCTTTCTCGCACATGGAGCTCGCTCTCATTGTTATCATCCTTGGGGGGTGGGGGGGGGTCACATCTTACAGGGGAACACTTAACCTAAAATCGAAATTCCCTCTTAGAGTCTCTACAGCAAGGCCCCCATCCAGGACTCGAAGGCAATAAACACTTTGATCATCTTCAAAGTGCCCTCACATCCCTATTTGGTTTTTGTCCTTCCAGCAACAGAGGAAACAGGTAGGTTACATTATCCCTGTTTTATACACGGGGCTCAGACATGACCAGGTAGGGCTAGTGGTAAATACCCGCCTCCAATGCAGGAGACAGAAGAGATGTTGGTTCGATTCCTGGTTGGGAAAGAGCCCCTGTAGGAGGGCTTGGCAACCCATTCTAGTATTCATGCCTGGAGAATCTCATGGACAGAGGAGCCTGGTGGGCTACGGTCCCTGGGGTTGCAAAGAGTCAGACACGACTGAAGCAACTTAGCACGCACGCAGGCATGACCAATGAAAGCAACCAATTCTGAAATGGAGGCAATCACTCCTGATGAAACGCAGAATTGATTGGGCTGAGTCTGTTAACTGGAAATCATCGCCGTGCCATTCCTTCAGGAACTCCCAGGGTGACCACTGGGTGGTTCCTCTTGAGTAAATAAAAGGAGTGAGGCGACGTCTTTGTGTCGTGTGGAGCTCGCCTGAGACAGCGGGTCCACTCACGGAAGCGGCCCTGAGCCGCACCCGGCCCCGCCTCACCTTTCTTCCCCTTGGGCTGCCAGCAGATGTCTGCCCCACAGCAGCCCAGCTCTCCAGATGGTACGGAGCATCTCATCGCCACTGTTAGGACGGGTGGTGCATTCCAAAAGCGGAGAATCAGTCACGGGAGATGCTGTCTCTTCTCTCCGAGGAGCCACCTACTGCCTGTGTTTAATACAAATGAGCCTCCCGCGATGGCGCCTCTGCCATCTGTGTCTGGGGGAAGGGCCAGCCGCTGCCAGCTTCCCAAACCTATGGAAGCCATCAGGAAGGGTGCCCTTGCCCTTGGCCCAACCCTGATGAAAAGACACGAGTTTCAAAAACTGAAACTCATAAGGCCGAGTACTGGCGAATACGTGGCACATTAGGACCTCAGAGTCCGCCCAGGACCCTTCAAACGGGAGCAGTCTTTTTGGACATTTGTACAACATTATCGAACAGAGTTGGAGATATCCATTTCCTGGGAGTCGGCAACTTCACCCTGAGGTATGCGCCCTGTATAAATGCACGCCAGTGCATACCAGGATACACAGACTAGAATGTTCACAGTAATGTTGTTCCTAATTACCACAAACTCGAAACAACCCACATGTACAATGAATAAATGAGTTGTGGTCACAGCGATCAATACCACTGCCGTCAGTGAAAATAAGTAAATATAATCTTGAGCAAAAAAATATGAAAGACAAAATACACATGGTATGATTCTATTTACACAACATTCAAAATCATCCAAATATCAAAAAAAAAAAAATCCAACTCTACATTGTCGTCTTTAGAGATGTGTTTGGGTGTGGTAAATATTAATGTAAGGCAAGATTATCATCAAAACTCAGTACAGTGTGGATAACGCTAAAGGTCGGAAGGAATCGTGAGGGGATGGAGGTTGGAGGGGGTTATATTTTGAGGGGCAGGTCATATTCTGTTTCTTCACCTGAGGGAAGTGACCACACAGGTGCTTGCTTCTGTATATGCACGCCTCCTGCATTTTCCTGTAGACAGACTAGACGTCATGTACCTATGTGCGTGCTAAGTCGCTTGAGTCGTATCTGACGCTGCAACCCTGTGGATCGTGGCCAACCCAGTTCCACTGTCCATGGGATTCTCCAGGCAAGAATACTAGACTGGGTTGCCATGCTCTCTTCCAGGGGATCCTCCCGACCCAGGGATGTATACTTCATACACATACACAAAAGAAAATGCTATTTAAAAATATATTTATCTCCCAGGCCTGATGACCACTGCCCCCTACTGGAGCCTTTGGGAAGTGCAGGTGCCCATGGGGCGTTTTTGGTGGGTGGAAGGAGGGGAGAGTACATCCTGAGAAACACTGGGCTGGGTGAAGCACAAGCTGGAATCAAGATTGCCGGGAGAAATATCAAAAACCTCAGACATGCAGAAAACACCATCCTTATGGCAGTAAGCGAAGAACTAAAGAGTCTCTTGATGAAAGTGAAAGAGGAGAGTGAAAAAGTTGGCTTAAAACTTCATATTCAGAAAACTAAAATCATGGTATCTGGTCCCATCACTTCATGGCAAATAGATGGGGAAACAATGGAAACAGTGACAGACATCATTTTCTTGGGCTCCAAAATCATTACAGATGGTGACTGCAGCCATGAAATTAAAAGACACTTGCTCCTTGGAAGAAAAGCTATGACCAACCTAGTGTGGTTAGTCCCTCAGTCATGTCCAACTCTTGTGACCCCATGGACCATAGCCTGCCAGGCTCCTCTGTTCATGGGATTCTCCCAACCTAGACATCATATTAAAAAGCAGAGACATTACTTTGCTAACAAAGGTCTAGTCAAAGCTATGGTTTTTCCACTGGTCATGTATGGATGTGAGAATGGACTATAAAGAAAGCTGAGCACCGAAGAATTAATGCTTTTGAACTGTGGTGTTGGAGAAGACTCCTGGGAGTCCCTTGGACTGCAAGGAGACTCAACCAGTCTATCCTAAAGGAAATCAGTCCTGAATATTCATTGGAAGGACTGATGCTGAAGCTGAAACTCCAATACTTTGGCCACCTGAAAAAGACCCTGATGCTGGGAAAGATTGAAGGCAGGAGGGGAAGGGGACGACAGAGGATGAGATGGCTGGATGGCATCACCGACTGGATGAACGTGAGTTTGAGTAATCTCCGGGAGTTGGTGATGGACAGGGAGGCCTGGTGTTGTGCAGTCCATGGTGTCGGAAGGAGTCAGACACAACTGAGCGACTGAACTGAACTGAGGAGGGGAGAGGGGCCTCCCAGGTAGCACCAGTGGTAAAGAGTCCATCTGCCAATGCAGGAGACAAAAAAGATGCGGTTTCCACCCCTGAGTAGGCTAGATCCCTTGGAGTAGGAAATGGCACCCGACTCCAACATTCTTGCCTGGAAAAATTCCACGGGCAGAGTAGCCTGGCAGGCTACAGTCCAAAGTGCCGCAGAGTGGGCCACAGCTGAGCACAGACATACACAGGCATACACAGGAGAGGAAAGGCACGGAAGACACCCAAGAGACGAAGCCACAGAAAAGTTGTACCCACCTCCTTTGGGGGATTTTTTTAAAGTTCTTACTCATGAGTTGTTAACCATTTTATTGACAAATCAGTTTATCCCCTTGACCTCTGTGGAGGTGGCAGATGACACCAAAGAAACCCTCCTAAATGCAGAGGAGTGTGTTCACTCACCCTCGACCCATTCCACCGGGTTCCCAAGGCTCAGAAGGCCAGAGAGGGGAAGGAAGGGAGGGTTCTGTCAGCCCTGGGCAGGGTCTGTGAGGATGGCTATAAATCCGGCCTTTCCTTTACAACAAACAGCAGCCCCAGAACCCAGCCTCTCCCTGCACTCTGGGAGCCCACAGATGCACACAGATATCAAAGCCTGGGAACTCTGGGCTGCTAAATGTAATACCTAGGGCAGGAGCCAGGCGTGGGCAGGAGAAATAAGCATGGACAGCATGAGTCTGTCTGAGAATTCGGCATGGAATTATACAAGACTAAGGACAAGAGCCAAGATGCTAGAACTCTCAGCTCTCAGATGGAGTCAAAAGTCCCATTCGGTCCCTTCACCCTAGGAGAGAGAGTTCTGATGATCCTTCTGAAAAGGAAAAACCAGAGCAGACATTTTCAGGGGCTTAAGACCTGCATGGGAGGAGCAAGAAGTGAGAAAGTGACAATGAGATGCAGTTCTATCCTTTAATATTTTGTGGAATAAATAGGACTATTGTGTAAATGGGGAGGAGGGCATGGCACCCCACTCCAGTACTCTCGCCTGGGAAATCCCATGGACAGAGAAGCCTGGAGGGCTGCAGTCCATGGGGTCACATAGAGTCGGACTCGACTGAAGCAACTTGGCGTTGCAGGCATGTTCATATTGCATAAATGGGACTTTCATTATTCAGGTTAAAGTGTGGCTCTCCTGTGTCTAATGTTAGTGACAACCCAATTGAATGAAACAGAAACTTGGAAGAGTCCTTGGATCTGTGCTTTTTAAATGATGTTTTGACTCTGAGCTTGTTTAAATTTGAAGATGTTTAGATTTCCCATCATCAAACAAAGGCCTCGCCACAGCTCCTAAAGGATCGTATCAAGGACTTCTGAAGCCATTTCTAATTCGTGGCCTTGAAACTGTTGCCCCCAACTATGATGACATCCCAAGCCCAAGGTTTCAGGAAGTTATTCTGATCCAAAACTGGCTACAAGAAACAGGATAAATACAACTCTCTGATTACTCACTAAATATTCATTAAGTGCTGATAAGACGACAGGTTTGGAGCTGGACACTGTAGCATGGAGCTTCCAGTCTGGTGGAGAAAGAGGGAGACACAGGGCGTATGACTTGAGGTAGTGATCCCTCTGATACAGGACGTGCGAGGCACTGTGGGAGCACAGAAGGGGCTTCTACCAGGCTTAGGGGGCAGGGAAGGCAGCCCAGAGGGACTGACGCCCACGCAGAGATGCAGAAGAGGAGCGGAAGCTGGCCTGGCCAATGGCAGAGGAGAGCAGAATTCTACGAGATGTACCAGCACGTGCAAAGGCCCACAGGTGGCAAAGGATGGTGCCAGGAAATGAGAAGGGGTGAAAAAATGAGGCTTTAGAGGCAGGAGGCCCTAGATCACAAGGGGCTTCAAAGACCACCCCTGGGAGCCGACTGTCGTTCTAGGCACATGGGAGACGTCTGTAGGGTCGTGAGCAGATTAGTTGGCCACTGTGTGAGGCTGGAGTAGAGGAAAATAAAACGAGTTTGGAGACCATCTCAGCATCCTGACATAAGATGAGGGTGAGCCAAGCCAGAAAATGAGGGCGGCATGGAGATTCATGCCGGGGCTGGAGAGAACTGATGTTCCTGGAACACAGAAAGGGAAGGAGCTGCGCCTCCTATGTAACTTCACTTCCCTGGTGAAAGGAAATGCTCCAAGACACAGAACATTCGTTTCTAATATGAGCGATCAATCATTTCCCTTTAAGTGAGATCGTGCCCCTACTGTTGTGTCAGGCAAGGACCAATGTTAGGGATTCTGTGATGTCAATACGATGCTCAGCAAGCCTGCCCGCTGGGTGCCATCCCAGCCTACAGGCGAGATCTCCAAGATCAGAGGGATCTGGGTTCAAATTCTGGCTCCACTCACTCTCTGTGTGGCCAGGGACAGGTCATTTAATCTCTCTAAGCTCATTCTCCTAATTATAAAGTGCCTTCTAATTATAATTAGTGCCTTCCTAATTATAAAGCCTTCTAGGTTCGTTGGGAAAATTAAGTCGAATAACCTATGTAAAGAGTCTAGCACGGTACCAGGCACAAAAGAGCTGTTCCATAAACAGCTGCTATGACTCTAACTGAGCTTCCCTGGTGGCTCAGAGGGTAAAAAAGTCCTCCTGCAATGTGGGAGACCTGGGTTCGATCCCTGGGTTGGGAAGATCCCTTTAGAAGGGCATGGCAACCCACTCCAGTATTCTTGCCTGGAGAATTCCATGGACAGAGGAGCCTGGCAGGCTACAGTCCCTGGGGTCACAGAGTCAGACAGTAACTGGGGTTGAGGGTGAACCCTTTGCCCTGCTTCCATAGTTCAGTCCTATGTAGCACAGCTGGTGAAACCCATGCAATCATTTGAATGTTGTTTCCGGAATTTTTCCTGTGGTTGCTGTGTAGGTAAAAGTCATTCTTTTGGGTCCCAAGTGCCCCGCTGACAACATAGCACAGTTCAAAAGAACATTGGTCAGACACTTATGAGCAAGGGACGCAGGGAGATGCCACAAGCATCTGTGTGGCCACCTGAAGATGGCGATGATGATGACATCTTGGAAATATAGATAACTCCTTCCTCTCGGATCCTATACCCAAGAAGATACACAAATGGGTCTGATGGCTTTGCTGAGTCTGCAGAAGGGTATCTACCAACAATGAGAAAACCAAGATCACGCAGCAAATTGCTCAAAACACTCCACACACAGAGCTCAAAACATTCTCTAGTGCCACGCTGCTGAGAGCTGGTCCAAATGCTGCTGCCTAGGCAGCCAAGCAGACAGTGATGGACTACGGACAAGGAAATAGGAAAACAGATCAAGAAAAGTGGCATAACCTTTGGGAGACTGAAAAGCCAAATGCGGCCAGAGTTGCATTTAGCGCCACATTAAACCAACACTTTATAGACCAGGAGTTGTATCTGATTTTCTCCTTGGCTTCACTATCCACTTCTTTAATTTTTTTTTTTTTTACTTTGCCAACAACAGGTCAAAACAGAATCATTCTCAAATGCTCCAACATTGAAGCAAATCAATCTTCAACTCAGCCCCATGGGCTTGAAACTGTATGGAGGATGGATATAATAACAGCAATGCAGTAGAAAAATATTTTGAGATTGTAACCAAGGCTCTCATGCTCTGCAAAACCTTCTACCCACCTCTCTCCCCCCAGGCAGGCTTTCGACATTTAACACTCAGTGCCTCGGGAAAGAGATGGCACAGCAGAAAATGCTGAGAAAAAGAAAAAGTCAATTCTTGATTTTGGGAGTTTCAGACATGAAACTCACAGCTGAGTTTAAGGCAGAAAAACATCTGCATTCCTAAAACTTTTGTTGTTTGCCATTGTTTAGCTGCGCAGTCATGTCCGAGTCTTTTGTGACCCCATGGACTGCAGCCCATCAGGCTCCTCTGTCCATGGGATTTCCCAGACAAGAATACTGGAGTGGGTTAACATTTCTTTCTCCAGGGGAATCTTCCAGACTCAGGGGTCAAATCCACATTTCCTGCATTGCAGGCAGATTCTTTACAGCTGAGCCACTGGGGAAGCTCCAGGGGAAAGCTAATGTCCTACTGGACTCCTACAGAAAATGTGTGCAAAGGGGAAGGGAAGATCATCAGACACTGGGCTGTGTTCCCACCTCATCTCCAGGCCAGTGCTGCTGCAAAGGATACGATAAAGACCCCATGGAGATTCCACCTGAAGACCTTTCTGCGGAGGCTTCATGGGGTGAGGCGCTGTGGGGCTAGTAGGCAGCCAGACTTGAGAGATCGTGTCCTTGCTCCAATGTGATATGGGCTGAGAAGAGCACAGACGCACCAAGTAAAAGGTAGATCTGGAGAGACCTTGCTTGTGAGAGGAGAAAGAAAAGCCTCTACCTTTGCTGACAAAAGCCCAGAGGGCTGTGGGACTGGAAAATGGGAGAAAGGAAGGAGGCAAGAGACAGCAACCAAGGAGACTTGGGAGGGAGATATACGCACACGTACAGCCGATTCACATCGTGGTACAGCGGAAATCAACACAGCACTGTAAAGCAATTATCCTCCAATTAAAAATAAATAATTTTTTTTAAAAAAAGAGAGACAACCACCTGTAACCAGATCACCTCTCCAGAGAGGCAAGAAAGCTAAGGCTCTGAATTGATTGAGATAAATTTCCACTATCTGACAATATGAATGGAGGCTAAAAAAAGAAAAAGAAATTAAGTTCAGGTATTAAGAAGTTTCCCTAGTGGCTCAGTGTAAAGAATCTGCCAAAGTAGGAGACACAGATTTGACCCCTGATCCGGGAAGATCCCTTAGAGATGAAAATGGCAACCCACTCCAGTATTCTTGCCTGGAGAACGCCATGGACAGAGGAGCCTGGCGGGCTATAGTCCATGGGGTCACAAAGAGTCAGACACAACTCAAGGACTGAAAACATACACACACACATTACAAAAAAATCATTTTACATTTTTGCATTAGTAATAGTGCATCCATGAAATTAAAAGACGCTTACTCCTTGGAAGGAAAGTTATGACCAACCTAGATAGCATATTGAAAAGCAGAGACATTACTTTGCCAACAAAGGTCCATCTAGTCAAGGCTATGGTTTTTCCAGTGGTCATGTATGGATGTGAGAGTTGGACTGTGAAGAAAGCTGAGCACCGAAGAACTGATGCTTTTGAACTGTGGTGTTGGAGAAGACTCTTGAGAGTCCCTTGGACTGCAAGGAGATCCAACCAGTCCATCCTAAAGGAGATCAGTCCTGGGTGTTCATTGGAAGGACTGATGCTGAGGCTGAAACTCGAATACTTTGGCCACCTCATGCGAAGAGTTGACTTATTGGAAAAGACCCTGATACTGGGAGGGACTGGGGGCAGGAGGAGAAGGTGACGACAGAGGATGAGATGGCTGGATGGCATCATGGACTCGATGGACGTGAGTCTGAGTGATGGACAGGGAGGCCTGACGTGCTGCAATTCATGGGGTCGCAAAGAGTCAGACACGACTGAGCTACTGAAGTGAACTGAACTGAATAGTGAGCACTGCAGCCCCTGCTCTGTAAATCACTTACTATGTCCCAGTCATTGAGGCCGGCACCTGGTGTCAGGCACTTTATAAAAGTTGTGTCACTTGTTCCTCGCAGTGATACTCTAAAGGGCATATTATTCTCTCACTTCTACAAATTAAAAAACCAAAGCAGAGAGCTGAGTACCTGGCCCCAAACCTCGTGGTTTTTAAGAGGTATATGCACGATTTCACCCAGGTCTTTCTCTCCCCTGGGACACAGCCAAGGGGATTTCACATGAACAACAGATCTGCAACAGCTATAAGCAGTGGAGGGTGGGCGATGGAGGTGTTGAAATTTAATATCACACGGGAAGGCACAGCGGCCAGGCTGTACTGACTGCCGTCACTCACATAAACGGGCTCACTGCCCCGAGGACGGGCACCACGCGATCACACCATCCATGACGCATGCTCTCTTCCGGAACTGGGGCAGGGGTGGGGGAAGTTGGGGGGGTGTTCCATACTTCCTCACTCCCATCAGCACATAAACACAGGGGCTCCGCCTCCTGAGGATCCAGCAAGTGCCCTGGCTCAGGTTCCAGGAAGGACAGACCCAACAGACATTTTGCTTGTGTTTGAAGAGATAGCGCTAATCCCTGTTCACCATGCATTTAGGATGATTTATCATTTGCTCAGTGGGCTGATGGCTTCCTATGCTCTTTGATTTCAGGCCTCTCATCCTGCCTGGTGGAACTGATGAGGACAAGGCAGCAGAATCCTTACAGAGAGAGGGATGGAGTTATTTCAAACTTGCGAATAAATAATCCTTTAAGTAACAGATTTGAGCTACAAGGAGAATTTTGCCCTAAACACTTATACACAATCATGACTTCCGTAATGTACACCCTTGCCTCACCAAATATTCCAGTTAGGAAGTGGTTTCCCTCACACTGGGATGTTTGAGGGCCATCTGAAGGTTGCGATTCAGACCGCCTGAATTCAGTGTTTAATTGTCATTATATTTAACAGTAAATCCCTGATCTTCCAAATTAAATCCTCCCTTCTAAATCCTAAAACCAACATCTCAATCCTTTTTCTTTTTCTCCATTCCCTACCCCTTGAAACACATATTATGGTGATTCTTCCTCCCCAGTAATCCCCAGAAGGGTCCCTTCCCTGCTCCCTAGTTAAACCCTGCGTTCAAGTGTGAATCTCCCCCTGTAACAATCTGGCCCCATAGGCACATCTCCCTCAGCTTTCCTCCTTCTGCTTTACTCTCCTTTAACTTTTCAATGGGGCCCATTTTACCTTCCTCTCATGTTCAGACTTTTCAGTCATGTCCGATGCTTTGCGACCCCATGAACTGTAGCCCACTAGGCTCCCCTGTCCATGGAGTTCTCCAGGCAAGAATATTGGAGTGGGTTGCCATGCCCTCCTCCAGGGGGTCTTCCCAACCGAGGGATCGAACCCACGACTCTTATGTCTCCTTGCATTGGCAGGCAGGTTCCTTACCACTAGCATCATCTGCCTCTAGAACTGCCAAAAACCCAAGTAAGCAACCTGTTTCTTCCTGTTTCTCATCAAAAAAGCAAAAGACAAATGCTTGGCCATATGCTCCTTCTGGATTGAATTTAATACGCTGATTCACCTATTGAAGGACTCTACTTCCACCTACCCTGGACTGTGGACTCGATGATGGTAAAGGAGATAAATAACCCTCCACGATTCATGACATCAATAAAACCAGAAATGTTTACTGAGCTCTTGCTTTGCACCATACTCAGTGCATGAGGCCAGGATCAACAGTGGATTTCCATAACTTTTCGTGGCCATCTGCACACACTTACATACCCAGGAAGCGCGGTCAGGGCAGGGCTAGGCCCACAAGCCCCCAGATGACCCTACATTCTGCCTGAATATAGACAGTCTGAACTGCAGCCTTCAGAGAGCCATCAAATAACCCAGAGTAAGGGAAAAGTCTATTAGTTGCACAGTAGCCCGCCAGTAGCTCCTCTGTCCATGGGATTCTCCAGGCAAGAATACTGGAGTGGTTGGCCCTTCCCTTCTCCAGGGGATCTTCCCAACCCAGGGATGGAACCCAGGTCTCCTGCATTGCAGGTAGAGTCTGTACCATCTGAGCCACCAGGGAAGCCTAGTATAAGGGAAAGTTAAGGCACTTCAGTCGTGTCCGACTCTCTGCGACCCCATAGACAGCAGCCCACCAGGCTGCCCCGTCCCTGGGATTCTCCAGGCAAAAAGACTAGAGTGGGTTGCCATTTCCTTCTCCAATGCATGGAAGTGAAAAGTGAAAGTGAAGTCACTCAGTCGTGTCCAACCCTCAGCGACCCCATGGACTGAGCCCACCAGGCTCCTCCGTCCATGGGATTTTCCAGGCAAGAGTACTGGAGTGGGGTGCCATTGCCTTCTCTGAGTATAAGGGAAACCACTCCCCAATTGTAATACTGATCTTGGTAGAAAAGGGTGCACATTACAGAAGCCAATGGCTGTTTATAAACAATTCTGGTAAAGGATATAAAAATAATAAAATACAAGCTCGAAAGTAATGTGCCAAAGATAAGAATGTTCACAACAGCACACAAATACTGACTCCAGCTCTTAGCTCAGGAAGATCATCTTCTTCACCCTTTTTACTTACATCTTGGCAGTTATTCACAATACGTTGTAACTGACAGATAACTTACTCATTTCCCCCATTCGGCAAGTTCTTTAAAAGCAGCAACTGCTTGATTCACCGTTGAGTCCAGAATATCTGGCACAGAGCTTTGTACCTGGCAACAAGTGTGTGCTCAATGAATATTTCTGGAATGAATGAATGAACAGGTGAAGTGCTGTGAGAACAAGTGAGGTGGACCAGGAAAGCCTTCACGGAAAAGGTAAGCCCTCTGCAAAGGTTTGAGATGTGAAAGCTCTTTGGGAAGTTGTGAAACAGCAAGGAAATAAACACACTGGAGCACTGGGCTTGTCAGAGACAGAAAATCAGGCTGGACCGGCAGGTGGGGCTGGGTGGGAAAGGCTTCATATGATGGGAGGTTGGACGTATTCCTGTGCAATGAGCACACTGCTGGTCCCTCTTCCTGGAGTCGCCCAGCCCCCTTAAGCTACTCCTCTCTTCCTGGCAAACATATTAACATATGGCCACACTTCATTAAGGAGAAGAGAGTGGGATGGGAATAAAATTTTCCTAAGGCTCACTCAACAAAAACAAAACTCAATTTTAAAAATGAGCAAAGGACTTGAACAGCCATTTCTGCAAAGAAGACACACAAATGGCCAATAAACACATGAATAGACACTCAGTGTCACTAATCATTAGGAAACTGCATATCAAAAACCGAAATGAGGTGATACTTCACACTCATTAGGATGACTATTATTTTAAAAAACACACACCCACACACAAAGAAAATAACAAGCGTTGATAAAGATGCGGGGAAACGAACCCTTGTGCCGTGCTGGTGGGGATGGTGTAGCCACTGCGGAAAATAGTATGCCGCTGCTAAGTCTCTTCAGTCACGTCCAGCTCTGCAACCCTAGGACTGTAGCCCATGAGGCTCATCTGCACATGGGATTCTGCAGGCAAGAATACTGAACTAGGTCGCCACGCCCTCCTCCAGGGGATCTTCCCGCCCCGGGGATCGAACCCAAATGTTTTTTGTCTCCTTCATTGGCGGGCCGGTTCTTCACCACTAGCGCCACCTGGGAAGCCCTTGAAAACAGTACCGCGGATCGTTAAAAATTTAAACATAGCATTACCTACCATATGTAGGTAGTATAATTCCAACACATCTACTTCTGGGTACACATCCAAAAGAACTGAAAGCATGAACAGATTTTTGTATACCGATAGCCTTAGCATTATTCACAGTAGCTGAAAGTAGAAACAACCCAAGTATCCATCAACAAATGAATGAATAAGCAAAATGGGGTATATACATGCAGTGGAATACTATCCAACCTTAAAAAAGGAAGGACATTCTAACAGAGGCTACAACATAGATAAACCTTGAAAATAGTAAGTGCAATGAGTCAGGCCCAAAAGGACAAATATTATATAATTCCATTTATAGGAGTTACCTACAATGGTCAAATTCATAAAGGCAGAATCTGGAAGCCACCAAGGTCGGGGCAAGACAGATGGACAGTTACTTTTAATGGGTGCAGAGTTCTAATAAGAGATTATGAAAACGTTCTGGAGCTGGTTGGTGATGAGGCTTACACAGCAATATGGATGTACTTACCACTGTTGAACAAGCACTTAAAATGGTCAAAATGTTAAATATTTTGTATTTATTTTTTAAATGAAGTGTAGTTGAGTTAGCATTGTGTTCATTTCAGGTGTAGAGCAAAGTGATTCAGTTACGCACATATGTATGTATGTGTATGTATACTCTTTCACAGATCCTTAAAATGATAAATTTTGTTATGTATATTTTGCTACAATTAAAAACTTAAAATTAAAAATTTCCTAAGGCCTTGTTTTCTTCACCACAGTGGATTTGAAGGCCGGCGGAGTATCCCACGGCTGCCAAATCGGCTCATTTCTCCCCCAGTTAAAGAACTGGTCCACCTTGTCTTGGGTACTCCCCTTTGACCCACTAAACCCCTTCGCCGCTTTCGAACGCTTGAAGACTGAGTCTTTTTCCACAGAACATTTCAATCCTCTCTCCGCCCTGAAAGTCTTCCCCAGAGTTCACTGGGCTCCGAGAGGAAAGCATGGTGTCTCTCAATGTTAGACTGACCAGGTCGTCACTAAAAGTTTTTGACTAAATTTGTTAAACTATTTTAATTGAAGTACAGTTGCTTCACAGTGCTGTGTTAATTTCTGCTTTGCAGAAAAGTGCTTCAGTTATACGTGTTCTTTTCTCACACTCTTTTCGTTACAGTTTATCATAGGATATTGAACAGCGTTCCCCATGCTCTACAGTAGGACGCTATTGCTTACCCACACTATATAATAGCTCACATCTGCTAACTCCAGCTTCCCACTTGGCAACCACAAACCTATTCTCTATGCCCCTGAGTCTCTTTCTGTTTCCCGTTTAAGGAAAAGTTTCCTGGATAAGTTCATTGGTATCCTATTTTAGATAGTGGTATCATAAGGTATTTGTCTGTCTCTTTCTGACTTACTTCACTTAGAAAGATAATCTCTAGTTGCATCCATGTTGCTGCAAATGGCCTTAGTTCATTCTTTTTTATGGCTGAGTAGCGTTTCACTATATATACGTGCTATATCTTCTCTATCCACTCATCTGTCGATCAGCATTTAGGCTGTTTCCGTGTCTTGGCTATTCTGAATAGTGCTTGGGTACTCCCCTTTGACCCACTGAACATAGGGGTGCATGTATCTTTTTAAAATCAGAGTTTTGTCTGGATATATGCCCAGGAGTGGGATTTCTGGATTACTTGGCATTCTAATTTTAGTTTGCTGAGGAACCTCTGTACTATTTTCCATAGTGGCTGCAGCAATTTACATTCCCACCAACAGGGTAGGAGGTTCCCTTGTCTCCACAACCTCTCCAGCGTCGGGTTACCTAAATCATCCCATCCACCTAAGATGCTAAGTCTTCGCCCTTGTCTATCAGCAGCCCATGAGTAAGTGCCCTTCCTGTAGGTGAGCACGTTGTGAATCTTTTTAAGGAAGCGTCCTACGATACTGTGAGAGGAAGAAAGGTCTGCCCTTGTCTTCAAGAGGTGCCAGGTCTGTCCAGCTCTCTCTGAGAGGTTCTTGCGGGAGAGACAAGATGGTGGTAGGAGCAGGTCAGAGGCACAGAGCAATGTCCCTGGAGATCTGGGCACAGCTCTTCCGGCTCCTTACCGTGAATATAGATGATCATTTGAAACATTAACTAAAGCTAGCCAGCATTTCCAGTACTGAGTGGCCATACTTCCAGACACTCAGGCAGATGAGAATTCTGTTTTCGTTTCCTCAGGGAAGCACTGACACAAAAGAAAATGAGAGCAATAGTCTGAGAGAAAAGGCTTTGAGTTTCAAAAGCCCACGACTTGGGGCATAAACAAAAGATTTGGAATAAAATGTGATCGTCAGAATCAGTTTTTCCTGAGAGTTCAGTTCAGTTCAGTCACTCAGTGGTGTCCAACTCTTTGCAACCCCATGAACCACAGCATGCCAGACCTCCTTGTCCATCACCAACTCCTGGAGTTTACCCAAACGCATGTCCATTGAGTTGGTGATGCCATCCAACTGTCTCATCCTCTGTCGTCCCCTTCTCCTCCTGCCCTCAATCTTTCCCAGCATCAGGGTCTTTTCAAATGAGTCAGCTCTTCACATCAGGTGGCCAAAGTATTGGAGCTTCAGCTTCAACAAGAGAGCTGAATAAAGTTTTCCCCAGCTGGGGAAAGGGGGAAAAGAGTCAGGGATGAGAAACCTCTGACCCACTGCAAGGGCTCTGTCCCCCGTCCCAGCCCAAATAAATCCAGGCTTGCTATCCCAAGAGAACCCCAGGGTCCTGCCTCATGTTAGAAGACCCCAAAGATCTAGTAAGACCACTGACTCCCCACAGCCTGCAGCTCAGGAGCAGTAGAGGAGACTCGCTGGGTGAGTAAAAGGTAGGAGGTCTCTGTCAGCTTTCTGAGTTTCCTGTGGCCTCAGAATAGCCTGGGAAGGCCTGCAAGCAGCTAAGAGTCAGACCCAGAAAGGACAGGGTAGAATCAGAAGCCCCAGGAGTGATCTAGTTGAACAAATGACATCACCAAGTTAGAAAGATGATGCCCTAGCAAGGGTGTGGGCAGAGGACAGCCCAAAATGAGATGCCTGCCCTTCACTCCTGTGACCTGACACAAAGCCCCTCCCCACACCACCCAAAATAAGTCCTGTGAAATGGAGTATTTCCTGTCATATCAATAAACAAGGATGTCATGGCCATCAGCTATTCCAGCCCTCCAAATATAAATTTCTGGTTCCTCTGCCTTTTCTAAATTCAGCTTGAACACCTGGAAGTTAACAGTTCACATACTGTTGAAGCCTGGCTTGGAGAATTTTGAGCGTTACTTAACTAGCATGTGAGATGAGTTCAATTATGCAGTAGTTTGAGCATTCTTTGGCATTGCCTTTCTTTGGGATTGGAATGAAAACTGACATTTTCCAGTCCTGTGGCCACTGCTGAGTTTTCCAAATGTGCTGGCATATTGAGTGCAACACTTCCACAGCATCATTTTTTAGGATTTGAAATAGCTCAACTGGAACTCCATCACCTCCACTAGCTTTGTTCGTAGTGATGCTTCATAATGTCCGCTTGACTTTGCATTCCAGGATGTCTGGCTCTAGGTGAGTGATCACACCATTGTGATTATCTGGGTCGTGAAGATCTTTTTTGTACAGTTCTTCTGTGTATTCTTGCCCCTTCTTCTTAATATCTTCTGCTTCTGTTAGGTCCATACCATTTCTGTCCTTTATCGAGCCCATCTTTGCATGAAATGTTCCCTTGGTATCTCTAATTTTCTTGAAGAGATCTCTAGTCTTTCCCATTCTGTTGTTTTCCTCTATTTCTTTGCATTGATCACTGAGGAAGGCTTTCTTATCTCTCCTTGCTATTCTTTGGAACTCTGCATTCAGATACTTATATCTTTCCTTTTCTCTTTGCCTTTCACTTCTCTTTTTTTTCACAGCTATTTGTAAGGCCTCCTCAGACAACCATTTTGCCTTTTTGCATTTCTTTTTCTTGGGGAAGGTCTTGATCACTGCCTTCTGATCATCACAGAGGTACAATGTCATGAACCTCCGTCCACAGTTCTTCAGGCACTCTGTCTATCAGATCTAATCCCTTGAAACTATTTACCACTTCCACTGTATAATAGTAAGGGATTTGATTTAGGTCATACCTGAATGGTCTAGTGGTTTTCCCTACTTTCTTCTGAAAGTAGAAATTTAAGTCTGAATTTGGCAATAAGGAGTTCATGATCTGAGCCACAGTCAGCTCCTGGTCTTGTTTTTGCTGACTGTATAGATCTTCTCCATCTTTGGTTGCAAAGAATATAATCAATCTGACTTTGGTATTGACCATCTGGTGATCTCCATGTGTAGAGTCTTCTCTTGTGTTGTTGGAAGAAGGTGTTTGCACCAGCACATTCTCTTGGCAAAACTCTGTTAGCCTTTGACCTGCTTCGTTTTGCAAGGCCAAATTTGCCTATTACTCCAGGTATCTCTTGACTTCCTACTTTCACATTCTAGTCCCCTATAATGAAAAGGACATCTTTTGGGGAGTGTTAATTCTAAAAGGTCTTGTAAGTCTTCATGGAACTGTTCAGCTTCAGCTTCTTCAGCATTACTGGTTGGGGCATAGACTTGGATTACTGTGATATTGAATGGTTTGCCTTGGAAATGAACAGAGATCATTCTGTCGTTTTTGAGATTGCATCCAAGTACTGCATTTCAGACTCTTTTGTTGATTATGATGCCTACTCCATTTCTCCTAAGGGATTCTTGCCCACAGTAGTAGATACAATGGTCATCTGAGTTAAATTCACCCATTCCAGTCCATTTTAATTCACTGATTCCTAAAATGTCAATGTTCATTGCCATCTCTTGCCATCTCCTGTTTGACCACTTCCAATTTGCCTTAATTCATGGACCTAACATTCCAGGTTCTTATGCAACACTGTTCTTTACAGCATCGGACTTGACTTCCATCACAAGTCACATCCACAACTGGGTGCTGTTTTCGCTTTGACTCCATCTCTTCATTCTTTCTGGAGTTATTTCTCCACTGATCTCCAGTAGCATATTGAGCACCTACCGACCTGAGGAGTTCATCTTTTGGTGTCCTATATTTTTGCCTTTACATGCTGTTCATGGGGTTCTCAAGGCAAGAATACTGAAGCGGTCTCCAGTAGACCATGTTTTCTCAGAACTCTCCATCATGACCCATCTATCTTGGGTGGCCCTATACGGCATGGCTCATAGTCTCATTGAGTTACATAAGGCTGTGGTTCCTGTGATCAGACTGGTTTGTTTTCTGTTATTGTGGCTTTCATTCTGTCTGCCCTCTGATGGAGAAGGATAAGAGGCTTATGGAAGCTTCCTGATGGGAGAGACTGACTGAGGGGGAAACTGGGTCTTGTTTTGATGGGCAGAGCCATGCTCAGTAAATCTTTAATCCAATTTTCTGTTGATGGGTGGGGCTGTGTTCTCTCCCAACTAAGATCATGGCATCTGGTCCCATCACTTCATGGCAAATAGATGGGGAAACAGTGGAAACAGTGACAGACTTTATTTTGGGGGGCTCCAAAATCACTGCAGATGGTGACTGCAGCCATGAAATTAAAAGATGCTTGCTCCTTGGAAGAAAAGCTATGACCAACCCAGATAGCATAGTAAAAAGCAGAGACATTACTTTACCAACAAAGGTCCATCTAGTCAAAGCTATGTTTTTTCCAATAATTGTGTATGGATGTGAAAGTTGGACTATAAAGAAAGCTGAGCGCCGAAGAATTGATGCTTTTGAACTGCAGCGTAGGAGAAGACTCTTGAGAGCCCCATCCTAAAGGAAATCAGTCCTGAATACTCATTGGAAAGACTAATGCTGAAGCTGAAACTCCAATACTATGGCCACCTGATGTGAAGAACTGACTCATCTGAAAAGACCCTGATACTGGGAAAGATTGAAGATGGGAGAAGAAGGGGATGACAGAGGATGAGATGGTTGGATGTCATCACCAACTCAATGCACATGAGCCTGAGTAAACTCCAGAAGTTGGTGATGGACAGGAAGGTCTGGCGTGCTGCAGTCCATGGGGTCACAAAGAGTTGGACACAACTGAGTGACTGAACTGAACTGAATAAAGTTAATGGTGACCTCCTTCAAAAGGTCCCATGCAGGCACTGCCCTACTCAATGTCCCAGACTGTGTAGTAGGCCACTGTCAACCCAAGCCTTCGCTGGAGACTCCTGGACACTCAGAGCAAGTCTGGGTCAGTCTCTTGTGCAGTCACTGCTCCTTTATCCTGGGTCCTGGTGGGCACAAGATTCTGTTTTTGCCCTCCAAGGGTCTGTTTCCCCAGTCCTGTGTAAGTTCTGTCAGCTTTATGCTGGGGTCAGTGGCGACCTCCTCCAAGAGAGCTTATGCCACTCCCGGGTCTGCTGCACCCAGAGCCCCTGTTCTTCGGCAAGCCACTGCTGACCTGTGCCTTCACAGGAGACACTCAGACACAGTTCTGTCTCCGTCTCTGTGGGGTCTCTGGGTCCTGGTGCCCACAAGGTTTGTTTGAGCCCTCTGAGCATCTCTGGTGGGTAAGGGGTTTGATTCTGAACGCTACTGTCTTGCTGGGGCTTCTCCTTTGCCCTTGGAGGTGGTGTATCTTTTTTGGTGGGATCCAACATTCTCCTGTCAATGGTTGTTCATCAGCAAGTTGTAGTTCTAGAGTTGTGGCGTAAGATGGCAGAGTAGAAGGACGTGCGCTCATCTTCTCCTGTGAGAACTCCAAAACTACAACTCGCTGCTGGTTTTCCCTCATTAACAATAATCTGCTGGTGTTCTGACTACGCTACGCTACGCTAAGTCACTTTAGTCATGTCCGACTCTGTGCAACCCCATAGACGGCAGCCCACCAGGTTCCCCAGTCCCTGGGATTCTCCAGGCAAGAACACTGGAGTGGGTTACCATTTCCTTCTCCAGTGCATGAAAGTGAAATGTGAAAGTGAAGTCGCTCAGTCGTGTCCAACCCTCAGCCACCCCATGGATTGCAGCCTACCAGGCTCCTCCGTCCATGGGATTTTCCAGGCAAGAGTACTGGAGTGGGGTGCCATTGCCTTCTCCGGGTGTTCTGACTACCTGCCCGTTATTGCAAGCTTCTGTATAACCCACCCCACCCCCACAAGCTCCCCCGCGCCCACCCCTCTCCAGAACAGTTCCCTCGGTGTCACTTGAAATGCTGTCTCCCAGGCTTGAAGTCCTAAAATTTCCCACCAAATAAAATATAACTCTCAACTTTTAGGCTTTGGCTATTTTTTTAAGTCAACAGTCCCTTCCAGGAAAGGGAGAGGAGGCTCAGGATTGATTCCAATTAAGGGTCTACCTGTTGCTGGGCTAAAGATACAAACCAGAAGGTCTGCCCTGACAAAGGAAACAAAATATGCCAGATTTCTTAAAAACGTGAGTCTGAGGTCTGTGATTGTAGCTGCTACTTATTAGTGTGTTTGTTACTTGTTCATTAATATCCAGTAGAGTCAGATTTTACTTGAGGGTTAAGTTCCAAAGTGGCCAATGAAGTGAAAATCAAATGTATTCACAAGCGCCCTTGAAAATTTTCTTGATTTACTCCTAACAATACAGTACTATGTCATTATTCAGTATATTCAAAGCAGCCAGCTTTTCTTGCAGCTTTGAGACAGATTGCTGGTTTGTATTTTCCAACCAAGCACCAAATATAGTAACTGGCTTTTGTTTAGAAGTATGTTGTGCCCAAAAAAATTTTTAAGTAGGTGTTTTATTCTCAAAAGCTCAAATCACACACATGTTATGATTCGATCATACAAGAGAACAAAGGGAAAGACGGAGCCAAGACCGTCCCTTCATAATTCAGGCTGTGCTCATGAGGGCAGCAGCAGGAGACTGTCACCCATAACTTAACTTTGTCACTTTCTGCTCCTCGAAGAACATAACACAGAAGTCACAAGTCCTCGCCATGCACATTTTGTGGTCTGTTTTACCTTCAAAGCTAACTTACTTAGTGGTGGGACCTGAGCGAGAAGAACATTCTAGAAACTCTCTGTCAGTGACAACTTCACCCCAACCTTGAGGCAAGACTTGGTATTTCTTCACATTCACCAAAAGACCCTCCCACTCCAAAGCATTAGTCAAATATGTTTTCCGGAAGGTTCTGCAAGTGACTCACAGAGGGTTTATATCCTGCAGTGCACAGCTTCGTGCCGAAAGTCCCCACCAAGCATTCTTCTCAGGCTTCCCTCCCCATCTTATAGCTGCTGGGTCTCCTTTCTCTCACCACCATCCTCCCCCCACCAGGATTCTGCCTTCCGAGCCCCCTGCCTCCTTCCCCTCCCCCTGTTCCTCTGTCTCTCCAGTTTTTGTATACACATTTCATCCATTCCAACTTACTTCCTCTCAGTCATCAACCCATTCAGCGAAAAATTTCCTCCACCTGCCTGAATCCACTCTCTTAAAAGGTAAAGGATGAACAACAAGGTCTGTTGTATTCAGTGTCCCTTGACTAAACCATAATGGAAAAGAACATTTTAAAAAAGAATATATGTGTGACTGAATCACTTTGCTATACAGCAGAAATTAATACAACACTGCAAATTAACTCTACTTCAATTTTTAAAAAAGGTAAAAGATGATATATAACCATTCCCCCAACCCCCGCATTACATGTCCATTCCACATTTGCTAGTTATGAATACAACCTGGATTTAGCTCACTACCTTATCAGCTACCACTTCTTAATGAACTAAAAATGCCAGATACTTGATATGCATTATCCCAGCAGAGAAGGCAATGGCAACCCACTCCGGTGCTCTTGCCCGGAAAATCCCATGGACAGAGGAGCCTGGTAGGCTGCAGTCCATGGGGTCGCTAAGAGTCAGACATGACTGAGCGACTTCACTTTCACTTTTCACTTTCATGCCTTGGAGAAGGAAATGGCAACCCACTCCAGTGTTCTTGCCTGGAGAATCCCAGGGACGGGGGAGCCTGGTGGGCTGCCGTCTATGGGGTTGCACAGAGTCGGACACGACTGAAGCGACTTAGCAGCAGCAGCAATGACTTCCTAACAGTAACTCTGGGAATGTGATCCAAGTCACAGATGTGGGAACTAAGGGTCCTCGAGGGGCAAGTCATATTCCCAAAGTCATGGAGCTCAGCCTCAAGCCCCTAGTTTTATTCACTGCACTAACCTGCCTTCAGCCCAAGGAGAGTAAAACTTCTTTATCACCTGCACTTCCCTTTCATATCACAGTTGTTCAGGCAGTCAGACTTTCAGGCGAGCATCCTAGAGTGGCTGTCAACTCAGGGTCCAGCCTCATCCCCCAGATCATGGTGCCCAAGAAAAGAATGATAACAAAACCAGTTGGCTAGTTGATCTAACCTCTTCTCCCGACCTTCCCCTTAGGAGAGGCCATGTGACACATTTCTGACCAATGACATGTGATGGAGGTCTTTGGGTGGGGTTTCTGGGGGACCTCTTCAAAAGGAACAGACCAGCTGACCTCTCCCTCTCCCAGCCTGAAACCTAGATGCCACGTCTGGAGGTGCAGCAGCCGTCTTGTGCTCACATAGACAAAAGGCGCCGCTAAGATGATGCGGTGGGAAGACTTTAAGAACCCCGACAACGTGGTTTGGGCTGTGGATCGCCTAGCCTGGTCAGCGTTTTATGGGAGAAACATGAACTCCTTATTTGCTGAAGCCACTGTTAAAGAGGTTTTTTGTACCTTGCAGTCAAATGCATTCGTAACTAATCCAGTCACTACCTGTGATGCTTGACAGTTAACAAGCAGTCTCTTTTCTCCCATAGGACACACCTGAATAACACACACTAACCACGGTCTGACCACTGGTCTGCCGCACTCAAGCATACCCCAGGAGATTCCTCCTCTGATTTAAAACCATCAGAACTGTCCTACTTGGGACCATCAGGCCAAACTCATTTTGCAAACACCACATCTAAATGAATCAAAGTTATACAGGCTCTGCCTTCATGGAGTATGGAATTAAAAGGATTAAAAGAATCATATGCTCATGGGGAAAGTTCTTTTCATATTTCCATAAATTTTGTTTCTAATGGCCTGCTCCCCCTGGGTAGATGGTGTCTCTTGCTGGTCTCAGGAGGGCTCCTGATGCACTGTGAGTTCTGAATAGCAGAGTTAAGGTCGGAAAGGGAAATTCTGCTGTGTCATTTTCAAAACCACTAAGTGGGTTCCCTAATGACTCTGGGCTAGGAGTTTTGAACATCTGAAAACCAAAGGAGACACCAAGTCTGCCGAAAAGAACCCAGCAGGTTGGCCGCTTGGCAGCCACTGTGCGCCTTGCATTGAATGTCACTTAATAACCATGACGCCAGCGAGTGGTGGACTTTGCTGTATTCATGCTGGCATCGAAGGGCATTGAAGAGCCCTTGGGCTTTCTGGGCACCACTGCCGCTCAGAAACCAAGCTCAGACATCTCAGGACAGGCTGCACCACACTGAGGCTTATACATTCCAAAAATTTAGACATTAACCCCTATTTACAACATTTGTTCACAGCATACGGCCGAGAACCTTTTTAGTAAATCACTTGAGATAAGCTGTCTGGCCCCAAATAAAAGATGTTTGCCAATTTCTTGGTAAGGCAGAAGAAGAGCTCTTTATCAAAAGCATATTAGCATATTTTGCCTCATTAATAACTATACTGCAGCATTAATTTGCCTAATTATCGCATTTGGAATTCAACATGGTATCTAATTAATTCAAAACTCAAAAAACAAATCCAGAATTATAAAGCACGCCGACAGTCTGGTGCTTTTGTAGTCCTTCTTTCCTGTGTGTGTGTGTGTGTGAGTGTGTGCGTGCCCATGTGTTTACTCACTGAAATTCTTTATTCCATGTAATGAAAATTCACTATTTTAATAAAATGTTTTTTTCCTAATGAGGTGATTCTCTGCTAAGCTTAGCAGCTTTGTTTTCTAAGTTACCTTCAGCTCTCTTGCTCTTATATATATATTATATATATTTGCTTTCTTCTTCATAAGCCTCTCTTAAGGTTTTCAAAAATATATACTTCAAGAGCAAAAAGATCGGGACTTTTTGGTTTAAGGAACTGTGTCAATGCCTTTCTTTACCCGTCAGTGCGTTTAGCACTAAGTAAACTAACAGTATTTGTCCGCATTTTCTCCTCCATGGAAAGCCCTCCTAACCAGATTCCAGGAGTCCAGAGTAAACATCAGTCAACACAAATCAAAAATAAAAATCAGAGCCTATCAGCGGAAGCTTCCTGACAGGTTTGAGTTTGTTAAAAATAAAACTGCACACAACTTTAGCTCAGGGCTCAAAACAACAGCTTTAGACTCAACAATAATGTTCTCTCCATTCACCCGTGGTCTTCTTACTTCCCACAAGAATATCTGATTGTAACAATAGACCATATGCTGCCATTGTAGTAGAAAGATACAGAAAAGAGTTAGATCTACATGACATTATAGGGGGGAAAAATAGTTGTTTAAGTAAATGCTTTCTCCACTATGCTGGCTTCGAGGCTATTTTTAGAGCAGAGTTAAAGTCGTGGCTAAGAACAGTCAGGTCAGGTCAATGCACTAGGGAAATTCAGATTTTACAAGGTGCTGGTAACCACCCAATGGGAAATGCAACTCTGGCAATCTAAGCTTTAAAACGTGGAGCCTGCCTTCTTCAGGTAATTCATTCTAGCTCAAAGAGCAGATATTTATAGATTACAAGGCCTCTCCTGCTATAGGTCAGATTCCCACCAACAATAGTCTACTTCACTTGGCAGATAATTGCCTATACGAATGCATATTTCAAATACTCCTAGATGAAAAGAAAAGTCTAGAGTTTTTGTTTCTGCAGTAGCATCCTTGGGACTAAAAATAATCCAAATCCAGCAGCTCAATCCATGAATATCAGCAACGAGCAAGGAAAAAAGGTAATTGCTCTGTCATTGAGTTTTTCCCTCTGGTATGTCTAACGTCAACATCCCCTAATCCTTGAGATCACTGCCACAATGAACAACCTTAAAATCAGTCTAACTTTCACCTTGCATGATCCTTCAGTAGAAGGAGGACCTCTCAAGGTCTTGATATCTTATTTTACTATCTCAGGATCAGGAATAAATCACAAATTTTTCAATACAAAAAAACAAAGGCCACCATAAATTGTTTCCCAAGTCTATGAGTTTCCTTCTGTTTTGTAAGTTCATTTGCCAGGGGGACAGGATAGTTAGGGACTTAGGGAAGGTCATGTACACACTGCTATATTTAAAATGGATAACCAACAAAGACCTATTGTATAGCACATGCAACTCTTCTCAGTGTTATGTGCCAGCGTAACACAGCCTGGATGGGAGGGGGTTTGGGGGCGAATGGATATAAGTATATGTGTGGCTGAGTCCCTTCGCTGTACACCAGAAACTATCACATCATTTGTTAATCAGCTATACCCCAACACAAAATGCTTTTGGCATTAAAGGAAAAGACAAAGTCCTCGGGAAAACAGGAGTCAATAAATCTTCAACAGAAGAATGAATCCATTTCAATGCAAGCTATGAAATAACCCCACAGTCAACCCTGCCCTAGGGCTTCCCAGGTGCCCTAGTAGTAAAGAATCTGCCTGCCAGTGCAGGAGACATAAAAGATGCGGGTTCGATCTCTGGGTCAGGAAGATCCCTTGGAGGAGGTCATGGCAACCCAGTCCAGTATTCTTGCCTGGGAAATCCCATGGACAGAGGAGCCTGGTGGACTACAGTCCGTAGAATCCCAAAGAGTCGGACATGACTGAAGCAAATTAGCACGCAGGCACACACCCCACACTGTCTTGTCCCAGACCAGAAGACTGATCCTCTGAGCGCGGCCACTGCAGCGCCCGGGTCTGCCCCCAACCAGACACAGGCTGAGCCAGCAGCCTCACCCCGATGACAGAGACAGGCTCCCGCTAAATCACCAGTCAAAGGAGGGAAAAGGCATTAACGTTTCTCTCGTGCTTCTCTGAAAATAGGCCGGAGTCCACATCGTAAAGCTGCCACGCCATCAGGAAAGATTTACTGTTTATTCAGGAGACACCGAGGCCCTGAATAACAGGGGTCCGGGGTTAAACAGCATAAGCAAGGATCTGTGAAAGACACACACTCCACCCCTGCATGTTCATATCTGTGAGCCCAGGGCGGCATGGACTGGGCTTCCCAAACCTCAAAAAATTTGCAAGGAAATAAAAAATAAAGCCAAAAGCATTTTTTTAATCCTTCATGCTCAATAAAGGCTCTGCAGACATAAAATCCTTCATTTAAATGGCTTCAGTTTAAATATAAAATGTATTTTACAGGAAAAAGATTTTATGACCATTAAATGCTCGCTGTATTCCAACAAAGGAGGAAACTGACCTTGATTCTGAGTCCCCTGCCTTTTCCCCACTTTTATTATCCTTACTGTTACTTACTGAACATACTTTCATTATTTCCACTCCTTTTTAGGGCAACAATCGTTTCCCCTAGAAGCTTAGAAAATGTGCATTGTTTTCTCAAGACAATCCAACAGACAGTTTCAAAAAGAAGCATTAATAAAAGAATAGAGCTGAGACTCTGGAGACCAAAGAAACTCACTCTTGGAGAATCAGAATGGAAACTGGCTTTTTCAGGTCTTACAGACTCGATTTGAAGGGGAAAGGGAAAATTCAAAGAGCAAGTAGCATGGCAAAAGGAAGATGAAAGACGAAGAAATAGCCCTTCCAGAAGTTATAAATAAGAAATAACTAGGGAAAAAACAAGAGACAAAAATCATCTCCCTCCTGGTAGAAACTCATTAATGGGTGCACAGCAAAACATTAAGTGTGATGTCACCAAAGTGACTCAGTGTACCTGTATCCATCAAAGTCCAGGAAGGTAACAAATGGCACACTCAGGATGAGCAATCCAACTGTCTTCATTCAGGGTCTAACGTACAACAGCGTGGGCAGTGTTAAGGAAAACACAGGAGACTGTGTAGTTCCCAAGGCCAGTGACCTAATGTTACCAACCCCTAAGCCCAAGGGGAGGGAGCAGGTATTGAAATCCAGAAAATGCTGCATGAAATCAGTCAGACAGAGAAAGACAAACACTGTGATATCACATTTATGTAGAATCTTAAAAATACAATAAATTAGTGAATATAACAAAAAAGAAGCAGACTCACAGATACAGAGAACAAACTAATGGTTACCAGTGGGGCGATCGAAGGGGAGGGGCAATACAGGGGACGGAAGTAAGAAGCACAAACTATTATGTATAAAAGAAATTACAATGGGCTTCCCAGTGGTGCTATCAGTAAAGAACCTGCCTGCCAACACAGGAGATGTAAAAGACGCAGGTTCGATCCCAAGGTTGGGGAGATCCCCTGGAGGAGACAATGGCAGCCCCCTCCAGTGTTCTTGCCTGGAGAATCCCATGCACAGAGGAGCCTGCAGGGCTACAGTCCATAGGGTCGCAAAGAGTTGGACACGACTGAGCACACACAGATGAAGCTATAATAAGTAAAATAAAATAAGCTCTAAGGATATATTGTACAACACAGACATACAGCTAATGTTTTATAATAACTATCAATGAAGCATAACCTTTAAAAATTGTGAACAGCTAATTGTGAACACCTGTAACATATGATACTGTACAGCAACTATATTTTAATCAAAAAGAAAGTGGGGGCAACTGCATGGAAAGAGTCATCTGGCAGGAGCTGTGGCCTTTAGTAGAGAACTCAGTGGAGAAAAAACTGGGGAAATCAACACCCCAATCTCATTTCTCACCCATCTGCCCCCCAGTGCCCTGTTTGCATCTCATGTTAGCCAAACCCAACTGTCAGCCACAGAGCAGGGCACCCATCGGGGCAGTGCAGGCAGGTCAGTCCACCAGGTCACAGAGCAGAGCGGAGGAGGGTGGAGGGAGGGAGGGGCTGGGGCCACACAGAGGGCATCAGCTCACCCTGGCCAAGAGTTCAAACCAACAGGAGGAAAGGCAAAGTCAGTCAGGCCAAACACCTCATGGTAAGCTTGGTGAATTCACACAATGCCCAGCCTTGTCAAAACCTGATGTTGCTAAAAATCTTACACACTGAGCCTCAGTTTCTACCCCCAGAAACCGGGGATAATACCAGACAGCTCTGTGATGAATCATATGGAGGCAAAGCCAAATACTTAATGCATGCTAAGTCACTTCAGTCGTGTCCAACTCTTGGTGACCCCATGGACTGTAGCCCGCCAGGCTCCTCTGTCCATGGAATTCTCCAAGCAAGAGTATTGGAGTGGGTTGCCTGTGCCCTCCTCCCGACCCAGGGATCGAACCCACGTCTTTCTACGTCTACCTGCATTGGCAGACGGGTTCTTTACCACTAGTGCTACCTGGGAAGCCATAGACTCTCAATAAACACTGGTTCCTCCCCACTCCCTCCTTCCCTGTCTACAAAGACTGTTAACTGAACTCCTGTTACAAAGGAAAAAGAGGAGACTTGAGTCACCAGTCTCTGTGGGTGTAGACACAGCTTCACTGTGTCTGGAGGACACAAAGACACGCAACGCCACTCTTAGCACCAGTTATTTTGCCCAGTAGCCTGGGGCCAGAGAGGGAGCCAGGAATGGCTGAACCCGAAGCTTCCAAAGAGCCTCTCCCGTGTCACACCGTCCATGGGCGGCACCTCTGGTTCCGCGGAGTCGCGGATGGGTGTGTCATGTGACCGGACCGCGGTAGGATCAGCTGATCATCTTTGTCCTTCTGGACCCCTTTTCTTCTAATTCACCTTGTATCAGAAACGACAGAGCCTTGAGACAGGACCAGGTTACCTGCAAATTCCTTATAAGAACCTCATGTTGGGCTCTTTTTTGTAACTTTCTTCTTTTTAAAAATTTATTTATTTATTTAATTGGAGGATGATTACTTTACCAGTGTTTTGATGGCTTTTGCCGTCCATCAGTATGAATCAGCCATAGGTGTACATGTGTCCCCTCCACCCTGACCCCCCCTCCCACCTCCCTCCTCTCCCTGTCCCTCCTGGGTGTCACAGAGCACCGGCTTTGGGGGCCCTGCTTCATACCAAAATGCACACTGCTTATCTATTTTACATATGATAGTGCATGTTTCGATGTGATTCTTTTTTTAATTGAAGCATAACTGCTTTATAATGTTGTGTTAGTTTCTGCTGTACAACAAAGTGAATCAGCTGTATGTGTGTGTGTGTGTGTGTGTGTGTGTGTACACATATCCCCTTCTATTGAGCCTCTCCCCTCCCCCCATCCCTGCCCCCAACCCCCTCCCCAGGTCATCAAATGAGGTATCACCTCACACCTGTCAGGGTGGCCTTCTCAAAAGATCTACAAACAATAAATGCTGAAAAGGGTGTGGAGCAAAGAGAATCCTCTTGCACTGTCGTGGGAATGTAAATTGATACAGCCACTACAGCGAACAACAGGGAGATTCCTTAAGAAACTAAAACTAGAGTCTTTTTTAGGTACAATGCCTGTTTCTTTTTTGTCTGCAGAGAGATTCATCGTCTCCTTCCTCAGGCCCACCCCCTGCCAGCACAAGGATTGCCCAGCACTCGAGTTTCCACGAGACACAGAAAAGAAACTTTACAGCTCTTCTGCACTAAAATGTAATAACTTTCTCCACACGGCTGCACAAAGGATTTCTCTGGGAACAAGGGACCAAGTTTCACAGTTGCATAAATATAAACTAAAGGAGAAATCCATCTTCGAGTCTGCAGGCACAGTCAACAATCCCATTTTTCAAGAGTCTCAAGGTCATTCTTCACTCTGTGTTCTTTCGGCTGGGCTTTAAAGTTAAGCTAGTTTAATAATTCATGACATCATGCCCATTAAAATATGGGTATTTGCTACCAAAGGAAACAGCTTTTCTTTTTTTCCCCTTTCACGGTGGAAGAGGCCCAGACAAGCCCCCACCTAGGACAGCAGCGACGTTCCGCGGCCCTAAGTGATGAAGTTTTGGAGACAGGCTTGCAGTTTCGCCTGCTGCTGCACAGAACCAGTCTCATCATGAAAAGCCAGCGCCATATGCCAGAGGAGACAGGTTAAGCCTCTTAAATGTTCCTGACAACAATGAGCTTTCATTTGGAAAAAGTAAACATCTGCCTCGTGGGGAAATAATCCACAAAACAATGGAGATGGTTATTTGTTTGTTTGATTTATTGTGACCACAAGCGGGGCTGGGGGGTTTCAGATGGCCATGATAAATCCAAAGACAGAGAATTTCCCAAGCCTTTAAAAAAATATTTTGAAACTCTTTTTTTATTGGAATGTGGTTGATTTACATTGTTGTGTTAGTTTCTGCTGAACGGCACAGTGATTCGGTTATACATATCCACTCTTTTGGATTCTTTTCCCCTATAAGCCATTACAGAATGTTGAGTAGAGTTCCCAGTATCCAGTAGGTCCCTATTAGTTCTCTATTTTATACATAGGAGTGTGTATATGTCAGTGCCAGTCTCCCAATTTACCCCTCCCTCTCCATTCCCCCCGGTAACCATAAGTTTATTTCCTACATCTGTGACTCTCTTTCTGTCTTGTAGAAAAGTTCATTTGTACCATTTTTTAAATTTCACATATAAATGGCAACACATGATATTTGTCTTTCTTTTATCACTCAGCCAGAAAAAAGAATGAAATAATGCCATTTGCAGTCACACGGATGGATCTAGAGATTGTCACACTGAGTGAAGTTAGTCAGACTGTGAAACTTTCTTTTAAAGACTTCAAAGGGGGACCTGGCCCACTACAAATAATTACAGGGAGGAGCTCTTTATTTCAAAGATTAGGAAAGAGAAGACCAGAATGCAGTCCTGGGCTCTGCCACTGCTAGTTATGAATCTTGGGCAAATATATTTAACTTCTTGGGGCCACATCTTCCACATCTCTAAATGAGGGTCAAATGAAATATATTCCACTAAGTCAAAAAGCTATTATGAGACATCAGTGATTTATGACTTTAGAAGGACTTTGTAAACTGTGCAGCAAAACAAATGTTAAGGTGGTGGTTGGTATTAAACAGAAAAAAGGGACATTTGGCTCTACATGTTTAAAAGTCAAAAGACAGAAGATTTATTGCCTACATGGGGAAAAGGAGTTTCCTCTTATTTATGCATCTTCCCTGGAAATGGCTGCAGCCCCCAGCTTGCCTTAATGTGACTGCGTTTACAGCTGAACCCACCACTTGACTGTCACCTGGGAAAAGCCTGCCCACAGTTATCACTGGTGTTCCTGGAAAGAAGGAAAGATGATCATCATTATTATCAATCCCTATGGTTTTCAAAGTCCTTTTAGACACTTTTTTTAATGTGACAGGTTTTAAAACTATAACAGTGTATATTTAACCTTATACAAAACTGAGAACATTGAGACTCCAAAAGACTAGATCCCATGTAAATAGTAAAGACAGTTAGTTCAGTCACTCAGTTATGTCCAACTCTTTGTGACCCCATGGACTGCAGCATGCCAGGCTTCCCTGTCTGTCACCAACTCCAGGAGCTTGCTCAAACTCATGCCCATTGAGCTTGCTCAGACTCATGTGATGCCATCTCATCCTCTGTCATGCCTTCTCCTCCTGCCATCAATCTTGCCCAGTATCAGGGTCTTTTCCAGTGAGTCAGTTCTTCACATCAGGTGGCCAAAGTATTGAAGCTTCAGCTTCAGCATCAGTCCTTCCAGTGAATATTCAGGACTGATTTCCTTTACGATTGACTGGTTTGAACTCCTTGCAGTCCAAGGGACTCTCAAGAGTCTTCTCCAACACCACAGTTTAAAAGCATCACTTCTTTGGCACTCAGCTTTCTTTATGGTCCAACTCTTAAATCCACATGACCATAGCTTTGACTAGATGGACCTTTGTTGATTAAGTAATAGCTCTGCTTTTTAATATGCTGTTTAGGTTTGCAATAGCTTTTCTTCCAAGGAGCAAGTGTCTTTTAATTTCATGGCTGCAGTCACCATCTGCAGTGATTTTGGAGCCCAAGAAAAGAAAGTCTGTCACTGTTTCCATTGTTTCCCCATCTATCTGCCGTGAAATGATGGGACCGTATGTCAGATTTTTGTTTTTTGGATGCTGAGTTTTAAGGTAGCTTTTTCACGCTCCTCTTTCACTTTTATCAAGAGGCTCTTTGGTTCTTCTTTGTTTTCTGCCACAAGGGTGGTGTCATCTGCATATCTCTGGTTATTGATATTTCTCCTGGTAATCTTGATTCCAGCTTGTGTTTCATCCAGTTTCACATTTCGCATGATGTGCTCTGCATGTAAGTTAAATAAGCAAGGTGACAATATACAGCCTTGACATACTCCTTTCCCTATTTAGAACCAGTCTGTTGTTCCATGTCTGGTTCTAACTGTTGCATCTTGACCTGCACACAGATATCTCAGGAGGCAAGAAGGTGGTCTGGTATTCCCATTTTTTGAAGAACTTTCCACAGTTTGTTGTTATCCACACAGTCAAAGGATTTAGCATAGTCAATGAAGCAGAAGTAGATGCTTTTCTGGAATTCTCTTGTATTCTCTATGATCCAACGGATGTTGGCAATTTGATTTCTAGTTCCTCTGCCTTTTCTAAGTCAGCTTGAACATCTGGAAGTTCTCAGTTCACTAACTATTGAAGGCTGGCTTGGAGAATTTTGAGCATTACTTTGCTAGCGTGTGAAATGAATGCAATTGTACAATAGTCTGAGCATTTTTTGGCATTGCCTTTCCTTGGGATTGGAATGAAAACTGACCTTTTCCAGTCCTATGACCACTTCTGAGTTTTCCAAATTTGCTGGCATATTGAGTGCAGCACTTTCACAGAATCATCTTTTAGCACTTGAAATAGTTCAGCTGGAATTTGATCACCTCCACTAGCTTTGTTCATAGTGATGCTTCCTAAGACCCTCTTGACTTCGCACTCTATGATGTCTGGCTCTAGGTGAGTGATCATACCATTGAGATTATCTGGGTCATGAAGATCTTTTTTGTACAGTTCTTATGTGTATTCTTGACACCTCTTCTTAATATCTTCTGCTTCTGTTAGGTCCATGCCATTTCTGTCCTTTATTGAGCCCATCTTTGTATGAAATATTCCCTTGGTATCTCTAATTTTCTTGAAGAGATCTCTAGTCTTTCCCATTCTATTGTTTTCCTCTATTTCTTTGCATTGATCGCTGAGGAAGGCTTTCTTATCTCTCCTTGCTATTCTTTGGAACTCTGAATTCAGATGGGTATATCTTTCCTTTTCTCCTTTGCCTTTCACTTCTCTTCTTTTCACAGCTAATTGTAAGGCCTCCTCAGACAACCATTTTGCTGTTTTACATTTCTTCTTCTTGGGGATGGTTTTGAACACCACCTCCTGTACAATGTTATGAACCTCCATCCATAGTTCTTCAGACAGTCTACTATCAGATCTAATCCCTTAAATCTATTTGTCACTTTAACTGTATAATAGTAAGGGATTTGATTTAGGTCATACCTGAATGGTCTAGTTGTTTTCCCTACTTTCTTCAATTTAAGTCTGAATTTGGCAATAAGGAGTTCATGGTCTGAGCCACAGTCAGCTCTTGGTCTTGTTTTTGCTAATTATATGGAACTTCACCATCTTTCCCTGGTGGCGCAGAGGTTAAAGCGTCTGCCTGCAATGCGGGAAACCTGGGTTCAATCCCTGGGTCGGGAAGATCCCCTGAAGAAGGAAATGGCAATCCACTCCAGTATTCTTGCCTGGAGAATCCCATGGACGGAGGAGCCTGGTGAGCTACAGTCCACGGGGCGCAAAGAGTCAGACATGACTGAGCGACTTCACTTTCACTTTCACTTTCACCATCTTTGGCTGCAAAGAATATAATCAGTCTGAATTTGGTATTAACCATCTGGTGATGTCCATGTGTAGAGTCCCCTCTTGTGTTGTTGGAAGATGTTTGCTATGACCAGTGCATTCTCTTGGCAAAACTCTGTTAGCCTTTGCCCTGCTTCATTTTGTATTCCAAGGTCAAACTTGCCTGTTAGTCAAGGTATCTCTTAACTCCCTACTTTTGCATTCCAGTCCCCTATGTTGACAAGGATATCTTTTTTCATGTTAGTTCTAGAAGGTCTTGTAGGTCTTCAGAGAGCCATTCAACTTCAGCTTCTTCAGCATTAGTAGTTAAGGCATAGACTTGGATTACTGTGATATTGAATGGTTTACCTTGGAAACGAACAGAGATCATTCTGTCGTTTTTGAGATTGCACCCAAGAACTGCATTTCAGACTCTTTTGTTGACTGTGATGGCTACTCCATTTCTTCTAAGGGAGTCTTGCCCACAGTAGTAGATATAATGGTCATCTGAATTAAATTCACCCATTTCATTCCCATTTTAGTCCACTGATTCCTAAATGTCAATGTTCACTCTAAACATCTCCTTTTTGACCACTTCCAGTTTACCTTGATCCATGGACCTAGTATTCCAGATTCCTATACAAGATTGTTCTTTACAGCATTGGACTTTACTTCCATCATCAGTCACAACCACAACTGGGTGTTGCTTTCACTTTGGCTCAGTCTCTTCATTCTTCCTGGAGTTATTTCCCCACTGATCTCCAGTAGCATATTGGGCACCTACCGACCTGGGGAGTTCATCTTTCAGTGTCCTATCTTTTTGGCTTTTCATCCTGTTCATGGGGTTTTCAAGGCAAGAATACTGAAGTGGTTTGCCATTCCCTCCTCCAGTGGACCACATTGTGTCAGAACTCTCCACCATGACCCATCTGTCTTGGGTGGCCCTACATGGCCTGACTCATAGTTTCATTGAGTTAGACATGGCTGTGATAAAACCCAAACCCAAGGAGAAAGAAAATAGTAATGGTTCTCCAAGAGGGGGTGACAGAGGATGGTTAGATGGCATCACCAACTCAGTGGACATGACTGTGAGCAAACTCCAGGTGACAGTGAAGGACAGTCAAGTCTGGCACGCTGTAGTCCATGGGGTTGCCAAGAGTTGGATACTAATTAGAGACGGAACAACAACCATTTCTTCCTTGTGCTCCCTGGCCCCTATACAAACATCTAGCATGGCCTTTGTAACTGTATTACTCTGTGTGTCTCTCTTCCCCTGCCAGCTGTGGATCCTTAAGGAATCACCATCTTTGAACTGCCAGTCAATCCTTAACACAATACTTGGCACATGTTCATCATTTGGTCGTGTCCAGCTCTTTGTGACCCCACGGACTGTAGCCAGTCAGGCTCCTCTGTCCATGGAATTCTCCAGACAAGAATACTGGAGTGGGTTGTCATTCTTCCTCCAGGGGACCTTTCCGACCCAGGGATCAAGCCCAGGTCTCCTTCACTGCAGGAAGATTCTTTATCATTTCAGCTACCAGGGAAATCCCTGGCACATAATACCTGGCACATAGTGGGCACATAAAAGGATGTGTAGAATAATTGAGAAAAGAAAGTGAAAAATAGGAAAGTGAGTGTCTATTTCTTCTTCTTCTTTTTTTTTTTTCTAACTTGTAGAAAAGTCTCTCCACTTCTTCTGCAAGTCCTTAGGCAGTGAGAACAGGCTCCTCTCTTGGGTTCAATTACAGAGTCCACAGTTAGTCGGAAGGCAGCAGCTGAGTGCAAGACTCAGGGCGGCTCCAGGCATGTAGAGCTGGCCAGGGAGGTGGTGTGGAAAAGGGAGCGCAGCAAAATGCCTCTGGAAATCATTCCAGGAATCACTGAGGGACGTGCATGCCAGGGTCTAGCCAAACCTGTCTGTTGTAGTCTGGGCTCCGACCACACAGGGCTGTATCAGTGAACGCGAGTGCTCAACGCTGGATCCGGAGGCAGACGCGTGTGCTGCGTCAATGCCGCGGGGTGGAAGTCACAGCCTCAGTCCAGGGTGGGCCACATGCATCACATCTTCAAGCAGAGGGTCAAATACATCCTAATTCTTGATGACATTTCTAATAAAGCAGAACAAGCTAACTTGAACAAACCCCTTTAAGAAACATTTTGGCATACAAATGTGTTTTAGACATTAATAACTGCCATTGTCTTATCCCTTTTCCCCCACCTCAAAACTGGGCACTCTTTCCAAACTCACCAAGACCACTCCCAGCTACATAACTCTGATCTTTTTATTCTGTTTTATCTTCATTTTTTAATTTGAAAATGTCAAATATATATAAAAGTAGAAAAACTCATAGAATACATCTTCATGTCCTCATAAAGTAGTTTCAGTAATTATCATCTCGTGGTCAGCCTGGTCTCACCTACACCCCACTCTCTACCACCCTCATCCCTACATTTGATTATTCTGAATCAAACCCAAGACATTATATCATTTCATCCATAAATATTTCAGTATCTGTGTCCGGAGATACGGGCTCTTTGTTCAAGCATTGCTGGCACCGTGTTAATGTCCTTCATTCTTCACATCCAATTTATCAATAACTTACAATAGCTCTTTTTCCATCATGACATTTCCCTTTTGTTTGTGTGGTGTGCGTGCTGAGCTGCTATGCTCAGTTGCTTGGTCATGACCCCCTGCACTGCAGCCTACCAGGTTCCTCTGTCCATGGGATTTCCCAGACAAGAATTCTGGAATGGGTTGCAATTTCTTCTCCAGGGGATCTTCCTGACCCAAGGACCAAACCCACGTCCTTGGGATCTCCTGCACTAGCAGGTGGATTCTTTGTTTGTTTGTATTTCTGCAAATATCAATCGATCTTTGTTCTCCCTTTAGAAGACTGAAAATGCCTCCTGCTCAGTGTCTTTTTTTTTCAACTTTTTATTTTATTTTGGATGATTAACAATGTTGAGTTAGTTTCAGGTGTACAGCAGAGTGATTCAGTTATACATATGCATGTGTCTATTCTTTCTCAAATCCTTCTCCGTCTTAGGTGGTTCCATAACATTGAGCAGAGTTTTCTGCCCTGCTCAGTGTCTTGACTTTAAGCTCTCACAAGCCGCCTTGTGCTAGGCGGCCATTATATTTGTCCATCCACAGCCTCTCGTTATCCTTTGTTCAAGAATCCATGGTAGGGGGACTTCCCTGACGGTCTAGTGGTTAAGACTCTATGCTCCCAATACAGGAGGGGTGGGTTCAATCCCATGTCAGGGAACTAAGATCCCACATGCCACACAGTGTGGGAAAAAATAAAAACATACTTAAGAATCCACGGAGAGGATTTCTGTTTCCCATAGCTAATCTAGACTAGTCCTCCTGCCAAAGCACTTTAAAACCAGAAGAAACATTTGATGCAACTTGTTTTCACAAATCACATGTGTGTGTTAGTTGCTCCAGTCGTGTCTGATTCTTTGTGACCCTGTGGACTGTAGCCCACCAGGCTCCTCTGTCCATGGGATCTCCAGGCAAGAGAACTGGAGTGGGTTGCCATGCCCTCCTCCAGGGGATCTTGCCAACCCAGGGACTGAACCTGTGTCTTTTACATCTTATCTGCATTGGCAGGTGGGTTCTTTACCACTAGTACCACCTAGGAACACATACAAAATCACAAAGCTGATTTCTTGAAAGAAGGGAAATTCACAAATTTGCCCCAGCTCTATATCAGGGAACAGTTTCCTAACTGGGTGGCGGTAAGCAGGAGACCAAGCAGAGCACAGAAGTCCCCATGAGCTGAGTAGACAGAGGTCAGAATCTGGAGCAACGGGATGGACTCTATGAGGTGAGGCACAAAGTTGAAGAAGCTGTACAGAGGGGACCTCAGAAGTCCATACAGAAATCCTTACACGTGCTGAGCCAATAACTGAACAGCACATGTGCAAGGAGAGCTTACCTAAGGGGAGCCAGAACTCAGCTATTCTGGGGTTGTGAGCAGAATAGAAATACTCTTAAAGGATAAGGAGAGGTCATGTATGTTGTCAACAAGTGTGGAGAGACCTTAATAACACCGTTCACAGCCCAGGCACCCAGCTGAGATGCTAGAAATACTACTTCTCAGGAATAAGAATCATGCCCCAGAGTAAAGGTTAAAGAAACCTGTCCTATTAAAGTCTAAAACCAGAAGAAACAATAAATCTGTGAGTCCAACAAGTTATAGTTTTTTTGCTTTTAAAAATGTTGGGATTTTCACAGATGTATTTTCACCTATGAAATCAGAAAACCAAGCCTTGAAAAGTGAAGTATTAGTCATTCAATCATGTCCAACTCTTTTGCGATCCCATGGACTGTGGCTTGCCAGGCTCCTCTGTCCATGGAATTCTCTAGGCAAGAGTATGGGAGTGGGTAGCCATTTCCTTCTGGAGGGGATCTTCCTGACTCAGGGATCAAACTCAGGTCTCCTGCATTGCAGGCAGATTCTTTACCATATAAGCTACCAGGAAAGCCCCCAAACCAAACCTTACACAAGTTCAAAGCCAAGTCATTCAAGTTCTAGGGTAATCTGCCAGTAATCCTGCTACCTACTAAAACAAAAATCAATAGAGGAACATCACAAAACCCAGTCTCGACACTGATTAACCCACAACACCCAGTATTCAAACAAAAAAAAACTATACATACACACATACACAAAGTGAAATTTACTACATAGTTAAGAAAAAATATCAGGTAGTAGATGCCAAACTGGAAGTATTCCACATAAGTAATTAATGAGACAGAGAAGCTGTTAGAAATATATTCAAAGAATTAAAGGAAGACACATCCAAATCATAAAGGAAAACATGGCTTTAATAAATGAAAAGATAAATAATTTCAGCAGAGAAACTGGAAACCATTAGCAAACGGAAACTCAAGAACTTAAAAGTACAATAACAGAAATGAAAAACTCACTGCAAGCACTTTAGCAATTTGAAAGTGGCAGAAAAAAAATCCAGGGAACTTGAAGATAAATCAATAGAAATTATCCACTCTGAAGCAAAAAAAGAGACAATTAAAATGAACTGGGCCTCAAAGATCCAAGGATAATAGTAAAGAGTGTAACATATGTGTAATTGGAGTCCCATAAAGAGAAGAAGGACTTCCCAGGTGGTACCAGTAATAAAGAACCCACCTGCCAATGCAGGAGATGCAAAAGACACAGGTTCGATCTCTGGGTCAGGAAGATCCCCTAGAGTAGGAAATGACAACCTACTCCAGTCTTTTTGCGTGGAAAATTCCATGGACAGAGGAGACTGGTGGGCTATAGTTCATGGGGTTGCAAAGAGTCGGACATGACTGAGCAGCTGAAGACAGAGGTGATGGTGGAACTGGAAGATTATTTGAGGAACTGTCAGAGTGCAGCTGAACTGGGAGAGAGAGAGCTGAGCTGTCAGGTATCAGAGTAGCAGATTAAAGCAATGAGCCCAAAAACGAAAGAGTTAAGCCTTTAATCACTTCCTATGATGGTATAAGCAAGAAGTTAAATCTGGAGCAAGGAGAAACTCGCCTTTGTTTTATTTTTCTCTATGAAATGGTATAGCAGTCAGGGGTCAGGTGGGTCAGAGCAGACATGGAGATTGTCTCACTGTGGCGAGAGCCTCTAACACAAGCCTGCAATTTTATGGGCCTTGGGGTCACGTGGGAGGGAGACGGGGAAAAGCCAGGACTAGAAAAATACTGGGCAGAGGGTCAGAATGGGAAAAAATGTCTCCAAGGTGTTTTTTGTTGTTTTTTTTTTTTTTAAATCTTGGCTTCACATGGAGAGTTCAGCAGAAGCACGGCCTCAGATAAAAAGACCCAAGAGTGAAGGCGGGGCGGGGAGCACAAACATTCAAAGAACATGACTGGCCAGGGAGCCTGGGTCCTGGGGTGCAACTCCCTCTAGGTTCCAGAACACATCGCCCATGCACCGCGCACGTCTGGGCGGAGAAGGCAGCCTCTGCAGGAAAGCATTTACAATTGTCCAGGGTCAAGTCTGAAAAATCACACACGGGTTTTTAACCCTAAGTTGGACTCCTCAGAAATAGTAACTGAAAATGTTCCACATTTGCTTAAGAGTTTCAGCTTGAGGATCCAGGAAACTCAATCAGCCACAGCAAGATTAAAGACCGAGAACACCACGCCTAGACACAGGTGTACTTTGTTTTATTTCAGTTTGTTTTATTGAGCTTTGCGCATATTGCGTTTTTGCACAAATTGAAGCTATGTGGCAGCCCTGTGTCTAGCCCATCAGTCAGCACCATTTTCCCAACAGCATTGGCGTATTTCATGTCTCTGCCACAACTTGGTAATTCTTGAAATATTTCAAACTTTGCATCATCAGCCTTGTTGTGGTGATCTCTCATCAACAGTCTTTGCTGTCACATTGTCATTGTTTTGGGGCGCCACAAACAGCACCCATACAAGTTGGTGACCTTAGTGGATAAATATGTGTATTCTGACTGTTTTCATCGACCGACTGTTCTTCCCCCGTCTCTCTCCTTCTCCTTCGGCCTCCCTAGTCCCTGGACCACAGCAATATTGAAATTAGGTCAGTTAGTAACTCTACAATGGCCTCTGAGTGTTCAAGTAAAAGGAAGAGTCGCACATCTCTCACTTTAAATCAAAAGCTAAAAATGATTCAGCTTAGTGAGGAAGGCATGTCAAAAGCCAAGAGAGAGGAAAATTAGGCCTCTTCTGCCAAACAGCCAACTTGTGAAAACAAAGGAAAACATTTTTTGAAGGAAATGAAAAGTGCTACCCCAGTGAACACACAAGTGATGTGAAAGCAAAACAGACTTATTGCTGATATGGAGAAAGTTTGAATGGTCTGGAGAAAAAAATCCGAACAGCCACAACACTCCCTTAAGCCCAATCCTAAACCACAGCAAGCCCTAACTCTCTTCAATTTTAGGACTGCTGCGGGAGGTGAGGAAGCCACAGAAAAGTTTGAAGTTTGCAGGGGTTGGTTCCTGAGGTCAAAGAGAAGGAGCCATGTCCTTAATTAAGGTAAAGCAGCAAATGCTAACGCAGAAGCAGCAGTGGGTTATCCAGAAGGTCTAGTAAAATAACTAAGGTGATTGTACTAAACAATAGAGTTTTTATGTAGACGAAGCAGCCTTCTATTAGAAGAAGATGCCATGTATACACGGCTTTTATAGTTAGAAAGGAAAAGCCAATGTTCATCTTCAAAGAATAAGCTAACTCATTAGAGGCCAATGCAGCAGTTGAGTTTAAGTTGAAACCAGGGCTCATTTACCATATTGAAAATCCTAAGGTCTTTTTAAGAATTATGCTAAATCTACTCTGCCAGTGCTCTACAAATGGAACAACAAAGCCTGGATGATGGTACATTGATTGACAATGTGATAGACATTTTAAGCCCATTGCCACTCAGAGAAAAAGATTCCTTTGAAAATAATGAATATTACCGCTCACTCACAATGCATCTGGTCATTGAAGACCTTTGATAGAAAAGTACAATGAAACTAATCTTTTCATGCCTGCTAATATCCATTCTGCAGCCCATGGATCAAGGAGTCATTTGGACTTTCGAGTCTTATTATTTAAGAAATACATTTTATAAAACTATTGTTCAGTCACCAAGTTACGTCTGACTGTTCATGACCCCATGGACTGCAGCACGCCAGGCTCCTCTGTCCATGGGATTCTCCGGGCAAGAATACTGAAGTGGGTTGCCATTTCCTTCTCCAGGGGATCTTCCCGACCTAGGGATCAAACCTGGGTCTCCTGCATTACAGGTGGATTCTTTACTGTCTGAGCCACCAGGAAAACCCTTATAGGACTATAGCTGCCAGAGATGGTGATTCTTCAGACGGATCTGGAAAAAGTAAATTGAAAATCTTCTGGAAAGGATTCACCACCCTAAATGCCACTAAGAACATTTGTGATTCATGGGAAGAGATCAAAATAGCAACATTTACAGAAGTTTGGAAGAAGGTGATCCTAACTCCCATGGATGACTTTGAGGGGTTTGAGATTTCAGTGGAGGAATAATGACAGATGTGGTAAAAGAAACAAGAGGTCTAGAATCAAAAGTGGATCCTGAAGATATCACTGATCTTGCTGCAATCTCATGATAAAACTTCAGTGGCTGAGGAGTTGCTTATTATGGATGAACAAAGAAAGTGGTTTCTTAAGATAGAAACTACTCCTGGTGAAAATGCTGCAAAGACTGTTGAAACAACAGCAAAGGATTTATCTTAGTTCATAAAAATAGCTGATGAAGTAGCAGCAAGTTCTGAGAGGACTGACTCCAATTTTGAGAGAATTTCTACTATGGGTAAAAGAGTATCAAAAAGCACTGCATGCTACAGAGAAACCATTTATGAAAGGAAGAGTCAACTGATGCAGCCAACTTCCCTATTGTCTTAGTTTTTAAAATTGCCACAGCCACCCCAGCCTCCAGCAACCACCACCCTGGTTACTCAGCAGCCATCAACCTTGCTAACCATCATTCCATCAGCAAAAAGATTATGTATGACTCACTGAAGGTTCAGATGCTGGTTAGCAATTTTTAGCAACAAAGTATTTTTAATTTAGGTATGTACATTGCACACTTAATAGACTATAATACACCATAAACATAACTATTGTATGCACTGGGAAACCAAAAAAAACTCAAGTGACTGTCTTTATTGTGATATTCACTTTACTGCAATGTACTGAATGCAGAGTTCAAGAGAATAGTAAGGAGAGATAAGAAGGCCTTCTTAAATGAACAATGCAAAGAAATAGAAGAAAACAATAGAATGGGAAAGACTAGGAATCTCTTCAAGAAAATTGGAGATAGCAAGGGAATATTTAATGCAAGATGGACACAATAAAGAACAGAAATGGAAAGGACCTAACAGAGGCAGAAGAGATTAAGAAGAGGTGGCAAGAATACACAGAAGAACTATACTAGAAAGGTACTAATGACCCCGATAACCACCATGGTGTCGTCATTCACCTGGAGCTGGACTTCCTAGAGTGTGAAGTCAACTGGGCCTTAGAAAGCATTACTACAAACGAAGCTAGTACAGGTGATGGAATTCCACCTGAGCTATTTAAAATCCTAAAAGATGATGTTGTTAAAGTGCTGCACTCAATATGTCTTCCCTGTAGCTCAGTCAGTAAAGAATCTGTCTGCAATGTGAGAGACCCAGGTTCGATTCTTGGGTCGGGAAGATCCTCTGGAGAAGGGAATACTTGTATACTCCAGTATAACTTGCCTGGACAATTCCATGGACAGAGGATCCTGGCAGGCTACAGTCCATGGAATCGCAAAGAATCAGACACAACAGAGCAACTAACACACACACACACACTCAGTATGTCAGAAAATTTGGAAAACTCAGCAGTGGTCACAGGACTGGAAAAGATCAGCTTTTATTATAATTCTGAAGAATGGCAATACCAAAGAATGTTCAAACTATTGTATAATTGTGTTCATTTCACATGCTAGCAGGGTAATGCTCAAAATCCTTCAAGCTAGGCTTCAGCAGTATGTGAATTAAGAACTTCCAAATGTACAAGCTGGGTTTCTAAGAGGCAGAAGAACCAGAGGTCTAATTGACAAAATTCATTGGATCATGGAGAAAGCAGGGGAATTTTGAAAAACATCTACTTCTGCTTCATTAACTATTCTAAAGGCTTTGATGGTGTTCAGTTCAGTTCAGTCACTCAGTCGTGTCCGACTCTTTGCGGCCCCATGAATCGCAGCACGCCAGTCCTCCCTATCCATCACCAGCTCCCAGAGTTCACCCAGACTCATGCCCATCGAGTCAGTGATGCCATCCAGCCATCTCATCCTCTGTTGTCCCCTTCTCCTCCTGCCCCCGATCCCTCCCAGCATCAGAGTCTTTTCCAATGAGTCAACTCTTCGAATGAGGTGGCCAAAGTACTGAAGTTTCAGCTTTAGCATCATTCCTTCCAAAGAAATCCCAGGGCTGATGGTGTAGATCTCAACAAACTGTGGAGAGTCTTAAAGACATGAGGGGTCCCAGACCACATTACCTGTCTCCTGAGAAACCTGTATGTGAGTTAATAAGCAATGGTTAGAACCTTACATGGAACAATTGACTGGCTCCAAATTGTGAAAGGAGTACAACAAGGCTGTATACTGTTGCCCTGCTTATTTAAATTCAACACAGAGCACATCATGTGACATGCCGGGCTGGATGCATCACAAGCTGGAATCAAGATTGCCAATAGAAATAACAACAACCTCAGATACGCAGATGACACTACCCTTATGGCAGAAAGTGAAGAGGAACTGAGAGCCTCGTGATAAGAGTGAAAGAAGAGAATGAAAAAGCTGGCTTGAAACTCAACATTAAAAAAACTTAATCATAGAAAACTTAAACATGGAGAAAAACTGGAAGTAGTGACAGATTTTATTTTCCTGGGCTCCAAAATCACTGCAGGCTGTGACTACAGCCATGAAATTAAAAGACACTTGGAAGGAAAGCTATGACAAACCTAGACAGCATATTAAAAAGCAAAGATATCACTTTGCTGACAAAGGTCCACACAGTCAAAGCAATGGTTTTTCCAGTAGTCATTTACCTATGTGGGAGTTGGTCCTTAAAGAAGACTGAACACTGAAGAATTGATGCTTTCAAATTCTGGTGCTGGAGAAGACTCTTGAGAGTCCCTTAGACTGCAAGAAGATCCAACCAGTCCATTCTAAAGGAGATCAGTCCTGAATATTCATTGGAAGGACTGATGCTGAAGCTGAAGTGCCAATACTTTGGCCACCTGACATGAAGAGCCGACTTCCTAGAAAAGACCCTGATGCTGGAAAAGAATGAAGGCAGGAGGAAAAGGTGACGACAGAGGATTAGATGGTTGGATGGCATCACCAACTCAATGGACATGAGTTTGAGCAAGCTCCAGGAGATGGTGAAGGACAGGGAAGCCTGGTGTGCTGCAGTCCGTGGGGTTGCAAAGAGTCAGACACAACTGAGTGGCTGAACAACAATATATAATACATAAGTATAAATATTTCTTACATTATATTTTGTTAAAATGTGTTTATTATAATGCACATGGTATGACATGTTACCTTCTAATCTACTGAATGGTGTTTCCTTGATGACTCGGTGGTAAAGAATCCACCTGCCAATGCAAGAGATGCAGGTTCAATCCCTGGGTCAGGAAAATCCCCTGGAGAAAGAAATGGCAACCTACTCCAGTATTCTTGCCTGGGAAATCCCATGGACAGAGGAGTCTGGCAGGCTACAGTCCATGGGGGTGCAAAGAGTCGGACATGACTTATCAACTAAAGAACAGTAACAATTTACTGTATATTATTGATCAACCATCGTAAATCACAGAATTTCTACCATGGGCTTGGGGAAAAACAGGGTTCTGACAGACAGTGAGAATTCCTGGCAGTCAACGCAGCAGAAAAGGACACAGAGGCTCTTCACCAGTTCTTAGAAGCTAAGCCCTGGAACTGGTTAGTGTAATCTGGGAGGAATAACGGGATCATGATAACGAAACATTAACTCAAAACTTGAAGCAGAAACAAAAGAACTTGCTGGTCAAACACACAGAAGCAGGGAGTGGAAAGGTGGTCTCCAGGGTCTGAGGGGAGGAAGCAATGAGAGACACTGACCGAAGGGTACCAATTCCAGTTGTCCAGTATGAATAAGTTCTGGAAATTTGCTGTACAGCACAAGGCCTGTGACCAACAACACTATAATGTACACTTAAAAATTTGCTGAAGGGATAAATCCTATCTTACTACAAAAGGAAAACAATAAAAATCATACAACAATGACAACAACAAATAGATGAGGGGAAACTGCAGGAGGTGACGGAAACTTACGGTCCAGATCGTGGTGATGGTCTCACAGGAGCATGGTGGTGGTGTAGGCGCTCAGTCGTGTCTGACTCTTGCGACCCCATGGACTCTAGCCCGCCAGGCTCCTCTGTCCAAGGGATTCTCCAGGCAAGAATCCTGGAGTGGGTTGCCATTTCCTTCACCAGGGGATCTTCCCAATCCAGGGATCAAACCCTGGTCTCCTGTACTGCAGGAGGATTCTTTACCAACTGAAGTACCAGGGAAGCCTCACAGGTGTATACTTCCCCTAACACATGAAGTTGTACACATTACACATGTACAGCTTTTGTATGTCAATCATTCCCCAAAAACAGGGCTGTGACTGTACCGGCGAGAAGTTGCTGTGGAGCACGGGGAGCCCGCTCTGGCACTCTGCGATGACCTAGAGGGATGGGGCGGGGAGGGGAAGGGAGGCTACAGAGGGAGGGGATGTATGTACAATTACAGTTGATTTGCGTCGCTGTATGGCAGAAACCAACACAACATTATAAGCGTTTTTTTAATGTATTTAAATTAAAAAATAGGAGAAAAGAAGTAATAGTAGGCAAGAGCTGAAAAAGTAAGTGAATGAATTAATGAATAAAAAACGATGTGCAATGGCCAGTACACATCAGTCAAGTGTATCCCCTTGGTCTACCTGCTTCCTTCCCCCCATCAACTTCACCAGTCTTCCCACACCCTTCTTCACTCTGTTCTCCACTTACTCACCAGTCTCTTTCTTGTCCATTTCATGGTTTCCTCAGATCTCTGCTCTGAGCTCTCTATAAACCTTAACTCCATCCTCCTCTGGGGCCAGCCATTATTTCTCAGAGCCTTTCAGACCCAAGTTCATAATGTGACCCCTTCCTGAGAGACCATCCCATTCCACAAATATAAATCTGCCACCATGAAAGAAAGATTTAGGTTTTCGCTCTCTGTTCCTGACGACTTTGTAATTGGAGGCTGGTGAATTCTCTTAACGGTGTGTCCGTGCCTTGATGTGTCTGTTGTTTTGATGGCGGAGAGAACTCCAAACATTTTATGAATAGCCCACTTTGTTTGGCCAGCTATTGAATTCCCCAGATGTCAGGAAGCCAGTTAAAATAATTTCTGATGGCCTGAGCCTGTTATCACTTCAGGCCTCGAGCCCAGACCTTTGCAAATCAGTCAGCAGAGCAGGCAGCTTGCCGTTCTCACTTTCTAAGGTTTCTTCGGCTGATACAGTCTGACCGAATTTTCTTTTGCTGGAGAGGCGTGAGATCAGTGTTGAGACATCTGACAACAGCTTTTCTTCACCGTCCCCAGGTGTCTGGGGAATTGATGGCTGAACTCCGCCTGCATGTGTTTCCGCTTGCAGGCTTTCTTCTGCTGCCTCTGCCGGCAGTCATTTCCAGGGCCAGAAAAGGGAGGGATGTGGAGGAGGGCAGGCATCATGTCCTTTCTAATTTCTACCTATTTTTATTTCTCTCCCGTAAAGTGTGGGTCCACCCACTTCTAACTCATTTTTAGCTTTTGGTCAATAATTTCCTCAAATATTTACAGAGCATCTTCCAGGCACAGGCATTGGGCAGCAGCAAATCAGAACGTGCATCACATGGGGAGGAAGGGCGTTAAACAATGAGTGATTCCATTAACAATGGTGATCACAGTGGTGAGAAGGGTTAGATGGGAAAGATTCGATGAGTTCAGGTGAGCCCTGTCGGGAATTTCAGGGAGGGCTGCCATGAGGAAGTCACTCTGAGTAGAAATTAAGGAGCAGAGATGCTACTGGAGGAGACAGAGGGAATCAGAGGGGCAAGACAAGAGGTGGGAAGGAATGCAGCCCTTGGAGGCCCTAGAACAAGAGTCTAGGGTGGCAAGGGTGCAGAGAACAAGGGGAGACTCACAGGACAATGGGGTGAAGCAGGCAGGGGGCAGGTTCTTCAGCATCCAGCCAGCTAGGCTAAATATCTGGGGCTCTCTCTGGAGTAATGAAATTTGAAAGATTCCCAGTCATCCGTGTCATCAAAGTCAGTTCTGTAACCAAAGAAAACAAACCCACAGATGCTGAGACATTGCCCAGTTCCTAATGCCACTGACACTTCGTAGGGAACTCTAAATTCTGAAGCGGCTGCAGCTCCGAGACTCTGCTACCCTGCTCAGAATGTTCGAGGTTATCTCGTGCTAACTGAAACAGTGCAGTTGACTGCAGCCTGGCTGAGGAGGCTGAGTCTGGTCCCACCGTGGCTGGGAATAAGATCTGCCCTCGAGCCAGCATCACCTCTCAGTAAGCCTCACTCTCTAGTGCACAGCTGGACAAATATAGTTAATGACACATTGTTCAATACTGGAAATTTGCTAAGAGAGGAATTTCCACTGCTCTTACCAAAAAAAAAAAAATAATAACTATATGAGATGATATGCAAATTGGCTTGACTGCAGTAATCATTTCTACTCATATATGCTTATCAAATGATCATATTGGGACTTCCCTGGTGGTCCAGGGGTTAAGACTCCCATGCTTCCACTGTAGGGAACATGAATGCGATCCCTGGTTGGGGAACTGTGACCCCACATGCCTTGGGGTGTTTGTTTTTTTTCTAAATCTGTCACTGTTTCTTTTTCCCCATCTATTTGCAACAAAGTGACTGTACCAGATGTCATGATCTTCATTTTTTGAATGTTGAGCTTTAAGCCAACTTTTTCACTCTTTCACTTTCATCAAGAGACTCTTAAGTTCTTCTTCACTTTTTGTCAAAAGGATGGTGTCATCTGCACATCTGAGGTTATTGATACTTCTCCTGGCAATCTTGATTCCAGCTTGTGCTTCTTCCAGCCCTGAATTTCAGATGATGTACTCTTCACATTCGTTAAATAAGCAGGGTGACAATGTACAGCCTTCTATTAGAAGGCTTGACTACTCTATTACAGCCTTGACGTACTCCTTTCCCAATTTTGAACCCCTCGGTTGTTGCTTTCTTGTCCTGCGTACAGGCTTCTCAGATACATGCATTGTGTACACCTCAGACATACGCATTTCTTTTTTAAGTTAATTTAAATTTTGAAAGGAGGTGTAAGTCATCCACCTCCCACTGTGGGCACAAACAGCTGCTCTGGTTGTCGTTTATGACCTGGACGCTGGACAGCACCGCTCCACAGCCGAGCATCACTCAGAAGGGAGCTGACCCGGGCCGCGGGCAATCCTCCCTGGACAACAGCGGGAGCACCTCCGGCAGCCCGGCTCCTGACCAGGCCACCTTGCTTCAGCTAAGAGCCCGTGGTCTCTCCGGCTTCTTTCCATGCCGTCCCACGTCCCCCGTGCCCTCCAGCCCTCGGTGTCTGTATCAGACGTCCTCCCGCCACTTCTCTGGATCCACTGTGCCCCTCTCAGCCCGTCTCTGCCATGGGGAGCCCCTTCCCATGGAGACGACACCAGCGAGACCACTTGCCCTCTGGTTTCCAGCTGAAGTCAGCCCTCTGGAAGCCGCAGCAGGAAAGAAGAGAATGAGGGTGAGCGTGCATCACTTCCGCCCTGCGATGTGTGTTACCTGGACTGACCACACCCTCGGTCGAAGCGGACTTTCCATACAGCTCCTGCTGTCGCCAGAACGGCTCCGCCCCTGCTCCGCTGGGACTGGGGACGATGATGTTTCTGATGCTGCTAACCCCTTGAACACTGCACTGCCCTTCTTGCTCTCCCAACGCTCTGCTGCTGCTGCTGCTGCTAAGTCGCTTCAGTAGTGTCCGATTCTGTGCGACCCCATAGACGGCAGCCCACCAGGCTTCCCCGTCCCTGGGATTCTCCAGGCAAGAACACTGGAGTGCGTTGCCATTTCCTTCTCCAATGCGTGAAAGTGAAAAGTGAAAGTGAAGTCGCTCAGTCGTGTCCACCCTCCTCATTTTTTAAATATGATTTTATTTCTTTATTTATTTGGGCCTTGTTGGCCTTTGTTGCTGCGTGGGCTTTCCTCTCTGGTTGCCGTGCTCAGGCTTCTCATTGCGGTGGCTTCTCTCTAGCAGGGAGTTGCAGCTCCCGGACTCTAGAGCACCAGCTCAGGGGTTGTGGTGCCGGACTTTTTACTGCACCCCAGTATGTGGGATTTTCCTGGACCAGGGATGGAACTCGCGTCTCCTGAATTGGCAGGCAGATTCCCCTCCACTGAGCCACCAGGGAAGCTCTACCCTCCTCTTTGTAAATAGTCCTGGGTGCTTGTGTGCTAAGTCACTCCAGTCGTGTCCAACTCGTTGCGACCCTATGGACTGTAGCCCATAGGCTCCTCTGTCCAATGGATTCTCCAGGCAAGAACACTGGAGAGGGTTGCCATGCCCTCCCCCAGGGGATCTTCCTGACCCAGGGATCCAACCTGCTCTCTTATGTCTCCTGAATTGGCAGACAGGTTTTTAAGACTAGTGCCACCTGGGAAGCCCCTTTTGTAAATGGTACCTTTATGTAACTCCCCAGGCACCTAACTGAGGGTGCCCTGCTTCCTTCCCTACCCTGGCCCATTCAGCAACAGACTCAGAGCCCAGAAGTCTCGGAATTCCATCCCCATCTTCCGCCCGTGACTGCCTTTCTTTTCTTTTGGGGCAAAGTTTGATTCAGATTCCCTGGTGACTGACCTGCGCAGACCCTCCAGCGGGCTGAAGGGATTTGGCGAGTGTGGAATACAGAAAGACACGTGGATGACGCTCTGCTCTGGCCCTTCCTTAAGAGACTCCACCAAATCTCTGCGTCCCGTCTGCCCCCATGGCCACACCGCTCCCCAACAGCAGGCACAACCCACCTTAGGCTTCACCATTCTTGCTCCCTCTGTCTGGAATATTCTCTCTCCAGAAATCCTTGTATCTAATTCCCTCATCAGCTTCTGATCTTTTCCTCAAATGTGACCTTTTCCATTAGACTTCCCCGCCATCCCTCCTGAAAGGAGTCCCCACTCCAGCCTCTTCATCTCCTTCCCTGCTTTATGCATTCCATTCGTCACTTTCCAATATACTTTAAGTGTTTATTTTATTGATCACATGTATACACCCTTAAACAAACCCTCTATGAAATGCTCCACAAAGGCACAAATTTTTGTCTGCTTTGCACAGTTATATCCCCAATTACCCGGAGAAGGCAATGGCACCCCACTCCAGTACTCTTGCCTGGAAAATCCCATGGACGGAGGAGCCTGGTAGGCTGCGGGGGGTTGCTAAGAGTCAGACACGACTGAGCGACTTCCCTTTCACTTTTCACTTTCATGCATTGGAGAAGGAAATGGCAACCCACTCCAGTGTTCTTGCCTGGAGAATCCTAGGGACGGGGAGCCTGGTGGGCTGTCGTCTATGGGGTCGCACTGAGTCGGACACGACTGAAGCGACTTAGCAGCAGCAGCAGCATCCCCAATTACCAGAACATAATCTCCTATGCTATTTTTTGAACAAGTAAGATCCTGTTTCCAGAGGGAGATAGAGGGTAGAAGGGATTCCACCCCAGTGACCATTTTTGTCTCCAAACTTCTGATCAGTCTCCACGGGAAGCCACTTCCTGCCAACTGCCATCTGCAGTTGAGTCCGCGCCTCACCTACAACTTTCCGCAGAACAGAGAATGAGAGCTGTGTTGAGTGGCATGTCCGGTCACATCCAGTTTGGCTGCATCCACGGGGAGCTGATGACTCGCTCTTTCCTGTCTCCATTTCAGAAGCAGACGATGTGCCGGAACAATAAAGCCTCTCTTCATCTGGAACTATGACCCCACTGACACTGGCGTGAAACATACACTTTGAGCAGATAGAACGGTTCATATGCTAGTCATTTTGAAAGCTCCTACTACATTCACGGCTTTGCGCCCGAAACTGAGGAAGCAAAGATGAATAAAATACGGTCCTTTCCCTCTGGGGGCTCTGACATACCACGCCAGACTTCTATGAGGGGAAAACATCAAAGCCTTTCTCTTCTCTAGTGCAGAATCCACACACTCAGCTTAGCCACCAACAGGTGATGCAACATTATGGAGAAACGTTCCATACCCAGAAGAGCCAAGCCTTGACCCTGACTCTCCAGGCTCTGAGAAATCAGAGATGAGGTCCATTCCAACATCAGAGACCCAGGGAGAGAATGCCTGAAGTCGAGTGAGTTATCACCACATTCTGGAATGCGCAAAGACTAAAAATTTCTAGAGTTAGAACCAAAATCATTCCTTTGGCCCGGAAGGGGCAAAGTCACTGTCAAAGAAATATTTGTCAAGTGAGTGAATGAGTGAATAAATGAATGAATGAGAAAAAATAGAAGAGCTAAAGTTAGTGGCTGCTGCTGCTGCTAAGTCGCTTCAGTCGTGTCCAACTCTGTGCAACCCCATAGATGGCAGCCCACCAGGCTCCCCCGCCCCTGGGATTCTCCAGGCAAGAACACTGGAGTGGGTTGCCATTTCCTTCTCCAATGAAGGAAAGTGAAAAGTAAAAGTGAAGTCACTCAGTCGTGTCCGACTCTTAGCGACCCCATAGACAGCAGCCCACCAGGCTCCTCCGTCCATGGGATTTTCCAGGCAAGAGTACTGGAGTGGGGTGCCATTGCCTTCTCCGAGTAGCAGGGTAAAGTCTCCGGTAAATCCAATAGTTTGTACACTGTCCACCCTTTCTAAACTCTTAACATCTGGGGTTGCCCATGTGACCAATGAAACTGGTGGACTGAAAGGCTGAGCCAAAAACGGGTTCAATGTTAGGAGAATAAGCTCAATGGTAAAGATGAGCAACAGAGAACAAATCAGTGAATTTAGTTCAGGATTAGTGTTTGCCCCCTCAGGTGTCAGCTGAACATTGATTATTCATTAGATAATGCAATTGCTCTCAATAAAAGGCACAGCAGGAACTCTGGATGGCTTTCAATATCCTCGTTTGGCTATTTGGACCCTTTGGGCATGTGTGCTCTGTGAGAAACTAAATGTAATTTCTCAGAAAGTTTGCCCAGGCACAGCTTTTTAGCATAGCTATCAAATTGGCCCAAATACATCATTCTTTTCGCATGCTTTCCATTCAATTTCGATAACTGTCTCCAAGAAGTTAGATTCCAAAAACCAGAATCAAGGATGCAGGCTCCACAATGTCCAAGGGGTGAGAGGCGGGTCACCAGGAGGCCTTGTGCGGTGAATTCATTCTCCAAATGCTGGGCCCAGGCCCCCCGGAAGCCCAGGCCCCACTTCAGAACCTGCACAAGCCACTTCTCTACTGTTGCTGACTTGTCTCTGCTGTTCAGATGGGTCGATGAAGACTCTTAGTCCTCTGCATCTCAAAGTAGCACCCAGAGGACTTCCCTGGTGGTCAGTGGATAGGAATCCACCTGCTGGTGCAGAGGACACGGGTTCTATCCCTAGTCCGGGTAGATTCCACATATTGCAAAGCAACTAAGTGCGCCCAAACTACTGAGCCTGCTCTAGGGCCCGAGAGCCACGACTATGGAATCCAAGCACCACAACTACTGAAGCCCTCAAGCCCTAGAGCCTGCAAGCTGCAGCTACTAGGCCCAGGTGCTGCAGCTTCTGAAGCCTGTGCACCTAGAGCCCATGCTCTGCAACAAGAGAAGCCACCGCAATAAGAAGTCCATGCCCCACAACTAAAGAGTAGCCCCCAGCTGCCGCAACTAGAGAAAGCCTGCGTGCAGCAACAAAGACCCAGCACAACCAAAAAAAAATTTTTTTTAAGTAGCACCAAGAGGACTTCCCCAGGGGTCCAGTGGTTAAGACCATGCTTCCACTGCAGGGGGCACAAGTTCAATCCCTGGTCAGGGAACTAAGATACCAGCAGGGCCAAAAAAAAAAAAAAAAAAACAAAAAAGTAGCACTAGGAACCTGGTTATAAAGCAACTTATATGGAAATGATCATTTCATGTGCAAGGCAGATGTGTGTGCTTCTGCCGTGCCTTAGGCATATGCAAAATTTACAGAGTATCAACACTGCAAAGCCACTCTTTAAAACACAGTACCTGCTCTAATTCTGTTCAAATGTCCGAAATGACGGTTGGCACAGTCCTCCTGTAATTGATTCCAGAAAGCTCCTATCAACTCCTTTGCAGATGCTTTCAGTCCTGAGTATTTCCAGAAAGAACAGGACTTTTCTCTGAACAGCCTGACAGCTGGTCTGAGCAGAGCAGGTGCAGATTTTTAAATGCCATATGTACTCGAGTACGCTCCCAGCTTCCCCGCCTCCCCGCCACAATTTTGAGAAGGGGGTCGTTTTATATGTTCTTCTACACCAGCTTCGCCAAGACCGCTCTGGTCAAAAGCAAGTTACAAAAACAATCAAAAGTGTTAATGCTCTTAGTGATTTGAATGTCAAAGTGGATTTTCACCATTTTCTGCCTGAACTGCTGTCTGTGTTTGAGAATCCGTCTAACCCACAAAGACTCACCAAGGCTGTTTTGGTGAAGGTAAGAGGAAAGGTAATGTCTATTTCATGGGACAAGTAGCCTAAGTGGCTTCCCCAATGAATCAGCGGTAAAAAAAATTCTGCCTGCAGTGCAGGAGATGCAGGAGACTTGGATTCCGTCGCTGAATGAGGAAGATCCCTTGGAGAAAGAAATGGCAACCCACTCCAGTATTCTTGCCTGGAAAATCCCATAGACAGAGGAGCCTGGCAGGCTACAGTCCATGGGGTCACCAAGAGTCGGTCATGACTGAGCGACTGAACACACACAGTAGGCTGAGAATGACCTTGTGTGTAACTGTCTGTGTCCTCCATTCTTCTTGGAATAACTGAGGCAGGGAGCTGGGTGAAATATTGTTTTGTGGTCTTGGCATCACCGCCTCCTACCAGCACATGAGATTTTTCCACTTTGTGCAGGAATGAAAATAAAATAGCAAGGTCCCAGCTATCTCTGATACAAGTCTAGAATAGCAACTAGAGAAATAAACAGCTCCAACGACTCGTGCTTTGCTCTTTCAGGTAGAATCCTATTACATTTAAAAGTATCCTTTGAAATTCTGATTAGTTGGAAGCCTTTGAAAGTAGACACTTATGCAGCAGCTGAGCTAAAGCAGAATTCTTTTGCCATCTGACAGCTCCCCAGCCTTTTGACCCTATACTCTCTGGAAGCTTCTGGTCAGCCTCCTGTCTCCAGGACCAGGCATCTAGGAGCTCACTGAGGTCCAAGTCCCCTCCTGATGGACATATGAGCCTGAGGGCAAAGGGCAGAACTAGTCATGTTAGGAAAATCGTTATACAAATAGATCTGAGAGAACAGATAGTTCCAATCTAAACACAACCAGAGGGACCTTCACTTATTCATTCATCCTACAAATGTTCACTGAGCATCTACTACTCACCAGGTACCGTAAGGATATAATGTTGAGGAAAACAGATATGGCCCTTGCCCTCTAGAAACTTACAGTCTGGTGGGGGAGACAGGCATTAACCAGAGGATCCCATAAACCGTGAATAACAGCTGCTGAGGCTAGAGTGACAAAGGCGGGTCCGTGGGGTCCTGAAGGAAATCAGTCCTGAATATTCACTGGAAGGACTGATGCTGAAGCTGAAACTCCAATATTTTGGCCATCTCATTTAAAAAGACACTGATGCTGGGAAAGATTGAAGGCAGGAGAAGAAGGGGACGACAGAGGATCAGATGGTTGGATGGCATCACCGACTCGATGGACATGAGTTTGAGCAAGCTGCGGGAGTTGGTGATGGACAGGGAGGCCTGGCGTGCTGCAGTCCATGGGGTCGCAGAGACTTGGACACGACTGAACAACTGAACTGAACTGATGGGGTCCTGAGCGTATATGCTGAGGGTTTTAACCGAGCCAGGGAAGCCAGGGAAGGCTTCCAGAGGAAGCTTTGACCTGAGATCCAGAAGATGAAGACAGGAAGGAAGGAAACCAGAAGGGGGAAGGCCTTCACAATGGAAGATGTCAAGGTCCTCAGCCCCATCCAGCCTGCACAGACACCAGATGCTGACAAAGCTGCCTCCCTTAGGCTGACAGTCTGAACTGCCTGGGTCTGACGGCATCTCAGCTGTTTTTGCTCATATTTCCTAAGCATCTGCTCTAGGTAAGACACGTTATGGACATTATTACATCCATTCCTTACAGCATCCCTGGCATCTCAGCCGTACTCACATATGCCAGCCAAAACAGGTGGAGGATTGGATTTGGCTTGTAGGTCATAGTTTGCAGAATGGTGGCATGGGATACATGTGTGGTGGCTGGAGCGAGAGCAGCCATCTCGGACCATGAGGTAAAAGTATCTACTGAGGCTGATAGAGAAATAAACTAGAAGGAACCCGATTCCCTGGTTCTCACAGGGCTACCCTGTGAGCCAGGGAATGAAGGTGCAGAGAGGTTGAACAGCATACCTGAGGCCAACCAGCAAGTAAGAGGCTGAGCCAGGACGTGCATCTGGGCCTATGTGACTGTGTAGTCTGTGCTAAAATATGGGCAACAGTTTATCTACAACTGCCTCATTAAGTACTATACACACACATGTATATACACACACACACGCACACACCCTTAAATGCTTGAAGACCGTGTGGCCACATCAACACTCCGCCTTCTCCTCTCCATAAAGCACCCCATAAAGCACCCCAGCCTGCACCCTGGAACAGCCACACCATTGCCTGGAGCACAAGAGTGGGCGAAGCTCCTAGCAAGGCATCAGCTGCGACACCACAGCCACTGCCGGGCAGGAAGCGTTCTTGGAACCACAGTCAACTTGCAGGGTTTTGCTCACAGCTCTTTCATTTTCTATTACTGTGATTCTTTCAATTTGTGTGAGACTCCCAAATTTTCCAAGCTGGGCTTACGGATTTACCCAAGGAATTCAGCAGTCAGTCCTTCGGACAAAAGACATGGAGTCCTGGGAAGAGTTATTAATACTAAAGAGCGGGAGAGGCTCACCCAGTACTACTGATTTCAGGGACAACGTCTGATTGAGACCTAAACCCCACCCCATTCCCCCAAAAAAGTGCTAAAACTCAGAGCACTTGCATTCACACTTTGTAAAACTCATTAGCGTCTGTCTGAGCTGAGTTCCTGTGTGTCTAGCTGGCAGAGAGGTGGGACACCGCATCCTGCCATGCCCAGAGCGTGTCAGTGACACTGACGTTCATTACAAGCCCCTCACCACCTGGTGCGGAGAAGGCACTGGCACCCCACTCCAGTACTCTTGCCTGGAAAATCCATGGACAGAGGAGCCTGGTAGGCTGTAGTCCATGGGGTCGCTAAGAGTCGGGAACGACTGAGCGACTTCACTTTCACTTTTCACTTTCATGCATTGGAGAAGGAAATGGCAACCCACTCCACTTTTCTTGCCTGGAGAATCCCAGGGACAGGGAAGCCTGGTGGGCTGCTGTCTCTGGGGTCGCACAGAGTCGGACACGACTGAAGCGACTTAGCAGCACCACCTGGTGGGTCACACTAAGGTCAACCCAAACTTGTATTTGTGCCCTCAACTGATGGAAATGGGTAGAAAATTTCAGAAGTATATAGAGTATACACACGGAAAATGCATGCTTCATTCCTAGTTAGATCTCTGATCTTATATTCAATAGTCTCCTACTCTGGTGAGTTGGGCTTAACCACACGTGAATGGTGTATTAGTCAGGATTAAATTTATTTGCAACTGACATTGACCCAAGCAACACAGAACTTTATTTCCCTCACATAAATGAAAACCAGAGCGTTCACAGGGTGGCTCTGTGAAAACTAGGCACTCAGGCTCCTTTAAGCTTATTTCTATGCCATCCTCAGTGCCTGGCTTCTACCTCATGGTCCAATATGGCTGCTCTCCCTCCAGCCACCAGATATGCATCCTAGACCAGGGATGGGCAACCAACCACCCACAAGTTAAATCCAACCCCCCTCAACCTTTTTTAGTAAATAAGACCTTCCTGGAACTCAGCCATTCGTTGAGATATAGTCTGTAGCTATTTTCAAAGTTCAACACCAAAATTAGGTGTTTGCGACAGAGATCATAAGGCCCACCGAACTTGAAATACAATCTGATCTTTTACAGAAAAAGTTTTCTAACTCCTAGTCTAGACAGAAAAAGAAAGAAAGACAAATAAGTTCATAAAAGCCATCCAGGTCATTTCCACAAAATCACACAGGACACTTATTCTCATATGCCAATGCCAGACTTTAGTCTTATAGCCATATCTAGCTACAGGAACAGCTGAAAAATTCTAGATGGCCATGCACCCAGCTAAGACTTAATGTTAGTTGCTCAGTCCTGTCGAACTTTTTGCAACCCCATGGACTGTGGCCCACTAGGTTCCTCTGTCCATGGAGTTCTCCGGGCAAGAATATTGGAGTGGGTTGCCATTCCCTTCTCCAGGGAATCTTCCTGACCCAGGGATCAAACTCAGTTCTCCTGCATTGCAGGCGGATTCTTTACCATCTGAGCTACCAGAGAAGCCCAGCTAAGGTTTAAGGGTTGTATTATTGAGGCAGAAGAGGTAAAGGGATGTGAGACTTTGATTTGCCAACTCACCCTTCAGGGATATTGTTTGTGCCTCAACTCAGGACCTGAACAAAGATAGGCTGATCAGCCTTCTTGGCCCCCATCCCTGGTCCACGGACTGATTCTGGCCCCTGGGTGTTTGCTCTGAGACAGGGCAGAAGGCATGGAAAGAGGCCTGCATGAAGTCAATCCCCTGGAAGAGCTGCCCAACTGGCTTCTGAGCCACTGCTGATTCCGCCTGGACTTTACAGAGAGGGTCCCCTCTTGCGGCAGGTGACCGAGACCCAGACTCTTACATCAGTCATATGGGAGGAACAGCTTTAAAAAGGAGAGGAACTGAGAGGTGCAGGCAGAAATAGCTAGAGATGCAAGAGAGAGGCCTGGAGACAGCTTTAAGGTGGGTGTAAAACTCTGTACACAAATACAGGTGTGAACGATCTCTTCTGTTTTCTTCTTTAAATTCAGCTCTAAAACACCGTCCTCCTGAACTGGTGAGTAGCTCCCTGAGGTCAGAATCGGGTGTCCTCGGCAATTCAAGCAGAAGTCCCTCTGGCTTCTGCAGGCATCGCTCACATCAGTGAGTCACATCAGTTTCAGTAGGACATCGGAGAAGGCACTGGCTGGAAAAGTACCCCCACTCCAGTACTCTTGCCTGGAAAACCCCATGGACGGAGGAGCCTGGTGGGCTGCAGTCCATGGGGTCGCTAAGAGTCGGACACGGCTGAGCGACTTCACTTTCACTCTTCACTTTCATGCATTGGAGAAGGAAATGGCAACCCACTCCAGTGTTCTTGCTTGGAGAATCCCAGGGACAGGGGAGCCTGGTGGGCTGCCATCTATGGGGTCGCACAGAGTCGGACACGACTGAAGCAGCTTAGCAGCAGCAGCAGCAGCAGGACATCAGACACTGGGACATCAGCTAGTCCCTTCCTTCAGGTGAGACTGGGAGACCCAGAGGGCCAGCCTCTCCTTGCCCGCCATGGAGTGATCCCCTCCCAAGGGCCTGGCCACCTGTTTGTTTGCTATCAGAGGGACAACTCCAAAGGCACCCCCATCCACACCCCCCAAACCTACCCCTCTCTTTCCTCTCTGGCTCTTCAAGCAGCTTCTATTTTCTGCCCTGGTTTGAACCTCACAATCAAGGAAATACCACGATCTTGACCACTTGTTTGAACAGAAAGTAGTAAGAAAAAGTGTGAGTGTGTGTTCCTCACCATCAGTAGTGTCTGACTCTTTGGGACCCCGAGGAAAGAGTAAAACTTGGTTTGTAGAGAGACAGTGATGGCCAGGTTTAACATCTGTGTTTTAGTATCTTCCTTAGGCCGTATGTAGACCATTTGCATGTCGTTGTGGATCCCATTAGGTCTTCACCCCAGGCTGGATGTCCTGCGGGTGTGTGACTGTGTGAGGCGGAATGATGGAGGTCCAGGGGAGCGGCGGGCAGCTCGAGCGCCCCCTGGAGGCATGTCTGCAAATGGTCTGGACTTGCTCGGAGTGTGTGTGTGCGTGTGTGTGTGTGTGTGTGTGTGTGTGTGTGTATGCGCGCTCAGTCGCTCAGTTACATTTAAGCCTATCCTAAAACAGTCATTTGTGTTTCAGGTCCTTGTTGTCAACAGAAATTGATGACTGCTAAGTGGTAAATATCCAGACACCATTGATAGATGGGGCTGGATCTCAACCTGTGGAGTATACAGCCAGTACACACCAAGAAAAGCCATGCCAGCTGTTAAAAGACTGAAATCCACTACACAAATGGGTAAAAATCCACTGCTGTGAACTTCCGAGGGTGCCCCTATCCTCTTCCCAGTGACCCCACCGTTAGCAATTAAAGAAAGAGTCCTTGTCTGTTCAGCCAGAAGCCTGTAGATCCTGCTCCCAGGCTGAGGCCAGGGTCCATTCTGATTGGTCAGATGCCAGATATTTTGAAATCGCCCTAGATGAGAATGTTTTGAAGAGGGAGAAACATGAGGCAAGGGGAAGGATCACTTCTGGGGTCACCATGCACAGTTGTGCAGGCTGTTCACTGTACAAGTTCTCCTGACTGAGGTAGCCAACTGTGAACTGAATTAAAGCCTGTGCTCTGCTCACCAAACCATGTGCCCTGACATGGGCCTGCATCTGTCCAAAGAAAGGAGGGCCTTTTTCTCCTCTGCACAAAGGCGCTGTGTGTTCTAGCAGCCGGCTCACTTCAGAAGCTGCTGTGTTTCAATCATCCAGGCCTGAGTGGAAGAGGCCTGACCTTGGGGGTGCTATAGGCCAGGGAGTCAGAAGGAGACACAAGAGAATTTTGGAGCAGAACAAAACCCTTCAAAAAGATGATGGTTGCAGAGAATAAAGGAGTGCGAACATATACAAACCTGATTCCTACCTGGGGGACTGAAAGACTGTTTACAACAGAGAGAATGATGGGGGAAAAAGAACCAGCTGGAGAAGTGACATGGTAGCTTTGCTTCCTCCTGCTCTCTGGGAGATCATAGCTGGGCATCCAGACAAGATGCCCAACCAAAACACACAGAGGAATGCTCAGGAGAGGGGTCAAGGCTGGCGATGGAAAAGCTGAGGTCTTCACATGTGAAAACCTCAAAGACACCCCCAGGAGGACAAAGGGACCAAAGGAGCAGATGTTTCTGGAGAGCGAGATGATGGTCAAGTTGGGGTGTAACTCCATATACTAGAAAGTGCACCTTTAGAACTGAATTTCACCGTTTCCCTTCCCATGAACCAGCTGGGAGCCCTTGCAGACATTATTTAATTTCTCTGAGCCTCAGTTTCTTTGAAATTTGTCATAATAATATCTGCTTTATAGAGCAGTTGAATTAAATTAAGTATGTGAACTGCCTCGCACAATATGTGGCACGAAACAAGTGTTCCACACTGTAACCATTATTAGAAATATGACTGCTATTATTATCGAGGGCTGCATTCTAAGTCTTGGGAATACCTACAGAGCAGGACAGGACACACAGAGCCAGCCAGGACATATATAAAAGGACGCGCAATAAGGGACAAACATTCCGAGACGTGTGCAGGACTGGGTCCCATTCTCCAAGAGATGAGATTTAATGCATGACGGTGATCTTGATAAATGGCATGTAATATGAGCTTATCTAGGAATGAAATAGAATCACATCTAAGCTGGGTTTGGCATCAAGAGAGCTGAGAAGTGGTGACCCCGGAGAAAACCTGATGAAGAAAACAGATGCTGATGACCAAGGCCAGATCCTGGAACTGCCTTGAAGATCCCGGAGCTGACAAGGGATGAATGGGAGGCAGCCAGCCCTGCCCCAGGGAGCTGGAATCCATCTGCATGTTCTCAGGAAAGAGGGGTCAAATGTTTCCAGGTATGGAACCCGGAGCAGGTAGAACGAGCAGGCCATCCTTCCAGTCTGGAACTGAGGCACTGCATCGGTGGCATCCCAACTTCCTGGGAGCGCTGTCCAAGGCCCAGCCGCCTCTGGTCCTGGCCTGAGCAGACTTGAGATGTCATGTCATGGTGGGGTTGAACCTCAGACACCGGGTCTGCCCTGACCACCTCTCCCAATCCACACTTATTAACCAGGAGTCTTCGGTATATGTGTGGGAGTAGGGCGATGAAGGACATCTGTTTCATTTATTCATTCCAACACAGATTCATCGGTGACCTCTTTATGCCACACGCTAAGGATAAAGCAGTGAGCAACCCCCTGTCTGATGCCTGTCTGGCCTCTAGCTCCTCCATCCCCAGCTGAGCAGATCTGTGCCTGCCTTCCCTTTACCTGCCCCCTACCTCTTGGAGCAAAGGCACCAAAATCCTTCCCATGGACTTCAGCTCTAACCTCTCTCCTGCCTTTCAGCAGTTGTCCAACTACTTCCCTGCCTCCATCATCTCCTGCTCACTACATCTGTCTGTAAAACCAGCCCAGCATCCCGTTAGTTTAAGCCTCCCCACCAGCGCTAGGACTTAATGTACACAATGCTTTACTGTTGGTGAAGGGCTTCTGTGTTCCTTATATTGCATGAACCCTCGCCTCAACTCTGAGATCAGTGGGAATTACCCACTTCATTTAACAAATTCAGAAACAAAATGCTTAGGCCAGGATACCAGCATCCTGGCTCCTCAAATTCTCTACATTCTAACTTAAAATAATGTATTCTTTTATGTATTACTTATAGCTCACCTGGGCTTCCCAGGTGGCTCTAGTGGTAAAGAACCCTCCTGCCAATGCAGAAGACCTAAGAGACTCAGGTTCGATCCCTGGGCCAGGAAGATCCCCTGGAGGCAAAAATGGCAACCCACTCCAGTATTCTTGCCTGGGAAATCCCATGGACAGGGGAGGCTGGCAGGCTACAGTCCATGGGATTGCAAAGAGTCGGACACGACTGAAGCAACTTAGCATGCGTGCTTACTTCACCCACTTCCAAAAAAGATGTGACTATTATATTATTCATCTCTAATAGGAGATATTTTATTTTCTGGGTCTTTTAGATATTGACAAGTAGAGTTTTGGAAGTACACAGTGGCAGTTATCCCTGCCCTATGTTTATTCCCAAGTCCAAAGTCTGGCCTAAAATAGCCCCTCTTTCTCACAAGGAGCTCCCTGAGCCAATGCCTCACTTTTCCCCTCATGTTGGTTTATTTATTTGGCTGTGCCAGGCCTTGGTTGCAGCATGTGCAATCTAGTTCCCTGACCAGGGATCGAACCTGGGCCCACTGCTTTGGGAGCGCAGAGTCTTAGCCACTGGACCTCCAGGGCAGTCCCTCTTCCCCTTTCTTAACTGAGCTCTTAGAACCTGATCTTCTTTCCTGGGCATTTAGCTCTATTGTCATCATATATCACCATGCTATCATTTTAGTATCACTATTTATTACTAACCCATCACACTGAGGGTGTGCAATGGCACAGCTGTCCTCCCCACTAACCATTAACCTCTCTTATACCCCAGGGCCTCGCACTGAAGACGGCACCACACTCATGACCTAAATTCTCCTGGTTCAGTTCTTCCTAAAAATCATTCATGACCCCCTCTTTATTGACAACCCTGCAAAATAAAAAATCCTTCATTCTCCAAGGTTTCCCAGAGTGCCCACACCCACATTCATGTTGTGCTCTGCATTTCTTTGCCTGTCCTGTCCACATGACCACAACCCCCAAAAGGCAAATGGTTTAACCCAACTGTTAAGCCCGCAGTAGAGCATACTTCCACACTCTGAAAGTTGCTTAGTAAAATGTTTTTGATCCTGGTAGTCAGTTGATGGTGGTAAAAGTAAAAGCCATTAGGACTGTGATTAATGAAGATACTTATATGCAAGTTTCCCCAAGCACCAGTGAGAGGACGTGTAATTCCATTACCAATACTCAATCTTTCACTCTGGGGGGATTTCCTCACTAATTAGTCTGAAGCTGTAATTTAGCCTATACTTTAAGGAATGTGTCACACGAGGACACTTCTAATTTATTTCTGACCTTCCTTGAATTTAGAGGCACATATGCCTTTGACTGGCATTTCTCCCAACTGCTATTTTCTTGCTACAAAAAAAAAAAAAGTAATAATTGTCCAATACTTGAGAAAGGGAGACCAGCTCAGAGTATGTACCCTGGCACTCAGCCTGTCTAAAGGTTTTGTCCAGCCCTCTTGCTGTTCCTTCAAGCCTGCCATCTAATAACCATGCAGGCTGAGATCTGTACGAGATTACAGGGTCTTTGAAATGAAAGAGGAAATGTAAGCAGAAGTGAAGTGCGGCACACCTGGGTGGAAATTTTAAGAGCCAATGCACAATTTGCTGGATTCCTTCTTCCTTCTGCCATGTCATGGAGAAAGTTCCAGATGGCAGCTTCTCCTTCAGTCTGGGTCCCCAAGGAAAGACAACAAATCCCCCAGCCTTACTGAGATGAATATGGAGAGTAAGCAAGAAACATACCTGAGGTTTTAAGTCACTAAGATGTGGGGGGCTGCTTGTTGATGAAGCGTAACCTAGCCCATCCTGACTGCTACAGTTATCCCCAGTTAAGGAACTCCCATCACAGACTTCAACAAGTTATATTTTGCTATTGCCCCCTGAATTTCCTCCTGGAAGCCTACCTCTTCACTTGACCTCAGTCAGCAGCCTTTCTCATCCCTATAGATTCTACATCTCCTTGGCACCATAATCCCCCTCCAAAAATGTCTACTCATGACAGTCCACTCCTGGAAAAAGCCACTCCAGTCCTCCTCTTCCAGAAGTCCAGCAAAAGCCTCCACAGGGTTTGATGGAAAGGTGTATAATCCATCGCACACCCTACATTGTTCCTTCCCCCTAGCTCCCAGCCCTGAAGGGTCCAGGGCCCGGCAGGGCCCCCCGGCCACGCAGGGAACAGGAGTCACCCAGTCGCCATGTCTTGACAGCTTGTCACATTATTTTGCTCTGTGGGAGCTCTGATCCCTCCATCCAATCCCTCCATAGACCATGGGCCTCTATACAAGTCCCTGCAGGCAAAGCAAAGCAAGATTGATGCCCTGCAAACGGCCAGCCATGCCCAGGAGGGCTCTGGGTTCAATGCATGGAGCGGCCCATTCTTCCCCACCTCAGGTTCCCACATTGGACGCCAAAGCCGGAGCTCAGAGCCAGGACAGCAAGAATTCAACCTTTATTCATCCTGGAACACAAACAAGCCACCACACTCCCCTAACCACCCTGGCCCCCTCACCTCCCCTCCTCAAGGTCTCTCTAAAGGCCCTGGGCCTTCTTGAACTAACCAGTGAGTCACAGTGCCCTTTGCACAGAGGAGCTGGGATCAAGAGAGGATTCTGAAAGGTTGGGGAAGAAATATACTCATTTCCACACTGGCTGCAGAGCCCCCCATCTCTTAATCGCACTCCCACCAGTGTTCTTCTTTCTCCTCTGTGCTCAGTCATGTCTGACTCTGCGACCCCATGGACTGTAGCCCTGCAGGCTCTTCTGCCCATGGGATTCTCCAGGCAAGAATACTGGAGTGGGTTGCCATGCCCTCCTCCAGGAGATCTTCCCAACCCAGGAATCCAACCTCTGTCTCCTTTCTTGTGTCTCCTGCATTGCAGGTGGATTCTTTACCGCTGAGTTATAGGGGAAGCCCTTCTTTCCCCACTAGTCCCTGTTAAAGCAAATTGTGTATGAGCCCTGAGCCTGAGTTAGGCTGATAAAGAACCACAAATTAGTGTTAATGCCCCTGGTCATATGCATCCCAGTTCCTGCAGTTAAAAGCCACCAATGGGTTTAGACCCAAGAGCAGAGTGCTGGGGACCATCAAGCAGTACATATAAGAATGACTTCATCTAAATTCCCTGAGAGATTTCATAGACCAAAGCACCTCTGAAGGACAAAAAGACAACTGTAAAATTACCTGAAAATAAATGCTTCTAAAGTGTTCAGAAAGAATCCAGGGTGAGGGGGACAAGGAGGCCGATAACTAATCCATCAGCTCATTTTTTTTTTTTTTGATCCCACCTCTAGACTTTTTTTTTTTTCCAAGGCCTCAGCCTGTCACCATGCAGTTTATCAGCTGTCACTCCATCTCAATTCTGGGTGACATGAGATCAATGGCCTAAAACTGCTCTCAGATCTGCAGAGAAATTTATAACACCAGGCTCTGCCATATCCTGTCTGGGCCGGGGTCCCAGGGCTCTGAGGGAGAGGCCGACTTTATTTCCATTTCAAAAGTGGATTGTGACCCACTTGGAGCCAGAGAGTTCAAGCCATCAGATGCAAAGGAAGGCCTGAGTCAGAAGTCTTGCACACTTACACTCACCAAACAATGACTTTGAGGAACAGAAAAAAAAAAAAAAGACTAGTCAATGATTAAAATTCTCTCTGCCTGGATAAGGCTCTAGCTTCCTGCTTAATTTCTTTGGGGATTTATTAATACCAAAAGCTAAAATTTGCAGCAACATGTTTTAGACTCCAAAAGCAATTAGTTCATCTCATCTATCTAACTGCAGAATTCTTGTGCATGATTTGAGCAGAGATTTATGGGGGTTTTGCTTCTCATGGAAGGTTCTTTTGGTTCTCTATAACCTTTCTTTTCCATCATAAACTCTGTAATTGGTTTTAATTTGGTCTCAAAGTGGCCAGGCTTCCCTGGTGTCTCAGATGATAAAGAATCCATCTGCAATGCAAGTTACCTGAGTCGGGAAGATCCCCTGGAGAAAGAAATGGCAACCCACTCCAGTATTCTTGCCTGGAGAATCCCATGGGCAGAGGAGCCTGGCGGGCTATAGTCCATGGGGTCGCAGAGTCAGAAATGACTGAGCGACCAACACTTTCACTTTACAAAGTGCCCATGAACCAGAAACAAGATCCCAGGAGCCCAAGTCATATCCCATACCCCATATTTTCTAACCAAAGGGTTCCAGAGAAAAAAAATTTTTTTTCATTTTGGCCACACCAAGTGACATGCAGAACCTTAGTTCCCCAACCCATGGGTGTGATCAAACCCATGGCCCCTGCATTGGGAGCTCTGGCTGAGAGTTAACCACTGGACCTTCAGGGAAGTCCTTCCATGGAAATTCCAAATCCTTCCCCCCATAGGAAATCCTGGGGTGATAAGGGGGAAGCCAGCTCTCTTCCCTCAACCTCACCCCAAGATATGGCCAGCTATAGAACCACTCCATGCCCACCACCATTTGGCAGGACAGATGCCCAACAGAAGGCACACTGAGGGGACTCCGGACTTGCCCCTGGCTAAACCCAGAGAAACCTCAGCTTTCTGAGCAAAAAGAAAACCCTCCCTCTCACTTCTGTCTACCTGCCTTCTGCTTGCAACCAGACATCCAAGAGGAGGTCCCCAGAGGAACTGTATTCTGCGGAGGACCAGTCATGGCTGGAGCTTCACCAACCAGCTCCTCCCACACTGCTGACCTTGGCAACCTCTGACTCATCAAGAAGGCAGCACTGAACCATCGGGAGTCACAGTCCTTTGGCTGAACGCACACAGCAGGTGCCATCTCAGCCCATGCCTCCCTGTGTGAGTCTCATGGGAATCCACTGGAACACTGACCCCCAGTCCACAAGAGCAACTCAAGACAGTGGCCCTTCACCATCCTCCCAGACCAAAGTCCACCAGTTTAGGCTTATTGCTCCCTTCCCTGCCTCTCCTTCCCTCTCCCTTTGCTCTAGTGACCCCAGTGATCTCAGGGGTGACATCTTTCAACAGCCCCCCATTGCCTTAAGAATAAAAGTGACATTCCTTAACGTGGCGTGTGACGCACCTGTACACCCGTCCTGGCTTTCTTCACCCCTCTGCTGTACCCCAGCCCCTCATGGCCCCCTGCACTCCAGCCCTCCGACCCTCATGCCTCTGAGTTTGCTGTTCCTTTGGCAAGAAGTCTCATTCACCTCCACTCTTCTTCCTCCCTTTCTACCCTTTAGCTAATTTCTACTTATCCTTCAAATTTCAGTTTAAACGTCCCCTCCTCCAGGAAGCTTTCCCTGAGTGCCTCCAGTTCCCAGGGCAGTAAGCCCCGCCCCCTTGCCCTGGGCTCATCCAGCAGGAAGTGGGCACCTGCGTGTGACCATGTATTCCACCCTGCAGGGACTGTGCACAGCACCTGGGGTCAGCGGCTGCCCTTCTCACCCCCGTTCTGTCTCCTGCCTCTTGTCTCTCCTCTGCCTCTGGACTGGGCAGCAGTTTCTATCATTTCTTTTCTTCTTTTTCTAAATAACCTTTATATTGAAACCATTTCAATTTACAGGAAAATGGTGATGATAGTGCAGAGAGTTCCCCTCAACTCCACACCCGGTTTCCCCTGTTATTAACATCTTACACTGGTATGGTACAAAGGTCACAATTCATGAACCATGCTGATACATTGTTATTATCTGAAGCCCATCCTTTATTCAGATTTCCTTGGTCTTTCCCTGATGTCCTCGCTGTTGTTGTTCTGGGATGCTCCATTGCATTCAGTTACCATGCCTCCTGTCCTGTTTCTCTTAAGAGGGACAGCTTCTCAGACTTCCCTTGTTTTTGATGACCTTGTCAGTTTCGAGGAGTCCTGGTAGAGTATTTTGAAGGATATCCTTCAATTTGTGTTTGCCTGATGTTTTTCTTATAATTAGACCAGGATTCTGTGTTCTGGAGGCCAAACGCCATTTTCATTATATCTTATCAAGGGTACATACTACACACATGATCTGTCTGCGTTGATGCTGACCCTGATCTTGTGGAGGAAGTAATGTGCGTCTGCTTTCTGCATGTAAAGTCCCTCTTTCTCCCTCCTGTCCTCTTAGGAGGGACGTGCACAGCTCACAGCTGAGGATGGGGGCTTCTTCTCAGCCTCCTAGAAGGGAGAGTATCTACAGAAACTACATGAAAGATTGGTCTCTTCTCTCCCATTTACTGATATCACCGTGGATCATTTGTTTACTTTTTAAAGTCCTTGGCCCCATAGCACATACCACAGCATCTGGTACTGAGTGAGTTCTCCATAGGGTTTGTTGAGAGAATGAGGGTATATGAAGCCAGTGATCTGGGTCCCTTCGAAATTCTTATGCTGAAACCCTAGGTTCTAATACCACAGAATGCGGTGATATTTGGAGCCTGGGCCTTTAGAAAGGTTTTTCAGGTCAAATGAGGTCATAAGGGTGGGTCCTAATCCAATATGACAGGTGTCCCCTGTAAGAAGAGGAAGAGATACTAAGCAAGTGCACACGGAGAAAAGACCCGGTGAGGCTCCGCAAGCGAGGAGAGAGGCCTCAGGAGGAAGCAGTCCCACCTGCACCTTGATCTTGGCCTTCCAGCTTCCGGAACTGTTAGGAAATAAATCTCTGTTGTTTAAGCCGTGCAACCTGTAACATCTGTTAGGGCAGCCCTAGGAGACTAACAGAAGGGAACCACAGGATCAGACATCGTATCAGCTCCTCGTGAGTCATGGGAGGTCACCTCATGCTTCTGGGCATCCTAGGAGGGGTAGTCCTTTGGAATATTCCTGCCCCCCTCCCCAAATTATGGGTCACCGTCCATTAAATATTTGTACCTGTAAGTGGTTTCAGTGATGATACAAAGTTTCTGTGGAAATCTGTGGTGAAAAGTTTACAGAAAACTCCTTTTTTGCCACCATCTGATCTCTTAAATCAGAGAATAAGGTACCAAAAGATTTTGAAATGACATGAGGGCTCAAAAGTTACTTGAAGCCTCAGTGACCATCTTTTTCCTTCTGGGGGATCTGTACACCTACTACTATGTCTACTATTAGATCCAGAAAGGGGTCCAGGGTCGGGGACAAGAAACCAAGTCAATGTAAATAGGAAATGGGAGAGGTTTTATTTTTCTCTATTTTCTGAACAAATCCCTCACCTATAAGAGACTTAAAATTATATGGCCTATGATTTTTCTTCCCTTTTGCTTTAAAAAGAGATAATAACTAACATCATCAGGGTTTCCTAAGCACCTGATACGATATTATCTTACATAGTCCTTAAGACAATCTTGAAAGTGAAAGTGAAGTCGCTCAGTCGTGTCCGACTCTTTGCCACCCCGTGGACTGTAGCCCACCAGGCTCCTCTGTCCATGGGATTCTCCAGGCAAGACTACTAGAGTGGGTTGCCATTTCCTTCTCCAGGGGATCTTCCCAACCCAAGGATCGAACCCAGGTCTCCTGCATTGCAGGCAGATGGTTTATCCTCTGAGCCACCAGGGAAGCCCTAAGACAGTCTTACAAGATACTGTTATCCCCATTTTGCAGATGAAGCAACTAAGATACAGAAAGATCAACTAACTTGCCCAGAGCCACACAGCAAATCAATAGTAATGTTCATATTCGAACCTAAGCAGGATGATTGCAGAGCCTGCAGTCAGCAGCCATGTTTTGTTTCTTTTCAGGTTAAGTGGGTATCCCAGAGCATCCTGACACACAGAACACACAAAAGGATGAGTGGCCCAGGACCTGGGAGTGGTCTAGGGTTTGTGAGCATCTGGCACTGGGATCAATCCAAAATCAAAGTTTAAACACCACTTACCTTCACCCCCACCCTGTCTCATTATCTGACTGCTGAGTTTCAACCAGGGCTGTGGAGTGTGTTGCTCTGTGGTTTGGTATAAATGTTGAAATTCACTATGCCAGTTTTGACAGACCAACAAATGTGGGGGGGGGGGGAATCTTTCTTTAAAATACAAAGTAAGCAGTCGAAGGAAAGAGCTGGTTGCATTTCTAGAAAGCAAACCCCAGTAAAACCCAGCGACTGAGTAATTCTAAGAGATGTCTATAAAGTGTGCTTTAGTTACAAGAATGAATTGGATGCCTCTGAAGAGCTGCCTCTGTTCTCTGTTTGGACAAACACTTTCTGCCAACTTCCCTAGAAGCTTTATCTGATAGAGTGAGCCTGTTGGAAATAGAAACGGTGGGCTCTGGCTTTTTTCTTTTTCTTTTAAGTTAAAAGGTTAAAAAATAACCCCTGTCTCCATCCATCCTTAGAATTACACTTTCCTGCAAAGTTCTTTTCCTGGTAGATATAATCCTAATTAAAAATAAATTACATGCTGTATAGAATTTGAAAGGGAAAAGATAATCCTATTACGTATGAGAGTATATCCCGATTTTCCTTCCCGCTAAACTGTAGGAGATATCAGATCTGGCTGCACCCCCTATTGTCGCGGCTTTGAAAACTTTCCTGGAGCCTTAATCCGTCACGTGACGCCCGTGTCAATCTCGGGGTCTGCACGCGAGTTTCACAAAGCGGGCATTAGGCTAGGTCCCGGGGGCGCAGCTCGGCGGGGCCCGCAATATTTGCATGTCGAGAAAACGCCGGCCATTGTGGGGTCGCGTTTGTTCTCAGGATTGCAAGAGACAGTTGCCGGCTAAATTGCTAAAAGCAGGGGCTCCTTTCAGCCAGTCCCGGCCTTTGGTATGAAAACAAGCGGATTGGAGAGGCTTTGTGGGCCGGTCGGCGTCCGGGGAGGGCGAGCGGCCGCCCCTCCGCCTCCGCCTCCAGCCCCACCTCCCAGGACATTTTGCTTCCCGGGGGAGGTGCGGTAGGCGCTGATGCGCTGTTTTAAATCGTATTTTCATAATCTGGAGGCTGCAGGCGGAGGGTGTCATTCCGCTCGCGTGCCTTCACACCCCCACGGCCGGCTCGGAAAGGCCTCCGCGCGCCCGCCGCGGCAGCTGCTCGCCGCCCTGCTCCCGGCCTCCCGACTCCCGGCTCCGCTCTCCCCGGCGTCGCGGCGATCGAGACCCCTTCCGAGCCGCGAAGGAACCGGCCGCGGATGAGATGCTTTTGGCTCCTATCGTCTCCATACCCCTCCTCCCGCCCCTTGGCTTTTCCTTCTTCTCCCTTGTCCCCGACCCCACCACCTGCACGCCCTTGTTTATTTCAGTCTTCAGAAGGAACATGACGTGCAAGCGCTTTGACTAAAAATATTGGGGAGTTCCCATTCTCCAGCCAAGCCCCAGACACAAATTTAAACAGCGAGCCCTGGGTTCCCGCAGTTCAGCCCTGTACCGAGAGTGCTGGGGGCTCAGCGGGGCGCGGGCGTGGGGTGCGGCTCCCAGCCACTGGCGGCCGGGCTCTGGGCAAGTGTCTACTCACGGGAACCGCTGGAGACATCTTTTCTCCGTGACTCGGGCCCCAGTGCCCTCTCCATCCGCCCCCGACCAACCCCCTCCCCCTGTTCCTGGCTCTGCCGCCCCGCAGCAGCCCGGGGCGGATCGGAACTCTCCGGGTTACGAGGGGAGAGGCCGCTGTCCTGCCGCCGAGTTCTGAATCTGCTAGCTTGGCGTCCGTGCCGGCCGGGAAGGGGGCGAGGAGCGAGCGCGAGATCCCGGGAGTGCCAGAGGTCACCAGCAGGCCCCCAGGCCGGGGTGGGAGCCCTGCGGGCTCGGGGAGAAGCCGGGAAAGGGTTTTAGTGTGCATCCTCTCCGAGAAATCTCTCCAGGGCCGGAGCAGAGAGAGAGCGAGCGAGCAAGCTACCAACTGGCAGTGGGAAGGGGAAAAATGCAAGAGAAAGCTGGAAATCGGGCTCCGGTAGGGGGCGTCGCGCTTTCCGCGTCCCTGCGCGGCTGCGTCGCCGATGCATGCTAAAACCTCTTCGCTTTTGGCGTTCCTAGGCCAGCAGGACGGGGCAGCTGGGGAAGGGAATCGAGAGGCACGATCGCTCTGCACGGTCCGGGGCACAGGGCACCCCATCTAAGTCTCAAGAGCTTTTACGAGGCCTGGGGCTGCATTTTTTTGCTCTCGGGCAACTCCAGAGCCCCGCCCCCGTCACCCTCACTGCCCACCGAGCTCCTCGGTCTCCCTGCTCTGGGAAGACTCCTGTATCTCTTCTGAAAAGACCCCAGATACATCCCCTCGGGTTTAGGGGGAAGGAAAACACAGATAGGATGTCAGCAGGACTATAATCAGGATTCAGAAAAACGTTTACAAACTCCAGTCTGCTTATCAAGTCTTTCGCCTTGGAAAAAATAGAGAAAGAAAACTCCCTGTGGGTGACTTTTGTTTTTAACCTCTTGTCCTTCATGTGTATTTGCACACCCTGCTCAATAAATCTCTCCAATAAGCATCAGTAAGAATCTGTCTTGTGGGTGACTGGAGGCCCATCTCCCAGATCTTCGGGGGTGCCGGGGGTGGGGGGATACCTGCGGGTGCAGCGTACGCCTGGGGCCAGCCGGGGGGCGCCCCGCCCAGCTCAGAGCTGGCAAAGCCAAAACTCCACACTTTCACAGGCAGATGGTTAAGTTTCCCCCAGGTTCGTGCCAGGTTTCAGCGTCCTGCTGTGATTTTGTTCTTCTGGAACGGGATGAGTATTGCTTCCCAGAGTGGCCCTATTAGAACAGAAAGAAAATCCTCTAAATAGGCGGAACAAGGCATCAGGAGGGAGAGTTCTCTAAATGCTCTTTAATACGAGCTGGGTATTGTGTGGAATTCAGCGCCCATCACCGTTTAGCAGGAGAGTTATGGCAGTGATTGGGGATGAATAGAGGAACATAATGGATACATGTGGCGTTTGCTCATTATATTCAAGTTAGCCCAACTCCGCTGTGGAAACTGTTCAACTTTCTCTCCCCTTAGCTTGTCACAGTTAAATAATACAGACATTGGGGCCTCCAATGGGATCGCCTGCCACGCCATTCTATTTCCACTACTAACGAGGGCTTCATAAGCCTTTGATACAGTCTGATCTTTGAAACCTTTCCAAATCTCCTGAAGCTTATGCTAAATCCTATTTGGAACTTTTTTTTTTCCTTGCCTGCTAGCGCCCAGGGCTTAAGAAAGCCATTTGGACAGTGACATGCATACTAACACGTCTCAGATCTCTTTTCTGAAAAGAAAGGGGCAGCTCCGATCACCGGGGCTCACACGAGCAAAACACAATTGCGTACACAAATTTGAATAAAATCAATTTCCCCTTATTCTTCGAGCTCCTCAATCTAGAGGCTATTTCCGAGCGTCGTGGGAAGTTGGGAAAGAAGGTGAACTGAGCCTCAGCCGGCAGAGCAAGTCTGAAGAGAGAGGGGGAGCCGCGAACGATTTCAAACCCTCTGGGGTGAAAAAAAAAAAAAATACAGAGTGGGTGTGGGGTCTCAAGCCACGAGGGCGAAATCCCAGTGCGATTGCTCTCTGTTCAAGCGGCCGGTACAGGAGGGCACAACTAACAGAACCATCCGCTCCTGTAACGCCGGCGACCTGTGCCAACTCCTCTGCACGCAGAGCGCTGACGGGAGATGAAAAAAGCCAAAGGAGTTAAAGAAACAAAGGAAAAGATTCTCTATTTTCCCTTTCTTGTTTTCCCCTCTAAGCCCCTCCACGGTAAAGGGATCTTCAGGGGCTGGCGTAGCGGCGGCGCTAGAGCCAGGCCGCCATTGGCTGCCCAGCTCGGGTGATTTGCATTTCGGCGGCTATAAAAACGGAGGCGGCTCACAGCCGTGCAGCTCCAGCCCGAAGAGGGAAGGGGAAGGTGCTGAGTGTGGGCGGGATCCACGCGTCCTCCGAGCCCGCCGGAGCCTCTGAGCTGCAGCCTGCAGACTTCTCCTGCACACGGCTCGCAAAAAAAGCGTGCACTCGGGAGCTTGGGGCTCACGCCTGGACCTGCAAACCACAGAGGAAATCGCTCGCTCAGCGTTTTGGAATAGCGCTTGGAGCTGGCGGCATGAGTCCAGCCAGGCGCGGGGGCAGCCCCTGCCTTTTCCCCTTGCAGCTCTTCAGCCTCTGCTGGGTGCTCTCGGTGGCCCAGAGCAAGACTGTGAGATACAGCACCTTCGAGGAGGATGCCCCCGGCACGGTCATCGGGACCCTGGCCGAAGACCTGCATATGAAAGTGTCCGGAGACACAAGCTTCCGCCTGATGAAGCAGTTCAACAGCTCGCTGATCCGAGTGCGCGAGGGCGACGGGCAGCTGACCGTCGGGGACGCGGGCCTGGACCGAGAGCGGCTGTGCGGCCAGGCCCCTCAGTGCGTGCTGGCCTTCGACGTGGTCAGCTTCTCCCAGGAGCAGTTCCGGCTGGTGCACGTGGAGGTGTCGGTGAGGGACATCAACGACCATGCTCCGCGCTTCCCCCGGGCCCAGATTCCCGTGGAGGTGTCCGAGGGCGCGGCTGTGGGCACGCGCATCCCCCTGGAGGTGCCCGTGGACGAGGACGTGGGCGCCAACGGGCTGCAAAGCGTGCGCCTGGCAGAGCCCCACAGCCCCTTCCGCGTGGAGCTGCAGACGCGCGCGGACGGTGCCCAGTGCGCCGACTTGGTGCTGCTGCAGGAGCTGGACCGCGAGAGCCAGGCCACTTACAGCCTGGGGCTGGTGGCCCAGGACGGCGGCCGCCCGCCGCGCTCCGCCACGGCCGCCCTCAGCGTGCGCGTGCTGGACGCCAACGACCACAGCCCGGCCTTCCCGCAGGGTGCCGTGGCGGAAGTGGAGCTGGCTGAGGACGCGCCGGTGGGCTCGCTCCTGCTAGACCTGGACGCGGCGGACCCCGACGAGGGCCCCAACGGCGACGTGGTGTTCGCCTTCGGGGCCCGCACCCCGCCCGAGGCGCGCCGCCTCTTCCGCCTGGACCCGCGCTCCGGCCGCCTCACCCTGGCGGGGCCCGTGGACTACGAGCGCCAGGACACTTACGAACTGGACGTGCGGGCGCAGGACCGCGGCCCCGGGCCCCGCGCCGCCACCTGCAAGGTTATCGTGCGCCTCCGCGACGTCAATGACAACGCTCCGGACATCTCCATCACCCCGCTGGCCGCCCCGGGCGCGCCTGCTGCCTCGCCCTTCCCCGCCGCCGCCGCCGCTCTTGGGGGAGCGGAGGCCACCTCGTCGACCGGGCCTGGGACGCCGGAGGCGGGCGCCGTCTCGCTGGTGCCGGAGGGGGCGGCGCGCGAGAGCCTGGTGGCGCTGGTCAGCACCTCGGACAGGGACTCGGGAGCCAACGGGCAGGTGCGTTGCGCCCTCTACGGGCACGAGCACTTCCGGCTGCAGCCGGCCTACGCAGGCAGCTACCTGGTGGTGACCGCGGCGTCCCTGGACCGCGAGCGCATCTCCGAGTACAACCTGACGCTGGTGGCCGAGGACCGCGGCGCGCCCCCGCTGCGCACAGTGCGGCCCTACACGGTGCGCGTGGGCGACGAGAACGACAACGCGCCGCTCTTCACACGGCCAGTCTATGAGGTGTCAGTGCGCGAGAACAACCCGCCCGGGGCCTACTTGGCCACGGTGGCCGCCAGGGACCCGGACCTGGGCCGCAACGGCCAGGTCACCTACCGGCTGCTGGAGGCCGAGGTGGGCCGGGCTGGGGGCGCCGTGTCCACCTACGTCTCCGTGGACCCAGCGACAGGGGCCATCTACGCGCTGCGCAGCTTCGACTACGAGACGCTTCGCCAGCTCGACGTGCGCATCCAGGCGAGCGACGGGGGCTCCCCTCAGCTCTCCAGCAGTGCCCTGGTGCAAGTGCGGGTGCTGGACCAGAACGACCACGCCCCGATCCTGGTGCACCCGGCGCCCGCCAACGGTTCCCTGGAAGTGGCGGTCCCCGGGCGCACAGCGAAGGACACGGCGGTGGCGCGCGTGCAGGCCCGGGACGCAGACGAGGGTGCCAACGGGGAGCTGGCTTTCGACCTGCTGCAGCAGGAGCCGCGAGAAGCCTTCGCCATCGGCCGCCGCACCGGGGAGATCGTGCTCACCGGCGACCTCTCTCAGGAGCCGCCCGGCCGAGTCTTCCGGGCGCTGCTGGTCATATCCGACGGCGGTCGCCCCCCACTCTCCACCACCGCCACCGTCAGCTTCGTGGTGACGGCGGGCGGCGGACGCGGGCTGGCGTCGCCGGCAGGCGCGGGGAACCCGGAGCGCTCTCGCCCGCCCGGCTCGCGGCTCGCGACGTCGGGGCCGGCGCTGCAGTGGGACACGCCGCTGATCATCATCATCGTGCTGGCCGGGAGCTGCACGTTGCTGCTGGCCGCCATCATCGCCATCGCCACCACCTGCAACCGCCGCAAGAAGGAGGTGCGCAAAGGGGGGCCCCGCCGGGAAGAGCGGCCCGGGGCGGCGGGCGGCGTAGCCTCGGCTCCCGGCTCCCCGGAGGAGGCCGCTCGGGGAGCCGGGCCCAGGCCCAACATGTTCGACGTGCTCACCTTCCCTGGCAGCGGCAAAGCGCCCTTTGGCAGCCCCGCGGCCGACGCGCCCCCGCCCGCGGTCGCCGCCGCGGCCGAAGTGCCGGGCTCGGAGGGCGGCGGTGCCACCGGGGAAAGCGCCTGTCACTTCGAGGGGCAGCAGCGGCTCCGCGGCGCGCACGCCGAGGTGAGGCCTTCCTTCGGCCGGGCGCCGCGCTCGGTGCTCCGCGGACAGGCTGGGGGAAGGGACTGGAAGGGCCTGGGGGTGCGTGCGCGGGAGACGCCTAACCTGTCGCACTTGTGTTTTGTTTTGTTTTTTTTTTTGTTTTGTTTTGTTTTCTGTCCAACCCTCACCCCTGCTTGCTGTCCGCATCCCTGGCTGCAGCCCTACGGCGCCTCCCCCGGCTTCGGCAAGGAGCCGGCGCCCCCTGTGGCTGTCTGGAAGGGACATTCCTTCAACACCATCTCCGGCCGGGAAGCGGAGAAGTTCAGCGGCAAAGACAGCGGGAAAGGGGACAGTGATTTCAACGACAGCGATTCCGACATCAGCGGGGACGCTCTGAAGAAGGACCTCATCAACCACATGCAGAGCGGTGAGGGCTCCTCCTTCACGCCGGGTTCAGCGCGCCCTCCCCCCGCCCCACCCTTGCTTTTCGCCGGGGTCTCTCTTCTGCATTTCGGTTCCCAGACCCCCGATCCCCCGTCCCCGTATTTTTCTGTCCTTGTGTTCCGGTTTCCAGCCTGCCTCAAACGGCGAATACCAAAATGCCACGTTGAGACAGCGCCACCGCCTAAATAAACCCCTCATCCTATTAGGTTATTAGCTGAGAAGGGGGATTCTTTTATTTATTTATTTATTGCTTCCCTAAAGCGTAGGTAGGTTCGTATAAAGGTGGCCTTACAGGAAACAGGGCTCATTTCAGATCTAGAACCAGGGCGTTCATTTTCTTACACGCTTCTCTTCTCAGCCGCCCTGCCCCTGACCGTTCCTGTAACCTCAGTAACCATCGTGCTTGTGTTTCTCCCTTGTGTTTCTCTTTTCTGTTAGGCTTGTGGGCCTGCACCGCGGAGTGTAAGATCCTGGGCCACTCTGACCGCTGCTGGAGCCCCTCCTGCGCTGGAGGGCCCAGTACACACGCCTCGACTCACCCCCCAGCCCAGATGTCAACCTTCTGCAAGAGCACGTCCCTGCCCCGGGATCCTCTGCGCAGAGACAGTTACTACCAGGCCCAGCTGCCCAAGACCGTGGGACTGCAGAGCGTCTACGAGAAGGTGCTGCACAGAGACTATGACAGAACAGCCACTCTGCTCTCCCCACCTCGGCCAGGGAGGCTCCCAGACTTGCAGGAGATCGGGGTGCCCTTGTATCAGTCCCCCCCTGGCAGGTACCTGTCCCCAAAGAAGGAAGCCAATGAAAATGTGTAAACCCATGCTGCATGTTGTCACTCATACACAGGTCACTCCAGAGACGTCCTAAGTTATTGACCGGTTTCAGTGTTGTATATAGAAATATGCAAGATGTGCCTTAAAATGAAGTTGTTGGAAGCTATTTCCAATCACATTGGTACTGTTTGGTATTTGCAAACAAAAATGTAGTTAATGTAATTTTTATGAAATGTGTGCAGTATTTAATTTTTTCTTATCATGCTATTGACTTTCATTTCCCTTGCGGCTTGCCATTTTCTTAGTGTTTTTAACCTGTACATGGTGTAATGTAATGTTTGTATATAATGAAATTTTGTTATATTTTTATATAATAAAAGCTAAAGTGGAAGTTATTGCCAAAGGAACTGTCTGTTAGACAAAAAAAAAAAAAAAATATGTTGGGATTACTTAATGGAAATTTATCTTTCACCTGAAACAACCTTGTGTTTGAGAAGTTTTGCCTGGCCAAGTATAACTTGTATATCTTGAGTCTGTGGTAGATTTCAAGTTCAATTGTTATTTAATTACATTTGGTTTTCTGTAAACCGTGTCACTTATAAGCACAGTAATAAAGGATTTGTCATGTGTTTGAAGAATCTGCTAATTGCTTTTCCTACAGTTGCCTACAGTCAGGCTTTCACAAATAATCTGAGTAGCAGAATTAAACTTTTTTTCAAGTACTAATTATTTGGGCATTATTAGTGTTCACAGCAACATTAAACCTGTGGGATTTCAAGTATTGGCATCTCAGTCAAGTATATTGGTTGCTTTTGTAAAACAAATGCCTTTCCATATACATCAGGCATGCTATAAAATTCCTGCCGTCATTTATTTACTCAACAAATGTTTATGGAGCATCTACTAAAAAGTGGAGGAAAACTGAGTTTGGACTGTTCTTTCACTAATTAAACAAACCTCTGTAAAGCTTTTACTAACTGCTGTAGCTTCTAAGAACTGGGGTTTAAGATTAAGATGAGAGAGTCCCAAGAAGCTCTTAGCTTAAATATTAAGGATTTTAATATCAAAAAGAAACTCAAACTTATGGGTGAAATGATGCTTGGGATGTGTTTTAAAATATTCTAGAAGAAAGCACAAGGCTACATGAAACAAGATGGAAAACATATTGGTCATGGCCAGTGCTAGCTTGGGTTTATGTGAGTGTGACGGGAGAAACTTATACTAAACTATTTGTGTATTTGTGTTTGAAAATGTATGTAATGAAGGTTTTTAAACACACACACACACTAAAGACTTATACCTGTCTTATACTCTGTGCATTCATTTTATTAGAAATTAATAATGAGAGCTAACATTTCCCGAATGAGCTTTTATTCAAGTGGCTGCTGCTGCTAAGTCTCTTCAGTCATGTCCGACTCTGTGCGACCCCATAGATGGCAGCCCACCAGGCTCCCCCGTCCCTGGGATTCTCCAGGCAAGAACACTGGAGTGGGTTGCCATCTCCTTCCCCAATGCATGAAAGTGAAAAGTGAAAGTGAAGTCGCTCAGTCGTGTCTGACTCTTTAGCAGCCCACCAGGCTCCTCCGTCCATGGGATTTTCCAGGCAAGAATACTGGAGTGGGGTGCCATTGCCTTCTCTGTTATATGAGTGGCGCTCCTTACAAAGATCCTCTGCACGAATTATCTCATTTAATCCTCAAACATCCCCCATAAGATGGGAACTACCATTATTTACAAACAAGGAATCAGGGACACAATTTAGGTAAAACACCCAAAAGTCACAAAGCTAGTAAGTGGCCAGGATAAGATTTAACCAAGATTATTCAAGGCAAGAAAATAAAATGAAAGAATGAATTTTTTTTTCTTTTTAACTTGAAAGAAACAAAGAGTTAAGTAGAACAGTCCCAATGCTTTGCCTTTACTGCCTGATTATTGTTTAGCGCTTTATATTTGTGAAGTGCCTGTGTTCCTTTATTACTAATAATAGAGAGTGAGGCGCTGTAATGAATAGTGGAGCCCTCAAAGCTGCCTGTTGAAGTCATAATTGAAACCAGTGGTGGCTCCTAGCTGAACAGCAGGGTGGGCGCTCACAAGTGCCTCACTCCCCATGGCCTGTGCAGAGTTCAGTGGTTTCTGCTGGCAGTTGAGCTGAAAATGCACCTGACGAGCTCAAACAGCCCAGACAGACCTCAGCTCCTGGAACAAAATGCTGGATGTGGCCAGACCCCAGCTAGACCTCCCATTCCAACATCTGAAGCTTTCTTCTTGAGCCAGTCTCTTCAAATGCAGAGCAGAAAAATGAATAATCCCTCATTAGCAGCCTAAAAGCATCCAATCTCTGAATGCATTTGCCAGCTCTTCTCCTTCAAAAGCAAAATAGTGTCATTGTCATCTTATTTTGTTATCTTATTTTGTGCTCTGCAAACTTGTTTCACTGCCCCCCAGATTTCGTTTTCAAAATCTCTTTGACTTTACTGTCCTATCTTTCCCTAGAGGAATGACCATTACAAGACCTGATGTTGCTTGGAACTTAAAAAAAAAAAAAAATTAAAACGAAATTCAGCCCTTAAAATTGTCTAAATGAAAAACAAAAAGAAAGAGAGAGAAGGGTACACATTTAAGAGTCACCAAAGGAACTCTCAGAGAAACAGGAGCTAGAGGAAAGAAGCTCTCTGTTTTTTCTTGAGAAATGCTGATTCTCAAGCATATGTTTGAGGAAATGTATTGCTTTATTAAGTTAAATGAGATAATATACATGCAGAACACATAGGACCGTGTCTGGCCTATAGTGAAACATCCTGCCTTCATCTCTCCTTGCCTTCCTCTGGAGCCAGTCTCTACTATAACTATCAGTACAGCTCTATCTGCAATGCAGGAGACCTAGGTTCCATCCCTGGGTCAGGAAGATCCCCTGGAAAAGCGATTGGCTACCCACTCCAGGCTTCTTGCCTGGAGAATCCCATGGACAGAGGAGCCTGACAGTCTATGGTCCATGGGGTCACAAAGAGTCAGACAGGACTGAGCGGCTAACACATACATCCATCCACTCAGGAAGAGAAAACAGATTCGGGATGCTTGGCCTTGTTCAGAGATGGGTTTGGAATCTTTGTCTCTTCCGCTTTCACTATGGAGACCAGAGCCTGATATGCAAGTATGGCTAAAGTAAGTATGGCGCTACAAGCAACACTCTACAAGCAAGTATGGCTAAAGTGAACATCACAGAAAACGCACAAGCCCTCGGTGTTTGTGATGGTTCCACAAATCTGCCTTTGGAGGTGGAGGCCTACAACCCTGGACTACCTTCACAGTGAACACTGGGATCTGGAAGGCGCCTGGGGACGTGGGAGGTCACCTTGAAAGAGAACTAGAGCCAGACTTTACCTATTTCACTTTTTATGTCTGGCCCCATTGACTTGGATGTCCTACACTTCCTATAATAAAATATCCATCAAAGAAACCACTTCAGAAAATTAAAATGTAAGTGGTTTCCACATCTATTGAAAAATACATTCTGAAATAGAGCGAAAACAGGATGCATGTCTCCAGATACAAATATACATGTACATGGACAGAAAGAAATACACGTGTATATAATATCAGGAAGAGTTCCATGCCGCAATTAGCTAAATATCTGGTTTATCTCACTTGGCAAATACAAGCTTTTATCATCTAAAACTTCTACTTTAGAAAATAAGCATATTCACTTTAGTCCTGGATTCAGTAACCACAGGATAATTGGAATGCTATAAGTTTTGAAGGCAAACTGAAGCAAAGTAATATAGTACTTGATGGGGCACTGTGCTTTGCAACAATTCCAGCTTTGAAAATGCTGTCTAGTTTTAAACAGCTATGCAAGAACTCAAGAGAGTATTTATCATTCCATTTCTTCAGAGGGAAATAATCTGCAGTGGAATTCGCCAACAGGTTCAAAGTCACCTAATAAGAGAACAGCAGGCAGAAAGAGACAACAGGCTGGTTTAAAAGCCATCACTTAAGCCACCAGATTAAATGTGCTTCTGCGGCGGGGGTGGGGGAAATCTTCACTTATCAGCAGAATGCGAGGTTTGCTCCCACAAAACTTGTTTCAGAAATTTCAACACATCAAAGTGAAGCCTGCATAGTTTAATGGGGAATTAGGAAAATTCCATTTGCCAATCCAGTATGACATTTGGCCAGATCTCAAGACACCTCAGACTCAACATGTCCAAATCAAAATCATTCTCCCTTCTTAGCCACCAAAAACTACCCCTCTGGCAACTGTTTTAAACTCTGCACTTTTCAGACCAAGCTAAATACTTGGTATTTAGACCAAATATTAAAGTCGTTTTAAGTATTTAGACCAAACACTAAAGTCATTTTAAGATGCCACTGAATTTCTTACTTCTGCTCACCAAGATCCATTGATTCCCTTTCCCAACTACTGTTGAATTGTTCCTTCACTCCACTGCAGCAGGTAGGAGGCCCTGCTTACATCCCCGCCGCAGCCCTCTGTGTTCACTCCACTTCTGCTTGCCATATGAGTCTCCACCCAGACATTGGCCTCTGCGGCCTGAGACTTTGCTGAGAGCTTGGGGCCCCACCAGTGTTTGGGCCCACAGAAGTTTATTCAAACTGTGTACAGAGAAGTCTGGAAGCACCGGGGATTTAAGACCTACAGAGGCAGCCCTCAGCTCATCAGGGACAGGCATTGGGGGATAAATACCCTGGCTTTCCCACCCCTTGGAAGGACAACTCTGAGTGTGTTCTGTACAGTTTCCCTGAGAGTTGTTCGCACAGTAGCAACTTTCTCAATCAGTGAACTTTCTCACCGCCTGTCTCATTTTCCCCACTCAGTCACGTGTGCTTCCTGGGATCAGCTCCCAAACAAACTTCCTGCACTCAAGTTTCTGTTTCAGTGCCTGCTTTTAGGGGGACTATCCAAATCAGGATGGATGCAAAAGAATAAGAGTAAGGACTCCAGTTTTTAGTGATCACTGTGTTTTACGCACTGCACCAAGCTCTTTTCAGAAGTATTCTTGCCTGGGAATTCCCATGTACAGAGGAGCCTGGAGGGCCATAGTCATGGGGTCACAAGTCAGACACAACTTAGCCACTACGTCACCATCTTACGTATGGGGAAAGTGAGATTTGAAGGAGTGCGGTAACTCATCATAGGTCACATAGCTACTATTAGGAGGAGTTGAGATTTTTAAACTCTTTCTGGTCCAAAGTGCAGGCACACCACCTTAGTCACACTCTCGTCGCTTCTCTCCCGGGTTGCAGCGTGAGTCTCCAACCAGCTCACCCTGGATTCACTACTGGCTTCCCACTGTTCATCCTCCATGCTGGTCATGAAGACCCTTTCTAAAATCTGCTTTCATCACTCCTCTGATCACTGCCCTCCTGACTTCCCACAGCCTTTTGAATAAAGTTCGCGGTGCTCCATGGCATCCCAGACCCCCAGTCCTCTGGCCCTGCCTCTGGCCCCAAACTGGACCTTGCCGCTGTCCCTTCCTGGTCCACCCCCTACTCCATCCCACCCCTACACCCCCCACTCTCACCACAACACCCACCGGCACTTTGGCCAGAAGAATCTGCTTGTGTTTCACCCTGCGCCCTGGTCCCACTGCCTGCAGTGACTTTCAGCTCCTCTTCCTCTCTCCCCACCCCACCCTTTCCCTCTTCTCCAGCCCTTTCTTCTTATCCATCAGAATTATTCACAGATCACGCCAGCTCCTCTCCCAGCCACCAGCTGCGGGCTTCCTCAACACTTATCAAACTGTCCCTCACCTATGCCGCCCACCCCCACCAGCCCCCGCCGACCCATGAAATCAAGGACTGTCTGCGTCTTTCATCTCTCCATCCCCAGTACCTGGTACATTGTCTGGTACATAATGAGGATTCAATGAAAGCACTTGCTGAATAGCATGATTCACTGAGCCAAGCACAAAAGGTCGTGGCTACACTCCACAGCCAAGAGACTCTGCATCTACAAGTCAACAGACTTCACCACGGGGGTCTGGGCTAAATATGCCTCCAGCATCAGAAGGGACCGAGAAATTCAGCATCCTATCCACCCAGCTAGTCAAATGAGTGCTCAGAGGAGGCAGAAGTTGTCCCAGCCTGACCATGTGTAAAGTCGCCTTACCTTCTGAAGGCGAGGCCCTCCCCATCTTCCTGTCTCAGTCCCTAAGCAACTAGCTCCCGTTTCCACACCAGGCAAAGTGGGTAGCAAAAAACCCCGAACAAGGGACATAACGCCACCCCTCCCCGTAGGAATCTGTGAGCACCAGAAGTGTGTGAGCCCCCTACCTCTAGAGACTTGATGTGGTCTTAGTCCCCACTGATACCCAGAGCCACGTGGCCTGAAGACTCCAGATAACTGTCAAACCTCCACTTTGTTCCAGGCAAACACAGCAAACCGTGAAGCTGATGAAAGCATCGGATGGCTCATCATGCTACTAACTATGCTACTAGGCTGCTAACATGTAATAGTAGCCTCTTATTTTATTGAGTCTGTCTGTTTTGCCAAATGTTCTCCCTGTCACTTCTAGGAATGCAGGCATGCATGTGTGCTCAGTCCTGTCCGACTCTTTTGCCACCTCATGGACTATATACAGCCTGCTAGGCTCCTCTGTCCATTGGAATTTTCCAGACAAGAATACTGAAGTGGGTTGCCATTTCCTACTCCAGGGAAACCTCCTGATCCAGGGATTGAACCTGTGTCTCCTGAGTCTCCTGAACTGGCAAGCGGATTCTTTACCAGTGCACCATCTGTGAGGAAGCCCTTATTTTATTAAGCCTATTTGGGCAAACTTTCTCCCTATCAATTCTAGGAAAGTAGTGTTGAGGGGCAAGGATTTGCTGCTAAAGAATGTCACTAGAACCTCAGAGGAAAGGCTGAGCTGGTGGTAATGTGAATAAGGGAGTGGGAATGGAATCTCAATTTTATTCAGCAGCTGACTCTCTGCCAGCACTTAACCTCCCTGTGATTTGTTCTGCTTATCTACCAGAAGCCCTTCATCACCAGCCTCACTGGAGGGTGAGAACAAGCCCATGAAGTCCAGCAAGAAGGCTGAGCACTGGGTCAGCCATCTCCCTGCACTAAAGAAATTCAGGGTCACCACTCTGTCCATGGAGCTCCTCCCTGTGCATCTGGCGGAGCATCTCTCAGGCCATGTCTGCATGCAAAAGCTAGTAAAAAGCACATTCCCCTAATCATCTAGATATGTTTAGGTCCCCATATGGGACTCTTAAATATCTTCATAAATCCTTGGATTTTTCCCTTTACTTGGGTGATCGTCTTAACTCACATGGGTGATTGAGTCAAGTTGCTGAGCAGCACAGCTTGTGATGCGGATTCTCGTGAAAATCATTTATTGAGAAAATGCTCTCAGAAGAGGAGAGAAGCCAGCAGGAGACCGCAGAGAAAGGGAGCTTCAGCACAGTGGTGGTCTCAGTTTCAGCCTGGTCCCATGGGAGCTTGGGAGCACAGATTGGGCCTCTCTGGAAACAACAAGCCAGCCTTTCCTACCTTGTATCAGTCATTGATTTCTGGACAGAAAAGGGGGTACATTGCATTACCTTCCATAACAAGGAGGCTTCTGTTAGGCTGGGGGTAATTCTCGCAAGAAGGGACCCATCCGGGGGCTTTGGCAGCCTTACAGTAGGTAGGAATGAGCACACAGGCTACATGTGGGTGGGTCGGTGAGGCAACAGCATCCCCTCTATTTGTGGGTTTCAAATCAGAATCACCAGGAGGGCTTGTTAAAATAGATCACTGAGCCTGCAGCCCAGAAATATCTGATACAACAGGATTGGGGTGAGGTCCTATACCTGGAGCCCTAGGCAGAGGTTGTATGGCAATAAATCCAGAATTAGCCAAGCTCCACGTTAACCATGAGCCATCCTGTCCCTAACCAGCCAGCTCCCGTCTCTTTTAGGCCAAGTGGGTACCAAAAGACCCCCAACCATGACTTCATGCCTCCCCTCCCCATTGGAATCTTCTTTGTCCCGAGACTATAAAAACTGGTTGCGAGCCCACAAAAGGGGTCCGCGCTCCCTGATCTGTCAGGAAGTCAGCCCACTGTCCTCGCAGTGCCCCTCACTACCTTCGTCAGCCCTTTGTTTTCAATAAATTCTCTCTTTTCTAAAATACTCTGTGTCTGGAAATTCTTTTCCAACCGCTGCTTGGACTGCCACAACACCGTAGTTCTCATTTCTAATGTGTTCCCAGTTCTAAGTTCTAATGCTCCTGGCCCAAGGGCCGCCCTGCAGAACCGCTGCACTACAGAAACCATGCAGTGTGGGGCCGGGACTTACCACCCGACCTGCTGCGACCCTATCAGCACTCACCTGGAAGAGTTTCAGCTGTAGACTATAATCGTCAACCAGCATCTGAAGAATGTTCAACTCTGCAATGACCACAAGCACGAAAACCAGGCCTACAACCCCCATAGAGAGAAGGTAAAAGGGTGAGTGTGGAGGTTAAAGCTAAAAAGGCAGGGCCCTGTCTCATCTACCAAGCCTTCATCGACACCAGGTTCCCTGCCTCACCTCCCTCTGAACAGCACACAGGTGAGGGTGGGACAAAAGGGGGCGTGACCCAGGCCACTCACAGGTGGTTAGGCTCCCTCTAGAGTGCTGAGTGACACACCTCATCAGGGACCCAGACCTACTGGGCATATCCAAAGAGAATGGCTTAGGAGACAAGTGGGCTTATTGCAACAATGTTTCCTGACGGAGAGTCTGTAAACAATCTATAATGATGCAAGATACTGAAGGAAGAAAAGCTACCTTCAGTCAGTTCAGTTCAGTCGCTCAGTCATGTCCGACTCTTTGTGACCCCATGAATCGCAGCATGCCAGGCCTCCCTGTCCATCACCAACTCCCGGAGTTCACTCAGACTCACATCCATCGAGTCAGTGATGCCATCCAGCCATCTCATCCTCTGTCGTTCCCTTCTCCTCCTGCCCCCAATCCCTCCCAGCATCAGGGTCTTTTCCAATGAGTCAACTCTTCGCATGAGGTGGCCAAAGTACTGGAGTTTCAGCTTCAGCATCATTCCTTCCAAAGAACACCCAGGGCTGATCTCCTTCAGAATGGACTGGTTGGATCTCCTTGCAGTCCAAGGGACTCTCAAGAGTCTCCTCCAACACCACAGTTGAAAAGCATCAATCCTTTGGCACTCAGCTTTCTTCACAGTCCAACTCTCACATCCATACATGACCATTGGAAAAACCATAGCCTTTGTTAGCAAAGTAATGTCTCCGCTTTTCAATAGAAAACTTCTTTTTCAAAGGAGTTTTTTCCTTTGAAAAAACTTTCCTTCAACTCCTTTTTCAAACTTAAGGAGTTTCCACTTCTTAAGTTTCCTTAAGAAGTGGAAACTCCTTGTCACTGGAAGCTTTTAAGCAAAGACATGACAATCAGCTGATGGAATGAGTCGGGTAGAAGATCTGGATTGGGATTGGATCCAGCAGCCTTTAAATGTCCTTCTAAGCCTATTATTAGTTTATGTGAATTCCTGCCCTTTCTTCCACTCTGAAGATGTCCTTAGAATTCTCTCCTGCTCTACCTGATCCTCAAATGATAGAAAGTTGAGCGTGCTAGCTTTTATTCCAGTTGGCTCGTAAGAGCCCCTATATCCTTTCCCATTTTCTGAGAAGAGTGGGAGTCATGCCTGCATCCCTGGTTGGAAGTTTAGTTGGAGACTAGATCTGCTATTTCCTCCTTGCATGGTATAAAGCCCAATGCTTGATGCTGTGAAGTTGCCTTTAATTTGTTGTAAGATCCCCTGGAGAAGGGAATGGCTATCCATTCCAGTACTCTTGCGGGGAAAATTCCACGGACAGAGAAGCCTGACTTTTGGGCTTCCCAGGTGGCGCTAAAGAACCCCCCTGCCAATGCAGGAGATGTAAGAGAAGCGGGTTCGAACCCTGGGTCGGCAAGATCTCCTGGAGGAGAAAATAGCAACCCACTCCAGTAATCTTGCCTGGAGAATTCCACAGCCAAGGTGCCTGGTGGGCTACAGTCCATGGGGTCACAAAGAGCCCGATGCAACTAAGCAACTTAGTAAGAGCAGCCAGCCACTTTCTAAATCATATGGCTCACCATGACAACCTCCTGAGAGCAGATCATGACATGTGGCTTCATTTTACAGCGAGGGAAACTGAGCAAAATATCACCAGGAGCAGGTGTCTTCCCAGCCCCTTCCCTAGCCCAACCACCTCACCCCTCTCCTTATTGCCTGTTAAATGGTGATATTTATTCACAATAAGTCCCCAGGCTTATGCTGATTTTAAATCATTTAAGAATTGAGTCACCAGGGCTGTGTTTTGACCGACCTCCTACATTCACTCATCCCAGACCCATGTTCTAGAATACAAAGGTCCAGTGATTCATTTCTGCTCTTCAGCTTCACTAATCAGAGACACCCATTGCTCTTGCCATGCGCTGAGTGATATAATGGAAATTTCTAGGCTGAGGGCATTAGATTCAGATGCAGCAGGAAAAAAAATTGTCAGGCAGCTTGATTTACTGTAGCTGGAGAGATTGGGAAGAAAAAAAGAGCAAGACTGGCTTGTTTGTGCTCTCTCTTACTCCTGACTACAGACTCTCAGACAACTGCCAATTTGCTTGACCAAGTCATCTGTGTGGGCATTGCTAAGGCCCCATAACTCCAGCCAGAAAAAGAAGAATGAACAGGCATGGGCAGTGCACAGAAACTCAGTTTATAAGGAGCATCGAAATCCCCACGAAATGCAACTAGATCTAGAAAATCATAGTTTCCAATTTGCTGTTGTTGTTTAGTCACTAAGTCATGTCCGACTCTTTCAAGACCCCATGGACTGTAGCCCACCCAGCTCCTCTGTCCTCCACCATTTCCTGGAGTTTGCTCAAATTCATGTCCATTGAATCAGTGATGCCATCTAGCCATCTCATCCTCTGTTGCCCCCTTCTCCTTTTGCCTTCAATCTTTCCCAGCATCAGGGTCTTTTCCAGTGAGTCAGTTTTCACACCAGGTGGCCGAAGGATTGGAGCTTCAGCTTCAGCATCAGTCCTTCCAGTGAATATTCAGGGTTGATTTTGACTGATTTGATCTCCTGACTGTACTAGCCTCTCTTACACGCAATTGTGAGAGAGATGGACAGATCAAAGTATGCCATCTCTACTGCCTTTAAATTCTTCCAGCCTTCCCCCACCACTGCACCACCCACTTGGCCCACTTCTCTTTCCCCAAGAGTACTACCTCTACCCTGCCCCTCACCTTGTGCCCCTGCCATTCAAGGCCACCCCACCCAGGAAGCCGTCCGAAACACAGCGGCCTCCAGAACCCCTACACCAGTTTCCAGGACTCCTTTCAAAAAGAGTCCTGCATGCAATTGGCATATTGGGATGCGGAAGTGGTTCTGGTGTGGACTGGGGAAAGATCAGCTGCTAAACTGCCTTCTAAGGAGCATTTATGCACACACTGAGCTTTCTGTTTGCTGAATGGGACAGTCAAGTCTTGGGGAGAGCTGAACGGCTGGGAGGAGGAGAGAGTAACTGTCCTTCCCTGCCCTTCCCTCACTGCCATCCTTCAGCATAACTGTGAAATGAATTCTTAAAGGACATAGCTTAGAGAGACTTCAGTCTTGTTTGTCATGTTCTATTTCATTTATTTAAGTAGATCTACAATAAATACGTCAGAAGATTAACATTTGTCAATTCTGGTTGGTGAGGCACATGCATATTTATTCTTTTTTTTTTTCTTTGACTACAACAAAATAATATGGCTTTGAAGAATCACTCTATATATTGACTTGCCTTGGGCTTTTGTGTGTCTTTATCCCACAAGATTACCACTGCCACCCTCCCTAACTTGTACTTCTTGTTCCCAGCTGAACACTGCCGTGGGCAGGATTGCTGCCGTTTAGTCATCAAGTTGTGTCCAACTTTTTGAGACTGCATGGACTGTAGCCCGCCAGGCTCCTCTGTCCACGGGGTTTCCTAGGCAAGAATCCTGGAGTAGGTTGCCATTTCCTCTTCCAAGGGATCTTCCTGACCCAGAGATTGAACCTGTGTCTCCTGCACTGGAGAGCAGATTCTTTACCACTGAGCCACCAGGGAAGCCCCGTGGGCAAGATAAAGATCAACATGTGAGTGGTGACTATAGTCACAGGCATATGAATATATGGACTCCGTGGTCAAAGAGAAGCATATAGGGGTCTGAGATGCATGGATAATGCCTCAAGCAACTCACCTCTCTAGAAGGGACCAGTTCACAGTCACCAACAACTGTGACTGACAACCAGCCAGAGGAGAGGGGACCCCCCCTATAAGGCAGTGTTCGAGCTACAATGGGCTTGGGATCAGGCCAAGATCTCTGTGGCCAGTAAGAGCTCTGACAACATAGGCTAGGGTGTTATCTTCATAAATTTTCAATAGTCTTTAAAAATCTTAATAAATTTTGAGAGCATAAAGAGGTTGAGACCAAAAACTTTGACAACCACTGGATTAGGGCACTACGTGAAGACTGAGTTAATACACATAAAGTGTCCGACTATGAAAAGTGCTCAGTTATAATATTAGTTGTCTGCACATATTTACTCTGTACAGACATTGGTAGAAGTGTTTGCTTAATCCTCACACGCCTCTATAAGTAGCACTATTGTCTTTTTACACTTGAGAAAAATGAGACACTTGAGAAAAAAGAGAGGTTAAATAACCTGCCCAAGGTTGAACAGTGAATGGTGGGCCTGGAATTGCAACCCAGGGAGTCTGACTCCAAAATCTGGGCTCTTGATCCCTGTGTTATACTCTTGATGTTGGTAATGGTAATTTAGACTCTTTGGTTTCAGGTTACTAACTGTAATTATTTTCCCCAAGCCTTTTACAAGGTCTTATTTAATATTCCAGGTTATTCTCAAAGGTACTAGGGGACTGGAATAAAGGGATGATATTGATAGAGAGAGCGGTACCCCTCCCACTCCTGTGGTAGAAGCAGTATGCATTCACAGAGCTCAGAAGAATCAACTGAAAAGTCCAGCTGTCCCTCCTTATGGAGAGATTTCCCCTCCACAGTCAACCTGAAGGACCCATATTGCATTTGTTAAGTAACATGGTACTCGCTCTCTACGTGGACCAAAGCCCTCAAAGAAATGACAATCTAATTGAAGGGGATGAAACAAATATATGAAATAACAGCTAGAACAGATGACAGTACCTAATTAAGTGCTAAATTAACAAGAAACCAGATTGAACTTTTTTTAGAAAACTTCTCTTAGATGATTCAGAAAATACTTTAGGCTCTACAGTGCCTCTGGGTCATAATTACAAACAGTAATTACTATTGTCCTTCTGATGTCACACAACTCTGAATTAAAATTTTCTCACATGTCGATTTGGCGAGCTTTTCCCCTCAACTACAGATCCTGGCTTTGGTTTTCAGTCTCCCCCATGCCCACAGTAAAATCCTATTACATCAGCCACCAGCCCCGGACTCAGGGAAGCTTTCTCTGTACACCTTTGGAATATTGTCAAGGACTTTCATTACAATACACAAAGCTATTTGTATAGGTGACGCCTGTTAGGCACTGGTACCAACAAGGGTTGGACTTCTCTGGGCTATTTTTCTTTCATGCATATTGTGGATTTTGTGTCTCACCTGATCTCCTCTGTTTTAACAAACAGATCTTTAGAGCCAAGGTTGTGGTTTGCAGTCTTCTTGGTATATGTTTCTGTTTTGACTTCCTTCGCAGGTCTTCTTAAGCTATTTGCTTTCTGTTTTTGCTCTTCATCGTCATTTTGGTATCTTGTGCTTTAGTTAACCTTGTAAACTAAGTCGCTTGCAGCAATAAGGTGGGTTGTAAGAAATAAGGTAGATAATCTGTTCTGCCTTCTCTGGTGGCTCAAGACGGTAAAGAATCCACCTGCAATGCAGAAGACCTGGGTTCAATCCCTGGGCTGGGAAGATCCCCTGGAGGAGGGCATGGCAGCCCACTCCAGTATTCTTGCCTGGAGAATCCCATGGACAGAGGATCCCAGTGGGCTACAGTCCATGGGGTTATAAAGATTGGACACGACTGAGTGACTAAGCACAGCCCATCTGTTCTGCCACCCGCTAGCAACATGGCCTGAGCAAGACCTTCAACTCTAGGCTTCTGTCTGTAAAATGCTCACCTCCAAGGGGCCTTCCAGTTCCATTTATGGCTCTTAGTAGTGGATAATGGAGAATTAAGGCAACTAAGATGTTTCAGGGCCAGGGTTACAGACTGAAAGGTGCACTAAAGAACTTCCTGGGTGTCACGGGAGTCCAAGCATGGGTTGGAAAAGAATTTCCAGACACAGAGTATTGGAGGAAGGAGTGAGTCTATTAAAAACAAAGAGCAGAGATAAAGAGGGCACAGCCAGTACCACGGGCCAGCCTCCTGACAGACTAAAGAGAGCCAACTATTAGGACAGTGGGCCGGCTCAAGGGGGAGCTGATCTTTACAGCCTCAAGACAAAGGAAATCCCTGTTGGAAGGGTGGCATTGGGTGCTTGGTTAGGGCGTTATGCCAGGGTGGGTATTTTTGCATAATATGGGGTCAGCAAGCTGGCTGGTAACGATCAGGGCAGCTTTTTGCAAAGGTTACAATGGGGCTCAGTCAGTTCCAAAGATGACTTTGATTCTGGGCTCTGCTCTCTGTGATCTTGGTGTAGGGCTCCACACCAGCGTCCTTCTCAGATATTACCAACCAACAGGTATCATCTGGTTGTTTGTTTTAGTCGCTAATTCATGTCTGACTCTTTTCCAACCCCGTAGATGGTAGCCCACCAGGCTCCTCTGTCCATGGGATTTCCCAGGCAAGAATACTGGAGTGGGTTGCCATTTCCTTCTCCAGGGGATCTTCCTGAGCCAGGGATCAAACCTGTATCCTGTGCTGGCAGGCAGGTTCTTTACCACTGAGCCACCAAACGGTTTTCTGGACAAGGATGCAGAGAGTGGAAGGTGGAAATGTTACCTCCACAATCCTTCCCTCTTGTCCTGACCTGTGCCAAGGACATTTTCGCTTGTTGAGCATCTACTTTGTTTAAGGCAGGATGCTAAGAGCAGAGAGAGGAAACAAAGTAAATAAGATCTGGTCTCTGCATTTGAGAAGCTTGGCAAGTAGCCTGGCCTTGGGTAGCCTATCCCTTCTCCAGGGGCATCTTCCCAACCCGGAAATCCAACCGGGGTCTCCTGCATCGCAGGTGGATTCTTTACCAACTGAGCTATCAGGGAAGCCCTTCGGCAAGTAAGGGAGACCAGCTCTTGGGAAGTGAACCCAAGGCAAGGAGGGTTGATGTTGGGAAGAAGTGTCAGGTGAGGGCTGCTTAAAGGGCCAGAGCTGCTCTAGCAGGGCCAGCCCTGACTCCCCAGACTGGGAGAGCAGTGCTGGGTGGGGGAGAGGGCCCTGCTTGGCTGCCCTGAGGCCGCAGCAGCAGAAGAGCCCCTTGGGGGAAGGAGGCAGCTCACCTGGCTGCAGGTGTCGAGGCTCCGCTCATGCGAATCCACAATAATCGTAACTTCACATGTGAGTTAACTTCTTTTCCCCGGCTCTGCCAAGCTTCTGTGCCAGATGGTGCTTGCCTCTCACATCTGATTTACTGTGGGGCAGAGCAGCTGTGCCTCCACCCAGGGCAGGCCCACATCTGGTGAGCAGTTGGTAAAAGTCTCTGCAGATGACTCTCTCCCTCACAGCCTATTCCTCAAGGCAAGTCTCTTTCTGTCACGGTTTTTTATATGCTTTCCTCTCTGGGCTTATTTCTAGGACTGAGTTGAGGATCCGTCAGCCACAGATCTGCGTAAGCACCTTCATGCTGAGGAAAGGCTCTTGCTGCGATATACGATATATACGGAAGGCTGCTACCGTATTCTGTAGGAAAAACACTCATGGAGAAAGTGCAGAGACAGACGTGTTGGCTTCCTACCCAAGAGCCATCCCTCCCTTTTTCCCTGTGTTTGTAGGACCCTGATTTTATTTCAGGAGGCAGTCTGCTCCATCCAGAAAGGACTTCGGCCCCCAACTTCAAAGGATGAGAACTGACTGCTTCAAAGTGACCCCATCCCTCTTTCCAGTAATTGGATTGGGGGTGTGAAGATGAACCAGGAGTAGCCAATGCTACATAAGTGAAAATCTGCTGGGAGGTTTCTGCGAATAATTTCACTGCATCTCTAAAAGAGAGAGAGAGAGATGCCAAGATAAATAAAAACATATGTGCAGACAAATACTCGGAGAAGGCAATGGCACCCCACTCCAGTACTCCTGCCTGAAAAATCCCATGGACAGAGGAGCCTGGAAGGCTTCAGTCCATGGGGTCGCTGAGGGTCGGACACGACTGAGCAACTTCACTTTCACTTTTCACTTTCATGCATTGGAGAAGGAAATGGCAACCCACTCCAGTGTTCTTGCCTGGAGAATCCCAGGGACGGGGGAGCCTGGTGGGCTGCCATCTATGGGGTCGCACAGAGTCAGACACAACTGAATCGACTTAGCAGCAGCAGCAGCAGCAAATACTAGTACCTGAGTGTTCATAGCAACTCTATTCCTAATAGCCAAAAACTTAAAACAACCCAAAAATCTACCAGAAGTTGAATGAATATACAACTCATAGTATATTCAAACAGGCTTCCCTGATGGCTTAGCAGGTAAAGAATCCACCTGCAATGGAGGTAGACGTGGGTTCAATCCCTGGATCAGGAAGATCCACTGGAGGAGAAAATGGCAACCTTTAGTATTCTTGCCTGAAACATCCCATGGACAGAGGAGCCCGGCGAGCTTCAGTCCATGGAGTCACAAGAGTCAACATGACTAAGCACGTTTATTCAATGGAATTAATCAGTAACAAAAAGGAGTGAACTAACTAATATATGCAAAACATTGATGAATCTCAATGTCTTTATGCAGGATGAAGAGTCCGTACTCTGTATTCTATTTCCATGATGATCTAGAAAATATAATTTAATCTATAGTGGTAAAAATCAGAAAATAGTTACTGGCCCTTGGTGGGGGGATTGACTGGGAAGAGACTCAAAGAAACTTTTAGGGATGGTGTTCTATGTCTTGATTACAGTGATGATTATACAGATGTACATATTTGTCAAAACTCCTCTGACCATACACTCAAAGTAGGTGCAATTTATAGGATGAAATTATATTGCAATATATTTGAAATCAAAAAAGAAAGAAACAGCTCACTTCAGCAGCATTGATTGTAAGGGGAAAAAAATTCAAACAAAAAAGAGAAAGAATAATCTACATATTCCTCAGGAATCCTTTGAGTTTCATTTCTGTGTATTTGTATGCAAATAGCTGTAGTTGGTATGTGTGAAGTAAAAGTCGCTCAGTTGTGTCTGACTCTTGTGAAGTCCATGGAATTCTCCAGGCCAGAACACTGGAGTGGGCAGCCCTTCCCTTCTCCAGGGGATCTTCTCAACCCAGGGATCGAACCCAGATCTCCCATATTGCAGGGGGATTCTTTAGCAGCTGAGCCACCAGGGAAGCCCAAGAATACTAGAGTGGGTAGCCTATCCCTTCTCTAGAAGATCTTCCTGACCCAGGAATCGAACTGGGGTCTCCTGCATTGCAGGTGGATTCCTTACCAACTGAGCTATAAGGGAAGCACCAGTTAGCATGTGTGTTTCTAACATAAATGCAGCAGCTTGTAACTTGATTCTTTTTATATATGCTCCCTTGGAGAGCAGGGACTGACTGGAAAAAAGCCGAGTGGTATACAAAAGGGCAAGTCAGCACACCATAGACACAATAAATTTTTTTTTTTAATTTTAATAATTTTGCTCTCTTTCTCTGCTCCAATTTTTGCTCCTCCTCTTAGGGGCTTTTTTGAAACTACTGCTATATATTGCATTGCGTGAGTATATTATTCCATTGCTGATGGATATTCAAAGGATATCCAGTTTTTAAGAGAAGCGTCATTTCAGTAAATATCCTCAGACATGGCTTTCATACAAGGTGCCATTAATTCTGTAGCAATGATGCCTGGGAGTGATGATTCAAAAAATGTGTGCCATTTTTATGTTTTCAAAAATACCAGGACTTGCCCGGTGGTCCATTCGTTAGAATCTGCTTTCCAAGGCAGGAGACGGGGGTCCAAGCCCTGGTCAGGGAACTAAGATCCCACGTGCTGCTGGGCAGCTAAGCCTGCGGCCACAACTACAGAGCCTGCACACTCTGGAATCTGCATGCCATGTGAGAAGATCCAACACAGATAAATAAACAAATGTTTTTTTAAAAAGAAAAATATCAAATCACTGTACCAACTCTCTCTCCCATCCACATGAGAATACCAGTTTCCCATGTGCTTGTTAGGAAAGTCACGGTGATCAGCTTCTCAGATGAAGAGGATATATCCAAGCAAGTCCCCTTCTGAGATGGATTTACAGCTGGGCAGGGGACCCAGTTCTGGGCTAATGAAACACAAAGAGAAGTCTGCCCAAGGAAATGTCAGGGAAGATTTCCTCGTACCTAAAATGGTCACAGAAAGATTCCCTCTTCCTCTGAAATTGATCAGGACTGGCTGTGCTACCTGGAATTGCCTCAGCCTTCTTGCCACCAAGGGGAGCAACCTTAGGAAAAATAACTTAGGCAAAGCAAAGAGAAGGAACCCGGGTTCCTGATGTTACGACAAACAAGCAAAGTTACCATTCCGGGAGCTGGCTCTCCCTCTAGACTTTTGGTTATGATAGATGACAAATTCCACTAACTCCTCAAGGCAGTTTAAGTCATTTTGTTGTTATTTAGTTGCTACGTCATGTCCAACTCTTTTGTGACCCCATAGACTGTAGCCAGGCTGCTCTGTCCATGGGATTTCCCAGCAAGGCTACTGGAGTAGGTTGCCATTCCTTCTCCAGGGGAAGTTCCAGTCATGTCTTTGTACTACTTGTAGCCAAAAGTCTCTATGGACCATTATAGAAAGGTGTTCACTTTTTAAAAATTTGGTCAATCTTATTATGGGTGTAAATTGATATCACAGTCTTATTTTAATTTGCATCTTCCTTTTATTAATAACGTTGAGTACTTTTTGCATGTATAGTGACCTTTTCTATTTCTTCTATTGTGAATTGCCTATTCATATCCCTTCCTCATTTTTCTATGGAGTTTTCTGTTGATTTATGAGTTAAGTATTATACCTTTTGTGTATCTATATCTTACAAACTTTTCCTTCATAGAGAAGTAAGGTTATTTTTTTAATGTAGTTAGATCCACCACCACCAATGTTTTCTGATTTGTTGGTCTATGTCTTATATAAGAACGCTCTCTTATATAAGCGTTTATGATTTATATGTTAAATATATTCATATAAATTATACTTTATGATTTTAGATTTAACGATTAGCTTTTTAATTCATCACTAATTTACTTTTGTGATGGCAGAAGGTTGAAATCTAACTTTATTTTCCTAGATGAATAGTTTATTGTCCCAATGCTTTTGAGTATCATTTCCCCACTGACTGTATGACATTTTTAGTATCAGTTCAGTCGATCAGTCGTGTCTGACTCTTTGCGACCCCATGAATCGCAGCACGCCAGGCCTCCCTGTCCATCACCAACTCCCGGAGTTCACTCAGACTCACGTCCATCGAGTCGGTGATGCCATCCAGCCATCTCATCCTCTGTCGTCCCCTTCTCCTCCTGCCCCCAATCCCTCCCAGCTTCAGAGTCTTTTCCAATGAGTCAACTCTTCGCATGAGGTGGCCAAAGTACTGGAGTTTCAGCTTTACCATCATTCCTTCCAAAGAACACCCAGGGCTGATCTCCTTCAGAATGGACTGGTTGGATCTCCTTGCAGTCCAAGGGACTCTCAAGAGTCTTCTCCAACACCACAGTTCAAAAACATCAGTTCTTCAGCGCTCAGCCTTCTTCACAGTCCAACTCTCACACCATACATGACCACTGGAAAAACCATAGCCTTGACTAGACGGACCTTTGTTGGCAAAATAATGTCTCTGCTTTTGAATATGCTATCTAGGTTGGACATAACTTTCCTTCCAAGGAGTAAGCGTCTTTTAATTTCATGGCTGCAGTCACCATCTGCAGTGATTTTGGAGCCCAGAAAAATAAAGTCTGACACTGTTTCCAATGTTTCCCCATCTATTTCCCATGAAGTGATGGGACCAGATGCCATGATCTTCGTTTTCTGAATGTTGAGCTTTAAGCCAACTTTTTCAGTCTCCACTTTCACTTTCATCAAGAGGCTTTTTAGTTCCTCTTCACTTTCTGCCATAAAGGTGGTGTCATCTGCATATGTGAGGTATTGATATTTCTCCCAGAAATCTTGATTCCAGCTTGTGTTTCTTCCAGTCCAGCGTTTCTCATGATGTACTCTGCATATAAGTTAAATAAGCAGGGTGACAATATACAGCCTTGACGAACTCCTTTTCCTATTTGGAACCAGTCTGTTGTTCCATGTCCAGTTCTAACTGTTTCTTCCTGACCTGCATACAGGTTTCTCAAGAGGCAGGTCAGGTGGTCTGGTATTCCCATCTCTTTCAGAATTTCCCACAGTTTATTGTGATCCACACAGTCAAAGGCTTTGGCATAGTCAATAAAGCAGAAATAGATGTTTTTCTGGAACTCTCTTGCTTTTTCCATGATCCAGCAGATGTTGGCAATTTGATCTCTGGTTCCTCTGCCTTTTCTAAAACCAGCTTGAACATCAGGAAGTTCACAGTTCACATATTGCTGAAGCCTGGCTTGGAGAATTTTGAGCATTGCTTTACTAGCGTGTGAGATGAGTGCAGTTGTGCGGTAGTTTGAGCATTCTTTGGCATTGCCTTTCTTTGGGATTGGAATGAAAACTGACCTTTTCCAGTCCTGTGGCCACTGCTGAGTTTTCCAAATGTGCTGGCATATTGAGTGCAGCACTTTCACAGCATCATCTTTCAGGATTTGAAATAGCTCAACTGGAATTCCATCACCTCCACTAGCTTTGTTCATACTGATGCTTTCTAAGGCCCACTTGACTTCACATTTCAGGATGTCTGGCTCTAGGTCAGTGATCACACCATCGTGATTATCTGGGTCGTGAAGATCTTTTTTGTATAGTTCTTCTGTGTATTCTTGCCACCTCTTCTTAATGTCTTCTGCTTCTGTTAGGTCCATACCATTTCTGTCCTTTATCGAGCCCATTGTTGCATGAAATGTTCCCTTGGTATCTCTAATTTTCTTGAAGAGATCTCTAGTCTTTCCCATTCTGTTGTTTCCCTCTATTTCTTTGCATTGATCTCTGAGGAAGGCTTTCTTATCTCTTCTTGCTATTCTTTGGAACTCTGCATTCAGATGCTTATATCTTTCCTTTTCTCCTTTGCTTTTCATTTCTCTTCTTTTCACAGCTATTTGTAAGGCCTCCCCAGATAGCCATTTTGCTTTTTTGCATTTCTTTTCCATGGGAATGGTCTTGATCCCTGTCTCCTGTACAATGTCACGAACCTCATTCCATAGTTCATCAGGCACTCTGTCTATCAGATCTAGGCCCTTAAATCTATTTCTCACTTCCACTGTACAATCATAAGGGATTTGATTTAGGTCATACCTGAATGGTCTAGTGGTTTTCCCCACTTTCTTCAATTTAAGTCTGAATTTGGCAAAAAGGAGTTCATGGTCTGAGCCACAGTCAGCTCCTGGTCTTGTTTTTGCTGACTGTATAGAGTTTCTCCATCTTTGGCTGCAAAGAATATACTCAATCTGATTTCGGTGTTGACCATCTGGTGATGTCCATGTGTAGAGTCTTCTCTCGTGTTGTTGGAAGAGGGTGTTTGCTATGACCAGTGCATTTTCTTGGCAAAACTCTATTAGTCTTTGCCCTGCTTCATTCCATATTCCAAGGACAAATTTTCCTGTAACTCCAGGTGTTTCTTGACTTCCTACTTTTGCATTCCAGTCCCCTATAATGAAAAGGACATCTTTTTCGGGTATTAGTTCTAAAAGATTGTGTAGGTCTTCATAGAACCATTCAACTTCAGCTTCTTCAGCGTTACTGGTTGGGGCATAGACTTGGATTACTGTGATATTGAATGGTTTGCCTTGGAAATGAACAGAGATAATTCTGTCATTGTTGAGATTGCATCCAAGTACTGCATTTCGGACTCTTTTGTTGACCATGATGGCTACTCCATTTCTTCATAAAGTCCTATAAATGGATTCATCTGTCCCCAGATCCCACATTCTGTATTAGTGATGCATTTGTCAGTTTTTGCATCAACACCACACTGTTTTAATTTTTAAACTTTGGGAGCGTATTTTCATATCCAGTGTGGTGAGCCATTCTTCCTTTACTTAAAGTATTTCTCACACTTAAAGGGTTCTCCTGTTGCTTCCCTCCCATAGTAATTTTAGAATAAGGTTAGCAAAATCCTGGGATTTTTATCTGGGTTGTACTGACTTTGTAGGCTGACTGGGGAGAACTGTCAGCTTTACACTGTAGAGTTCTTCCACTTAGGAAGGGTGAATCTCTTTTCATTTAGGCTTTGTTTAGTTTGGCTTTACAATGCTCTCAGTTTTGTTTCATAATTCTTCTCTCATTACCAGCCTGGCCCGTTTCTGGTTAGGATTACCATGTCAGTATTCTTGGTATTTTCCAGAGTTTGTTGCTACTGTGAATGTAATTTGAATCTTTCATCCCTTTAATCTTCTAATTGGTTATTATTGTAAGCATATTAAAGAAGCTATTAATTTGTGCCAGTTAATTTTGTATCTTGTCCCCTTGCTGACTGCCCTCATCGGTTCAGCTGATTTGCTTGTGCTTCCCAGCTGAAAGGTCATGTAAAATATTGCTTCTGATTCACTTTCATTCATTTGGCCTTGAATTTTTTTTTTATCTGATACTTATATTACCATACTGGCCCCTTGTGTCAGTCTTTCCCTGGGAAATATTTTCCCATCCTTTTATTTTCAGCCCTAGTGAATGTGCGTGTGGTGTGTGTGGACTGTTTGATTTAGCTCTCAGTTTTCAACAGATTTTTAAAAAAATGATCTTAGAATATAAGTCCATTCATTCATTCAACAAATATTTATTGAGAGACAAGGCACCAAGCAAAACCAAGGAAGAGCTCTCCTTCCCGGCGGTCATGCTGCAGCCTGTAACCCACTCACCCGAGCACCATGATCCTTCCTCGTTTTATTACCATCTGCCTGTTTTCTGTGCTCTCCTCCCACGTGTCTTGTTAATTCTCCCCCTACACTGGCCCTTCATCAGATTGGGATTTTTTTTTCCCCTCTTTAATGATCTGGAAATCACACTTCTTATTTCTATTTTTCTAGTGGTTGCCATTAAATTTTGACGAATCATTAAATTTTTCTATCATTGCCTAGATTTAGTATCTGTAGCTTCTTCCTAATAATGTAAGAATCTGAGTACCCAGCAGCAGCTCCCTGTATGACATAGTTATTCAGACTCTCAGTTGCAGGCTCTTGCAGATGTTTTTGTATTATGCATCGGTATATATTCAGATTCATTATAACCCTTACTAATGATTTTGTGCAATATTCTTTTCTGTATTCCACCTTTCTACTCCTTGAATTTATTTTTTCTTTTTGCTATTATACCTCCCTAAGGAATTCTTTCAGAGAAGTTCCGTGAATAGAAAACTTTCTGAGTCATTCCTTGTCCTAAATATCTATTTTGTCCTCACCCTAGAATGCCAGTTTGAATCTATAGTCTAGGTTCAAAGTTATTTTTCCCTCATTAAAAATTGAATAAAAAATAAAACTTAAAATAATTTTTAAACTCCTGAGAAACATTATTTTCCCTCAGAATTTTGAATGTTTTTCTGCATCTGCAACGTTTATCTTCTAGCATCTGTGTAAGTGGTAAGAAACCGGGGGACTTCCCTGGTGGTCCAGGGGTTAAGACTTCACCTTCCAATGTGGGGAGTGTGGGGTCAGTCCCCAGTGGGGGGCTAAGATCCCACATGCTCTGCAGCAAAAAAAAAAAAAAAAACCACAAAATATAAAACAGAAGCAATACTGTAACAAGTTAAATAAAGATCTGAAAAATGGTCCACATTAAAAAGATAATTTAAAAAAAAGAAGTGGAATATTTCTGATTTTCATTCCTTTGCAGGTATACGTTACAGAAACTGAACTTGAGCTAGCTTTGTCTAAGTAGGGATTGAGAGATTCAAACTTGGGGAGTCCAGAGGTGGACCTGGCCTCAAACACGGCTGAATCCACTGGTCCAAACCACGTCACTGGGGCTCTTTCCCTTGTCTTGTGCCTCCATTTGTGTTTCTTTCTGTAAATTGGGCTCATACTGTACTCCTGTGACAAGCCTCCTCTACCAGAGGTAAGATAGCTACACACAGTGGCAGCTAACACCCCTGCAGCCACTGAACCCATAAGAAAGGGACCAGTCCTCCATTAACACGAGCAGGAAAGCCTGGAGGGAACTCTGAGCAGCCTTCTGAGTCACCTGCCAGCCTGAGCTGCTCAAACTGGCCAGAAATGAGATTCTTTCATCGATCAGGTCAGAGTCCCTGGGTCCCAGGTCTCTCCCTGTGGCCTGAGTTTAGCTGGGGCGATGCTGTAAATTGTAGTCCCTGAGTGGTGTGGAGAGAGCAAGAGTCTCCAAAAAGAGAGAAAGAAAGAAAGAGAGAGAGGAAGGAAGAAAAGAAAAGTAGGGAGGTATGGTGCTCTTCCTGGGATGAAGAAGGAAAAGCAAACGAGAAAAGCAAAAGTATACCTGCCATTGTCTGCTATAGTACATAAAAAGGCTTTTTCTCTCTGAAAGTTTTTCATACTTTTCTTTTATCCTTGGATTCTGTTAATTTCATCAGGATTTGTTGATGTGGATTTTTTTTTCTTTTTTACAGTACTTCCACTGGCTTTCACTGGCTCCTTTGAAACAGATGGGTTGTTTGTTCATTTGTTTATTTCCACATAAAAAGCTCATTAGGACCTTGGTTGAAGTCACCTTTCTCTATTTAAAGACTCAAGTGAGAGGCTGAGAATGAAAAGCATAATGAGGTCCTTTGTCTTTTTGTTTTTTTTTAAGTCAACTGTGTCTGTGTTTTATTTATATTCTAATACAAGAGATAGTTATACTGTTTAAAACAGATATTTATTGTTGAAGTTTGGGGAAATCTAAACAAGGGACAAAGTAGAATAAGATCATCCACAGTTCTGTTACTAGAGATGACTGCTTTTAACATTTTCTGTACAAAAATAGATGATTCTTATCCCTCTTTAGCTTGAAGAAATATTTCCTCCATTATTTCCTTCTTTCCCGTGTGTCTGTTCTCTGACTCTGGAATTCCAGTTCAACTGGCGTTTGAGGCCTTCCTTAACCATCTTTGTCCATAAACTCTTCCCTGTATTTCCATCTCTGTCTGTGTTTGCTCTAAATTCTAGTCGATTTCCCGAGCCTTATCTTCCAGATCACTAATTTGGCCTATTCTTTGCTGAGTTCCTTCACTGCATTTTCCATTTCATTTTCTTTAAAAATTTTATTGAGGCGTAGTTGCTGTTCCATTTCATATTTTTAACTTCCTAGAACTATTTCTTGCTCTCCGGGTCTTGCTTTTCAGAGCAGCCTATTTTTGTTATTGTTTTAGCAAGTGCACTTCCCTCACAGCGTTTTTTTTTAAATTTCTCTTCTGTTTCCTGAATTGTCCCCTTTTCCTCCACGATCAGCACTTCTTGTTAATCTTGGTACTTCTTTTTCATGCTGTTGGGTTTCCACAAATAGCTGATACTTATTCTTTGCCCCCTTCACATTCTGATGACTGTGGTAGCTGGCAAGTGTTTCTTCTCTGATCGTGTTTGATTGGTTTCCCCAAAAAGCCTCTCCCCTGAAAAGGTTCTTTGTGAACGGGACACCCCAGCAAGGAAGTCTGGGAGGCAGGCAGGCTGGGGACCCCTCCCCAAATGCCAAAATAAAGAGGACTCTACTCTCTCAGTGAAGAAACTTCATGAGTCCCCTCCTGGGAAGAGTGTCTTTCCTTCTTCTCTTTCCTTTGTGCATGGATTCTGGAACTTTCTTGAGATCCTCTTGGTTATTTCACTCCCAGGCTCTCCAATCACCTGAGAAACACCCGCCCCCAACACACACACACACAGGGTACTTTACTTTCCTGTGGTTTTGGGGGGGGGTTTGGTATAAACTCTCTCAATATTTTATTTAGACAATATTAAAAGTTATTGCAATGTAATGACTATTCTCTGTGTTATACATCGTATTCTTGCTGCTTATTTATTTTATATGAAATTGTTTGTATCTGTTAACCCCATATCCCTAATTTTCCCACCTCGCTTCCCTATTTCCTTTGGGAACCACTAGTTTGTTCTCTCGGAGAAGGCAATGGCACCCCACTCCAGTACTCTTGCCTAGAAAATCCCATGGACAGAGGAGCCTGGTAGGCTGCAGTCCATGGGGTCGCTAAGAGTCGGACACAACTGAGTGACTTCACTTTCACTTTTCACTTTCATGCATTGGAGAAGGCAATGGCAACCCACTCCAGTGTTCTTGTCTGGAGAATCCCAGGGACGGGGAAGCCTGGTGGGCTGCGTCTATGGGGTCACACAGAGTCGGACACAACTGAAGGGACTTAGCAGCAGTTTGTTCTCTATGCCTGTGGTCTGCTTCTGTTTTTCATGTATATTTGTTTGTATATTTTTTAGATTCCACAATTAGAGTTATCATTCTCTATTTGTCTATTTGTCTATTCTCTATTTCTCTTTCATTCTCTATTTGTCTTTCTCTGTCTGACTTATTTCACCGAGCATAATATTCTCTAGGTCCATCCATGTTGTTGCAAATGGCAAGATTTTTTTCTTTTTTATGGGTTATATGTATGTATCTGCTTGTGTGTGTTAGTTGCTCAGTCGTGTCCAACTCTTTGCAATCCCACGGACTAAAGCCCTCCATGCTCCTCTTCCATGGGATTTCCCAGGCAAGAACACTGGAATGGGTTGCCATTTCCTTCTCCAGACATACATGTATACACATACATTTTGGAGAAGGAAATGGCAACCCACTCCAGTGTTCTTGCCTGGAGAATCCTGTGGACAGAGGAGCCTGGTAGGCTGCTACCATAGGGTAACAGAGGGTCAAGCAGAGTCGGACATGACTGAGGCAACTTAGCATGCATGCATGCATTGGAGAGGGAAATGGAAACCCACTCTAATATTCTTGCCTGGAGAATCCCAGGGACAAAGGAGTCTGATGGGCTGCCGTCTATGGGGTCACACAGAGTTGGACATGACTGAAGCGACTTAGCAGCAGCAGCATACATTTTATATATATATATATATACACACACATACATATATTTCCCCCTCAGTCAGTCTCTCCAATCAGGAAGCTTCCATAAGCCTCTTATCCTTATCTGTCAGAGGGCAGACAGAAAGAAAACCATAATCACAGAAAACTAACCAAACTGATCACATGGAACACAGCCTTGTCTAACTCAACAAAACTATGAGCCATGCCGTGTAGGGCCACCCAAGATGGATGGGTCAAGGTGGAGAGTTCTGACAAAACGTGGTCCACTGGAGAAGCGAATGGAAACCACTTCAGTATTCTTGCCTTGAGAACCCCACGAACAGCATGAAAACGTACAAAGATAGCACACCAAAAGATGAACTCCCCTTGTCAGTAGGTGTCCAACATACTACAGGAGATCAGTGGAGACAGGAATGAAGAGACGAAGCCAAAGCAAAACAACACAGTTGCGGATGTGACTGGTAATGGAAGTAAAGTCCGATGTTATAAAGAGAAATATTGCATAGTAACCTGGAATATTAGGTCCATGAATCAAGGCAAATTGGAAGTGGTCAAACAGGAGACAGCAAGTGTAAACATCAACATTTTAGGAATTAGCGAACTAAAATTGACTGGAATGGGGGAATTTAACTCAGATGACCATTATATCTACTACTGTGGGCAAGAATTCCTTAGAAGAAATGGAATAGCCATCGTGGTAAACAAGAGTCCAAAATGCAGTACTTGGATGCAATCTCAAAAACGACAGAATGATCTCTGTTCGTTTCCAAGGCAAACCATTCAATATCACGATAATCCGAGTCTATGCCCCAACCAGCAATGCTGAAGAAGCTGAAGTTGAATGGTTCTATGAAGACCTACAAGACTTTCTAGAACCAACACCCCAAAAATATGTCCTTTTCATTATACGGGACTGGAATGAAAAAGTAGGAAGTCAAGAGATAAGTAACAGGCAAATTTGGCCTTGGAGTACAAAACAAAGCAGGTCAAAGTTGAAAAGACTTTTGTCAAGAGAACACACTGGTCATAGCAAGCACCTCTTCCAAGAACACAAGAGAAGACTCCACACATGGACATCACCAGATGGTCAATACCAAAATCAGATTGACTATGTTCTTTCCAGCCAAAGATAGAGAAGCTCTATACAGTCAGCAAAAACAAGACCAGGAGCTGACTGTGGCTCAGATCATGAAATCCTTCTTGCCAAAATCAGACTTAAATTGAAGAAAGTAGGGGAAACCACTAGATCATTCAGGTATGACCTAAATCAAATCCCTTATGATTATACAGTGGAAGTGGCAAATAGATTTAGGGGTTTAGATCTGATAGACAGAGTGCCTGAAGAACTATAGACAGAGTTTCGTGACATTGTACAGGAGGCAGTGATCACGAAAATCCCCAAAAAAAGAAATGCAAAAAGGCAAAGTGGTTGTCTGAGGAGGACTTACAAATAGCTGTGAAAAGAAGAGAAGCAAAAAGCAAAGGAGAAAAGGAAAGATATAAGCATCTGAATGCAGAGTTCCAAAGAATAGCAAGGAGAGATAAGAAAGCCTTTCTAAGTAACCAGTGCACAGAAATAGAGGAAAACAACAGAATGGGAAAGACTAGAGATCTCTTCAAGAAAATTAGAGATACCAAGGGAACATCTCTGGCAAAGATGGGCTCAATAAAGGACAGAAATGGTATGGACCTAACAAAAGTAGAAGATATTAAGAGGTGGCAAGAATACACAGGAAATCTATACAAAAGAGATCTTCAGCACCCAGATAACCACGATGGTGTGATCACTCACCTAGAGCCAGACATCCTGGTATGTGAAGTCCAGTGGGCCTTAGGAAGCATCACTACAAACAAAGCTAGTGGAGTTAATAGAATTCCAGCTGACCTAGTTCAAATCCTAAAAGATGATGTTGTGAAAGTGCTGCACTCAATATGCCAGCAAATTTGAAAAACTCAGCAGTGGCCACAGGACTGGAAACGGTCAGTTTTCATTCCAACCCCTAAGAAAGACAATACCAAAGAACGTTCAAACTAACGCACAATTGCACTCATCTCACACACTAGTAAAATAACACTCCAAATTCTCCAAGCCAGGCTTCAACAGTACATGAAATGTGAACTTCCAGATGTTCAAGCTGGATTTAGAAAAGGCAGCGGAGGAGCCTGGTAGGCTGCAGTCCATGGGGTCCCTAAGAGTCGGACATGACTGAGCGACTTCACTTTCACTTTTCACTTTCATGCATTGGAGAAGGAAATGGAAACCCACTCCAGTGTTCTTGCCTGGAGAATCCCAGGGACAGGGGAGCCTGGTGGGCTGCCATCTATGAGGTCACACAGAGTCGGACACAACTGAAGTGACTTAGCAGCAGCAGCAGAAGAAGAACCAGAGATCAAATTGCCAACATCCATTGCATCATCTAAAAAGCAAGATAGTTCCAGAAAAAACATCTACTTCTGCTCTATTGACTACACCAAATCCTTTGACTGTGTGGATCAAAACAAACTGCGGAAAATTCTTCAAGGGATGGGAATACCAGACCACCTGACCTGCCCCCTGAGAAATCTGTATGCAGTTCAAGAAGCAACAGTTAGAACTGGACATGGAACAACAGACTGGTTCTAAATCTGGAAAGGAGCACATCAAGGCTGTATATTGTCACCCTGCTTATTTAACTTATATGCAGTGTACATCATGTGAAATGCCGGGATGGATGAAGCACAGGCTGAAATCAAGATTGCCAGGAGAAATATCAATAACCTCAGATATGCAGATAATACCACCCTAATGGCAGAAAGTGAAGAACTAAAGAGCCTCTTGATGAAAGTGAAAGAGGAGAGTGAAAAAGTTGGCTTAAAATTCAACATTCAGAAAACTAAGATCATGGCATCCAGTCCCATCACTTCATGGCAAATAGATGGGGAAACAATGGAAATAATGACAGACTTTATTTTCTTGGGCTTCAAAATCACTGCAGATGGTGACCGCAACCATGAAATTAAAAGATGCTTACTCCTTGGAAGAAAAGCTATGACCAACCTAGACAGCATATTGAAAAGCAGAGACATCACTTTGCCAACAAATGTCCATCTAGTCAAACTATGGTTTTTCTAGTAGTCGTGTATTGATGTGAGAGTTGGACTATAAAGAAAGCTGCTGCTGCTGCTGCTAAGTCACTTCAGTCATGTCCAACTCTGTGTGACCCCATAGATGGCAGCCCACCAGGATCCCCCATCCCTGGGATTCTCCAGGCAAGAACACTGGAGTGGGTTTCCATTTCCTTCTCCAATACATGAAAGTGAGAAGAGAAAGGGAAGTCACTCAGTCATGTCTGACCCTCAGCAACCCCATGGACTGCAACCTTCCAGGCTCCCCCATCCATGGGATTTTCCAGGCAAGAGTACTGGAGTGGGATGCCATTGCCTTCTCCATAAAGAAAGCTGAGAGCTAAAGAATTGATGCTTTTGAACTGTGGTGTTGGAGAAGGCTCTTGAGAGTCCAAGTCCCTTGGACTGCAAGGAGATCCAACAAGTCCATCCTAAAGGAAATCAGTCCTGAATATTCATTGGAAGGACTGATGCTGAAGCTGAAACTCCAATACTTTGGCTGCCTGATGAGAAGAACTGACTCACTGGAAAAGACCCTGATGCTGGGAAGGATTGAAGGTGGAAGGAGAAGGGGACGACAAAGGTTGAGATGGTTGGATGGCATCACCGACTTGATAGACATGAGTTTCTGTAAGCTATGGTAGTTGGCAATGGACAGGGAGGCCTCGTGTACTGCAGTCCATGGGGTCGAAAAGAGTTGGATATGACTGAGTGACTGAACTGAACTGATATATATATATATATATGGATAAGTGTGTATATCGCATCTTTATCCATTTGTCTATTGAAAGACTCTTGAGTTGCTTCCATGCCTTTGCTATCATAAATACTGCTGCTATGAGCACTGGGGCACACAGATCCCTTCATAGTGATGTCTTCATTTTTTCTGAATATACACCCAGGAGTGGAATTGTTGGATCCTATGGCAGTTCTATTTTTATATAACTTCCATACTGTTTTTCACTGTGGATGCACCAGTTTATCTTCCCATCAACAATTTACAAGGGCCCCTTGTTGGTCATACCATCTGCATCCCCTCCTGCCTTCTTTAGCCAAACTTGCTGCCTGGCAAGAGAGCAGAGAAAACTGCAACTAGCTTTCCTGGTCTGAAAACAGTTCTAAATTCAGCTTCTAATGATGCCTCCAGAACTCTCTTCCTGCTCATTGCATCTGCTGAAGCTGAGCTCAGAGTTTTCCTCGTCCAGCCCTAACTTAGTAGTTTCCCATGAGGTGGGTTTGCTATGGTTTTCTTGGCTCTTTCCAATCCCACCCGTTTGAGGAACTCCTCTCAATTCCTGGTGTGAACATCCTTTCACTGCATTCAGAAAGAGAAGTAGCCTCCGATGCGCTGACCCACTCCTCTGTGTGTTCCAAAGTATCCATTACATAATTATTTTATGCGCTGAACTCCCCAGGGAGCATTGAAAATAAACCAGCTTGCAAGAATTTGATTTGTATACACAGGAGATATGAACAAGCTTTTTCTGTTGTTGTTGCTTTTAATATGCAGTGAGTGTCTAATGTCATGCTAGTCATTTTATATGTATTTCCCTATTTAATGTAATTCTCATTTTAAAAAAATCTATGTACGCCAGAGATGAAGGCTGAGATGGGGAAGATGAAGAAACCAATGATACACAGAGCAGTTGTGTAACTTGCCCACAGTTATGCAACTAGGAAGTCACAAAGACAAACACCCCAAACCCAGATCACTCCAGTGAATACCAAATTCTATATATACTATCTCTAAACACATGGCCAGATTTTTTTCCAAAGGGGGAGCAGACTTAGATGATAATGTAATGCTACCATCTGAATGTTGAATTCAAAGAATTACTCATTGAATTAAGTGAGTTAGTGTATATATGTCTGCTATGGAATAATTTAATTTTTTGCAATAGAGCTTAATGGAGTCTGCAAAAGCAGGCCTTCCAGTTCTCAATTATCTGACATGTAGGAGAGTTGGAACATGCAGAGTGTTGAGAATTAAAAGCAAATTAAATTCTTTTCCTCCTCGGGGATTTTTGCGTCTTTGAGTGCAGGTCAACCTCTCTCTTACTCTTGCCTGGAAAATCCCATGGACAGAGGAGCCTGGTGGGCTGCAGTCCATGGGTTGCGAAGAGTCGGACACAACTGAACGACTTCGCTTTCACTTTTCACTTTCATGCATTGTAGAAGGAAATGGCAACCCACTCCAGTGTTCTTGCCTGGAGAATCCCAGGGACAGGGGAGCCTGGTGGGCTGCCGTCTATGGGGTCGCACAGAGTCAGACATGACTGAAGCGACTTAGCAGCAGCAGCAGCAGTAGCATCCTCTCTCTGCTTAAAATACTTTTTAGCACATCCTTCCCACCACCTTTTTCATGATTGTTTCCTTCAACCTCCACTAAGGAGTCACCTTCTGGGAGCAGTCTTCCTGTGCATGAGTGCTTAATCACTCAGTAGTGTCCAACTCTTTGCAACCCCATGGACTGTAGCCCACCAGGCTCCTCCGTCCATGGGATTCTCCGGGCAAGAGTACTGGAATGGGCTGCCATTTCCTCCTCCAGGGGATCTTCCCCACCCAGGGATGGAACCCAGGTCTCCCGCATCCACAGACGGGTTCTTACTGCTGAGCCGTCGGGGAGCCCCAGTCCTGTAACTGCGCCTGAGATGGGCTCCCCTCCTCCTCAAAGCGTCTCTTCTAACTCAACACAGTGTTTCCTCTCTTAACACAACTTGTAATTATTTTGTTTACTTGTTTTAGTTTTTTGTTGTGTGTGTGTACAGGGTTTGTTTTTTTTCTTCATCTGTCTTTGCCACTAATTTGTAGGTTCCAGAAGAGAAAACTACATTTCTTACATCAGAACTTAAACTATTAGTTAAACCACAGGTGTTATTAAGAAATAAAGTGAAATGTTTTTTCCCAAACCGACAGGCAGTGGTATGGTTAAGGTTAAGAAAAGAAGAGAGATGTAACGGCAAAGAACCTGGAAAATCTGCAAAAATCATTTCAGAAATGATCAAGAGTTAAATGTCATACCAGAGATGTACCATTTCTCTACCCTCTGGACATTCTCTCTGAAAATCTGTTCCCCAGCCCCCTCTGAGACCCAGTCAAAGATGATTAGTCCAAAAGGAGTCGCCATGGGACTTCCTTGGTGGTCTGGCATTGTAGGGAATGTGGGTTTGATCCCTGATCAAGGAACTAAGACCCCATACACCACAGGCAGCCAAAATCCCATGTGCCCATGTGCTGCACTTAGAGAGAAGCCTACATGTCGCCACTAGGATCTGATGCAGTCAAAAATTAATCAATAAATATTTTAAAGTAAAATAACATTGGTCACCTGACTGGACCATGCTGGTTGGACCGATTTGGTCGAATGACCATCTTTAGGCCAATCTAAAGGTCAGTCCAGAGAAGGCAATGGCACCCCACTCCAGTACTCTTGCCTGGAAAATCCCATAGACGGAGGAGCCTGGTAGGCTGCAGTCCATGGGGTCGCTAAGAGTCGGATACGACTGAGCATCTTCACTTTCACTTTCACTTTCATGCATTTGAGAAGGAAATGGCGCCCCACTCCAGTGTTCTTGCCTGGAGAATCCCAGGGACGGGGGAGCCTGGTGGGCTGCCGTCTCTGGGGTCGCACAGAGTCGGACATGACTGAAGCGACTTCGCAGCAGCAGCAGCAAAGGTCAGTCAGAGCCACTGATTTGGGGCATTTGGCCTTGGAACCCTGTGCTAGACCAGGGAAGGGGCAGGTACGCTTGGTACACGTGTGAGCTAAGGAAAGCAGCCAACAGAGAAGAAAAGTGAGTCAGGCCGGCAGAGGGAAGCCGAGACCCCGCACTGAGCGACAGAACTGCTATGACTCCTGGGCGTCTCAGTTCCTCAACTCAGCCCCCCGACCATCCTGGGAGCCGCACTGCCGTCCCTGCTTCTGGACTCTGTGAGACAAATTCTCCTGTTTGCCTAAGCCAGCTTGAGCAGACCGAGCAAATGGTCCCTAATGAAGACAAATGTAAAGTGATTGCTATTCCTCACCTCCTTCCTCTGTGCGTGTGTGTGTTGAGCGAGGGACTATTCAAGTTCACTCCAAAGGCCTCCCTATTCACCAGATGGACGTGACGAGATGTTTTCCTGCAATCAAGCGCTGTCTTACGCACAAGCAATGTAAGCCATAGGCTATGAGTGCCGAGATCCCAAAGGTCTTTTGCCCTCTCCCAAACTCCTCCCACTACAAAAATGGCACCATTATAAACGAGGTCCTACTGCAGAGGACAGGGAACTTATTCAATATGGTGATAAACCATAATGGAAAAGAATATGAAGACGTATACACGCATATATATAACCGAATCTCTATGCTGTATGCCAGAAATTAACACAGCATTGTAAATCAACTCTACCTCAATAAATTTTTTTTTTTTAAGCTGCACCATTGCAGGTTAATTCTTGGGCTTAAGCCCTGCTTTCCTGAAAACTGGTAGCACACCCAAAATACAGTGGCTTTCTGATAAGCAGAGACTGGCCCTGTTCATATTTAAGTCTTCACTGTATATAGGACTGCATAGGAGTAGAGCCTGACACACACTCCTGCTGGAATAAAGGTGGGCAGGAGGGAAAGGGGGCAACAACAAACTCAGATGTCCTCAGCTTACCATTTTGAGCAGGGTTAGTTCCAATCATAGAGGAGATGTCAGACGACGGTTACAAAGAATTGAAAAGCCCTGAAGTACGTGACAGACTCTACAGTCATCCGTGCGGTTTCCATTTACTCTTACAAGCATTAATGCCACCTGGCCAGATTCATTTCAACCAAGAGGAGCAGAAAGGTTTACATGTTCTAGGAGACTGAAAGGCAGAGAGGGGAAATAAAAGGAGAATTGCCAGGCAGAAAGGCGGAGTTGTCAGAATCTTCCCCTCCTGCTTTCTCCTTTCCTACCCTGGCTCTATTTTGTAAGTTTCATTCCTGTCCTGACATTATCCAAATTATGATTGGAAATGCACTCAAGCAGATGAACTCGTGGTTGTATTTGTAAAATTTGAAAAAGCAAATTTAATTTCTTTCTTAAGGAAAAAAAAAACACCACAGTGTTATAAATACAACTAAGGGACTTTTCTTGCGCACCCAGTGACTGGAACAAGCAGATGCATGGTTTTAATATCCATTTTCATAAGCCTGGAGGTTAGCCTCCCAACAGTACTCAACAGGATTCCATGCCATCTTCTCAAAGCGCTTCCATAATGAGCTGCCATCAGCTGTGCAAATAACCCTGTGAGAAGGAGGGAAACTGCAGCAGTTCCATTTACAAATGAGAAGCTCGAGATCCGGGGAAAGGAGCTGAGTTTTCCCAACTGCACAGCCAACCCATGGTGAGTCTCAAAGCTCTGCAATCCCCTGAGCCGGCTTCCTACTTGAAATGAAACTCCCTCAGGCAATTAATTCTTAGATTCTAGCAGCGGGGAGGATGGACACAGAAATGCCACAGGTAAAGAGAGATTTAAAACCTGTGTTATACAGCATCCATGCACATATACATGTTTAAACAGTTTTTTTCACATGGTTCATGGACAGAGGTTTTAAGAAAAATCATGGTGGTCTCAGGAAAAGCCTCCTTCCTAATGAACACAAATGAGACATTTTCCGCCTGGATGTAGGGCCCAACGAGTATTTCTGTGTGCTATTCTTGGTCTAGCACAGGATGTGAGTCTAATTGGAACTGTTTTGATCCACATCTCGAATTTTCCAATGAATAACCCATTGCTTAATTGGCCCCTTGAGTTAAGCAAGTGGTTGCTGTTTTGATGACTGAGTTTTCCCCTTCAGTAACAACATTTTACTCCATCCAGTTCAACATAGGTTTGTGGGCAAAGAACAATGCTGGCTGTTGGTCAAGATAAGAAAGGAGAGAGGAGTTGGGGAAGAAAGATAGATGGTATGTGGTCTGTTGCCTCCAGGAACATAAAGTCCATTTGTATAAATAACTCACTTAGTTATAAAGCAAATGGAATTAGATGCTACCAAAGAGAGAAAGTTATCAGAAGGCAGGGGAAGAAACAAGGAGTGTTTTAACAGGATGGCAGTGGCAGGGGAGGCAAAGTATAAAGCTTCATCAGGGAGACAGCATTTGAGCTGGGCTGTGAAGAATGAACAGAGCATCAATAGAGGAAGACGAAAAGGGGATTCCAGACAGAGGGGGCAGCATAGCAAGGACAAAGCTGGCGTAGGAAGGCAAAGACTGGGTAAATCAGAACTGCAGGTTGGGGTCAGGTTGTAAAGGACCCTGAATTTAGTTCTGCAGGCAGTGGGGAGCTATCAAGGGTTTTAAAGGAAGGAGTCAATTGTTCGCCTGTCAGCCTGAAACAACTGGGTCACTTCTTTTTTTATTTTAACACCAAAAACATTTTGTGTCGGGGTGTAGCCGATCAAAAATATTGTGGTAGTTTCCGATGCACAGCGAAGGAACTCAGCCATACATATCCATGTATCCATTCTCCCCCTAACCCCTCTCCCATCCAGGCTGGCACATAACATTGAGTTCCATGTGCTATACAAGCGGTCTTTGTTGGTTATCCACTTTGAATATAGCAATGCATACACCACCTTCAACTGGGTTACCCCTCATGAAGAAATAAGCTATCTTATTTAAATCATGGTATCTGGGGTCCTCTTTGTTACAACAGCTTAGCTTTACTGTCGCTAACAAAAATGTCCTCGTTTTACAAATGAGGAGCCTGAAGCTTGGAGATGACCAGTGCCTTCACTAGCATCGTGTTACCAATCCGTGGCAGAACCAGGACCCGATGAGAAAATTTAAGTTGGGAGAGCCCTCTGCTTCAAAACACGTGGTGATGGGGAAATTCCCTGCTGGTCCTGTGGTTGGGACTCCATGCATTCCCTGCCAAGGGCTTGGGTTCAACCCCTGGTCAGGGAACTACGATCCCAGAAGCCTCGCAGGGTGTGCCAAGGATGGTGTTGGCGAAGATAACAGTTGTGAAGGTGATGGTGATGAGGGTAATATGATGGTGAAGACGGTGATTGTGAGAATGTTAGTGATGATGCTGGTAAAATGATGGTGCAGATGACGGTGGTGGTCCTGGTGAGAGTCTTTCTTTTTGATAAGCTGATCTTTGGCAGTTTCGTTTTGAATCTCCTTTACATTTTTCTATTTTTTTTGGTGTAAAGTCACACAACGGATCATCCACGTAACCACTTGAATCAATTATCTATGAGTGACAACTTCCCTGAAACTTAATTAGCAAAGTTGTTTCCTAGACCAACATTATCCTACAGCATCAGCTAAAAGTAGCCTCAGAAAGACAGAATAATTCATTAAAAGTCACTAATGTCGGCAGGGTTTAAAGAAGCAATGTGTTCATTTGGAGAATGAGAAATCAACGCACATTGGCTCTTGCTGTCCGGGTTTGTCACGCTCTGTGTGTGTGGAATGACTCAGGTTGCTAAGGCCCAAGTTTAATTAATATGCTTATTCTGTGGTGGAACTTCCATTCTAACAAATTAAATGTTTAAACAGCCAGTGCAAACATTTAGATCTAAGTCAAAATTGTTTGCAGTCTGCCAGTTTAGGCATTTAATTTATTATAATCCTGTCCGTAATACATGCCTTGAAAGTCATTTTTTGCACTGAAAAATACCGTTAGTATTTCAACTGATGATATTGAGTCTGAGACTATCAGAATGTGATGTGAGAACTAATTTGAACTGTAATCAGGGGCAATAAATGAGATAAGAAGCGAATCTTCATCTGTCCTGACTTCCCCAATTGACTAGGTGATAACCATGACAAGTACCAACACTGGGCCTGACTTATGCCCCATAAATCTCCACTCTGTAGAGAGCTGAGACAAGGATCTTGCAAGCCTCGCCAGCATTTCATCCTGAGAGTCCTTTCCTAGATCCTGACCCCTTACCTCCCCACAGATAATTTTTCAGGATATCGAATTTTGCTGGCTTTCAGCAGCTTCCCCTTTCCTGGGGCCAGAGAAAGTGAAAAATGCACTGGAAAGAAAAAACGCTAACCAAGCTCCACTGACGCCACGCTGACTGCACGGACAAAGACCTCAAAGGAGCCAAAGAAGTTTGACAGACAGATGCTTCAGAAGCACTAACTCTCCGTGGCTCGGGGGGACCACACGGTGGCAGTGGAGGTCTTCTTCGCCCTGCCCATTGGCCCCGCCCCCCAACCCCTGAACCCGACACCGGGCCCCCTCCCTCCGTCTCCCAGGGAAGTAGATAGGTGTCAGTCAGTTCAGTGCAGTTCAGTCGTTCAGTCGTGTCCGACTCTTTGCGACCCTATGAATCGCTGCACGCCAGGCCTCCCTGTCCATCACCAACTCCCAGAGTTCACTCAGACTCACGTTCATAGATAGGTGTACCCAGATCTAAAGAGCTGACACTTTTACATTTTTAATAAAGATACTTTTCTGTTTTGATATGAAGAACATGGAAACTGGAAAATGGTTGGAAATTCCCTCAACAGCTCTTGCTTGAAGAGAATGCAGCATTGTGTTGGAACCACGAGGAAAGCATCAAAGAGTAATAGATGCTGGTCACGCAAACTCATTAAATCTAAGCTTCCTCATCAGCCGGGTGAGGCTGTTGACCCTTCTCTCCCTGAAATTTCTTGCAGTGGTCCTTCCAGACAGAATAGGAGTGATCAAACTCATGGAGAGAGGAAGAGGGTGAATGCCAGGAGACAGACAGCCAACAAACTTCACTGGGTGCTAATCAAGGTCACCAGAAACTGAAAACCTGAATTCATTCATTCTCTGGCGTGTCAGCCTTCCATTTCCTGCTGGGAAATCTTTCAAGGTCTTCCACAGAGCATTCCGGATTGTTTAAACCCGGTGATTGAATCACATAGAATCAAGCTCGGTCAGATTTCATAATGAGATTATAGCTATCCCAAAATTGGCTGATGGGAGTAGGAAGGAAAAAGTTAAATTTGGTCAATTTGTTATTTCTAAAAACAATCAACTCAGATCAGTCCAGCTTTGTTTGTTTTTCCAAATAGTTTGGGATTTTTAGACACACAAGAACATTTTCTCACAGAGCAGCTCCAGAAACTACTCATTCAAAAGGCTCTGTAAGATGAAGGTGAATGCCTGCCCCTCCTCACATATTTACCATTTAAATGCTGGGAGAGTTAACTGAGAAATAAAGGATGAAAATAATTTCTCATTGAACATTTACACAGAGGCTTTAAAATTTTTTTATTAGAGTATAGTTGATTTACAAGGTTGTGTTACTTTGAGGTATACAGCAAAGTGAATCAGTAATGAAAGTGAAAAGTGAAGGTGAAGTCGCTCAGTCGTGTCCGACTCTCTGCGACCCTGTGGACTGTAGCCCACCAGGCTCCTCCGTCCATGGGATTCTCCAGGGAAGAGTACTGGAGTGGGCTGTCATTTCCTTCTCCAGAGGATCTTCCCAACCCAGGGATCAAGCCCAGGTCTCCCGCATTGCAGGCAGACGCTTTAACCTCTGAGCCACGAGGGAAGCCCTCAGCAAAGTGACTCAGTTATACATACCCGTCTATCCACTCTTTTGAAAGTGAAAGCATTAGTCACTCAGTTGTGTCACTCTTTGTGCTTCCCAGGTGGTGCGAGAGGTAAAGAACCCGCCAGCCAATGCAGGAGATGCAAGTTCGACCCCTGGGTTGGAAAGAGCCCATGGAGGAAGAAGTACTTGCCTGGAGAATCCCATGGACAGAGGAGCCTTGAGGGCTACAGTCCATAGGGTCGCAAGGTGTTAAGCATGACTGAAGCGACTTAGCACACCCTCTTTTTTTGCTAAGTTTAAATGTCTAAGGGTTATAAATAAATGAGGCCTTAGCTTTATAAAACCATTTTACAAAAATTAATCGTAATAATAATTAGCATTAAGTCCTTACTATGTGTTAGGTGGTATGTTAAACACATGAAATGTACTGCCTCATCAACTCTCATTACAGTGTTGCCAAGAAGAAACTGACTTTTTCCCCTTTTTATAGATGCAGCAACTGAGATTTCAGGGGATGATGTGACCTGCCCGAGGTCATGCAACTGGAAAGCAGGTATGCACACCTGATTGCATTTTAGCAATTTATTCAGCTCCAATTTTTAGTTTTTTCTCATAACCCTCAAGGATGAGTTCCTTTTTCTCCTGGGATTGGGGAATTGAATTTACTTAACATTTCTAAAGTGACACCCACTCATTAAGCTTTGCAATGGGAAGCCCAGAGTTATGGTGAAAAAGATACTAAGGGTCACTTAGGGTAATTCTTGGCCTCAGTGCCAGTTACATGCAATGGCTGTTGGTCCCTGGCTTTGCTTCAAATTTAACACTGAAGGAGATGTCACACTCTCAGAGGTAAGGAATCCACTCTGTCTTAGTCCATTCAGCCTGTTATAACAGAGTACCATGCTTATAAACAATAAGGGTTTATTTTTCACAGGTCTGGCAGCTGCAAAGTTCAAGATCATGGTGCCAGCAGGTGTGGTGCCTGGTGAATGCCCTCTTCTGATTATAGACTGTCAAATTCTCACTGTATTCTCACATGGCAGAAAGCAGGAGAGAGATCTCTGGGGTTTCTTTTATAAGGGCACTAATCCCATTCATGAGGGCTCCACCCTTGTGACCTAATCACTTCCCAAAGGCCCCATCTCCAAATACCATCACACTGGGCATTAAGATTTCAACATATGAATTTGAGGGGAAGCAAACATTCAAATCATAGCACCCACCAGTGGACTTGGCTATCAGTTAAGTGCCTTTTCTTCTTGTCTTAATGGAGACATGGGTTTGATCCCTTGGTTGGAAAGATCCCCTGGAGAAGGAAATGGCAACCCACTCCAGTATTCTTGCCTGGAGAACCCCAAGGGCAGAAGAACCTGGCGGGCTACAGTTCCTAGGTTCACAAAGACTCAGACATGACTGAGCAGGCAAACATTTTTGATCCTCTTGTCTTACTATTCAAAGGACACAGAGAATCACCAACTATCACATTCTTTCTGATACTGAACTTGAACACTATCAAGAAAATACAGAAATCCTGAGCCAGATATGATGTCAAGAGGTCCTCCAGTCTTCTGTTTTCTGATTCCAGATAGAGACTGCATAACCAAAAACAAACCTACACATTACAAGATATTAACAATAACTACTAACTTTTCTGAACATTCACTAGAATGCAAAGAACTTTAACTGTATCAACTGATTTTACAGAGGGAGAGACTGAGGTATAGAGAGGTGAAGTCACTTTCCCAAAGCTACACACATAGAGGGTGGTGAAGCTGGGGCTGTGAATGCACTGTGTGTGTGTGTGTGTGTGCGCGTGCGTGTGCATGTGTGTGTGCGTGCGTGTGTGTGTGTGCACGTGTGCATGCGCGTATACACTCAGTTGTGTCCGATTCTTTGTGGATTCCCTGCCAGAATCCTCTGTCCATGGGATTTCCAGGCACGAATACTGGAGTAGGTTCCATTTGCTTCTCCAGGGGATCTTCCAGGGACTGAACCCGCGTCTCCTGCATCTCCTGCATTGGCAGGTGAATTCTTTATCACTGGCACCACCTGGAAAGCCCGCAAATGCATTCTGCTCTGTATTTAATCTGTTAAATCCCTGCTTCCCTTCCCTGGGCTGCACTGATGCATGGAAGACAAAGAAGGGCAGCTGCAGTGGTAGAGTCTAGGCAAAGCACAGAAATGGATAAAATGACTCTGTTTCTTTACCTGAGTCCCCTCACCTATCTGGGTCTCTGATTTCTCATCCTCCAAATTCCCTAAGGACCCTTTTTAAACTCTAGAATTCTAGGATTGAGGTTCAAAGAGGGTAACTGAGTTGAAAAAAAGAGGCAAGAGAACAGCAAGTTGGGAAACCAAAGGAGCAGCTGGGGCCATAGCTTTCCTGTTTATTCTGCAGGAATTTTGTGCCAGCCAGGAACTTTTCCTTCCATCCTCCACATTACGCATTCAGCATTAGACCTCTGTTTTATCTTCAGCATGTTAGTATTACACATTTATATTTTTCCAGTTATCTCTTCTATTAACCCGGGCAGTCCGCAAAATGACTTGTCATTAATAACGTGAGCTGGCTTTTTCAGTTTAGACAGAAAGGAAGATATGGAATTGAAGGAACCATGCTATCTAATGCATTTTCAAAGAGATTTGTTTGGAGAGAGTGCTTGTGAGAAATACCTAAGCAGAGAGCATCACATCTTTGACAAAACATATTTTAAAAATATTGCTTAGAGGACTTTTTGGGATTAAAGTCTACCAGCATGCACTGCTTTAAATTTTCTGACAAAACTTCAGCAGCAACCATATTAGAATCTTATAACCATAAATGCCAATGCCTAAATCACAGATGTCAGCCATGGTGGATGTGGATTTGAGGGTGCATTTGTCTAGGGAGATAATTTTGGCTTCTTCAGGCCACCACTGCCAACTCTTCAGGCTGCTGACAAAGGTCCATCTAGTCAAAGCCATGGTCTTTCCAGTAGTCATGTATGGAAGTGAGAGTTGGACTATAAAGAAGGCTGAGTGTCGAAGAATTGATGCTTTTGAACTGTGGTGTTGGAGAAGACTCTTGAGAGTCCCTTGGACTACAAGGAGATCCAACCAGTCCGTCCTAAAGGAATCAACCCTGAAAATGCATTGGAAGGACTGATGCTGAAGCTGAAGCTCCAATACTTTGACCACCTGCTGCAAGGGCCGACTCATTGGAAAAGATCCTGATTCTGGGAAAGATTGAGGGCAAGAGGAGAAGGGGGAGACAGAGGATGAGATGGTTGGATGGCATCACTGAGTCAATGGTCATGAGTTTGAGCAAACTCTTGGAGTAGGTGATGGACAGGGAAGCCTGGCATGCTGCAGTCCATGGGGTCACAAAGAGTTGGACATGACTTAGAGAATGAACAATAAAAAATTTTTGGCTTTACTGTTTAGCTCGTTTGCTTACTTTTATAAAGACATAGAATTTTAGAATTGGGAAGGATGAAGTAGATTACTACCCAATCTCCTTGTTTATAGATAAGGTCCCAGATACAGGAGTGTCTCCAGTGTCTCCAAATTACCTCCCTAAATAAATGCACCCTCAAATCCACACCCACCAAACAATGCAAAGCCTGTAATCAGAGCAGCTGCTTGGCTCCTAGGCCCTCACTTGCCCCATTCTGCCAGCTGTCGTGTTCCACAAAAGGACAGAGCCAGTGTAAAAGGACCCGCAGAGGACAATGTATTAGTTGTCATCTCTGAGTTTAGAGATGGAGGTCCCGTGGTGCTTGTCGGACCCCAGAAAAGGGTAAATAGATCCAATACAGGGAGGCTCTGCAGACCAGATGAGCAGCTGGAGGCAGGGGCTGAGCCCGTACCTGACACCTCAGGTGGACACCAAGCCTTGTGACCCACTTGGAAACAGAGATTTATCCAGAACGCGCATCTGATCACAAAGCTGCCAGGCCCTTCACCAGCAATGCGGTGTGGAAACACTGGGACGTGGGGTCCCGGGAGCCGTGACTGTGAACCCTGCCTCTGCCTCGCCCGGCCTGTGACCTTGGGCCATGATTTCACCATATCCCTCTGAGCCTCAGCACCACCATCTGCAAACTGAGCCAGTTCTGTGTGCTGTACAGCTGGGGATGTGTGCCTTTTAGTATGTGGCTTACGTTTGTAAGCTTTTATTATGCAGTCAGCAACCAGCCAACCAACTGCGATTTGCCTTCATTCCAAGGGCACAAGCAGCAAATTCTGACTCACGGAAATGAGGCTGGGCTTGGATTCCTGCAACCAGAGGTGGCCACAAATTATACAGTGTTGGCCTGGACCCCCAGACCAAGCTTTCCCTCCCACCAACCAGCTGCTCTGCCTGTTTGTTTAAGTTAATTCAAACACCATCCAAGCCAGGGAAAAACACGGCCGCTCTTGTAAGGAAGCATGAAACTAGCGGAAAGAATGCGCTAAACAGTCCTGGCGGGTGCCTGGGCTCTGCTGTGCGTGTGGAGGGGTGAGCCTGCAGAGGCAGTGGTCCCCCGTGGGCCAGAAGGGGCCTACCATGCCCCTGGGCTTGGGGGCAGACAAAAGACAGCTGGCTGCCCTTCTTGAAGCAGAGCCCTCTAAGACCCCACTGTTAGGCCAGGTTTCCACGGAGAACCCAGAGACAGCCCCAGGCCTTTGGGGGTCATATCTGCTTTCCATGTGCCTGTGTAGTGTGTCAACTATGGAAACCAGGAGACCTCAACTGTAGAGCCTGTCTGAGGGCAGATAATGAGGAAGAAAAAAAGGCCAAAGGGATCATAAAGCCCAGAGGAAAAGCCCAGAAATCTTCACAGACTAGTGAAGGGTCATCGTGTTAAAAGATAAACTGAGGCATATTACAGATGATAAGAGTTTGTTTGAGAAAAAAGAAAAATCAGTCCCAATCAAATCCAGCAGAGAGAAAGGGACTCTGAGGAGCTCTACAAAATGGAAGACCTTTATAGGCAGAAGGGAGCAGGACGAGGAAGTTCTGCTAGAAAATTCTTACGCTAGGTTGTGACAAGGTCACTTTCCTTTAGGAGAAGGTAGGAATCTATCAGGCTTCCCAAGTGGCATAGTGGTAAAGAATCTGCTCTGCATTGGGAAGATCCCCTAGAGTTGAAAATGGCAACCCACGCCAGTATTCTTGCTTGGGAAATCCCACAGAGGGGCCTGGTGGGCTACAGTCCCTGGGGTCACAAAGAGTTGGACACCACTGAACGCGCGTGCACCGGAGTCTATCAGGCAAATCACCTCATAATTATGCTGATTCCTAATTGACTGCTTTAAGACTTCGTTTCTTGGAGAGGCTGAAACTAATCAAGTTAAGTCTGGGTTTTGTCAAGTGGGGTTTAGCATAAGTGATTCATTTGGGGGTCAGTTTTCTTGTTTTTAACCATTGTCATGGAAAGATCATTTCCCGCCTGGTAGAAAGCCTGCAGTCCAGTCACTAAAAAGACTGGCCCACGAAATGGGTCTCAGTGTTTCTCATACATAAAAGGCAAACCCTCAACTCTACCATCTTTTGGTTATTTTTCAGCTCTCACACCAGTTGTGTCCCTCATTCTAAGTAGAAAGAAACATACCAGTGGTAAGCAGGCTAAACAAGTGAGTTTGAAATATTAATCAGTCACGCTTTTCTTTTTTGTGACTCTTTCTTGATCAGTCACAGTCATCCGTGTGGCCCCAGGGAGAATTAGGAATGCATTCGTGTGGATGCAAAAGGAAAGAAATATCTTTTTACTTTCAAAACAAGCTTTTGGATCTCAAAGTGAAGCTCCCAGGGAAATTGGGAAGAGTCTTTGTTATAACAATGGGTTGGAAAGAGGACTAGTGGTTACTGGGTGAGGAGTTACCTGAACTGGGATAGGGATCAAGATCCGGGATCAGATGTCAGATGGGGTCAAGAGGACTGCAGGCCAGGTGAGAGGAGACAGCACCCCGGGAAAGCAGTCATTGTCATAAGTGGGGACCAGACCCACGGAGTCTCGTGGAAGCCAGCTCTCCTTGACCCCTGTCTTCACTCACACCCGACACGGACTCCATCAAGAAATCCAGACCTACCTGCAAAATGGATCCAGGATCTGACCACCTCTCACCACCACGGCTACCACCCTGGTCCCAGCCACCAGCATCTCTCACTTGGTTTATTACATACCTCCCAGGGGGCCTCCATATTTGTCTTCTTCCTCCCTTCCATCTATTCTCAGCACAGCAGCAATCAGAACCATGTACAATGTAAGTCAGATCGTGTGATGCTTCTGGGCAAATCCGCCAATGACTCTTCATCTCCAAGCCCACTTAAGACCGCCTTGGGACTCCTGTTACCTCTGTGACCTCCTGTCCTTCTTGCTGCAGCCTGAACGTGATGGACACGCTCTCAACAAGGGCCTTTGTACCAGCCCACCCCTCTCTGGGTGCTCCTCGAATATCCTCCTGGCACTGGCCTCACCGCCTTCAATCTCTGCTCAACTGCCTGCTCTCATCCTGCTGCCAACTGTCCCCTGAACACTCCTGACTGGGCTTGCCCTTCTCCTATTGTGGTCGTTCAGCTTCTAATGTGTCCGGCTCTCTGTGACCCCATGAACTGTGGGACACCAGGCTCCTCTGTCCTCCACTGTGTCCCAGAGTTTGCTCGAATTCATGTCCATCGAGTTGGTAATACATCTCATCCTCTGCAGCCTCCTTCTCCTTTGCCTTCTATCTTTCCCAGCATCAGGGTCTTTTCCAGGGAGTCGGCTCTTCTCTGCTTTCCCCCTTCATGCAGCACTAATCACCTTCTAACATACTACACTATTTAAGAACTTATTATATCTGTATGGATGTTTGTCCTTTTGCTTATAGAGATTTTTTTTAATTCACTAATGTATCTCAAGTGCCTAGAAAGTGCTTGATAAATATTTGTTGAATAAATGAAGGAATGAAGACCATCCCGTTACTCGAGCATCATCTGTGTGACCCAGGCTGAACAGCCAGGAAATCACTGTTGGTAGGAACCTTCAACAGACCCCTTTTCATAGACTAGCCAGTATGATGAGAGGCTCACCCGGATGCCGAGACTTTTCTGAACCTTGTTCAAACTTACCCTTTATGAATACTCCCCGTTTAACTGCTCAAGAGGCTATGGTAAGGAGGAAAGGAGGCAGTCTGGGGATGAAGCTCATCCCAAGGCTTCGCGTGTGATGGTGCCCTTTTGTTCTATTTTATGCAGCAAAATTTTACTGAATGTGGTAACCAGTAGAGCAGTGGTCAGGACCTACAGAGAAATTTTTAGTTGAGTCCATACCAGAATATATAAAGGGCTCTTGTAAACCAAAAAGGAAAATCCAATAGAATCCAATAGAAAAGAGGACAAATGACTTAAACGCTCCTCCGAATATGATGTCCAAATGGGCAATAAACATAAGAAAGGTGTCCACTAGACCCCACCAGAATGACAAAAATTAAAAGCAGGAAATTACCAAGAGTTGGCGAGAGATCAGAGCAACTGGAACTCTACAGTAATTGGGGCAGTTACGTTGGAAACTGTTTGGCAGTACCCTCTAACAGCAGACATGTTCATACCCCATGGCCCAACAAGTCCACGCCTATGTATGTCTCCAACACAAGTGTGCCGATGTGTTTACCAACACTTAGGAAGTTAGACTGTTCACAGCGGCACTATTTGTAATATCATAAAACTGGAAACTACATAATTACCCATCCACAGTAGAATGAATAAGTAAATGATGGTCTATTCACACAATGAAATACAAAAAGCATGGCCTACAGCTACATAAAAATACAGAACAGATGATTCTCTCAACAGCCAGAGACAAAAGAGCATATACTATGTGGTTTTATGAGCAAATTATGAGAGTGGGCAAAATTAATCTGTGGGAGTAAAAGTCAGAATGATGTTTATCCTGATGGGGTAGTGACCGGAAGAGAGCATGAGGGGGATTCTAGAGCACTGGTTAGGCTGTTTGTTGATCTGAACACTGTACACAGGTGGCATAAGCTTCTTAAAGTTCATCAAAGTACCTGCTCACACTATGTGAACTTTTTTTGGTAAGTATACTATACTTGTTAAGAGAAAACCTCAGGTCCAAAATGGTGTCATTTGCGCTAAAGCCCATGACACCAAACCAAGGCTTAATACATGACTTAACCAGAAATGTCATCTTAGTCAACCACTCTGGAATTTTCTGGGCAGTGCCGTGTGGGCCCTCTCCATTCCCTGCCCACCACCCAGAGGAGGAAAAGCACTCTGTCTGCTGATATCCATGCCATTCCCTCCTCCCGTCTCCCCACAAAGAGATGGCCTGAGCTAAAACTAATCCTTTCTCTCTTTTTTGCTAATAGCTTCTTTGACCCACCCTTCTTCCTATAGAAGCCTTCTATTTTGTACAAATGTCTGGAGCACCCTGCTGTTTACTAGATGGGGTGTGTGTGTGTGTGTGTGTGTGTGTGTGTAGACGCATGCATGCGCACACACTCAGCCATGTCCAACTCTGCGACCCCATAGACTGTATCCCGCCAGGCTCCTCTCTCCATGGGATTCTCCAGGCAAAAATACTGGAGTGGGTTGCCATGCCCTCCTCCAGGGGATCTTTCCGACCCAAGGATTAAACCCAGGTCTCTTCCATCTCCTGCATTGGTAGGCAGGCTCTTTATCAGCTGAGCAATCAGGAAAGCCCTTTACGAGGTTGTATGCCACCCATTCAGGAATCATTGAATAAAACCAGTTAAACCTTCAAATTTACTCAGTTCAATTTTTTTTTTTAACATCAGTCAGTTCAGTTGCTCAGTCGTATCCGACTCTTTGCAACCCCATGAATCACAGCACGCCAGGCCTCCCTGTCCATCAGCAACTCCCGGAGTTCACTCAAACTCATGCCCATCAAGTCAGTGATGCCATCCAGCCATCTCATCTTCTGTTGTCCCCTTCTCCTCCTGCCCCCAATCCCTCCCAGCATCAGAGTCTTTTCCAATGAGTCATCTCTTCCCATGAGGTGGCCAAAGTACTGGAGCTTCAGCTTTAGCACCATTCCTTCCAAAGAACAACCAGGGCTGATCTCCTTTAGGATGGACTGGTTGGATCTCCTTGCAGCCCAAGGGACTCTCAAGAGTCTTCTCCAACACCACAGTTCAAAAGCATCAATTCTTCAGTGCTCAGCTTTCTTCACAGTCCAACTCTCACATCATACATGACCACTGGAAAAACCATAGCCTTGACTAAAAGGACCTTTGTTGGCAAAGTAATGTCTCTGCTTTTGAATATGCTATCTAGGTTGGTCATAACTTTTCTTCCAAGGAGTAAGCGTCTTTTAATTTCATGGCTGCAGTCACCATCTGCAGTGATTTTGGAGCCCAAAAAAATAAAGTCTGACACTGTTTCCAAGTTGCTGTTGTTTTTTAATGAATTGCATGTGGCAACTTCCTTCTGTCAACTGAACAAAAATGCACAGTATGAGAGTTATGAGTTGTTTTGTTTGGGGGTAAAATGAGGACTATAGCTTAGGAGACAGCTTCTCAGATAGGTCTGAAGAGCTGCTCCAAAGAGGTAGGGGGTAAGTCAGTATATATGTGATTTTGATGAAGTGAGATACATGTAATCAGCACATTTTGGCCAAGAGTTGCTGCTAGCCACGAGGAGCAGATGTCTCTGGCAATGATTTCAGTGCTTTTCTAGATATGAGGAAATTCAAGAATTTGAACTTATAATATCTTCTCTTGAAAATATCTAACTATCTGAAGACCTGTTCTGACAGGTTTTCCCAGAACACAGAGTGCCTCATTCCTGATCTCTGCCCTGAACTCCTTTCAAGATGTATTGAAGGTCAGAGACTGCAGTGGCTAGTGACTTAATCTCTGAAGAGGCAGATAGCAGGTATCCATTTTTACTTTAAAGAATTCAGATCTAAATAGAGCTACAGGTGTAGGAAATACACTTATGCTTACCAGGGGTAAGGGTGGGGGAGGGTTGGAGATTGGAAGGTTAGGATTGACATACACAAACTATTTTACATAAAATAGGTATCTATCCCATGGACGGAGGACCTGGTAGGCTGCAGTCCATGGGGTCACGAAGAATCGGACACTTACTGAGAGACTTCACTTTCACTTTCCACTTTCATGCATTGGAGAAGGAAATGGCAACCCACTCCAGTGTTCTTGCCTGGAGAATCCCAGGGACGGGGGAGCCTGGTGGGCTGCCGTCTATGGGGTCGCACAGAGTCGGACACGACTGAAGCAACTTAGCAGCAGCAGCAGCAGCTAATATGGACCTACTACTTATTGCCCAGGGAATTCTCCTCAGCACTCGGTAATCGCCTACATGGAGAAAGAATCTAAGAAAGGATGGACATCCGTGTATGGGTAACATTTACTTTGCTGTACCCCTGACACTATTGTGTGTGTGTGAGTTCAGTCGCTCAGTGGTGTCCGACTCCACGCGACCCCAAGGACTGTAGCCCACCAGGCTCCTCTGTCCAGGGAATTTTCCAGGAAAGAATACTGGAGTGGGTTGTCATTGCCTTCTCTCACACTTAAAACTAACACAACATTAAATCAACTGTACTCAAAAAAAAAAAAATTTAATAAGTTAATTAAAAAAAAAAAGTCACATCTTAGGAAAGGGACAGACCAAGGATGGGGAAGGGCTGCTCTTAGAGGAGAGGCAGTTCACGCAGGAAGCTGGGCTCTAGAAAAACACAAAGAACAGACGAGCAGAGCTATGCGTGCGAGGGCCAGAAACACTCAATGGAGCACAGCTCGTGTGCAGACTGAGCACAGAACGAAAAAGCTGGAGCAGAGGGTGGGCAGGGGAGAAACCACACACAGGCCACCTCCTTGGTCCCGCTCACCCCGACACTCAACACCTGCCCCTGCGCCATGTGCTAGCTCGCCCTGACTTCTACAGAACCACAACACGCTCATAAGCGCTGAAAAAAACCCACACCTGGCCAAAGACATTTAGAAAACACTGTCCGCTGGATCGCGTGGAGATTCGTAGCCCATTTTAGCCTATAAAGTGGGTACCGTCCTGCAGCAAGGAAACCCGCTGAAGTCAGTGTTTCCCAAATGTAGCAGACCAGTACATCTTTTTTATTTTCTTTTTTTATTGGGTACTTACTAAGGTACTGTCCTGTCACATCTAGTGCGTTTGTTAGGGTAATGCCAGCTGCTGTAACAAGAAGCCCTAAAATTTCGGTGGTTTCCTCAATAAAAGTTTCCTCCTGACTCACACGGTGCTTTTAGCACAACACAAGCGCTAGTCTCAGTGGGTGCCCTTCACGAGGTGACCCAGGCCCAGGCCCTCTTCCACGCTTTTAAAAAATTGAAGTACAGTTGATTTACAACGTTATCTGAGTCTCAGGTGCACAGCAAAGTGATTTAGTTATGCACGTATTTTTTATACATTCATACTCTTTTTCAGATTCTTTTCCATTAGAGGTGATTACAAGATATTGAATTGAGTCACCTGCGCTATACAGTAAATCCTTGCTGCTCATCTATTTTTTTATACAGTAGCATGTATCTATTAATCCAAAGCTCCTAATTTATCTCTCCCCAGATTACTTCCATTTTATGACTTTTCTCTTCCGTAGGGTGCAGAATCCTCAGAATCCAAGTTAAACAGATGTGGAAGAAAAGAGAAGCAGACTCAGCTCTTAAACACCATGCTGCTGCTGCTGCTAAGTCACTTCAGTCGTGTCCGACTCTGTGCGACCCCATCAGCAGCCCACCAGGCTCCCCCGTCCCTGGGATTCTCCAGGCAAGAACACTGGAGTGGGTTGCCATTTCCCTCTCCAATGCATGAAAGTGAAGTTGCTCAGTCGTGTCCAACTCTTTGCGACCCCATGGACTGCAGCCTACCAGGCTCCTCCGTCCATGGGATTTTCCAGGCAAGAGTACTGGAGTGGGGTGCCATTGCCTTCTCCGCTTGAACACCTTAACTGAGTACTAATCATGTGGTCCACCTATATGCAAAGGCTCTAGGGAAATATAGTCCTTGGCTAAACTAATCTATGGTATTAAAGAGACAACACAAATTTTAATGTCCTATCTCTACCACATCCAGCAACTGAATACATTCCCTAAACCATCACTTTTTATCATCCTGCCTTTAATCATGTCATTCCTCCTGCCTAGATAGCCCGCCCTTCATGCATGCGTGCTAAGTTGCTTCAGTCGTGTCTGACACTGCGACCTTATGAACTGGAGCCCGCCAGGCTCCTCTGTCCATGGGATTCTCCCGGCAAGAATACTGGAGTGGGTTGCCATGCTCTCCTCCAGGGGATCTTCCCGACTCAGGGATCAAGCCCACATCTCTTGCGTCTCCTGCACTGGCAGGCAGTTCCCTTACCACTAGTGCCACCTGGGAAGCCCAGATAGGCCTTCACCTCCCACAAATCCTCTTTCTCCAGTGGGCAAATTCCTACCCATCTCTGGGGCCAGTTGAGAGGTCAGTTACTCTGGGAGCCCTTCCTTGACTTTGACTCCATTTCTCTTCTCTGTGTTCTTATAAGACTTTGGAAAGTGACCATCAAAGCCTTGCATCTATTTCCAATCAAAAGGGGACTCCCATATGCGCAGGGTCTATACCTCAGTCACCTTCATATTGCCAGTGCCCAGAGCTGTGTTTGATAAACAGTAAGCCTGGAAGGAAGAAGGAAGGAAGCAAAGGAAGAACAAATGAAGAAACCTGGAAGGAGGGAGCAACACCCTCCTATCTGTTACTCTGTAATTAACAAGGGCAAAGCATTGTTTTAAATAAGAGTTTTGCTCTGCTTAAGAGCCCAGAAGTTAAGCATATGCCACTGTAGGCAACTTATGCTCTCATCCTTTTTTCTGTGTGTTTTTTTTATAGATGGCCTTTAACAGGATGGAGATGAGTGCCCCTTTGTTCTTTCAAACTCGTGATAGATACAAATATAGTAAACAATTATTGAAGTTCCATATCTGGACGATGCCTGGGTTATTGTTTTGCTCTGAATGCAGTCAGCCTGAACCTGATGGTATGTAAATTTGAAAAGAAAAAAAAAACATAATTAAAAGAGTTTGAAAAAAATCTGGACAAAATTTACTGCTACCAAAAGAAACCTTCCGAATGCACTCACACAATCTCTTGATAGATATTCTTGAGATAAAATATTACGCCCAGAGAGGGATGTCAGTCTCTCTTCCCCACTTGCCAGAGAGGCACTCGACCCAGGGACCTTGCCTGCCTCAACCCAGGGTGATGTGGGAGCTGGCTGTCCCCACCCGTTCCATCCCCCAGAAGCCTTGTTCCAGATTCAGAGTGCGTACAGATCAAGGAGGATTCGAACCCAGAACCACAGAGTGAGCCCTTGTCAGGGCTTACACTGAGTTAAAGATGAAAAAAAGTGCAGGTCCCGAGGCCAGGGAGGAGGGCGATGGGATTCTTGAGGGATTCTACTCAGACTGGCAGCAGGGAGAACAAATCAAGTCCTGGCCTTGGTCCTGGGCTTCCCTGGCCCTATTTCCCTCATCTTTAAAAAGGAGCTAACTGGGAATTCCCTGACGGTCCAATGGCTAGGACTCAGTGCTTTCACTGCTGGGACCTGGGTTCAATCCCTGATCAGGGAACTAAGATCCCTCAAGTCATGTGACACAGCCAAAAAAAGAAAGCTAACCATTAATATATTGTTTCTTCCAAATCAGATTGTAAATTTACACTAAGTCAGGAGAGACCAGGGGCTTCCTAGGTGGGGCTAGTGGTAAAGAACCCACCTGCCAATACAGGAGATATAAGAGACCTGGCTTCAATCCCTGGGTCGGAAAGATCCCCCGGAGGAGGGCATGGCGCCCCACTCCAGTGTTCTTGCCTGGAGAATCACATGGACAGAGGAACCTGGAGGGAGTCACATGGGATCACAAAGGCTGAAGCAACTTAGTACACACGCACACAAGAGAGACCAGAGAGAAGAGGCGAAATGTCCAGATAGCCTTCCAAATGGGGATGCATGCCACCCTCACCCACCCTAGAGTGTCCCCTCTGGCATCTCTGTTTCTACCCATCCACACAGAAACAATCCATTCAGAAGTTCCACCGTGAATAAGGAGCCTGACTTGAGTACTGGCCCTCAGGATTGACGGTGGATGTGAGTCTGACCAGGGTGTCGTGGAGCACTAATGATAGTGTGTCCGTAAGGCCTGATCCCTCGTTCCCCTTCTTGACCCGATTTTGAACACAGCCATCTACCAAACAAAGTCAGTTTGGTCTGATGCTTGATGCCTTGTTTTCGGCAGCTTTTCTTCCCAAGACACACTGGCTTCATTGATAAGTGTTGCTGGCTCTTTATCTACATCATTTTAGAATAGGTTGCCAAGGCAACAGGATACAGAAATGATTCTCATTACTGTACATTCCCCAACAAATGAGTGTCTGCATTTGCGTGGTCTCAGCAGGCATTAGCTCTCCCCCCTCTGAGATAGAATGCCAGCACTAAGAGTTTGCAGCACACAATTCAGTGTGTAATTATACATTGTCTCCTAATAATTATACATTGTTTTAGGGAACAAAACAGCTGCGGGCACCCGTGCCAGCCCACATTAACACCTCCTGCATTAACACCCTCCCTCCAATGGGCCAATAATACACTATTTTTGGATGCCAAGAAGAAAAGCGAGATATTCCTAAGAGTGTATTTATAGACCAAACCTGCACTCTGATCCCTGAGCACAGCCTCAGTTTCTATTATGTGAAATGCTATGATCCCTGGTCCTGGAATGGACCAAAATTGTTATTGTTTTCTTTTACTCCTTGCTTTCCCTAGAAGGAAATAACATTGCTCTTGGTGGAGCCAGGGTTTGACAAAGACCAAGGGAGCCAATTCAGTCTAGGACAGATTCTTACATATTTCCTAAAAGTATGCAATGGGGCTGAAACTACAATGTCAAAACAGCCTCCAAGGCCATTATAGATGCTTCATTTGAGTCACGTGCCTGCTCTGTACTCCGGACTACGAAACCCACACTAGTATCTAAGAAACATCACTCTGCTTTTCCTCTCCTCTGGGCTGTCAAGGAAATCCATGGTGACAGTAGAGTTGAAGGGGGAAAATAAAGAATAATTTTAAATCTCTCTGTAGATAATAATACAGGTCTTTCTCTCTCCCTTACCCCCTTCCTGCCTTTAAAAGCAAGCTGTGAAGGAGATAACCAGGCTACAGAAGGTCTGGGGTTGTGAGCACTGAGTTGCATTTTAAAAGAATTAGTGGCTCCGGGTCATTTTAATCAAGTTGCATGTCAGCTTGCAAATTTTCCAAATTAGCCATAGCCGGAGGAGAGCAAGATGCTGTTCTTCTTTCCTAAAGAATAAAAACAGATTGTTGTGACATGTTCTCAGTCATAATGACAGATTGGAGCCGCTGTTTGCGGTACAAGTCAGAAAACAAAGCAACTTTTCCCTCCCAAAATCGTAACACTTGATTGATTTCTGTTGAGATTTGAGCATCTCTCAGTTTGTCAGCGGTGTTGATGAAGTTCACAAAAATCTTGCAGGCCAAGTGCAGACACAGAGGCTGCTTTAAAACAAGGTTGATTTTTCACTGGGAAAGGAAGCCCCTGGGCCTTGAGGACAAGGCTCGGGGATGCTTCTGTTGGATCGCATTGCTCCATTGAAGAGAAAGGAGGGTAGTGAAGAGGGGATCACAGACACCCCCTCATCCCAGGTGCCTCTCTGGCCCCGAAGCAGGAACACTGCTGACTTGTTCGTCAGTTTCAGCCATCCTCAGTAAGGATGGATCTGTATACCACATAGTAGGTCACTGCCCAAACGGGGGTCTGAGAATTCTCCCCTGGCTATTCAAAGGCCAGTCCTACATCACATCTAATCAACATGGCTGGGGCACAGACGATGGGTTTTCCCAAACCAAAGAGGAAGGATTTGGAACTGTCATTCAGCACTCAGGCAATCAGTAAACAACAGAGCTTAAGACTATGGTTCCAGAAGCCAATAAAATGGAATGTTTAATTAATACTTGCATAACGTAACACAGGAAACAGGAAGCCAGGGAAGGAATAACTATGGGATACACTGCACAATCCCTTAAAGTGCCGAGAAACTCAAATGTAAACTAGCTCTTTCGGTATTGTCAATATCTCAGTTTCCTCTACCAACTAAGCCTTCCTAAACCAACTCCGAGTCCCAGTCCAGCCCTCTTACCCACATACACCTCTTTGTGTGAAGAAAGCAAAGACCAAATCTCAGGGAAAATGCAAGGATTTTCCTTCTTAACTTTTTGTATATATTCGCAGTGAATGGGAAATTTGATATTTTATTATTGGACCAAATTGCTAACAAATCTTTTTTAAAATGTATTTTCATTGAAGTATAGTTGACTTACCATGTAGTGTTAATTTCTGCTGTTAAATGACTCACTGATGCACATATACATTCTTTTTTATATTATTTTCCATTATGGTTCATCCAATAGTGAAGGATTGAGTAAATAAAGTTCCCTGGGCTATACAGTAGGACCTTATTGTTTATCACCAACAAATCTCTGTTGAGATTGTACTGGAAGCAGCACAGCCTTATGCTAGATGCTCTGGGGGTATAAAGGAATGCATGACGCAGTCATTACCCTCAAGGAGCTCCCAGTCTTTGGGGAAGGCTGGGCTTCCACTGACCCAGACAATTGTACATGATCAAGTCCACTAACAAAAGTCTTGGAGTGTGAGTGCTGTAGGCATTTGAGTGTTGGTGAATTATCAAAGGCTTAAAGAGATACTAGGAGCATGAGGAGGAGACCTCGTGGGTGAAAGGTGAAGATGGATATGAGCAGGGTGTGTCTATAGAACACGGAGCCCACCTGGAACAGAGTGGGTAGGTGAGGGATGGGATAGCAGATGGAGAAGACAGGTGTGGATTCAGATTGTGGAAAACTTTCTCCTACAAAAAACAGTGAAGACATGAAGAGCAAATAAAACAAAACTTGGAGAATATTACTCTTGCAGAAAAGTGCAGGCTAGATTGAGTGGAAGAGCCTAGAAATAAGGATACCAGTTCAAAGCCAAGTGCACCAGCCCAGCCTGAATCACTAGGTAAAGCTGAAAGGCTCGGAAAAGGAGGTGTGAGATGCGGACACAAGATGGATGGAGGAAAGAGAAATATGTCCAGGAAACTCAAGTCTTTGGAATATATGGTCAGTAACATTGACCAGGCACTAGTCAAAGAACATTATGTGTATTTTTTTCAATTAATCCTCACAACAAACCTATGAAGTCAGTTTGACTATTATTCTCATTTTACAGATAGGAAAACTGAGGCAGTAAGGGGTTCAATAATTTGGCCTCTATCACATGGTTAGAAGGACAAGACAGGCTTAGAACATAAACAGCCTGACTCAGCGCTTACACACTCAACCATTCCTCTTCCTGCCTTGACGTGATAACTGTGCTGTGGATGAAGTCAGCTCAGCTTTGACCACACACACCTTGTGACATGTTGGAAGCCTACCCATGTGGAAAGACTCTTGGAGTTTTTTGAGACAGAAGTCCATAACTAAGTCAAACTAGAGATACAGCTTGGAGGGTCACCCTCCCACAGGGCCTGTAGACATGAGTTTTGAATGAGAGACAAAACCAGTTAGAAGTTTGGAGAGAGCTCAGAGTTGAGTGTCATAGAGGCCCATGGAGGAAAGAGTTTCAAGGAAGATGGGTTGTTAAGAGTGTTCATGGTTACAGAGCACTGAGTGATGAGCATGGGGCAGCTTGACCTTTGGAAAGACACCTCTGACCTTCAGGGGTGCCATTTGAGTAGATTCTAGGGGAGGTAGCCGTTGAGGGTCTGAAGGGGTAAAGAATCCATCTGCCAGTGCATGAGACATAAGAGACTTGGGTTCAATCCCTGGGTTGGGAAGATCCCTTGGGGAAGGGAATGGCACCCTACCCTAGCATTCTTGCCTGGAAAAATTCCATGGGCAGAGGACCTTAGCAGGCTACAGTCCATGGGGCCACAAAAAGTCAGACCCCACTGAGCAACTGAGCATGGACACCAAGGGGTGAGAAAGCCGTGGCAACTGATGCGGGTGACTAGTTAAGCGGAGAGAAAGTGAGACTATTCAGCCTAGAGGAGAAAACCCAAGACACAGGCCAAGAGAATGGCATCAGAGGCTGCCTCTGGTGAAGAGAAGGCCTGCTTCATCATCTAAACCTGGAAACATTGGGATGGGAAGAGATTGACAAACCAGAGACGAACTGAAGTGGAAGGGCGATGTCCAGGGATCACTCCAGCGAGTCTTGATCTTCTTGGGAAACCAAAGGCAAGGTCTTCTGCTGAGGTGGGACTGAGTGAGAAGTACTTGGTGAGAAGGGAACAAGTTTCCAAACACCTTGGACGAAACAGAATGGAAGGTTCCAGAAGAAAGTTGTAGCATCAAACGGTGAAGATCAGATGAAGAATCAAAGGGAGCTGAGGAGGAAAACAAATACATTTTAAAAACTCAAAAGATCAGCAGTGGAAAATACTCGCAGGTTCCCCCCACCCCCACCCCCACCACCCCCCACACTTCCCCACCCTTCTCACACTGGCCTCCAAGGAGGCCACCATCCAATCCTGCCACCTCAGGTCAATAAACTCAGGCACACATGGGCTGCTCCTCCTCCGGCTCAAGCCCCGGACTCAAGCCTTAATGAGTCACCTGCTCCATATTCTCCACTTCAGGCCCTTGGCTTTCTGGGACCTCAGTCCACTCAGCTGCAAAATTGACTTAGGGGATCATGTCAATCGCCAGCTGTTGCAGAGCAGAGCCGAAGAGGTGGATTTCTGCAGGTGAACGAACTGCCTGAAAGGAAATGAGCAATGATTTCCCAGGGAGTCTCTCCTGCAATGTCGTTATAATGTCAGCTTCTGACAGCAAAACTATTTCAGCGGAGACTCTGGAGTACCCGGGCAAGTGCTGGAGCCTTATTAAAACGATGTCGGTGCAGGCCCCATTTCACGGCTCACACACATCAACATCCCAGGGTGGGAGAACTCAGCCGCTCCAGCGAACCACCGTGATGCCCAGACCCTTGTGCACATTTGGCTTGTTTTGTCCCTTGTTGTCCCTCAGGAGTCTCAGGTGGAAGACCATCAACCCTAAGCTCAGAGAGTCCTCCAGCCCAGAGGGGGCGCTCTCGGCTTTAGCTCCAAACGCCTGTATGGGAGAGTATTGTGAGCGCCGAAGAATTGATGCTTTTGGACTGTGGTGTTGGGGTTTTGCCGCCTCTGCATTCTTTCCGGGCAGTAGAGCATGGGCTGTGCTCCCTGCAGGATTGCTAACTTATGTTGAGGGACTTCTCGGCAGGCTCTGCTCTAAGCTTTGCTTTCATGAGCTCATGTTATCTTCACCACCATCCCATGAGGTTGGTATTATCATCCCCGTTTTCACAGACGAGGAAACTGGAGCTCAGGGAGATAACCAGTGGGGGGAAGGATTGAACTGATGTCTTCCTGGCTCCAAAGTGCCTGCTCTTACCTCCTATGCTCTGGAATCATGATGCCATGGTCGGGGGTAGGTGCTAGGTCCTCTTCTTGGGTGGGGGTGTATGAAACCCAGCACCCTGGGCCCTCTGAGGGCTCTGCGGCCACATGCGGGTGAAAGCTACACAGTATCTGAAGATACTGTGTAAAGCTTGTCAGGTCCCCTAGGATCTTCTAGCAGGTGAAAGTGAAGTCGCTCAGTCGTGTCCGACTCTTTGCGACCCCATGGACTGTAGCCTATCAAGGTCCTCTGTGCATGGGGCTTTCCAGGCAAGAGTACTGGAGTGGGTTGCCATTTCCTTCTCCAGGGAATCCTCCCGACCCAGGGATTGAACCTGGGTCTCCCGCTTTGTAGGCAGACGCTTTACCGTCCGAGCCACCAGGGAAGTCTAGCGGGTGAGGGAGCGCCATCTTGTAGTAGTAGGTCCGCCCACGAAAGGCCAGCCCCTGGCGGGCACCAAAGCTGTCTGCATCCCGGGTCCCCAGCGTCATAGCGTCTGCCCAAGGAGAGGTCCTGGCAGTCCGAACACCGGTTGGAAAAGAACAGTAGTGCAGAAAAGGAGTGGGTTTTTTAAGAACAAAGAGCAGAGATAATGAGGGCACAGTGAGTACAGCTGGCCAACCTCCTGATAGACCAGGGAGTGTCCACAGGACACTGTTAGAAGTGTCTCTCAAGGGAGAGCCGATGCTTTTCATGGGTTAGTAGCCAATTTTTATAGCCTGGAGACAGACAAAATTCCTGCTGGAAGGGTAGCATTAGGTTAGAGTCTATAGGATGAATACCAGGATGGGCATTGTTGCCTAATATGGGGTAAGGACCTGGCCAGTGACTCTTGGGGGGCGGGGGGTGGGGGTGGCTTCCAGCAATAGTTACAAAGGGTCTCAAGTCCGTTCCAGAGATGACCTTGCTTCTGGCTCTGCTCCTGTGGCCTTGGTACAAGGCCTCGCACCTATGACCTTGGGGTGGGACTCCACAGGAAATGAATAAGGTGGACTAGACTTGGAATCTGAGCACAAGCAGGTTGCCATCCACCCCCGAGGTGCCAGCTTAACTTCCCCAGTATCCCAGGGCAGCTGTGAGCAGCCCCAGCCAGCTGGGCCTGAGCACGATGCCTCCCTGCCCAGGACTCACGTGTGCCCGCTTGGTATAAACAGGCAGCAGTCCAGAGACGCTGCTTCAGGGCTGGGCACCAGGGTCCCCTGTCTACAGCAATCAGGAGAGAGAAGATAAATAGCATGCGCGAACACTTGGCAGTATCTGCCCGTCTACTCTCCATAGCAATCGGGAGGCTATTATGGGGATTGTAGCATTAATGATGAGGAAATGGGGGCTCAGAGAGGTGGGATCATTTGTCCAGTGTCCGCCAGCTGGTCAGTGATAGAATCAGAGTTTAAACCCTCAATTTTCTGGCTCCAAAGCCTAGAGCCCCAGTACCATTCTCATCCTCCCCATGTTGTTGTTCAGCCCCTCAGTCATGTCCAACTCTTTGTGACCCCATGGATTGCAGCTCGCCAGGCTTCCCTGTCCATCACCAACTCCTGGGAGTTGCACAAACCCCTGTCCATCGAGTTGGTGAAGCCAACCAACCATCTCTATCGTCCCCTTCTCCTCCCACCTTCAATCTTTCCCAGCATCAGGGTATTTTCTAATGAGTCAGTTCTTCGCATCAGGTGGCCAAAGGATTGGAGCTTCAGCTTCGGCATCAGTCCTTCCAATGAATATTCAGGATTGATTTTCTTTCGGATTGACTGAGCCTCCCCATGGACTTGCCGAAAAGACAGTTCAGTTCAGAGGCTTAGTGCTCACTGCAGCCTTGACCTTAGCCCTGCAGGAAGTGGACCAGCCTAAGATTAGCTAATTCAGTATCTGCATCAACTGCTCAACAAAAAACTGATTTTTTTTTTTTTTCAAAACACCTTCCAGCCTATGAGGAGAACCAAAAAGAAGTGATGGTGTGTTGCTTGAGTCTAAACAGGTGATGCCAGGATGGAGAGCACAGAGTGGCATGTGGAAACAAAATAAACCAGGCTGGCACTGTTCCACGGGGCACTGTGTTCCACGGGGCTGGGTTGGAGGGGGGCCAGGCAAGTGTTGTTTGGAGAGTCAGCAGCATGTGGAGGAAGGTGGTTGGAGCAGGGCCCTGGGGCCAGGCCCTGACCTGGAGAGTCAGCAGCAAACGGAAGTGGGTAGGTGGGACGGGGTGCCATCAGCCCTTCAATAAGGCTGTGCTCCACTTTCTTGGGGAAGGTGGCATGTCCCAGGGATGCAAATGACTCTGGCAGAAAAGAGGGTTTAGGGGCAAAAGGTAAATCGTGTAAAATAGAGGAGCAAGGAGAAGGTGGAGGCAAAGTGGCAGGGACAGAGGAGAGGAAAGTGAAGGGAGAGAGAAAAGGCCTGCCCTGGGAAAGGCATGGAGGGCTTGGGATTCACAGTCACTGAGCTTGTGTGCTCAGAGCTTCAGCCGTGGGGAGGCGGGGAGAAGCTTCTTTCTTCAGAAAAGTGAAAGTGAAGTCACTCAGTCATGTCCAACTCTTTTCGACTCCATGGACCTCCATCCATGGAATTTTCCAGGCAAGAGAACTGGAGTGGGTTGCCATTTTTCTTCAGAACTGGGAGCATTGTAGTTCCCTCCTTGTCTCTAGGACACCTTGAAGCCTAGGCACTGACCACTCAGGATCCATGCTGGACCTGACAACCCTACGGCCAACCAGGGTGTGGCACCCCACATTAGCCCTGGCTGCACACGTGCCCTGCACACACATGCACACACATTCAGACACACATTCATAGCACTCATGCCAGGAAGCGCTATCCCAGCTTACTCATCGCAGAAGGACTGAATACCACACGCATTTCCTCCAGTTTAATTAAGTGGGGCCTCGTGATTGTCTAAAATTAATGTTTCAAGTGAAGGTTCTTAATCCTCCCGCTGCATCTTTTTAGACACAGCTCCCCTGACCTTTTCAGATTCTTGCTACACAATTCGCCTCTTGCTCAAATAATTTGCAATTACAAGACACCAACTGGTTGCTGATAAAGGCTAAATGTAAAACACCCACAGTATCCAACTTCAAAGTGGGGCTTAAGATCAGAGTGGTTACTAACAGTAACTACTAGCACCAACGAGATGGAAGGAAAAGCCTTGAGTTTAATGATCTATGAGTGCATCACAGCTCTAACAATGTGCCCCAGCTCCCAGCAAAAGAACCCACTATCACCCACTCTCTGGATGGCAACTCCAATCCATAGGGTGTGTATAGAATACCAGTTCTCTTAGGCGTCCCTGGTAGCTCAGACGATAAAGAATCTACCTGCAATGTGGGATGGACCCAGGTTTGATCCCTGGGTCAGGAAGATCCCCTGAAGAAGGGAATGTCTACCCACTGCAGTATTCTTGCCTGGAGAAGCCCATGGAGCGAGGAGCCTGGCAGGCTACAGTCCACGGGGCCACACAGAGTCATAACTGAATGACTCACACAACACACACAGTTCTTAGAGCCACGTTGGCAAATTGCTATTGGACTAGTTGGAAAGAACAGACACTGGGTGCCTGACCCGTGGTTTTCTCTTTCCTCCAGCCTCCTGCCTTCCCTCCTCTCCTCCTTCCATGTTTCTCCTCCTCCTCTCAGTGTCTCTCTCTACCTCTCCCTCTTTCTGCTTAGTTTTTGCCCATGTTTATAATTAGGTGGATGCTGTATAAGACAGTAGGAATGTAAATAAGAAGAGCTATTCCTGCCCTTGAGGAACTTGCAGCTACTGGGAAAAAAAGACACAGAGGAAATTCAAATACCATTTGAAGTACAAAGACCTCCAGGAACACCGAAGAAAGATACCCTAATCAGACAGTAAGGTCGAGCTCCGGCATAAGAGAAAGCCCCTGAGGAAGGCCCCAGCCTGAGAAGGCTCTGGAAGGACAAGCCTGCACTGAGTGATCTGAGCACAGGGCTCCAGGCTCTGAAAGATCTCGGAAGCAGAGGCAGAAGGCAGAGGTATCACCAGGAAGATGCTCGGTGTCCTCAACCCAACCTTCAAGGTGAGACAAAGCCCAGTCAAAAGCAGCGGTGGGGGCTTCCATGATGGTCCAGTGACTAGAAGCTCCACGCCCCCAATGCAGGGGGCCCAGACTCGATCCCTGGGCAGCAACCTAGATCCCACATGCCTCCACTAAAGATCACATGCCACAACTAAGACCTGGCCCAGTCAAATAAGTCAACAAACATTAAAAAAAAAATCGGCAGTGCCCGACCACTGCACCAGCCCTACCCAATACCTCTACCAGAAAGCTTCAAGGTATCTGAAGCAGTGACCTCCTGCATCTGGAAGGTGAGAGCATGCTGAAAACCTGGTGGAAACTGCTGTTCCATCTGAAGTTCCACCATTGGAATGTCATTCTTTGGCAGGGAGAAGCCTTGCTTTAATAAGAAGCGTTTAATAGAGGAAAGTTGCCTGGAAAGCCTTGGCCTCAAGTTAAGAGAGTATGCCCCTTGAAGAGGTGATCTGAGAATAGTGAGACCCCGGGGAGGTCAGAGACACCTAGGAGGGTCCTTGGAGGAAAACAGGAAGCTGGGCAGAGTGGGTGGGGCTAGACGTATATTGGGTTGGCCCAAAAGTTCATTGGCGTTTTCTCTTCAATCTTGATGGAAAAACCCAAAAGAACTTTTCAGCCAACTCAATTCCTTTGGAAGCCAACATGAAAAGAAAAGGCATTTTTCTTCTATAATTTCAAGAGGTGTTGCGTGGGTGGCAATTTGTAGTTCTCCCCTTTATCTCCACCTGAAGCAAATTGTAGACACTTAAGGCTCACTGCTTCAGAGCACTTCATCCTGCAGACTTTATTCAGCACCCACTGTGTGCCAGGCTTTGTGCCAAGGGCTGGGGGCAGGAGCAGGGGTGTCTGGAGGGCTTCTTCCTGCTCTCCCATCACTTGGGGTTGAAGGGGCCTCACGGGGACCCGGATCAAAGTGCCGTGGCCGTGGGTGGTGCCCTGCAGACAGGCTCCCTCCAGATGACCTCTGCGAGAGACCACGCTGAGAGCACCCAGCAGAGAGGGCTGGCTGACCACAGGACGCATCTGCACTCAGCACTTTGTCAGAAGCCTCACCTGAAGCCCAGTGCCTGCAGGTTAGAAAAATAAACCAACAGGTGAAATGAACATTATAGCAGCAACCTGCCAAGCCTCTTAATCTGTCACTTAAATGTAGAGCTTTCAGCTATAATTGAACATCCTACTGAGACTATTATGAAGAGGAGGAGGAGGAGGAGGTGTCAAAGTTGTGGCTTAGGAGGGCGGAGGAAAATAAATTTCACTTCAAAACTAGTCAATAACAATGCCTTTGTGTTAAAAGAAGGGAGTGCTGGACTCGTGGCTGCAGAGGAAAACAATACATCCACAGCACTCAGGAGGCAGCTGAGTCACTACCCAGGCTGCCAGAGGAGAGCTGAGAGCCCCCGAGACTGGAAAATTACCACTGCATCTTGAAAAACTTAGAAAGAAGCAGCTTGGGAGATGGCTATAAGCATACTGTTGTTTAGTAGCTCAGTCATGTCCGTCTCTTTTGCGACCCCATGGACTGTAGCCCGCCAGGCTCCTCTGTCTATGGAATTTCCCAGGCAAGAATACTGGAGTGGGTTGCCATTTCCTTCTCCAGGGGATCTTCCTCGACCCAGGGATTGAATCCACGTCTCCTGCATTGAAGGTGAATTCTTTACCACTGAGCCACCAGGGAAGCATGTTATTAAGAAGAAAAAGAAAGAAAAGGAGGAAAGGGAAGGATGGAGGGAGGGAGGAATGAAAGAAGGAAGGAAGGGTGCGCCACATCATATGTCTTCAGAGAACTGCAAATCAGAACAGCAATGAGATACCGTGAATGGCCAAAATCCGGATCACTGCAAACACCAAAAGCTGGCAAGGATGTGGAGCAACAGGAACTCTTGCCCATTGCTGGTGGGAATGCAAAACGGTCCTGCCATCTTGGAAGACCTCTTGGTGGTTTCTTATAAAACTGAAACATACTCTTAGCATACAGTCCAGCAATTGGGGTCCTTCCTGTTTACACAAAGGAGTTGAATACATATCAGCACGAAATCTGCACATAGATGTTTATAGCCACTTTATTCATAATTGCCAAAACTTGGAAGCAACCAGGATGCCCTTCAGTAGGTAAAGGGATAATGGGGTCCATCTAGACAATGAAATTTTAGTGCTGAAAGAAATGAGCTCTCAAGCCAAGAAAGACATGAAGAAATCTTAAATGCATATTGATAAGGGAAAGAAAAGCTGAAAAGGCTACATACCGTACAATTCCAACTACATGACATTCTGGAAAAGGCAAAACTATAGAGACAGTAAAAAGATTAGGGACTGGAGGGGAAGGGAACAATGAATAGGTGGAGCATAGCGGATTTGTAAAAGTATTTATCTGGCTGAGTCAGATCTTAGTTGTGGCACACAGGATCTCAGTCGCACCGTGTGGGATCTTTCTTGGCAGCTCACTGATCTCTAGTTGTGGCATGGGCTCCACAGCATGCAGGCTCAGCAGTGGCCGTGCACAGGCTTAGTTGCTTAGCTGCATGTGTGATCTTAGTTCTTACATTGCAAGGTGCATTCTTAACAATTAAGCACCAAGGAGGTCTCCACAGAGGATTTTTTAAAGGCAGTGAAAATACTCTGACTGATAGCATAATGATGTCAGTATACATCTGTCCAAACCTATAGAGTGAACAACACCAAGGGTGAACCCTAAGGAAAACTAATGACATTGGATGATTATAATGTGTCGATGTCTGTGTATCAGTTGGAACCAATGTTCCACCCTAATGGGAGAGGTTGATAATGGGGGAGGCTATGCAAGTGTGGGGGGCAATCTCTATACCCTCCTCTCAATTTAGCTGTGAACCTAAAATTTCTCTTTTTTAAAAAGCCTCAAAAAAGAGAAATGGAAGGGAAGGAAGAGAAAAGAAAAACTCTCAATAGAAGGTAGCATCAAAAACTCCCATTTACTAGCTCCGAGAAGATCACAGTGTGTGGGGATGGTTTTGTGAAGATCGAAGACCATCAGGTTAATTGCACCCAGCCTCCTGGAAATTCTCAGGTGCCTCGCCTTCTGGAATAAGAGGGACTCTTCAAAGCATCCCATCCTTCTGGAAAGGCAGTGTGACATAAAGACAGGAGGCAGTTATGGTGCCTGTATTACTATTATTAGTGGACTGAATTGCCTTTGAGAGAATTGTTCTGCTGACGAAGAGAGAAATTAGACAGGAGTGAATTGTTTCCCAGCATTTCTTCTTTAGAGAAATCGGGCTCCTGGGGTCTGAAGAGACGTAGTAGGAGGGCCTGGCAGATACCTCAGCAGGCATATTCGTTGTTTCCTAATCTTCACAGAGAACCAGCCTGAGCGCTGGATGCCTGACCTCGTGAGAAGTTGGGTGGAACTCAGTTTGCTCTAACTCTCCTCAGAAAGGATCCAACAACAGTGTACTCTTCTTATCAAAGCTTCCCCCAGGAGCACCAAGCAAGGGCCACTTTCCTGCCCATCCACAGTCGCTGCCTTTCAAATGACCGGATCAGATGCCGCAAAAGTCAAGAATCGTGGTCTGACTCGAGGCCAGAGGAGAGCTGGCTTCCTTCAAAGCTCCTGTGAAGAAATGTGAGCCACTCAAAACACTGCCTTCAGTCCTCAAGACAGAAATACAACTGTCGGTGGCTTGTACACAATTCAAATCTTAATTCTCACCTCCTGTAACACCTCATCGATCCCTTCATTGTCAGGAGATGAGGCGTTCTGCGGGAGTGAATGTGCCTTGTAGTTTAGGCTTACCTGTTAAAGCACTTAATCATAAAAAAATAAGAAGGTTGGCTGTACTGCATACTTCACTGCTAGAATAAACAGTACCTTTTGTACTTGAAATTTTATGACTCAGGCCATCATCTTGATTGAGAACTACATGCTGTGGTTGTAATTCATATATGGTAGGTAATAAAAGGTTAAAAGCAGTGGTGATTTCTGCCTGACTGGCTGATGCTTTCATGTAAATAACTTGATTTCTAAGGCACCACGTGTTATTAAATTCTTTTCTCTATGTCTGCTTCAGGTTTATCAGGGTTCATGAAGCAAGTGTTAAAAAGACATAGCACAGGTAAGAGGCTCCATTACAGAGATTATAAACTGTGCTAGTCATTAGTTTCCAAGGACACATGAAAAAAATGTTCTTTTATATAATAATGGTGGTAGCCATAGTAAGGAGGGATAGTAAGTATGTGTATCAGCTAAGATTCTTTGGTGTAAGCAACAAAAACCAACTCTGAATAGCTTAAACCACAAAAGGGGTATATTGAAAGAATTCTTAGTAGGTCTCAGTGCTGGTCCCAGAAGGACTGAATCGGGGCTGGCCCAGCGAACTCTAGGGCTTAGACATTCTCTGACTCCTCCCTAGACATTTCCAGGGCCTGTCTGTCTCCACCCTGGAGACAGCTGCTGGGAGGAAATGACCTAATTGATCCATCTGGGGTCATAGGTCTATCCCTGTGGCCATGTGGGTGAATCCTGTGAATCTTGTGCCTGGCAGCCCCTAAAAACCCTAGAGAATGAAGCAGGGGAATTTACACCAAAGAAAGAAATGTGTGGACAAAAACAGGAGTCCACTAGAGACAACCTCACCAACCCAATATATACATAGTCACATTCCCTAGTGTCCAGTTGCTCGTGGTTTCATAAGAGTATGGCTTCCTGTCCCAAAAGTTTGCCTGTGCCTACTCTACTCTAGAGGCTGCAAGAGGCAGAATGTACCCCTCCATGTCCTAATCCCCAGGGTTTGTGAATGGGGTTCTTTGAAGATGTGATTAACAGACTATAAAATGCAGAGATTTGCCTGGATTATCCAGGTGGGCCTATTTCATCACATGAATCAGACAGGTGCAGCAGAAGAGGAAGTTGGAGAAATTCTTAACTATGGTTGGGACTTGATCCCCTGTAGTTGCAATAGGGATCACACAGAAAATACAAAAAGGAATTCAAGCAGCCTCTAGCAAGGATCTCTAGTAAAGATAGCCCTCTGGCTGACAGCCAACACAAGGACTTCAGTCCTACAACCTCAAGGAACTTAATTTAGCCAACAATCTGAATGGTCCTAGAAGAGGGTTCATACCCAGAACTTCCAAAAAGGAGCTTGCTGACTCCATGTTTCATCATTTTGAAGCTCTAAGCAGAGGACTTAGTTGAACCACACTGTACCCCAATTTCTGACCTACAGAACTATGTAACAATAAATTTGTTTTGTTTTAACCATTAAATTTGTGGCTATTCTGGCAGCAATAGAAAATCAATACAGAGCTCCTGCAGATGTTTCACCTTCTGCAGCATTCATACTTTCATCTTATGATTTTCTTGCTGACAAGCTGGCAGGTTAAGCTCCCTGGGTTTATCAACCTGGCCATAGTTCTTTTGCATCTTCGGCAATTACAACAGTTGCCAATTTTGTTTAGTCATTAAGTCATGTCCAACTCTTCGTGACCCCATGAACTGTAGCCCTCCAGGCTCCTCTGTCCATGGAGTTCTCCAGGCAGGAGTACTGGAGTGGGTTCCCATTTCTTTCTCCAGGGGATCTTCCCGACCCAGGGATTGAACCTGTGTCTCCTGCACTGGCAAGCAGATTCTTTACAGCTGAGCCACCAGGGAAGCCCTATCTTCAGCAATAACAATTTTTTTAAAAGCAACCAAAAAAGTATTTACTCAGGGCCTATCATGTGTTAAGTACTTTATAGCCTTTACCACATTAAATCATCACCAAAAAAAAAAAAAAAATCTTTTTAACAGATTAAAAGGCTCTGCATATCACTGCATCCTAGAACATGGGAAGAGTGCTGATGCATACTTCATCAGACTTTTCTAAGGATTGAATAAGATATTGATACAAATTTACACAAACAGTAAGAGGTAGAGCTATTCTGTCTGACCCAAACACTTGCTCTTTCTACCACACTCAACAGCACCACTGTGAAAGCACCCAAGACAATCAGTTAAGTTCAGTCCCTCAGTCGTGTCCAACTCTTTGCAACCCCATGGACTGCAGCATGCCAGGCTGCCCTGTCCATCACCAACTCCTGAAGCTTACTCAAACTCATGCCCATTGAGTCTGTGATGCCATCCAACCATCTCATCTATCGTCCCTTTCTCCTCCTGCCTTCAGTCTTTCCCAGCATCAGGGTCTTTTCCAGTGACTCAGTCCTTCGCATCAGGTGACCAAAGTATTGAAGTTTTGGCTTCAGCATCAGCCCTTCCAGTGAATATTTAGGACTGATTTCTTTTAGGATTGACTGGTTGGATCTCTTGCAGTCCAAGGGACTCTCAAGAGTCTCCTCCACCACCACAGTTCAAAATCATCAATTCTTTAGCACTCAGCTTTCTTTATAGTCCAACTCTCACATCCTTACATTACTACTGGAAAAATCATACCTTTGACTAGATGGACCTTTGTTGGCAAAGTAATATCTCTGCTTTTTAATATGCTGTTTAGGTTGGTCATAGCTTTTCCTCCAAGGAGCAAGCATCTTTTAATTTTATGGCTGCATTCATCATATGCAGTGATTTTGGAGCCCCCAAAATAAAGTCTGTCACTGTTTCCCCATCTATTTGCCATGAAGTGATGGGACCAGATGCCATGGTCTTAGTTTTCTGGATGTTGAATTTTAAGCTAGCTTTTTCACTCTCCTCTTTCACTTTCATCAAGAAGCTCTTTAGTTCTTCTTCACTGTCTGCCATAAGGGTGGTGTCATCTGCATATCTGAGGTTATTGATATTTCTCTCAGCAATCTTGATTCCAGCTTGCGCTTCATCTAGCTCAGGATTTCTCATGATCTACTCTGAATATAACTTCAATAAGCAGGGTGACAGTATACAGCGTTGATGTACTCCTTTCCTGATTTGGAACCAGTCTGTTGTTCCATGTCCAGTTCTAATTGTTGCTTCTTGATCTGCACACAGATTTCTCAAGAGGCAGGTAAGGTGGTCTGGTATTCCCATCTCTTGAAGAATTTTCCACAGTTTGTTGTGATCCACACAGCCAAAGGCTTTGGTGTAGTCAATAAAGCAGAGGTAGATTTTTTTTTTTTTTTTGGAACTCTCTTGCTTTTTTGATGATCCAGCGGATGTTGGCAATTTGATCTCTGGTTCCTCTGTCTTTTCTAAATCCACCTTGAACATCTGGAAGTTCATGGTTCACATACTGTTGAGCCCTGGCTTGGAGAATTTTGAGCTTTACTTTGCTAGCATGTGAGATGAGTACAATTGTGCGGTAGTTTGAGCATTCTTTGGTATTGCCTTTCCTTGGGATTGGAATGAAAACTGACCTTCTCCAGTCCTGTGGCCACTGCTGAGTTTTCCAAGTTTGCTGGCATATTGAGTGCAACACTTTCACAGCATCATCTTCTAGGATTTGAAATAGCTCAACTGGAATTCCATTGCCTCCACTACCTCTGTTTGTAGTGATGCTTCCTAAGGCCCACTTGACTCCACATACCAGGATGTCTGACTCTAGGTGAGTGATCACACCATCGTGACTATCTAGGTCATGAAGATCTTTTTTGTACAGTTCTTCTGTGTATTCTTGCCACCTCTTCTTAATACCTTCTGCTTCTGTTAGGTCCATACAGTTTCTGTCCTTTATTGAGCCCATCTTTGCATGAAATGTTCCCTTGGGATCTCTAATTTTCTTGAAGAGATCTCTAGTCTTTCCCATTCTATTATTTTCCTCTATTTCTTTGCAATGATCACTGAGGAAGACTTTCTTATCTCTCCTTGCTATTCTTTGGAACTCTGCATTCAGACGGATATATCTTTCCTTTTCTCCTTTGCCTTTAGCTTCTCTTCTTTTCTCAGCTATTTATAAGGCCTCCTCAGACAACCATTTTGCCTTTTTGCATTTCTTTTTCTTGGGGATGGTCTTGATCACTGCCTTCTGTACAGTGTCATGAACCTCCATCCATAGTTCTTCGGGCACTCTGTCTATCAGATCTAATGCCTTGAATCTATTTGTCACTTCCACTGTATAATGGTAAGGGATTTGATTCAGGTCAAACCTGAATGGTTTAGTGGTTTTCCCTACAGGACCTTTTGAAGGAGGTCACCATTATCTTCATTACCTCCACCTTGGCCTCAGGTCAAACAGAAGGGAGGGAACACAGCCCCGCCCATCAACAGAAAATTTGATTAGAGGTTTACTGAGCATGGCCTCTCCCATCAGAACAAGACCCAGTTTCCCCCTTAGTCAGTCTCTCCCATCAGGAACCTTCTATAAGCCTCTTATCCTTCTCCATCAGAGGGCAAACAGACTGAAAACCACAATCACAGAAAACTAACTGATCTCATCACATGGACCACAGCCTTGTTTAACCCAAGCCAATAAGCAGCTATAACTGACAGCCAGTGTCGCATCACGGCCTCGAGATTCTCTAGGGCCTCCAGTGCGTGGGGCAGTGGGGTGAGCGCTGAACCAGGAGTCGCCTGGCCATGTCCATCCCTCTACCAGTTAGATCCGTGTGGGGCTGAGAAACAAATTGGAAGTTACAGTCAGATCTCAGTTCTCCTTGATGTTCAGTGTTCCCTCTCCTGCATCTCCCCCATGCCTGCATAATGGCCCAGTCCAGGAACACATGGAGAATTCTCTGAACTTCTCTGTAGCACTCTTTCATCTCCAGGACTTTCCCAATGAAATCTCTGGCAGGGCTGCCACTCACTCTAACCAAGAGCTCAATTTGGGGTTGGCAAAATCTCAGGTTTTCCTCATTCATTCCCATTAGAGTCCTCCACTTTCAACCAGCAAAAACACAGGTTCACACACATGCTCACATACACACACACACGCACGCACACGGACACCAAATGGAGTCTGTCCTTCCTGCAAGAAAATTGCCCATTTCATGCTGGCCCCGCACTTTGAAAAGCACAGCGCTCTGGCCAGTCTGGCTGGCAGAAGGACCCGGCAGGAGCCCCGGGCCAGGAGGCCACAGTCTCCTGCTGTGCTCCCCCAAAACTCCAGCAGGTTTTCAAGAGTAAAAGCTTTTCAATTTATTGTGTGCTTTCGGTCAATTTACAGTGCTTTGAAATAGTTCTGGACAATTTTTCCAGTTTTATGCTCATTTCATAGAAAGGAGCCACCGATGTCCACGCCACTGTTTCCAGAAGTCTCTCCCCCAGCTTCTCTCAGAATGCGGCCACGAAGACTCAGGAACCGCCAGCACTGGGGCTCCCCGTCTGCCCCATGTGCCTCTGCATCTGCCCAGATCTGCCCCAAAACTGCTCCAAAGAGGTCCCTGCCCTTCAGAACCTTCTGCTGGGAACTCCTTCTCTCCCCACGTTTCCCAGCTCTGCCGTGGGGTAGACAGGACTCTGTCGCTTGAATTCCTTCTGTCATATGCATATTATCCAACCTTAGAAAACACACAAGTCTGGCTGCCTAGGCTTCAGCTTTGACTGTCACTCTGTGTTTTTGACTGCAGTTAATGAACCCTAACTGCCCCCAAATACTCTGGCTTTCAGACTATCGGAGCCAGCATTCCCAACTGGATATCGATTTACCATTGCATTTATATGAAAGAACAAGAAAGAGCTTTGTGTGTGTGTGTTTAGCTACTTAATCCTCATTCCTTTTGGCTGAGAGCTTCTCCTTGGACCGTTTCAGAGAGAGGACCAGAGGGATTTAGCCTGCTGGTCCTTTTTATTTTTATTATATTATCTCTGGATTAGCATCTTCCTTTTGGAATGCTCAGAAGATAAGGGAAAACAGCAACAACCCCCTCCCCCAACGGCAATGGACATGAAAGGCATCTAGCAAAGTGATGAGTTATTGCAAACTGTTCAGGAATCTAAATGCCAGCCAGACATTATTTGAAGTCTGAATTAATAATATAGGTACCACTGCTTTTGAATGCATAAGCGTCTCCTTTATAAAGTGCTGGTCTGTATACAGTCTCTAGCACTACTGTACATTTTCTCTAACATTGGGTATCTATACATAGTCTGCAGAATCTATATCATCCTGGAAGTGGGGGACTGAAACTTACTGATGTTATTAATCGAAAGTATTCCTCACTCTCAAAAAGATTGGGAATCTCTACTCCCTAAAAAAAGAAAATAAAAACAGGGAATTCTCTGGTAGTGCAGTGGTTAGGACACCGAGCTTTCACTGCAGGGGTCAGGGATTCAATTGCTGGTGAGGGAACTAAGATCCCACAAGCAGCATGATGTGATAAAAAAAAAATTCTTTTAATAAAATTAAAAAAGAACTTCCTAGGTGGTCCAGTGGTTAAGAATCCGCCCACCCACGCCAGGGACATGGGTTTGATCCCTGCCCTGGGAAGATTGCACGTGCCGAGAGGCAGCGGCCCGTGCACCATGACTGCTGAGCCTGTGCGTCCTGGAGCCTGCAGCCCATAACAGGAGGAGCCCGGCACCCCAGCCAGGAGCAGCCCCTCTCACTGCGACCAGAGAAGGCCCATGCACAGCCATGAAGACCCAGAGGAGCCAAAATAATAAAAATAAATAAATAAGTAAATGGGTAAATAAAATTAAAAAATAAAAATATAGTTACCGTACAATTCAGTAATTCCACTCCTGGGCATATATCCAAAAAAGAAAAAGATGAAAACTCTAAATCAAAAAGATAAGTGACCCTAATTTTCAGAGAAGCACTATTTACAGTAGCTAACATGTGGAGGCAGCCTGAATGTCCACTGACAGATAAATAAAGAAGATGTGGCATATTTGTACAATGGAATACTAATCAGCCATAAAAACAATGAAATAATGCCATGTGCAGCAACAGGGATGGACCTAGAGACTATCATACTAAGTGAATCCAACAGAAAAAGACAAATATCATCTGATATCACTTGTATGTGGGGTCTAAAATATGACACACACACAGGCTTATTTACAAACAGAGATATATTCACAGACATGGGAAACAAACTTACGATTACCGAAGAGGGAAAGAGGGAAGAGGAATAAGTTGAGAATTTGCGATTAACAGATACACACTTACATAATAGATAGAAAACAAAGTTCTACTGTATAGCACAGAGAACTATATTCAATATCTTGTAATAACCTATAATGGAAAAAAATCTGAAAAAAATATATGTATAACTGAATCAGTCTGCTGTACGCCTAAAACATTATAAATCAATTATAGTTCAATATTTTTTTTTAACTGGGAATCACTGTTTCAAGGAAACTGGATCTCTAGCAAACAGCCTCTCTCCCGATTTTGGGGAAGGAAAATGCCAGGGACAACATCCCTTCTCCACCCCGCACTGGCTCACACTCATGTCATTGGCCCCGTGTTGGGTGTGGTGCCCTTGAGGAACAGGCAAGGTACTGTCTGCACATCTGAACACTGAGCTCCTACTCTGAGGTCTGCTCTTGACTGGCTAAAATATCCTGGGTCTTTCACTTCACTTTCACGGGCCTCCATTACTTCAAGTATAAAATGATTTCACAAAAGGTGTCAAAAACTCTTGCCAGCTCAGCCATTCTTTGACTCAACACATTGTAATTCTAGGCACCTTGCACATGTGTTACTGCTCATAAACCCTAAAACGGCCACAGGTCTTTTACAGATAATTGCATTTCCCAGCTAAGGGCCAACAGGCTCTTCATTTGGCTACTGACTTTAAAAAAAAAAAAAAAAAAAGATGCAAAAGGGCTGATAGGATTAGGGCTCAGGCTAAGGAACATGCATTGCCTCACATGTTCCAAAAACAGCCACCACCTACCCAGCACTTGCTGTGTGTCAGGCACACTGAAAACACTTTCTGTGGATTAAATTATTTGATCCACCAGATAACCCTATGAGATATCATCTGTTACTTATCTCCCTTTACCAGTAAGGAACCCCAAACCCTTCTCTGGTCCAATTCTGTATCATCTTTGTATCTTTCAGATCATCTTCCCCTTACTGAGAAATAAGAAGTGTATTTGTTCTTAGAATGTAATTCATAAACACATAAGCCATCACCATGTGGGTCTCCATCATGAAACACAGCAAGATGCAGGAAAGAAAATAAAAGGCTCATTTAGCTAGTACCATTTAATATTTCCTTCTCTGAGACAAACATTAAGTGTCTGTGTAATTATCCTTAACTCTCACTGGGAGAAGGGAAGAATTCAATGATTCAAAGTTTGCCACTTTTTTTTAGTTAATCTTAAAGGGAGGACACATAAAACAGTGGGAAAGACTTAAATTGGACTAAGTTCTTGGCACCTAGAGGCTTTCAATATGAGAGAAATCTTGACCTGCATCCAAGTCAGCCCCATCCGTAACCTTTTTGCTACCTGTCTCACCAGTATCCAAGCCAAGGAAAACTAGCAACACATTATGCATCCTAATTAGAGCAAATATCTGCAAAAAATATCAACACACTAGGTTGGTGACATTGCATAAAAAGCCACTCTCCTTATAGCATTATTGGGTATATAATATGTATATCACTAGATTGGTGCAAATTTTGGAAAACAAAATGACAGAACTAAACAGTTCTCAGCAAGGCCACTCCTGAATGTCTATCCTTAGAAAATATATCATAGCAATACATCAATAAAAGCAGGAAGAGGGCTTCCCTGGTTGTCCAGTTCACCTGCCAATACTGGGGACACAGGTTAAATCCCTGGTCTGGGAAGATCCCACATGCCTTGAGTCTACTGAGCCTGGGCTCCACAACAAGAGAAGACACCTGCGTGCCACGCTAGAAAGCAGTCCCTGCTCGCTGCAACTAGAGAAAGGGCCCCGTGCAACGATGAAGACCCAGTGCAGCCAAAAGCAAATTATTTAATTTAAAAAAATAGGAAGAGTTATACATGTGAATGTCCATTGCAGCATTATCTACAATAGCAAAATTGTAACACAAACACAATTTTTTCAATGTTTATTGAATAGCTATTTTGAGCCAGGCACTATGCTGGACCCCAACACAGCGAACATGAGTCTCCTAAAGTATTGTGCTGAATAGGAGGCTGTTTTTCTTTCTTTTGGATCCTGTTCTTTAATAATTTTTCAGAGGAAAACCAAGAAGGGGCTTCCGGCTCAGTAGAGACATTGATTAAAGCTTGGTAAAAAATGGGCAGACGTGCAGATCCTGGGTAACACAGGTCAAATTCAACAGACCAAAGGAGTGCAAGTTTTTATGATGGAGTTCTTACCACCCACTGGTTTGGGGCTGGTTTTCCATAGCCGCCCCTCCCAGCATCATAGTCCTAAGGATACTCATCTCATTCCTGGCTCCCGGAACTCCCACGGTCATACTGCCTGCCCTCCTTAAAGCCTGCATCCCAGTCTGTGCGAGTGATCGATCAACCAAGTAAGTTCCATTAATGTACCACGTGGCATTTTCTGCATCTGCTCTTGAATCGTATCGCACAAAGCAGAACCCACATGCTGTCTTCTTCATTTTATCCAGGCCCAAGATGATTTTCTTTATGCCACCACTTTTGCTGAAGAGCTCATAGGTTTGTTCTTCAGCTGTATGAAAGGAAAGATTTCCTACATACAATGTGCAGTTTTTCCTCAGTAATTTTCCCTGTTCTTCACTGTCATCCCGGAAGGGCTGGTCTTGGTACCGGCTCAGGTCGACCTAGAAGTTGCTGGGCAGTGCCTTCAGGAGGCCACCTGACTTCAGTGCAGAGGTGGTCAAGGGTGCCACTTGGAGAATGAGGCTGTTTTGTTTTTTGTCTGTTTATTTTGAGAAATCTGTATTCACTTCTTTCTGGTTCTCCAGTGTATTACAGGGTTGGGAGGTTGGGAACTCCATGGCATATGGGCTCCTGGATACAATGTGAATTCTGCCAACAACGTGTGTTTGTATGAGATTTGGGAAGCAGAAGGGAGGCGAGAGGACCTAGTCTTCTTTCTCCAGAGTGGACACATGTGTTTTGTCAGATGTGAGTTTTTGCAGAAACCAGTGAAGCTCTTAGCAACCACCTACCTGGGTGTTGTGGGGCAGCTGGGACCTTTAGCATTTTCTGGCAGCTTTCTGGTCTTTGCCCTAAGCAGTACCCCCTGATTCTCTGAAAGTCGGCAGTAAATCTGAAAACCAAGAAAACCCATCCCCCACATCCACTTCCCTGCTGTTGATTTTTATTCCTCCAGTCTTAGCTTTGTAAGCTCCTAATTCCCTGTGTTAAATCCCTCTCTGACTCAAATACCTAGAGTGAAATATATTTTCCTTAATCCTTAACTTATTACAGAGAAGCAACAATCTAGAACAGCTCTGCCCAGTAGGAAACTAATGTAAGTCACACATGGGAGACACGTGTAATTTGAATTTTTACAGCAGGCATATTAAAAAAAGTAAAAAGAAACAGGTGAAGTTAATTCAACAATATATTTTATTTAACCCAATATATCCAAAATATTATCTCAATGTGTAGTCATTATGAAAATATGAATTAGATCACTTCCTTTTTGTACTGTCTTCAGGATACAGTGCATATTTTATATGTAAAGCACTCTTCAGACCAGCCACATTTCAAGCACTTAATAGCTACACGTGACTAGTGGCTCACCTACTTTCTAACATAGATCTATATAAGGTACGCATGTGTGCTAAGTTGCTTTAGTCATGTCTGACTCTTTCCAACCCTATGGACTGTAGCTTGCCAAGCTCCTCTGTCCATGGGGTTCTTCAGGCCAGAATACTGGAGTGGATTGCCATGCTCTCCTCCAGGGAATCTTCCCGACCGAGGGATTGAACCCACATCAATTACCTCTCCTTCCTTGGCAGGCAGTTTCTTTACCACTAGCGCCATCTAGGAAGCCCTCTGGCTCAAGATCAAGATCAAGATCAGTTGCTCAGTCATGTCCGACTCTTTGCAAACCCATGAATCACAGCACACCAGGCCTCCCTGTCCATCACCAACTCCCAGAGTTCACTCAGACTCATGTCCATTGAGTCAGTGATGCCATCCAGCCATCTCATCTTCTGTTGTCCCCTTCTCCTCCTGCCTCCAATCCCTCCCAGCATCAGAGTCTTTTCCAATGAGTCAACTCTTCCCATGAGGTGGCCAAAGTACTGGAGTTCCAGCTTTAGCATCATTCCTTTCAAAGAAATCCCAGGGCTGATCTCCTTCAGAATGGACTGGTTGGATCTCCTTGCAGTCCAAGGGACTCTCACGAGTCTTCTCCAACACCACAGTTCAAAAGCATCAATTCTTCAGTGCTCAGCCTTCTTCACAGTCCAACTCTCACATCCATACATGACCACAGGAAAAACCACAGCCTTGACTAGATGAACCTTTGTTGGCAAAGTAATGTCTCTGCTGTTGAATATGCTATCTAGGTTGATCATAACTTTTCTTCCAAGGAGTAAGCGTCTTTTAATTTCATGGCTGCAATCACCATCTGCAGTGATTTTGGAGCCCAGAAAAATAAAGTCTGACACTGTTTCCAATGTTTCCCCATCTATTTCCCATGAAGTGATGGGACCAGATGCCATGATCTTCGTTTTCTGAATGTTGAGCTTTAAGCCAGCTTTTTCACTCTCCTCTTTCACTTTCATCAAGAGGCTTTTTAGTTCCTCTTCACTTTCTGCCATAAGGCTGGTGTCATCTGCATATCTGAGGTTATTGATATTTCTCCTGGAAATCTTGATTCCAGTTTGTGTTTCTTCCAGCCCAGCGTTTCTCATGATGTACTCTGCATATAAGTTAAATAAGCAGGGTGACAATATACAGCCTTGATGTACTCCTTTTCCTATTTGGAACCAGTCTGTTGTTCCATGTCCAGTTCTAACTGTTGCTTCCTGACCTGCATACAGATTTCTCAAGAGGCAGGTCAGGTGGTCTGGTATTCCCATCTCTTTCAGAATTTTCCACAGTTTATTGTGATCCACACAGTCAAAGGCTTTGGCATAGTCAATAAAGCAGAAATAGATGTTTTTCTGGAACTCTCTTGCTTTTTCCATGATCCAGCAGATGTTGGCAATTTGATCTCTGGTTCCTCTGCCTTTTCTAAAACCAGCTTGAACATCAGGAAGTTCACGGTTCACATATTGCTGAAGCCTGGCTTGGAGAATTTTGAGCATTACTTTACTAGCGTGTGAGATGAGTGCAATTGTGCAGTAGTTTGAGCATTCTTTGGCATTGCCTTTCTTTGGGATTGGAATGAAAACTGACCCACTGCTGAGTTTTCCAAATTTGCTGGCATATTGAGTGTAGCACTTTCACAGCATCATCTTTCAGGATTTGCTGAGTGGCTCAGTGGTAAAGAATCTGCCTGCCAATGCAGGAGACGTGGGTTCAATCCCTGATCCAGGAGGATCCTGCATGCCCCAGAGCAACTAAGCCTGTGGACCACAACTACTGAGGCTGTACTCTAGAACCTGGGAGCTGCAACTGCTGAGCCCACCTGCAGCAGTTACTGAAGCCCACTCACTCTGCAGCCCGTGCTTCACAACAAGAGAAGCCGCAACTAGGGAGTAGCCCCAACTCATTGCAACTAGAGAAAAGCCCATGCAGCAACAAAGACCCTCTGGCTCAGTCTGCCTGAAATGTGGGAGACCCGGGTTTGATCCCTGAGCGGGGAAGATCCCCTGGAGAAGGAAATGGCAACCCACTCCAGTATTCTTGCCTGGACAATCCCATGGATGGAGGAGCCTGGTAGGCTACAGTGCACAGGTTTCAAAGAGTCAGACACAACTGAACGACTTCACTATATAAGATACTAGAGTATAAATGATAGCAGATTGTTGTACTGCTCTATTTGCATGAACTTTGGGGCTTAGTAGGGGACTGTTTCTGCTGCTGGGTTTGGCTCCATCTCCCTACCCAGTCCATCGGGTGTCTGTCAAATGGGATCTGGTTCTCACCCAGGTTGAATTGAAGGCAGCCTTTTGTGTGGGGAAGGATGGGAGTGCTGTAAATGCCCCCAAACTGCATGGGAAACGGCATTGCACAAGAAGGAACCAGGACCTGGGTCCGAGACGGGTTTGCCTTGGTCTGGGGTGAGCTCAGTGTCCGGGTGGGAATGGGGCAGCTCCTGAGCTGGTGGCTCTGCGCTGAGACAGCAGACGCACCGGTGTGAGGGCCTCCGTCATGCCCGCTGGGAACAGGTGGTGCAATGAGAGAGAGTCAGCAAGACTTGTGCCGAGAGGTGCTGAGCCGGCCACATCCGCCCAAAGCAAGAGCCTTATTTAGAGGCAAGTCCAACTGCACGAGCAAGAGAAACTCAGCTGTGGAGGCCTCTCTTGCCAACAGTGAATCTGAATCAGAAAAAGAAAACAAAAAGATGTGGGATGGATCCTGGAAAGAGCCACAGTTCCCTAAGGTCAGGGGCAGCCAGGATGGATGCATGTAGACGCTGGACTCCAAGAACAGGAGAACTGAAATACTGCCCGCCACGCCAGTAAACAAAGGATGTTGCAGCCATCAAGCCGTTACATTACAGCCTCCCTGATGGTGAGCCCTGAGGGGACTCAGGACAAAACAAACGGGCTGCCCGCTGTCAAGCCCATCCAGCAGCAGCCGCCCCTAACAGTGAGCCCAGAGGACACTCGGGGTACTGGCCCCGACAGCTGAGGTGCGTGCCAAAGGAATGACTTCAGCCGGCCCAGACTCTCAGGTCTTCCCATATTCATAGAAAAGCGCTCAATTCCTTAACTTGAGATATCTGGTTTTCTTTAATTAAAAGCAATCTTTTGATGTTCTGACCCCTTGGTGTTTTTGCAAAAAGGCCTATATATCCTGGCTTCCCGTCACCACCCCCTTCCCGCCCCTCTTCCTCTTGGAAGAGATTCTGAGATGCCACATCCCAGGCCTAAGTCCTCAGTTGTCCACCAAATAAAACATAACTCTCAACTTTCAGGTTGTGCTTTTTTTTTTTTTTTTCCATCAATAAACAGAGGAAGAGCAACTGATAATCCAGCTACTAGAAACGGGTTAGAAACCAAGGCAAGTGTGGATGGATCTGGGTATGTATGTGTATGCCCACCCCAAGACTCCATCAGGCAAGGCGTGTGGCCAAAGTTACCTGTTTCTACCGGCTGCCTTTGTGTTGTTTCAGCCTGAAAGACCTAGCACAGCTTCTAACACATAATAATAACAATGGAGAGCTTATATCTTACTGCAATCCAGACACTGTGCCAAAACTTTGCACACACCATCCCAATTGATCTTCGCTGAAGCCCTGTGAGGAAAGTACAATTATTATCCCCATTTTAGAGGTAAGAAAACAGAGGACTCAGAACCTTTTGTTATTGTTCACTCTCTCAGTCCTGTCCGACTCTTGGCAACCCCATGGACTGCAGCACGCCAGGCTTCCCTGTCCTTCACTATCTCCCGGACTTTGCTCAAACTCATGCCCATTGAGATGATGATGCCACGCAACCATCTCATCCTCTGTCACCTCCTTCTCCTCCCGCCCTCAAACTTTCCCAGCATCAGGGTCTTTTCAGAACCTTACTTGAGGGCATCTACTTAGTGAAAACGTTGAAGCTGCAATCCAAGCACAAAACCCTGACTCTGGAAGCCTGAGCCTAACCACTATGCCAGTGCCCCCTTTGGTGGCACATACATTAAGTCCTGTGCCACGCTGCTTCAAAGTTTACTGACTTAAACTGGAAAAGGACAGATGTAAAAAGCAGGGAGGTAAACTGCCAGAGTCTCATTTTGCAAAATTCACAAAGACTGCGTTCAGCTTGGACCTGGGCAGGGGACAGCGAGCAGCGACAGGAAGGACACTGTCCACCGGCACCGCGGCACACCCCGCCCCCAACGTTCCAGAAATGACCGCCTGCAACCACAGCGACCTGGGCTGGGGGAGGGGATTGCAGGCACCGCAGGCCTCCTGAGAAAAAGGAATCCTTCTCAGATAGGAGAAGCCGCCGTTGCCATGGCGACCACAAAACCTTGGCCCAATCCTAGGGCAGTAGCCAGAGTTTTCAGAAAAATAAAATGAAATTGAAAAGAATCAGCCTCTCTCGGCCACGGCAGCCGTCCACAAAGACACAGTGTCTCCGTCGGGCCCCAAGTCTAAACAGATGAACCTCAGAGGCCCGGAGGTCGACGAGGAACCCTGCGCAGGGGTGAAGCATCCTTTCATACCCGGCAGTCCCAAGGCCCGGGCTCAGCACAGCTCTGCCAGGCGGCTGCCAGGGTAAACACAGCGCACCTCTCCGAGCGGCCCACATTCCAGCCGTGGGCCTCCCGCAGCAGCCGCCGGCGGGCTCCTCACAATGCTGGCTTTTTCCCTACATGTCAACCCGCATTTCCCCCACCTGGCAAAGCCCCGGAGCCCCGGGTGACCCCCTCCTCAGCCCTCCCTGCAGCTCAACGCCTGCACTTTTCAACAGAAAAGTGTTAGTCGCTCAGTCGTATCCGACTCTGCAACCCCAAGGACTGTAGCCCGCCTGACTCCTCTGCCCATGGGATTTCCCAGGCCAGAATACTGGAGTGGGTAGCCTATCTCTCCTCCAGGGGATCTTCCTGACCCAGGAATCGAACCGGGGTCTCCCGCATTGCGGACAGATTCTTTACCGTCCGAGCCACCAGGGAAGCCGGTTGTAATTCCTCTCAAGCAACGGTTCCCCGATTAAGACCCGCATGTGGAGTCCTGGGGCCACCGCCCTGTCCCCGAGGTCACCTGCTCATCGCCAGGCACACACGCGGAGGGGACTCTCAAGACTCAGACCCACACTGGAGGAACCCGCCACCGCCACCATGCTGCTCCAGGGCACGGCCACCTCCCAGAAACTGCATAAACCCTGCCCTGCGCTAACATCCTTTCTCCCTGCAGCGAGGTGCCAGCACAAAGTACTCAATGCCTAGACCGCAAAAAAAAAAAAAGACAAAAACAATGAAAACCTACCCAAGTCCTAAGGGTTCCTGTATCTCAGAGGGGTCCAAAGGACTGAGGGACGCCATCTAGTTAGAACCTGCTGATGATAGGTTTCATTATCCTTTACTTTTACATTATATTACATTCAATTTTTTTTTCATATTTATACTTATGTATTTGGCTGCGCCAGGTCCCAGCTGCAGCATGCAGATCTAGTTGCCTGTGGGACTAGTTCTCTGACCAGATATCAAACCCCAGGCCTCCTGCATTGGGAGCTCAGAGTCCCAGCCACCGGACCACCAGAGGAGTTCCTTTACATTTATAGTTTGTTTCATGCAGAAATTATGGAAGCGTTAAGCAGAATTTTTAATAGGTGAGAGAAAACTGTGTATCCCCCAAGGGGTTAAATTACTTTCATTTGTCTGCATTCCACTGTTGTTGCCTTTTTATCTTTCCAGAGAACTTTGACTATTATATCTGGGCTGAAGTTTAATTAAGCTCATCAGAAGAAAAGAATCAGCATGATTACCCCCATTCTATAAAAGAAGCCCCGATGACATAACCAAGGTCAGAGGCCCAGCTGTTCTCGCAAGATCGGGACCGGAGCACCATCTAGGTGAGTCTAGGTATCTATCCAACTTTCCAGAATACCCTTTGTATCAGCAGGGCTCCTGTCCTGAGCTGAACTGAGACCTGAGAGGATTAGGGAGACAGGTTTCCTCTCATGAACGGTAACAGTGATTGCTGATGAAAGGGGAACCGGGGAGCTGGAGCCTGGGGTGAGGGGGAGACTTTTTTCTCTGCCTTTGAATTGTGTACCATATGTACGAACCAACTCTTCAGAAAATAACTTTTAATTTTAAATGTTAGCTTAAATGTAATTTAAAATTTAAATGTAATTTTAAAACTTCCTTTTATAAATCAATTCTATTCTGCCCCCAAACTAATGGAATTGAAACATACACCGTGAATATTGTGATCCTTAGGTCTGGTTAGAGCCGTGCCTGGGAGGCCCACAGTCAGGTTCAAAGGGAACAGACTGGGACAGGAGAGCCTGGACCCAGAGGGACCCCTCTACATCCTAAAAGGTGCATACTTCAGTGAAAATAAAATAGCCAGCTCTCGATTATCTGTGTTAGCGCAGAAAAGTCCCGGCATTGGTAGTTTAAATGTTGTTGTTGCTCAGTCGCTCAGCCTCTTTGTGGCCCCATGGACTGCAGCACCCCAGGCTTCCTTGTCCTTCACCATTTCCCAGAGTCTGCTCAAACTCATGTCTATTGAGACAGTGATGCCATCCAACCATCTCATCCTCTGTCATCCCCTTCTCCTCCTGCCCTCAATCTTTCCAAACATCAGGGTCTTTTCAAATGAGCCAGCTCTTCCCATCAGGTGGCCAGAGTATTAAAGCTTCAGCTTCAGCATCAGTCCTTCCAATGAATGCAGATTAAAAGTTATATTTAATTTATGTTCCGCACTGGGATATCTCTGTACACCTTGGAATATGCATCTGTTTCATGCCTTGAACTTAAAACATTGCAAACTAAAAAAACAAAAAAAACCCCACCCAAACACTGAAATACTGGAACACTGTCCATATTTTCCCTTTGTATTCATCAAAATGCTCTTGGCTACAGGAAACAAAACTCCTGACAGAAGCTGACTTAGACGATGGGGATATTTACTGTCTCACAAAACAGAGAGAACACAGGTCAGGGTCTCAGTTTGCTGAAGTAGCAGCTCCGCAACGTCAAGGCCCATCCCTCTGCTCTGCTGTCCTCGGGCCGCCTCCTCCTCAGGCTTCAACAGGACTTCCCGCCATCTTCTCCAGACGTGACGGGCTCAAGGGGAAAAAGTGGAGCCGTCTTTCTGTAGAACAAGGAGAAATCCCATCTTTCCAGAGAACAGGGAAGCCTCTCCCAGAATGTTCCCGCCCCCACATTACCCCAGACGTCCCCGCAGGCCTCGTTTCCTCATGCACCAGAGCCAATCACTAGCGGGGGAATGGGGTCACTGTGATGGGTTTAGACTAATCAAAGGGAGGAGAATGGATGCTGGCCTGTAAAACACAGCATCCGCTGCCTACACCGTCCATCATTCCCCCAAGAAGCCCTTCCTACAGCCACATCAGGAGAGGTGTCACATGGGAACAGGCTGAGGTTTTTGCATAACAATAAGTATCAGTTTCGGAGAAGGCGATGTACTTCCACTCCAGTACTCTTGCCTGGAAAATCCCATGGATGGAGGAGCCTGGTAGGCTGCAGTCCATGGGGTCGCTAAGAGTTGGACACGACTGGGTGACTTCACTTTCACTTTCCACTTTCATGCATCGGAGAAGGAAATGGCAGCCCACTCCAGTGTTCTTGCCTGGAGAATCCCAGGGACAGAGGAGCCTGGTGGGCTGCCGTCTATGGGGTCGCACAGAGTCGGACACGACTGAAGCGACTTAGCAGCAGTAGCAGCAAGTATCAGTTTAGATTGAAATGCCTCCCTCCCACGCCCTTCTCAGATGGGTTGGGACCTGGGACCCTTTGCTGTAGTGCCTGCACCTAGACAAACATCTCCTCAAGCAACAAAGTACAACGAAGCTATTAGAGACTAAAAAATAACCTCGAACTTCCCTGGTAGTTGAGTGATAAGAATCCACCTGCCAATGCAGGCGACATGGGTTTGATCTCTGGTCCGGGAGGATCCCACATGCCCTGGGGCAACCAAGCCCGTGGGCCACAGCTGCTGAGCCTGTGTTCAAGTCCCTTCCACCTGTGTGCTCCATGTGATAGGTAGGTCTGGTCGATCAGTCATGTCCAACTCTAGTGACCCCATGGACTGTAGCCCACCAGGCTCCTCTGTCCATGGGATTCTCCAGGCAAGAATACTGGAGTGGGTTGCCATGCATGTCCTTCTCCAGGGGATCTTCCAGGATTGAACCCGGGTCTCCTGCATTGCAGGCAGACTTTACCAACTGAGCCACCAGGGAAATCTGTAAAAAGAAAGACAAAGCTCACATTACTTAAAAAAAGCAACTTAGATGGAAAAAGTGGAAGTTTAGTAAGCCATTAAAAACAAGATTCACCATGAGGGAACACAGAAGGCTGCCCGCCCATGTTCAAGGTGAATGTGTCTATTAAGATGGGTACCATGTTCATTATTGTCATTTCCCAGAAATCTACCTGAGCCAAAGATATCTTTCAAGGCTACTGAAATGTGTCAGATGAAATGTGTAGGATTCAGGTGTCAGAAAAGAGTCTCATTGACTCAAAGGTTCATTGTGCCGAAGGTCTCGCCCTTAGCAACTGCACCCTCCCTAGCAGCTCAGAAGTGGACACTTAGGGAGTGCTCTCATTAAAGGCATACAGTCCCCCGGGAGAGGGGATGGATTGATGGCTGGCTGAGATAACAACCACCTCTGCCACACAGAGCCCCAGTTAGAGGTTAAGAAGAGAATTGCTTACAAGCAATTTACAAGGAGCAGCTAGGAAATAAAACATGATGTCAGATGGGCCTTTGAAAACCAATGTGGGAATCTGTTCCTTTTTTTTTTTCTGGAAAGAAACAGAAGGTACAGCCACTGGCTACATTTATTTTTGGAGCAGGGAGAAGGGGAAAGAAAGGGAATATATAGAAAAAGATGTAGAATATGGATTGATCTGATTCAACCCTGGAGAAAAACATTCATCTCCGTGTGTCAGGGTTAAGAAGGGTCACATACTCGTGACCTTGCTATCAGAAATGCATGGCTTAGTCTTGCTTTTTAATAACAGAAAGAGCAAGAATGCTGGCATGAGGTCATTCTGGAATCAAAAACGGAAACATACGAATGCCTGGTTCATCTTCCACCTTACACAGCCACACTGTGTTCTGGAGCAGTATTCCTCAAGATTTAATGTATAGATCACCCAGGGACCTTGTTCACATGCAGATTCCAACTCAGATGTGGAGCAAGACCCAGGATTTGGCCTTTGTAGCTGTTCCCAGGGAATTCCCTAGCAGTCCAATAGTTGGACTCTGCACTCTCACTGCTGAGGGCCTGGGCTTGGTCCCTGCTCAGGGAGCTAAGATCCACAAGCCAGACTGTGCGGCCAGAAAGAAACTGAAAGGTTGTTGTTGAATCACACAAAGACGCCAGGATTCTTGGCCCCCGGATGAGAAGAATTCAATCCGGGGCCAGAGACGAGGCTTGACCGCTCAGAGCTTTGTGTAATAAAGTTTTATTAAAGTATAAAGGAGATAGAGAAAGCTTCTGACATGGGCATCAGAAGGGAGCAGAAAGAGTACCCCCCTACAAGTCTTCAGCTGGATGTTATATAGTCACTAGCAGTCTGTTAATAAAAGAAAGGAATGTCTTAAAACTCAGAATGGCACCAGGCCCCTCACCCATTTTGGGATAATCTTGCATTTTCCCTCATGCATTTTGGGATAATCTTGGCACCAAATGGTTTATCCTGGGCCATAAGATGATTAACTTGAATCTTGAAGAAGGGCAGATCACCATATAAATAGTTTTGTTTACATAGATTAGGGGAGCAATATCTGAGTATAACATACTGGTTTGTCAAGTGGGTTTTGAGCCAAGAGGCGGAACCGACTTCAAGACAGAGTTTGGGGTAAATACATAGTACATTAGCATAGCTTAAGACAAACATTTCCATAAGAGAAATGCATTGGTTATCTCTAGGTTTGAGAATAGTTAACTTCAGGTGAAACCAGGTGTCATTATGGCAACACAGTATTTTAAGAGAAACCTCTTTTTAAATTTGTATAGAGAAGGAAAAAAATATCGCTAGCTTGTTTCCTCCTGCCGCTTAAGAGAGATAAAAATGTCTGACATTTGCAGGCTATTTCCTCTGTTTGGAGACCCCTGGCCTTTCTGCCTGTTACCCTCCCAAAACTAGGTTCCCTGGGGATGCTGATGCCGCCAGTCCAGGACCACATTTTGAGTAGCCAGGTTCTCGGGTGTCTGTGATTGAGCATACTGCTACTGCTGCTAAGTCACTTCAGTCGTGTCCGACTCTGTGCGACCCCATAGACGGCAGGCAACCCACCAGGCTCTGCAGTCCCTGGGATTCTCCAGGCAAGAACACTGGAGTGGGTTGCCATTTCCTTCTCCAATGTGATTGAGCATAAGGTTTATTGAATTAAGAGTAGGTGTGATTTTAAGATGCCTGAAGGTTAAAACAGAGAGGAACCTTTAAGAAAGATAAGTCAGGTTACTACCCAGCGTATGTAAATAACTCCTACAGCTCAACAGCAGTAACAACAAAAATTTTTTAATGGGCAAAACTTGAACAGTTATCACCAATCGTTAGGAAAATGCAAATCAAACCACAGTGAGACACCACTTCATATATGTTAGAGGGGATGTTATTTTTTAAAAAAAACAGAAAATAACAAATACTTGGAAGGATGTGGAGAAACTGGAACTCTTGCACTTTGCTGTCAGGAATTTAAAATGGTATGGCTTCTATGAAAAACATTCTGTAGTTTCTCAAAAAATTAAACATAGAGGATTTGGGGGAAATGGAGAGATAAGAGGCACCTGATATGAAGAACTAACTCATTGGAAAAGACCCTGATGCTGGAAAAGATTGAGAGCAGGAGGAGAGGGTGGCAGAGGATGAGATGGTTGGATGATATCACTGACTCAATGGACGTGAGTTTGAACAAACTCCGGGAGATAGTGAAGAACAAGGAAGCCTGGCGTGCTGCAGTCCATGGGGTCACAGAGTGGGGCATGACTTAACGACTGAATGATGACAAAGAGGCATCAGGAGAAAATAATCTGAAAAAGAACATACAGATTCTTTTTTAGATTCTTTTATATAGATTGATAGATACAGATATATCTGAATCATCTTGCTGTACACTTGGAACTAACACAACGCTGTAAATTAACTATATTTCAATTTTTTAAAAAGTCAAATTAAAAAAAAGAAGAAGCACCAGGAATATTTCTCTTCACCTAGACAACAACGGCACTGGCAGAATCTATCTGATATAACTAATTTGGAGCTCTGGAGTCTTGAAGGCTTGCAAATTCTGGGGGCAGACTTGGGTGGTAAATTGCAGTTAATTGCAGTCAATTTCAGTTTTCAGCAGCAGTAGCAGCTACCTATCCGCCAACCCCAGCCATGAGGCAGGCAGCTGTGCATGTGCTCCTGGCGCAGCTTGGACACAACTTCCTAGAGCCAGGGTGGGCAAAAAGGAGCCTGTCCTCCGAATATCAGTGCGCTGTGCTCTGGTCACTGACTGCTGCTCCTGATCACAGAGGTGCAGGTTAAGATACAGGCAGCCATAGTTGTACCTCCCCACCCCCACTGTCGCAAGCCCATCCCTCTCCAGTTAAAGTAACCAGGGAATTTAAAGGCCCAGGCTCTTTCCCCACGTCCTTCATTTCTCTCTTTTTTCGTGTTTGGGAGCCAGCCATTAAAGAGTAGGATGTTCAGAAACAACTGCATATATAAGGAAAATTAGAAAGTAAACTCCACATACCCAGTAAAAGGCTCAGAAAAGACCTAAGAAGGTTTTTAGTTTACACATCAGGCTGATTCTCCCCACAGAGACAACCTGCAATAATAAAAAGCAATAACAAAGCCTGGAGAAAGGGGAGAATTTGACTTCTAGAATTACCTCATTATTAGATTCAAATGTCCAGTTTAAAAAAAAAACAACCCACAATGCATGCAAAGAAACGCAAATACATGGTCCATTCAAAGAGGTAAAAAAATCAACAGAAATTGTTCTTGAGACAGACCTGATAACTAATCAACTAAACAAAGATATTAAAACAATTACCTTAAAAATGCTCAAAGTTAAGAAAATGATGTAAGAATAAAATGGAAATATCAAAAAATAAATAGCAAACCTAAAAAGAAACCAAAAAGAAATCCCAAAGCTGAATAATACAATAATTGAAAAAATCACCTGGGGGCTTATCTGGTGGTTCAGATGGTAAACAATCTGCCTGCGATGCAGGAGACCTGGGTTTGATCCCTGGGTTGGGAAGATCCCCTGGAGAAGGGAAAGGTTACCTGGGAATGGCTATTCTTGCCTGGAGAATTCCATGGACAGAGGAAGCTGAAGGGCCACAGTCCATGGGGTCGTAAAGAGTTGGACATGATTGTCTTTCACTTACTCAGAGGTAATTCAAAGGTGGGTATTAACAGGCAGAAGAAGGAAGCAGCAAACTTAAAGAGAGGATGCGAAGCTGAGGAACATAAAAAGTGAACAGAGCCTAAGGAACCTGTGGAATGTCAGCAACCAGATCAATATACGCACTGTGGGAGTTCCAGAAGGAAGAAAAGAGAAAGGGGCAGAGAAAATATGGGAAGAAATAATGACTGAAAACTGCCCAAATCTGATGAAAGACAGTACGTACTTACAGTGGAGTACTGCTCAGCTTTTCAAAGCTAGGAAGTTCTGCAATATGCTACCACATGGATAAACCATCAGAACATTACACTAAGTGAAATACACCAGTCACAAAAAAACATAAACTGCATGATTCCAGTTGTATGAGGTACATAGAGTGGTCAAATGCATAGACAGAAAGTATGGTGGTAGTTGCCAGGGGCTAGAGCGGTGGGGGCTGGGAGTTAGAGGCCGGTGGGCATAGAGCTTCACTTTGGGAAGATGGTAGAGTTCTGGAGATGGATGCTAATGGCAGCCGTACAACAATGTGAATATACTTAATGCCACTGGAACTGAAAATTGTTAAAAAGGTGAGTTTTCTGTTCTTTAAATTTTACCACGGGGAAAAAAAACAAGGTCAGCCAATTTAATCCCCCAGTTTCATGTGTGAAGAAGGTAAGACAAAAGATTACTGTGAATGACAAAGAAGGTGGCTTAGATCAGTTAATAGGCATAGCTGGCTGGTGATGGAACCCTGAGATCTAACTCCCAAGTCCGAGGTCTGACCTCAGAATTCTGATGCTATGCTGGTCTCGAACGGTGCACAGATGCAAGCTCGTGTAGTGAAGAGAGGAAAGGAAGTCTAGAGTCCAGCTATAATTCTGCCATTGTGGACTGTGACACGTTAGATGAACCCTTGACTTTGCTGGGAGAATCCCCTTCTCGGTAGAATATAGAGACTGATGACATTCTTATCAGCAAAGTGAAGAGAATGTCTTCCAAAATATTTTGCTGGAGATACTGGTTTCAAGAGATATCTGTGAGCGTGGACAGGGAATATGGTTTTGTAGTCAATATTTGGGAAATTCTGCAGACTGAATCTCTTGGATAGTCACAAAGTACATTAGCATGTTTAAGACTCTGGAAAGTTCTGTAGTAAAGAAATCTGTTCTTTTTTTTTCTTTACTCAGCAATTTTACTTGGGGCTTCCAAAGCAGATGATGAGACAAAGATTTGAGTGCAAGTAGAGAAGGCAATGGCACCCCACTCCAGTACTCTTGCCTGGAAAATCCCATGGATGGAGGAGCCTCGTAGGCTGTAGTCCATGGGGTCGCTGAGGGTCGGACACAACTGAGCGACTTCACTTTCTCTTTTCACTTTCATGCAATGGAGAAGGAAATGGCAACCCACTCCAGTGTTCTTGCCTGGAGAATCCCAGGGACGGGGGAGCCTGGTGGGCTGCCGTCTATGGGGTTGCATAGACTCGGACACGACTGAAGTGACTCAGCAGCAGCAGCAGTTGATTTGGGAAGAGAAGGGAAAAAAGGAAAGGAAATTGAGAAGCAAATAGGGAAGGGAAGGCATCCTTGAAGGAGGCATTATTAAACCAGTTGCCACTGGGGGCAACTGGACCTGAATCCCACTGGGACTTCCCTGGTGGTTCAGTGGTTAGGACTCTGTACTTCCACTGCAGAGGGCCTGGGTTCAATCCCTGGTCAGGGAACTAAGATCCTACATGCCACACATTGCAGCAAAAAAAAAAAGAAACTTATGTGATGCCTGTTCACAGCTAAATTATCATCTAGTCCTAAACATTGACCCTCCTCTTACATGCTACGGAAGGCTGGCCTCCTTCAAAGGCCCATGGAGCGACAGACTCCATCCACGCTTGGCAGGTAGGAAGTCTCAGAGACAGGCCCTGAGCTCCCATCACTTCATCCCTGGGATGTTTGGGTATCTGTTGCTCAGGCTTTCCTTCCAGAGGTGACCTGAGAAAGCAGGCCATCTCATCTTTCACCACATTCATCCTTTGAAATGGAGAGGTTTCATCTAGGTTCTCAAGTTTGCAGGTTTGATTTTTTTTTTTTTTTCCAGTTGTATATGGACCACCTGAATTATTTGCTTGTGTTCACATAGAGAATTCTTACCTGAGCCTGTGGAAAATCTGAGGTCAGAGATCAGTAACTCAGGGCTAATATCATAGCTGTTGGTACCAAAGAAAAAAACGAAGGACCAATGCTTCATGAAGAAATGTGGTCAGCCCTCCAGACAGATGGATGGTCCCTAATGAAGCATCTGCTGAACAGTCAGTCCATCCAACACCGCTGTCAGCGTCCAGCCTCACGCAAGGCAGCCAGAGCCTCGCTTTGGGTGGAAAAAATTACCCTGGCCTTGGTTCAAGCCTCCTCACTCTCTTTAGCTGACAATTTTAAAAAGAAATCAAGAACCAGAAAGAATTAGAGGTTTGCCGATTTTTTTCCTCACATCTAGAGGTTTTCCTGCTCCTAGGAAACATGAGGTTCATCCTGAAGCTCTTTTTACACCCTGCACAAACATATCAATAATCATCCAATGACACACACACCTCGACTGTATTTACAAAATGTGAATATAAATTATCTGGCAAATCGTATTAATGTAAATACACTTAAGGATGTTTGAGTGAGACAATGAATGGACCTGTTTGTAAATACCAGATGCCAGTGTGCAATCACTTCAGTGGGTTCATCCAAGAGCCTGACACTGTGCTGAGGGGTAAGGAGAGAGTAGATTAGCTTCCTTGGAACTGCTGTTTCTGCAGCAAAAGAGGGTCAGACATCGGACATTTAATACATTTCAACTTCACAAAAAAGTGAATGACACAAACCCTGGGTTCAAGGAGTCAGTGGCTCAGGAGAAAAGATTCAGTTCAGTTCAGTCACTAAGTCGTGTCAGATTCTTTGCGACCCCATGAATTGCAGACACCAGGCCTCCCTGTCTATCACCAACTCCCGGAGTTCACTCAAACTCGTGTCCATCGAGTCGGTGACGCCATCCAGCCATCTCATCCTCTGTTGTCCCCTTCTCCTCCTGCCCCCAATCCCTCCCAACATCAGAGTCTTTTCCAATGAGTCAACTCTTCGCATGAGGTGGCCAAAGTATTGGAGTTTCAGCTTCAGCATCAGTCCCTCTAATGAACACCCAGGACTGATCTCCTTTAGGATGGACTGGTTGGATCTCCTTGCAGTCCAAGGGACTCTCAAGAGTCTTCTCCAACACCACAGTTCAAAAGCATCAATTCTTCGGCACTCAGCCTTCTTCACAGTCCAACTCTCACATCCATACATGACCACTGGAAAAACCATAGCCTTGACTAGATGGACCTTTGTTGGAAAAGTAATATCTCTACTTTTCAATATGCTATCTAGGTTGGTCATAACTTTCCTTCCAAGGAGTAAGCGTCTTTTAATTTCATGGCTGCAGTCACCATCTGCAGTGATTTTGGAGCCCCCAAAAATAAAGTCCGACACTGTTTCCACTGTTTCCCCATCTATCTGCCATGAAGTGATGGGACCAGATGCCATGATCTTCGTTTTCTGAATGTTGAGCTTTAAGCCAACTTTTTCACTCTCCTCTTTCACTTTCATCAAGAGGCTTTTTAGTTCCACTTCACTTTCTGCCATAAGGGTGGTGTCATCTGCATATCTGAGGTTACTGATATTTCTCCTGGCAATCTTGATTCCAGCTTGTGCTTCTTCCAGTCCAGCATTTCTCATGATGCACTCTGCATAGAAGTTAAATAAATAGGGTGACAATATACAACCTTGACATACTCCTTTCCCTATTTGGAACCAGTCTGTTGTTCCATGTCCAGTTCTAAGTGTTGCTTCCTGACCTGCATACAGGTTTCTCAAGAGGCAGGTCAGGTGGTCTGATATTCCCGTCTCTTTCAGAATTTCCCACAGTTTATTGTGATCCACACAGTCAAAGGCTTTGGCATAGTCAATAAAGCAGAAATAGATGTTTTTCTGGAACTCCCTTGCTTTTTCAATGATCCAGTGGATGTTGGCAATTTGATCTCTGATTCCTCTGCCTTTTCTAGAACCAGCTTGAACATCTGGAAGTTCACGGTTCACATACTGCTGAAGCCTGGCTTGGAGAATTTTGAGCATTACTTTACTAGTATGTGAGATGAATGCAATTGTGCGGTAGTTTGGCATTCTTTGGCATTGCCTTTCTTTGGGATTGGAATGAAAACTGACCTTCTCCAGTCCTGTGGCCACTGCTGAGTTTTCCAAATTTGCTGGCATATTGAGTGTAGCACTTTCACAGCATCATCTTTCAGGATTTGAAATAGCTCACCTGGAATTCCATCACCTCCACTAGCTTTGTTCGTAGTGATGCTTTCTAAGGCCCACTTGACTTCACATTCCAGGATGTCTGGCTCTAGGTGAGTGATCATAGCATCCTGATTATCTGGGTCATGAAGATCTTTTTGCACAGTTCTTCTGTGTATTCTGGCCACCTCTTCTTAATATCTTCTGCTTCTGTTAGGTCCATACAGTTTCTGTCCTTTATTGAGCCCATCTTTGCATGAAATATTCCCTTGGGATCTCTAATTTTCTTGAAGAGATCTCTAGTCTTTCCCATTCTATTGTTTTCCTCTATTTCTATGCAGTGATCACTGAGGAAGGCTTTCTTATCTCTCCTTGCTATTTTTTGGAACTCTGCATTCAGAAGCTTATATCTTTCCTTTTCTCCTTTGCTTTTTGCTTCTCTTCTTTTCATAGCTATTTGTAAGGCCTCCTCAGACAGCCATTTTGCCTTTTGCATTTCTTTTCCATGGGGATGGTCTTGATCCCTGTTAAAAAGCCAAATTTGGGACTTCCCTGGTGGCTCAGTGAATAAGAATTCACCTGCCAATTCTGGGGACACAGATCTGATCCCCAGGAAGATCCCACATGCCTTGGAGCAGCTAAGCCCATGCACCACAGCTACTGAGCCCATGGCGTGGCAACTACTGAAGCCCGTGTGCCTAGAGCCCATGCTCCCCAACAAGAGAGGCCACCGCAGTGAGAAGCCCGCACACTGCAGTGAAGAGTAGCCCCTGCTCGCCGCAACTAGAGAAAGCCTGCACAAAGCAACGAAGACCCAGCACAGCTAAAAATAAGTAAAATTATTTTTAAAAGAAGTTAAGGACATAAACAAGAAAAAAATTTTTGATCTAAGAACTTAGGTACAGGCAGCATGCCAAGGGTCTGGGGAGTTGATGGAGATGCCCTAAGGAAGTAAAATTTTTGCCTTTTTGTAAAAAAAAAATCAACTATTACACAAATATTGAGAAAAGAAAAAGCTTGCCAGTCTTAACCTCCAAAGATGATTCATGTTACCAATAGTTTAGTGCATTCTAGACTTTGCCTATGCTTTTATTCTTTAAGAAAATTTGTTCTTATAGCCCATCTTGTTTTACAGCGTGTTTTTCTTTCACTTGGCCATACATCTTGAACATTTTTCTCTTCTGTAGCAATCTCATTTTTTTTCCGACTGTGCGTGGTCTTCCATTGTGAGAAGGTGCCGTGACTTATTTCACTCTCCCCTAGGGATGGATGTTTGGGTTGTTCCCACTTCTTGACATTTCCAACAAAGTTGCCGTGAACGCCCTTGAAAGGACGTGTCTTTTTCTGATTCAAAATCCTAAAAGTAGGTTTGCTAGATCAAAAAATACAGACATTTTATGTGTAACTAACATTGTCAGACTAGAGGAAATAAATTTTAAGTTGGCCTTGAGGATCAGAAGAAATAGGGGAATCAGATTTTTCAGACTTAGGTCAGCTTATGAGAAAGGACGTAGAGCTGAAAGATGAAGCAACAAGCCAACTCCTGTGACCTATGATTTAGGGCAGTGGCTGATGAGAACAAAACTGTAGTTTGGGGTTAATTGTATGTGGAAGGACTGGGACCCTACAGCTCCTCACTGGACATTTCCATCCCTGCCTTTTCCTCAAAACTCACACCCACCATCATAGCTCATACCCACTAAGCTGTGATCACTCTGAGGACAGTGGACGTGGAGAGGTGCTAGATGTATGATGGCTAATTTTATTTGTCTGCTTGGCTGAGCTCAGGGATGTCCAGACAGCTGGTAAAAGCATTACTTCTGAGAGTATGTGTCAGTGTTTCCAGAAGAGACTGACATTTGAATTGGTAGACGCATCACCATCTCCAGTGCCAGGGGACATCCTCTAATCCACTGAGGGTTTCAGTAAAACAAAACAAAACAAACAAAAAAAATGGGGAAAGGGAGAATTTGTTGTCTGTACTTGAGCTGAGATATCCATCTTCCACCCTTGGACGTCAGACATTAGCCCTCCTAGTTCATCGGGCATTCAGACTCACACTGGGATTCTCAAATTTGTGGACCTGAACTTAAACCATTGGTTTTCTTGGTTTTCCAGCTTGCACAAAGCAGATTGTAGGACTTTTCAGCCTTCATAATCCCATGAGCAAATTCCTCTAAGTCTCCTATTGCTGTTATTGTTTAGTCACTAAGTTGTGTCCGACTCTTTCACGACCCCATGAACTGAAGCCCACCTGGCTCCTCTGTCCATGGGATTCTCCAGGCAAGAATATCAGAGTGGGTTGCCATTTCCTCCTCCTGAGGATCTTCGCAACCCAGGGATTAAACTTGCATCTCTTCCGCCTCCTGCATTGGCAGGCAGGCTCTTTACCACTGGCCACCTTGGAAGCCCACATTTACCTGTATCTCTATCATGCTGGTTCTGTTCCTCTGGAGAACCCTGTCTGTCACAGGAGATGTAGGCCATGGTGAAGGGTTAATGAGACAGATGGAAGCTTACCTAGCCCCCTTGTTTTGCTTGAGGGCTGTGTAAAGGGTCTTTCCTTAAATGTGAAGGAGGAGAAGGTATTGAGAGAAAAGGGAAAGTCCTTAGAGACAGAGAATTTGAGAGACAAAGTGTAAGTGATGATATGAATGCTTGGGAGCATATGGTCTCTGAGCAGAGGGACTTTGAAGATAGGGTGTGTGCAGAGAGCCCTCTTTACTGTGGAGCCTGAGTCTTGGGTGAAACAAAGACTTCCAGAGGGCATGTGGGCACAGACGGAATGCAGTTCTGTGCTGGCCACTGCTGTGCAAACTCTTTTCTGGAACTAGTATGCCCAAGTTTGTTTCTGCAGCTAAATACCCTGGAGGTTTTTACTCCCCACCTCTCCTTTCCCAAGCGACCATCTCCCATTTTTAGCTCTTATTTTGTCGTTGTTAACCACTCCCTAAGTGTTTGTATTTTCTATGTTGGGGCACGATTTTGCGCAGAGGGGAAGTCTTGCAAGATTGCCACAGGGAGAACGAGAAATGGATGTGCTCATAAATGTCAAGAAGCCAGGAGAGGTTTTCTGACATGCTGGGTGTGGTGAAAAATAGCCAGATCAGGCTTTCATTACACTCCGTCTGATCAGTGTATCAGAAGGGATCCTAACACACAATGGGCTGTATTCTGTGATCCACGGGAAGTTGTCAAAAATGATTTTTTAAATGAATTGCTTAAGCTACCTTGTGCCTTGAGAAAAATGGCCCTGTTTTCAGAAAAATCTCATTTTTTAAAGAGGCAATTTCAGTAGCTAAATATTTGAACGTGGTTAAATATTTATAGATTCACAGCGTTAAATATTCAGGTTCCCTCTGGTAGGCAGATGACTTTTATCCTCCGTCATAGTCTCACAAACTCACGTATCTCTCATTACCTGCTTCCTTAGCTATTCTTGCTAGCCCTTTTGAGTCATCTAATTGCTCCAGCAACCAAGACATTTCTATCAACTCCTGCTCATTAAAAGGCTTGGCTTCCAATGATCCATGCCTCGAGCCAGAATCAAAGCTACAATGAAGTATCACCAATGGCCATCATCAAAAAGTCTACAAACAATAAATGATGGAGAGGGTATGGAGAAAAGGGGACCCTCCTACACTGTTAGTGAGATTGCAAATTGGTGCAGCCACTATGGAGAACAGTACGGAGATTCCTGAAAAAACTGAAAAATAGAACTACAGCAATCCCACTTCTGTCTGGAGAAAACCATAATTTAAAACAGTACACGCACCCCAGTGTTCATTGAAACACTATTTACGGTAGCCAAGACATGGAAGCAACCTAAATGTCCGTCAACACAGGGATGGGAAAAGATGTCATACATACATAGAATGGAATATCACTCAGCCACAAAAAAGTATGAAATAATGCCCCCTGCAGCAACATGGATAGACCTAGAGATTATCATTCTCAGTGAAGTAAGTCAGACAAAGACTAATATCACATGAGATCACTTATATGTGGAATCGATTTTTTTTAATGACTTCCCTAGCAGTCCAGTGGTTAAAACCCTGCGCTTCCACTACAGGGGGGCAAGGATCCATCTCTGTTGGGGACCTAAGATCATGTGTGTTTTATGGCATGGCAACATTTTTTTTATTTTTAATAAAAATAAATGCTATAAATGAACTTATTTGCAAAACAGAAACAGACTCACAGAATTCGAAAACAAGCTTACGGTGACCAAAGGGGTAGAGGGATAAATCAGGAGCTTAGGATTAATATGCACATGCTACTGTATAGAAGATAGATAACCAACAAGGACCTAGTGTGTAGCACAGGGAACTCTACTCAATACTCTGTAAGAACTGTATGGGGGAAAGACTCTGAAAAAGAATGGATATATGTATAACTAACTCACATTGCTCCATGCCTAGGCCCAGAGTTAGTTCTGAACTGGAACCTTCCCTTCCGCTTTGCCCTTCATCCGCCCCCACTCCCTGCTTCCACCATCACCGTGGCCACCAGCCAGCTCCAGCTCCCTCCAGCTCTCTGCTGCTCGTTCCTTCTGAAGCTCCTACACTCCTCTCCATCTGAAAAAGGAATGGACAGGCTGCCCTATGGGCTTGCTTCCTCCCCAGAAGCCAGAAGACATGATTAAGGACTCTGAGCAATGTCAAATAAATCTTGAAGTTTGGGCCAAAAGTAATAGGATTGAGATTTGGCATCAATTTAATCACCTTAGGTGACCATGTGTGACCCCGATGAGTTCCCATGCACTCTTTCATCCTTCTCTTTACTCAGCCTCCCATCTTTTCTTAAAAAAGTTATCTCCCAAAGAGACAGAAGATGAATGGCCACAAGGGTCTGCCCAGCATAGCGACATGTTGAGTCCAAGTCAAGAGGTCCCTGAAACTACCTGCTTCATTCAACCTCCTCTTCCATTCTGCAGGGCTTCCCTGGTGGCTCAGCTGGTAAAGAATCCACCTGCAATGTGGGAGACCTGAGTTGAATCCTTGGGTTGGGAAGATCCCCTGGAGAAGGGAATGGCTACCCACTCCAGTATTCTGGCCTGGAGAATTCCATAGGCTGTATAGTCCATGGGTTCGCAAAGAGTCGGACATGACTGAGTGACTTTCACTTCATTTCACTTCCATTCTGAAAACCCATGTCCTTCCAATAAGTCCCTTTTTTTGTCCAGCTGGGTTGAGCTAGATTTCTGTTCATGCTCCACATGCTATAATGATCCATGAACGTGTGTTCAGTGTAGAAACCTCTATTCTTGGGTGCTGTATTCAGTGTCGTTGTTCAGGTGCTCAGTCGTGTCCGATTCTTTGAAACCCCATGGATTGCAGCACTCCAGGCTTCCCAGAGTCTTCAATATCTTATGATAAACCATAATGGAACAGAATATATATATATATATTTGTATATGTATATATACATACATATATATGTATAACTGAATCTCTTTGCTGTACAGCAGAAAGTAACACAATATTGTAAATCAACATACTCTTTAAAAATTTCTATTCCTTTATAATCACACTGGTAGAAGATCTAAGGGGGCCTCAGTTTTGTTTTCCCACAAAACAGTAAGGTACTCATGAGAGTCGCGATATGCCAGGAATGCAGATGTGAATGGTACTCGCTCGGTGGCGCTAGTGGTAAAGAACCCAGCTGCCAATGCAGGAGACATAGGAGACGTGGGTTCAGTCCCTAGGTCAGGAAGACCCACTAGAGGAGGAAATGACAACCCACTCCAGTACTGTTGCCTGGAGAATCCCATGGACAGAGGAGGCTGGTGGCCTACAGTCCACGAGGTCACAAAGAGTCAGACATGACTGAATGACTTAGCACGCACGCAGCACACACCAGAATCCACAGACGTTTTCTGAGGGTCTGGTGAAAGTCACTGCCCTCGTGAGCTTGCTTGCCAAAGAGGACTCTCACTGTGAAACGATATATACAATGAGAGAGGAGCAAAAGATTTGCCATGCTAGTTCAAAACAGGAATGATGGTATCCCACTGTGGGGACAGGAAAGGCTTAGGGAAGGAGAAGCCATTTTTAGCCAGGTCCTAAAGATAGCTAGAAGGTTCCAGAAGGTGAAGTGAAGTGAAGTGAAGTGGTCGCTCAGTCGTGTCCAACTCTTTTCGACCCCGTGGACTGTAACCTACCAGGTTCCTCCGTCCAAGGGATTCTCCAGGCAAGAATACTGGAGCGGGTTGCCATTTCTTCTCCAGGGGATCTTCCCAACCCAGGGATTGAACCCGGGTCTCCCACATCACGAGCAGACACTTTAACCTCTGAGCCACCAGGGAAGCCCCCCAGAAGGTGAATACCATGAGAAAAAATATTCCAGCCAGAGGACTCGAAGAAGCAATTAAATGCAAGGCAAGCTTCCAAAACAGTGAGTACCCCAGCGGGCTGAAATCTTGGGTGTGTCACTGTGAGCTGCAAAATAAAATGTAGGCAATGGAAGATAGAGTGCAGGGGCCTGCCTTGCATCAGGCCAAGAGTGTTTGCTTCATTTAATAAGCAATTTAATAGACGTCACAGAATGTTTCTGAGCCAGGGAATAACGTGGTCGGAGCCGCACTTAAAGAAGATATGTCGGACAGCATTATAAGGGACGATTTCAAAGGCAGAGAGAAACTAGTAAAAAAGCAGATGCCATCATCTTAGGTGGGAGACAATAAGGGGCTGAACTGGGGTGGCAGAGAGGGGAAGGGAGGAAGCAGTGGATGGGAGAGAAACCACAGAGGGCGAAAACCAACAGGATCTGACACCTCTGATTTGGAAACCCTTCACAGATGTGTGGGTCATTTGTATTTGGTGTTACTTAGGGTAGCCAAGTGGAAAAGGCCATGGCACCCCACTCCAGTACTCTTGCCTGGAAAATCCATGGACAGAGGAGCCTGGTAGGCTGCGGTCCATGGGGTCGCTAAGAGTCGGACACGACTGCCTGACTTCACTTTCACTTTTCACTTTCATGCATTGGAGAAGGAAATGGCAACCCACTCCAGTATTCTTGCCTGGAGAATCCCAGGGACGGGAGAGCCTGGTGGGCTGCCATCTATGGGGTCGCACAGAGTCAGACACGACTGAAGTGACTTAGCAGCAGCAGCAGGGTAGCCAAGATCTGCAGACCATCTGTCATTGATGCAAAGAAGAAAGCCAACTTTTATCCCCACTGAAAGCAGGTTGTCAAAAACCAGGGGACCCAAGGCTCACAGGATCGTGCGGCAGGGAGAAGTGGCAGAGGACCTGTCACCTTCTCGGTGCAATGCCTGGGCCACGTTGGACTTTCTGGACCTTCAACACACCCCTAAGTGAAACATCTCCCTAGGTACCAGAGCTATCCCGGTGTTCATGAATCGTCCAGGGGTCCTGTAGGGCTGCGTTGCACTCAGACACAAACCTGCTTCAGAGCCCCGCTTGGGAGCAGATCCAGGGCTCTGGGCAGACAGAATATAAAAGCCTTAGGAGATGGGAAGTAGGGCTGTCTGTATGTTACCCCCTCCCCATCACCCAGCACAGAGCCTGGCATATCATAGGTGCATGGTCAATGGATACAGCAAGGATCCAGGGACCAAATGACTGAAGGATTCCTGAAATGTGCAAGCATCCTATGGAGGCTTCAGCGGCTCCACCAGTAGGGTGGCAGCCCCCTGTCCTCTCTGAAGCTCCCCAGAAAAGCTAAGCTCTCCGTGGCTTCAGCCACACCCCAAGAGGTGGCAGAGGGGGACCCCAACTCTGGGGGAGAGGAGAGGCAGGTGGCGGGTGAGCCTGACAGAGACTCGCATCCAACACTCTACCAACTGGGAAGGTCACAGCACTGTTTCTCTCAGGAGTAGACAGAGGAGCGAAGCACATTAAATAATCATTTTTTAATTTCAGTCGGTAAAGCAATGGGGAATAGCTGTAGCATGAACCATTCTCACAACCAAATAACATTCCAGGCGCCCACCACGGTAACTGCCGCTGTCTCAACACTTGTTTCCTTCCTTCTCATCTCTCTATTGCTTCCAGCCACGATTTGATGAATCTCTGCACCAGAGAAAAACAAAACTTATTAAAATTATGCTGTCAAACTGTTGTAATTTTACTTCGTCTTGCTTTCAGCTGTTCTTAAAAAAAGAGAAAAATGTTCCCTCCTCAACCCTAGAGCTTTAAGCTTAGAAATGACACCTGCCTCAGGTCCTTCTGCTTCTTTCTTGCACAAACAGAAGTGTCTCCTAGATACTGGGGTCTAGGAGGGTCCAGAGGGAGAAAGCTCTTTTTTCCACCATCCTCTGACTCCATGGGGGTTTTTGTTACCATTTGTGTGAGGCATTTTAAGATTGAGAAATTACAGAGGTCAGAATTCTGCCACACACACTCCAAATGTGTGTGTCTCTGTGTGTAAATATATATATATTTATAGAGATGTGTATGGTGGTGGTTTAGTCACTAAGTCATGTCCAACTCTTTTGAACCCATGGACTGTAGCCTGCCAGGCTCTTCTATCCATGGGATTTTCCAGCCAAGAATATTGGCGTGGGTTGCCATCTTCTTCTCCAGGGGATCTTTCCCACCCAGGAATTGAACCCAGGTCTATTGCATTGCAGGCAGATTCTTTATCAACTGAGCCACAAGGGAATCCCTGAAGTGAAAGTGTTAGTCACTCAGTCGTGTCTGACTGTTTGTGACACCATGGACTGTAGCCCACCAGGCTCCAAGCAAGCAAGAATGCTGGAGGGGATAGCCATTCCCTTCTCCAGGGGATCTTCCCAACTCAGGGATCGAACCCAGGTCTCCTGCACTGCAGGCAGATTCTTTACTGTCTGAGCCACCAGGGAGTCAAATAGATGTGTATACCCCAGACAAAATGGGATTCTCAGGTGGCATTAGTGATAAAGAATCCAGCTGCCAATTCAGGAGACACAGGAGACACAAGTTGGATCCCAGGGTCAGAAAGATAGCCTGGAGAGGGAAATGGCAACCCACTCCAGTATTCTTGCCTGGAGAATCCCATGGACTTGGGAGCCTGTGGGCTACAGTCCATAGAGTTGCAAGGAGCTGGACACAACTGAAGCTACTTAGCACATAAGACAAAAGTCCAAAAGCCTTAACCTCTATTGGGTCGTGGCCATGTCAATGACCTTGGTCCTGCAGATGAGCTGAATGGATTCAGTAACAAGCAAAGTGATCCTACTGGATACGGACAGTGGAAGGTATGGGGCCTGCCAGTCCCTTGCAGGTAAGAGGGGACCATTATTAAGCTGTGTTGGTGTCCTCCTTGGGGATTATGTGGCCACTGTTGGAGCCTCAAATTTCATGATCGATGAAATTAAAACTACCTACAAGTAGGACCAGTCTCAAGAATGAGCTTGTGAAAGCACCCCTGAGAAATCATAGCAACTGATTCGGGCGAAAGAAACAAAAATTCTGGGGTCCTGCCAAACAGTCCCAGCCAAATGAGTTGGTGAAGCCAAGATAAGGAATCAGCAGTCTGTGATCATGTTCATTTCCACAACTCTTGTGTGTCTGTGTTGTTTGGTTGGATTTGCTTTTCCATGCATTTCCTAATATGATTCCTTTAGGGAAAGTCCAGCTGAATGAGAGGATGAAAGGATGCAGACAGCTGGACCAATCACCAGCAGAGCTGCTCGGAGCAGTGGTACCCGTAGCAGCAGCTCAGCTGGAAGCAGGGTGCGAGGGGAGGAGGGAAAAGTGGACCACGGGGGCTGTGCCCCCGGCGTGCTCCCTCTAGCCTTCTTAACTCCCTGAGTCTCTAACCTTCACTGTCTGCGCTAAAGCATGTGGTCTGGGGACTGGGGAGAGAGAAGAGCATTCTAGGCATGGGCTTGGTGTTCAGACAGATGGGCTCTGAACAGCCACACTAGACTGAGTCACCTGGGACATGATGCTGAATGTCCCCAAGCCTCGATTTCTTCATTTGTTAAAAAGGAGTAACAGTAGTCATTTCATAGTTGCTGGAACTGTATGAGATAGTAGTATACATAAAAGTTGAGTGGGATTTTATTTCTCAGCCACCCTCTCACCCCACCTCCCCTGAGAAAAACACCCCTACTCTTTCAGAGAACTAATTCGAGGAACTAACAAATCATTAAATCTAGAGCACTCTCATTTTAAACAACTGGTTTTTTGGTACCTATAAAACAAAAGTCAGATTAACCTAAGAACTTTTTTGAATGAGAAAAGCTGGCTTACCCACTCCAGTGTTCTTGCCTGGAGAATCCCAGGGATGGGGGAGCCTGGTGGGCTTCTGTCTATGGGGTCGCACAGAGTCGGACACAACTGAAGTGACTTAGCAGCAGCAGCAGCAGCATTGAGGCCTTCTCAATGGGCCTTACAGATGCTAATAAGAACAAGTAAGATTATCAACAAAAACTTGAAAAAACAAAAAAGGTCCAACTATTATTTCAAAGAGGCAAAAAATTTTTTTCTTTTAAAAAAAGGAGTTACCGCAGGTGAATTAATAAAAAAAATTCGTTGGATGGTTATTTAGAATGGGATAAATAAAATAGACATTTATGTGATTAAAGCAAGATTTGATATTACTGCACTACGTATAGTAGGCTTCCCTGGTGGCTCAGACTGTAAAGAATCTGCCTGCCAATGCAGGAGACCCAGGTTTGATCCTTGGGTCAAAAAGATCCCCTGGAGAAGGGAATGGCAACCCACTCCAGCATTCTTGCCTGGAGCATCCCATGGCCAGAGGAGCCTGGCGGGCTACAGTCCATGGGGTCGCAGAGTCGGGCATGACTGAGCGAGTTCACTTTCACTTTCCACACCTTCACCTTGGCATCCACATGGGAGTCGCTACCTTTTCACATGACCTTGACCTCCGTGACTGACCAAGAGGTAATCTCCCTTCTAAATTACGCCAGACACAGTAGAAACACCTTAACCATAGTGATTGATCTAGGGATGGGTGTGTGTCCCCAGCAAATCCCTGGGACTCTTCGCAAGAAACAGGGAATGCACATGTTGAAGTCCCTGGCTTCACCCCACCCTTCCACGGTCTGGCTATATGCTAATTTCAATTTTGTTTGTGTCACATGCAACTAAAAGAATTCTGTATAAGCCAGGAGTGGAGCGTTCAAAGACCCTAAAATGTGCACGGGCTGAGTTAAGGTCAGAACAGTTGTTTTAAGGTATGCAAATTTTTGACATGCCTTCCATCAAGAGGAGAATCTGTCCCCTCCCCCTTGACTCTGAGCCAGGCTTGGTGACTGCCTCCATGAACAGAATATGGTGGGAAAGACAATGTGTGATTTCTAAGGTTAGGAGGAAAAGAACCAAAGGGCTTCTGCCAGTTTCTTTTGGGACACTAGCCCCAGGAGCCTTCAGTGGTCACATAAGAGGTTTGGATTCCCAAGGCTGCCAGGTGGAGCGACCACAAAGAAAGAGAGCTGCCAAAGAGTCCCAGCAGTTCCAGACCTCCAAACCCTTTGTAAGATAAAGAACTTTTGAGAGGACTCCAGCCCCAGCCATTGTCTGAGACAGTCAAGACTGTCTCACTGAGCCCAGTCAACCCCCAAAATCATAAACCAACAACAACAACAAAAGTGATTGTTACTGGTTTAACCACTGGAGATGGTTTGTTGCCTGGCAACACATAAGCAGAACAGCATCGGAAAGGCAGTCAGGATCCCTTCATTTTGTCTTTGGTAGGAATCAGTTAAGCTGTTTGTTCATCGATTGCGTGCCGTGTCTGGGGACCCACTCCGCTGAGACTAAAGCCTTGGGAACTTGGGTAAGTTCAGAAAGATTAAATGTTCATGTTGCCTGTAAATTACAGGAGCAGAAGAAGCTATACACAAAGCTGATGAAAAGGAGTGGACATCACCGATGATGTGGAATTATGGAATGGTGTAGAGTAGTCGGGAACATTTCAAAAGGATGAGGAGATAAACATGTTTGCAGTTCTGCACACAGAGAAGGCAATGGCACCCCACTCCAGTACTCTTGCCTGGAAAATCCCATGGACAGAGGAGCCTGGTGGGCTGCAGTCCATGGGGTCACACAGAGTTGGACACGACTGAAGCGACTTAGCAGCAGCAGCAGCAGTTCTGCACAGGATAATTGCAGTTTTGGAAGTGTCTCAGATGGAGAGAGAGGGGGAGAGAGAGAAAGAGATGGGGGAGGAGAGAGAAAAAGAGAGAGAGGGAAGGAGCGCACACTTGTGTGCGTACATGCCTAGGTACCGAGTAGCCAGGGGTGGACTGGAATGGATCTGTTTTTGTCTTTTCCAGCATTCCTCTCTCCCTCTAAGAACCCTCTCCCTCCTCCCTTAGAAGGATCATCCCTCCTTCGCTCTCAGGTCTGAAGCCACCGTCACCATCTTCTCACAATACCCAGCTCACTATCACCATTGATTGGGAGGTAAAAACCTTATGCACACCAGCCATTGTGGGCCCTTCCCCAGCCTTGTTCACACTCAAACAGGGATAGGAATAGTGGAGTTTGAGGGAGAGATCCCTCCTTTCTAAACTCGCATCTATAAAGATGGAAGACCAAATCTGACATTTGAAATTGTTCTAGTCTCATGTTGAATGACGTCACTGTGTTGTTCAGTCACTAAGTCGTGTCTGACTCTCTGCAACTCCATGGACTACAGCATGCCCGGCTTCCCTGTCCTTCAGTATCTCCCAGCGTTTGCTCAAACTCATGTCCATTAAGTTGGTGATGCCATTCAGTCATCTCATCCTCTGTCACCCCCTTCTCCAGCCCTCAGCCTTTCCCAGCATCAGGATTTTTTCCAGTGAGTTGGCTCTTCACAACAACTGGCCAAAATAAAGAAAGTATAGTGGCCAAAGTAAAGAAAAAAGAGTTAACGAGAGACTAGGGAAGCCTGCGCGGTACTTCAGTCCCTGCCAATAAATAAAAATTATTTATTGTTATTAGCTAAAAATTACTTACCAAAGCTGTTTGATCCTATCATCTGCAACCGATAGAGTCTTTAATTCAGTCCCAGGAACATAGAAAGCAGCCAATAAGTACTTTTCACACTCAGCTGATTCTCACTGCTGTGCTTCTAGCAAGAAGGGAAGAAGTCAACTGTACATGAAAAAATGGCTCAAAGCCACACTCCACTGGGGCTCTGTGAGCCACCAAGTCGGCTCACCTCATCACTGTACTGGGAGCCCTTAAATTGTAGATCATTTCAAGAAAATTAGAGATGCCAAGGGAACCTTTCATGCAAAGATGGGCACAAAAAAGGACTGAAATGATATGGGCCTAACAGAAGCAGAAAATATTAAGAAGAGGAGGCAAGAACATACCAAGAAACTACACAAAAAAGATCTTAATGACCCAGATAATCACAATGGTGTGATCACTCACCTAGAGCCAGACATCCTGGAATATGAAGTCAAGTGGGCCTTAGAAATCATTACTATGAACAAAGCTAGTGGAGGTGATGGAATTCCAGGTGAGCTATTTCAAATCCTGAAAGATGATGCTGTGAAAGTGCTGCACTCAATATGCCAGCAAATTTGGAAAACTCAGCAGTGGCCACAGGACTGGAAAAGGTCAGTTTTCATTTCAATCCTAAAGAAAGGCAATGCCAAAGAATGCTCAAACTACTGCACAATTGCATTCATCTCACACGCTAGCAAAGTAATGCTCAAATTTCTCCAAGCTAGATGTTCAAGCTGGATTTAGAAAAGGCAGAGGAACCAGAGATCAAATTGCCAACATCTGTTGGACCATCGAAAAAGCAAGAGAGTTCCAGAAAAACATCATGGCTTCATGGTATCTGGTCCCATCACTTCATGGCAAATAGATGGGGAAACAATGGAAACAGTGACAGACTTTATTTTCTTGGGCTCCAAAATCACTGCATATGTTGACTGTAGTCATGAAATTAAAAGACGTTTGCTCCTTGGAAGGAACGCTATGACCAACATAGACAGCATATTAAAATTCAGAGACATTACTTTGCCAACAAAGATCCATCTAGTCAAAGCTATGGTCTTTCCAGTAGTCATGTGTGGATGTGAGAGTTGGACTATAAAGAAAGTGAGTGCTGAAGAACTGATGCTTTTGAACTGTGGTATTGGAGAAGATTCTTGAGAGTTCCTTGGACACCAAGGAGATCAAACCAGTCAATACTAAAGGAAATTGGGTCTTCCCAACCCAGAGATCTAACCAGGTCTCCTGCATTGCAGACAGATTCTTTACCAGCTGAGCTACCAGGGAAGCCCTAAAGGAAGTCAACCCTGAATATTCATTGGAAGGACTGATGCGGAAGCTCCAATACTTTGGCCACCTGATGCGAAGAGCCAACTCATTAGAAAAAATCCTGATGCTGGGAAAGATGGAAGGCAGGAGGAGAAGGGGATGACAGAGGATGAGATGGTTGGATGGCATCACTGACTTGATGGACATGAGTTTGAGCAAGCACCAGGAGATAGTGATGGACAGGGAACCCTGGCGTGCTGCAGTTTATAGGGTCACAGATAGTCAGACATGACTGAGCAACTGAACTGAACTGAAATTGTAGGCACATCCAGATGCCACCCCAGGCTCCTGCATGAGAATCTTCAAGATGGGATATGATTGCTGGGTTATTGTTAACATTCCATGGATGAACTTCTGATACATAAACACAGGTGTTTATCTCCACCCTGCCTAAAGCCTGATAAAATGGCAACAAAAGAATCAAAGAGCTAAAAATATTACAAAATAGGAAAAAAAAACAGAAGAGTCAACAGCAGATGAGAAATGTTAATAACATTCTGATATTGACAAGGAGAGCCAAAAAAGAAGGCTGAGACTAAGCGCCTGCTGGAGAAGGCAACCAGAGGCGAGTGAATTGTACCCTGGGACCACAGAAAGGCTCAGGAGCTGATCATACCAGGTGCCCCTGAATGCAGAGGTGAAGAAGAGGACAACTGATGGGAAAGCAGTGTAGGAGGAAGTTCATGCCCCAAGTGCCTGTCCCATCCAGGCAGCCAGGTAACAGCTCTTCCTGAGCCAGGCAGAAAACAAGGTGCTTTCTGGGAGGATCACCAAGCTGGGGCCAGGAATCTGAGGCTTGGGCACAGATGAGGGCAAGATGAGCTGCCTCTAAGAAAAAATTAAAGTATTAGTTGCTCAGTCGTGTCCGACTCTTTGTGACCCCATGGACTGTAGCCCTCCAGGCTCATCTGTCCATGGGGATTCTCCAGGCAAGAGTACTGCAATGGGTAACCATTCCCTTCTCCAGGGGGATCTTCCTGACCCAGGGATCGAATACGGGTCTCCTGCATTGCAGGTGGAATCTTGACCATCTGAGCCACCAGGGAAGCCCAAAAGGAGAATTAAAGCAGATAGTGCAGGCTGCATGGACAGAACTGCTAGGCGCTTTCCTTTCTTGAAGTGGAGCAGGACCCTCTGGTCCTTGCCTCCCCCCCTACCATGGCCTCTGCCTGCCTTTTGTCTGTGGAAAAACTTTAGCTAAAGAATAAGTAAAATCAGAGAACTGAGAGCATCCCTAAACAAAGGAAAACAGCCAAAGGGGGCCAAATAATAATAATGTAGTCATGAAGCATAGTCAAGGACCTTTAGTCCCTTCTCATGGGCTATAGATAATATTCTGAATCATATCCTGTGAGAGGTCTTGTAGAATCTGAAATATCCCCCAGGTGGAAGAAGTTAACTACCTGATGACTACTAGACTGTAGCCATGACATAAGCTGCCACAGTTCTGAGAATTGACCTCTGGGAAGTAGGAACAAATTGACCAGGGAACTAAAGTTTAATTGTACTTCAAACAATCAAGATGGTGCTGGTCAGACCACCGATGATCACTCTGAAGATGACTGTCAGAGCTGACTGTGCTGTTTCTGCATGTAACCCCCTCCCTCCATCTATAAAAGCCTCCTTGATTGTCAGGGAGGGGAGTCAGCCTTTGGACAGGCGTCCACCATTCCCCGCTCTGGTTGCCAGCATCCAAAATAAAGCAAACTTTCCTTTCCATCAACCTGGTCTCCTTAATGGCAATTGTAGAAACAGTGATTGAACAATCAGACACCATTTTCAGTTATATTCTTGTTTCCCAAATGCTGGAACTAAACTGGAATTCTCAAGAATATATAGAGAAATCCGAGCTTCCCTGGTTGCTTGCATGGTAAAGAATCTGCAGGAGACCTGGATTTGATCCCTGAGTCAGGAAGATCATCTGGAGAAGGGAAAGGCTACTCTCTCCAGTATTCTTGCCTGGAGAATCCCATGGACAGAGGAGCCTGGTAGGCTACAGTCCACAGGGTCGCAGAGTCAGACATGACTGAGCAATTAACACTTTCTTCTTTCTTTTCTTGTCTCCAAGAAAAGTGATGGCCCCAAGGGAAAACCCCCAGATAAAAACATGTGGGTGTTCCTGACAAAACACCATCCATCTTGCATATCAGCTGATAAGTCCTGCTCATACACAGGGAGTTCCCATTCAGTTCTTAGGACCTCACACTTAAGTGGTGTCAGTGAGAGCCAAGGATACCAGATAAGTGAGGAAAACCACTACAGGAAAGGAGGGTCTAAACCAACATAGAGGACGAAGAAACCTGGAAGAAATGAAGACAAGGCAGGGAGTAGAAGAAAACATCTTTTAAAACTGTAATTCACATCCTCACAGATAGAAGAGAAGGTATTACATCAATGAAATTAGACTAAAATGCTATTTTTAAGTATCATTTGAGAACAAGAAATATGATAGCAGAATAAAAGACGTGGAAGATAAAGATGTGAGAAATTCACTGAAATTAGAATTTTTAATGGGAAATAAAAATGATGAATGATTGATCATTCAAAAGATATTCCAAAAAGTGAAGACATAGGGAGAGTAATTGACCCCGAAAAAGGACAAGAAAAATTCTTTGAACTGAAGAATATATGTTTCCCTTTTATGATGCTGTAGGAAGCAGTTAACCCGGTCTCAAAACTCAAAAGTCACTGGATGACTGTTCATCTTATCTCTACAATACTTACATTCACAGGAAATGCATGGGAATAGCAAAATAGCTGTGCTTATGAGGGCTTGCTCTATGCCAGGTACTTGCTGGGTTTTCTATTCCTCATTTTATCCTCACAGCAATCCTATTAAGTAGGCACTATTATTTTTCCCACTCACTTAGATGAACAAACTAAGACTCAAAGAAGTTAAGTAACTTTGGGAGCTATGATTCAACCCAAAACTATCTGTCCTCCTAACGATTATACTCTTCTGCATCTTGTCTATTAATGACAACAGTGTGTATGTACACAATACAAACACACACACACAGATCTTTTTTCCTCTAACTTTTAGTGGGTTTTATTATCATTTTATTATTATTTTAAATTCTCCACTCCCCCAACTCTATGCCACTGTTACCAAATTCTTTTAAAAATCATTTCAATTGTGATAGAAACAATTTAAAATCAATAAACCTTTACTATTCAAGCTTAGTCACAAGTGTAAGTTTTCTCTTTTTTACTAGTATATTTATTATTTAATTTGAACTTATTGAAAACATGCAGTATAGATTCTACGGTCTTACAGTTTATCCTAAATTTGTTATTCCACTCTATGCATTATTGAAGAATACCTTTTCCTCTTTTAGAGACAGACCCAGGTCATATGCCTAGAAGTGAATGCCTGTTCATTGACCTCTGCCTCCCCTCAGGACGGCCCCTCACTCAATGCACTGTTTTGCTCTCTGAGCCTGTGTTCATTGACCTCAGTCTCTCCCGGGACCAGATTCTTTTGCTTTTTATTGAGGTGAAGTTAATTTAAAGACTGTGTTAGTTTCAAGTATACTGAAACAACCTTTAAATATATGCATATATATTCTTTTTCAGATTCTTTTCCATTATAGGTTATTACAAGATATTGAGTATAGTGTCCTAAGCTGTGTAGTAGGTCATTGTTATTTATCTATTTTATATAGTAGTGTGTATATGTTAATTCCACCCCCCCCCACACACACACACACACATAGATCTTTATCTGTGCCATCCTTTGCTCTCACCACGTGGGTAGATGCTAGCAAGTCTTATTATGTGCTTTTCTGGTGGCTATTTTACTTTTCAAAAAGACTTAGTCTTTTGTGCTCCTTTATATTTTCAAGTTTTAACTAAATTGCTCATTTTCTGCTTTTCATTTGGGAGAAATGTGAAAAACAGGTCAATCCTTGGGACAGTCACATCAGCTCAAATGGCCTTTTAACCTCCCAGTCATTTCTTGGAAGTCAAAATCCCCTAGAAAAGAAAAATCTTTTTTGTCCTCTTTGGTGAGGTAGGAAGCTGCTAAGGGACAGCTTTACAGGGACAGAGAAACGTGTAAATGCTTGTCCCCCACATTTTCTGTGAAAGGCAAAGACCAGCTTGGCAGCCAGTATTGATAGATCTTGGAATAGAAGCAAGACCGCATTTCACCAAGGACTGTTTTATTGAAACTGCAAAGATAATGTCAACAGTGTCTGTCTCTGGGCTTTCTTCTAAAGGGAGAGTATATGTTCAGCTGGGTTGAGCCAGCCCTCTGCAGATAAAGGCAATAATGACAGAGACTTTCAAGACATGTGGGCTTTTATGGAGCACTATCCGGCATCAGCTCTGAAAAGCATGGAAAAGCTCATAAAATGCCTCAAAGGCTACATTCCATTATTATCTTTAACCCTCATTTCACCTTACACATTTTTTCCATCAGTCCCTCAGTGGTGAGCTATATCCTCTGTCATATATTCAGAATTTATTTTTAAAGTATTTTCAACTTTATTGAAGTTACTCTTTATGCAACAGATGAAGCCATTTTAAGTGTAAATCAATGAGTTTTAACAAATCGATACACATATCATTCTCACAGCCAAGACTTTAAAGATGTTCCCATCCAAACCAGAATCTTTGTGTCCCTATGAAGTCAATCTCCAGCTCCAACCCCAGCCTCAGGCCGCTTCCTGTTACTGTAGAGTAGGTATTTCATTTCTAAATTTCTAAAGTTTATTAATGGAATAATACAGTTCTGACTTTATGTCTGGATTCTTCTTCTGTCTATAACCCTGTAGAGATGTACCCATGATGATACATCCATCAGCAGTGAATTCCTTTTTATTGCTGAGTAGTATTCCCCTGTCTAGACATGCCACCATATACATATCCATTGACTTACAATTGTCATTGAGTTGTTTGCAGTTTATTGTGAATAAAATTGTCAGTATTCATTAAAAAAAAAAAAAAAGAAGAGGACTGTCTTCAAAGATGCACATATATGCAATTGCTTACGTTCTGTCTGTCCATCAAAGCATTCTGAGAATGTTTGTTTCCATAATGTCTCTGATGCGTTCCTCCTACTCCACAAAGATTCAGCATAAGCAATGCCCGACGGCCAACAGAGACAATTTCTTCCAATTCTCAAAGGGTGGAAAGAGCCATAAGGGAACTGGAGTTGGCTCTGGGCCAATATGGACCAGTGTCTATTACTGAAGCAGATAACAGGGAGATTAGAAAACAGGGGATATAGCTGCCAAAAGGAGAAAAGGTGGGTACAATGATAGGCTGGCTTTCAAGAGGTAATTGCCCTGTGAAGTATAGAAAGCAACTTTGTGGTAACACAAGAAAACTATTTTCTTAAGTCACTAAATTGTAATTATGACATTGACCACTCAAAGGATTATTAGCATCTTGGAAATCACCTGAAGATTAAACTAAACAAGTGACAATATTCAACAAGGAATAGAAATAATTCAACCATCCCCAAATGGACAACACTCAAAGGCATTTCACTTGAATATTTTTAAATTAAATATTCTAAGTTGCTAAAGAAAGTACCTTGCCATTTACCCAAGTTTTTCACGTTATTTCATTTTGAGTTTTAACTTTATGGACTGGAGAGGCCTGCCTTGACTCTCTCCACTTTACAAAGAAGGAAGCCAAGGCTCAGGAAAGCTAAGAGGTTGACTCAAGTTCCCATAATTAGTAAGAATAATGGCTAAATTACTACAGTACTTTGCAAGACACAAAGCACTTTCAAATATATCATACTTCATGCAACGCTCCTATCTGTCATGTGAGAATAATGTTACTGGTAGACTCATTTCTCAGAGATAAACTGAGGCTCTGAGGGCTGAGAAAGGATTTTCAGGGTTGCTGACATTGGGCCATACAAGACCCACATATCATATTTCAAATCTCACCCTCTCTCCATTTGAGTTCAACCCTAGCTCTATCAAGTGCAAATCCACTTCATTTTCTGCTAAACCATCTGCCCTTGAAGAAGACGGAGAAATAAATTTCCTCTTTAACTGACAATTGTTGAGTCAAATGTTTTGAGAGCTTTAGCATCCTTGGGTTCTGTGTTGACTCTTTCAGCTCAGGAGGTATTGAAGCAATAGTCTACCCAGCAGTCAGTTTAAACTGATTTACAAGTGGAAGATGCCTGGGAAATGGTAGAAGTCTTAATATCCCCTTATATAGCACAATATTTGGTTTTGAGATCCAGCCAAGAATGTCTCTGGCTTTAGAACAGCTAAATGTGTGTTGGAGGGCCATCACTAAGCCCTGAACCAGACCATCATATTTGAAATGAAAAGGGGTAAATAAGGTATAAACTAAATACAAACCTACGAGTTGTGAACTTTCAAATATGTGAACACGCATTGGCAAGTCCAATCACGTAAGTTAGTTCACGGGTCTGGCATACACTGTCACATGCGTGCATCTCCGACAAGTGGTTGTGCTCTTGCAAACTCTACTGTAAGTGCAGGGTAATGTACAGCAGTACAGTGTCTCTATTTCAACCCCAGGATGTCCAGAAGCATGTGTCAAAGCAGAGGTGACGCAGCTGGTGCCGCTAAGAGGAACCAGCTGTTACACTGTGAAAGTGAAAGTCACTCCGTCATGTCCAACTCTTTGCGACCCTATGGACTATACAGTCCATGGAATTCTCCAGGCCAGAATACTGAAGTGGGTAGCCTTTCCCTTCTCCAGGGGATTTTCCCAACCCAGGGATCAAACCCAGGTTTCCCACATCACATGCAGATACTTTACCAGTTGAGCAAGAATACGGGAGTGGGTAGCCTTTCCCTTCTCCAGTGGATTTTCCCAACCCAGGAATTGAATCAGGGTCTCCAGAATTGCAAGCAGATTCTTTACCAACTGAGCTATGATGGAAGTACATTATACTCTACTACTGTACTTTTCAAGCTCCTGTACTGTAAGATTAAAAGTGTTTTCTTTATTTTTTGTGTATGTTTTGTGTTTATTTGTTTTTTATAATACTTTTTGTGTGAAAATTATTATAAACCTATTCAGTTCAGTTCAGTCACTCAGTCGTGACCCCATGAATAGCAGCATGCCAGGCCTCCCTGTCCATCACCAATTCCTGGAGTTCACTCAGACTCACGTCCATCGAGTCAGTGATGCCATCCAGCCATCTTATCCTCTGTCATCCCCTTCTCCTCCTGCCTCCAATCCCTCCCAGCATCAGAGTCTTTTCCAATGAGTCAACTCTTCCCATGAGGTGGCCAAAGTACTGGAGTTTCAGCTTTAGCATCATACCTTCCAAAGAAATCCCAGGGCTGATCTCCTTCAGAATGGACTGGTTGGATCTCCTTGCAATCCAAGGGACTCTCAAGAGTCTTCTCCAACACCACAGTTCAAAAGCATCAATTCTTCAGCACTCAGCTTTCATCACAGTCCAACTCTCATATCCATACATGACTACTGGAAAAACCATAGCCTTGACTAGACGGACCTTTGTTGGCAAAGTAATGTCTCTGCTGTTGAATATGCTATCTAGGTTGGTCATAACTTTTCTTCCAAGGAGTAAGAGTCTTTTAATTTCATGGCTGCAGTCACCATCTGCAGTGATTTTGGAGCCCAAAAAAATAAAGTCTGACACTGTTTCCACTGTTTCCCCATCTATCTGCCATGAAGAGATGGGACCAGATGCCATGATCTTCGTTTTCTGAATGTTGAGCTTTAAGCCCACTTTTTCACTCTCCTCTTTCACTTTCATCAAGAGGCTTTTGAGTTCCTCTTCACTTTCTGCCATAAGGGTGGTGTCATCTGCATATCTGAGGTTATTGATATTTCTCCCTGCAATCTTGATTCCAGCTTGTGCTTCTTCCAGCCCAGCATTTCTCATGATGTACTCTGCATAGAAGTTAAATAAGCAGGGTGACAACATACAGCCTTGTCGTACTCCTTTTTCTATTTGGAACCAATCTGTTGTTCCATGTCCAGTTCTAACTGTTGCTTCCTGACCTGCATACAAGTTTCTCAAGAGGCAGGTCAGGTGGTCTGGTATTCCCATCTCTTGAAGAATTTTCCACAGTTTATTGTGATGCACACAGTCAAAGGCTTTGGCATAGTATAGTACTGTATAGCCAACTGTGTTAGTTGGGTACCTAGGCCACCTGTATCAGACTTACAAACAAATTGGCTATACGAATGCACTTTCAGAATGGTACTTGTTTGTATGTAGGGGACTTACTGTACTTTCAAACCACACGATATTCAAGTGGCTATGGATTAAATGCCTAGCTGTACTGTGGACCCTCAGACACCCTTTTCTTTAGAGTAATCCACATTGGGGGCCAGTGTGGGAGCAAAGAGTGTGTCTCTACTAACAAAGCCCAAAGGTTATTAGTCTTAACTTGGCATCCTGCCACTTTCCTTATTTTCTCATTCAGAGTTAACCTTATTTTGGCATTGATTTTGGTGTCTAATTTCATTTTTCAAGAAAAATTTAAAGACTGTCATCTCCACACACATGCACCCTATGAGAAACAGCTCTGGCGACAACTTCTTTTATTAAAGTTCCTCGTGACCAAACAATAGTGCTTCATTCATCCGAATTGAAAGACGAGGTTGTCAGAAAATCGGTAAGCTATTTCTACACAAATCCCACAAGTGCTGTGAATAGAACCTCTGTCCAGCCCCTTCCACAGATCTGGCATTGGCACAAAACTTGGCTCAGTGGGTTTCTTAAAACGAATCCTGAGCTGCCATACATGCCCGGTGGGTTTTATATTGACTCTGAAAATACCATCTATTTACCTTGCATTTCATCTTTTCGTGAAACACCCTCATTGCTCCAGTTTCCACATTCCTGAAATATTAGAAGTTTTGGGGGTGTTCAAGGTCCACTTTGAGACATTAAATTGGCTGCTTGCTTTTTTAAGTCCTGTACAAAACAATAAGAGCACTCTCAGCATTCTTACTTTCCTAAGCCAAGAGAAACCAGGATGAGAAAAGGAAAACTTAATATTGAGTTGCAAAAGTCTCAAGTTTTTCTCTTTTTGTTTATGGAGTTCTTGGGTAAGTATGAAGAGAGTCTTTGAATTCATGTCGAGTCTCAATGTCAATGGAAATCTTAGTCCCAGGAGAATTGTTAGGGATTTAAAACAGAAAATGGCTCCCATGACATATGTAGCTGGCTTGAGTCTGAGAAGCCAGCTTATTAGGGAAGTTACTCTTTGAATTGCAGCATGAAAGGCTGCTCTCCTGGCTGTAGACAGGCTCTTGACTCAGGGAAGGTAGAGCGAGTGCCTATGGTGATTCTCAGATTATGCATTTGATATTTTTTGCAATTAAATAAGAAGTCAGGAGCCTCTTGATTGCTCGAGTTTGCTTTTGGTACAGCTGCTCCCAGGAGAAGCGGGATCTTCGCCATCTGTGAATCGGCAGCAACTCCCAGCTTTACGCCGTAGCATATGTTAGCAGCCGTTTTCTGTTGCTCGTGCACTTCATATGTTCCTTGAAACCCCACCTAAAACTCACTTCTCCTGTGCTTCTGTATGTGTAAGCCCACCAGCTTGCTACCGGGTCACTCTCGTGTGTCTCCATTTAATTTTCGGTTCAGTTCTGTTCAGTGGCTCAGTCGTGTCCGACTCTTTGTGACCCCATGGACTGCAGCACACCAGGCCTCTCTGTCCATCACCAACTCCCGGAGTTTACTCAAACATGTCAATTGAGTCAGTGATGCCATTCAACCATCTCATCCTCTGTCGTCCCCTTCTCCTCCTGCCTTCAATCTTTCCCAGCATCAGGGTCTTTTCCAATGAGTCAACTCTTCACATCAGGTGGCCAAAGTATTGGAGTTTCAGCTTCAGCATCAGTCCCTCTAATGAACCCAGGACTGATCTCCTTTAAGATGGACTTGTTGGATCTCCTTGCAGTCCAAGGGACTCTCAAGAGTCTTCTCCAACACCACAGTTCAAAAGCATCAATTCTTCAGCACTCAGCTTTCTTTATAGTCCAAATCTCACATCCATGCATGACTACTGGAAACACCATAGCCTTGACTAGGTGGACCTTTGTTGGCAAAGTAATGTCTCTGCTTTTGAATATGCTGTCTAGGTTGGTCACAACCTTCCTTCCAAGGAGTAAGTGTCTTTTAATTTCATGGCTGCAGTCACCATCTGCAGTGATTTTGGAGCCCAAAAAAATAAAGTCTGACACTGTTTCCACTGTTTCCCCATCTATTTCCCATGAAGGGATGGGACCAGATGCCATGATCTTCGTTTTCTGAATGTTGACCTTTAAGCCCACTTTTTCACTCTTCTCTTTCACTTTCATCAAGAGGCTTTTGAGTTCCTCTTCACTTTCTGCCATAAGGGTGGTGTCATCTGCATATCTGAGGTTATTGATATTTCTCCTGGCAATCTTGATTCCAGCTTGTGCTTCTTCCAGCCCAGCATTTCTCATGATGTACTCTGCATGTAAGTTAAATAAGCAGGGTGACAATATACAGCCTTGTCGTACTCCTTTTCCTATTTGGAACCAGTCTGTTGTTCCATGTCCAGTTCTAGCTGTTGCTTCCTGACCTGCATACAAGTTTCTCAAGAGGCAGGCCAGGTGGTCTGGTATTCCCATCTCTTGAAGAATTTTCCACAGTTTATTGTGATCCACACAGTCAAAGGCTTTGGCATAGTCAATAAAGCAGAAACAGATGTTTTTCTGGAACTCTCTTGCTTTTTCGATGATCCAGCAGATGTTGGCAATTTGATTTCTGGTTCCTCTGCCTTTTCTAAAACCAGTGTGAACATCTAGAAGTTCACAGTTCATGTATTGTTGAAGCCTGGCTTGGAGAATTTTGAGCATTACTTTGCTAGTGTGTGAGATGAGTCCATTTAATTTAGCACTCATAATATGCCTGTTCCTCTCCATACTCTCAACAACCTTCAAGGATAAGCTTTTTTTCATGTTATTAAAATATAGTTGATTTACAATATTGTGTTAATTTCTGCTGTACAACAAAGTGATTCAGTTAGACATACATATACACTCTTTTTTCATATTCTTTTCCATTATGGTTTATCACAGGATATTCAATATCAGACTTGTGGTGTATGTATGTATATATATATAAGTGGTATATATTCCATATGGTATATATGTTCCTTAGTGATGCCCCAGGTCTGCCTGGAGCAGGAGAAGGCTTATAAACAATGAAAAGGTTCAGCCACGTGTGTATAAAGGCTCAGCCATGTGTATCACATAGATGATGAGTGAGGCTCATAGATTCATATATACTATGGTATATACATATATATACCACCATATATATCCTTGTTTATCAATTTTATATATAACAGCTGTATCTGCTAACCCCAGATTCCCAGTCCAGCCTTCCCCTACCTCTCACGCCTTTGGGCAGCCACAAGTCTTGTCTCTATGTCCATGAGTCTGTTTCTGTTCCATAGATAGGCTCATTTGTGTCATATTTTAGCTTCCACATGTAACTAATATCATATGGTGTTTATTTTTCTCTGTCTGACTTACTTCATTTAATGTGATAGTCTTTAGGTCCATCTGTGTTGCTGCAAAATGGCATAATTTTATTTTTTTATGACTGAGTAGTATTCCATTGTATATATATGTATCATATCTTTTTTATTCATCTGTCAATAAATATCTACATTGTTTCAATGTCTTAGCTGTTGTGAACAGGGCTATTGCGGACATAAGGATGCGTGTTTTTTTTTTAACTATATTTTTGTCTGAGTATCTGCCCATGAGTGGGATTGCTGGATCACCCGGCAACTCTAGTGTTTTGAGGAACCTTCTTACTGTTTTCCATAGTGACTGCACCAACCTACACTCTTTCAGGGATAAGTTTTGATGTCCAGGTTTCATAGATGAGCAAATGGAGATTTGGAAAGATGAGAAGTAACTCAGCCACAGTCACAAAGCTTGTCAGTAGGAGAGCTGGGATTCGCCTCCAAGTCCACCTGAGCACAGGGCCTGGCCCAGCCCTTCCCACGCTCTGTTCCTTAGCGGCGCCCCAGGCCTGCCCAGGAGACGGCCTGTGGGCAATGAAGAGCCTCGGCCACGCGTGTGTCAGTCACCCAGAGGACACATAAGGCTTATAGACTCAGTCAGGCTCCCAGATCACCTAGTTCAAACTTCTACCCCAATCAGCAATTCCCTCCACAGCAGTCCAGGTAAACACTTTCTCAGCCTGTACTTGAGTTGTTTCTAAATGAAAAAAAAAAAAAAAAAAAGATGGTAAATGGCCATGGTGATGATCACATTTGCGTATAAATATTCATCCAGTGTTTGCGTTTCTGCAGCAACGTTCTATTTGGGAACAATTGTGCAAACAGCCACGATCGGGCTGGGTCAGCGTATTCCCCCAGCAGAGCCAGGCCCCCAGGAGAGACCCGGCGGTAAGGTATAATCAGGAATCACAGTTCTTGGTGCTGTTTATGTGCCTTCCTGGGACTGACAGTCTCGAAAGTGGACCCCCAAAGGGCGGAACAGCGTCCTCTTGAAACCACACAAACAGCCTGACAAACAGCACACAAGTGCCCCAAACAGAGCAAATGCCCTCACATCCCACCAGCTGAATAATCATCTGTTTTCAGTCTCCTTGCTTCCTGCTCATCCCCGCCATGTGTAAACATGATTTTTCAGGCTGTAACGAGATATATGTGCAATTTGCTATTCCGCTTTGCGTGCTTAACATTATATCATGAGCATTTTCTGTTGCTACACAGTCTGCCTGCTTCTAATTTGTAGTGACTGCATGATAATCCATCAAATTGACACAACGTAATTTACTTAACTACTCACTCTTCAGCTGTTGGTAGGTTTTCTTTATTATTAATTACTCCACAATGATCATTTTCATTTTTATTGACTTTTATTGACTTTTCCTTCTTTTGGATTCTTTCCTTGAAGTCAAAAATCGGTTAGGCTCTTTAAAAAATGAAGTCAATGCGAATGGATTCTGGGTTGATGCGTGTGACATGTGACAGGTGAAAATCCTTAGTAGAATTCACATCAGGTGTGGTTGTTTGTCCACATATTACTTAGTATGAAGGTGTCTAATCACTTGTGTCATAGATGAATAAAATTCTGCTCACAATGAGCTTACTCTCTAAAGAAAAGTAAAAGGGGAGTTTTTTTGTTTTTTTTAAGAGTAAAACAATTTTCAACTGTCCCCACCCACAAAGAAAGGTTTTTAAAATTTCTGCTATCTTTCCTTTTTTTACTTCTGTAGCATATATGTCTTAAAGCTTTCAAGCACAGTTTTTAAGCAAGAGGATGGGGTCATTGGATCGCTATTCAGGCACATCACTTTGTCCCCAACATGAGAGGAGGCCTGGACAGGGTAAAGGAATAGCAGGGGTCCAGTTAGGAAGCCCCAGCAACAGTCCTGGGAGGGCAGGGTGAGGCTTTGGGGTAGGTATGATAGGTGTGATGGGGTGTTCAGGAGGCCAAGGCAGGTGACGCTTAGAAGAGTCAGGGCTTGGAGGTCAATCAGGTATGCAGGGTGGACAAGTGAACCAGTTGCCAGATTTTTGGAGGTTTTCAGAAGCGTGCTCCTGCCTCGGCTTAGGTATAGGAAAGACATACACCTGCCTACTTGAAGTCCTTTAAGATACCCCCAAATCTGAGTTCACCAGCCAAAAATGCCACCACAGGAGAGTCACTCATTTGAGTCGACACCCTTCTCATCAGCCTTCAGTTACGACCAGCTCTTGGGTGAAATGACACATTATGACATTATCCACAATGTGGGTCTGGGAAAGGGGTGCTGGGCTAAGTGCGTCTGAGAGTGGAGTCCTGGTCCTCACTGCGTGGTCACGGGCAGTCACTGGCTCCTGCCAAGCCCCAGTTTATCTTTCTGTAAAATGGGGATAACAGTCACTGTGCTGCCTGTTTCACAAGTTGGTTTTGAACATCATGAGAGATCACACGTGTGAACTCTCTCTGTAAACTCTGATATCCAACACAGATGTGGGAGGGCGGGAGGGCGGGAAGGGGAGGCAGGAAGCTGACTGTGTCACCAGCTGATGCTGAAGGGCAGAAGCAGCGCTTTCAATGAGTGAGATACGGGACAGGAGATGCTGACGGGTGTGCCTGGAGGGTTGTCTGAAGAGTGTCTGTTGAGGCTGCCACAACGAAACACCACCATCAGCGTGGCTTAGATAACACACATTTATTTCTCATAGTTCTGGAGGCTGGAAAGTCCAAAAGCAAGTTGCTGGCAGATTCCATTCCTGAAGACCCTCTTACTGCCTTGCAGATGACCATCTCGCTGCATCCTCACAAGGTGGAGAGTGAGCTCTGTTGTCTCTTCCTCTTCTTGTAGAGTCACTAATCCCATTGTGGGGCCCCACCCTCGTGACCTCATCTGGACCTAATTACTGGGTTATCCAAAAAGTTCGTTCAGGTTATTGTACGATGTCATGGGAAAACCCAAAGGAACTTTTAACCAACCCAGCTGCTTTCGAATTGTGGTGCTGGAGAAGACTCTTGAGAGTTCCTTGGATTGCAAGGAGATCAAACCAATCAATTCTAAAGGAAATCAATCCTGAATATCCACTGGAAGGACTGATGCTGAAGTTGAAACTCCAATACTTCGGCCACCTGATGCAAAGAACTGACTCATTTGAAAAGACCCTGATGCTGGGAAAGATGGAAGGTGGGAGGAGAAGGGGGCAACAGAGGATGAGATGGTTGGATGGCATCACCGACTCGAAGGACATGAGTTCAAGCAGGCTGCAGAAGATAGTGAAGGACATGGAAGCCTGGTGTGCTGCCATCCGTGGGGTTGCAGAATCAGACACGACTTAGTGACTGAACAGCAACAACATACTTTCCAAAGGCCCTGCTTCCAAGTACCATCCCATGGGGACCAGAACTTCAACATATGAATTGGGCGAGGCGGAGCACACAACATTCAATTCATGGCAGAGCACTGGAGAAGGGAGCACTAAGAGAGACAGAGCTAAACGGGAGGCTGATGGGTCTCTGAGCATCTGGAACAAGGGGATGCCTGAGGACAGCATATAAGGCTGGAATCCTGGCTCTGTTACTTCCTAAAGCTGGGCAACTCAGACAGATTACTAACTTTGCCACACCTCAGCTACCTCCTCTAAAATGAGGACTCAACCATTCAGCCACCAGATTTTATTGAGCAGCTACTGTGTGCCAGGAACTATTGTAGGTACGAAGGATTAAAACGTAAACAGGAGAGGCCTGGGAAAACATAAACCCCCAAGGGATGGTAACAGTGTCCCATGGGGTTACTCTGAAGGGTCCTAGGTGTAATCTGCACGGCATGGAGATTTTGCAGAATAAGTGCACTAGAATTGTTAGCTGCTATTATCTCATCTGTTTCGCCATTTTTCCTTGGATAGGTCCTGTTAAGGTGCTGTTTTAATGTTAATAGAACAAGCGGATAGGAATCAGGGGCAGTGCCCAGAGGGGCATTCATGTGTCGCATCTGTTTGTATTTGCTGCTGTGGCTTGGACTTCCAGGGTCACCCCTACGCCGCTCATCTCCCTGGACAGCCAGTATCCATGCAGTGTGACCATTCTCTGGGCTCCCGTCTCCAGCGAGTCCAGAAGGGCATTGCTTATTTAGGGAATGACATGTTCCCAGTTATTAATACATTCCAAATATTAAAATTTCAGTCGAAGCACTGGGAAAATCATGGCAGGCTCATAATTTAGGGAGGCCAGGTGGCTAATGAATGCTTGGTGCCCAGGAATATCTTAATTCCTCTGCCCCTCTCTCCCAATTAACAAAAGCGCTGATGATCTCAGGGCTGTTTCTGGCCATCTGGGATAAATCAGCCCGCTGGCAGCCGCCCAAATGATGTATTTTAAGGGCACGGGCCATGTGGCTCTCTATTGCAAAGCAATTGGGGTCACCGTGTTTGCATATGGATTAACTTGCTGTGCAGGGATCCTACCCTCTTACTGCACCTGCTGTGGGCTGACCCGCAATAGCTGTTCAGCAATGATAAAAAGGAGATAGACCTTACGACCCTTCAGGATGCCCCCATCTTCATTGCTCTCCATTCCTGTTTTTATTACTCTCCACAAAGAGACTTCAATTGGCTCTATTTTCACAGTCCTCATTCTTAGAAGGAATTTCCCACAATTCATATGAAGACGTATCTGGATGAGTATGGCAGAAGGACCATAAAAACCCATATGGATGGGACTTGAAAGTCACCAAGTTACTTACCAAAATCACTAAGGTCTATTTTCCTTAGTGATGCCAAGGCAAGGTGTGTTAAAGTCATTTTAAAGAAACTATTAATTGGATGAGCCATTCTCTGGGGGGAAACCCAGGGCAAATCACAGTGAATGGGCTCAGGTAGTAATTGCTCTGTTGTGAAGAGTGTCTAGAAGTTCCTGAGTTTTCTGTCTCCATTGCCCTGAGCAATTATGTTCAACACGGAGATGACAGACTTATTCCCTATTCAACCATCATCAATAAGCATTTACCAATGACCTACCATGTTCGACACACAACACTGAACACTGCAAGGGTCCAGAGATGTACAAGACAGTCCCCAGCAACACGAGGTCACACAACTTAGATGCCAATTGCTCCCTGCTCCTTGTGATCCATGATCATAGGTCCTGGACTTTTTAGGCTACTTTTAATACTTCATTTTCTATATCATTATCCCCATATATCACTGAAGCAGTACAATAGTCAGCGTCCAAACTACATTTCTCAGACTACCTTGGTATCTCAGACTACCTTGCCTATAGCAAGGTAAAAAATTCTATAAAACCACGAGTTCTGGTTTTTAGCTAAATATGATGTTCACTGAACAGACACATAGCTCCTGCCGTAAGGTCGGTGACCATTCATAATTCTACAAAGGCAATTAGCGAGGAGCATGAACCTTCCCAGCAAGATTTTCTAAGGTATGACTGGCCCTTGCACAGCTTCTCCCTTCATTAATTAATTAACTATCCACCTATCCAATGAACGACAGTGAGTAAGAGAATCCTGACCTCTGAGAAGCTGACACGACTGTCTGGTGGGGAAAACAGACAAATAATGAGACAAAGAGGCAATGGGAGAAATGGTCAGAACCTTGGATGTGCTTTGAGGGACGTTGGACTTGACTCTGGGCACTGAGACCCACTGTGGGTCTTGAGCAGAGGTGGGAGGAGATGTGAGTTGCACTTTAGAAAAGCTGATGTAGCGACAGGGCAAAGAGCTTGAAAGAAGCAAGGCTAGAGGGAGGCAGGCAGACACGGAGGACATTCCTACTCTATCCCAGGGCTTACTGCCACATAAAGCTCCACTGAGGGAGATTTCAGTTCTTGATAGTGGAAAAGTGAGGCTGAGCCAATGAGCCAAGAAATAGCTGCCTAGAGAGGCGGAGCGACAGACTGCGGCTCCGGTACCTACACACGGTGCTCAGCGTGTCTTCTGGACACACTGGTATTCAGATGAGGAGAAGGAGGCGGCTTAGGGGTGAGTAGTTTAAAAATCATTTGAAAATTAACCTATCTACATGGACCAATGAAAATTCAAAAGACTGAAAATTGACTAAAGGGAAGGTCACCCTGCTTTGCCAATCCCAAAAGGCAGATAAACCCACCCCTCGTACTTAGCATTGGAATGCAACTTCTTCTTTTTTTTTTTTCCTGGAGCGTATCTGCCATCAATGCATTTTTTTTTAATTTCGTCAATATAAAAATATTCCGTGCACTAACTCCAGGCTGCCTGGACAGCAGGAAGCGGGAGAGGAAAAGCAGACAGAGCCCATGAGTCCTTGAGCACAGGGCAGCGGGGACTGGAACAGCGTGCCAAGAGTTGACTGCCCATGACAACAGTGACCTCTCAGCCCCCTCAGCGGGCCTCAGTGTTGTCACTAGAAAGTTCTAGAGAGGTGCCAGCCGCCTGAAGAGAGTGACTGTGCTTCAGTGACACCATGGAATTCCTTCTTTCCCAGTTTTATTGAGAAATAATTTACACACATCAGTGTATGAATTTAAGGCAAACAGCATGGTGGTTTGGCTTAAATACACCGTGAAGTGATTGTCACAATAGGTTCAGCCAACATCCATCGTCTTGTATGGATCCAATAAAAAGGAAAGAAAAACAGGAAAAGCATTTTCTCCTTGTGATGAGAATTCTTAGGCTATATTTGTTTTTATTTGTCGTTCTTTAGTCTCTCAGTCGTGTCTGTTTTGCAACCCCATGGACTATATAACCCACCAGTCTCCTCTGTCCATGGGATTTCCCAGGTGAGGATACTAAAGTGGGTTTCCCTTCCCTACTCCAGGGGAATCTCCCAACCCAGGGATCTAACCCGTGTTTCCTGCAAGTCTCCTGCACTGCAGACATATTCTTTACTATTATTATTTACATTATTATTCTTTACTGCTGAACTACCAAGGAAGCCCCTGTTAATATTGGGTTGACCAAAAAGTTCATTCAGGTTTTCCATGGGGTCACAAAGGGTTGGACACAACTTAGCAACTGAACAAGAACAACCACCACCATCATCTCTTGCTTGGACCACAAAAGAGCCTCCCAAAATATCTACCTCTTTTATTCTTGCTCCCCCTCCAATTTAGACATTCTAGCCCACAGAGGTCAAAATGATGTTTCTATTACCTTTTACTTTTTTATTTCTATGACTCTCTATACGGAGAACGAAATGGCAACCCACTCCAATGTTCTTGCCTGGAGAATCCCAGGGACGGCAGAGCCTGGTAGGCTGCTGTCTATGGGGTCGCACAGAGTCGGACACGACTGAAATGACTTAGCAGCAGCAGCTATATGGAAAAACATAGACTTATAGAAGGTCACCAAGCCAGGCTTCAACAATTCATGAAGCGTGAACTTCCAGATGTTCAAGCTGGTTTTAGAAAAGGCAGAGGAACCAGAGATCAAATTGCCAACATCTGCTGGATCATCGAAAAAGCAAGAGAGTTCCAGAAAAACATCTATTTCTGCTTTATTGGCAATGCCAAAGCCTTTGGCTGTGTGGATCACAATAAACTGTGGAAAATTCTTCAAGAGATGGGAATACCAGACCACCTGACCTGCCTCTTGAGAAATCTGTATGCAGGTCAGGAAGCAACAGCTAGAACTGGACATGGAACAATAGACTGGTTCCAAATCAGGAAAGGAGTACATCAAGGCTGTATATTGTCACCCTGCTTATTTAATTTATATGCAGAGTACATCATGAGAAACGCTGGGCTGGAAAAAGCACAGGCTGGAATCAAGATTGCTGGGAGAAATATCAATAACCTCAGATATGCAGATGACACCACCCTTACGGCAGAAAATGAAGAACTAAAGAGCCTCTTGATGAAAGTGAAAGAGGAGAGTGGAAAAGTTGGCTTAAAACTCAACATTCAGAAAACAAAGATCATGGCATCTGGTCCCATCACTTCATGGCAAATAGATGGGGAAACAGTGACAGACTTTATTTGGGGGGCTCCAAAATCACTGCAGATGGTGAGTGCAGCCATGAAATTAAAAGACACTCCTTGGAAGGAAAGTTATGACCAACCTAGACAGCATATTAAAAAGCAGAGACATTACTTTGCCAGTAGTCATGTAGGGATGTGAGAGTTGGACTATAAAGAAAGCTGAGCACCAAAGAATTGATGCTTTTGAACTGTGGTGTTGGAGAAGACTCTTGAGAGTCCCTTGGACTGCAAGGAGAGCCAACCAGTCCACCCGAAAGGAGATCACTCCTGAGTGTTCATTGGAAGGACTGATGTTGAAGTTGAAACTCCAATACTTTGGCCACCTGATGCGAAGAGCTAACTTATTGGAAAAGACCCTGATGCTGGGAAAGATTGAAAGCAGGAGGAGAAGGGGATGACAGATGATGAAATGGTTGGATGGCATCACCGACTCAATGGACATGGGTTTCAGTAAACTCAAAATGGACAGGGAGGCCTGGCATGCTGCAGTCCATGGTGTCGCAAAGAGTCGGACACGACTGAGCGACTGAACTGAACTGAACCGATAGAAGGTCACAAATTGAGAAGTTTTTAGACTTTCCTTTCATCTTAAAGATGAGAAAAAAGAGCACCAAAGAAATGAAAAACCTTACTGGAGGTCACACAGCAAGTATATGGCAAGTCTAGGAAAGAAAAGAGGCTTTTGAATTTCAAGTGGAGCCCTGTGCCATAGTCGGCTAAGTATTTCCCTATATATAGCCCAAGGCCTAGGCTACCGGGAAAAGGTGTCTGAAAACATACAAAATGATACTAACAGAAAATATTCAGGTAAAAAAATGTATCATCTGTTTGTGTGACTTGTAATAAAAATGATGCTTTTAAAATGCAAAGCTGATTATGCCATTCTGCTGTTTCAAACCCCTTGGGACCTCCCAATACCGAGGAGAAAAAATCCAAACCTTGACACGGTCTTGTCTGAGATGACTGGCTCTCTGCAGCCTCGCCTCCTACCATTCTTTCTCTCACTCTCCAAAGTCCAGCCTCTCTTCTTTCAAATGCCAAACTGTTCAGTGCTGCCAGGCCTGCTAACTGTCTCTCCACGCGTCCCACACCCCGCCCCGTCCCCTCCTGGGGACCGGCTGCTCTTCCTTCAGTCCTCACCCTAAGCGCGTCTCCCCGAGGACTGCCCCCCACCCGGGGTACCTATGCTTTTTCCTTTCATTGTTTTATTTTTATTGGAGTATAGATTTATTTTCTATATTTATCTATCCATATTAACAATCATGAATTCAGACTGATGTTTCTAATTACAATTCATTGCTACGTAGTTTATTTTAGCCTTCCCTTTCTTTTGTCTATAGACTTACTCTATATAGTCAAAATGCTGTTTTACAAAGGTTAGTTGTTTTTTTTTTCTTTTTGCTCTTCTCATTGGGTGAGTTCCTTTATACTATCTTCCAGCTCACTTTTGTAATTCTGTATGAATTTTAAGGGCTTCCCAAGTAGCTTGGTGGTAAAGAATCAGCCTGCCAAGCAGGAGACCCAGGGTTTGATCCCTGAGTCGAAGAGATCCCCTGGAGAAGGAAATGGCAACCCACTCCAGTACTCTTGCCTGGGAAATCCTAAGGACAAAGGAGCCTGGCGGGCTATAGTCCCTAGGGTTACTAAAGAGCCAGACACGACTTAGCAACTAAACAACAGCAATGAATTTTCAGATTGTTTTATATCTGTGAAACATTTTATAGATATTAAATTTGAATTTTTATAGGGATTGCATTAAACCTGTAGAAGGAGTACAGTTGATTTAAAATGTTGTGTTACTTTCTGCTGTACAGCAAAGCGTATCAGATATATATATATATATACACACACACACACACACACACACTCTTTTTTAGATTCTTTCCCATACAGGTCATTACAGAGTATTGAGAAGAGTTCCCTGTGCTATATAGTAAGTCCTTGCTGCTGCTGCTGCTAAGTCACTTCAGTCGTGTCCGACTCTGTGCGACCCCATAGACAGCAGCCCACCAGGCTCCCCCGTCCCTGGGATTCTCCAGGCAAGAACACTGGAGTGGGTTGCCATTTCCTTCTCCAATGCATGAAAGTGAAAAGTGAAAGGGAAGTCGCTCAGTCGTGTCTGACTCTTCACGACCCCATGGACTGCAGCCTACCAGGCCCCTCTGTCCATGGGATTTTCCAGACAAGAGTACTGGAGTGGGTTGCCATTGCCTTCTCCAAGTAAGTCCTTATTAGTCATCAATTATATACATAATAGTGTGTTTATGTCAATTCCAATGTCCCAGTTTAACCCCTTACCTTTCCCCCCAGTAACCATAAGTTTGTTTTCTACATCTGTGACTGTATTTGCTTTGTAAATAAGTTCATTTGTATCCTTCTTTAGATTCTGTATATAAGTGATATCGAATGATATCTTGTCTTCCTCTGACTTACTTCACTAAGTATGACAATCTCTGAGTCCACCCCTGTTGCTGCAAATGACGTTGTTTCATTCTTTTTTGTGGCTGAGTGATATCCCTTGTATATATGTGCAGCATCTTTATCCATTCCTCTGTCAATGGATACTTAGGTTACTTCCGTGTCCTGGCTCTTGTGAATAGTGTTGCAACGAATCCTCTTTACTGTTGATCAGGAATGTGGGGACACCATTATTTTGTGATTGCTTGCTCTAAGATTGTCTTTTCCACCCCACCATAAGCAGGGTGGCGTCTGCTTTACTCAGTGCCAAGTCCCCAGACCTGGCAGAGTGCCTGGCACAAGGACAGAGTTGGGTCCTGACGCCCAGGAATGAGCCCAGGGATTAGAGGCAGGAGGCGGGTGGGCAGAGGGGAGCGAGCCTGTGAAATGGGGACCCCACCATCCCCTTCACCCCAGACCTTCTGCTAGGCTGCTGCTTCTACGGTCTCTTCATCACTCTGGACCGTCATCGTATAAACGTGTAAACTAACAACTGTTGGAAACATGGCACTTGGGGAGAATGTGCTCAGAGAATGCAAGCGGTCTCCCTGCCCACCCTTCCCCTCGTCTTCTGAGCTCTGAGCAGCTGCGTTCGGCGCTGCCCCTGGAACAGGCATCATCTGTTGTGTGAAGGAGGTGGAGTCCTGCAACCCACCCCACTTCCCAACCCTCTCCTCAACGTCACTCTCCTCAGACCATGAGTCCCCCGAGCATCCACATGGTCACTTACTCCCCCAACCCTCTCTCCTTCTCAGGGTTGACCTTCTTGCTTATTTTTGGGTCCATCCCATCCTTTCCCATCCCCCTTCAGCTTTCAAATGTTTCTCCAACCTGGGAGGGCTGGGAGGATGTCCTTGACCCTCCAGCTCCCTTGGTCTAGCCTCCTTACTTTCTTCTCCTCCTTAAATCCAAAGTTCTTAAAAGAATTGTCTCCATTTGCAGCATTCACGTCCTGCCTATTCACTGTTATTTATTATTTTATTCACTCTTTTTTTGGACAAATTTATATTTTATTTTTTTATGTATTATTTTTAAATAATTTATTTTAATTGGAGGCTAATTACTTTACAATATTGTGGTGGTTTTTGCCATATGTTGACATGAATCCTCCACGGGTGTACATGTGTTCCCCATCCTGAAACCCCCTCCCATCTACCTCCCCACCCCATCCCTCAGCGTCATCCCAGTGCACCAGCCCGAGCACCCTGTCTCATGCATCGAACCTGGACTAGCGATCTGTTTCACATATGATAACATACATGTTTCAATGCTATTCTCCCAAATCATCCCACCCTCGCCTTCTCCCACAGAGTCCAAAAGTCTGTTCTATACATCTGTGTCTCTTTTGCTGTCTCACATACAGGGTCATCATTACCATATTTCTAAATTCCATATATATGCATTAGTATACTGTATTGGTGTTTTTCTTTCTGACTTACTTTGTCTGTATAATAGGGTCCAGTTTCATCTACCTCATTAGAACTGATTCAAATGTATTCTTTTTAGTGGCTGAGTAATACTCCATTGTGTATATGTACCACAGCTTTCTTATCCATTCATCTGCTGATGGACATCTAGGTTGCTTCCATGTCCTGGCTATTATAAACAGCGTTGTGATGAACATTGGGGTACACGTGTCTCTTTCAATTCTGGTTTCCTCGGTGTGTATGCCCAGCAGTGGGATTGCTGGGTCATATGGCAGTTCTATTTCCACTTTTTTAAGGAATCTCCACACTGTTCTCCATTGTGGCTGTACTAGTTTGCATTCCCACCAACAGTGTAAGAGGGTTCCCTTTTCTCTGCACCCTCTCCAGCATTTATTGTTTGCAAACTTTTGGACAGCAGCCATTCTGACTGGCGTATGCACCCACCTTTTGACCTGTCAGTCCGTGTTCACAGCACAGAACCCAGAGCGCTCCAAAAGGCACGGAGTGGGGCGCCTTTCTCCCATGGGTGTCCCCGCGCCCTTGTCTCTCCCCAGAGGCAACCCCTGCCGTCGGCCTCTGTGAGTCTTTCCAGAGGGCATACGCACTCACATATTCTTTCTGTGCATTTGTTTTGGCGCGCTGGGTTTTTGTTGCTGCGTGCGGGCTTTCTCTGGTTGCAGTGAGCGGGGGCTACGCCCTAGCTGTGACGCTCAGGAGTCTCGCTGCGGTGGCTTCTCTGGTTGTGGAGTGAGCTGTAGAGGGCAGGCTTCCAGAGTTGTGGCACACCCGCTCAGTTGCCCTGCAGCATGTGGGATCTTCTCACAGCAGGGATCAAACCCATGGCCCCGGCATTGGCAGGTGAATTCTTAACCACTGGACCACCATGCAAGTCCTGCATACATATATTCTTGTTTATTTATGTATTCATTGGCCATACCATGACGCTTGTGGGATTTCAGTTTACCAACTAGGGACTGAACCAGGGCCCTTGGCAGTGAAAGTGCAGGATCCTAGCCACTGATTCAGTTCAGTTACCCCATGGACTGCAGCACGGCAGGCCTCCCTGTCCATCAGCAACTCCCAGAGTTTACTCAAACTCATGACCATTGAGTCTATGATGCCATCCAACCGTCTCATCCTCTGTTGTTCTCTTCTCCTCCTGCCTTCAATCCTTCCCAGCATCAGAGTTTTTCCAGTGAGTCAGTTCTTTGCATCAGGTGGCCAAAGTATTGGAGTTTCAGCTTCAGCATCAGTCCTTCCAATGAACATTCAGGACTCATTTCCTTCAGCATGGACTGGTTGGATCTCCTTGCAGTCCAACAGACTCCCAAGAGTCTTCTCCAGCACCACAGTTCAAAAGCATCAATTCTTCAGCACTCATCCAACTCTCACATCCACACCTGACTACTAGAAAAACCATAACTTTAACTGGACAGACTTTGTCAACAAAGTAATGTCTCTGCTTTTTAATATGCCACTGAACCACCAGAGAATTCCTCTGTTTGTATTTTTTATACAAATTTGGCCACTTTGGCAACCGGATGGAAAGAACCAACTCCTCAGAAAAGACCATGACGCTGGGAAAGATTGAGGGCAGAAGGAGAAGGGGACGACAGAGAATGAGATGGTTGGATGGCATCACTGACTCAATGGACATGAGCTTGAGTAAACTCTGGGAGTTGCTGATGGACAGGGACGCCTGGCGTGCTGCAGTCCATGGGGTCACAAAGAGTTGCACACGACTGAGCAACTGAACAACAAATACAAGTGGAGGCATTTAGATACATTTTCTACCCTTTGCCTTTTTCACTAAAAATATCTTAGGTGTGTGTTCTTACATCAGTATATTCAAAGCTGCTTCATCCTTTCAAATTGTTGCCAAGATCCCTCTATGAGGATGTGCAGTGAATTCTCTGCTGTGGACACTGAAACCGTTTCTAGGCCTTTGTTCTAACAGACACGCTGCAAGGAGCAGCCTTGCATAGAGAGGATTTTTCCAGCCTTGTGAGCCCATCTGCAGGATAAATCCACAGAAATGAAATTACACATTGCATTTTGGAATCAAGTTTTCTCCATAAAATTTGCACCAATTTAACCATCCACAGCAACGTAGGCCTCATTTCCCCTCATGCTCTCCAATAGACTGTTCTAACAAGGGTGTTTATTTTCACCAGCCAGATAGGTGAAAAGGAATACTTTAAATTTGCATTTCTTTTTATAAGTGCTGTCAAGCATTTTTCTTATGTTGAAGAGTCATTTGAATTTCCCCTTCTGTAGAACCTCTGTTCCCATCCTTTGCACACTTTTTCCATCGGTGGTATTTTAATGATACCTAGGAACTCTCCTGGTCTGCGGTATGAGCTGCAAATACTTTTAGTCACAATGATGCTTTGCAGCATGTGTTCTGTGCCCAATAAATGGAGCAAATGGAACTGCTGTCTTATTGGCTCCTGCGCCCTTCTCACTGAGGAGTCCAAAGGCCTTTCTGTGTATTCTTTCCTTCTCCCATGACGTCAGCATCCGATACTGCGGATCCATCCTTCCTGAACCTGCCTTTTCTTCCTGCATCACTACTTCATCTTGGGTCTCCTCCCACTTCTCTGGTTGTGACTTCTCTTATTCCTTCCGAAACGCCCATTATAAGTGTCCTGGGGAGAGGAGGTCTTGAACTCAGCAGCAGTGCCTCCGGGGGCTGAGCCTCTGCAGGCTGCAAGGGGGTTTTCCAGCACCTTCCACCTCATGGAAGATGCAGCCAGTGGTGCCTTGTCTGAATCCAAGGCAGGCTCAGGGTGGTCCCCAGGCTCTTCTTTACCAGCCCCCCATGATGCTTTCAAAGTGGTGCTGGAGAAGACTCTTGAGAGTCCCTCGGACAGCAAGGAGATCAAACCAGTCCATCCTAAAGGAAATCAGTCCTGAGTATTCACTGGAAGAACTGATGCTGAAGCTGAAGCATCCAGTACTTTGGCTACCTCATGCGAAGAACTGACTCATTTGAAAAGACCCTAATGCTGGGAAAGATTGAAGGCGAGAGGAGAAGGGGATGACAGAGACTGAGATAGTTGGATGGCATCATCAACTTGATGGACATGAGTTTGAGCAAACTCCAGCCATGGTGAAGGACAGGGAAGCCTGGCGGGCTAGAGTCCATGGGGTTGCAAAGAGTTGGACACTATTGAGCGACTGAATATTAAGTTCAACAAGTCTGAAATTAGTCTTATATCGGCTCTCTCACAACTTCTCCTCCCAACGGCCTCCTCTCTCCTCTCAGGCCCCCAGTTCTCCTAGGCCTGAAGCCTCAACCTCCCCAGCCCAGCAGCAGCAGAGACATGCGGACTCGGCCAGGAAAGTCATTTCCACCCCTCAGCCCTGCCCAGCCCCCTCCCTCTGCTCGGGAGACTCGGGCCCTCCCCTACAGCACCCCGTTACTCCTCAGGAGTGGACTCTACACACAGCTAGAACCCGACACAGATTCATGAAGCCTGGATTCACATGAGGTCACGTAGTCCTGGTGGGCTTCCCAGAGGGACCTAGTGGTAAAGAACCCGCCTGCCAATGCAAGAGACCTAAGAGATGCGGATTGCATCCCTAAGTTGGGAAGACCCCTGGGAGAAGAAAAAGGCAACCCACTTCAGTGTGCTTGCCTGGAGAATCCCATGGACAGAGGAGCCTGGCGGGCTACCGTCCATGGGGTTGCAAAGAGCCGGACAGGACTGAAGAGACTTTGCACACACACGTAGTCCTAGTACTGGCAGACGGCATTTCCAAAAGCAAAAAAACTTCTCCTGTTCTGCTTTTAAAATGCATATTAATACTATATCTCTCTATATAGTATAAAATGTATACTATATATAGTATAAAATGTATACTATATATATAGTATAAAATGTATATATATATAGTATACTGTGTGTGTATATATAGTATACTATGTGTGTGTGTATATATAGTATACTGTGTGTGTATATATAGTATATTATGTGTGTGTGTATATATAGTATACTGTGTGTGTATATATAGTATACTGTGTGTATATATGGTATACTATGTGTGTGTGTATACTTGACTATTTCTTTAGACATAACAGTGTTTTTGGTGTCTGTTTGTTGCCATTGTTGTTTTTGTCTCTTTGTTTAACTTATTTAGTTAATCAACCAGAACCTATTCTTATTCTTTCCCAGCTTGGCTTCCAGTTTCCCTGCTGAGCCTCCTGCTAAGGATCCCGGAGAAACCTGGGACGAGAGCCCATCGCTAAGACCCGGGTCCGCGCGCCTGTCCGGGGTCCACCCAGCAGTGCCAGCCAGGCGTCAACCCCGCAGACTTTGACCGGGGTCCCCCGTCCACCCCACGCCGTCTGTGTCCGGTTCCGCCGGCGCCCCCAGCACACACACAAGTTCGCTGCAGGAAACGGGCCTCCAGCCAGGCGCCCAGCAGAGCCTCAGACACCCTGAGGGCTCCCCGGACGGCGGAAAGAGTCCTGGCGATCCGGCATGTCGTGGGGTCGCGGGGCTCAGCATCCTTGGTCTCCTCCCCTTCCCCCACCCTGACACACTCAGACTCACGAGGGGCTTGGGGGAGGGGGTGCGGAGAGCGCGGGAAGAGGGGACTGTGGAAAGCTGGGCGCGTTCACCGCTGCTCCGGGGCGGGCGAGGGAAGGCAGGGCAGAGGTGAGGCGCCAGGAGGGGTGGGGAGCTCTGGGCTGGCCCAGGCGGAGGGCACGGTGTGCGCGCGCGTGCCCCGCTTGAAATGCCCGGCACGTCGGGGCCGCAGGCCAGAGCCCAGGGCGCCAGCCGAGCCTCCCGGTGTCCTGCTCCGGTGGCCGCGGTCATGACCGAGAACTCGGACAGAGTGCCCATCGCCCTGGTGGGGCCCGACGACGTCGAGTTTTGCAGCCCCCCGGTGAGTACCGCTCGGGGGCCCCCAGACCTGCGGGGGCCCGGACCCCCCGGTCCCGGGTCTACGATTTGCGTGTCACCAAACTTGGGAGGTGGGGGCAAATTCAGGATCCCAGATGTGGGCTTGGGGTGTCGCCCCACGCGGGTGCGGGTGCAAAGGCCGGGGCATCCCCAGATGCGCGCGAAGAAGGTGGACAGGGAGCGAGGAGGGGTCGTCCTGGAGGGGAGGCCACCGAGATAGCAGACCCGCGGGGCGACGACCTTGAACAGCGAAGAGTTTGCTCAGCGCTCATCCAGGCCTAAGGCCCAGGGACCCGCGGCGAGGGGAGCGCGGAGAAAAGGGGCGCCCGGAGGAGCCCGGGGCCGCTGTTCCCCATTCCCACCCGCGCCCCGATGCCGCGGTAGCTGCGCGCAGACTTGACGCGTCCTCTCCCGGCCGCCCGCAGGCGTACGCCGCCGTGACCGTGAAGCCCTCCAGCCCCTCGCGGCTGCTCAAAGTCGGAGCCGTGGTCCTCATTTCGGGGGCGGTGCTGCTGCTCCTGGGGGCCATCGGGGCCTTCTACTTCTGGAAGGGGAGCGACAATCACGTAAGTCCGGAGGCGCACGGGGTGGCCGGGGCCCCTGGATCACTCGCGTGTCCCCCCCTCGGGGGCCCCAGCGGATGCTGTGCCCTCGGGGGCCTCCCGGGCACCTCGTCCCTTCTTCCACCCAACTCCAGGACGTGGCTTCCCACTGACGGGCAACTTTGTAGAAAAGCCAGTCTGGGCTTCAAACGCTGTGTAGCGGGGGGATGCAGTGGAGGGTTTCAGGGAAGCCCTTCGCGGGCAAGGCGCATCGCAGCCTGGCGCCTCCACTAAGCAGCTGAGGGACCACGGGTAAGGCACGGCCCTTCTGGCCTCGCCTTACTCACTCTTAGGAAGAAATGAAACTACGGTCTCTCCTAGCTGAGAAAGGCTGTGAATTGCAGAACCTGGGACAAAGGTAGCGGAGGAACATTCAGACCTAATAAGGGGATGAACCTGACCTCCCACTAGCGCCTTCTCTTTTTCTCTCTCCCTCCCTCCTTTTCTCTTTTCTCTCTCCTCTCTCTCTCTTTTCTCTGTCCTCTCACTCCTCATCCTTTAATTTGCCCTTCTCTCTTGCTGTAAGGGAAGAAAAATAAAATCTAACTTCCTTAAAGATAGCTAATATCTTTAAAAATCATTTCTGGCCTGATCACATGTGACTTAATGGTTAATGTTTTACTAACCCCTGTCCTACTTTCTATGAGCGCAACTATTTATGTTAAGGCTCCGTTGGCTCTCAAGGAATATAAAAAGTGCTTCTGACCCGAATGGGCAAGATTCCAGGGTGTTCATTAAATACTCTGAATTTTGTTCACCTATCTAAAGGAGGGGGAGCATTTTATCTTGATGACCATTGCCAGGCCTGGTGTAAGCTGATTTCAACTAATGGAAAAGAATTCCCTCTCCAGGGTGTACACAAAGGGCTGTTTCTTAATCACTCCCCTCAGAGAATCTGTGACTGCTGTTTTCCCCTTTCTCTCCCACCATGAAATTCAAAGCATGAACGAATTCCAGTACTTAGAGAAAATGGTGCTGAAAGCAATTCAACCATTTTACACATCACATCTTCTGCAGTCACTGCATAATTTGTATTTTTAACTCAAATGCCTAATGTAGATAAGCATGCCATTTAGCACCAAGTCTGTTTTAGAGACTATATCAAATTTACAAGCATCGATTTGTAGGATCAGAATTGCACAGTATTTTATGTGTATTTGAAAAGTGCCTTAATGTATTTGTGTATTTTAAATATAGAAGCTGGGCCAGATGCTCATATTCGAAAGCAGCATATCTGAACATTTCTATATCTCCATCTCCATTAATAGCAGGGTTTAGACTGTCATCCCTTGGGAAATGTAAATGCTATCTTTTAGACGACAAAAAGTCCATGGTATGGGTCCTTTGGGGACAAAAATAGCTTTGCCTTTTTTTTTTTTGGTAGAGATTTGGGTCATGATATATATTTAAATGGGTACCATTTGGCATTTAATTATTCAAGGCAAACAGGGTTAACTGACAGGCTTCTAGAAAGAGAGATTGAAAGATCATCCAAAATGAGTAGGGCCTCCTTTTATCATAACTTTTACTTCACTGCAAGATGGTGGGTTGTCTGGTTCGAGAGAGTGGTATTAAATTCTAAAAATACAGAGGAAGAGTGAATCACATTTTATTGCCAACAATACAAGTTACCGCTGTCTCCTCTGCGGGTAGGAGAATGAAGAAAATCATAGTAGGGTTTTTGTGTTTATTTTTTCAACTTCCAAAATATTCCATGCTGATCCATATTACTTAAGTCTGAAAAACAAATCACAAAATACTAAACAGAGTAAATTTGGTACCATCTACGCATAGCATATGCACAGGTCTGCTTTCCCTGAATTCAAATCTAAGTGGCCCAAACAAAACATAATCAGAGAAGGTCAGTCTCTGTCAAACAGAGACACCCACAGCCAATGCACTGCCCACTCTTTGGAGATTACCCATGCCTCTGTTCCTCTGTACTGGTTTATAGAGGAGAAGCAGCAGTAATTCACCTCCTGTGCCTTTCATATGGATAAATCCCCTTAGGACAGGTTTACTGGAAATCAGCTGGAGGACTAGAAGCATTGAAGTGTTAATAATGAGGGGACAAGTGGCGGGGCTCAAATATTGAGGTCATGTTTCATCCACATTATTGTCAATGGAACAAGGCATTGAAATATGGGAAATTCCCACCAATATGAGATAACTGACATCCCAAGCGCCTGGGATGAGGGGATGAGATCATTGCTTGGGGCCTTTATTCTCAGCCTGATTTTTTGAGCCGTTGGTCCCAAACATGATGTAATTATCTTATGAACCCAGGCTTTATTAGAAACTCATTAGCAAATCTCCTTGGCTGTAAAAGGCACCATATTGAGCAGAATTTTGGCACATAATAAACTTTCTTTGTGCTTGAGTAGAAATAGCCTTAGGTGCTAACAGCTCCTTCAGTTAGAGCAGATATTGTGATTTCCGCTTCACCAGCGCAGCCTTCTCCTGAGCTTGGGGCTCAGAACTTTTTACCAGTCTCCAGCCCCAGGCACTTCAGGAGGAAGTGAAAACAAACCCCCTCTGCTGCTCTGGGGCGAGCAGGGGCTGCAGCTCCATTAAAAGGATGCAATACCCAGGCCGGGTTAGGTAGGGTGTTTTGTTGAGGGGGAAGGTGGAGAAGGGTGATGATGAAGAAAGTCAAGTTAGGCACACAAGCCACTGTTCCAGTGCTATGATCTTGTCTCCTTAAGATTTTCTAAGAATTTGGAAATAGTTCATTTCTTAAATCCAGGATCACTTTAGTAGTAAAAAGTTTATGTGCAAGGCTTTAAAAAAAAAAAAGAGCCTCTTGTCTCATGAGTAAAGGACGGACACTTGTGCCAGCAGAAACTCACACACGCGTTGTCCGCCATGCACGCCTTAACAGCCAAAAGTAACTCAGATGAACAGTGGCTGTTCAGAGAGCGCAGGGGCCAAACAGAGCCCGCTTTCTAAGCCTCACCTTCAGGGAGCCCTGGCTCAGCCAAAGAAAACAGGTTTCCCCAAACAGGCTGATGGTGAGCACCACCGAGGTGCAAAGTGAAAAGAGATTGGTGGGCTCCTCTCCCACGCCCCTAAATCAGAACCCCTGGAAGTGGCTCTCATAATCAGCTGAGCTGGGGAGACAGTGTCCTGCAGGAAGCGAAGTTCATCAGAAGAAGTGGAGGACCTGTGCTCAGAGGTGGTGAATGCCGGGATTTTCTGTTCCACTAACGGAGAGCTGTTGCCTACAAGGGTACCAGCTACCGTTTCTACATCTCTGCTGATAAAACAGCGCTTTGTGGGTCTTGCAATAATGAGTTTTCTACAAGTAATGATCCAATAACAACAGATACTTTCCCCAGGGTTTGTCCATGGGGGCAGTTAGCTATTTCTCATAATAAGGGAGAAAAATCTGACTTGAATTGAATTTTAGCTCTTTGCAGTTCTGACCTACAGACCTGACACTAAGTAGCTAATGGCCCTCATCAGTTCCCACTCCTACCACTTTGAAGAGTGTACATCTTATACACTCTTCTTAACACATAAGAGATACATCATGTATCATATATGGGCCTCCTTGGTGGCTCAGTCAGTAAATAATCCGCCTGCAATGCAGGACACCTGGGTTCAATCCCTGGGTGGGGAAGATCCCCTGGAGAAGGACATGGCAACCCACTCCAATATTCTTGCCTGGAGAATCCCATGGACAGAGGAGCCTGGCGAGCTACAGTTCATGCGGTTGAGAGAGTTGGACACAACTTAGCCACTAAACGATATATCATACATAAGATACAGTGTGTTAGTCACTGAGTCGTGTCCAACTCTTTGTGACCCCATGGACTGTAGCCCACCAGGTTACTCTGTCCATGGGATTCTCCAGGCAAGAGTACTGGAGTGGGTTGCCATGTCCTTCTTCAGGAAGATATAGATATATACATATATATGCTTCTAAGTCAGAAAATGGAAGGAAAGAGAAGAGAAGCCCACCTCCTACCCCACAGCGCAGAGAAGGTTCTTGCAGAGCAGCAGCACGCTGGTCAGGAGCAGCGTGTAAATCACTTTTTAAACCAGTGTCCTAACCAGATGTCTAAACTAAGAGAGCCCTGTTAGGGATTTCCCTGGCGGTCCAGTGGCTAAAACTCCATGGTCCCAACACAGGAGGCCCAGGTTCCAGCCTGGTCAGGGAACTAGATCCCACACGCCTCAACGAACATCGAGGATCCTGAGTCTCACAACTTATTTGGCACAACCAAAGAAATAAATATTTTTTTAAGAGAGAATGAGAGAGCCCTTTGGATCCTGTAATTTAGTGGTACACTGTAAAAAGGGTTTTTCAAATGGCAGGATTTTAAACAAGATGTTACTCAGAAATGCAACACATGAAACAGATCAGAAGCAAAGCTGCTCTGGTCAAATTGCAGATGAACCACGGGTGGAGGGAACTTGAATAAAGGAACCCCACAGGCCCAGCTGCTCTGGGCCACCTCTGTGACACCCCGGAGCTCTGATGACATAAATGAAAACCCCCTCTGAGGTTCCCACTTCATCATTTGGCATTCAAGGCAACTCCCAAGATGCAGAGCTAAATTGTGTAGCCAGCTGTTTTTCTGATTCCTGGCCCAGTGCTCCTGCATAATGCCAAAACTCTCCTCCTTCCCCCACACATCTCGTTACAACGCCTTCAGTTCAGTTCAGTTCAGTCGCTCAGTCATGTCCGACTCTTTGCGACCCCATGAATTGCACCATGCCAGGCCTCCCTGTCTATCACCATCTCCCAGAGTTCACTCAAACTCTCATCCATCGAGTTGGTGATGCCATCCAGCTATCTCATCCTCTGTCGTCCCCTTCTCCTCCTGCCCCCAATCCCTCCCAGCATCAGGGTCTTTTCCAATGAGTCAACTCTTTGCATGAGGTGGCCAAAGTACTGAGGTCACCTTATGTCTGTCCCATAGCGTCATTAATAGGGGTCCCTCTTATTTTGAGCAGAAACAGACAAGCATGTTGGCCTTGCTCTCTGTAATGTGGCTGTACCTCAGGCATACCCTCGTCCTGTCCTCAGTCCTTACTGTATACCACCCTCCATGCCAAGTCTTGACTGAAGGATTTTTTTTAAAATACCTTCAAATTGAGGTGCCACTGCAGATTTGGTTAACAGCCCAGTGAACCCTCTGCCTCTTCAATGTCCATTTATCCATCAACAGATCTCAACCATGGCTGCAGAGTAGAATCGACCTTTAGAAAAAGAAAGATCTGTGCTCAAGCTGCATCCCCACAGGTTGTGATTTGATCCATCCTGTGGAGGCAACCCAGGTGTGGTAGCTGAAGATTCTCCTTAGATGTGTCTATGTGCCACCAGGATTGCAAACCACTGAGCTCTTCAGATTAGTATCAGAGACAATCAAAGCCTTTACTTTCAAGATATTATTTAAGAAATCATTGTATTAAGTAATTGGTGGATGAATGAAGTCCTCCCAGATAAATGTCTTACTATTAGGGATGATTCAGTGTATCTCTGAGACACAGGAATGCTAATTTATATAAAGATAAGCCCTGAATTGTTCTAAGAGGGAAGCATCACTAATTCTGGTATTCACTTCCAGATTTACAATGTCCATTATACCATGAGTATCAATGGGAAGTTACAAGATGGGTCAATGGAAATAGACGCTGGGAACAACCTGGAGACCTTTAAAGTGGGGAGTGGAGCTGAAGAAGCGGTTGAAGTTAATGATTTCCAGAATGTAAGTATATTTCATGCATTTAGGAAGTCTAACTAGGCAAGCCTGGGAGACGCCTCATTCAGGGAGAAGGCGGGCCCCTCACATACACCCAAATGGGAACTGCTCTTTATGGCAGTCATGGTGCCACTAACCTCCCTGAACCATGTTGCCTGTTCTCTCTGAGAAAGGATCACTCTCTGTCCTTGACATTTTCAAAATGAAAAACCAACACCTTAGCACTGAAAAAATCAAGTTCTTGGAGCTATCAAAAGTCTTGGCAGAAAGACTTGCAAGAGCTATTTTTCTCTAAGCAGCCTTCTTAACATAGTAAATAAAATGCCCAAGGTCTCCCAGAATGTGGCAAGATCTAAAACTGGCAGTTATCGAGAGGAGGGAAACTTTAATGACCTAATAATCTAATCAACAGCAGGTGGGATCTATTTACACACATGTCTCAGTGCTCCAGATTTCCCGTTTAATCCAGAAAATGAGCATGGAGAAATTCGCCTAGTGTATCATCTGCTGTCTGAACAGAGCCCATTACAGATGAAACATTCAAGTCTCCTTTGCAAAGGACACACATGTTTGTTTTCAAAAATTCAATTTACAGGCAATTGGAGACATCAAGCCATGCATGGATGCTTCAGTGGACATCTGTGAACCCAAGAGTCACTCCAGGCCTCCTCTCTGGCTGGCCACCATAAATATCTCATTCTCTTTCTTGTTCTAGGAAGAGAAAGAGGCATCACTGTTTGTGCTCTCCTGTTAAATCTATAGATGCAGTAGGTGAGACTTCCTCATGAAAAAAGGCTCTTAAAAATAAGGTCTCTTCTGATAGTTTATTGGCCTACAAACATCTCACCGACCTGTCTTCCTCTGATTGATGAGAAAAACTAGAGATGCTTTTCATTTGAATGAAAGAGCTCCCCTTGTTGATACCCAAACACACTTCACAAGCCCTTTTGAATATCAAACGGATGCTAACCTTAGAGCTCGGCTGATATTAGCCATTATTTGGTGATGACAAGGGCTGGCTGTGTTTGGCGTGGGCTCTGCCCTGGGGACGGGCTCTGCAGTCCAGTGTGCGCCCAGCTCCATTTCGTTTGGGCATAGCTTTGCAAACGGTCCTGGTCGAATCCCAGAGATAATTTCTCTAGACCTATTAAAGGCTTTTACTGCAAGGCCCAGGACAAAGTAAAAGGCATTTTTTTCTTTGCGCTGCTCAATATAAAATCATAAAATGTGACTCCCACACATGCATCTTTCATTCAATCCAGAACAAAATTGAATACACAGGATATGCCACAATATCAAGATATGCAAAGGTAGCTATGCAGATAAATAAGAAAAGATCCCTCTCTCTCAACATGTGTATGTATCAGGAATGTCCTTTTAAAATATTTAATCCCAAACCTATATTTCTGTTTTATAAACCTTTGGTTCTAATAATGGTATTGATTGCATTTTGTTCTTAGAGGCCAATGGGGCCACAAATATTTTATAAACTGATCAATTCTCTTTGATAGCTTCCACATTTCTCTAAGTCAGAACTGGTGAGTAGAACATTTTTTTGATGGATAGAACCTGTTATGGGTTTAAATAAGCCTGGACCTCTGAAAACACATGAATCAGCCACTGTGGTACCTGAACTATTACTTTCTCCTGTATTACAAACCGTCAGTCAAGTTCAGGAAGCGTGTACGGGAGCTGACTATCTGTGTGCAAGGGATGGTGTGAAGCATAGAGTATGCAGAGACGACTGACACTTGTTCCCTCTCCCAAGGACATCAGGAGGTGGGCATCCACAGAGAAGTGGCTTTAGGTCAGGCTGGGAAGCACGCTGCCACGGAGCTACGAACAGAGCTGTGGGGTCCTCATGGGGGAGGCCATTGCTGCCAGCGAGGAGATGGAGCAGGTTTTGCAGAGGTGGCAATGAAGCCAAATCCAGCCTCTGAGCTCCGACACTGAATTCATATTCCGAGACAGAGTTCTGAGTGAAGTAGAAAAGGATAGCTTTCTCGCTTTGCCAGGCAAAGGGAGCCACAGTGGACTAATGCCCTCAAAGCTGTGTGTCCCAAACGGGAGAGGCTAGTGAGAAGTTTCAGGGTAAGGGTTCAAAGAGGGTGTGATTGGCTATGGGCATTCTTTTGATTGGTTGGTGGTAGTGGGTGGAGAAGGCAATGGCATCCCACTCCAGTACTCTTGTCTGGAAAATCCCATGGATGGAGGAGCCTGGTGGGCTGCAGTCCAGGGGGTCGCGAAGAGTCGGACACAACTGAGTGACTTCACTTTCATTTTTCACTTTCATGCATTGGAGAAGGAAATGGCAACCCACTCCAGTGTTCTTGCCTGGAGAGGCCCAGGGACGGGGGAGCCTGGTGGGCTGCCGTCTATGGGGTCGCACAGAGTCGGACACGACTGAGGTGACTTAGCAGCAGCAGCAGGGTAAGTGGGAGTCAGCATCATCAACCTTCTGGTTCCACCTGATGGGGTCTCCATACTTGTGGGCAACCCATGGGGAAGGGGTTTCAGTATATGCAAAACAACTCACAGATATTGTTATGTGTATCCCTTGATGGGGAGCTAGGACCGTGCCCCAAGGCACGTGAGGACTGGGAGATGGAGATGCAGGCAGGGCCCAGAGCAGGAAAGTATCTGAATTGTAGGTGAACAGCCTCCCCTGCTAACCCCACCAATATTGTTTGGAGCCAATGGTGGGAAAGAGCCCCGAGAGGGAATTTGCACTGAATGAAGGGTTCCAGGCTCTTCACCATTGGAGAAAACAGTTGTTACGGTCCCTCGTTGCAGAAGGTAAGGCAGACTGCATTCAAGGGAGGCTAGCACTGTGGGGTTTTGTAGTCAAGGAGAGAGAGCGGGCTCAACTCTGAATACAGTAATGAAAACTGGGGTGTAATGCCACCGAGCAGGGTGGGTTGCTGGTGGATGGGAGATTACTAAGAGGAGTCGTTCTTCGCTAAACTGACCTAACAGGATTTCTGCTGCAGGCAGGTCAGGGGGATCAGATATCCAGTTTGACCAGACTAAGGCTGACTCAGCAGGATTCTTGCTAAAATTGGAATAAACCGGCCAAGACAGAGCCCAGGGTGGGGACCTAGAGGACTCAGAGGTGCCTGACTGGAGTTAGGTCAAGAGAATCTCTGTCAAAACCCTGAGGAACACAGAAGCTACTTCTGTTCATAATGTATCAAAGTTATACCTTCAAAAGTATCGATGCTGTTGGTTTAAGTCAACCCTCTCAACCCTAATGACCCACAGATATAACAGAAATCCTGGTTAGAAATTAAGATAGTTCTCCAAGAAAACACCAGAGCAGGAGAAAATAGAGGCAGAGAGAATGAATGGTCTCCAATTTTGGAAGATACAACATTTTCATAAATATTAAATAAATACGTCTAAAACTAAAAAAAATAAGATAGAATGGTGGATATAAATAGATTTTCACTATACAATTCTTTTGACCTTGTGTATATTTGAAGTTTTTTAATTTAAAAAGCTGGAGGGAGGGACTTCGCTGGTGGTCTGGTGACTGGGACCCCGTGCTCCCAAGGCGAGAGAGGGGTCTGGGTTTGATCGCCAGTTGGGGAACTCACACGCCTCAGCTAACACCTGCTGCAGCCAAATAAATTATTTAATTAACTTAAAAAAAAAACTGGAGGGGAAAAAATGGACAGCACAGCTTATCTGATAGGTAAGTAGGTTATTGGTTTCAAGAATCCATTTGGCACCTAACTATAACACAAAGAAAAAATAAAGTGAAAGTAATTTATAATACCATTAGAACTTGAGCCTGATGTACCTGGAAAACGTCATAGTCATATGCTTGGGTCACTGTCTGTGCCATAGCCTAAAACGCAGACTGACCTAAGTGTGTGCTGAGAAATTACATATCAGGTACTTTTCTCTAAACTGTATAGAGCTTCTCCATCTTTGGCTGCAAAGAACATAATCGATCTGATTTCGGTGTTGACCATCTGCCGATGTCCATATGTAGAGTCTTCTCTTGTGTTGTTGGAAGAGGGTGTTTGCTATGACCAGTGCATTTTCTTGGCAAAACTCTATTAGTCTTTGCCCTGCTTCATTCCATATTCCAAGGCCAAATTTGCCTGTTACTCCAGGTGTTTCTTGACTTCCTACCTTTGCACTGATCGCTGAGGAAGGCTTTCTTATCTCTTCTTGCTACTCTTTGGAACTTTGCATTCAGATGCTTATTTCTTTCCTTTTCTCCTTTGCTTTTTGCTTCTCTTCTTTTCACAGCTATTTGTAAGCCCTCCCCAGACAGCCATTTTGCTTTTTTGCATTTCTTTTCCATGGGGATGGTCTTGATCCCTGTCTCCTGTACAATGTCACGAACCTCATTCCATAGTTCATCAGGCACTCTATCTATCAGATCTAGGCCCTTAAATCTATTTCTCACTTCCACTATATAATCATAAGGGATTTGATTTAGGTCATACCTGAATGGTCTAGTAGTTTTCCCTACTTAAGGAGAAAAGGAAAGATATAAGCATCTGAATGCAGAGTTCCAAAGAATAACAAGAAGAGATAAGAAAGCCTTCTTCAGCAATCAATGCAAAGAAATAGAGGGAAACAACAGAATGGGAAAGACTAGAGATCTCTTCAAGAAAATCAGAGATACCAAGGGAACATTTCATGCAACAATGGGCTCGATAAAGGACAGAAATGGTATGGACCTAACAGAAGCAGAAGATATTAAGAAGAGGTGGCAAGAATACACAGAAGAACTGTACAAAAAAGAGCTTCATGACCCACATAATCACAATGATGTGATCACTGACCTAGAGCCAGACATCCTGGAGTATGAAGTCAAGTGGGCCTTAGAAAGCATCACTACGAACAAAGCTAGTGGACGTGATTGAATTCCAGTTGAGCTATTTCAAATCCTGAAAGATGATGCTGTGAAAGTGCTGCACTCAATATGCCAGCAAATTTGGAAAACTCAGCAGTGGCCACAGGACTGGAAAAGGTCAGTTTTCATTCCAATCCCAAAGAAAGGCAATGCCAAAGAATGCTCAAACTACCGCACAATTGCACTCATCTCACATGCTAGTAAAGTAATGCTCAAAATTCTCCAAGCCAGGCTTCAGCAATACGTGAACCGTGAACTTCCAGGTTCTCCAAGCTGGTTTTAGAAAAGGCAGAGGAACCAGAGATCAAATTGCCAACATCTGCTGGATCATGGAAAAAGCAAGAGAGTTCCAGAAAAACATCTATTTCTGCTTTATTGACTATGCCAAAGCCTTTGACTGTGTGGATCACAATAAACTGTGGAAAATTCTTCAAGAGATGGGCATACCAGACCACCTGGCCTTCCTCTTGAGAAATCTGTATGCAGGTCAGGAAGCAACAGTTAGAACTGGACATGGAACAACAGACTGGTTCCAAATAGGAAAAGGAGTACGTCAAGGCTGTATATTGTCACCCTGCTTATTTAACTTCTATGCAGAGTACATCATGAGAAACGCTGGACTGGAAGAAGCACAAGCTGGAATCAAGATTTCTGGGAGAAATATCAATAACCTCAGATGTGCAGATGTACCACCCTTATGGCAGAAAGTGAAGTGGAACTAAAAAGCCCCTTGATGAAAGTGAAAGTGAAAGTGGAGAGTGAAAAAGTTGGCTTAAAGCTCAACATTCAGAAAACGAAGATCATGGTATCTGGTCCCATCACTTTGTGGGAAATAGATGGGGAAACAGTGGAAACAGTGGCTGACTATTTTGGGGGGCTCCAAAATCACTGCAGATGGTGACTGCAGCCATGAAATTAAAAGATGCTTACTCCTTGGAAGGAAAGTTATGACCAACCTAGATAGGATATTCAAAAGCAGAGACATTACTTTTCCAACAAAGGTCCGTCTAGTCAAGGCTGTGGTCTTTCCTGTGGTCATGTATGGATGTGAGAGTTGGATTGTGAAGAAGGCTGAGCGCAGAAGAATTAATGCTTTTGAACTGTGGTGTTGGAGAAGACTCTTGAGAGTCCCTTGGACTGCAAGGAGATCCAATCAGTCCATTCTGAAGGCGATCAGCCCTGGGATTTCTTTGGAAGGAATGATGCTAAAGCTGAAACTCCAGTACTTTGGCCACCTCATGCGAAGAGTTGACTCATTGGAAAAGACCCTGATGCTGGGAGGGATTGGGGGCAGGAAGGGGACGACAGAGGATGAGATGGCTGGATGGCATCACCGACTCGATGGACGTGAGTTTGAGTAAACTCCGGGAGTTGGTGATGGACAGGGAGGCCTGGCGTGCTGTGATTCATGGGGTCGCAAAGAGTCAGACACGACTGAGCGACTGAACTGAACTTCTCTAAACGGCTTCCCTAGTGGCTCAGTGGTAAAGAATCTCCCTGCCAATGCAGGAGACATGAGTTCGATCCCTAGGTCGGAAAGACCCCTGGATAAGGAAATGGGAACCCGCTCCAGTATTCTTACCTGGGAAATCCCATGGACAAAGGAGCCTGGCAAACTATACAGTCCGTGGGGTCACAAAAGAGTCAGACATGACTTAGTGACTAAACAACAAAATCTTCTCAAATAGTAAACAAAAGTAACATTTTCTCTCCATTTTCATAATAATTCCATTCCTAGGAAATCCTTTGTACATTAAAACTGTGCCAAAAATCACGTTACATTTACCTATAAAACAGTGTTAGGTTCCAGGCTCAGGTGCTTACAATCCAGTTTTTCAGCCAAGATTCTGGGCAGTTGGTTCTTCAGAGTTCCCCCAGGCTGGTCAGACCCAGCACCCCTGGGCCATGCCCAACCAAGGTCCAGAAAGCTCCTAGTTTTGTGACAATAACAAAACTCCCTCAAAAGTTTCTAAATCACCCCTCTGGGGGAAGGTCCCCTTGCCCTCCTTGGGAATTTCTGGTTTAAGCCACAGAAATAAATGAGACCCCTAGAAAGAAAAAACTGTGTGGCTAGAATGAGATTGGCTGACTTTGGATAAAAGGATGTTAGATCATTGGGATCCTCACTCACTACCTTTGTTAGCAAACATCTTCATTATCACCAGCTTCTAAGGTCTTGTTTGTTTGCAAAAACAGGAGATTTGCCTGCCTTTCTTCTGCCATTCCGCTCCCTCTGTTTAATCTTTTAGCGTTTCTGGCTGCTTGATATGGATTTGTAGCTAGATATGGTGGTTAATACGTGTGAATTCCTTCCCACAGGACCCATCCCCATGGGGTTTCAGTTTTCTTTGCAGCCTGTAGACCGACTGTCAGAACTAACTCAATACTAGACACATTAAGTGCTGTGAATCCTTCCATAGTCAGTTCTCTCCCTGGGGATATGGTAATGGCTAGATGGTGCTTCCTCCCCAGCATCTCATCTCAGAAGCTACAACCGTTTGAAGTCAAGAGAAGATATAACATGGGTGGTGGGGGGTGGGTGGCTGGCCAAAATCTTGGCTTTCTCCTCTCACCAAAGCCAAATAAAAAATATGGAGATGGAGTTTGGAGGAAATAGAAAGGTGACTGTAATTCCCAGCTGGTGGAGAGGGGAACACAGTAGGTTCACACCTCAAGAACTGTGCCCACCCTCCCCCCAAGAGGAGTCTGCGGGCTTAAATAAGATAAGGACTCCCATTTAGGAGCCGGTGATGAGGAGCAAAGGTGTTAGCATCTTGATTCCTTCCTCTTTCATCGTTTCAAAGACAATCATAGGCTGGCGTCGTTAACCCAGCATTTGAGTCTGGTAGTTAGGTGGCTCTGTGGCCTTCTTTCTGATATGTAAAAAGCTGAAGCTAAAACTCCAATACTTTGGCCACCTGATGTGAAGAACTAACTCATTGAAAAAGACCCTGATGCTGGTAAAGACTGAAGGCAAAAGGAGTAGGGGATGAGAGAGAATGAGATGGTTGGATGGCATCACCGACTCAACGGACATGAATTTGAGCAAACTCCAGGAGATAGGAGAGGACAGAGGAGCCTGGAGTGCTCCAGTCCATGGGATTGCAAAGAGCTGGACGTGGACACGACTGAGCAACTGAGCAACAAGCAACAATACGGGGAAGGGTGTTGTAAGGGCAAACACCAGATACAGGATGTATTTAGCACAGAGTCAAAGGAAGGTGGATGTGAAGTGGAGTTCCTGCAGAGTTAGGGCACAGAAAGATGAACTGTGTTGCAGACATGCAGAGTTCAGTTCAGTTCAGTGCAGTCGCTCAGTCGTGTCTGACTCTTTGCATCCCCATGAGTTGCAGCACACCAAGCCTCCCTGTCCATCACCAACTCCTGGAGTTCACTCAAACTCACCTCCATTGAGTCGGTGATGCCATCCAGCCATCTCATCCTCTGTCGTCCCCTTCTCCTCCTGCCCCCAATCCCTCCCAGCATCAGAGTCTTTTCCAATGAGTCAGCTCTGCACATGAGGCAGCCAAAGTACTGGAGTTTCAGCTTTGGCATCAGTCCTTCCAGTGAACACCCAGGACTGATCTCCTTTAGGATGGTACTGGTTGGATCTCCTTGCAGTCCAAGGGACTCTCAAGAGTCTTCTCCAACACCACAGTTCAAAAGCATCAATTCTTCGGTGCTTAGCTTTCTTTACAGTCCAACTCACGCAGAGTTAGGAGCAGTTAAAGTGAAAAAGTAGGAATGTTCAGGCCTGCTCACTGTTTTCTTTATCTTCTTTGTTGTCAGGAAAGGGAAAGAAAAAACTCACTCCTCTTTTTTTTTCTTTTCACTGCAACAGAGGCAGTAATCCCCCTCCCCAAACTTTTGTTTTTCAAACCATGTGCCATAGATTTACATGTAGAATAAGAACAACTGGCCTTCGGGAGACAGCATGGTAGAGCGCAGTGGTTCCCCAAGTGTGTTCCTTAGGCCACCAGCAGCAGCGGCACCTGAGAGCTGGTTAGAAATGCACGGTTTAGCCCTCCCTCCAGACCCCCGGATTCAGAAACTCTGGTGGGGGGACCAACACAGTATTTTGTTTCGTGAGTCCTCCAGATGATTCAGTTGCAAGGAAAAGTTTGTGAGTCACTAGTATAGAGGGAACTTGGGTCCAGAGGCTGTGCCTTAGTACCCTGAGGCTGCTACAACAAATTACCATGGGCTAGGTGACTTCTATATAGCAGAAGGTGTGTATCTCATAGTTGTGGAGGCTGAAAAGTCCAAGGCTAAGGTGCCAGCAGGTTGCCTGTCTAGGGATGGTCTTGCTTTCTAGCTCATGGAAGGCTGTCTTCTCACTCTCCTACTCACAAGGCAGAAGGGGAAGGAGCTCTCTGGGGAAAGGACGCTAATCCTATTCATGAGGGCTCCACCCTCATGACTTCGTGCGTTCTGAGTTGCTTTGGTCATGTCCAGCTCTTTGCAACCCTATGGACTGTAGCCTACCAGGTTCCTCTATCCATGGGATTTTCCAGCAATAATTCTGGAGTGGGTTGCCATTTCCTTCTCCAGGGGATCTTCCCGATCCAGGGACCAAACCTGAGTCTCTTATGTCTCCTGCCTTGGCAGGTGGGTTCTTTACCACTAGTCATGAGGGAAGCCTCATGACCTCACCCTTCCCAAAGACCCACTTCCAGGTACCACCACATGGGGCGTTAGGTTTCAACATACGAATTTAGGTGGGGGTGGGAGAGACGCAAACATTCAGGGCAGAGCATGCTATTTCAGTTACTTTAAATCTTTGTGGATTCGATCCATGGGTCAGGAAGACCCCTGGAGAAGGAAATGGCAACCCACTCCAGTATTCGAGAAAATCCCATGGACAGAGAGGCCTGGCACGCTACAGTCCAGGAGGTCCCAAAGAGTCAGACACGACTAAGCGACTGAGTGCACACACACACACACACACACACACCCTGAACAAGTCTCTTTTTCCTGAAACTGGGGGTCCTCAACCCCAGCTGACATCATGAATACATGGGGAGCTTTTAAGCATGCCAGTGTCTGGGCACGGCCACAAGCCCGTTAAATGGGAATCTCTTAGGAGAGGCCCAGGCATCTGTGTTTTTAAAATCTCTCCATGTGATTTTGGTGCTGAATCGAGACCTTCTGCAGTAAGCCCGGAGCTCTTCCCCTGTCGAGGGTTGGGATGGGGGCTCATGCCTCCTCCTCCCTCTGGGTGAGAGGTGACGCTGGGAGGAATGAGATGCGTTACACATGCATGTGGCCGATCAGGCCGCAAGAGAATTGAGGAGGAGCTTCAAGAGGAAGGAGCCGTTCCTTCTCCCATCTGTCGCCCACCCACGTCTGCAGGATGCCTGGCTCTGAGATTCCATTCGGTGTAACTTTCCATGAAGATCCTCCAGTGTGACTGACGTGTGACTTCATTCTTCCTTTAAGAGGGCTGAATGCTGGGACTTCTCTGGTGGTCCTGTGGTTAAGACTCTGAGCTTCCACTGCACAGGGAACAGTTTCAACCTCTGATCAGGGAACTAAGATCCCATGTGCCACATGGCAAGGCCAAAAGAAAAAAAATATCAAAAAAAAGAAAAAAAGGAGGGCTGAATCCTTCCCCTAGATTTCTAAAGGCTTTTCTTCCTCCCACTCCCTGGTATTGATATATTAGAACAAGCTCTGTGTCTTCCTGACATTTGTCTCAACCCAATAGAAGACTGACCAGTTGAGAATTTCAGATTCGTGTTGGTGCCTACATTGTTATGGCATATAATTTGTAGATCTTAATACTGGTTTTGGCCACTCACTAGTCATGGAATTAACCAGAAACGAAAGGAAACACTCTTGGGTCAGAACATAACGTTATGCCTGACGCACTCCGTGGGCAGAATCGGTGCCGAGCTGTCAGCTAAGACCGGAGCCTTGCGGCTGAGATTTCCCTGGAGGCCAGTCCCTAGGCAGACGGGGAGACGTTGTTTATATCTCACGGGACAAAAACAAAACATCCAAGTCCTTGGATAAGCTCTGGGAGCAAACTTCAGCTCCCAGTGTGATAGAAAGCTACTGTTTCCTCTGGGTTCAACAACCTAAGAAGAATCTGAATTCACGGAATTCATTAATTGGACCAGCATCTTCTGAGAACTTCTGTGGGAGCACCAAACGAAAACAAAAGAGATTCAGGTTGATTTCAGGCTTAGAGTTGAGTACAGAGGTGACATTTGCAAGACGCAAGGGCACTGAGAACTGAGTGCCAAACAAGGGGTGGAGATGGGAGGGCTTTCGGAAAGTCAGAGGAGAGGGAGCCCCCTTAGCCCGGGCTGGACAGAGAAACCTGTAGGGAGAAGATGGCATTTCATCTGAGCTCGCAGGATGGGTGGAGCAATGAACGCACTGCCTCTCAGCGCAAAGTCAGACCTTGACAGAAGCCTCCCTGACGCACTGTCTAAAGGACCATTCCTAGGACGTTCCTGGCAGTCCGGTAGTTAAGACTCCATGCTTCTGCTGCAGGGGGGGCATAGGTTCGATCCCTGGTTGGGGAACTAAGATCCTACACGCCTCACAGCATGGCCAAAAATAAAAAATAAAGCACCATCTCCTGTCACTCCTATGTCCACACTGCTTTATTTTTCTCCATAGCACTTAACGCCACCTGACTTTATTTTTGGTAAATAACACTGAAAGGTAAGCTCTATGAGGGCAGAGATGCCATCTGTTCTGTTCATCCCTGTACCTGGCACCTGGAATAATACGTAGCTCGCAGTAGACACTCAATACACTGAATAAATGAATGGATGAATAGAAGATGGATAAACTTTTGTTTCCTAGGGCATCACAGGAATCCGTTTTGCTGGAGGGGAGAAGTGCTACATCAAAGCGCAGGTGAAGGCTCGCATCCCGGAGGTGGGCACCATGACCAAGCAGAGCATCTCCTCTGAACTGGTGGGTACCAGCGGGCTCCACACAGCAGGAACATTGGGCACACACAGAAGGCACATCCCTCCTGTCTCTAGTTCCTGGACAGGTCTGTGACCAGAACATACACTCTCTTTCCTCCCTGACATAGAACTTAATTACTTTGGTCCTACTTGTTGGTTCCAGGTGATCGTTCTTACATGATGTCGTGTAATTGAAGGTTCTGGAAAACCAGATTTTAAAGTACATAAAGGGTAACAGTCATGACATGGCCCTTATTTGCTGATGCTAGGGACTTCCCAGGTGGCACTACTGGTAAAGAACCCACCTGCTGATCCAGGAGATGTAGGAGACTCGGGTTCAATCCCTGGGTGGAGAAGATCCCCTGAAGAAGGAAATGGCAACCCACTCCAGTGTTCTTGCCTGGAGAATCCTATGGACAGAGGAGCCTGGCGGGCCACACAGGGTTGCAATCTGTAGGGTTGCAAAGGGTCGGACACAACTGAAGTGACTTAGTACGCACGCAGGGAACTGATCAGTGATTCGGACAACTTTAAGGACTTCAGGTGTTAGGATCATTAAGGGGCTCAGGAGCCTGAAGCCTCACTCTAGCCCCAGTGCGACTTAGCCAGGGGAGAAGTCCTCCTGAAATCCCCAGAGCTGATCACTCAGCCTCTGCTGGAAGCGTTGACCAGGCTCTCCTTCCCTGCGTGTCAGGCAACTTCTTGGGAGGAAGTTCTAATTGCTTTGCCAACACTGAGCTGAATGGCTCCCCCTACAATTTCTTCCCACTGGTTCAAGTTCAGCCCAATGAGGATAATTTAACATATATAGAATTCCTTTCCTATGTATCAGGCTTGTGAGGTTCTTTAAACATATTTCACCCATTTATTATTAATAGCTTGCCTTTGAGCATGGTTTTATAAAAGTTTGCATTAAGAATTGCACACAGCATTCTAAAGACATATTTAACAGTAATACCTTACACTGATTTGGTGCTTTAGGGCTTACAAAGTAGCCGCATTCACTGTCATCTTCCATTTGAGTTGTGGCAGGGTAGGGTGGAAGAAAAATGGACTCTGGAAAATATGGGTTCAAGTCCCAGCCCTGACACTTGGTGTGAATGTGGCGTCAAGTTTTTAAGCCTCAGTCTTGTCGTCTGCAAACTAGGGTGTGCACTCTGTCCCCACGGCCCTGACGTGCTAGATAATGAGTAAACGGATGCTGCTTTGAGTCTTAATTTTATTATGCTCACCTCTGATCCTTCCAGGATCCCCAAGAGGGAGGTGAGCCAGGCATCAGCTCCCGAAAGGCAGATGAAGAAAACTAAGAGTAAGCAGAGGTGCCTGGAAACCGCTTGATTGTTTGCTCTCCTAGGAGCAGGCCCAGGGGTCTCAACACACTGTGAGTTTTTCAGGTTGGCCAGCATGTCCTCAGTGTCTCCTCCACTCCCGACTTCCCCAGCCATTCATCCCTCCCATCACTCTCCTCTGATTATGAGCTCGTTTGTGGCCCCTGAACTGCACCCTTCGGAACACAAGTATGGACCCACACATACAGAGTCTAGAAATGAGACCGAGACCACCTGTGTTCTGACCTTGAACATCTCTTATTGCATTACCTTTTCAGTGGTCTTATCACTCAGCTTCTGTTATGAAACCTTTAATGAACTGTAATCCTCAACGTTTCCCTCATGAGTAGACGTAAAGAGCCAACTTCCCAACCAGATCTTAACTGACCAAGATCTTATCGAAAGTTTGAGCAGTACAGGGACTTCCCTGGTGGTCCATTAGTTAAGACTCCACACTTCCAGTGCAGGGGGTGTGGGTTCAGTTCCTGGTCTGGGAACCAAGACCCTGTGTGTCCTGAGGTACAGCATAAAAAAAGTTTGCAATACATTTTTGGATTTTTTTTTTTTTTAAAGAAGGCCTTGTTTGGGGGTTTTTTTTTCTTCTGATTTTTAAAAACAACACTTTGTCATTATAGAAATTCAGGAATACATGAAAGGAGAGAGTAGAAAGTCACCCAGAGTTACAAAATCCATGGATAACTAATATTAGTGTTTTGGTAAATTTTCACGTACAATGTGTGTGATATGCTTTTTATAATTGAAGTTATACTGCTATTCAGTTCAGTTCAGTTCAGTTCAGTTGCTCAGTCGTGTCTGACTCTCTGCGACCCCATGAATCGCAGCACGTCAGGCCTCCTTGTCCATCACCAACTCCCGGAGTTCACTCAGACTCACATCCATCGAGTCAGTGATGCCATCCAGCCATCTCATCCTCTGTTGTCCCCTTCTCCTCCTGCCCCCAATCCCTCCCAGCATCAGAGTCTTTTCCAATGAGTCAACTCTTTGCATGAGGTGGCCAAAGTACTGGAGTTTCAGCTTTAGCATCATTCCTTCCAAAGAACACCCAGGGCTGATCTCCTTCAGAATGGACTGGTTGGATCTCCTTGCTGTCCAAGGGACTCTCAAGAGTCTTCTCCAACACCACAGTTCAAAAGCATCAATTCTGCTGTACATCCTTATTAGTTTCACTTAACTTTCAGTTCAGTTCAGTTCAGTCGCTCAGTCATGTCCAACTCTTTGCGACCCCATGAATTGCAGCACACCAGCCTCCCTGTCCACCACCAACTCCCGGAGTTTACCCAAACTCATGTCCATCGAGTCGATGATGCCATCCAACCATCTCATCCTCTGTCGTTCCCTTCTCCTGCCCCCAGTCTCTCCCAGCATCAGGGTCTTTTCCAATGAGTCAACTCTTCACATGAGGTGGCCAAAGTATTGGAGTTTCAACTTCAGCATCAGTCCTTCCAATGAATACCCAGGACTGATCTCCTTTAGGATGGACTGGTTGGATCTCCTTGCAGTCCAAGGGATTCTCAAGAGTCTTCTCCAACACCACAGTTAACTTTGGGTCTTCCAAAATGTAGGTGATAATGGATTATTGTATGTTATCATATGATTATAATTTCTAATTGATATTAAAGCTTGCCTGGTGTTCCAGTAGCTAAGACTCCAAACTACCAATACAGGGGCTATGGATTGATTCCTAGGCAGGGAACTAGATCCCACATACCGCAACTAAGACCCAGTGCAACCAAATAAATATTTTTTAAAAATTTATATGAATGAAAATTTAAAATTATAATCATATGATTATAATTTTAAAAGGCTTTTGCTCTTGAATATCAGTATCTTCAAGTTTCCATTCTCTTAAAAATAATAATTTAAAATAATTTTTTTTGAATACAGATAAAATTCACCTTGGTGAATGGCTTTGCACTTAAATCTTTGCCTCTGATTCTTTACTGAGGCCACAGAGGTGAATTCTGTTTCTCGTGTTTTAGTTGTTTCTATGGGGCGTGGTGGATTCTCTGGTGGACAAAACCAAATTCAGACAACGTGTTTGCATGAATTAGGAATGTGTTGGCTGCCAGTAGCTCCCCTATGTGTTGCAGTGGTAAAGAATCTGCCTGCAATGCAGAAGATGTGGGTTGGATCCCTGAGGCAGGAGGATCCCCTGGAGAAGGGTGTGGCAACCCCCTCCAGTATTCTTGCCTGGAAAAGACAGAGGAGCCTGGTGGTCTGCGGTCCATGGGGTGGCAAAGAGTTGGACACAACTGAGCTTGAACACACACACACACAGCTGAATATGACACTTAGGAGTGACTTCAACAAATAAGGATTTTTTTTTTTTTTCTCCTTGGAAGTAGGTGACCCCAGGCATTGACTCCATGGCCAGCATCTCTTATTTTTGCAGGCCTTTACTTCCAGCTGTAAACATCAACCACGCAGTCAAGTAAGGAAGGCAGGAAGATGCTGAACAGTGCCAACCATGCTTTCTCTGGACTCAGGAAAAGCAGACAGCTTCACATTCCCTCCACACACTTTACCATGGATTGCATTGTCTAGAACGGGTCACACGGGCACCCTTAAATGCCAGGGAGTCTGAGAAAGCAGGTGTCTCTCCTGGGGCCGCAAACAAAAGCAGGATTGTGTTGCAAGAGAAGGGAAGAAGATGGGGTAGCAGCTGAAAGAATGTGCATGCACTTTTATTTAAAGCTCCTAGCTTGTAGGTTTCACGCATATGCATTCTCCCTATCACCCCACTCTGTCCCCATGCACTTCAGATTATGATGGGGTAGATTTATGCACCACTAACTCTCATGCATTTTTCATCAGTTTTGTATAACTTTTAAAAGCTACTATACTCAAAGAGCATTCATTTACTGGATGGAGCCATTTAATTTCAGGTGAATAACTGGATTACCTGCGTGTTCGCTGCCTCCAATAACTTTAAGTTGTTTTAATGCTGCCAGAAGCCTGAGGGAGAAAGCATAAATGAAGTGTTGCTTTTAGCTAAAAAATCAGGAGAAAACATTTTAATTTCTCCAACCTATTGCAAACTAATAAATACATGAAAGACGCAACCTGGCACAATAAATTTGTCTCCCGGGTTATCAAACCATTCTCAGCATCTCGCTGCAGAAGAAAATCCAGGGTTTAGCTTTGAAATCTCGGTGGTGTGCTTGATGCGAAGAACATCTGAGATATGTTTTGTTATAGCTGGGAAATGCAGATATGGTTTATATTAAATACTTTGAACTGAAGACATTAAAGAACCAATCACTGGCTTTTTCCATTGTGGTTTGGAAGCAGCAGAACAAGGCCCCAGAGGACGCTGACTTCACACGAAGGACGCCTCTCTCCTCTAACGGATTCTAGAGTCCGTTCAATCGCTTTTCCTCCAAAACATCTTTGATCAAAAATATCAGGTTAACCGAAATCTCAAAGTTGGCATCAAGTAATTTTCACTTCTACTTAAGACGCTCAGATTCACACCTTCGAATTATCCAAAGGCCGGATGGCATGAGGGGTGTGGAACGTTGCGAAAAGAGCTACAAAGAGATGAGGACTTCAGAGTCTGTGTGTGTGTGCATGCCTTTGGATTCTCATGAAGTTGTCTTCTAAATTTTATTGAAGTATAGTTGATTTACAAAGTTGCATTAATTTCTGCTGTACAGCAAAGCAGCTCAGTTATACATATACCTGTTCTTTCTCCTACTCTTTTCCACTGTGGTTTATCACTGGATAGAGAATGTAACTCCCTGGGCTCTACAGTGGGACCTTGTTGTCTATCCATCCTGTATATACTAGTTTGCATCTGCTAATCCTAAACTCATTTTTATTGGGCAAAATAATCTTTTACCAACACACGAATCTTCATACACAGCGTGTTCCTCTGCCCTCTTTGATCCACGCATTTCCTTTTCATCTACAGGAAGGCAAGATCATGCCAGTTAAATACGAAGAAAATTCTCTCATCTGGGTGGCTGGAGATCAGCCCGTGAAGGACAACAGCTTCTTGAGTTCCAAAGTTTTAGAACTCTGCGGCGACCTTCCTATTTTCTGGCTTAAACCAACCTACCCAAAAGGTAACATTTTAAATTCTCTGGAAGCTGCTTGGACCGCTCCCAGCCGGCGTGGGTTTCCTGTGAGCCCCTGCACAGGCGTGATGAGCACGTGACAAGGAAGCAAAGCCAGGTGCACGGCGCAGGTCTCAGTAATCGGTACAAGAGACCAAAGGGGAGGGCAGGGCGGCTGTGAATGTCACAGGGCAGGGCCGGAGCAGCGGGCGACAGGATGCAGGTGGGCCCGGGACCCCTTGGCCTTACCTGCGGGCTTTATTTATGACACTCCCACTGCTTCTGCTCTGCCCGCCTCTCCGTTATTGCACTTTGCAATTTTACATTTTTTTATCCCTAAAGCAGAGAATCAGGGGACTAAGAATCTATCCTATCGCCAAATCTTTTTTTTTTTTTTTTGGTAAAAGATTTATTTAATTCTTTTTTGATTGTGGTGAGTCGTCATTGCTAAACGCGGGCTACTCTTCATGGCGGTGCACGGGCTTTTCACTGTTGTGGCCTCTCTTGTTGAGGAGCACAGACTCTAGGCACACAGGCTTCCTGAGTTGTGGCATGTGGGTTTAGTTGCCCTGTGACCTGTGGGATCCTCCCGGACCAGGGATCGAACCCATGTCCCCAGCCTTGGCAGGCAGATTCTTAACCACTGCACCACCAGGGAAGCCCCTGCCAGCTCTTAATTATGCTCAAACCTTGCTTCATGGGATAGCCACAAGCAGCTGTGGACACAGGCTGAGATTCCTCAAGTTCAAGGCTCATACACCCACTTCCAAGTCCAAGAAAAATAAAGGAAGGGCTCCTGGCTTCAGAGCAGGTCAGAGTACACCTGGGGCCATTTCCAGGGCAGGTGAGCCCTGCAGCCAGGCTCCTGCCCAGGGTTCCGTCTGTCCCCAACGCTTGTTGTTGTTTAGTCTCTCAATCGTGACGGACCCTCTGTGACCCCAGGGACTGCAGCCCACCAGGCTCCTCTGTCCATAGCATTCTCCAGGCAAGAAGACTGGAGCGGGTTGCCCTGTCCTCCTCCAGGGGATCTCCCCAACCCAGGTCTCCTGCATTGCAGGCAGATTCTTTACCGACTGAGCCACCGGGAATATCTACTGTCTTGATTCCCACCACAGTCACCCCACTGACCTCCCAAAGGCCAACTTTGCAGCTCCGGTTTATTGGTGGGGAAAAGGCCCCCTTCTTAGCACAGCTAAGATGGGCTACGTTCTCAGAAAGTTACACTGAACACCGAGAGAGAACAGCATGGAAATACAGAGAATTCGGGGATTAGAACCACCAGACCTAGGAGATGGGGACAGACAATGACTGTTTCATGAGTGCAGACTTCAGTTTTGCAAGACGAAAAAAGTTTGGGACATAGATGGTGATGATGGTTGCAGAGCAGTGTGAATGTACTTAATGCCTGACTGTATACGTTAAAATGGTTAGAATGGTGAGTTTTATATATATTTTACCACAATTGAAAAACACACACCAGGCTTAGAAAGTCCTGGCTTGTCATTCTGGCATGGCTAACTCATTCCTCCAGTTCACAAGTCTTATTTGGTTCCAAAGCCTGGATAAAGTCGTTACATTTTAGCCCAGGCAAAGCAAATAGGATGCAGTTTGTAAGCCACTGGCAGCAGCTGTCTGGAAGAGCAAGTTCAGAATTCTGAGGCTACGTGCAGGCTCAGTGAGAGAGAATCCTCTGCGCAGTGTCTGCCGCACCCTAGGGCACTGGGAAGGAAGGCTGCCAAACGGACCATTGCTTTTGCGGTCCTGGGTCTAGCCCCAGACAGAATCCCAAGGACAGAGGAGCCTGGTGGGCTACAGTCCATAGGCTTGCACAGAGTCAGACATGACGGAAGCAACTTAGCACAGCACTTAGCCCAGCACATCCTGGGTCTTGCTCCAGTGAGTGTTCACACCTCCATTCTCTGGCCACTTACAACTTCTGGCTTTTTATTCCTCACCTGTCTTCACATGGAATGGGCCTTCCATCACCCAGGAACTCCTTCTCCAATACCTTGTCACATTTTCCAATCAAGGACAAAAGTCTCAGAGCTTCCCTGGTGGTCCAGTGGTTAAGACCTTGCCTTTCAATGCAGGGGGTGCAGGTTCAACCGCTGGTTGGGAAACTAAGATCCCACATACCTTTTGGCCAAAAACCAAAACATAAAACAGAAGCAATATTGTAACAAATTCAATAAAGAGTGTAAAAATGGCCCATATAAAAAGTCTTTTTTTTTTTTTTTTTTTTTTTAAAAAGGACAAAGTTTCCAACTCTGCCACCATGTAGAGCTCTCTCTAATCACTTTCTGTTTGAGGACATGCCTCTTACCCAGAGACTTCATTCATTCATTCAACATCTATTATGTGCCATTTACTTGTTATAGGCACCTGGAACGCACTGATGAACCCATGCCCCCTAGGAATTTTGCATTGTAGCTAGGGGAAAACACTGCATATACACCGAAATAAGAAAATTGTTTGGTACAATCCAAGGTGCTACGGGGGGCTTCCCAGCTGGCACTAGTGGTAAAGAACCTGCCTGCCAATGCAGGAGACGAAAGAGACATGGGTCCAACCCCTGGGTCAGGAAGATCCCCTGGAGGAAATGGCAACCCACTCCAGCGTTCTTGCCTGGAGAATCCTGTGGACAGAGGGGCCTGGTGGGCTACAGTCCGTGGGGTCACAAAGTGTTGGACACGACTGAAGTGACTTAACCCACACAGGTGCTATGGCAAAAGGACAGAGCGGGACAGGGAGTCTGGGGGCAGAGTTGGGAGGACGATGCTATAGGCGCTGCAGGATGATTGATAAAATGAGAACCTTCACCCTCTGAGAAAGAGCTGTGACTTGTTCCCTCACAGTCTAACAGCGTGATCCCTTCTGAAATATTCAGTAATGTATCATTAAGAATTAATCACACATTGTAGGTATTCAATCATCACCCCATCCATCCAAGAATTACACATATTATACACAACAGCAGAAAAGCAGAAATCACCTAAATGCCCCCAGATTTGAAAGGAATTAAATTAAATGTTGGTCCACGTAGTCACAGGACGGAATAGCATAGACATTAAAAGTGAGGGATTTTCTTTCCAGTCTCTCATAAATGCAGTGTATTTTACAATAAAGACAACAAAACAAAACCCTTTCCAAGGATGCCGGGATCCCCGCCACCTAATTCTAATAGAGCCTCCCAGCGCCAGGCCCGGCAGCCCCTGCCCTCGGAGCTTCACGCTGGCAGGTCGTGAGCGTCACGGAGCTGAACCGTCAGAGCCCTGGGAGTGACCGGACCAGGTCAGAGGGAAGCGGCGGGGAGCCGAGGTCTGCTGCCCGTGGGCTGTGTGCCACACTTTCCCTCTTGTCCTTATTTCATCTTTACCAACAACTACCCGGGCTTCCCAGGTGGTGCTAGTGGTAAAGAACCCGCCTGCCAAGGCAGGAGATGTAAAAGATGTGGGTTTGATTCCTGGGTCGGGAAGATCCCCTGGAGAAGGGAATGGCCGCCCACTCCAGTATTCTTGCCTGGAGAACCGGTGGACAGAGGGGCCTGGTGGGCCACAGTCCATGAGGTTGCAACAGTCGGATACGACTGAAGCAACTTAACACACACTGTATTCTAACAACTGTCCAGGTAACTAGTCATATTCCCCGTTTATAGATGAAGAGACTAAGGTCAGAGATTGAATCGCTCTCCTGAGGTCATTGATTAAAAGAAGTGCAACTGATTTTTTAAAAATGTTTAATTAGGAAAAAGAAAAAGAAATGGAGTCTGAGATTTGAATCTAGGTCTCCCAAAATGCCTCTCCAGCCCTGCCTAAGAAACCAAGAGGCTACCCATGGAAGCTATCCACAGCTGGGCACACAACCACACCCTCACAGATAACATGGCATCATACCATCATCCCCTAACATTCAAGGGCGTATTCCATGCCAAACACTATGCTAAAACCCTGAGACAAAATTTTCATGACCTCTATCACTACCCTGTGAGCTAGATACTAATATTATCCCCATTTTAGAGTATAAGAAACTGAGACTCAGAGAGACACCAAAGCCACCCCTGTGGTCCTCTCTCCATTCTTGTTACTCAGCGGCCATGGGACCCACGAGGCAGAGTGGAGAGCAAAGGCACTGAGCTGGAAGCCAGAGACACTCATCTCTGCCACCTGTTCTGTGATCTCAGCTGAGTTACTTGGTCTTTTCAAGCCTAACAATTGCATCTGCTAATTTGCATCTGCTAATCGGATGCCTTTGTGTATAAAAGTATTTGCTTATTCTATCCCAGAATTTGTAGAAGAATCAACCAAGGACTTCCCTGGTGGTCCAGTGGTTAAGAATTCGCCTGCCAATACAGGGGACACAAGTTCAGTCCCTGGTCTGGGACGATCCCACATGCTGTGGACAACTACTGAGCCCATGAGGTGCAACAAGAGAAGCCGCTATAACAAAGAGTAGCCCCAACTTGCTGCAACTAGAGAAAGCCCAAGAGCAGCCATGAAGACCTAGCACAGCCAAAAATAAATAATTTTTTCAAAAAAGAATCAACCAAGATAATAATAAATCTCCTGAAAAGACTGTAATGCTTTATATGTATATTGTAAATCCAGGAGGAATGCATAGGGCTGCAAGTAACAGAACAGCTAACCAACAGTGATTTCAACACATACATACAGGTTGACTTTTTTCATACAGCTAGAACTCTGGAGGTAGGAAGGTAGGTTTTTGGCACTGTCCTCAACTCTCATTCTAGCTTACTGTCTGCTATGTGACCCAGATATCTCGTCTACATTCAAGGAAAGTAAACCAGATGGGGGAAGCTGTGTCTGTCCCTTTCAGCAAGAAAACAGAAACTTTCCTGGAAACTGCAGTAGCATAGTTTGCGTAGGTCTCATCTGGCCACTCCTAATTGCAAGGGAGGCTAGGGGGGAAAGGCTTCCCCGGTGGCTCAGAGGTTAAAGCGTCTGCCTCCAATCCAGGAGACCCGGGTTTGATCCCTGGGTCGGGAAGATCCCCTGGAGAAGGAAATGGTAACCCACTCCAGTATTCTTGCCTGGAGAATCCCATGGATGGAGGAGCCTGGTAGGCTACAGTCCACGGGGTCGCAAAGAGTCGGACACGACTGAGTGACTTCACTTTCACTTTCACTAGAGGGGAAATGTGCTACTTGACTTTCTCAGCCCCTAAGGAGAAGCAGGGGATTCCCTGTGGCTCAGTGGTAAAGAATCTGCCTGCCAATGCAGGAGACTCGGGTTCAATTCCCTGGTCCAAGAAGATCTCCTGGAGAAGGAAATGGCAAACCACTAGTATTCTTCCCAAGAGAATCCCAGGGACAGAGGCGCCTGGGGGGCCATAGTCCATGGGGTCACAAAGAGTAGGGCATGACTGAGCCACAGACCAACACATACAGGCAGGCTGAGGAAGGGCATTGCAAGATTCTGTCGGTTGTCTTACACCATGCCTCACGTTATAAACCAAAGTCTGGTTACCTGATGTTAAACCCAAGCCTGAAACATGCTTTAGTCTTAAGAAAATGTGCATATTAAAATAGGATAGGATCTACTCATGTGTTTGTTTTTATATCTTTTTCTTATGTTTTTCACCCTATAAACACAGAATTTCCTTAACGAAAAAAAGGGAATAACTCACAGCAATTTTATTGTTGTTGTTTTCGTATTGTTGTAGAAATCCAGAGAGAAAGAAGAGAATTGGTAAGAAAAACCGTGACCACAACGACCACAAGAAGACTACGCAGCGGCCCACAGGGCACCCCAGCCCCTGGAAGACCGAACAATGGAACCAGACCCAGCGTCCAAGAGGACGCAGAGCCCTTCAACCCAGACAACCCTTACCACGTGAGTGCTGGCGTCTGCCCCACAGCTCACCCGGGCGCGTGAAACCCAGCACCAAAGCTGCCGTGGCGCTGCTTGAGAGTTCAAGGCACTTAGTAGTCAATGGAGACTTTTATTCGATTATTTCAAATACATCTTAATTTGCTTATTGCAGAGTATATAAGTGAGGGTAACATCACTTCTGTAGTGTAAAATCCTGACGGGTTGTACTCCTTATTCAAGGTTGTTTTCTGGGCTCTGCTCGTTTGAGTCACAGGCAAATTCATGAAGACCTATTCACATCAGGAATTCGATTATTTAAAAATATTTCCAAGCATATGCGCTGCAGGCAGTACACAGATTGAAAGCACTCTCTTTCCCCATGTCCACGATATTCATTCAGTCGTCAGACTTTTGCAGAGAACCTGCTATTCTCCAGGCCCTGTGCACACAGGAGTAACTCCTGCCCTCGGGGGCACTCAGTCCTTTCGGGAGACAGACTCACATAGGGGATCCAACACTTCAGATGAAAACCTTGAGAACTGGGGTTTGTAAGGATGACACCAACATGCTAAAATCTTCTCAAATCTTCAACCAAGTGTAGTTTATCATTACTATACTTTGTAGGGAGTGAAATCAGAAAAATAAGTACTTATGTGTAACTAGTATTTTAACTAGTTAAATAATAAACTAGTATTTTAACTAGTTAGAAAAAAATACGTGCATTTTTTTTTAAATGTATACAATGAAAAGTGAATTTACCTTCTACCACAGACACCCTCCTCTGAGCAGTCTATTAACAATGGCTGTTTGCCCACTTCCTCTGCATAAGTGTACACACACACACATTTTTAACACAAAAGAACATACATAACTTCCTTACTTTGCTGTCTCTCCAGTTACAATATTTTAGGAATTCTACTGTATCTCTTACATGGATCCACCTCATTCATTTTAATGGTGACCTTGTATTCTATTGTGTGGATAAATGTATAGAAATTGAGACAGTTCTGCTTTGGTGGGCATGTAAATATTCCTCCAATACCATTAATAGGATATACCTGGTACCTCCTGCATAGGGTATGAGAAAGATGTGAGGTAATGCAGATGAAGCTGTTGGCACACTGCTTGGCACATAGTAAGTACGAACTTGCTCCATGTTAGCTATTAGTCTTATCCATGCTTCTTGTACATGAAGGGAATATATCTTTCCATGGTGGTGTGCTGTGCTGAGTCGCTCAGTCATGTCCGAGTCTTTTCGACTCCATGGACTGTAGCCCGCTAGGCTCGTTTGTCCATGGAATTCGCCAGGCAAGAATACTGGAGTGGGTTGCCATGCCCTCCTCCAGGGGATCTTCCTAACCCAGGCATCAAACCCAGGTCTCTGGCATTGCAGGTGGATTCTTTACCAGCTGAGCCACCAGAAAAGCCCTTCCTGGTGGCTCTGTGCTGTAGGCATTTAAAAAACTCAAGTGCAGAGAGAGGCTTTCTCTGAACTCCCCTTATCTGCCTAAGACAAATCCTCCAGAAGGAATTGTATTGTCATAAATCCCCTGCCGGGGAGTTTCATTAACCAGGGAAGATGGGCTCATCACAGGAGGAAAGTGAAGTCAGCACCGCACTCAAGACAAACTTCACCACAAACTATCACACCTCCAAAGTGTTCTTCTAAGGGTCCACTCGTCTCTCCTAAAGTCACTGACCCTGCCAGAGGAGATCTACATCCCCCCCTTTCCTATTCAGATATTTAATCCTGAATTTTAAGCTGCCTGGGAGTTACTCATTTCTCCTGGGTATCTCCCATTCAGGCGGTAAAGAATCTGCCTGCAATGCAGGAGACCGGGGTTCGATCCCTGGATTGGGAAGATCCCCTGGAGGAGGGAAAGGGTACCCACTCCAGAATTCTTGCCTGGGGAAGCCCACGGACAGAGAGGCCGGGCAGGCTACGGTGCATAGAGTCGCCGAGTCAGGCACGACTGAGCGACTAACACTTTCTCACTTTTTAGCACAAGTACTGATGCATGTGGGTTTACTGGGTCACAGTAGACAGGAATTTTACATTTTAATGGAGGACACTAAATTGCCTTCCAGGGAATTATAGCAGCTACAAGTCTTCAAATGGTAATGAAAGGCCTCATTTATTATCAAACTTTGTAAACAGTCTTGGGTGTAAAACTGCATCTCCTGTCTTGGCCAGTCTTTAATTCTCTGTAAGGCTGAGCATCTTTTCATACACGCAGAAGTCATTTGCGCATTTTCTTTCCTGTGTAGCCTCCTCAGTCCTTTATTGTTTCATGTGTTGCAAGTTATCTTCTCGTTTGTCATTTTAGACTAATATTTATATTTTAAAAAGACGTAGAGCAAAAAGTATTTTTGAAGTAACCCAAGGCTTACTAGAAAATTCAGGACGCCATGGTACTTCATTCGCTAAAGCTCAAAGAACAATAAAGGAATAAAATGTGGAGACAAACAGAAGTTATTCTCCAGGCAGCTGGCCTCCCTGCACCAGGGTCTAGAGGGGGGCTTCAGTCCCTTTGCAGGAGGTGGGTAGGATGTGACTGCGCCCTGCTCCCGGACTTCAGGGATCTGTTCCTGAAAAACTTCCACACAGCAGTTTCTTCCTTTCTTAAGTGTTGAGCTTGTAAGCAGGAACATCTTCCCTACGACTTCCATCCTTCCCTTATCCCTTTAAGGAAGTATCTCAGAAATATCTCAATAACTAGAGATTTCTGCCAACTTTTTAATCGTAACAAACTTTTGTTGGCCCCTCAGGTGAGGAGATGCCTCAGCCACAGGCTTGTTGGCTCCTCCTGCCCTGTGTGTGCGCGTGTGCTCAGTTGTGTCCGACTCTGCAACCCAATGGACTGGAGCCCACCAGGCTCCTCTGTCCATGGCATTTTTTAGGCAAGAATACTGGAGTGGGTTGCTGTGTCCTTCTTCAGGAGATCTTCCCAACCCAGGGATCAAACCTGCATCTCCTGTGTCTCCTGCATTGGCAGGTGGATTCTTTACCACTGAGCCACCCAAGAAGCCCCTCAAATTGGAGTTTTTTATTTTGCTGTCCAAGATGAAACTTTTTCAAGATATAAAGTGGGAGGAGGAAATGGAAAGTCTGAAGAATTAAAAAAAAAAAAAAACACCTGGTGTTAGAGAGTAAGACAAATACTTGGATGACAAAATGTGAACATAAGCTTTATTGGATGGTGTTGAGGAATTGTTAGTTTTGTGAGGTGTCCTAATGGCAGTGTGGTGCAGGAAAATATCTTATTTTGGAGAAACATTCTAACATATTTATGGGTGAAATGTCACAATGCTCTCAAGTCTCTTTAAATTTACTTTAGAATTTTAAATACTTAAAAAAACATCAAATTTGACAAAAGGTTGCTGCTGCTGCTAAGTCGCTTCAGTCGTGTCTGACTCTGTGCAACCCCAGAGACAGCAGCCCACCAGGCTCCCCCCTCCCTGGGATTCTCCAGGAAAGAACACTGGAGTGGGTTGCCATTTCCTTCTCCAATGCATGAAAGTGAAAAGTGAAAGTGAAGTCGCTCAGTCGTGTCCGACTGTTTGCGACCCCATGGACTGCAGCCCACCAGGCTCCTCCGTCCATGGGATTCTCCAGGCAAGAGTACTGGAGTGGGTTGCCATTGTCTTCTCCATGACAAAAGGTTAGCAACTGTCAAATCTAAATGTTCAAGTACACAATTTTCTCCATATTTTTCAGTTAGGTCTGAAATTTCTTACAATTGAATGCCCCCCACCCCTAAAATAGTTGAATAAAAAAAGTATACCAGAAAAGGTGATAGGGCTGCTTAAGTTCACTTGGCTCATTGAAGTCTAACCTATGTTGATGCTGCATCTCCGCCAAGTTGTTCCTCCAGGAAAGAGCTTTAAATTGAATAAAGTGTGTTTACATTACTGATACGGACTCCCCCCCCCACCCCCGCCCCCACTGTAAGGCAATGCCATAATAAAGAGAATATAGAATCTATACCCCTAGAAATTCATGAAAAGGAAACCCAGACACACAATTTGGCAGGTGCCAAATTTCTTCCAGTTCTGTGATCTTTCCAGCAGTAAAAAGAGAGTTCTGTAGGTGACCTTCAGTTCAGTTCAGTTGCTCAGTCGTGTCTGACTCTTTGCGACCCTGTGAATCGCAGCACGCCAGGCCTCCCTGTCCATCGCCAACTCCCAGAGTTCACTCAGACTCACATCCATCGAGTCAGTGATGCCATCCAGCCATCTCATCCTCTGTCATCCCCTTCTCCTCCTGCCCCCAACCCCTCCCAGCATCAGTCTTTGACCTTGGGACTTCCCAAGTGGCTCAGTTGTAAAAGAATCTGCCTGCTAATGCAGGAGACGTAAGTTCGATCCCTGGATCGAGAATATTCCCTGGAGAAGGAAATGGGAAACCACTCCAGTATTGCTGCCTGGAGAATTCCATGCACAGAGAAACCAGGCGGGGTACATACAGTCCATGGGGTCACAAAAGTTGGACACCACTGAGCAAGTAACAAGGTGACTTTTAACTTCAGTACAAGTTTGTAGTTAACTATCATTGAGGCACATACAAACTAGCACGTAGTTTGAGGTCTTCAATCTTTACACAGTAAATGGTGCCCTTTCATGAGGGTTACAGACCCTTATGTTGACACGAAGGCAGAAGCTAGATGACTTGGTAAGCGTTCTCAGCCAGTACAAGTGGAAAAGCAATCTGTTGTTAGCCTGGACTAGTGAATTCCACATACGTTCCCCAGAGCCCTGGAAACCATTATTACAAGATGCCAGGGGGCCTCAGCAGTGGCAGAAATGCTACTTTTGAATCAGGCTTCCTTCCTATTTTCCTACTTAAGACAAGTTGAGCCACTACTGAGTGGTAACCATGGCTCATTGAAGGCATAAGGAAACTTCACGTGTGCTAAGTTGCTTCAGGCATGTCTGACTCTTTGTGCCCCCATAGACTGCAGTCCGCCAGGCTCCTCTGTCCATGGGATTCTCCAGGCAAGAAGACTGGAGTGGGTTGCCATGCCCTCCTCCAGATCTTCCTGACCCAGGGATGGAACCCGTCTCTTTTGTCTCCTGCATTAGCAGGTGCGTTCTTTACCACTAGTACCACCTGGGAATGGAGAAACTTTACCATTAAAAAAAAAAATCTTCCTGTAAGTGACTGATCAGGCAGGGTGGAAGTTCCTTCATGTTAGTAGGGTTTCTGAATGATAAGGTTTTAAAGATTGAAAGCGCCTTGCTGGTACCACTGAGACATTTAAGACCTTATTTTAAAATAACGTGCATGCTATAAATGTCTCCTCATGAAGGAAACACAAGTAATTCTCTTTTATTTCACAGCAGCAGGAAGGAGAAAGCATGACATTCGACCCCAGACTGGATCATGAAGGAATCTGCTGTATAGAATGCAGGAGGAGCTACACCCACTGCCAGAAGATCTGTGAGCCCCTGGGGGGCTACCACCCGTGGCCCTATAACTACCAGGGCTGCCGTTCCGCCTGCAGAGTCATCATGCCTTGTAGCTGGTGGGTGGCCCGCATCCTGGGCATGGTGTGAAAGCGTTCAGGGAGCAGGCGCTGTGAAGTCAAACTCCAGAGACAACCAAAGCTTGGGGCATCCTGCAAGCTAAAGGGACCATAACGGATTTTCTGTTCCATCTGAGCAATGTTATTCGAGACAGTGAACACAATACTTTTCAATGCTTTACGTAAGAACTTTATTCAGAATTGCAAAAGTACTGAGAGGGTAGTTTTAAGTCTAAAATATCATAATAATCCTTTTATTACTTGCTATTGTTTTCTTGCTATTGTTTTGCTTTTCTTTGCCAGGAAGGTCTGCTTTTAAGCCTTCCTTAACCAAGCTATTTTGAAATAACCATGAAAAATTACTTACAATATATCAAAGATCTCAACTGTACACTTGAGTTCCTTTTAAATCAAGTCACTGACTAAAACGATTGTCTTCTGTTGTTTGCTCAGAATTCCTCAGTTTTTCTTAATCTTTACTGTTCTTTCCTAGTCTTGCAAATGTGCCCCCAGAGTTCCCAGATAAAAATAAGAGACAAAAAAGGGAGAATGAGATATCTAATGAAATCTCCCTGAGAGTGAACACAACCCTGAAGGCGGCAGCTCTTGGAGACGCTGGGAATAGGAGGCTGGCCTGTTGAGAGCCGCGCCCAGGGAGAGGCTCTAGGGTGAGGGGGAGGGCGCAGTTTAAGGCCAAGCAGGGGCGGGGAGCTTCCACGGACATTCTGAAAGCCAGGTCTTCACAGCCCTTTCAAGCTGCTGTCAGTTCAGTGGTCTTCGGGCTTGAAGCAGCATAATGACTTCCACCTTTGTAGTACAAGTTGGGCTGCTGACATAGTTCAGTTACCAGTTGAGTTACTCTCCTAATAACACGGCGGGCAGCGCTGTCTGACAGACACGGCTAGGAGGAATGGCTTATTTATAATGACAGAGAGAATCTCAGGACCAAGGACTGTCTTTAAAAATTGAGAGGTGAGATCAGGAAGATGAACAGGTATTTCATATTTTTGACATTTTAGTTTTGACTCTCATAGTTTTAAGAGATTAAAAACCTTCCTAAAGAAAGTAAGTTTTCCAAAACAACACAAAGATTCAGAGAGATGAAAGGTTGTGATACCACAACGGTCCCATAGTCTAAAGATATCTTACTACTATACATCTAGTTCTCAAACTTGGTTATCAGACGAACACCCATATACCTACATTAAATGGGATGAACAGCAAGTTAGGTCTTTGGAGAAAAAAGGGATGAAGGACAGACACACTGACATGTATGGTCACACTGTTCAAGCAGCACCAACTTCCTGCAGCTACAAATTTTACATTTTTAAAATGGTTGCCCCTCTACTAAGCAAGTCAGTGCCAATGGTTCTGCACACCACCTCCCACCTCATCACCCAGTAGCCTCTATGTACTTGCCTCTGCAAATAAAAGAGGAAAAAAGACGAGAGTCAGTGATCCCACCCCAGAAGTGCTTGCGGTCTCATGAGGCAGATGACTGGGCTTCAGTACACCGAAGGCCTTGATAGACTTGGGAGCACTGGGCTTCTGGGGAAGAGAAGGCCTTCAGTGGGTCTTCGAGGATGAGCAAGAGTCAGCCAGGCGGTGACAGGAAGGGCATTCCAGGCAGAGGGAGCAGTTCCGGTAGAGGCCTGAGGCTGTGCGGTTAAGCAGGGAAACGGAGCATTCAGGCTGAGGCAGGCGTGTCAGGATGGAAACAGGGGCAGAAGCTCCAAACGATATTGCATGTCAACTTTGAGTTTACTGGGGGAAGAAGGAACAGGAGAAAATGGCAGCCCACCCCAGTACTCTCGCCCGGAAAATCCCATGGACAGAGAAGCCTGGAAGGCTACAGTCCAGAGTCACCAAGAGTCGGACACGACTTAGCTACTGAACACACACACACAGAAGGCAAAGGAAACCAACGGAAGGTTTTGGGCAAGGAGGGGGCTGGTCATTTCCACTTTACATGGAGCCCCTTGGAAGCTTTCCATGTGGGAACTGAAGGGTGCCAGACTTAGCGAGGAGGACAGCAGGTCACGAGGGAAGGAAGGCTGCCTCTTGAAAAGGTGCTCCCTCCTCAAAGCACTACAAGTAAATGATATATAGGTGGATAACTTAGATAATGGGATTATACTATTATGAAAGTCACTCGGCACCTAAGGAAGTCAACATAGCAGGGGAAAAAACGGATGTTTTAAGGATGAAAAAGAAAAAGTGTAGTTGCTTGGTTGTGTCCATCTTGGTGACCCCATGGACTGTGTAGCCCACCAGGATCCTCTGTCCATGGAATTCTCCAGGCAAGAATACTGGAGTGGGTTGCCATGCCCTCCTCCAGGGGATCTTCCTAACCCAGGCATCAAACCCAGGTCTCCTGCACTGCAGGCGGATTCTTTACCATCTGAGCCAAAGCTTTGACCTTTTTAAGGACAGAGGGGAAAGTCAAAATTGGATTAAATGCAGGAACGACAAAGAGACTCAAATTTTTCAACGAGAAAAACTAAAGGTCTACTTTGAAAGAGAAGAATCGAGTATACAAAGAATATTTGGTTAAGGGAGAGGGGACACTGCAGAATACAAACTTTTCACAAACTGCTCCTAATCCCTAAGGGACCTCTGACCTGGTCAGTCCAAAAGCTGCAAATGCTGCCCAGTTTGCAGTGCTGAACCTCGACCTGTCCTTTAGCTAATCCTCAGTGGTGAGGCAGACCAATCCTTAGGACACAACAGGTTCATTTTCAAGGTCCTCGAGTCCCATCTTGACTCAGTAGTCTTAGACGTGATCGGTGCTGCTGTGTCAGCAGAGAAAATGAAAAACAGTACTGCTGGGTTTCAGGAAGTGATCCACGTCACATTAACATATCTCACTGAACAACTTCCTCCACAATGTTAAGAACCTGCTTAACCTCATCCTTAAACCTCCTTCCCACCATCACCTCAAATAACTGTTGACACTAAAAAAGCAAATATATTCAGAATAATCACTTAACCCACTCGGCAGTTGTTCTTATACCAGATTTTATTACAGTCCGAAATACAAGCTACATTTTTACAAAGTAGAAATTCCTTGTGTGAGTGGAATAATTTTTATTTCTGCATAAGCTGAATATGCTGATTTGTTTTATGTACATTTATTTTATAGAAATGTCACATTTTCTCTTAAGTTAACTGACTTATTGAGGGGAAGGAGGGAGTCAACAAAAATCTACATGCAGATAGCCCCAGTAGCATATGCAGAGAGAAAGGTGCAAATTTAAGTCAACTATGCAAACTTGAGCAAAAACGTTTTACAAGCAGAGCGAGTTTTGCTGTTTATAAAAGAAAGCTGAATTCCTTGTAAGGGCTTTTGTACATATATGCATGCTCATATTTTATATGCATATACAGGTTTCACTTTGAAAAAGCCCAGTATGTTAGAATCAAATTTACAGAACCGGTTTAAGTTAGTATCGATTGACTCAACTACAGATTTTATTTAAAATGCTTACATTCAAAAGTAATCAATTTACATACAATTTTTAGGTACTTCCTGTGTAAAGGGAAGTACATCTATACATGCATTTGCATGTATTGATGTAGCCTAACCTGGCAATAGCTAATGCTATTTTCTAAGGTGTTTTGGTTGACTGAACCTTTACCATGTCTTAATAGTTTTTAAATCAAATATACAAGAGTCAGTCTTTATTAGGATCTATGTTATCACCATAGGTTGATAAAAAGACCAGTAACAAAGCTATAAAGAAGTCCCTAGGTTGACCACCAAGTCATTAAACACTATGTTTTAAGAAGCATACCCCACTGTAAGCTTTCTCTACGAGTTTACTAGTAACGTTACACACGTCACGTCACATTTCTCTTCTTTCTGTGCCTGCTCCTGTGCAAAAATTCTCTTCCTATCAAATTTCTGCAATTGAATCAATCTTTTTCTCATCTGTAACACGGCTGCAAAAATCTTAACAGCAATGAGAGAGTCTGGAAGAAATACTCTGTACACTTTTTCTTAAAACTAGCATTATATTTGCACATTTACTTGCAGTTTCTTAAAAATATGATTTCCTTAGCTTCCTGTTCTTCAGCTTCCCAAGGTGTGGATGATTTACCAAAAATTTTCTTTTCAACCGCCTATTTATTTCCTTAACGTAGACCATTATCCATCTTTTTTATGATGGATTTACTTTATACTGACACAGTCAAAGACCTGGAATAAACTTACCCAGCATAAACTTTCTCTCAGCAGGAAATTATGCTTTTAAAGGCAAGTGGTTTCTTTTTAATTAAAACCATACTCCTGCCTAGAAGGTGCTAAGGAAACTACAGCTACAAAGTGAGAAAGATCTCCACTCCAGAAAGCTCCCCTAACACACATCCTACTTGACTTAATCAACCAGCATTATAATGTTTAATTCATTTAGCACCTATGTGTAATCATACTACATCTGAGAATATTCCAGTTGCTAAAGAAGTTGCCTTCTTTAAATCAATACTATGATATTCCATATATACTCCATGGATACTGTCTACTCTTTAGTATTCGCTGCTCAAAAATATCTCAGCAACAATAAATAGCACATTGTCCAAATGGTCTCAATTCGCTTCACTTGACTGAAAAAGATTTTCATCATATGCAACACCACATGGTTATATGGATTCAATGACTTGTAATGACCGTAAGGTTCTGTTGACAGAGGAACAAAAACCATCACTAAGCACCTCTCCTCTGCCTCACATCTACATTAGAGGGAAACAGATTCTTCAAAAGGACAAGATCCCGAGTAGCTTTTCACCTGTCTCTATAATTTTTTGGAAATAAGACATCAGAGATGAAGAGCACTAATAACTTCACTTTTTAATCTTTTACTCTATGAAATCAGTTTCTTAAGGGTAAGGTCCCAGGTCACATACTTTGAAGTCACCAGGTCACAATAAACAGATTTACTGGGCCCTACAAACCTACTGATTCAAATCTCGGGAGGAAAGCAGTGAGAGCCTACATTGTAAGAAACAAGCTTCGCAGGCAGAGGTCGTTCACCCTCAAGCCTACACAGAATACCTTCACAACGCTGTAATTTTTAGTTGCCTGGCATTTGGGACAATTGTCAGAAGATCAGCTCAAGACTGGGGTAAAGAGCTTAAGTTTTATGTAAGTTAAATTCTATCTGTCTAAGTGAAAGAACGCTTATGAAGAAAGTATATGAGTGTGTCTGGGAAAAAATTCCTTTGTGAAACTAAAAATTTAGACTAGTCAGTATTTAAGATTCATTCTGGCTCTAAAATTCTGATTTTTGTTTTGTCTCATGTTGACAAGGAATGGAATGCAAATACATGTTTAAGGGAGTATAGGTCCCAAAACTACTTCTAGTCTTGCCAGATGGCCCATAAAAACATGCCTGCTGATCTTTGACAATTCTATTCAACATCTAATCCTGTACCACACTTACTAAGTTTCTGTTCATCATCAGCTGTTCTAATTAACCCAATTTCACCTCAGTATCTAGTCTTCTATACTTAGATTCCAGAACAGGAAACAGCTTTGCTAAACAAAGATTAAACTGAAACGTAATATCACCTGTAATGTGAAAAGAACAGAAATAAATATTTCAATAAAATACTGACCCTAAGGATTTCACATATAACCATTAAGTCATAAACTGTAAGTCAAATTCATTCACATCATCAGGTGTTCAAAGTAAAACTCCACTGCAATCCCTGATAGATTTCTAAACTGCACTTGACTGCATGTGCATTTAATAAAATGTGAAGACGTAACTGACAGCACTGAGAACACGGTTCCCCATGAAGCTGGGGCGAGCCCTGGCGTTAGCTACCATCAGCTCACCAGGACCACCCGCAAGGCCCTAGGTGACGGAGGCCGCCACCCCCTCCACCCACCCAATCTCCGCGCCCTCGCGCCGCCCCAGCACCCGCATCCCCAGCAGCCTCTGCTCCTTCTGCTGGCAGTGCCGGTTCTCAAGTGTCTTCCCGGATCCCTCCACTTCCTTCAAGTCTGTATTTAGGCATCACATCACCTGCTCACTGAGTTCTCAACTGGGCTCCTACATCAAGTGTCAACCACCGATTGTCCTCTTTGCATATGCAGTTTTCTCCCTTAGCATCTAGTTAACACCATTAACATGCACTCTGCCTATTTCCCCCACGAGCTAGGCTCCATAAATGCAGAGAATTCATTCACCAGTGCAGTCCCCTGGTTTGGAAACAGTGTCTGGTACATACCTGGCCTTCAATGTTGATGAGAATGGGTATGATGCCATGAATATGAATTTTTCACGTATCTATATTACTCTATATATTATTCTATTACCTATATTAAAGTGAAAACCCACTCCAAGAAAAAAGTATGGCTTTTGACAGAAAGACCACAAAGGTATTAATATTATTTACAAAAATAAAGTATGCAACTCTCACCAAAGAGGTTCATATAGTATTCAGTATCTCAGCCTTTCTCTGGGGGTTTTCCAGAAAAAAAAATGTACTAGCAAGCAGCTCAAATGTTCACCTCCAGAAGTTGGTATGCTTATAAATGAAACTGCTTGATTCACTCTTGGCTTCTAGACCTGTGCATATCTCACACAAATTCCTAGATCCGTAAAACTCTGGCCTCTTCTACTCTACCTAAGTTTCTTGGGCTCAAAATCTCTTCTCAAAGAATAACTAACCTAATAAAAAAGTAAATGTCAGTCCGTTCTTTTAGGAAATCCACATATTTTGGTTTTAAAACACTGAGGGGAAAATAAAAGGAAACTAAAAATTTGAATTAATCACAAAACACCTGAATATCACATGGTTTTTGATTAGTTACATAACTGCTATTCCCTCTAGTGATGAAGATAACCGAAGAATAAATCAGATTTTCTCATGACTGGAGGTTAGTCATCTGTTTTAAAAATCACTATTTTATATGCAGATGAATAAATAATATCAAGGTCACATATTAAAAACAAAGTACAATTTTTTAAAACTGTTTAGTGTAAAATAACAGTTCCAACACTTGCATATCTACTACATGAGAGGCATTATGTGCTCTGCATCAAAGATTCAAAAGTAAGTGAATAATGAAGTAGGACACATAGGGTAGAACAGATACCACACAACTAACCCTAAAACCAGTGACACTCTGGAGGTGCCTTACAAAGGCATCCCCAAGACCCCTCCACATCACAGCTGGAGTGGCAGTGAATGAGAGGGTGTGGAACGGGGGACTTCACAAGAGTATTCTAACTGAGGACACTTAAAGAACGAAGAGAAGAAAATAAGGACATTTCTCTCTGCAGCGTGCAACATCAAGACCATTTACCAAATTGGGAAGGGTTCCTCTCTATGCACCAGGGAGGTACTGCAGATACAAAGCTGGAAGCCAGCCCACCCCACCTTCCCCAAAGCAGCCCAGTGACATGAGTGAAGAAATGAGTCAACTGTAGTGACTTGATAAAAGATAGACCAAGCTCGCAAACATGCTCACATGCTACGGTGGTTTTGGTTTGCCCTATCAATGGCTCTAACAGGTGCCTCAACCATGAGCAAACAGCCTGATCCAACTGCTGCAAAGCCAGTGGCGGACAGAGTGGCACAAGATTACACAGCCTTCCTGGAGGCAGCACAGGAGACCAGTTTTGACACAACGAAGGCAACAGGCTTTCCAGGTTGGGTGCAAGGGGTGAAAACACACGGGATATTGAGAGACAGCAGACAACAGACAAGCTAAAAACAAGAAGAACATGCAGTAGTCTTTATGTGGCACACAAAGTCTAAAATATTCACTACATGGCCCTTTACATAAAAAAGCATGCAAACCCCTAGTCTATTCCTGTGTGCCTGGATCTTAGGTGCACTGTGAAGCTGTGAGAGATACACCTGAAGAAATTTATATATTGATGGCTGAGGCTGAATTACAAAAGCCCTTGAACGGCACAGGTAACAAATTTGTTACCTTCTTTTTAGGAATTCCAATACTCAGCAGCACTGAGGGGGAAAAAAAAATCAAGGACTGTATACTTCTGGCATTTGTTGGCCACATCCTTTTGAGTCAGGACAACTAAGCCCTCACAGCCCTGACAGGTAATCCGCATCCAGGGCAGAAAAAGTTCAGAAGGGTTAAGTCACTGTCCTCAAAACACCATTATGAACATCAAAATAGGGATTTTAAGATTTCAGATTCATGTTTTAGTATCCTTTCTGCTACAAAAGTTACCTCTGTGGTAGTCAAAATGAAAGAAACTGATCACTTTGCAACTAATAAACAGCAAAATAGTTAAGGAGTAATTCCAAGGAAATACATTCAATTTCTTAGCATATTTCATAGGCACATTAAACCAGCTAAATTAGCCAAGTGTTCATCTATGTAAAATGGGTCACAGAAAAGGTCAATGCTAGAGTACAAATGACTGACAACAAGTGGCAGTTGAGAAAGAAGCCCCCTGAACCTGAGTCTATAGTTGCGTATGCAGTGTATATACAAGGTACTGCACAGACATCCTGCTCCCCACTGACCGTCTGAGGGGCAGGGAGCAGGGGAGAGAGGGAACAGACCAATGAACTAACTCTTGCAAAAAGCACCTGTCAGCCTCTGTACACGGATGGAAATAACAGGACAGAATGTGTGGGCTCCAAGTGCTGTGATCTTGCAACTTGCTTTTATAAGCCCTAATAGTTTTCTTCTGTCTTGAGACTTAAATTACAATGGAATTAAAATCAAAGAACTTCTGAAAGGAAGTCCCTTAACAGTCTACACACAGTCTGTATATTCTGGCCACACTTCATGATTCTTTTTAAAGTAGTGCTGACAACACGTGCATACTTAAGCTCTGCTTAAGAAAATTAAAATAACTACTGATTCAAAATAAAAATTTTCCATCAACTTTTACGCTCTTGCTACAATTTTTTTAAATTACACATTATTTTTAACTAGCTGATATACCTTCTTCAGACAGAATCCTGAATCTCGAAGGACTGAACTTAGAAAGGCTTTCTATAGTATTTAAACCTCTCAGCCTAAAAGCATGTTGGTGTTATCCGCAACACTGAGCAACCGCTCTGTGCACTTTACTAAGTACATATAACCCGATTCAAATACTTTGGGGCCAGATGTGTTTGTGAATTCATAAATTTTAGAATGTCATAGAGATATATTATGTATTCTATAATAACCTCAGCAGGATCTGCAGTAGCATTAGCATTCTGTGAACAAATGAATATTTCTGCAGCAAAATATATGACTATTCATATTTTAAGTTTAGATTTTATTTTTAACCACTGACTCACACACACACAAGTTTAGTTTTTAGAACCATCTGGATTAGGATAAATAGTTGTAGAATTAATGCCTTCCACCCATCAAAGCCCACGAGGTGGGTATTAGCCCAGTTTCATCAACAGGAAGACGGGCCCGCTGTCACACAGCTGGTAAGCAGCGTAGCCAGGACTGATCTCAAGCAGGCGCTCTTCAGAGTCCATGCGTCTAACCACTATGCGGTACTGCCACTTACTGCACTTAACGCAGCATCGAGCACACAGCATGTGTAGTAGTTTACTGTTGTTTAGAGCGTTCACAGCTTGTACTGTGGAGCAGTATAGTTGCAAATGCCCATCTATAAGCATTGAAGACTATTTTATTCCTATTTTCCTCCTTGAAGTCATGGAGGAACTTCTGAAAGACACAAGGCTCTCAAAAAAGTTTTAAAAAGGCAAACTTACTGAAGAGGAATTTGAGAAGGGGCTGTTGACAAGTGACAAAAGATGAACAAACACAGCAGATTCGGGGATCTCAGATTTGGAAGATGACTGCTGATTCCCGCCCCTCAGGTGAAACACACGGGAGTGGGGAAGGCGGGGAGCTGGCCCCCACTCAGCAGACAGCTCAAGCTTCCTTCTACTGAACATTACAACTTCAGCAGCCGTCGGGGAGCTGCTCTTGCAGAAACGGCAGATGTGAGGGGTTTCACACTCATGAGCATTTTACTAAAAACATACCAGCCTTGAAGTCTTAACAGAAGAAAACGTAAATTTACTTAACCATAAGTAACAGGTGTCAATATTTACTTTGATGGGTTACTTATTTGGTGGCTATTTTATACTTATAAAACTTAATATAAAAACATTATTTTTGGGCCAACAATACTGTTTTTGAAACATCTTTTTTATAACTGAACCTTGTAAGAGAAAATAAAGTCAATGAGATATGTATGAGAAGTCTCAATGCATACGTAAGAGTTAAAAAAAATCAAATTTGAAAGCACAGCAAAGGTAACATTTGGAAGATTCCAGACAAGGCAAAATTGAGAACTTATGTAAAATGCTAACATGATTGGAACAAATGGACTAAATCTGAATCATTTCAATTTTACTGAAAAAATCAGGGATTCACTGATTCTAATACGTGTAACTAGGTAGGAGAAAAACCTTAAGACAATTTTAGCATTTGAACAAGGAAAACTAGTGTGAGCTCCCAAGTTTAATGAACAAGAATATGTCAGGAATAACGTGCTAGTCTTCTTTCAACTGTACAGCTGTAAGCGTATCTTGTTTCTCTGTAATTATCTGCATCTGAGAAAATAAAAATCTTTCACACAAGTCAGGACCACTTGCTTGTAATTACCTCCTCAAAGGGCAAGAGATCTAGACTCCTAGTAACTTTTCCTACTCAAGAAACTGATGATAATACTCTGATCTTTAAGAAATGTACTTCCCAGCCCATGTATAAGAATTTAAAACTTCAACTTGCACATTCTCTGCTTCACTGTCAGACACTTGATTCATTAATAAAAATCACTCAGTCACCCAATTCATTCAGTTGTAAAAAGCATGGGAACTGAAGTCTGATGGGCCGCACTCCATTCAAATTCCAGCTCCACCGCTGATCAGTGGCGTGAACTAGGCAAAGAACTTAACTTGGGCCTGGTTTCTCTGATCTGATAGGATGGCATCACTACTTCACAAAACTGTTACAAGGTAGTATAGGCAGAACACACCCGGCCCATAAACAGCCCTAGTACCCAACAGCTACCACTGTTACTGCCCTCACGGGTTAGCAATGTGTATGATTTTAGCTGATTTGGGGGGATAAGTTTACTGAGGGAGGAAGACAGGCTATGAGTTAAATTCATTTCAGAAGCAAATCAGAAGTGTAGCCCCCAGTAGTTACCCTTTTAAGTAAATCACTATTTCCAATTTACCCACAAGTTCCCGAGTGTTTCCAAAGTAAAATCTTGTGGTATGTCTAAGATGATTTTAAAAGAGAATATGCACTGTTGGAGACAAAAGAAACTGGATCAATACTGACAAACCCCTCTCATCTAGAGCATGGGGTTTTCCCTGCTATTCTGGAGGCTAAGACACCGTACTTCCATTTCAGGGGGAACTGGTTTGATCCCTGCTTTCAGGGGAACTTACAATCCCACAAGCACAAGGTGCAGCCAAGGATAAACACTGCAGGGACCCTCCTGGCACAGAAATCACTATTTTGTCCTTTTAGCTTTTACATTTCCTCCCCGTTGCTTCCTCCAATGCAGAGATAACAGATATATACATATATATATATTATTTTTTTTGGATGGAGGATGCGGTCATCAAGATATCTATAACTCTATGGGGCTAAAATAGCAGGCAAGAGTGTAAAGGTAAACTTTTTATAGCTAGCTGGTACAAAAAAAAGCAGCTTGAGTAACAAACAAAAACACACACAAAACACCCAGAAATGTTCCCCTGCTTTTGGAAATGTCAGTAATAGCGACAAGTCAGAAACACGCACTCTAATTTGGATAACAAAGGTCTCCATAAAATGAAAGTTCACTGGGCAGATCAGAGGGTCATTTAATAGGCAATACTGCTCTGGGTCAATGATGTATCTCTCAGATCAATGACCTAATCTGACGTGTAGATAAGTGGGGAAGGAGAGAAAGGTAAACTAGGAAAGGAGAGCCAAAAAATATTTCAGTATTGAATTAGAATGTCTATCTAAACTATTCATAATAGCATAGTGACATAACTTCATTTTAAATGTTCACTTGAAATTTATCTAAACAATCTATTTAGGACAGGTCAATTATTTTCTTCCTTATCCTATACAGTTAACCTGCTAAGAACATACAAGTTTTTCCAAACTCAGGGAGACAACAGCAATGATGAATCGATGTTTTGTAGTTAGTGACCACCACAAATCAAAGGAATGAAAATGCTGGCGTCAGGGGAAACTATAATAGTTATTAGTACAAACCTATCTTTTTCTTCACTCCAAATAAAGATAGAGAAACCAGGTTATTAAAGCAGCCACTCACTGCCTTTGTTAAAGACTGAACTTGCTAGCTAGTAACTCTGAATGGTTAGGACACATGACAGCAAATTACCAAAACTGACCCAGGTGTTTCAAACCTGTTGGGGTAGCCACTAAAGAGATTACATTATAGCAAAATTTAAAGCAGCAGATAATCCCATTCAAGATTCTTTGGAGACAGTAAAATTCTGGGAAGCCATCAAAGTGCAAATAATTACAGACATTAGGAAAAGAGAGGGGCTTCCCAGGTGGTGCTAGTGGCGAAGAATCTGCTGCCATGTAACAGATGTGGGCTCAATCCCTGGGTCAGGAAGATCCCTTGGAGAAGGGATTGGCAACCTGGAGAATCCCATGGACAGAGGAGCCTGGTGGGCTATAGCCCACAGAGTTGCAAAAATTCAGACACAACTGAAGCAACACACACACACATAGAAAAGATAAAGAATCTAAGGGAAAACACGTATTCCAAGACTAAACATCAAAAAAGAAAACAAACGCTAAGAGGGAAAAAAAGCTTATGTTCTGAAGAAACAAAAGGATAACTAGGGCAGGAATGAAGATCTGAGAACTGAAAATGGGAGTGCTGGAGTTTCCCGGTGGCTTAGTGGTTAGGACTCCAGGTTGTACTGCCACGACCCAGGGGGAAGGGAAGGGGAGAGCAGGGGAGGGGGAAGGAGTAGAGGAGGGGAGGGAGCAGGCAGGGAGGAAGAAAACAGGAGCCTAGAAAGAAAGTGGGACCAATTAATACCCAAGCTGAGATAGTAGACAATAAGTTAAGAGGCTCAAGATGAAGTTTTTAACTTTCTGGAGTCATAAATTTTCATTGCACAGAATGGTAAAAGAGAAGCAGTACTTTAGCGTGTTACTTTAAGGCAAGCCATCCAAACCACTTCTTAAAATTCCCTTCTTCACCCATAAACCTACCGTATTTAGACTAGGCATTGTGTAACACAGTCATGTATATTAGGAACGCCATGTGGCACAGCAAAATCCTGAATCCCACATCGTTAGGCAACAGATAAACAACCTTTAGATAATACATCCTTTAAAATGCAAGCAAAACTATTAATAGTACTAGAACCTTTTCAAAAACCTGACTTCTGTTATAACAGTGTCATTCCTAAAAAAGAAGCTGCTTTCAAGAGGAAAAAATGCTTCCGTATTTAGAATCATGGACTTTTAATTAAACTTTAGGACCCTCTAGACTATTTACAGATAAAGGACCTAAGACTCAGGAAGGCTGTCAGCCTGTTAAGGATTTTAGAGCTAATGGGTGGCAGGGACTTGCTGGAGCCAGGAGTCTTGTCTCTGGGGTGGTGCTGCAGGCCTCTGATTTACTAATTCTGTAACGAGAGCCCCCGAGGACTAACGGTACTGAGAAAACATCATCACTGCCTTGTTTCCCAAGCAGAAAATCTTAGAAAATCAGACATGCAACTTCATTTTGCCTTTTCTTTCAGTGTTCAAGAACAACAAAAAAGCAGCCCATAACTCGAAGGGGCAGAAGGACAAGTGAAAACTGCGGCATGCATAAACGAGCAGTGACGGCAGGCCGAGGTGTGGTCAGTATCACCCCAACTCTTTCCTCAAGAACTCTCCTACACATCACGCCAAGTGATCCAAATCAACAGGCTGAGTCCCCACTCTTTGGGACATGATGGCTGATCTGCCTCCCATTTACACCATCCTCTGCTGTGAGGGCACATGGTACTGCTGCTGCTGCTAAGTCGCTTCAGTCGTGTCCGACTCTGGGCAACCCCATAGACGGCAGCCTACCAGGCTCCCCGTCCCTGGGATTCTCCAGGCGAGAACACTGGAGCGGGTTGCCATTGCCTTCTCCAAGTACATGGTACTGCTCTGCCACAAAACGTCAGTAAGACCTAACAGACACCAACCTCGAGGGCACTATGGCTCTGAAACTACAACGGGAAAGCCGATCAGGCCTATGGTCATCCGTGGCCTCTGCTTTGCAACAGCTTAGACTGCCAAGAATTTTAATCATAGAACACTTTTTCTATCTGAAACCTCTATTTATAATAAGTTCACCACTCAACCATTTATAATTCCTTCATGAATGTTAATTTTCTCTCTCTGCTAGATTATAAAGCCTTTGAAGTTAATGATCATGTCTTTTGGTTTTTGTATTCCCATGGTATCTATTTATTCTAGAAACAGAATACATACTAAATATATACATATTAATTCATCCTCTCAACAGCTGCCCTGAACCACCACAAGCGATCATGGGGCTGTGAGGACAGCGATTTCCTAATAGAGAAAAGAAGCGCACACGCCACATGGAGCACCAGTGCTGCAGCCTCAGGAGCCCTGCTGTGGCGAAAGCAGCGACAAGTGCGGCTGGGCGCTCCTAAATCCCTGTGTGACCCAGCTTTACCGAGCAGACTTCAGTATAGCTAATTTACAGAATAGAAAACTCGGGTGTCAATGTTTTACACAGGAATTTGAAAGGTAAGGACCAAAATTCTCAGTGCAATTACAAATATTTCTCATAAAAATAATCAAATGGGAATTCCTTGTGATAAATAATTTCTCAAAGTTGTCATTAGAAACTTAAGAAAAAGGTAAATAAACCAAATTTTTTCATAGAAAAATTGTATTTACAACTCCATTCAAAAGCAGTATTTAAAAGCAAATGATCTAACACTGAAATTGAGAAATCTATGCTCACCCAAAGTTGCCAGGTCTCATAAATTATTAATAGAATACTGCATCAAAAATAAGGCAATAACCCAAGATACAACCATTAATGATTTCTCCACTCCCACTACTAGGTAGAAATAATCTGTCTAGTAGCAAATGATACTTCATTCCATTTCAGCATATCTGAAATCCGTAAGGACAAAAGTGATAAAATATGATCTTCATTAGCCTTTTAGAACACTTGAAGGAAAATAATTTCTAAAGCACAAAGAGGTAAAGAGGTATAATCTTTGAAAAGATGTACTCAGTGTTCAAAATTCAAGAATGCAATATTAATACACAATGGGCGTTAGGTGAATATACGCAATACAGTGATAACAAATTAATTTATTTAGTACTTTTTCCATTCCATATCATCAGGAGGATTGATTTCAACTTTCCTTTTACCTACATCAGACCAGTTGGTACTCAAAACTGTACCACCAGACTCCATCTGCAATAAGAAATAAAAATAGATTAATTCTTGGACCATATAATCCAAACAATTATTTTTCAAAAAATGTTCCAAGCACAGAGCACCAAACACAAGCTATGTTTGGCTCAACACACACAATATTTTAATATTAGGCTTTCCAGGTAAATTACTATACTTTGTAAAAATCTGAAAAGGAAACTCTAGTTATGTAGGAGGACCATGTCCACAGACACTGCCATATAAAACACCATGTCTCCTTGCTGATCAGCATAGAGGTATATATGGAAAAACTACCTTCAGATGAAATTGGCTCCCAAGGAAAATGATGATATAATCTCTACTGCGGAGCTTAATAAAGATTTTGCAAGGTAAACTTTCTGGTTGGACAGAACTCTAGGAGTCTCTTAATGTTCTATGCCAAATACATGTAAGTGTACACTGGAATTATTTTTGAATCAAGGTACATACACATACAGATATAGTGTCTCAGGAAAGAATCTGCTATCTATTTACTACCCACTGAATATAACAGCTACCAACAATCCTATTCATAAATACATTAAAAAAATAAAGCTCTAGATACTGTTATCTTGGGGCTTCTCAGGGGGCTCAGTGATAAAGGACCTGCCTGCCAATGCAGGAGACACAGGTTCAATCCCTGGGTCAGGAAGATCCCCTGGAGGAGGAAATGGCAATTCATTTCAGCATTCTTGCCCGGGAAATCCCATGGACAGAGGAGCCTGGTGGGCTACAGTGTATGGGGTCACAAAAGAGTTGGACATGACTTAGTGACTAAACACCACTACCATTTGTAATCTTACTGCAATAAAAAAAAAAAATCACTGACTTGGATCACAGCAAGTAAGTTGTTAAAAATCTAAACATTTAAAAATAACCAACTTGTGTTATTGGTGAACGTATAGTTGTACATGCTACCACTACACTGGAGCCTCAAAACAATGCCAATGCCCCACATTCTCTGCCAAGCTCCTTCCCCTGGGTTCCTCCGCATAGGATGCTCTTCTCCCATGGAGAGAGATGCTTGACATGTCATCCTCCAAGCCTGACATGGCACCATCACTCTGTGGCCTCCTTTGACCCTATTTAGGATCCTAGCTACTTCCTCTCGTAAGATTTGTCTACTGGGTGAGCAAGATTACCATTAATATAAATTGGATGACACTGCTCTGTTAAAACTGTAAGGATCTGCTTTCTTATACCTGCTTCCCACCCCTGGCTTCAAACTAAAGCTGAGAGTTTCTAAAAGGCAAGGAGCATATTTTACCCATACTTATATGCTAGATCAATACTTTAGCATACATATTTTTTACTATATATATTACCAATACTCAAATGCTAGATCAACACTTTACCATACACACCATACATATTTACCAATACTTAAATGCAGTAGCCTGGCACATAGTAGGCTTCAAATAAAATACTGGATAAAATGGGACAAGTCTATATAATAAATTACTCCTAACAGAACTGAAAACAGCAGATTTAATTTATAACCTGATCATGTTTGCTGATGACATTTATCTTCCCCTTTCTTCTCATGGACTGCAGTGCATCTGAGCACTCCCCTGATTTATTCTGTACACTTGGTCTTCTTGCCCAATTAGACTGACAGATTACAGATGAGACACAATTTGCTTCTCTGTACAGGCAGACCTTATTTTATTGTGCTTCCCTTTACTGCACTTTGTAGGTACTGCATTTTTTTTACAACTTGAAGGTCTGTGGCAACCCTGCATCAAGTGAGCTGCTAAGTCACTTTTCCAACAGTGTGTGCTCACTCCATGTTTCTGTCACATTCTGATGAGTCTCTTCTATTTCTAACTTTTTCATTGTTATTATATTTGTTATGAGAATGTGTGACCAGTGATCTCTGACGTTACTCCTGCAAAAAACTACAACTTGCTGAAGACTCAGATGGTAAAGTTAGCATATTTTAGCAATAAAGTATTTTTAAATGAAGGCACCTACACTGTTTTTTAGACATGTTATTACATACTCAACAGACTACAGCACAGTGTAAATGTAACTTTCATACAAACTAGAAAACCAAACAGTATGACTCACTTTATTGCAAGATTTGCTTTAAAATGGCAGTCTAGAATTAAATCCACAGTTCTCCAACGTATGCCGGTATTCCCACAAGGACAGAAGCCAAGTCCTTGCTATGTTCCAGACCAATGTTGCCAGACAGAGGGCTTATTTATGTATGTGTATAGTTCAATTACAATTAGCAAAGTTTCTATATGAAAACGGACACAGATTTCGTATCTTTGAAATTTTACACACTATTTTGTCTAGCAAGCTCTTAAAAAGTCAGTATTTAAACTAATTTCTGGGAATTACCTGGGGGCACAGTGGTTAGGACTCCATGCTTCCACTTCAGGGGGCATAGGTTTGATCCCTTGCTAGGAAACTAAGATCCCACAAACTGCAGTGTGTGTGTGTGTGTGTGGCGGGGGGGGGCGGGGGGGGGGGAATAGGGGGGGCCGCTCTCTCCTTTTGGAGGCATTAATATACTTTTTCCTATTCTTTCCACTAAGTACAACTAAAAACCTTGTATGTCATTTAAATAACAACTATAAGAGGACAAATCAGCTAGAGACCCTGGGACCAAAGGAACAACATGGTGTTGAGTTCTTTGGTTTTTCTTTTGCCTCATTTTTTCAAGAGTTGGAACTGAAGAAGCTGGAAATGCCAAAGGGTGTGACCAAAAAAAACCAACAAACGGCTGCTTTCTTTAGCCAAAGGATGAAGACCAATAGGAAAACAGAAATCTTTTAGACAGTAATCACTCCAGTCAAAACCTCAGTGAAGACTGTGGTCCATCTCCACCCAGACCAGCACCGTGAAGAGCCTCGACTTCGATCCATGCTATGGTACCATGAACTGGCCTCCTTTGTTGATCGGGCCCAGTGGAAACTACCTGGGCAGTTGAACAGCTGCTTATGCCCAGCAGTAACAAGGAGTGGCCCTGGGGGGTCTACAGAGGTAGAGTGGGATACGTGGATTTCTACCGCCACCTGGCAATAGTGAAGCAGTGACTTCCCTTCTTTTGCCAGAGTGGTTATCAGAGAAAGCTACTTCAGAAGGAAGGTTTAAATAAGATCTACAGTTTCATAACATGAAAATGTCCAGGTTTCAATTAGGTACCATTTGGCACTGATGAATAACACCAAGAACCAGAAAGATTTCAGACTATATGTTTAATAAGAGAAGACAACCAATAGATGCTAACACAGAGATGACAGAGAAGTTAAAATTATCTGACATACTTTTAAAGCAGTCAGGGTAAAAATGTTTCAACAAGAATTATGAACTAGCTTGAAACAAATAAAAGAAATAGAAACCTCGGTAAAGAAAGATATAAAGAAGAACCAAATAGAAGTTTTAGAATTGAAAACTACACTTGAAATAAAAAGATCGGTGAACGGGCTCAAGAGCAGAATAGAGAAAATAAAGAATCAATGAACTGGAAAACGAACCTATATAAATCTGAATGACAGAGAGAAGGGAGAAAAAATGAAGAGTCTCAGGAATATGTAGTACTATAACTAACTATCCAATATTTGTGTCATCAGGTTCCAGGAAGAAGAAAACAAAGACGGCAGGTTTGAAAAGGTACTCAATGATACAATGAATGAAAATATCCTAAAAGTGGCAAAAAACATAAATATATGGTTGCAAGAAACTGAGCAAATCCCAATCAGTATAAACCCAAAGAACTCCTTGCCAATACAGAGAATTTGTCATTGACAGATCTACTCTGAAAGAATGCCTTGAGGAACCTCTCCAGACAGAAAAGAAACAGTAGAAACTGGAACCCTGAAACACAGTAAGGAAGAAAGAAAGGCCACAAGACAGAGAAATACAAGAGAACTTGCTTTTCCTCTTTTAGGTTTTCTGAATTACTACACTTTATGATGTGATTTCTAAATGTACACAGAAGAAATATTTAAGAAATTATAAATGAGAAAAGGTAAAAGTACATAAAGAGGTAACATTTCTAAATGTCACTCAGTTTCAAAAAATGATACCAGTAGACTAAGAGAAGTATAATATAGCTAATATAAAACCTAGAGCTACCACTAAAAATGCTACACAAAGAAAATACACTAAAAAATACTAGATAAATCAAGATGAAATTCTAAAAAAATGTTCATGTAATCACAGGAAAACAGGAAAAACAAAACCAGAAATACAAAACCAGAAAACCAAAAACAAAACCAGAAAACCAAAAAAAAAAACAAAACCAGAAAAACTTCCTTGGCAGACATAAGTCTTAATGTATCAATAATTAAATGTAAGTGGTCCGAATGCATCAATTAAAAGAGCCTGGTAGAGTAAATCAGGAGAAGGAAATGGCAACCCACTGCAGTATTCTTGCCTACAGAATTCCGTGGACAGAGGAGCCTGGTGGGCTGCTGTCCATGGGGTTGCGGAGTAGGACACGACTGAAGCAACTTAGCAGCAGTAGCATCAGAGTAAATTAAACAAAAACATGACATGAATACATGCTGTCCAAAAGATACTCTAAATATGACTTAGAAATCTGAAAAAGAATGAATATATGTGTGTGTGTATATACAACTGAATCCCTTTGTAAACCTGAAATTAATACAACACTGTAAATCAACTACACTCCAATAAAATTTTCAAAAACTGAAATTTAAAAAAGTATGACTTAGGCAGACTGAAAATAAAAGGATGGAACAAAATATATCATGCAAAAATTAGACAAAAGATATAATCAGCTATATTAATATTAGCAAAAAAATTACCAGAGCTAGAGAATGACATTGTATAATGATAAAAAAGCAATCCACCATGAAAATGTAACAATCCTAAACACATATGAACTAAACAGAGCTGCAAAATATGTGAAGCAAAAATTCACAAAACCTAAATATGAAATCAATAAATCCATGATTACAGCTGAAGACCCTCTGTCAACAATGAATAGAACAGTAAGATAAAAATCAACTCAGAATATTTTTTAAAAATTCAGTAAGAATATCAATCAACAGGATTTAACTGACATCTACACAACACTCCATTCAACAAGAGCAGAATATACATTCTTTTCAAGTGGAACATATACTTAAAATAAGAAGTCTCAAGTGAAATAAAAATATATATTGAACTGAATAAAAATGAAAATATAAAATAAAAATTTGTAGGAGACAGCTAAAATTCCTGAGAGGGAAACATAGAGCATAAACATATATAATAGAAAAAAGAAACTAAAGAGTTGAATCAATAATCTAAGCACACATCTGAAGAACCTATTAAAAAAAGGAATAGCAAAATAAACCCAAATCCTTGGACTGCAAGGAGATCCAACCAGTCCATTCTGAAGATCAGCCCTGGGTGTTCTTTGGAAGGAATGATGCTAAAGCTAAAACTCCAGTACTTTGGCCACCTCATGCGAAGAGTTGACTCATTGGAAAAGACTCTGATGCTGGGAGGGATTAGGGGCAGGAGGAGAAGGGGACGACAGAGGATGAGATGGCTGGATAGCATCACTGACTAGACGGACGTGAGTCTGAGTGAACTCCAGGAGCTGGTGATGGACAGGGAGGCCTGGCGTGCTGTGATTTATGGGGTCGCAAAGAGTCGGACACGACTGAGCGACTGAACTGAACTGAAGCATAAGGAAGAAAATAGTTAAAAGCAGAAATAAATGAAATTTAGAATAAAAAACAGGAAAAATTTAAGATCAACAGAAAAGCTGATTCTTTGGGGGAACCAAGAAAAGAGAGGGTGAAGTCAGTAAAACTGACAAACACTAGCAAGACAAAGAGAAAAGAGAGAGAAAATACAAATTACTAGCACAGGAATGAAATGGGTTATCACTACAGACCATGCTGGAGAAGGCAATGGCACCCCACTCCAGTGCTCTTGCCTGGAAAATCCCATGGACGGAGGAGCCTGGTAGGCTGTAGTCTGTGGGGTTGCTAAGAGTCGGACACGACTGAGCGACTTCACTTTCACTTTTCACTTTCATGCATTGGAGAAGGAAATGGCAACCCACTCCACTGTTCTTGCCTGGAGAATCCCAGGGACGGGGGAGCCTGGTGGGCTGCTGTCTATGGGGTCGCACAGAGTTGGACACAACTGAAGCGACTTAGCAGCAGCAGCACAGACCCCACAGACATCAAAAGGGTAAGAAGGAAATCATACTAACAACTTAAACAAAACAGGCCAATCCCTCAAAGACAAACTACCACAAGTCACTGAATGTGAAGTGGTTAACTTGAACAGTCCTATAAGCTATCAGGATAATAAAATTCATAATTTAAAGCCTCCCCAAAAAAGAAGTATCAAGGCCTAGATGGCTTCATTGGTTTCAAGAATCTTTAAAGACAAATTATCACTCATTCTACAAATCCATTCCCCTCAAAAAAGAAGACGGAGCACTTCACTATTCATTCTATGAAGTATTACCCATATTACCCTGATACCAAACCAGAAAAGAATGGCACCAAAAAAAGGAACACTACAGACCAATATCCCTCATAAATACAGATACAAAAATGCTTAAAACATTTGAAAACAGAACTGAATAATATACTACAAAAAGAATTATACACTGACCAAGTGGGGTTTATCCCAAGGGTGCAAAGTTGGTTCCATGAAGAAAATAATCCTATTAATCATATAAAATCACTACTTAAACAGGTTAAAGGAACAAAAAACCTACCTAATCATACTGATTCAAAGCAGAAAAAACATTTCACAAGTCAACAGCCGTTCATGATAAAAAAAAATCTCAGGAAAACAAAAACAGAGCAAAACTTTCTTAACTTGATAAGCATCTACAAAAACCTACAGCTAACATTATACTTAACAGTGAAAGATTGAACAGTTGTTCCTTCAAGATGGGGAACAAGGCATGGATGTCTACTCTCACTAATCTTATTCAACATAATAATGGGAGGTCTAGTCAATCAGTATAGCAATAAAAGGAGATAAACAGCACACATATCAGAAACGAAGAAATTAAACTGTTCCTATTTGAAGACTGTCTACACAGAAAATCACAAGCGATCTACCAAAAAAATCTCCCAGAACCAGTGAGTTCAACAAGGTCACAGAAGACAAGATAAACATTAAAAAACAAACAAAACCCTGTATTTGTAGACACTAGCAACAAACACATGGATAAGAAAATTAAATATATAATACCATTGACAATCACTCAAAGAAAGACCCAAATACTTTGGTGTATCACACATACTGGATTTAAATGCTGAAAAGTGTACAACAATGATGAAAGAAATCAGAGATCTAAATAAATGAAGCTGGAAGATTCGGCACAGTAAAGATGTCAATTTCTCCAAACTGGTACACAGCTCAATGTAATTCCTAACAGGACTTTTTCCACATTAGACAATCTACTCTAAAATTTATAGAAAGGCAAAGAAACTGAAATATCCAAAACAATTTTGAAAATGAAAAATAAAGTAGGGGAAATAAATCGGTCCAATTTCAAGACTTAAAATATCAAGAGTAAGTTAGACTGTGGTATTAACAGAGCAACAGACACTCAGAACAATGGAACAGGGACCCCAGAAACAGACTCAATGCTAATATGCTCAACTGATTTTTGAATAAGATGAAAGGCAATTCAAGGAAGGAAAGATAGCCATTTCACAAATGGTGCTGGGGCAACTGAACATATACAGGTCAAAAAAAAAAAAAACCTGCATCTCATACTTCATATAAAAATTAACTCAAAGTGGATCATGGACTAAGATGCAGTAAGTAAGAAAAACTTTTATTAAAAGAACGAATGCAGGGACTTCCCTGGTGGTTCAGGGGTTGAAAGTCTGCCCTGCAGTGCAGGGGATGTGGGTTTGATCCCTGGTCAAGGAACTAAGATCCCACATGCCACAGAGAACTAAGTCTGTGCACCGCAACTACTGAAGCCCGCACACACCAGTTAGAGAGTCCGCGCTGCAGAGATGGCACAGGATGCAACGGAGATCAGCAGCTAAGAACCCACACAGCCAAATGAGTAAATATTTTTTTTAAAAAAAAAGAACACAGAAGAAAATCTTTGAGATCTAGAACTAAGCAAAGAGGTCCAAAACCATGATCCTAAAACAAAAATTGATAGATTGGACTTCATCAAAATTGTACTTCAGTTCTGCTAAAGAAAAGAAGACGACAAGCTACAGACTGGGAGAAAATATTTGCAAACTCCGTATCTGACAAACTCGCCAGATTAGTGGCTGCCATGGGCTAAGGACGGGTAGGAAAGAAGGGTGTGAACATGGGTATAAGATGACAACGATGAGGGAATCCTGCGGCAACAGAAATGTTCTCTATCTTAACTGTCAACATCATGGCTGTAATATTAATTCTGCAAGATGTTTCCACTGGTGAAATCCATAAAAGATAGAAGGCATCTCTTGTACTTTCTCCAACTGTATGTGAATCTACAATTATCTCAATGTAAAAAGTTTAATATAAAAAAATTTTAAAGCAATAGTGAAAAGCACAGTCATGATCAGTTACCACGTGGTAACTTGATATGGAATATCTAAGCCTCAAACACACTTATTACCTGTATGTTAATTAATTTTAATTATTAAATATTAACTTTAACTTTCTACTGTAAAAATAAATGCTTTAAAAGAAGACAGTGACACTTCCAGAGCTACAGGTGAAAGTCCAATGATTACAGCTTCAAGCAAAATCTACACGGTTCTACAGAACTGAGGCCTAATTCAGGTGGTATTCATGCCCTGGCAAAGAGCCTGAATTTTCTTAACAGAGAAATTATTAACAAACCAGTGGATAATCAAAGTGTACCGACCACTTGCCCAGCACTGTTCTGGAAGTCTCCCTTCTATCTTCCTCATCCTTGACACTGAGATTACATATGCTACTAGATGGAAAACACTGGACACTCACTCAGCTACTGTGATAAATCTGACTAGAATAACTCCTATCACCCACTCTAACCTTGGGATCTCAAGTCTTTCCAGTTCTAACTCCCTGATGAAAAAAATTTATGTGGACCACACCATTTGTTTCTCACCTCTTCCACAAGTCCCCAACTTTCTCGAAAGATAATTAAGTTTCAAGCAAGAAGAAATGGTCAGACAAAGCCCATTTAAAATGGTCTCCCAACTACAGTACATACAATCTGCTCTCTTTACTTATATTTTTAATTTCTGAAATTTACTACTATAATAGATTTTCTTAAAGTTTATGTTCTTACAAATGATTTGTTCATGGCACGTTTCACTTCATCAGAGCCATCTGAATAGATCTGCTGAAATAATTTGTTTAAAGCTGCATCTCCCTCCAACTTTTCATTCTTTTCTTCTTCTTTGATCTCACCGACCAATTTATCCCAATTTCTTGTATAATGAGATGATGATGGATATAGGTTTTTTACATCTATGGAGTAAAAAAAAGAAGTGATTAATCAACATTTGTCAATTATGTCAAGCACACGTAACTTTGTGACCATGGTGTATACATCTCAGCAAATAGTTTAAGTCATTAAAAATTTCATGTTTGTAATAAATGTTTTTCTGATATATAAATCAATAATTAACATTTAAAACCTCTGAAGACTGAATCGGTAAGCATAATGTAAAATCTGTAAATTTCTTTTGAGCAAAATAACTCATAGTGTAAACTTTTGGTACATTATGCAAAACTAGATTAACAAAGAAACCCTCCATGTTACTAATAGGAGAAACTGTGTGAGAAGCATACAGGAATTTCTAAGACCCATTTATTTTTATTCATTTCTGACTGTGCTGGGTCTTCACCGCTGCAGGCTTTCTCTAATTGCAGTGATTGGGGGCTACTCCTGCCGTGTGCAGGCTTCTCACTGCAGTGTCTTCTTTTGTTCCTGAGCTCAGGCTCCGGGCATGCAGGCTTCAGGAGTTGTGGCAAACAAGCTCAGGAGTTGCGACCCACGGGCTCCAGAGTGCTGGCTCTGTAGTTGTAGCACACAGGCTTAGCTGCCCCACAGCATGTGGAATCTTCCCAGATAAGGGATCAAACTTGTGCACTCTGCATTGGCAAGCAGATTCTTAATCACTCACTGGACCACTAGGGAAGCCCACATACAGGAACTTTGATGTTTACAGAAAAGGTGCAAAGATCGTACCAACAATTCTAAAAATATTGACTTTAAAATAGATACTTCATTAACAAACTTTCTCTAAACAAAGCTTTAACAAATGTTAGAAAATACAGCTTCTAGGGCTTCCTTGGTGGCTCAGTGGTAAAGAATACACCTGTCAATGCAGGAGACACCGCTTCGATCCCTGGTCCGGGAAGATACCACGTGCCATGGAGCAACTCAATCTGTGTGCCACAATTACTGAGCCAGCGATCTAGAGCCGGGAGCTGCAACTGCTGAGCCCACGCGCCTCAGCTGCTGAAGCCTGCCCACCCTGGAGCCAGCGCGTCCCCAGAGACGAAGCCTGCGTACCCAACTGGAGAGCAGCCCCCACTCGCCACAACTAGAGAAGGGCCATGTGACAACAAAGACCCAGCAAAGCCAAAAATGCATAAAATGATATTGATGTGTGTGTGTGTATAAAGCAGCTTCTCCTAAGGTACTTATATCTTTAATTTGAAACTGAAAACAATGACATGCCATTTGACATTGCCATGCCATCTGACAGTGAGTTAAGACTCCATCCTCTCACCACATTAAAAATACCAGATTACTTCAACAGGAGAAAACAATAAAGAATTCTTGAATGCTGAAAAATACTACATGATGATCCAGAGGTCAATGCCCACATCACGTGCACACAGGAAATAATATTACTTGGAGGGCACATTGGGATTAAACAGAGGCTGCTTGCAGCCAGAGAGGCAACCAGCCCAGGGAGATTCAGGGCACTGCCAAAGCTGCCCCAAAGACCAAGGGAAACAAGGTCTTGACACACAAATAGTTTAAAAGAAACTAACCAGATTACCTAAGAACTGTAAGAGCAGTTCTGTTCATTATTCAATGGAAATATAAGCCACAAATGTGTCACAAACATAATTCTAAAATTTCAAGTAGTCTAAAAAATGTCTTATTTAACCTAACACATCCAAAACAGTATCAGTTCAACATGAAATAATATAAAAGTATTCATATATTTTATATATATTTTTCACACTAAGTCTAAAATCTGGTATGTATTTCACCCTTAGAGCACATCGCAATCCAGACTAGTCATATTCCAAGTGGTCAACAGGTACAGGTGGTTTGCAGCTACTACACTGGACGGTACAGCTAGATAGCCTTAGAGAAAAAACAGATTCAAAATTTCCCTATGAATTAGGACATGTTAATGCTAGTCTACATGTCCCTCTTCCACTATTGCCTTTCTATATATCCCCTTTCTCAAAAGAGTTGAGAAACTAATCGTTCACTCTGTTTTCCATCCTTTCTCTTCACCTCTCTCCCTGCCCATCTCACCACCCAATCCCTAACAAAACAAAACGACAACACACCAGTTTTATACAGGGCAAGCAAATTGTTTTCCAAATTCTATCCACCTGTCCTCTACCAGTAATCTCTACCTTTTGTACATTTTTCACTAGGAGCCAAGAAAACAAAAAACGCATGCCAATGGTAAATTAAGAATTTAGGACACACGGGTTTAATTACTCCTGATGCTGATCTGCCAGATGGGACGACAGTTCTCATCTCCATTTTACAGATAAGAAAGCTGGCACAGATAGGTTAACAACTTGCCCTTATCTTCCGTCTCCAGCTTGTCAAACAATCTGACAAGCACATTAACCCCTTACAAAAAATAAAACCGGTCAGGAGGAATACCATCTTGAATATTCAAGGCACTGAGTTTAAAAAAAGTTTGTATCTGTAACACCAAAAAAATCTTTAATCTCAGAAAACATTAATACCGTTAGGTGGCAGATGAGCTACTCAGAGACAGGTAACCTAACTTCTTGCTTATTCACTCTAACATCAACTAACTGTAAAGCTATTCATGTCAGCAGAGACTTCCCACTGTTAGAAAACGCGGCAACAAGCAGTATCACACATGAGGCAGAAGAACCGGACCCGGACTCTGAAGACCTGGATTTAGTCCTGGACAATGGAAACTGCTGGGTAATCTCAGGCAAGCTGTCTAACCTTTCTGAGCCCGTAAGACAGGAGGAACAATACGAGGTCACTTGCTATACAGGGCTGCTGCTAGAACTAGGTGAGATACTACATTTAAAATATTTCTTTAAAAAAATGCTTTAAGCTATATATAAACCTCAATCCAAAAATCTCTGGGAGTCAGCCCCATGAGAAGCACATAACATCTTTACCAAATCTTTCACATACAGCAGGGCACAGAAGCTTAATAAACAGCTTATATACCAACTTGAAGCATTTCGATTCCAAAAAATTACCTGCGAGGGTAAATTTCCTGGCTCTGCTGTAGGTTAGCTACAGTTAGCTATAACAGTATCATGCAAGGAAACTGGGTGAAGGGTACGTGGGACTCGAGTATTTCTGCAACTTCTATTAGAACCTAAAATTATTTCAAAATAGAATTTGAAGATGAATGCTCTACTGGCAAACTTGGCATTTTCTACAAGGTGCCACAATGAAGCTGTATTCTATATTACAGAAGAAAGCAGTGAAAAATCAAAAAGTAGCTGAAACAAAGTTACCTCATTTTAGTCATCAAATCAGAACATTCTCTCTAATCAAAAGGTAATCTCTCTCCATTCATTAATGAGGTCATTGCTATAAATACAGCCTTAGACACTACGTCTAAGTGTGTCCCACAGATTAATCATTGCGTTAGAAAAACACCTGTCTACTGCCTATGCTTAGAATTGACCCCAACATAAAGTAGTCTTTTCCTTAAAGGATTAAGCAATCAACCCTTGTTTTCTACTCTACTCATAGGCTTGCCTTAGGCCTTCATTAGCTGTCTGCCTCCACCTCTTAGAAAAATAGTGAAATGTGCTAGACATTTTTCTCTGGGAGGCCCTGAAATTCCAGGAAATTAGAGTTGACTATATTAGAAGAAACAGAAAGGCATAAATAAGAAGGGAGAAAGGAAGAGCGGGAAATACATCAGCAGAGTAAAACTATTACACATAAAAAACAGGAAAAGCTAACACACAAAAACAACCCCCAGCCAATGTCACAAACTGACGTGGTAAACAATAAGCTCCAATTCCCTCTGGGCTCTGATGCCATTCATTTGTATTCTTATGGAGTTTAAGAAGTTAGAACCATCATTAGGAAATATTTTGTATTCATTATAGAGCAACCATATTATACTCCGTGTATTTTATCTTGAGAACATAAATAATGAAAGCAGAAAGAATACTCAGCACTATTTAATTTCAACTATATAACACGATATGAATCTAAAGCTCATCAAGGCCAGAAAACAAACCTGCTATGAACGGTTTGGGGTTAGGCACATCTCCTTGCCCCTCTAGCTTTTCCCATCTCACAGCCTCTGGCTTTTTCATTTTAATTTCAATCTGGAGGAGACACCAAACAAAATCAATTATTCAATGTAAAATACAGAAAACAGTTAAAAAGAAAAAGCAATTTCCGTAAGTTATCAATGTTTTATAAGAATTAATAGCGTCCTTGCTTCCAAAGCTAAATTACAAAGCTAAATTCGGAGAACTCTGCAACAATTACTTTGTTTCTACTTAAAAGCCACCTTCAAAAACAATACACATACACACTATAAATTACAATTAAGAGTTTAGAAATCCACATGCTTTTCTTCTTTTAAAGCGGTGTTCTCAACTGGGGTGATTTTGTCCCCGAGGGGATATTTGGCAATGTCTGGAGACACTGTTGGGTCATCACAACTGAGGCACAGGTGAAGGGAGGCTGTGTGTGTATCTGCTCAGTTGCTCAGTCCGACTCTGCGACCCCACGGACTGTAGCCCACCAGGCTTCTCCATCTGTGGGATTTTCCTGGCAAGAATACTGCAGTGGGTTGCCAGTTCCTCCTCCAGGGGATCTTCCCCACCCAGGGGTTGAACCGGTGTCTCCTCCATCTCCAGCATTTGGAGGTGGGTTTTTTTTTTTTTTTTTTACCACTAAGCAACCTGGGAAGCTCCTGAGGAAAGGCAAGGGGGTGCTACTAAATATAAATATCCTACAACATAAAGGGTAACACCCACAACAAAGAATTATCCAGCCCCAAATGCTAACAGTGCCCACCACTGAGAAACTGTTCTAAAGGAGTTACTATGTATGTGTGTACATTAACCTGTTTCAAAGTAGAAAAACTTATTTCATTGTATAAAAATATCAAAACAAGTAAAACTAAGGGAAGTCATCAGTTAGATCCCTTAAATTATAACTTGCTTAATAATAACATCTTGTAACTTGCCTTTATTGACTGAAGTCACTTTAACTGTTCTTGCAAATTGCATACCCTCCAAGTTTCGTGTAGCAAGAAGACACCTTTAAGCACCAACTATATAAAACACCTCTGACGTAGGGGTCATTGTATTAGTGAACCACTGGTGAAAAACTAACTGCAGTTTTGGACCATGAATTTTAAATCGTTTAGGTTCAAACATATCTTTATCAATCAAAATAGGAACCATTACAATCAACACATTTTTGCCAACAAGAAATAAGTTTGTTTATTCCTGCAGCGTAAAAATCAGTGCTTCGGGATTCAATGACCTCTTGAAAGCATGCTCTGCCTCCTGCTGGCTGTGGAAGCATTTTTCCTGCAAAAAGCTGTCGAGATCCTTGAAGAAGTGGTAGTCCATTGGTAAGTGGTCAGATGAATATGACAGATGATGCAAAACTTCATAACCTAATTCGTTTAATTTTTGAAGTGCTGGTTGTCAATGTGCAGCTAGGCAGTGCCATGGAGACAAACTGGGCCCTTTCTGTTGAGCAAGGCCAGCTGCAGACACGGCAGTTTGCGGTGCATCTCATCCATCTGCTGAGCATACGTCTCAGATGCAATGGTTTCAGAAAGTTGTAGTCATTGGGACAGGCAGCAGACCACCAAAAAGTGACCATCATCTTTTCTGGTGCAAGTTTAGCTTTGGGAAGTGCTTTGGAGCTTCTGCTTGGTCCAACCACTGAGCTGGTCATCGCCAGTTGTACAAAATCTACTTTCCATCCGTCACAATCCACTGAGAAGTGGTTCATTGTTGTTGCAAAGTATAAGGGAAGATGACACTTCAAAACAATGATTTTTTGATTTGCAGTCAGCTTATGAGGCACCCACTTATCCAGTTTTTTCACCTTTCCAATTTGCTTCAAACGCCAAACGACCACAGAACAGTCAACACCGAGTTCTTCGGCAACGTCTCACATAGCTGGAAGAGGATCAGCTTCGATGCACATCCATTAGCAGTTTCTGGGCCAAATGAGTTCTTGATTTGAGTTGTCTCTGCAGCTTTATGACCCATTTTGAACTCAAATAAGATAACTGCTCAAAATTTTCTTTTTATCTAACACCATTTCCCTAGTCTAAAATAAATATAAACAGCAAGTAGTAAGTCATTAGCAAAAAAAATGAAAGAAATGTGCATTAAAATGATGTATAACATATCCACATTTATATAAGAAGGTATTCTAATATCAAAAGGCAAAGTTCAACAATTACTTTTGCAGACGGTAAAGCAACTGCCTGCAATGCAGGAGACCAGGGTTCAACCCCTGGGCTGGGAAGATCCCCTAGAGCAGGAAATGGCAACCCACTCCAGTATTCCTGCCTGGAGAATCCCACTGACAGAAGAGCCTGGTGGGGGGCTACAGTCCATGGGGTTGTGAAGAGTCAGACATGACTGAGTGACTAACACACAACAGTAAAGGTAACTGTTTCTGGAACATAGAGCTAGTCATGCCCAGTTAAAACTGGTCAAGACCACTGACCATTCAACTGGGCCTCCATGAGTTTGACCTCAGAGGGCCCAAAAATGTCACCCTCAGATCATGCTAATGCCATTTTCTGAACATGCATCTCATGAAGAAACGTGTGACTCAGATATACCTGTGCAGAACACCAATGACTTCACTTCATCATCCTTCCCTTCCCCCACCCCTCAGACCACCTTGCTTCTTTATCCCATAAATATCCCAAGTCTGTCGCCTCTGGAGAGGCAGATATAAGATTTTTTGTTGTTGTTCTCCTGTCTCTTCATTCAGCTGCCTCATGAATAAACTCTTTCTCTTTTGCAAATATCAGTGTCTTAGTGTTTGGCTTACTGTGCATTGGGTAAATGGGCCTGCTTTGATAACACAAGTAATGATAACATTTTTACAATCATTGGTTCAATAATCATCAAACATCTACCATGAGCAAGGTATAGACTTCAGGAATATGAGGGATTTTTGACATATTAAAAAATAATATGTGGTCATCCCTGACCACTCACTAGTGTGTGAAGCACTTGAAGAAAGGCAACTAAATGTTCTAAACACTCAGGAGAGATCACACTGGCTGTGAACAGGAAGGTTTGCAGGCACCTTGAGGGCTGTGAGAGGCAGGAGCATTTACAGTGATGGCAAGGGTCTCCAGAAGCAAAGGGAACTGCCAAAAACTGGAGCCCCAGGGTAAGAAAGGACAGTGTCATCAGGCAGTGAAGAGAAGACCAGTTTGCCTCAAGTCCAGGATTTTCGTTAAATCAGTGAAAAATAGACGGAAAAAAAAGGTGCAAGACAGACTATGAAGAGCTTCTGAGGGCTAAACTAAGGCCGCTTATTACAATGAAATGTTAGGAGCTTCCTAAAAGCATCTTTTACTCTCTAATCAAGGCTGGTCCCCTAGAATCTACCTAACATACACCCACAGAGCACTGTGTTAGCCCTAACACACACTCACAGAGCACTTATCACCTTACATTCTCCTTATTTAAATAATGTTCAGCCCCAATTTGAGCCTAGCAGAAATCAGCATTTATAGTGCTGGTAAACACAGTAATAACCATTATGCAAATAATTTTAAGAATCAAGTTAGAATTTTATATTCTAATGTTTTTTCTAAGAAAATAATTATGACTTTTTAAGTAAGAAAAAAACCCAAAAGACAAGCCTATTATGTCCACTTTGGTTCTTTGATCTCTTTGGTGAAGATGAATCATTTAAAGTAGCAACTGCTAGTAATCTTTCTACCAAAAGAGTTCAGGGAGAAAATCCTTAAAAATCTTCATTTTAAAATACTTTAACAAAACACTAACAGTAATCTGTCAGTATTTTCAGTCAGATATGAAGTGATGGGTATAAAAGGGGTGTGGACTGAGTATTTTCTTAAGGTGCCCAGAAATGTAACAAAAAATGTTTTCATGAGAGACAACATGAAAACAAATCTCACTGGAAAAGAAGCAAAACAATCAGTCTTTTAAATGTAACACACGTATTTAAATTCTACATGAATAAAAACAAACATTTACAAGGATCTCCAGAATTCTGTAAAGTGAACTATGACTTAACTTTCATAAAGCAAAATACTGCCAGTATTTTCTCATACACAGTATGAGGACTCTGGTCATTTTCAGTTGTCACTGTTGCAATCTTTATCAAAAAGGGACAGAAATCCAATAGTCAGCAACGACACAAAAATAATTACTGAAAAGGACTATTAAGATTATACTAAAATTTAAAACTGCATCTTACTCCTTTAATTTTCAACTTATCTAGAAATGAAGACTTCACAAGCAGTGTGTACATCACCAGTATCCTTAACTAACTTCAGCCATGGGGCAGCCCATGCTCACACCACGTGTTCCTGTACTAAGAACTGTCTATAAAGAGTCCCTCGCTCCACCTGAATAGCAGCACACACTAGCATTGGCATCTCTGAAAGCCACTACAACCTGAGTAATTGTGCATTATGAACAAAGAGGCCTTTATAAAGCCCAAGTCAGAGCTCTAAGTAACAACCTATTTCAACTGAGACAAGCTGACTTGAACTCGAAATTATACTTACTCCATTCATTAAAAGAAATGCACAGAATAAAGCATTTAAAGCAGCTTTCTTAAAAGGCAAAAGGGGAGAGACTAATTTCCTATGAATTCCTTTTTTATCTACTTCACTTTTAACGCTTACATACGGACGTGAGTTTGAGTGAACTCCGGGAGTTGGTGATGGACAGGGAGGCCTGGCATGCTGCAGTCCATTGGGTGGCAAAGAGTCAGACACGACTGAGTGACTGAACTGAACCGATGCTCTTAAAAGTGATTCTGACAGATACTTTTCAAAATACCACCAGTCCATCTTCAGATATTTTTACTGGGACTATTAAGCAGCCATTCTATTCATTTAAGTCAAAAGTAATTTAAAGATAACTTAAAACCTTGATGATTTGCGTGAATGCAGCTCTCACAGGCACAGAGAAGGCTTTCAATGCACCACAAGGTCCCAAGCAGCATTCACAGACTACTAGTAAGAATCCCTGTGTGTTGCGTTGTCAGTGTTCAATAGTATGTGTACTACCACCCATTTCTAAGCTCTCCTTTACACAGCAGAAAATTTAATTTTTTCCAATGAAAGGAACTTTAGATTTAAAGAAAAGCCATTACTTCTAAAGGGTCACGGCATCCAGAGACTATCTTCTTAAAAAAAGGTGAGTCTTTACTATTACAGATTGATGGTGAAGAAATCTTTACCAGAGACTAGAGAGCTGTGCAGCTTACTGGTAAAGTTTTTTTTTTTTTTTTTTTTTGGCAAACTTTTGGGAACCATCTGTTTCAAAGATGCAGTCATTAGTGTTCCCTGATCTTTAGAACGCAGCTTTCCCAATGTTCTCTCACTCAGCTCTTTGCACATTTAACTTCTGTATCAAAACTCTTAGAATAGCTCAGTCTCCCTGAGGCCAGAATGCACATCTACCGTCTTTATTTTTATTTTCAAATCATTTTATAATGTTTTTAGTGCAAAGGATGGTAATGCATGAATAACCTTCCCCAATGTTCTAACAGCACAGTTCAAATGAGTACTGAGTGCCTACTGTGAGCCAGGCACTGTGCTGATGCGTAGGGCCCCTCACCACCTTGATTCTTCTTGGAAGAAATCTATCAGAAGAGACACTCTTATAAACAAAAAATTCCAGTGTCCATTCTGTAAGCAACAGACCTAAGTTTTGGGAAATACCTAATTATCTGGAAGGAAGTATGCCGAAATGTCATCAGTAATGAGACATTACTTTCTCAGCTCCCTGATATTTTTCCAAATTTTCTATGATGTGCATTTACTGATTTTACAACCCAAAGAAAAATCTAAATAATGAAAATTAAATAACAGCAGCAATACTTATTGAGTACTTATTACATGCCCCAGGTACTACGTGCTTCATGTACCTCACTCAACAGAAAAACCCTATAACAGGAAAACCATCCACATTTTAGAGGCGGGCGCCGCATAAGCAGAAGTTGTGAACAAGTCAAAAACAGACAGTAGTGTAATTCTGAAAGAGCTGAGTCCAACAGGTGTCACTTGTTGGACATACGACAAATCTCACTGAGGCCTAGTTTCTCGTGTAAAATGGGATTAACAGGGCCTACCTATTAAGAAAGTGAAGAGGAACTAAAGAGCCTCTTGATGAGGGTAGAAGAGGAGAGTGAAAAAGCTGGCTTACCATCAATACAGTATATTAATGCATATATATGGAATTTAGAAAGGTGGTAACGATGACCCTGTATGTGAGACAGCAAAAGAGACACGGATATAAAGAACAGACTTTTGGACTCTGTGGGAGAAAGCGAGGGTGGAATGATCTGAGAGAATAGCACTGAAACATGTATATTATCATACGTGAAACAGACCGCCAGTCCAGGTTCAATGCATGAGACAGGGTGCTCGGGGCTGGTGTGCTGCGATGGCCCAGAGGGATGGGATGGGAGGGAGGTGGGGGGGGTTCAGGATGGGGAACACATGTACACCCATGGCAGATTCATGTCAACCAATATGGCAAAACCAATACAATATTGTAAAGTAATTAGCGTCCAATTAAAATCAATTTTTTAAAAAAAAACCTCAGCATTCAAAAACTAAGATCATGGCATCTGCTCCCATCAAGCAAGGCAAATAGATGGGAAAAAAGTGGAAGCAGTGACAGATTTTCTTTTCTTGGACTCCAAAATCACTGCAGATGGTGACTGCAGCCATGAAATTAAATGATGCTTGGTCCTTGGAAGGAAAGCTATGGCAAACCTAGACAAGAGTATTAAAAAACAAAGACATCACTTTGCTGACAAAGGTCCGTATAGTTAAAGCTATGGTTTTTCCAGTAGTTATACATGGATGTGAGAGTTGGACCATAAAGAAGCTGAACACTGAAGAACTCATGTTTTCGAACTGTGGTGCTGGAGAAGCCTCTTGAGAGTCCCTTGGACTGTAAGGAGATCAAACCAGTCAATCCTAAAGGAAATCAACCCTGAACATTCACTGGAAGGACTGAGGCTGAAGCTGACGCTCTAATACACTGGCCACCTGATGTGAAGAGCTGACTTGATGGAAAAGACCCTGATGCTGGGAAAGACTGAAGGCAAAAGGAGAAGAGAGCGGCAGAGGAGATGGTTAGACAGCATCACCAACTCAACGGACATGAATCTGAGCAAACTCCGAGATAGTGACGGACAGGGAAGCCTGGCGTGCTACAGTCTGTGGGGTTGCAAAGGATCAGATGCAACTCAGTGACTGAATAACAAGGGCATAGCTCACTTAGGGTTCTTATGAGGATTAAACAAAACCATTATGAAACAATATAGCACTGTGTCTGGCAAGTGAGTGAAGGCTATTAGGAGTATCTTCTTCATCACTGCTACAATTAGCGCCAACATCTGAGCAAATTATTTCACATCTCTGGGTTCGGTTTCCATACCTTTAAAAAGGTAGTAACAATACTGGCACCATGTAGTAACTGTGAGGATTTCATAGGGTAATACACAGCTATCAAAACAGTTAGCTACTGTTAGTTCTTTACAGGCCACACAACACAGCACTGGCTAAAAAAGCTACAGTAAATGCATATGATGAAATGCTTTGCTGAAAAACATCTAAGAGCATGAAAAAAAAAATCCATAATGCACACTAAATTTAACAAGACAGCTACAAATAGTATGGACAGTAAAATCCTTTTCTTTTGAAAATATACATATATCCATTCATAGAAAAGGCAGCAAGAATATACTCCAAGATCTGCAATTTGTGGGTATCAGCAACTAAACAGTTATTTAAAAAAAAAAAAAAATACCTTATTACCAGCACTACCACATCAAACAGCACTAACGAAACAATAATCCAAAACCCTACACACATCTGTGTTTAAATAAGCAGGAGTATATTGACCAGACACCTTCAATCCCTTCATATCATAATTAAGATTCTTCCATGAATATCTAAAAAAAAATACTAAAACTTGTAAAATTTTAGTGGGTTAAGAAGGGAGAAGGAGGCTGGCTACCTGTCTCTAAGACACACATCTTTATTTCCCACAATTCCAGTTAAAAGCTTCATATTTTATTGACATAATACTAAAAATTACTCTGACTAAAAATAGGAACACAAGAACATTTCTGCAACAGCAATTTTTCTTGGAGTGAATATTAATCTTTAAAATGAGTATTTTACAGCATAGCTGTTACTGAAGATAAATCCTATGGTTGTGTTGAGAGAATACTGTCACGAGATTAACAAAATGAAATTAAAAAATTAGTTTCTTAATTAAAAAAAATGGATCAGCAGGCAGATATGTAAGCTGGTATTCAGTACAAGGTAGAAATAACTATCAGTGGTACTAAAATATATATATATATATATGAATTCTGACTTTAAAAAAAGACATTAGATACTATACTGTAAAATATTTAGTTAAGGGAAATTCCCTGGCAGTCCAGTGGTTAGGACTTGGCGCTTTCACTGCTGGGGCCAGGTTCAATCCCTGGTCAAGGAACTAAAATCCTGCAAGCCGTGTGGCATGGCAAAAAAAAAAATAGTTGAGAAATGCTATTTCAATAATTGAAGGGTACTAACTCTTCCTATCTTCATTGCAAATTATATTTCACTTGAATAACACTTAACCAACAGTTATACATAAATATGCAACATGCACTATTTATTTGAAGGTGGGAAAGAAAACAGGATTCTCAAAAGGCAAAGAAACAGCCCTTTTAAACCACAGATTTTACAGAATCTCTAGTATCAAGCAGATTTTCCCAAGCAAAATGTACCCTTTTCTCAATCCACCTGCAAACATATGAAAAGAAAATTACTATTTTTCCCTTCTAGTGACATCAATAAATAAGCCTCAGTAACCCAGAGAAAGATTTTATTTTCAGTATTTTAATACTGACTCCCTCTGCTATATAAAAAAGGATTCAAAAATGTCATTTCCCTTAGGATCTAATTAGGTACAATTCTTTCCATTTGTTTCCCATAAAACACAGCTTAAAAACAGATAGCTTAACAAAGTAAAATACATTACTCTGGGTTAGCATAGTAAAAATAATCATCCTCCAGAATATATCCTTCAAATCTAAATTCTTTAGTCAAGAACTTAGACAAACCTAAGAAAAGAAACAAAAATCTAAGTATTCTTCCTGGGCCATGCTGAACAATTCAGTAACTTGAAACTTAGGAAAAGCATTTAAAATCCACGAACCTCAGTTTCTTTTTACCTGTAAACCGAAGAATGAAGGCACTTATTACACTCTGCAAACTTGGTAAGGCCAGTATCAGAACCCAATTTAAATTCACTCTCTGAACAATTACTGACCACCTACTCACGACATACAGTGTACAGGGCTAGGATTGCCAAATTTAGCAAATGGAACATATTTGTATCTTAAAATTATTTACTGTATGTAAAGTTAATTGCTCATCCTGTACTTCAGGGCTTCCCTCATAGCTCAGTTGGTAAAGAATCTGCCTGCAATGCAGGAGACCCGGGTTCGATTCCTGGGTCAGGAAGATCCCCTGGAGAAGGAAATGGCAACCTACTCCAGTATTCTTGCCTGGAAAACACCTTGGGCAGAGGAGCGTCGCGGGCTACAGCTACAGTCCATGGGGTTGCACGAGTCGGACACAACTCAGCAACTAAACCACCACCACCTGTACTTTATCTGGCAACCTTCCCCGAAGCACATCAAGAGATTCAAGTATGACAGCTTCTCATCTTCAGAAGACTTACAAAAAGTAAGGGAAATCAATGTATATATAAACAAACTACCATACAGGGAAGGGTAGTAGCTATGTAGCATTTAAAGAAAGGACCAAGGGGGGAAAAAGGTAAGCTGGGAAAACAGTAAGAGGGCCTTGGGGAATGGTTACAGTCAACAAGCACTCACAAGAGTCAAAGGAGAATAAAAAACCGACAGTGCTTGGTCACAGCCCCGATTCTGGCCGCACAGGCCTGTGTAGTCGCCGAATACCCTCTTCCATTATACAAGGTGGAATCAGGTTTTGAAGTTATTTGCCATATTTTCACACAAATCAATTTAAATTACTTCAAAAAGACAAGCATTAACACCTCTCAATAGAAAAGATGTACAAAAATGCCAACTCCTAATATTCTGACTTATCTCCCTGTCAAATGGAGTTGTAGTTCTCTGCTTATTTCACCCAATATTACTAAACAAATTCTGTCCAATGTAGACGGGGCCGGTAAGACTAAAATCTTCAGAAGATGTCATCCTTTTTCTGACTTTCTGTCGTCCAAGCAACTGTTTCCTGTCTCTGCCTAAGTAAACAGCTCTGTATGTTTCACCCTTCAAACAGTTTTAAGCATATCATTTTTATACTAGATGCAAAAACTACTGCTTCTTTACATTGCACTTCCTGCTCCAACCCTCTGTAGACGCTCTCTTCTTCCTACAGGCCCAGTTATCATTCTTCATGACATAAGCCAACCCTGATTCTAGTCCATGAGTGGAACATTCACACAGCTCAAAAGTTAAATAACCAACTATGCTGCAGGACATGTGTATAGAAAAGGTCTTAGTAATGTAGAAAATTTATTCATATCATTCTTTCCCCTCATACACCCTCACACAATCTTACAGGTGAAAGGATTTCAGAGTTCAGAGTCCACAGCTCTCTCATTTTCACAGGATGATGGAAATCATGCCCTATGATCATGTGTGATCACGTGAATCACTAGTCTACACTTACAGAGCAAGCAAGGAACCAGAGTCAGATTTTTTGATTTTCAGTTCAGTATTTTTTCTGCTAAATTACACTTCTATCCTACTATACTCTTACTACATCTTCTGACTGGTAGCTGATACATTCTATGAATTTTAATTCTATTGCACATTTTTACTCTTTTTGAAAATATAAAGAAATCTATAAATTAGTTATTCAAACTGTAATTAACCCCTCATAACACAGTAACCTAAAATTCAGCTTATCTAAAAAACAAGACAGCAGATTCATGTTTATAATAGTCTATATTTTTAACTCCATAAGGAAGTGTGAGGAAAGTATTTATGTATCACAATGGACCAAACTGACAAGTCCAAGACAAGAAACACTGTCAGTATCAAATCTTAAGGAGATGCTGATCATTGCATCTTTAGTGGCAACTGTTTTATCAAGAAGTACTATACCTATCTTAGTAAGCATATAAACACTGCTGAGGTTAGATTTTTAAACTCCATTTTCCTAGAATTAGGGGAGGGGGAAAAACTATTATTCAAAAACTACTGTTCCTATTTAATTTAAACATATGTGGCTAGAAGGATCTATAAGTTTACAACCACAGCGATAATTAGATTACCAATGTTCCTGTATTTTGAAAAGATTACCAGTGACAACCCTTTTCAATGGTCTTACCTTTGTTGAAAGCACTTTAAATGTGCTCTGCTCTGGTATTATAGGATGAAGAAGTCTCAGTTTCAAACTGTAATCCTCTCCAGAAGGAAGTTTCACCAAAGCAGACAACTAATGAACATAAAATTAGTAGCACATTTTATAAATTAATTTAAAGAAGGGTAAAATACTTAAACTGACTATAATTACAGAACTTTAGTACTGTTGCAGAGTATTTTTAAAACCTTATATGGAATATAAGATTTAAGAATCTCAAAATAATCCTTTTTAAAAATCTGGTGTCCTTCGTAATTCAAAAGGACACATGCACCTCAATGTTCATTGCAGCAATATTTACAATAGCCAAGACATGAAAGTAACCTAAATGTGCATCAACAGATGAATGGATAAAAATGTGATGTGTATATATACATATGTGTGTGTGTGTGTACACATATATGATGGAATATTACTCAGCCATAAAAAGAAACAAAACTGCATCATTTGTGATGTGGATAGATCTAGAGTCTGTCATAGAGTGAAGTCAGTCAGAAAGAGAAAAACAAGTTATCGTGTATCAATGCATGTATCTGGAATGCAGAAAGATGGTAACAGACGAGCCTGTATGCAGGGCAGGAGTAGAGAAGAAAACATAGCGAACAGGTATGTAGACATGGCAGGGGGTGGGGAAGGGAAGAAGAGGAGGGGAGACGAATAGGGAAAGCAGGTTAGACACGTGTGCTACGGCATGTGAGACGGCTAGGGGGCAGCGGCTATACAGCACGATTAGACATGCGTGCTATGGCGTGTGAGACGGCTAGGGGGCAGCAGCTATACAGCACGATTAGACACGCGTGCTATGGCGTGTGAGACAGCTAGGGGGAAGCGGCTATACGGCACGATTAGACACGCGTGCTATGGTGTGTGAGACGGCTAGCGTGAAGCGGCTATACAGCACGATTAGACATGTGTGCTATGGCGTGTGAGACGGCTAGGGGGAAGCAGCTATACAGCACAAGGAGCTCAGCCGAGTGCTCCACAATGAACTAGGAGTGTGACGTGGAAAGGCAAAAGGAGGTTTAAGAGGAAAGGGATGTGTGTATACATATGGCTGATTCACTTTGTTGCACAGCAGAAACACTGTAAAGCAATTCTACTCCAAAATTAAATAGCACTGCCCATGACAAAAAAAGGAAAAAAAAATGTAAATGGACTAAATGCTCCAATCAAAAGAAAAAGAAAAACCTGGTATTCGTCACAGAAACTCTTATATACCTAATTAAAGAACAGAGTATGTTTCATAACATACACTATACATTTAAATCTCAAGGAAACTCAAGATACAAGGGCCAAATAGTACAGCATGTAACAAAAAAAGCATTCTTGTGCAAAACATCTAGTTCTACCACAAACTCTCTTAAATCTCTATCACAAGGTTTTCCGCTAAATGCTAAGAAACCAAGTTATTAAAAGTCATACTCATTTAATATGGTTAAAGTCATAACAAAGAAGCAGACCTTTTCCATTAAGTGTACCACACAAATGTAACCAAAGCATGGTTATAATGTGTCTAAAGTTCCCAAATGTGTCTTTTATATTTACCAACCAAGTTCTGCTTTAAATCCCAAATCTAAAGAGAAAACAACGCACATCAAGCTATAAGCTACAGTATATATACTCTTAGTCTCAAAACTTAAAATGATGCAAATGGAAAAGGAACGCTTCAGATTTTCATCAGCATTTCCATATTATCTCAGGAAGAAATGATATATATTTGATAGATTGCTATAAATTATTCTGCAATATAATTTATTTATATTTACAAATTGGAGTAGGAAATGGCAACCCACTCCACTGTTCTTGCCTGGAAAATTCCATGGACGGAGGAGCCTGGTGGGCTACAGTCCCTGGAGTCACAAAGAGTCAGACTCAACTGAGCACACACACGCACACACACACATTTATAAATAAAAGTATTCAATCTCAATCAAAAATAACTCAAAGACTATAATGACCTCTTTTTCTGAAAATTCCACATTTACGTCATTCTTCTGAACATTCTTGATCATAAGTGTAATGATTACTTGAGATTCTGTTTGATACCAGTCATACCTATTAAAAAAGAAAGAGGAAACTTAGAACTTCTGAAATTCTTAAAGTTGCTGCTTCTTTGCTTTGTCAAGATAAAAGTTACAATCTGATGAACAACAAGAGCTCCACCTTGAGGAACAAAATAGCAAAGCAGCTGCTGGCTCACAGAAATAATTTTATGTAACCAATTCCACATGATCTGTACTAGTGGAAGAGAAAATAAGGCAGATGATGTCCCAACTCTCTCCAGTGGATTTAAATACTCACATTATTTTTTAGGTTCTAAAGTATCCCCAATAGTGTTGTGCTTAAGCTAATTTTTTTTCTTTTTGGCCACAGGATCAGTTCCCCAACCAGGGATCAAACCCATGCCCCCTGCAGTGGAAGCTAGTCTTAACCACTGGACTGCCAGGGGATTTTAAAAGTAAACAATAAAATTTATTCTAAACAGATCATAGTTCTAATACATCAGCAGTAGTTTTACCCTCTCATTTCAACCTAATACTAAGAAGTAAACAGTTCTATCCCAATTTTACAAAAAAAAAAAAAAGGCTCAGAAGGATGCGGCAATCAGTTTAAGTCAGTAGCAGGTGATACACTGGACCCGACCCCATATTCCAGGATCTCTTTACCGAAGCTGGGGGCAAACAGTCCTGAGCACAGGGAGCAGGAGTAAATGAGCTAAAATTAAAATAATTCAACTCATTCTGTCAGGCACAGTATTAAATACAGCGTCTACCTTCAATCTTCAAGTATGTGGGAAGATTAGTGTGTCGAGAGATTCTAATCATGTGTATCTTTCCCTCTGAAAGCTGGGATCCTCACTTTCAAATTAGACTAGATTAACCCTATGAGCGAAGAGCTATTGATCTATTCTGCCACTATTACATTCCCAGGATGAAGCACAGTGCCCTGATATGTGGTATATTTATTAAACCATTGTGGGATTATTTTATATATAGTCTATACTCCAAACACCGTACTTATTATTTAAGTTAGGGTACATAAACTTAAATAATAAGTACGGTGTTTGGAGTATAGAATATATATAAAATAACCCCACACTGATTCAGTGAACACACCATGTATCAGGGGTCCTCACTTGCTACTTATATTCACGAGTGTAACTGCTGCCTTCAGCAAGTAACTTTCAATTCATGCAGAATTATCCCATGAAAAATTTATTCCAAATATAAAAGGCAGGTAAAGTTACAATATTATCAAGTCTACTACTAACTTACTGACCTGTGTAATAACAATAACTTAAATGTAAGACGTTATTCTTAATATATGGAAAGATGACATAATATGCAACATTGTGAAGCAAGTTTTAAGTTAACCTTAATATGAACACTAATTCAAATTGGTTATTGGTCTTATAACTATAGTTTTTCAAGGCTTAGTAAGATTTATCTTAAAAACTAAGAAACACTTAAACCACAGGTAGGGACTTGCTTACTATTAAATGACAGGGTTTCTTTTCCCTTTAGGCGTATTTATCATGCATTATGAAAAAGAAATCCTTACTTGATTTTTGACTGATGAGTCCTCTGGGATGCAGACTGATTTGGGCAAATCGAAAGAGAAAGATTTTTACGAGTTAGTTTAGTAACTGCATATTAAAAATGTATTTATTATTAATTTGCCCAGTGCTATAGTTACTTTGATATGGAATAATTACATGAAAACTTCCTACAAAGCATGGTATACATTAATGTTAAATAATATTCATCTTCACAAAAATCAGAATATTCAACATTTTAAAAATTTTATGAGTTTCCATTTCAAAAATCATTTTTCTTCTAAAATAAAAGCAGCCAAAAAAAAAAGAGAAAAATTTCAGAAGATATGTTTGGAAAAGATCACAGATAAAATGTCCAGTTCCAAGATTCAGCAATGCTCTAAACTGAAAATAACAGTAACATTTAAAAAACCATTTTCAGGAATGTAGTGTTAACACCTCCAGGCTTAACAATGGCAAAACTGCCCTGGAAAAACCTATGGAGGAGTACTTCCACAGTGCCTTCCTGATAGGGCCTGACCCTGGTTCACAGTCTCTCTGCAACAATCTATGTTGACCACTGAGAAACAAAGTGACTTTTTAACCAATTCAGATTTTCCTAAACTACTTATTAATAAATCTAAAGGACTTGCCCTGGGTCACTGGTGGCCTCTAACTTGTTCCTAAAGAAGGGAAGAAACAGCATTTGGAGGAAGAAAATAAGTAAAACTGTCCTAGAGACATGCGGAACTGCCAGAAAGTACATTCGGAGTACTGTCTCAAATATATTCAATAGTTATATAATTAAGTAAAAACACAAAGGACTAAAAACTTTGGACTTACCACCTCGGGCTGTGATCCTATTAAAAACATAAAAAAGAAACATTTTCAGATAACAGTACATGTATAGACAAAATTACATACATGATTTCTAAGGCACAAACATATTATTATGGAAACCAATTCTCCATGCATATCTAATAAGAGAAACTGGTTTAATTTTACAGTCTGGAGTCACTTGAGACTCCTCAGTAATTTCTTACCATTGCAAAACAAATCCATTTGAATCTCCCTTTCAACATAAGGAATCAGGTAAAAAAATGAAAATACCTTTGGAAATCCCAATCTAACAGAACATGCACTACTTAAATTATAAGTTATAAAGTTCAAAACAAAAAAAAATGACAAACATTGACTTCTTTTTAAATTGAAAGACCATGGGAAATCCGCACACTTACCATTCTGAGCTTCTTGACACCTTTTAATCCAAGCAATTAAATCAGCATCTGCACCTAGAAAAAACAAACTATAACAAACACTCATCTGCACAGCCTAACATACTCACTCAACAAATACTGACTGCACACCTGCTAGGCTACAAACACGGTTCTAGAAACTATGGATCCAACAGTCAGTCAGACGAAAACATCTGTCCTAATAGTGTGTAGCTACCCTCAATATTATAGCTATTAGTTAGGTTTAATATTTATTTTGTTCATCCTGAAGAATTCTAATTTTAAAAAATCAATTTTAATCAGTCAACCTTATTGGTTCCTAGATAAAGATAATCTCCATTTCTCCTCACCCCTTTCCTCTTAAAAGAGCTTCCTCTCACACAACAAAATCAGACCTGAATCAGATTCCTAATACGCCATCAGTTGGGGGAGGACAGGTCTGCAGACCTGGCAACCAGCAGCTGGGCTAAAGCCCAGAAGCCTGTGTCCACCTGTCTGCTGCCTAATGAAGTTGCTTATCCTGTCTACTATTTTTTCAGCAGCTTTACTTATTAGCATGCCTTCAACACCAAGAAGCATCTTTATATTCGGCAGAGTTTTGTACTCTAAGTATCTCTAAGTTCCATGACATCCACTGATACTACATACAGTGAATCATAGTTCACAGCATAGACAGCAATGCAAACATGTACATAAGCAAATTATTTCTGAAGACTCAGGGCAATGACAGTATCTAAAAAGTCATAGCATCTAATAAATTATAATGTTAAGAAAAATTATTAGAAGTGATCATAATAAAAGTTTACTAATTTAAGCTAACTGCAGGTACCATTATTCTGAAAAACACAAAGTTTAAAATGTCTTGAAATTTTCTAATTCATTAATTTACAGACAGAATTCAACTATACAGGCCTTAAAATACATACACACACATTTTAGAGGTGAACATTTATATAAAAATTCTAAATGTGAAGAACCGATTATTCAAATTAATCAGTAAATAAGCTGATTCCTATCATACAAGGGGGGAAAAAGGTAATATGGAGTTAAAAATTTTTTACCCTAATAAAATGGAAGCTGAACAGTTTAACATAAGATTTTCCTGGAATTAAAAGATGAATTTGATTTTAAATTAAATATCCTCAACAGAAATTTTACCAAAGAGCAGACACCCTATTCTGAGGCCACCTCTGAAATAATTCTAGGATAAAAGTCAACGGCATGATAATAAAGTATCAAGGAAGGAATTTAGGCAGGGAACTTTGTTTCTCTAAAAAAAAAAAGAAATAGGGCTTAGAAATCTAAAGATGAAGTGACTCATGTCTCATCAGGGTTTTCAAGTATGTATCAAGACGCCAAGAAAACTGGACTCTAGAATTGGCGAAGTATATACATGCTGGCTTGGTAACTGAATAGCCCTATTATTCACATACCATGCTTGGGATAACCAAGTTTGAGAGTACCTTCTACTGCCTATATCTCTTCTTTCCTAATTTGTAGGTTTTGTTTGCAAAGTTGGGCTTGTCACCCTTCTCAAGTAGGTACACAGCAGAAAAGCAAATATTCAAAGCAGTATATATTTTAGTGTATAATCATGTATGACTTTTGTATGAGAGTTTTCAATCTCAGCATTACTGACATCTGGGACCAGATGCTTCTGTTGTGGGGACTGTCCTGTTCAGGATGTTGAGCAGCATCCCTCGTGAGATGTCAATGGTATAACCCCCATCCACCAGTCAGGAGAGTCAAAAATCACTGCAGACACTCCAAACATCCCCAACGGAGGAAAATCATCCCCAGCTAGGAACTACTGCCTTAGAGAACTATGATTAACACTCTATCATAAGATGGAGATAAAATGAGAGAACACAATTAAGACTATGTTGTCTATAATTATCTACGAGATTACTGACAACATTTTGTATTTTGCAGATGTTTTTTGATACTTGGCTCTTAACAAGTTCTATATATTATACATAGACTGTTGGCATAATTTTCATCTATTTCTCTCAAAAAGACAGTATTAGAAATTCACAGTACTCTCAAAGTTCCATGTTTCTTCTATACCCTATCATACTTTACCCAAACTTACACTCCACCTCTCAATAAAAATCTTTGTTCTAAGATTTCCTTATCTCAACAATCTGAATAACAACTTAAATAGACTTCAGAACGTGAGAGCAAGTTAAGCTTTCACTTGTCCATTAGGAAAAAATAAAAAGCCAGACCAGTACTGGGAGCACACCAAGTGTTTAAACAGTTCTTTTGCTTCTAATGATAACAGTTTTTCTGTGATTTAAATGCTAAGAAAGGCCAGTTTAATCAAATTTTAAGTAAACTCAAACTCTGCAATCAACACGAAATGTCATTAAGAGAGAAAAAAGTGTTTCTATAATTAACTTCAGATTATACTAACAAGATTCAGTTATGGTATTTAAGATACACAGATATAATCGACTAGTTTACTAACATATAATTATAATACTTACTATTTAATTTCTGTCCTTCTGTAAAAGTTTCTAGAGCAGCAGCATAGTTTTTTTCATGGTATTCACATATCCTGTATGAGCATATTAAAAACAAGCACACACATGTAAGATCATGAAACATAGTTTTCTTAAAAAAAAAAAAGTTTCTCATCTTTTAAAAGAACTTAAGCATGTCAACAAGCCAATAGATGTTCTAAAATACTCTAACATCTGTGTGTGTGTCAGTCGCTCAGTGGTATATGACTCTTTGTGACCCCATGAACTGTAGCCCGCCAGGCTCCTCTGTTCATGGGACTTTGCAAGCAAGAATACTGGAGTGGGTTGCCATTCTCTTCTCCAGGGGATCTTCCTCACCCAGGGACTGAACCCAGGCTCCTGCATTGCAGGCAGATTTTTTACCATCTGAGTCACCAGCCTAACATCTAATTCCCATTAAAAATGTGGAACTCATTTCAGAAGGAATTTCTTAATTGTACATACTTGCTTATTCCAATGGAGAAGGCAATGGCACCCCACTCCAGTACTCCTGCCTGGAAAATCCCATGGACGGAGGAGCCTGGTAGGCTGCAGTCCATGGGGTCGCTAAGAGTAGGACACGACTGAGCGACTTCACTTTCACTTTTCACTTTCATGCATTGGAGAAGGAAATGGCAACCCACTCCAGTGTTCTTGCCTGGAGAATCCCAGGGACGGGGAAGCCTGGTGGGCTGCAGTCTATGGGGTCGCACAGAGTCGGACACGACTGACGTGACTTAGCAGCTTATTCCAAAATATAGTTACACTAAGGAATTAAAGAAGCTTTTGATTCTTAAAGAATAAAGTTACACTTATTAACAGAAACAAGCTGGGATATAAAGTACACAGACACAGAGTCATCTTTAAGCGTAGTCTGTACAGCTTAGGTGAGAAATAGATGTTCTCTAGTCAGTTAAACACAGTAGATTTCAAATAATGACACAAAAAAGGGATTTGAAATCATTCAGTTTCATCTATAGCCTGCAGTTACTTCAATCATCACTATTTTAAACTATATACACACACATACAAACTGTATATCTCATTGCCTACTGCAGTTAATACAATAAAAGTATAAAATATACCAAAAATTGAATCCTATCTCAGCTATAAAATGTATAAACACAGAGTTTACTATTTACATAAAGTTTACAGGGAGGGTAAGTTCAGGATGAGGGGACACAGGCATGCCTATGACTGATTCATACTGATGCATGGCAAAAACCATTACAATATTGTAACGTAATTATCTTCCAACTAAAATAAATTTTTTTTTTTTAAAGAGATAGGGGAAAAAAGCTTACAATTAATTCATTTAACCATATATAGTCCAGACCCCACAGGAAGAGTAGTTGCTGCCTACCCCTTTCTCAGCAGAGCAGTGGAACTATTTGGATTAAGTTCAAGGGATTTTTTTGCATCAGCAACAGCATCTGCAGATGAAAAAGTGGGTTTTTTGGTCAGTTACTTATGGATCCTAAGAAATACTACACACAAACTTTGAATTAGTCTCAGATTTTTAAGTTTTCAAGCTGGTGAAATGGACAAATGACTTTAAAATAGGAACAGCTAATCTGAGATAAAATTATCCTCATACATTCCTATTGACCTAATCTTCAAGCTCTTCAGGAATTGAATAAAGCTCCGTATCACAAAGTTCAGATAATTTCATTAACATCATTCATGTAGTTTGACTCAAGGTATTTAATTTTTCCCTACTCAGATTATCTATCCAGAATAATTAAAATTACAGAATATAGAATACATTCTTTTCATAAAAAACAGAACAAGAGAATTCATTCAAATGCTCTGTAAATTAGTAAATGTGATGCTATCCTTTTTTAGCACATCCAAGAACCAAAAATGAAATCTTACCAATTCTACACCCACTGCAGAAAGAATGGACAACCGTAAAATTTAAATGAGTGATGCGCAACATAATGCTTGTCATATTTTGGCTACTTCACCTTGTATGAAAGATCAAGTTAAAAGTCCTGGAAGATAACTTCTATTTTATTTGATTCACTGTATCTTGGGCAAAGTGTGTAAGTTACTTATAGAGACAATGTACTTTGTAAGGAAAGTTACCACTGTAATTCCCAAGAAGAATGTGACAATAAGCTCTTTGACAGTAATACTGTGCATCATCTGGTTTCTGCTCCAAAGCCTTAGTCAGCTCCTACAAATACAAACATGCTGAGTGTCAGTAAATGTTTTTTAAAAGTCACTGAACTCTAATTAAACATGATCTTTAATAAAATAACCTATTATCACAAGCTATTTGGAGGAAAGATAACAGGGAAACAAGCTTGGAGCCTTTCTTTGCAAGAGGATCAATATCCCCCCTTCTCCCCTTGAAGGCCCACAATCGAATGTAATATCTATGCAAAGCACTTAGCAGTTTCCAGCCTACAGTAGGAACTCAATAAATGGCAATTATCATCACCTCATTTATCCTAAAGAGTTTAGTTGATATACATTGACCATCACTGATTTTCTCCTTCTAATTTGGAGAAGATTCAAAGACCATGTAGAATTTAAGATCCCTAGAAAATGTGAAGCTGTCCAATAATTTTTAAGAACTGAAAGTTAAATCTAGAGCTCAGGAGGTTAATGGAACCAATAAATTCATAAGCAAGCTTACCTGGCCCTCTCCTATCCTCTTGTCAAAGGCCTAAGAAATTACAACATTCTGTCAAAAGCCCAGCCAGATACAGTATCTCATAGGTAGCTACTATCAATAGATCAAGAATTAACAGAACAATTGAAACTTTTGCCACTCGGGGTAGTCATAGTATGTGTTAGCTGGAACAATAATGATGCAAGAAGAGAGAGCACGATCTGTGAGGCCAAGGACAAACGCAGGCAGACAGGAAGGCTTTGATCCCACAGCCATTTACCCACACATCCTAGGGGTTTTGGCAGCTTTCTTAGTTAAGCAAAATTCCTTCAACAGCCACACATGGGGCTCTGCTTACACCCTGTAGTGTGATTCTCACAAAGCAATGTATATTATACTTGGTAATCAGATACCTGCAATCCAGTATACCTAAAATCGAAAGCAATGTTTTACCATCTTAACCCCTATCACCCTGATTCAAGCAGTAATGAAAACTAGATCTTGTTACGATATCTCTATTCAAAACAGATGCCTTACCAGCTGACTCAGAGCAAAGGCCCGAGTGCTCCAATGGTCGGTTAAGGTCCTCCTTGACAGAACCCTCCACTCTCTTTCTTATCCCATCTCTTTAAAACTCTTCTCCTTGTTCCACAACGGCCTTCTCTTTGTTCCCCAAACATCTCCTGACCCTCCACCTTTTCACTACAATGTTCTTCACATTACAGTGTGTGGCGAAAATCCATTCCCTCACATCCTGGTCAGGGACTGTACCAGAGACAAGATTCAAGTCCATGTCTGACTGCCTCCAAATCAAATTTTAACCACTATACATGGCCCCCTGGTAAAATTCCTTTACTCCAAGTTTCTTTCACACACCATCTAACATCTGTATTAACACAATGGTTCCTAATGAAATACTTAAGCTAAAAACACCATCTTGCACTAAACTTTCAAACAATTTGGAAAACAGCTGATGGCTTCTTATGTACCTACTCCCAAAATCAAATTTCCAACCTCTCCTCACCAAGAACAGGTATGCTATAGGTCAAAAAGGCTGTCATATTATAACATCAGGCTCATCAATTCAAAAAGTATTTTTAAACATATATTTTGGAATAAACACAGGCCAGACACTGGAGGTTCACAGATGCATAAAATATTCCTTTTCTTAAGGAGTCAGGTATAAACTTTGGAATTTTGAATAACCCACTTGCAAATGACCTTTAAAAACACAAACCAATGGTTGCATAAGAAGAACCAATTAGGGTGATTAGGTTAAATAAGCAACTGACTTACTTCGGTGTTAATAAGAAAAAAGAAGTTACCCCAAATCACCCAACACAAACTGAACTTTCTAACACACCAACTTGTATGTCATGAATAAAATACAACAATAAATTTCTATTTTGAATAAGGAATATACAATATAATAAAGCCAAAGAAGGTTAAGTTAAAATAACTGTGCTGTCTGAACCACCTCTGACTTGGGGCGCGTTTTCAGTGTTTCAACCGTTCCTGTGACAGCAGCTGCCCCTCCCTGGCTGCTGACTGGAGGCGTCGCAGAGGCAAGGACTTCCGTGCCCACACTTGAATCACGCAGCAAAAGGCTTTCTAACGCAGACTTACATGAAACGTATCCAAAGATACAGTATTTCTCACATGAGTTGTTCTAGTTGAGCAATTTATCGTTCTCAAAAGTAATGAAATCTATTGAAGTGTAAAACATAATTACACTGAAATCTTTACCAAGATAATGGTAAAGAAAGTAAGTACCCTGATAACACAGAACTACAGGGGGAAAACTACTTTTTAAGGAATTAACATTGTTTAAGATTTCGATCTTGGAAAACTAACTTCCAAATCTTTAGAGCTTTAGGCTCTTTTAAAATGCTAACCAGAAAGGTAACTTGTTAAGATTAAAAGCAAAAGCAGACTGCTCAGACTGACCGAAGGTCTAAAGGCCTTTAGCTCTAGGTGTCTCATGCTATCTCCACTTTCCACTTTCTTCCAGTCACACCTAATCCCCAATCATGGATAAACAAGAATACCAAGGCTTCTCCCTTCCTAAAAAGCAGTGCTGGAGAAAAATCACATAATCATGTAGGACTGGTATGTTTTATTCCAACCTGCTATGCCCTCAACAAAGCTATCTGTGGTCAGCTACTTCAAAGTCAGCTCACAAACATTTAATTATATCATACACCTCAATCCTACCCACTCCTCCAGAGGATCAGCTTCATGCCCTGAACCCAAGACTCATTGCTTCTAAACTCCATAACCTGAGTAAGTTAGCCTCAGCTTCCTTGTTAGTAAAATGCACTGCATAGCTGTTCTGAGAATTACAGTAGGAATCATTTAATACATCTGAGTGCCTACCACATCGCAGGCACTACACTTAGAAGACAGTGGTAACCAGACACACAAAACCCCTGCTCCCCTGAAGCTTACACTGCGGCCTCATTCAGATAAAGTAGTCAGAAAAGACAGCTTCCTTGAGAAGGTGACATTTGAGATGAAATCTAAAGTGACAAGCATTTCTAAGCAAAACAATAAACAGTCAATAGAGAGGACATTCTAGGCAAAAGAACTGCTGCAAGTCCAAAGGCACTGCACCAGGCCTGAGTCAGACACACCTGAGTAACAGAAAGAGAGCCAGTGGGGTGAGAACCTAGAGAGCAAGGCTCTTCAAGAGGCCTACCTCAAGGGCCTCACCCTTGGACCTTACGTTACTTGTCATCATAATCATCCTTTCCAGTGGACCCAGGTAGTTCCATTTTACAGACAGGAAGTCTCATCAAGAAGAGTGAGAGCCAGAACTTTCCTGAAACCAAGATATGGTAGACCCAAGCAGTCTGATTCCAGAGCCAATGCTCTTAAGCACCATTCATATTGGGCCTCAAAAGATCCTTATAATCCACATAAACGTTCTCTCTCTGCTGAATTGAGACTTCCTCTGCAAAGATTTTTTTTACTTCCCCAGTTGGCCTCTATTCTACTGTACTTTATATACCACTCCACTACAGCATTTATCTTATATTCTAATGACCTGCTGACCTGCCTCTCTCTCTCCTCTAGCTGCAAACGCCCTCACCACAGTATTTTCATCTTTAAATTGCTGGCTCCCAGTACAGCCCTGTTCACTAATATACACTGTTTAATCTAACATGTAATCAGCTTGATATACTTTCTCTTTATTCTTAATAAGATGCTGTTATATAAAAATGTGACATTTTAACTGCTATAATATCTAATGACCTTAATTTCAAAACAGTTACTTTAAACCAGCCCTTGGGGAAAGCAAGGGGGAAACTGACTCTTCTCATCAAGGTTCCGGCCCTACTCATTATTACCAATTACCTAGTAATTAACATTCACCTGTTTAACTCAGTGAGAAGATCATCTCAAGATTTAAAAAGGACATTTCCTCTTAACACAGGCTGGTTCTTACCACAATCATCCTCCCCACTCTGGGTTTCTGACTCAGGTCCATGGCAGGTCCTGAGAATTCACATTTCTAACAAATTTCCAGGTGATGCTCCTGCAGAGGGTCTGGGGATTACCCATTTGGAAACCACGAGAGCACTAGACTAAGAGCAGGAACCTCCTGTCCTCAGGCCCCTATTCTGCCTCTCCCGGGCTTACACATCTCCGTGACAGATCACCTGGATTTCCTTGGGTCTGTTTCCTTCTGTAAAAAGGAAGGGTAAGGAGTACTGGCCTACAGGAGCCATTAGTACGTTCAGAAAATCTGCAATGGGGAATTCCCTGGCAGTCTTCACTTCCACTGCAGCAGGTATGAGTTCTATTCCTGGCTGAGGAACTAAGATGCCATATCACATAACGGCCCCCGCCCCAAGAGGAAAGAAAAAGAAAATCTGAGGGAGGGGGCATCTAAGAATTTGCATTTCTAAGGAATTCCTAAGTGATGCTAACGCTGCTGGTCCAAGAACCACACTTTAAGGACAAATGAACTAAAGCTAACCACACATCTATACTATGCAATTTCACTCCTAGAAAGAAAAAAAAAATTGCACTCTTAAAACAAAGGAGTGCATGTGTTCAGCAAAATACATGTATAAGAAAATTCAGTGGTTTTATTCATATTAGCTAACAACTCGAAATATCCCAAATGTCCACTGTTAAACAGTGCTATATTAATACAGTAGAATACTACACAGCAATGAAAAAGAATTGTCCCTTCCCACAAACTTATGGATGTATCTCACATAATGTTTAAAGCAAGACAGAGTAGCTACACTCAACTAAGTATGATGCTGTTTGATACTATATGATACTGTTTGTATGAAATCCAAGGAAAACTAACTGATGGTGATGGAGTTCAGAACAGATGGGTAAGAGGAATCATTGGCTGAGAAGAAATTTAGATTTGTGTTACATACCACACGTCAATACGTATTTTTAAAAGTAAAATAAATCGGATATAAAATGACCAAAAATCCATTATATTAATATTTTTTAATAGCAACTATTATATAAACTAGATTTCCAAAGGAGGCACAGGGCCTAAGAGGACCATACAAATGTAGACTCTGAAAACAGATACTGAGCTGAAATAAGGAACTGTAGAGAAAAACTCTCAGAGCCTCTGGTAACATTATTCTAACAGTGACCCCAGAGGAATCACTAGAAAACATCCCAGCACATGTGTAATCAACTGCTTCATTTTAAGGTCTTCATATCCCAACCCCCGCAAAAACATAGTCCAAGCTACAGATAAAAGGCACCGATGGATTCCGCCCGGGGTTCCTCTCCACCTCCTCTCTCACTCCGTCCATCCCACTCAACCAAACGGGTTTTCTTGCTGCTCCGTGTGCAGACCTACTTCACTCTTACTTTAGGATCTTGACACTGGCTCCTCTTCCTGCCCGAAATAATCCTTCTGCAGAGCTTCCAAGCTCACTCCCTCGTGCCTCTTCTCAAATGTCACCTCCTCTACTAACCATGAGTCAATTTCTTTCAGAAATCACAGCCAAGAGAAAGGTTCTCTTGCCTCAAATCCCTAACCTTACATATGTTAGATTAGAACAGCAAAACAAAGTCTCCTCTCTTTTTAAGCTTCAAAACAAGAAACCCCTGGCTAATTTTGAGACCCAATGCATCATGTATTCTTAGCTTGGGCTCTCTGTATTACTTCAAATTATTACTTAACTCACTCTTTTGGATTCCTTTACAGCTTTATAAGCTTTCACTGCACACAAAGTGCTTTGTAAGTCATTTAACTGTATAAATTAAGACTTTAATCCATAGCAACCAGTGCCTTCCACACAGCAGCCCCCCCCCCACCCCCGCCAAGAAACTGTTTTGAGAAATAAAACAAATGAGTGAATAATGAACAGAAATAGGGACGCCTGGAAATTTTCAGGCACACAAGGGGGAAAGGTTTCTGTCCTAGTGGTGTGAGTTCAGACAGGCACTCAGCACCTGGTACATAATAATCAAGGATGACCGCCAAACGAAAACCCGAATGAACAAACATCGAGCTGAGATTTCACTTTTTGTTCCAGTCACAAATGCCATTAAAAAAAAAAAAAAAAAAATGCCCCTTGAGGCCCACGATGCAGGTTAACTCTACCCCTAAGACAGAAGAAGGTTACGCTAAGGAGCTCCAAGGATGCATAAAGGGACCAGGGGTGGAAAGGGGACAAGACGAAGGATCTAATATAACCAGGCCGCCGCGGGGCAGAAAAAGAAGGGGCGGAGGCTGTCAACATCGGGGCTGACCCAAAGGAGAAGCAGCGGCCCCGACCCCCGTAAGACAGAGCCGGGAGGAACCCGACGCGGCCGCCTGCTCGGGGGCAAAGGCTGTCTCACCTCTAACGCCGCCTGGGGGTCCTGCTCGATGAGGGCATCTGAGAAGCTCCGGAACAACCTGCTAGGAAAAGAAAGATTTCAAGCAGGGATCACGAACCAAAGAAAGGGGCGGGGGGATGCCAATTACACCAAAGAGCAGGAAAAACACGCACCTCGCGGCCGCCGCCGCCATCTCTAATCGTCACGGTTCCCGCTGCCGGAGCTGCTCTTCCCGGGGTTACCAGCGCCGCCGCCGCCGCCGCCGCCCAAGGGGGAAACTTCTGGAGAATCACCCACCGAGCTTCCGTCCTAAGTAGCCAACGAGCAGCCGCGCAAAGTGCTGAGGGGAGGGGGGAAGAAGAGGCGAAACGCGGGCGCGGGGCGGGCTGGGACCGTGGAGGACCGACTCTCCGGACCCCGCCCCCCCGGCCGCTGACCAACGGCGCAGGCCCCGCCCCACCGCAGCCATGGTTACGGAGGCCGCGGCGGGCCACGCTCGCCCTCGGTCCTAGTGCGCGCGCGCACTACCCGAGAGCCTCCGGGCGCGGTAACTCAGTAGGACCCTTGTACCCGTACAGTTACCCTCAGGGACGTGTGGCGTTTGGGAGACGTTTGTACGTCTGTCAATTACACACGGCACATCGAGCTCCATTTTCCCCTACGGCTCTCATCATGGCTCCCCAGAGGCAGCCAAGGCTTTCGCGACCCGTGACGCTCTCGGCTACGTGTTCTTTTCCGGGAGCCACTTCCGGAGGGTGGCCCGTTGACGCCGGGATCCTGGCGCCGGGAGGCCTGAGGGGCTCGCCGGGAGTCGCTTTGCCCTCGTAATGGCTAGACTGGAGTTAACGCCTTTTGGTTCCGGTTCGGGCGGACCGGTCGGTTCCCCAGAACTTCACAGGCCGAGGCTTTCTCCCCACTTGACTTCCCAGATACAAGAAAAACGTGTTCCATCCGAAGGCGCTGAAGGGAGAAAGGGAGCCTGAATTTTGTCTCAGTGCTCACTCAGCGGGTCCAACCCTCCTCCCTCAGTGCCCCTCGACCCGTGCAATTCCAATAGAAGAAACGTAGAGCTAATGCCATCGCGGCGGGAGCCGGGGAGCAAGAACGCGTGGGAGTGAGCCGCTCGTTCATAGAGACGAACAAGGAACTGAACTGGAGTATCTGCTCCATACAAAATCTAAACTTAAAGTCCGGGGATTCAGTGGTGTTAACACCCTCCAGTTTTGTTCTAAAGGCTAAAAAAGAAAGGGCAGTAGTCACTGATGTGATAGCAAGCGGGGACACAACTGAATATAATGTATACGGATGGAGTCCTCATAGGTTGTAACTGAGCCTCAGTCTGGCAAGAAGACTAATAAGTGAAGGAAAGGGAAAAGGCAATTCAGACAGAATAGGACGCGTGTTAGAAAGTGATGATGTGAACTCAAATTGTAGAGCCAAAATTCAAGCTAGCAGCAGACTGGGTGGAGAGGTAGGTACATGCTAGGTCATAAGGACTAGGTGTACTCCGCTGAGAAGTTTGAATGGAATTCACTTAAAGATGCTAAACCATTATAGGATTTTTACTCGAAAAAGGCATTAACGGTTAAATTTACATTTTTGTTTGTTATTCTGTCTGTACTATGGAAGACACACGACTGGACAACAACAATAGAAGAATGATTAAAGGGAACAGAACAGTTGTTGGGAGACAACTGCTGCCCTACAGGCCAACGTATGCTCACTGCTCAGTGGGGTTTGTTTACGTCACCAGGGACTGTAGCCGTCCAGGCTCCTCTGTCCATGAGATTTCCCAGGCAAGGATACTGGAGTGGGTTGTCACTGCCTTCTCCAAAGGATTTTCCCCACCCAGGGATCGAACCTAGGGCTCCTACATTGGGAGGTGGATTCTTTACCCCTGAACCAAAATGTCTCTTAAATAGGTCAGTGATTGTAGGGTATGGTGAGAATAACAGAAATAATTGAAGTAAAACTGGATTTGCTGATCTTTCTTTTTTGTCATCAGTACTCTTTCTATCATACATAAGGCTTTGCCTGCTTCAAAATCATGAAATTAGTTACCTGTGTTTTCTTGAATGCTTTACATTTTTACCTTTCACAGCCAGATTTATTCATTTTTATAAAAGGTTTGAAGTCAGGATCAAAATTCCCCTCCCCCCACCCTTATGGATATCCAATTGACCCAGCCCTATTTACTGAAAAGATTGTCATTTGCTCTTTCCCCCAGGAAATATTTATGGCATGGTTGTTGTAAAGTAGATAACCAGATGTATGAGGGTCTATTTCCAGGTTCGCATTCCATTGGTCTGCCTAACCGTGTCCCACACTATCTTAATTAATGTAGCTTTATAAGTCTTAAAGCCCTATAACTTTTTCAGTATTGCAATGGTAATCTTGGCTAGTCAAAATCCTTTGTATTTACATTATTTTATACATTTTATAAAACTTATTTCCATTTGTTTATAAATTTTAGAATGAACCTATCAATTTCCAAAAAAACAATTATAAAAACTCTACTAGGATTTCAATTGGGCTTACATTGGATCTATAGATCAATTTATTTGGGGAAAACTGACATCCTAGTATTTTTTAAAATTGAAATATAGTTAATTATGGTATCATGTTAGACTTTCTGTTGTACACAGGTGATTCAGATAGATAAATATTCCTTTTCATATTTTTTCCACTATAGTTTAGTACAAGGTGTTGAATATAGTTCCCTGTGCTGTACAAGCAGTTTGCTTTATATATATAGCAGTTTGGATCTGCTAATTTTTCCCTCCTCCACTTTCCTCTTTGGTAACCATAAGTTTGTTTTCTATGTCTGTCAGTGTCTGCTTTTTAAATAAGGTCATTTGTATCATAGTTTAGATTCCACATATAAGTGATACCATATGATATTTGTCTTTGCCTGACTTAGTAGATCTGTCCATACTGCCGCAAAAAAAAAAAGATATTTCGTTCTCTTTTTGGCTGAGTAGCATTCTATTGTATAGCTATATACCACATCTTCTTTATCTATTGATCTGTCGATGGATACTTTAGTTGCCTCCATTTTTTTTTCTGACATCTTTGTATTTCTTCCAATCCATGAATGTAATATACTTCTCCATTTATTTAAGTAGTCTTTAATTTCTCTTGGCAGTGTTTTGTAGATTACAGTGGAGAGGTCTTACATATCTTTCATTATATTTATTCATGGGTATTTGGGTTTTTTAATGCTTTTTAAATGGTATTTTAGGTTTTTAATATTCTATTTGTTTGTTGCTAGTATTTGTTGAAACACTGCTGATTTTTACATATTGACCTTATAGTCAACAATCTTGATAAGTTCATTTATTATTTCTTATATGTAATTTCCCTTATTACATAATATTTTGTAGGTTCTTTTAGAATTTCGGTCATTTCACTGTCTTGTCATCTGTGAATAGATGGGTAAACGTCTTCTTATGCAGTCATTATACCTTTTATTTTTCTTGCTGGTTGTCACTGGTTTGGATGTCTACTATAGTGTTGAATAGAAGTAGTGATATGGACTTCCTGTCCTGGTTGTAACACTCAGGAAGAAAGCATTCAATATTAAATGCTTTTTCTGCCTTTATTGAAATGTCCATGTGTATTTTTCTTTCGTATGTTAATGTTAATTAGTTTGGTTGGTTTTCAGATGTTCTCTAAATGGCCAATATGCATATGAAAAGAAGTTCAACATCAATAGCTGTATCGAGGGACAGTAAAATAATAATCTGGTATGGCAACCCACTCCAGTATTCTTGCCTGGAGAATCCCAGGGACGGAGGAGCCTGGTGGGCTGCCGTCTATGGGGTCGCACAGAGTCGGACACGACTGAAGCAACTTAGCAGCAGCAGCAGCAAACACTCCCACCAAAATGGCTTAAATTAAAAGGAGTTCCAGTGCCAAGCACTGACAAGGATATGGAGCACCTATAACTTTCATATATTGCTAGTAAGAGTGTAAATTGGTATTGCTACTTTAGAAAACTTTGACACTATCTACTGAAGCTAGTCATACACATACCATCTTGCCCAAGAATTTTACCAGTAGGCATATGCCCAAGAGAAAAGAATTCTTACGTTCATGTACAAAAATACTGGTTGTAGAATTACCAACAAAAACTGGAAATAATCTAAATGTTCTTTTACAGAAGAAAAATACTACAGAGCAAAGACTAAGAATAAATTATCAGTACACACAACAATATGGATGAACCTCACACATATAATATTGAGTTAAATAAGCCAGACAGAGTACATCCTGGTTGAGTCCCATTTATATGAAGAGAAGAAACTTTGTGAGGGACGTCACAGAATGACCTCATGGCTGGGAAGGCCCATGAGAATGACTTCTTGATGTGGGAAATGTTATATATCTTGACTAGGGTGATAATTACATTGATGATTCAGGAGACCCAGGTTCAATACCTGGGTCAGGAAGATCCCCTGCAGAAGGGAATGGCTATCCACTCCAGTATTCCTGCCTGGAGAATTTCATGGATAGAGGACCCTGGTAGCCACAGCCTATAGGGTTGCAAAGAGTCAGTCACAACCAAGTGACTTCCATTCAGGTGTCAAATTTTTCGAGTTACACATTTATGGCAGAAAGTGAAGAACTAAAGAGCCTCTTTGTGAAAGTGAAAGAGGAGAGTGAAGATGTTGGCTTAAAGCTCAACATTCAGAAAACGAAGATCATGGCATCTGGTCCCATCACTTCATGGCAAATAGATGGGGAAACAGTGGAAACAGTGGCTGACCTTATTTTGGGGGGCTCCAAAATCACTGCAGATGGTGACTGCAGCCATGAAATTAAAAGACACTAACTCCTTGGAAGGAAAGTTATGACCAACTTAGACAGCATATTAAAAAGCAGAGACATTACTTTGCCAACAAAGGTCCGTCTAGTCAAGGCTATGGTTTTTCCAGTGGTCATGTATGGATGTGAGAGTTGGATTATAAAGAAAGCAGAGCGCAGAAGAGTTGATGGTTTTGAACTGTGGTGTTGGAGAAGACTCTTGAGAGTCCCTTGGACTGCAAGGAGATCCAACCAGTCCATCCTAAAGGAGATCAGTCCTGGGTGTTCATTGGAAGGACTGATGTTGAAGCTGAGACTCCAATATGTTGGCCACCTGATGTGAAGAGCTGACTCATTTGAAAAGACCCTGATGTTGGGAAAGATTGAGGGCAGGGGGAGAAGGGGACGACACAGGATGAGATGGTTGGATGGCATGACTGACTCAATGGACATGAGTTTGGGTGGACTCCGGGAGTTGGTGATGGATGGAGGCCTGGCGTGCTGCGATTCATGGAGTCGCAAAGAGTTGGACACGACTGAGCAACTGAACTGAACTGAACATGTTTAAGATTTGTGCACTTTATGCTTAAATAAAATAGGGAGAAAAGACAAAAACAAAATCAGCAATGAACAATCAATTTGAAATTTTAAAAATTATATTTGCAATAGCATTAACTATTAAATACTGAAAATTAAACCTGACAAAAGATGTACAAAACATATACATTGAGAATTATAAAATGTTGCTGAGAGATACCAAAGAACACTTAAACAAATGGAGAAATATTCTATGTTCATGAATATGAGACCCAATATTAAAATGTCAGGTCTTCCCAAATTGATCTATTGATTCAACCTGATCGCAGTCAAAATCTCAAAGACTTTCTCCATTTTATAAGTCGACAAACTGATTCTGAAATTCAAATGGAGATGTAAAAGACTCAGAATGGCCAAATAACAGGGTTGGAGAATTAACACTAGCTGATTTCAACACATCCACCTTGTGTGTTGGTACAAAGACAAATCAATAGCAAAGAAAAGAGAGTCCCTAAGTAGAATCACATGAATATATACAACTGATTTGCAACAAAGGTCCAAAGGTAATTCAGGGCAGAAAAGATTGTTGAATAAGTTAGTCTTCTTGGACTTTTCAATTGAAAAGTTTGATCTTTTCAACAAATTTGATATAAAAAGGAAAAAAAAGTGAACTTCAATTCATACCTTGCATCATCTACAAAAACTAACTTAAAATGGATTCTGGACCTAAATGTTAAAACTGTAAAACTTCTAGAAAAAACATGTCTGTGTCCTTGGGTTAAACAAAGATTTCTTAAATACAACACCAAAAGCATGCTCCATAAAAGAAGTTGATATGAGACTTTACCAAAATTTAAAAGTTTCTGCACTTTGAAGATACTTGCAAGTCATATATCTGATGAAGAGCTTGTATTCAGAATAGAGTTCTCAAAACTCAGTGATAAGAAAACAACAGAATTTTTAAATGGGCAAGAAAACTGAACAACCAAGTCATCAAAGAAGATATATAGATACCAAATAAGCTGATGAAAATTGCTCAAAATTATTAGTCATTAGGGAAATATAAATCAAAGCCACAATGAGATATAACTACACACCCATTAAAAAGGCAAAAAAATAAAAGACCATGTAAAAGAAAATGTAGAGCAGATGAAAGCCTCATATACTGTTGGTAGGAATGTAAGATCATACAACCATCATATGATTTAAGCAGGCCACTCCTCGGTACTTGTCCAACAGATATGAAAATACATAGCCAATATAAAAATTTGTACAAGAATATTCATAACAGCTTTAATGATAATAGCTGAAAACCAGAAAACAACACAAATGTCCATTTACAAATGAATGGATACACTGCAGTATATCCATGTAACATAGACTAAAATACTCAGCAATAAAAGAAATAATATGCTGAAATAGACTACAACATGCATGAACCTGAAAAGAATTATGCTAAGTGAAACAAGCCAGACAAAAAATAGCACATAGTGTATGATTCCATTTACATAAAATCCTAGAAAATGCAAACTAATCTGCAGAGATAGCAGATCAGCAGGAAGGGACTGGTTACAGAAAGGCACAAGAAAATTTTAGGGTAGTGTTCACTGAACATGAATAGTTTCACTACTCGATTAGTGATGATTTCATGAGTTTATAGTGTTTAAATATGTGCCATTTATTGCATGTCAGTTATAGCTCAAAAACTATAAAACAAGTTTGCAGCTACAGATAAGAACAGACAGTCATAGGCACATAGATGGTGGTTAGCAGCTTGAGAAGATGAACATGAAAATGGGTAAGAACATGTAGCTTAGTCATGTATTTAATAAATACTGAGTAACTACTATGTGGAGATACTATGCTAGCGACTGGGTGGGTACTAAAATGACTACAGTCTTGACTTTTTATAATGTAGTGTTGGAATCATACATATCACCAGTCAGTTATTATAATATCAGTTCAGTTCAGTTCAGTTTAGTCTCTCAGTCGTGTCCGACTCTTTGTGACCACATGAATTGCAGCACGCCAGGCCTCCCTGTCCATCACCAACTCCCAGAGTTCACCCAAACTCATGTCCATCGAGTCGGTGATGCCATCCAGCCATCTCATCCTCTGTCATCCCCATCTCCTCCTGCCCCCAATCCCTCCCAGCATCAGTCTTTTCCAATGAGTCAGCTCTTCGCATGAGGTGGCCAAAGTACTGGAGTTTCAGCTTTAGCATCAGTCCTTCCAAAGAACACGGCTGTGCCTTGCTGGAGCAGCTGTGAAGAGATACCCCATGTCCAAGGTAAGAGAAACCCAAGTAAGACGGTAGGTGTTGCGAGAGGCATCAGAGGGCAGACACACAAACCATAATCACAGAAAACTAATCAACCTAATCACATGGACCACAGCCTCGTCTAACTCAGTGAAACTAAGCCATGCCATGTGGGGCCACCCAAGACAGGAGGGTCATGGTGGAGAGGTCTGACAGAATGTGGTCTACTGGAGAAGGGAATGGCAGACCACTTCAGTATTCTTGCCTTGAGAACCCCATGAACAGTATGAAAAGTATTATAGTATAATCTGCCCAAATGAGAGAAACTAAAGGGCTCTCTGGGAATTCTCTGGTGGTCCAGTGGTTAGGACTCCATGCTTCCCTGATGGGGGCCTGGGTTTGATCCCTGGTTGGGGAAATAAGATCCTGTATACTGCATTGTGTGGCTAAAAATATATGTTAAAAATTAAAAAAGGGGCTTTATGACAGTAGTGTGGAATTTTTAAGAACTCAGAGACAGCTCTCAGAGGAAGCAATACCTAAGCTGAGGCCTGAAGAACAGATGGGTGTTAGCCAAATAGAATGAGAGCCACGGTACCAAGCAGGGTGGCAGCACGTGCAGAGGCCCAGAAAGTAAAGGGGGCACACAGAGCTGCGAAGTCCAGCCCCATCAGACCCTCCAATTTTGTGTTCTGATTTTCTGTTTTCCCTAAATTAAGGCCCCCTCACCCATCCAATCACCAAGCTGTGTATCCCACAGAAATCTGGGTTTGCCCTGAAAGAGGGTATCAGTCATTCTTTGGGGTAGCCAATCACATAAATTGGTAGTTAACACAAGGAGTCAAGGAAGGACTTGCTTATTCTCTCTGGATGAAGCAGCGCTTGTTTCAAGATCAGATTTTTGAAGCAGTAGAGACAGCGGTACAGAGTTCAGTGTTCAGGTGCTTTGCCAGCAGTGGCTACAGGTAGACCAGTTGTGCGGTACAGTTTTGTGATTTGTTCTTAGCTGCGTGACTCAGATTGACCCTGATTCTCTAGTCTTTCTATTCTGTGAACTGCACAATATTCTTCTGATGAAGTTTCTTTTATACTGAAAACCAGAATCCATCTCTGTTGCTGAAGACCAGGAACCTAAACTGACAGTTTGGTGTTCAGAAGTGTGATGCTACAGAGCACATTCTGGTATGTATAACCAGACAGATGAAAGAGGCAGGACGGGGGACACTGAAGATGCAACACACAAGGGGACAGGGTGACCCTGAGATAGGACATCAGACTTGCACCATCAAGAAATGTGTGCTAAAGCTGAGACGGCTTGGGAAGAGGTTTCTCCCCAGTGCTCATACTAGGTGTGGCTGTAGAAGACAAGAAACCAGGGAGCCACAGCTGGTCTGAAAAAGAGGACTGCATCACCTCAAAAGATCCCAGTCATGAAACTGGGTCAAGTAACTGGATGAGACTTTGGCTGATCTCACAGCTCCAGAAAACATGAGAGAAATCATGTTTCCTGTAGGTGTGAGCATTTTTGGAAGTACATGTATGGGCTCTACCATTCCTCCCTTATTCCTTGCTGTGGAGCCCAATTTTGCTTGACTGCCTATCTCCCCAACACATTGACTAACTCATCCATGGTAATCCTGCATCCTTGGCCAGCCGTGGTTAGCCTTAGGAAGGAGTATATGATCAATCTAGCTCTGAAAAGATGGCTGCTCAGGGTGCTCTGGGAAAGGTTTCCTTACTGATAAACAGAAACACAGAAGAACGACTGTAGATATCTTGCATCCATAGCAGGAGCCATTCTGGAAGCAAACCCCAAATAACTGAGGGTGGTAAAGCAGAAGAGGGAAGCAAGCTGGTTGCTCAGGATCCCTACTGTGCTCCTGAATTAGCCAACTTGGAAACCTCCTAACGAGTTTCCTACTGTTTAATAATTGTGAATAGGGTTTTTCGTTCCTTGCAATTGAAAGCATCCCAAACCTAACGCACCTGCGGAGAAGGCAGTGGCACCCCACTCCAGTACTCGTGCCTGGGAAATCCCATGGACAGAGGAGCCTGGAAGGCTGCAGTCCATGGGGTCGCGAAGAGTCGGACACGACTGAGCGACTTCCCTTTCACTTTTCACTTTCATGCTTTGGAGAAGGAAATGGCAACCCACTCCAGTGTTCTTGCCTTGAGAATCCCAGGGGTGGGAGCCTGGTGGGCTGCTGTCTATGGGGTCACACAGAGTAGGACACAACTGACGTGACTTAGCAGCAGCAGCAGCAAACCTACCTCGTGGGATTTGGAGAATAAAATTTGATGATACTGCTACTGGGATCCAGAAGAGGTGAGACCAAGGAGGGGGAAAAAAGGTGAGACAATGCAGGCCCTCAACTCCATCTGAGGACTGTAAGGAACCACTGAATGGCTGCTGCTGCTAAGTCGCTTCAGTCGTGTCCGACTCTGTGCAACCTCATAGATGGCAGCCCACCAGGCTCCGCCATCCCTGGGATTCTCCAGGCAAGAACACTGGAGTGGGTTGCCATTGCCTTCTCTGACTGAATGGCTAAGTATAATTATTTTTTTTTTTTTTTTTTTTTTTTTTACATAGTGAAAACTTTTATATTTGGAATTAGCCAGCTGGACTCAGTTTAGATGATGCCAATTTTGTTGGCAACATCCAAAGCATCATAGTCGGGAGCCAGTCGAACATATGCCTTCTTCTCTCCATCAGGCCTGATCAGAGTATTGACCTTAGCCACGTCAATGTCATAGAGCTTCTTCACAGCCTGTTTAATTTGGTGCTTGTTGGCCTTGACATCCACAATGAATACCAGTGTGTTGTTGTCTTCTATTTTCTTCATGGCTGACTCGGTGGTGAGGGGGAATTTGATGATGGCATAGTGGTCAAGTTTGTTTCTCCTAGGGGCGCTCTTCCGAGGATATTTGGGCTGCCTCCTGAGCCGCAGTGTTTTGGGCCGCCGGAAGGTGGGCGACGTCCGGATCTTCTTTTTTTTGTGGCTGTGGACACCTTTCAACACTGCTTTCTTGGCCTTCAAAGCCTTTGCTTTGGCTTCAGCTTTAGGAGGAGCAGGGGCTTCCTTTTTCGCCTTCGGCGCCATCTTCATGAAAAGGTATAATTAAATATATATCTATTTCTATCTATCTATTAATATGTTCACCTGTTGCACTGGAGAACGCATTGAAGGGGGACAAGGTGAAGACACAGAGATGGAGAACAGTGATCTTTAGATAAAACTTGGGAGAACTCCGGCCTTTGATAGAGTCTCTGGAGCAGCCCAAGAGCAGTACTAAGAAATGACTATGAAGGTAAGAAGAGGACAGGAGCCAGTCAGAATGGCTGCGATCCAAAAGTCTACAAGCAATAAATGCTGGAGAGGGTGTGGAGAAGAGGGAACCCTCTTACACTGTTGGTGGGAATGCAAACTAGTACAGCCACTATGGAGAACAGTGTGGAGATTCCTTAAAAAACTGGAAATAGAACTGCCTTATGATCCAGCAATCCCACTGCTGGGCATACACACTGAGGAAACCAGAAGGGAAAGAGACACGTGTACCCCAATGTTCATCGCAGCACTGTTTATAATAGCCAGGACATGGAAGCAACCTAGATGTCCATCAGCAGATGAATGGATAAGAAAGCTGTGGTACATATACACAATGGAGTATTACTCAGCCATTAAAAAGAATAAATTTGAATCAGTTCTAATGAGGTGGATGAAACTGGAGCCTATTATACAGAGTGAAGTAAGCCAGAAAGAAAAACACCAATACAGTATACTAATGCATATATATGGAATTTAGAAAGATGGTAACAATAACCCTGTGTACGAGACAGCAAAGGAGACACTGATGTATAGAACAGTCTTATGGACTCTGTGGGAGAGGGAGAGGGTGGGAAGATTTGGGAGAATGGCATTGAAACATGTATAACATCATGTATGAAATGAGTCGCCAGTCCAGGTTCGATGCACGATACTGGATGCTTGGGGCTGGTGCACTGGGACAACCCAGAGGGATGGTATGGGGAGGGAGGAGGGAGGAGGGTTCAGGATGGGGAACACATGTATACCTATGGGGGATTCATTTCGATATTTGGCAAAACTAATACAATATTGTAAAGTTTAAAAATAAAATTAAATTAAAAAAAAAAAGGACAGGAAAGAGTTGGCACAAAAGTAAAGGCAATAGAGACTTGAAGAAAAAGTAAGTTTTAAAAGGTTATCAAATATTGGAAAGGTCAAAAAAGAGAATTGGCAATATGGAAATTGATGGCTATTTAGTGACCTTTGCAACAGTAATTTCAGGGTAATAGGGCAAATGAACTACTACAGAGGGTTAAGAATGAATGGACTAAATGTCCATCAATATATGAAGGGATAAAGAAGATGTGGTACATATATACAATGGAATATTAGCTGTCAACAAGAATGAAATAATGCCATTTGCAACAACATGGATGGACTGAAAGATTGCCATAGTAACCAAAGTCAGTCAAAAAGAGAAACACAAGTACCTTATCATATCACTTATATGTCGAATCTAAAATATGGTAAAAATCAGTAACATCTACAGAACAAAAACAGACTCACAGATAGAAAACAGACTAGTGGTTGCCAAGGGGGAGGGGAGCAGGGGAGGGGTTGCCAAGGGGGAGGGGAGCAGGGGAGGGGAGGAGCAGCAGTTTGGGATTAGCGGAGGCAAGCCACCCATTATAGAATAGATAAACAACCAGCTCATAATGTAGCGCATAGAGAAGTGTTTTCAATATTCTGTGACATAACGCAATGGGAAAGAATATAAGAAAGTGTATATATATTATATATATACACTTTGATCACCCATCTCCCCAATATACATATATATACTAGGTTTGATGAAGAATGGAAAGTTGTAGAAAAACAGTGGAACAGAAGTGTACAAGCTAAGGGTAGTAAACAAGAAAACCAGTGAGGCCTGCCCCTTCACATTTTTCTCTGCTTCCATCTTCAGAGACAAGAATGCTCCTTTCAAAACCATATTTCAGAAAAATATTAAGTGACATGAAGAAATGAGTAAGTGGAAGTTACTACTAGGTATAGAGGTATTGGATTGAGATTTTCATTTTCTTACGTTTTTCTGTTTCTATGTTTTCTGAGTTTAACAATTAACTGATCTAATTTCTAATTAGAAAACTTGTTTTTTTAAGTGTGTTTAATATTATTGCTGGGAATATTTTATTTTCTAATTTTTGGAGCCCGGTAATCCATGGTGTCATGTCTGGAAACTGCCATTTGGCATTGTAGAAAGGAAAACTGAGAAGATAACATTCTGCAAATCTTATCTGACTAATGGAAGCTATTATATAAACATTTAGTAACATTGTTATACTAGTAACATTTTCTATTAAGAAACACTTGCTTGAAAACAAAAAGCACAGAATTTTTACATGATTTATTTAATAATAAACCAATTAAAGATACAAAAACGTTTAGAGGATTCCAAAATTTAAATTTTTGTTTAAATACAAATTCACTCTGTAATATGAAAACATATAACATTAGACCCCTAAACATAATGATTTTTTCATCTACAAAAATTGCTTTTTGCTATACTAAAAAATTTGCAGGAAACAATTTTTCTTGTGAAATTAAATGTACATTATTTACAGATGAAAAAGTAATCTAAAAAGTAATCTAGAAACATGGATATATAATGTATATTATCTTTGTATGTAATTCCCCCTCCCCCACTCCCAATAAAAAAAAAAGATCCAAAATATAAAGCAATTACAGTTTTATAGCAACTGACTACTCAGTCAGATTAGCCAAGGTTTGGTTGCTTTCTGGGCCCTTAAAGAGCCCTGACTCTTTCAGAAGAGCAGTGTATCATTTAGCACTCAGCAACATAAGTTTACTAGTGGGTCACAGTGCACAGGGGCCTAAAGAGTTAATGAACAAACTATTTAGGAAGAATTCAGGTTCATAGCAGGTCTTACAGATAATAGAAAAATGAATTTTGTAGGGCCATTAATTTTCTGTAATATTCTAGTTATATTTACATTAGGAGATAAGCTGATAATGTTTTAATTGATACTAACTTTGATAAATTGATAAATTGATAAACATAGGAGTTAGAATCATAAAATTTAGAACCAGATGGGAAACGGAGAACTAGATAGGAACTAGATAGGAGGTGGAGTCTAATCCAATACATCATTCCTCTTAGGAGGCCCAGAAGATCAAGTGGCTTGCCCAAGGTTACACAGCTAGTCAGCAGGAGAACCACTCAGGTTGATACTTTTCTATTAGCCTGCTTCTGAAACAGGTTCAGCCCTATCATGGGCACATTTCAGTTTTTAAAGTTATATTTTACATAGGCATAGCTCAACATACAGTGCAACAAACTAAAGTCAATCTAAGTGAAATCATAATTTTAACAAAGCATAAAATAGGTGTCTTGCATTTCAAAGAGTCAAGACTTAACCTTTGATACAAGTGGAATGAAAACAGCTCCTATATAAATTTCCTGATGTCTTACATTTAAGTATTGTATTTACAAAAGAATCAGAAAAGCTAATGCAATATAAAATTTAAAATGGTGCTTGTAAAATGCTTATGATATAATCACTGAAAAAAAACTCAAAAGACTGTCTTCGTAGTATAAAACGCCTATTCCTTCACAACTGAATTCTGAAATATTTGAAGAACAAACAGAAATATCTGGGTTTCCCCCCCTCATCTAACAAAGTCAAAATTAACTGCTACTAATTTTTAACAAGTAACTACAAAATGAGGAAAGTTTGGAGGATTTATCTTAGAATCAATAGTTTGCATACAATTGAAAATGTTCAATTAAAAAACAGCCATCTGTAATTCCTTTGGCGTACTCCTCAGAAGGAGCTGGGCTCCAGTAGTTCGGTTTTTATAGCTGCCTGAGAAGGAAATCCATTGGACACCACCATCACGTAAGGCTGCGGCTGCTGCTCGGCGTCTTCAGTGCCTTGTTTCTCATTATCTTCAACCTCCTTTTTCACTTCTTCCTGTATGTGAGTTTTTGCTTCTTGAGCTTTGATAACTGAAGTGATTACAGTGCCAGGTGGGTGAGCAAGCAGCTGTGAACTGTGATGAGAAAAGGTCACCATGGGCGTGTTGGCACTGAAGGACGGCGCCGAAGCCGCACTGACGGTCCCGTTGCAGACGGTCGGGACACTGCTCGTGAGGACCTGCTGCACGTGGGCAGGGCTCAAGACGATGGAGGGAGGGGAGCCCGGCTTCTGCGACTGGAGCACCACGTTTTCTTTGAGGACTGTCATGGGCTGTGAGGATGGGATGGCTTGTAAGATGAATTTCTGAGATCCAGCAGCTGACGATGGATCTGCGCTGGCTATCACTGTTGTGATTGGCACTGTCTGGAGTGTTACCGTGTGCAAATGCTGATTCCCAGGAGATACCACCACTGGAACTTGGGCTGGAGTCTGTATGGTCCTATTGAGATTACAAAATAAAAGTGAGGAAATAACCATATTCTACACTGTTGAAAACAACACTTGACAAGTCACTTGAACAAAACATGAGTTATTCATTTCAAATGCTCCTTTCCCATTATTGCCAGTGCAACAAAAACATTGTGCCAGACCCAGCATTAAACACTGCACGTACAGAAATGGCCAACGAAAAAGTCTCAGTCCATTAACTATAATGCCATCTGTGAGAAAAAAAAGTCTGTATAAAGCACTATATTAACACAAATGGGGAAGCAATTTTTTGTTGAAGGAGGATATCAAAATGTTTTCCAAGGAAGTTATACATAAGCTGCCTGACAGAAAATTAGGAATATATATATATATATATATATATATTTTTTTTTTTTTTTTTTGCCGCACCATGCAGCTTATGGGATCTTAGTAACCTGACCAGGGATCAGTTCCGGCCTTTGGCAAAATGCAGAGCTCTAACCACTGGACTGCCAGGTAATTTTCGAAAATTAGGAATTTTTAAATAAACATTGGATCCACTATCATTTTAATATTTGAGGGATAACGTCATCTATAAGTCCAACCAAATTACCAAACTTCACATGATTATAATTGTTTTCAACCTGTTTCGGCTCAGACGGTAAAGAGTAGGCCTGCAGTGTGGGAGATCGGGGTTCGATCCCTGGGTCGGGAAGTTCCCCTGGAGAAGGAAATGGCAACCCACTGCAGTATTCTTGCCTGGAAAATTCCATGGACAAAGGAGCGTGGCAGGCCACAGTCCATGGGGTCGCAAAGAGTCGGACACGACTGAGCGACTTCACCTTTCTATTATATAGAGAAAACACTCAATTAACTAAAATTAAACAATACTTCAACCTTAAACGTATATGTGATATAATTATTAGAAGAATTTTAATAATTCACGGCTCATATTACATAAAACAAGTCATGAATATAACTCATGAGGGTTCTTTAGGATGGCAGAGAGAACAAAGGTAAGGCCAAATCTTGACAAAAATTAACAAAGGTTGTTTTTGAGGTGTGTTTTCTCAGCTCAAGTAATCTGCACAAATTTTAATCATAAAGATACAATTTTAACATAAAATCCAGTTTAAGTTGTTAATTCTATTTATTGAAGAAAAGAGGTACATAAATGGTATTATAAGTCAATCTAATTTTTAAAGTTCACAGCTGTGAAATTTATACTCATGGCTATAGTCAATACAAAACAAATGTTGTTGAACAAACTCAGCATCTGGATCTCAACTGTGTTTCCTCTGAATTCTATAAAGCTATTTGACAAAAGGGAGAGGATTGCTACTTCGGATGGCTAAGAGCCGGATTAGTCCCCATAAATGAAATGTTAATTACTGCCTTGAGACTATCACAGGTAAATTTTAGCAAGTTACAGTTACGTGGCCTGTCTCATGTGAAAAATGAAATTCTAGAGCAGAAACCAAGTGGGTAAGGCGGAAGATGACTCAGTACAACTCAGGAGAAAGTAAGAGGAAGCAGAAAGACACGGGCGAGCTGGGGCCACACCCACACATGCAGGACACTGTTTCTCAGGTTCAGTTCGCCACCACAGTCCCCACTGTGAGAATCAGTCCACGCCAGGATGTCAGCAGCCCTTCTGCAGGACATTGCTAGAGGAGAATATGAGTCCGGTAATGAAGATGTTCTAGGTTGGCAGGGTACAGCTAGGAATAAAGGCCAGGTGTACTAATACTCTTGGGCAGGCGGTGATGAGTTGGAAGGGTACAGAGTAACTCTGGGAACTAGAGCACTTTTCCAAAATACGCTGCACCTCCCTTTTTTCCTGCCTGCCTTAAATCAGGATATCCTGGGTAGAATCTAAGCCTGCAAATGGTAGCTGACCCTACAGACTGATACCATTTTTTAAATAAAAAAGATCCAAGAGCTCTTCCCATGCCAAGAGCTCATGTACATGTACATATAGATAAAATAGAATTTGGCACATAGAAAGCATACAGAATGTATCTATAAATATGTATAGCCTGGCCACCAAATAAGTATTATTATCACAATTTTCCACATGAAAAAAATTAATGCAGAAAGAAGCTGAACAGCTCACATAAGGTGAGCAGTTAGATAAGAAAAGGGATCAACTACAGAGCCTATGTGCTTAACCATTACAACATACTGTCACTTAAGTCCTGAATAACTTCAAGTAAAGAGGGATACTTACTATTAGATTTTTAAACAGTAGGGAGTTACAACTCTAATACACCCCACACACCCCTTTCTCTTTCCCTCTCTCAGGTATGGCATAACCAATAATCTACTTGGAAAAGTTCCATGTTGTTAATCAGGGCTACCACGAGACATTCAATGCCTTTTATTGAAGTCAGAAAAAGATGGCCCTTTCCTGGGCATCTGACTGCCATCTGCCAGAAAATATATATACTGACTAAAAATATAGCTGCAATGTAAATATACTGGCTATTTGAACAAATTATAAAACAATAAATTTTCACTAATAAAAAATTCAGAGATTAAAGGATTAAATATTATGCAGCCTTTTCCCAACCACAGGAATTAAAATCATTTTTTTTCTTAGTTAATTATTAAACTGTCAGTTGTGTCTGCTTATAATTATATTGCACAACAAAGGTTACATTACAGTTAACTACTTCTAAAAAGCCCAAGCTGCTTGTAACCAACTGGTACAATATTGGTTATTTAAAATTCTTCAAACTTTCTGAAGCTAAGAAAGATATACAATATAATATTTGGCTTTTGCTGAATATCTACTCAGCTGTCAGGAAGTGTCATTTAATTGTTACAACCACCTGTCAGGTTAAATAATATCATCTTTATTTTATAGATGAGGAAACAGAATAGTTGGTTAATATAATCCAATGTCATATCCAATAATTGACAAGGGTTGTAGGGTGAGAATTTTTTGCCCAACAATTCCTACTCCATTATATTGCTTTTAAAGTAACCTATAAATTATATATTGATATTTTTAGAGGCTAATTTATTTAAAAGACCCTAAGACAAACTTAGTGCTTGGAAAAACCTTGTAGAGAAACAAGTTATACTTGGTAGGTATATGGACTTCCAAGTTTACCAAGGGACAATTTTAGGAAAATACTTTACTAGAGGTTTATTTTTGTGAAGCCAAAGTTAAGATTTGTAAACCTGAACACATACACCATAAATCAATTAAGAAAAGTTTAATCAATTTCAACATAGACACAGTTGGCCTTCCATACTCATGGCTCCACATCCACGTATTCCACCAACCTCCCCCAGAAATATCCAGGTGAGTCTGGATATTCCCAGGTGAAAATATCCAGCCTCACCTCCCCCAAAATTGCAGAAAGTTCCAAATTGCAAAGCTTGAATGATCTGCCACATGCTGGCAAGTACTTACATAGCATTTATAGTGTATTAGGTATTTTAAGTAATCTAGAGATAATTTAAAGTATATGGGAGGTTATATGCTAATATTAGCCATTTTACATAAGGGGCAATCTCAGATTTTGGAATCTGAAGGGAATTCTGGAAATAATCCCCTGAGGATACTGAGGGATAATTCTATGGGCAACTGTGTGAGATAAAAAGAAATGAGTAAAGGAAAAAATGGAGAAAAAATATGTTGCTACTTCTCTGTAAGTAAGTAATAATTCTTGTGATTGTGTGAATTAACTGAGAGTATGTCAGATCATTAAGTTCACTGCTCTAGACTAAATTGCTTGTATTAAAGCATTATTTCCACCACTATCTCCACCTGTGACCAGGCTCCTTGGCCTCTCTTTGCGTCGGTTTCCTCAACTATAAAATAGGAATACTGAATATTACCTATACCTCATTGTGCAATAAGGATTCTATACTTAAATATATGTAAAGTATATGAAAAATAGAGTGTTTGGAAAGTTATCAGTTTCTGTTACATTAATTTAATAATTAATCTAAATTTAATTCATAAGATGCTGATTGCAGCCATGAAATTAAGATGCTTACTCCTTGGAAGGAAAGTTATGACCAACCTAGATAGCATATTAAAAAGCAGAGACATTACTTTATCAACAAAGGTCCATCTAGTCAAGGCTATGGTTTTTCCAGTGGTCATGTATGGATGTGAGAGTTGGACTGTGAAGAAAGCTGAGCGCCGAAGAATTGATGCTTTTGAACTGTGGTGTTGGAGAAGACTCTCGAGAGTCCCTTGGACTGCAAGGAGATCCAACCAGTCCATTCTAAAGGAGATCAGTCCTGGGTGTTCATTGGAAGGTCTGATGTTGAAGCTGAAACTCCTATACTTTGGCCACCTCATGCGAAGAGTTGACTCATTGGAAAAGACCCTGATGCTGGGAGGGATTGGGGGCAGGAGGAGAAGGGGACGACAGAGGATGAGATGGCTGGATGGCATCACTGACTCGATGGACATGAGTTTGGGTGAACTCCGGGAGTTGGTGATGGACAGGGAGGCCTGGTGTGCTGCAATTCATGAGGTCGCAAAGAGTCGAACACGACTGAGCGACTGAACTGAACTGAACTAAGTTGTAAGTACTGTATCTTCTCTCAACTACAGAAAAAAAAAATTTCAAAGATCTTTGGTTTTTTAAAAAACTAGTCAAGAAAGATATAGCCAAATTTCTGTAACTTTTCTTAGGAGTGATAATATGGTTACTTGGGATGTCTGTATTTTTAAAGAGTTGTACATTGAAATATTTAGGGGTGAAATGTCATGGTGATGTCAACTGACTTGACAAATACTCAAACAAACAAAAAAGGGCATAAATAAATATTGAGAGAAAGCAAAAAAGGCAAAGAAACAAATATCAATTGTAAATCCAGCTGGATGGCAAACAGGTGTTCAATGTACTATTTCAACCCTTCCATATTTTGAAATTTCTACAGTTAAAAGTTGGCATAATTACAGTGAAAATAAGTAGGACTTGAGGGAGGAAAATAAAATACAACCAAATGAGAGAAGAATTGTTTTAAAATCAAACAAATGATTAAGAATGTATGTGGATATAACTGATTCACTTTTCTGTATAACAGAAACTAATACAACAGTGTAAAGCAACTATACCCCAATTTTAAAAAATGAATGTAGATACATAGATAGTCATATAAATACATGATAATTTCTACAAGAAGAAATTGTGTTTGGGAAATTCTCTGGTGGTCCAGTGGTTAGTTCTTGACACTTCCACTGCCACGGGCCTAGTTCAGTCCCTGGTCAGGGAACTAATACCCCTCCTGTGAGCCACAAGTCACGGTAAAAAAAAAAAAGAATAAAAAATTGTGTTTTAAAGTTTGAAGAGTTAAATTTTATATTTGTTCATTTTGTAAGTAGTCCACTTAGAGAACTCATTATTCTAAAAGGAGATAAAGAATAATCATATATACTACTTCCAAACAAATTCTATGAATATGAAGGAGTGTTCTGTGTCAGACTGTGTTAGGTGCTGGAAAAAGGATAGTGGATAGAAGGTAGCTTCTACAGATTTAAATGGATAGCATGCGACAGGCATTAAAGTTACCTGAAAACCTGGATAATGTACCAGAACATGGTAGAGGGAAGCAGTCAGCTTCAGCTGGAAGGAATTCTGAGCAGAGCAAGAGCTGGCAGAGGGAGCTAAGGAAACTGGACAACACTCTGTATGCAACACAGACCTAACAGAAGCTGCAAGAAGGCAATACCACAAATGCTGGCTCTTGACCCATTAAACAAAGGATGGCTCTGGTCAGAAACATCACATAATGAGAGGCATCGATAACACAGAGGTTGGAAAAGAAAAAAATAGAAGAAAGAATCAGGCAGAGAGTCCACAGAACTCTTTTTTACCTTCTGGGCCACAAGGGAAGCCCATAGAACTCTCAGAGAATGTAAAAATGAAGATTCTGAAAGGTATACCAAAGACAGCTTGAAAATCACAGGAAGGAAGCTTTTTAATTACAACCCTTTAGTACCTGGCACTGAGTCTTATTCAGAAACTGACATTCACAGTAATAAAGTATCCAATATAATACCATAAGTTATTATCTTTCTGAGCTAGAGCTGTGTGTTTTTTGTTATTGTTGTTTTTCTTCTGGTTTGTTTTTATTCTCAAGGTCTAAAAAGGAACCTTTGGTCAGAGATGCTAAAAAAAAAAAACACAACTGAATCCATCCAAGAAGGGAGTCCCAGTGATCTGCATGTTTCTTATCAACACAGACAAACACAATGACAACAAAGAGTGACAAAGAGCCTGGAAAACAATGGGCGGAACCATATAATTCCAATTAGATACTCAGTCATCGTAAGTAACCAACAGAACTTAGAGGAAAATAAAGTATTAACAGGAAAACATAGTTAAATAAGTACTTGTTTAATTAAGATAGGAAAATGTGACCTACACCCCTCACACGTCAATAATTTAAGATAATTCAATTCTCTTAAACTTGTCAAAAGTTTAATGGAAGGTACAAGGAAGCCTGAATGGTCTAGTAGGTCTGTTTTGACTCCAGGTAATGCTTACTTCAAGGTCAACTGAATAAAAATCCAGCATTTATACTTGAGAATATACAACTGTAAGACAGGAGTCAGCTAATGAAAATAATCAAAAGAATCATATTTATTGGATTTGGAAGGGCTCTTATAAGTCATGTTCTGGAAATTCACAGCAGTAGAAACTAAAAAACAGAACCCTGGAAATGTCCACCTAATTTTTTGCCTTCCTCCCTTTCCCCCATTCTAAATCAGTCAAAACCAGTCGCAAGTTTCTGCAAAAAAAAAAACAGTCTAAGTTGTTAGACGTTGTTAAGATATGTCATCTCTGGGGTTATGAGGCAGATTTGATTTGATTAAACCAAAAAACTATTCCTCCAACTCTGCCACTCTACAAACCTGAAAAAGAGGACCTTTGATTCCTGGATCTCAACCTGTTTGACGATTCTGGATACTATCTGAGAAGACTGTTATCTTCCCAAGGAATAAATCGAATTTCTTAGAACTCAATGCATCCCAAAGGCTCATTATATGTAAATTTATGTTAAATTTTCACAGCTTCTAACTTTGTTCCCCAAAAGATCTGAAACCATTCCCTGGATTTTCTTATATGTGGATCTCTTCTTATATGGATCAATCAGTTATACAAAGCTATATAGGACTGATTCAAATTGGGAGAATCACATCAAGTGCTGTCAAAGTTTAAAAACAACAAATCACTGATAAAATCAGAGGACTGATGCCTTGCTGCTGAAACAATCTGTTGACCAAAAGTTCTAGCTTGAAATCTGTTTCATTTTTATTTTCACTTCTGAATCCTGACACATTTAACCAATCATGACTCTTGTCAGAACACGAAACAACGATCTGCACCAGTCACTTTAGCTTTCTCACCTAATACTCGGAACGGAAGGATTTAGCGTCTCCTCTGGCATGCTGCTGACAGCTTCTGCTTCTGGAACAGCTTGTACCGGCTGCACCACGTGAATAGTCCGGAAGAGCTGGGTAGGGTACGGAGTCTGTGTGGACTGTACTGTCCTCAGAGCCTCGGACGGCTGCACAGGTTCCATGGGATCTTTGGGTTTTGCAGCTTTCGAATTCCCTGGTTTCAGAACTGTAGTGGCTCCTCCTTTTATTCCTGGACTTGAAGATGCTCTCGATCGACTTGCTGGGTTCCTACTCGAAGTGGCTGTTGATGATAGTGAGGAATCTGAAGACTCTATGCTGCAACTTGGATCTTCATCATCTATATAAATAAGGTCTTTCGGCATATCCTTAAACTGATACACCAAGCGCTGACCTTCTACTTTTGCCAGAATACCCCTTTGGTAATAGTACCTATTCGAAACAGACAATTTTATCAATATTGCATTCGGTTAAACATAAACGAAAATAATACTCAACACAGCAAAACTTTTGTAATCATAAACAAGAGTTTAAAGTTGGAAACAAGTGAGAAAAGGATTTCTAAATGAAGGGTAGTTATTTTCTCTTCCATAGCTTACTATAACGTCCCTACCTGTTTTAAAGTCGATCAGTAAATCTAAAACAATTTTCTATATAAAACTTAATGATGTACAAATAGATGTGATTCAAGTTTTGTCACTGATTCTAATTAGATCAAGAACCTAACAACTGTGAAGCTAAAAAATAAAATGCAAACTGCAACTAAATAGTTCTGGTTTAAGAAAGTTATCAAGTTATCAGATCTGGATGTTTCCACTAAGTTTTTCTCAAACATATCCCCAGATCTTGACGATTAAATGACATAATCAAAGAAAAACAAACTAAAGGTGGGTTTAAGAGGTATCTCTGTTCAACACTTTCACAATGGCTAACATTATTCTTGAAGCATTAACTTATTCCAACATAATGTATCATACCTGAGGTTCATGCTTAAAAATGCACCCTCTTATTAAGTACCTGCATTACCAACATTTGGTATTTTGTGCTGAATTTAAGTTTAATGGCTCAAAACATATGAGCCTTGTGGTCAATGTACAATGCCTGATGATAGTTTAACATTTTCTGATCTCTTCATAAATAAAATATCCATTATCTGCATGAAGATTTTGGGGGGAAGGAGAACATTTTCCCAGACTGAAATAATATTTCAATTTAAATACTCACTTCTATAAGTAGTGTGGTTTTAGCACTTCAATAGTAAAATTCACCATTTCTAAGGAAAACCCTCTGACTTTTTAGAACTTACCTGCTTTCTAGTATTTAAGAAACAATATTCTTCACACAATGAACTACAGAAATTTCACGTACCTGAGAGCTCTTCCCATGGTCTCATAATTCATGTCAGGTTTGTTTTTGTGCTTCCCCCACAACCTGGATACTGCTTTAGAATCTACCAATTTAAAAATGCCTTTTTCTCGCTGGGTCCATTTGATGTATTTGGGACAAGTAGCTTTGTCCTGAAGCAGTGCCAGTAAAAACTCCCAAAGATAAATTGTGTTTCCTGAAACAAAAGCAATTTCTTTTTAACTGAACCAAAACTTTCTTTGAAAGAGCACAATAAAACACAACTAAAGGTCTTATTAAGTTCCATCTATAATTATATAAAACAAATTACACAGTTCAGTTAGTACTGGTGATATAATGGTCATAATTTCTAGAGTCTAATATAGATCTTTTTATTAGTCCCACATAAGTTATCTGAATAGAGCAATCCTGCCGATTAGATTTGTGATGACCTAGGGAGAAAGCATTGTAAGAAATTTTCTTTCAGCCTCTTTAAGAACCATTATTACATAGAAGAAAAGGAAAAAGAAATGTAAAAAACCTTTCAATAGTTGTTCTTTTTATATCAAGAGCCAGCAGATTGGCCTTAACAATTTTCTTCAAATTTGGGAAGCAGTTATGAAAATATTAAAACTCCAAGACAACGTAATAAAGCGTCTATGAACCGAAAACCTAATGTGGCTGAATTCTTCCAAGAGACTCATTATTAAATGAAAGGATGGACTATTTTGACAGGGAACTGAAAATCTCCTAATGGATTTCTTGTGCTACATTATTACCAGTATTTCTACAGAAAGTGATAACTGTGCATGTGGCAGGTGGCAGCAATAAGATCCATTTCAATAAAATCTGGTGTTTTCTACTTACAGTATGCAGATATTATTAGTGGTTTCTACTTACGGTATGCAGATATTTTAGAGCAATCAATGTTACTTGATCTATAAATATTATAAGGAAATTACAGTAGTAGTACTTACCCTTCCCATCTTTGTTTTTCTTCTTCACAGATATGTTTGGTGTAGTGGCTGGGGAATCTGGACGTGGTGGTTTAGTTTTTCTCCCTGAAATCACAATGGCTCTACATAAATATTTGCCCTCAAAAGTGAGAGAGAATGGATAATTTAGCTGTTTATAAAAGCTTTTTTTGTCATTTATCCTCAATTTCGGAGAAGGCAATGGCACCCCACTCCAGTACTCTTGCCTGGAAAATCCCATGGATGGAGGAGCCTGGTAGGCTGCAGTCCATGGGGTTGCTGAGGGTCAGACACGACTCAGCGACTTCACTTTCACTTTTCACTTTCATGCATTGGAGAAGGAAATGGCAACCCACTCCAGTGTTCTTGCCTGGAGAATCCCAGGGATGGGGGAGCCTGGTGGGCTGCCGTCTATGGGGTCGCACAGAGTCGGACACGACTGAAGCAACTTAGCAGCATCCTCAATTTTAAGTGCCAAGTATTTTACACATGGAACACATATTGGTTTCCTAAATACTACTTATTAAAAGGAAAATAACTTCAGTAAAAATTTAACATTAACATAGGTTAGATCACAGACACTTTTATGTAGAAAACAATACTTTGGCTCATTTGTAAAAATGAGATTAAGTTGAAACTTTAATTTTATCTTTCAGGTGACAATTCTTAAAATTTGGACGAACATTACTGATATTGATAAAACTTGGGCTCCAAAATCAAGCCATATAAGTCTGTCTGCCTCTTGGTTGGTTCTCAAATACTGGAAACTACCCAAAACTTCTAGATATAAAAAATAAGGTAAAATTGAGGTTAAATTTTTGTGAACCACATACTCAATTTTTATTTTGTGTATTTTTAAACATCTTATTCTATATTTCTTTCAATTTACAGTAAACAAACTTTATGGTTATCCATCACCCAGCCCCAGACAAATCAGAGTTAAAAGTGTATTTTGTTCAGCCTTAGTCTGGGTCAGCCGACGATTCTGAAGCCATGTTTGTGATCTCTTCTCCCCTATCTAGAGCCACAAGCTGGCAGCGATGCTGCCTATGACTTAGGCTGGGGCGATGATGCTATGTGAACAGACTACCACCCTGCATGGCAGAGACAGTGGAGGTTAAGCATAAATGGATGCTTCAGTTAGCACTTCTAACCACGACCTTCTTGAATTTGACTCTCTCTGATCTAGATCACAAGGGCAAATGCTGAGGTAATTTAGGGAAGTGACTTAAGAAAGAAGACCTCTTTAGGGCTAAAGTCACAAGGTTAGTAGCAACACAAGACAAGTTCAGTTGCTCAGTCGTGTCTGACTCTTTGCGACCGCATGGACTGCAGCATGCAAGGCCTCGCTGTCCATCACCAACTCCCACAGCTTGCTCAAACTCATGTCCATCGAGTCGGTGATGCCATCCAACCATCTCACCCTCTGTTATCCCCTTCTCCTCCTGCCTTCAATCTTTGCCAGCATCAGGGTCTTTTCCAATGAGTCAGTTCTTCACACCAGGTGGCCAAAGTATTGGAGTTTCAGCTTCAGCATCAGTCCTTCCAGTGAATATTCAGGACTGGTTTTCTTTAGGATGGACTGGATGGGGACTCTTAAGAGTCTTCTCCAACACCACAGTTCAAAAGCATCAATTCTTTGGCACTCAGCTTTCTTTATGGTCCAACTCTCACATCCATACATGATCACTGGAAAAACCATAGCTTTGAATAGACAGACCTTTGTCAGCAAAGGAATGTCTCTGCTTTTTAATATGCTGTCTAGGTTGGTCATAACTTTTCTTCCAAGGAGCAAGCGTCTTTTAATTTCATGGCTGCAGTCACAATCTGCAGTGATTTTGGAGCCCCAAAAATAAAGTCTCTCACTGTTTCCACTGTTTCCCCATCTATTTCCCATGAAGTGATGGGACACAATGCCATGATCTTAGTTTTTTGAATGTTGAGTTTTAAGCCAGCTTTTTCACTCTCCTTGCTTTCACTTTCATCAAGAGGCTCCTTAGTTCCTCTCCACTTTGTGCCATAAGGGTGGTGTCATCTGCGTATCTGAGGTTATTGATATTTCTCCTGGCAATCTTGTTTCCAGTTTATGCTTCTTCCAGCCCAGCATTTCGCATGATGTACTCTGCATATAAGTTAAATAAGCAGGGTGACAATATACAGCCTTGATGTACTCCTTTCCCAATCTGGAATCAGCCTGTTAATAGCAATACATCCCAAGACAAACTGAATAGGAAAACACTTCTGAAGTTAAGGTGAGTAAGAGTCAAGGAAAGTGAAAAGTGAAAGTGAAAGTCACTCAGCCGTGTCTGATTCTGTGATCCCATGGAACTCTCCAGGCCAGAATACTGGAGTGGGTAAACTTTCCCTTCTCCAGGGGATCTTCCCAACTCAGGAATCAAACTGGGGTCTCCTGCATTGCAGGCGAATTCTATACCAACTGAGCTATGAGGAGAAGAAAGTCAAAAGAGTCATTCTTCAGGCCTGGCCCCTCCTGAGACTACCAGATGTATACACGTGGAAAATAGGCAGCCTGGTGCCTCAAATTCCATCACTGCAGACATCTGCAGAGAACCTACAGAGATTTCTAGTTAACTGTGTCCATTACTGTGAGGATTAGAAGCCAGACTTCAGTTAGCTGCTATCCTTCTGTTTTATTTTCCCTAATTTTTTCTCTTTTTAAAAAATATTTATTTATTTGGCTGCACTGGGTCAGCCGCGGTATGCAAGATCTTTGATCTTCGCTGCAAATGCAGGAACTTTAGTTGCCGCATGTGGGATCTACATTCCTGACCAGGGACAGAGTCTGGGTCCCCTGCATCGGGAGCTCAGAGTCTGAGCCACTGGGCCAGAGGGAAGTCCCGATAGTGCTGTTTTTATCCCGCTGTTTTCCTCCGCTAGTGTCAGTCATGGCAGATACCGTCAGCAGCCTGCCCAGCATCCATCATCTCCACTGTCTTCCTCACTGTTACGGTGACGATGCACACCGCGTCACATCAACTATAGATTAATTGGGTATATAAATTTTGTGAAGTTATTTCTCCTAATACTTTGAACATATCCAGCCCTTCCGGTCTTTCATGGGAGCTTGTAGCCAATTCAATAATCAATCCTCATCAGGTAATGCAGTTTCTCCCTGATTGGTCCATTTCTTCCTCTTTTTTTTTTTCTCTTGTTTTGGCTGTGGGTTGCAGGGAGTCTTTGATGTTCCACATATTTTTAGTATAATCTATTTCGGCCTGCATCTATTTTACTTATGCTACTCAGGATTCACTACGCTGGGATTAATATCATTCTGGAAAATTTCTCAATCTTCATCTTTGAATATTGCTTCTTCCTCACTCTACACATTCTCCCTTCCTGGACCTGTGATTAAACACGTAGATCTTCTCAAGCAATCCTCACATCTCTAACTCTTTTATTATTTTTTATTCTACATCAGCTGTAGACTGGAGCTCACTGATTCTCTCTTCAGCAGTGACTAATTTGCTATTTAACCCAAATATTATGTGTTCTATCTGGTTCCTTATCATGTCAGTTTTTCACCATTAAGTAGGATATTAGTCTTTTACTTTCTAAAAACAGCTTTATTGAGGTATAACTGACATACAATAAACCTGCTTATGTTTAAAGTTTATAATCTGATAAGTTTTGACATATGTATACACCTGTGAAACCATCACTCAAGATAATGAACATATTCTTCACTCCCTAAAGTGCGTTTGTAATCCTCCCTTTCCCCACCCTGCCCCATCCACAGGTAACCAACCACTCGTTTTCTATCATTATAGATTAATTTACATTTTGTACAATTTCATATAAATAGAATCATACTCTTCTTTTATGGCAGGGGGTTGGGAATCTGGCTCTTTTCCTCTAGTACAATTATGTTAAGGTTCATCCATTTTTGTCTTATGTATCAACAGTACATTCCATTTTATTGCTGAATGGTCTTTCATTGTATGGGTATTACCACATGTTTAACCCAATCAGCAGCTGATGGATGTTTGGGTCATTTCCAGTTTGGGGCTGTTGCAAATAAAGTCACTGATAATTTAAAATCTAGTCATAAACCTAGGTTAAGGTAAACCTAGGATTATGAATTCTCAAAAGAACAATTTTTCCACCCAGCTACAAAATACAAGTTTCCTTAACATCTGTCTGTCCCAATGAGTGGACTGCTTTTCCCCTTAGAGTATAGCCTTCCAAGGACCCCATGAATTATATGCTGAGTTCTCTAATACCCCATTTTGCTTTGGACCAAGACTTTAGCATGTGCTTCTACTTGGAATATAAAACCAAGTCCCCTGGACTTCCAGACTGACAGAGCCTCTCAGCCCTTCAGGGCTGTTGCAGTGTCAGCTTCATTCTTACTGTTGTTATTTTCCTCTTCATCTGTGGCTCTTGAAACTTCCCTTAATTTCATGTGAAATTAGGTTACACAGTGGCTGGTGATGCCATAAACGAAGATATTAAACTCAACATATTAAACAATCTGGAGCAGAATCACAAGGCAAAGAAAGGGAAACGTATCAGCGTTAGGATGTAAGTATGGTTCTAATTTGTGAATTTTAATCTTTAAAACTCCCTCTGGCACGTTGTATCCTCTTCAATTACTTACCTGCTGATTTACCACTTGGATTCTTCCCACTGGAATCTTTTATTAGAATCTATGCTGGTGGTTTTCAAACTATGTTCTCCAGGAGAAAACTGAACAGGTCTTAGCCCTGAGCTCTTTCGGAGCTTGTAGATACAAGACTGAGGCTTAAAAAGTTGGGAAAATCCCTTTTCTATAAGACAGACCAAATATTTTTAAAGTATAATTCTTTTTTTTTTAATTTATTTATTTGGCTGGCCAGGCATTAGTTGTTACAAACATGATCTTCAATCTTTGATGCAGCACGCGGAGTCTTTAGTCGTGCCATGTGGGATCTCGTTCCCTGACCAGGAATCGAACCCAGACCCCTGTATTAGGAGTACAGAGTCTTAGCCACTGGACCACCAGGGAAGTCCCTAAAAGTACAATTCTTAAAAAATGAATCTAATATGAAGAAATAACTCAATTTGTTTTATACCAATTTTATCTTACAGACGTTTTAATTGGTGTAGAAATATCCTTGACTAAAAGTTACCTTTAGATTCCACATCAAGAGTGGACTGTTTTCCCTAAACAGATTAACCACCTACCTTTCTTTCTCTTAGGTTGTTCTGGTGAAGAGGGTCCTGGTGAGTGTGCATATGTCTCTTGAACGTGCTGAGTTTCCATCACTTCAGGAATCCCGTCTAACGTGACGGATACATGGGTGACTGGGGCAACAACAATGTCATCTTCAGAGGAACTAAATATATTATTATCTAATGGGAATAAAATCAACTTTGTATTATAAATCAAAATAATTTCATAACATATTTCGTATTTCTTTGAAGATTAAAGGAGAAATGAAATCTTGAATCTAGCCCCTGGTTTTTACTTCCTCTGCCCTAAGTCAAGTTCCCTGGATCAGTCCAGGTTTGACTGGACCATTCAATGTCTTCCTGACTTGACTTCCTATCCCCAGTCCATCCTGTCTCTCTTCTGCATTTTTGCATTGCCGCTAAGGTTTTTCTCCACAACCTAAGTCTGACCTGACCATATCATTCCTCTCTATAAAAACTTTACAGAGTGAAAATTAGAAAGAAAAATAAAACTGACATATCTTCTCCTTGTTTACAGGTGGAAAAAAGAACAACCAAACTCCATACCATACCATTTTGAACATCCACAGTATATAACCCATTATGAAACATTACTTCAGTTATACCAAAGCATTTTGAATCTTAAACATTTCATTCTTTCACAGATCTATGTCTTTGGTTCAATGGACTCCCTCTACCTTGAATGCCCTTTCCTGTCTTCTTCTACACATGAAAAGCTTATTTGCCACTAACAGCCCACGTCAAAACATTCCTTCCAAAAAGTCAGTCACCAGTATTTTCAGCTAGAGAAATCTCTTCTTCCAGAACACTCTGCTATCCCTCTTTTGGCCTTTATTTTTGCTATCCCTCTTTTGGCCTTTATTTTTGGCTTTTACAGTTATTTACATAAATAACTATCTTCAAAAGAAAACTGTAAGCTTGAGGAAAGAAAAAAAAATCTATTCATTTCCATATTACTGCCTAATGTATTGCTGTGCATACAGAAAATCTTCAATAAACATCTTAAATTGATTTAATAATAATTCATTTTATGAGTCTGATACTTCCTTGTCAGAAAAGTCCAAAGGAGAACATGGATTTAAAAGCAAATCAATAAATGTGGTAGGAAATTTTATGCCATGAAGTCTTCAGTGGATTTTTTGCCTATTCACTGATGAATACTGACAGAAATCACTACATTTTCATTGTTTGGAGCCTAAATACACTAATACTTCACCAATGAGGTTAAGAAGATACTCTGCATAACCTCTCTGACACCTAAATTACCTTTTTATTCTCAAAGTCTTCATTCCTCAAATCTAAAAAAAAAATCCTGTTTGACTGAACACTTTAGCAAAGGTACCTCAACCAGTACTATACCTTATAATGCACTTAGGATGCTAAAAAAATAAAACATCACTCTGGTCTCTTGATGTTTATCATCTAAAGCAGAGAGATGACAGGAAAGGTTTTTCAAAGCATGTAACCATAGTTCTACTGTAGAACATAGGAAACTATATTCAACATCCTGTGATAAACCATAACAGAAAATATGAAAATATATGTGTATGCATATGTGTTACTGAATCACTTTGCTGTACAGCAGAAACAAACACAACATTGTAAATCAACTACACTTCAAAAAAAAAAAAGCATAAGAACGTGAACAGCCGCAACACTCACTCATGCGCTTTTCATCCAGCATAGGGCCAGGAGAATCCATGTTGAGGAGCGCCTCAGCAGCCTCGATGGTTTCAATTGTTTCATCCCCATTATGACAGGAAGCTTCTACTATAATACATTTAAACAGAAAAACAGAATTAGCACGAGACATCTGTTGTTCTAAAATACACAGGTTTGGGAATTTCCTGGTGGTCCAGGGATGAGGACTCTGCTCTTTCACTGCAGGGGCCAGGTTCGATCCCCGATTGGGGAACTAAGATCCAGTTCCTCCATAATAGTTAAAACCAGAAAAGATAAATACTTCAATAAGCCTAGTAAAGTTATTAAAACAGGGCACTGTAACACTTCCTATTAAAAACGTAAGCCTTCTATTTAAATTATTTAAAATTTTGTAGATTTAAGGCATAGTAGAAAAGCAGATTACTCTTCTGTCAAGGCTCTGGAATTTCATGAATTGAAGGAAATATCCCACTAAAACTAATTTTTTTCTAAAAGCTCAGGCAAGTAAGGCACAGATAAGTCAATAATCAATTACCATCTTCTAAACATTTATGTAACTCTAGCTATTCACTTATATAAGCTTTATAAATATTTTAAAGTTCTGCTAGGTAGATGAAAATGATGAAATTAGTTTGTGTAACTATTTAATTACATAGCAATTAAGAAAATATTACAAGAAGAATTTCAAATCACTTCTTTGTCAAGCTTTTATAATGAGAAATATCAAACATACACAAAAGTAGAGGAAATCATACAATGAACTGAATGTATCAAGGGCCCAGTTTCAATATTTAATAATCAATTTTCCTTAATCTATACTCCCCAGCTCAATAAAGACACAAGATTATTTCAAAGTGAACCTCAGACAGCCTGTCTTTCATTGTAAATATCAGCATATACAGACAATACCATGGTCACATCTTTTACAAATTAATTATTCTTTAAATCAGATATCCCTTTAATACTGAAATTTCTCTGTCTCAAATTTTTTTAAAAGTTGGTTTGTTCACAACAGATTTCAAACAAAGTTCATGCATTACACTTGGTGGCATACACCTTCCTTCCTATTTTGTTTTGTTTTGCTGTTTATCTTAAGAGAAACAGGGTCAATCTATTTGTAATTTCCCACATTTTAGATTTTGCTGATTATATCTCTGTGGTGTCACTTACCACAGCCCTCCCCCATGTATTTCCTGTAAACTGGTAGATATTTCTATAAGAATGACTTGATTCACATTCAATTTTTTGCCAAGAATACATGAAGGTAATGTTGTGTGATTCTATGTGCTTTTTGAAAGTAGGTAGTCTTTCTTCAGTACTGCTAGACTGAGAATCAGTTTCAAGTGTTGTCAGCCTGATCCAGTCATCATTAAATTTTCCAACAGCCTTTCATCTAAAGGCTTTAGCAGTTATTGATGTCAGTTTGCCTAGATCCAGGAGTTCATTAGGGATTCCAAAATGGTGATAATCATAATCTTATCATTCCTCTCGCATTTATTAGCTAGAATTCTCTATGAAGAAGAACTTGCTGTCATCGACTATCTGGTTACCCTGAGCCACGGTTTATACAATAAGGGCAAATTAAATGCCTGGATCTTTTTCTGTTATTCACTAATTTCAGAGTAAAAAACAGGATCTTTCAAAAGTGACCACTGAGTTTAAAAGATTTTTGTTAGTTTCTAGTTTATGTTTCTATGTTTAAATATAAGCAAACACATACATATCATTTTTATTCTCTCCCTTATCTTAAATAATAAATAACTATTCATGCTGTATTGACCCTTGCTTTTTAAACTTCATATACACTAGAAATCATTCCACAGCTACATACAGAAATCAAACTACCTTTCGAATTTCAAAAAACATAAAGCAAATTTAATATCAGTGATCTAATTTGTAAAAGTCTGTTTATTACACTCAGCCTCAGTGCTCAGGGCAGGAAATGCAAAATAAATTGGTGAGTCCTACATAAAACAGGAATGAAAACCAAAAAAACAGTACAACTAAGCTTTTAAAAATACAGAGAAAATGTTTTTCCATCATTAAATGGATTACAAAAATTTCTTGCAGGCAACACTAAAACCCACAAGCTTTTTTTTTCTTCCAGTTTTACTGAGATATAATTGACATGCAGCACTGTGTGAGTTTAAGGTGTACAGCATAATGATTTGATCATTTGAATCATGAAATGATTATCACAATAAGTTTAGTGAATATCCATGATTTCATATAGATATAAAATTAAGGATACAGAAGAACTTTTCTTGGGATGAGAACTGAAGAATTACTCTTAATTTTTATATATAACATGCCTCAGTGTTACTTATATTTATCATACTGGACATTATATCCCTAGTACATTATCTTTTAAATGAACATTTGTACCTTTTGACTTTGTCCAATTCTCATTCCCCTCTCCCCAAACCTCTGGTAACCACAAATTTGATCTCATTTTCTGTAAGTCTGTTTACTTGTTTTCGAAGTACAGCTGACCTACAACACTGTTACTTCCTCAACATAGTGATTGGGTATTTCTATACATTTCCAAATGATCACTATGATGTCCAGTTACGAAATGTTACCATACTAAGACACTACACAGTTATTTACTATACTCCCTACACTGTACATAGTAATACATACATAAAGCTGTTCATCACTTAAGTTCAAATGCATTTTAACAACCCTGCATTTTTAAAAATTAATTTATTTAAAATGGAGGCCAATTACAATATTGTAGTGGTTTTTGCCATACATTGACATGAATCAGCCATGGACAACCCTGCATTTTTACTCCCCAACTCCACGTTTACTGTTCTTTGACATCATGCTTTACATATTTTTGTTCTGTGTATCTCAACTACAATTATTGTGGATACAGATAATTTCACTCTGCTTGTCTTTTAACCTTTCTACATGGCTAATTCACTATCTTTGCCTTCCTTTCATGATTTTCATGTTTCTAGTTGTGGCCTTTTCTTTTTCAGTTAGAAAAGTAACATTTCTTATAAAGTTGGTTTGTGGGTGCAGAACTCTTTTGGCTTTTGCTTGTCTGTAAAACTTGATCTCACCACCAAATGTGAATGAAAGCCTTGCTGGGTAGAGTGTTCTTGGCTGTAGATTTTTCCCTTTCAGCACTTTAAATATAAGGAACCATTCCCTTCTGTTCTGCATGGTTTCTGCTGAAAAGTCGCCTCGTGGCCTTATGCTAGTCCTCTTGTTTGTAACTTGTTGCTTCGCCCTTGCTGCTTTTAAAATCCTTATTTTATCTTTAATTTCTGCCACTTTAATTATAGTGTGTCTTGGTGTGGTCCTTCTTGGGTTGATCTTGTTTGGGACTCACTCTGCAGGAATTCCTGGACCTGGATGTCTGTGTCCTTTCCCGATTAGGAAAGTTTTCAGTTATTATGTCTTCAAATATGTTCTCTGTCCCTTTCTCTCTCTTTCCTCTGGGACCCATATAACACAAACATTAGTACACACGATGTTGTCTGAGAGGTCTCTTTAACTGTCTTCATTTCTTTTTACCATTTTTCCTTTTTCCATTCAGCTTCAGTGATTTCCAACACTGTTTTCCAGCTTGCTGATCCAATCCTCTGTATCATTTAATCTACTGCTGATTCCTTCTAGCACATTTTCATTTCAGTTATTGTACTCTTGCTCTCTGTTTGGTTGGTCTTTACATTTTCTAACTCTGGTAAAAACTTCTAACTTCTTGCTCTATGGATCCATTCTTCACCAGAGTTCCTTGAACATGTCTACAATCATTACCTTGAGTTCTCTATACAGTAGATCACCGATCTCCACTTGACTTAGTTGTTCTTCTGGGGTTTCATCTTCATTTAGAAGATTATTTCTCTGTCACCTCATTCCGCCTAACTTGCTCTTTTTATTTCTGTGTATCTGGTAGGTTGGTTACATTTCCCGATCTTGGAGAAGTGGTCTTTCGCAGGAGACCTCCTGTGCATCCCAGCAGCGCTCTCCCCTCTGGTCACCAGAGCTGTGTGCTCTGGGGCGCCCCCTAGAGGACTGTGTGGCTCCTCGTGTGACAGGCTGGCTATTGTGGGTGAACTGGCTGGTGCTGGGTGGGCTGCCAGGACCAGCCTTGCACAGAAGCTGCCAGAGACCCCAGGTGGTCCCAGGGCTAGTGCTGGCTCACAGATGGTCAGAGTCAGGTTCTAGAGTGGGGAGTTGTGGGGCCTGGGGCCCCAGATCTAGGGTTAACCTGCTAGAGGCAGGGCCAGTTCCTGGCACAGCTGGTTGTGGGTCCCAGGTTCTGTGTCCCCTAACTGGTGTTGACCCACTGGTGAATGGGGCTGGATCCCAGAGAGGCTGGGCTGATGCGTCTAAAGGGGTCCATCTCCTTTAATAATTTCACTTTCTGATCCTCAAGACTGGTAAAGAAGAAGAATCGCCACATAGGAGTTCTTAGTCAAATGCTTTTCAAAAATGTTTAACAACACAACCTTGTTTCAAAGGAAATTTTATATAAAACCCCAACATATAAACGTATTAAAGTGGTATTTTCACATTGCATATTTCATAGGTTAAAACAGTGTTTATGAACAGGAAAATTTGAAACCAGGGATTATAGATGACAGCGGCCACCTAAAGTAAGTCTCACATCCATAAAAGCAGTTTGATCTTTTTATTATTAAAAATTTCAAACAGAATCAAAATTCTGGGACACAGTAAAATGAATTCTCACATACCCATTCTCAGCATCACTTGTTATCAATACATAGTCAATGTTCTTTCATCTCATGCATCCTCCACGTACTACCCAAGGACCCCCTCCCGACACACTGTGACCTTCAGGATTTTTCTGAAGGAATCTCTGACAGCATATTTTATCTCTAAGTATCTGAGCATATGTATCTGAAAGCTAAAGAGTCCAACACAATGCTATTATCATACCTAAAAATGTTAACAACATTCTTCATCATCTGAAGTGCTACCTAGGTCTCATAATTACAGCTTATAACCTGTTCTATCCCCTCACCACCAACCCTGCAGCCTCTCAAAAGCGTGGTACTCACCCCTCCCCAACTCTGTAGTAAGGGGGGCTATAACATCCCTTCATTTCTCATGACCTGACTCAGACAGGCATGGAAGAGTTAAACAGAGGCTTGGGTTGGAAGATAAGAAAGGTAAGAGAGAAGAAACACGAAAACAGAAAATCTGTCAAAATATGGGTTATTTTCTGGATCTAGGCGCTTGTCTGCATCTCATCATCAGCTGTCTTCAAGTCCAAGCCCAGGAGTGAAGCACTGAAAGGAAGAAATGATTCCTTCTCCTAAAGACACAGGATCTGCTTTCCTAGTCTCTGTTTCTCCTCTGAGGACCAGTATCTTCCTTGGCCGCTAAAACCAGGAATAAACACTCCTTCAGGGAAGACTCTGGTTCCCAATCCACAGAGAGTGTGGCCTCACCCTAATGCATCAAGAAAGTAGATCAGAACACACTGCAAAAACCCTGTTAGCTACACAACACATCTATATATGCACAGAGGTGGTCACTCTGTTATACAAAACACAAAGATCACAGTCAGCGATGAGTAGAAACCTCTAATTGAAGTAATCTAATTCCCTTATTGATAAGGGAAAGACAAGTCTAGATTCATTAAAAACTTTCACTGAGCTGCTCTGGACAAAGATGTGAATATATGAGAACATGCTTTGCAAAATATAAGAAGACAATACAAAAATTAAGTGTTGCTGGTCAATATTATCAGTGAGGGTGCAGTCACTTGATGTGTGACATTAGGCAAGTCACTGAACTTCTTTAATTTCAATTTCTTTTTCTGCTGAAAATTAAGTGAGATAACGTACTTTTACAAAGACCTACTATGTTAATATGATACAATGATAAGTAGACAATGCCAGTTTGGTGGTATTCTTGCGCCAAAATGCATTATCACATTCCATCATGAGAAAACAGAACAGAAATAGAACTGAGAGACATTCTACATGTCTGACCAGTACTCCTCAAAAGTGTCAGGGTTATAAGAGACAAGGAAAGACAAAGGAACCGTCACAGATTGGGAGTGCCTAGGAAAAAATGACTACCAACTAATCGCAGTGTGAGATTCTAGATAGGCTCCTGGAACAGAAAAAGGACATTAGTGTGAAATGCGTGGAATACAAATAAAGGCCAGGTTTAGCTGATAATACTGTGAAAAGTGTTAATTTCTGGTTTTTAAATTAATAATAAATATTCAAATAATTTTTACTTCCAAATAGTTTATTTTCTCAAACACCTCCAACATCTCTGGCCAAGATACAGGTAAGTTTAAGTGTATAAAAATAAAAATGCATGCACCAGTTTCCAAAACTGATGAAAAAGTACCACCTCAACACTCACACAGTGAGCTCTTTGGTTTGAAATATCCTGCTAGTTCTGACTGAAGAAATCTTCCTGAAACCCCAGCACCTTATCCTACATTTGGGTCATGGCCTCCTATATATCTGCCTTCTGTGGCAGCAATAACAAAAGAGCATGCCTATCTTCTGCCCCACAGGCAACCTCTCGTTGTCACCAGGAGTGCAGAGCTAGGCACACACAGTGCTCAGTGAAGACCTGGTGAACTGAGCTGGTGTGGCTCCTCTCACACACCTCCTCTTTTGTCGCCTTCATCTCCGTCTATATAGGAAAGAAGAGGGAGAGGTGAGCAGGTGCTATGAGCCACAGGGAGACCAGAAGAGAAACGGCACTTCCTTCTCCCTGCAGGGCTCTACCTTCTGCCACTAATGACGCTACTCAAAACCAAGTCGGGAACGTTCCTCCAGCCCCCATGTCACAGAGAGAAGCCAGCGCCTACGACGATGCTGCTCAGAGTGCACAGACCTGTGAGGGTGATGTCGTCCTCATCCTCGTCGATGATCTCCTCCTCAGCGACGTCCAGGGAGCTCTCGGTGATCATGTCGTTGGGCTCCTCCACACAGGCCAGACCTGCGTAGCTGTTAAGAATATCAGCACCAGGAACATGCTCCACAATGACAGCGGGGAAAATAGCTGGATCACCAAGCTGGGAAGGCAAGGGGAAAAAAAGATTAACCAAGTTTTGCTTTTGTTAAATACAACCCAAACTGATTTATACTGGACATCAATTTAGTTTTCACATCATCAGCTACTTGTATGTATGTACAATGTAGTATGTACTACAAACTACAATGTATGTACTACTACATACATTGACAACCCTAGGCTACAGAGAATATACATCTACTATGACCAAATAATTTTGGGTCTTTTTTTTTTAACTTATTACTTTGGGTTGGGGTATAGTCGATTAACAATGTTGTGATAGCCTCAGGTGAACAGCGAAGGCACTCAGCCATACATACACGTGCATCCGCCCTCCCCCAAAACCTCCTCCCATCCAGGATGCCACATGACACAGAGCAGTTCCCCATGCTTTACAGTAGGGTCCTTGCTGGCTATCCATTTTAAACATAGCGGAGAACTTCCCGGTGGCTCAGTTGCGCCTGCCATTGCAGGTGACGTGGGTTTGATCCCTGCTCCGGGCAGATTCCACATGCTGTGGAGCAACTAAGCCCGTGCAGCGTAACTACGGAGCCGCGTGATCTACAGGCTGTGCTCTGCAACAAGAGAAGCCACTGCAGCGAGAAGCCCACACGCTGCACCGGAGAGCAGCCCCCACTTGCCACACCCAGAGAAAGTCCTGCACGCAGCAACGAAGATGCAGTGTGGCAAAAAGAAAAAAGAAAGATCCCACGTGTAATAACTAGGACTCAGTGCAGTCAAATAAATTTTAAAAATAGATAAATAAATATAGCAAAGTGTACATGGCCATCTCTAACTCCCTAACTATCCAATTTTGGGTCTTAATAGCCAAGTTTTCACCAGGAATTTCTATAAAAGTATGTTTTTAAAGTGAACTAAACTAAAAACAAAAACTAGTATCATGAATAAGAAGTGGCATACGAATAAGCGTACAATTAAATAAAACCTCAACCAAAGTTTCTTGGACAGAAAAAGATCTGTGAGCTTAATAAATATTACATCGTCACTTGGCACACAGGCCGTGCAATTGCTTTTGACTGAAATGGGAAAATTAACTTTCACTTTCTATTCAGTCATAAGATCAGGGAATCTGAGAACTGAAAGAGCTCTAGTCCAGCCATCTTGTTTCACAGATGAGGAAACTGACCCAGAGAGACTTTTTAATAGCCTACTCAAATATCAGTTAGTCATGAAAAAATTCAACGTTAAAGTGAAAATAAAATAAAATATGCTTTCTAAGTATTCCGTTGTTGTTAGTCGCTAAGTCGTGTCTGACTCTTGCAACTCTATGGACTGTGGCCGGCCAGGCTCCTCTGTCCAAGGGATTTCCCAGGCAAGAATACTGGAGTGGGTTGCCATTTCCTTCTCCAGGGGATCTTCCCCACCCAGGGATCAAACCTGAGTCTCCTGCATTGGCAGGTGAATTCTTTACCACTGAGTCATCAGGGAAATCTCATATCTAAGTATACATGAATCATGATACTATATAATAAGGGCTGTCTATAAAATAATTATTTCTTAAAGTAAAAAGGCAGACACCTTTTAACTTGTCTCATATTGCTCTCCTTGTCATATGGTAAGAGTATTATTCGTTACACTTCATATTAACGTTTCTCTACAAATCATCACCTCCTAAGCCACTAATACATATTAAAGTCTATTGATTTAAAAAAATCAATTAGTGATAGACCTCATTAAGTTTCTACCTCTTTTACTTTAAAAATTAAAAAACTTCAGACTTTAAAAAGTTGTAAAAGTAGCACATTCATTCTCGTACAATCTCTGTAAAAGAATTCTCTGACAACCTTCATTCATACTCCTCAAACATTAATACTTAATCACATTTATCATCCTCTTTCTGTATTACTCTTTCTATATCCATAGTTTTTGTGATTTATTTGAAAGTGGAAAACATATTGACCCTTTAACCTTAAACACTTAAGCATATATTTTCTAAATATATGATCATTATCTTATATAAAGATAGCACAATTATCAAAATTGTGCTTTAATTGTGCTTTAATTATCAAAAAGTACCCTTGATACAGCACTATTATTTAATCTATAGAATTTACTTAAATTTCTCCAATTGTCTCACTAATGTCTTTAAAAAAATTTTTTTTTAATTGGGATCAAGATCATAATTTTCATTTGGTAAATATCACATTTCTTCATGACAACTTCTCTAATTTAGAACAATTCCTTTCTTCTCCTTTAATCTGGAGCAGTTCTTCAGTTTGTCTTTCATGATCTTGACACTGGGAAAATAAAGGCCATTTGTTTCATAAAATGTCTCCCAATTTGGGTTTGTGTTAGTAACTCAGCAAGAATACCAAAAAGCAACGCTGTGTCCTTTCAAATACATCTTATCAGGAGGTCCTAAATACCGATTAGTCTCACTATGAGTGATATTAACTTTGGTCATTTATTTAGTTTGGATGCAGTCTACCAGACTTCTCTACTATTACTGTATTTCCTTTTATACTTAGTAAATATCTTATGGGAAGACAGCTCGTGTAAATATCCTTTTTCTTAAAATATGTAGGGAGAAAATATTATTTATGACTTCATTATAACTTAAGCATCCTCAATCTTTTAAAATTAATATGTTTGTAGCAGCGTACAGAAGTTAAACACTACTGCGAACATAAGAATTTAATTACCCAAATTAAATATATGATATCATAGGTACTAAATACCATCCATGCTTTCTGAATGCTATGTTCTGAAATTTATAAATAATATTAATACTAAAGCATATTTGGATGGTTTTATTTTCAAATGTTTCTTCCTATTTCAAGAGGAAGTTAGTGAGAAGTAACCAGCTGCCCAAATCCTAAGTTTTGAAACAGAAAGAGGCTCAAACATTACAAAGAAAAACACACACAGGGAGGCGCTAGAGGGAGCATCACATAAAGGGGCCCAGTACAGTCACTGCCTTGCACTTTTCTCTTTGGAGAATGAATTGTCGCACAAGCAACCCAACCCAGCAGGGCACGTGCTTGTCACAACACTTCTTTTCTTCTCTCCTAAGAGCTCAAGTTAAGCTCCTCATCTAACAAGGCTAAGCCCAAGATTGAGTTAATTTTCATGAATTCATTTTATGCCACAACAACTACACATCAGGTAAGGATATGGCTTACTATTTCTATCTATTGGCAAATGAAGAATTAGACTAAGAAATTTACCCAAGGGGATGTCTCTAGTGGTCCAGGGGTTAAGACTTCGAGCTTTCATGCAGGGGACACAGGTTCAATCCCACATGCCATGCTATGTGGCCAAAAAGTTAAAATATTAAAAAAAAATTTGCCCAAGATTAGCACTAAGTCTGGAGAAGGCAATGGCAACCCTCTCCAGTACTCTTGCCTGGAAAATCCCATGGACGGAGGAGCCTGGTAGGCTACAGTCCATGGGGTCGCTAAGAGTGGGTACGACTGAGCGACTTCCCTTTCACTTTTCACTTTTATGCATTGGAGAAGGAAATGGCAACCCACTCCAGTGTTCTTGCCTGGAGAATCCCAGGGACAGAGGAGCCTAGTGGGCTGCTGTCTATGGGTCGCACAGAGTCGGACACGACTGAAGTGACTTAGCAGCAGCAGCAGCAGCACTAAGTCAGAGACAGAGGCAGGTCAATGCAATTCACAGGAGATGCCCTCAAATGGAAGCAAAGAATTCCTCCCTACCCACATTTATTTTGAAATTTGGGGAGTGAGTATTTAGACTGTGGCTATTAAGAGGGATCGCTCCAAAATTTTTCTGAATCCATACAGTTCCCAAGTTTCAAATAACTACAGCTGCTTGTTACTACTTTCTACCTCATCCCAGTCTCTTATCCTGGAAGTGGACTGGAGCTGATGGCTCTGTTCTCCAGATATACAGGTGTTAGGAAACACCCAGTCATGTACTCCTATAACCAATACTGCTTCCCTGGTGGCTCAGATAGTAAAGAATCTGCCTGCAAAGTGGGGAGACCTGGGTTCAATCCCTGAGTTAGGAAGATCTCCTGGAGGAGAGCATGGCAACCCATCCAGTATTCTTGCCTGGAGAATCCCCATGGACAGAGGAGCCTGGCGGGCTGCAGTCCATGGGGTCGCATTGAGTCGGACGCGACTGAGCGACTAAGCACAGCACAGCAGTGCCCCTCTCCAGAAGCAACCGCTGTAGCCAGTATCTTTGTTCTGTAACAGAGGCAGTCTATGCATAGTCAAGTATATTCTAATTTGCTTTAGACGATCATTTCTAGGACACTTCCAGGTTTTAAGATGTACTTTAAAGGCACGGGCATGAAAACTGTCTGTTTACAAGCTTATATCAGAAGAGATGACTCATTTTTAATGGGCTAAATGCAGGGAGGGGGGAGGCAGCCATCTCCGCACAGTGGTCACATACCTTCTGGCTTTGCTACTGCTATTAGCTAATACTTATTAGCACCAGGCATTTTGCTCACTGCTTCACACGGATTACCACCTTATGTCCTCATCACAAAAACCCAGTGAGAAAGGCACATCCGATGATTTACCTTATACACGGGAAAATGAAGTCTCAAAGAGAAGGGAAACAGTTCACTGTAAGTGGAGGAATCTTAACCCAAAGTTGACTCCAGAGACCAAGTTCTTTACCTTTTCACTATTACAGCCAGCCTGAAACATGATGCTGTTTTGTTCTGGAACTTTTTTTTCCTTGTACGTATTTAATTAGCTCTGTTTAGAAACACAGGATAGGTGAGGAGCTGTGTTTGGGGCATGACTTTCAGTGTTATCTTTTCCAGGACTTCTCCAATCCAAATCTACTATAAACCACCTTGAGCGCACAGCCAGCTCCTGCCACTCCCCAGGGACTTCCCAGGATCACTCCCAATTTGGCCGTACTGTCTTCTCCTTCTAAATACTGGCTCGTCTCATGAAAAACACAGGCCACTCTTCTCTAGTCCACTGAGATGTGTATTCACAGTTGTTCAACTCTTAATTTCTCCAGGGTGCTGTTAATTCATGTACAATAAATAGACTAACTCTAACTCTGTGTCTCAGGTAACCAGCCTCAATCTGTATACACAAAATAGATCCAGGAAACCCTTCTCAGGTGACTGGAAAGACACTTCCCCTCTATAACCATAAAGAGAAGGCAAATACATACTCCAGAAATGCCTGCTGCTGATCTGGGCTCATGGTGAACTCCTGCCTTATAAACTGAGTCATTAGGAACTTTAAAACTTCATAACCACATGTTAGCTGTACCCAGCCAAGCTCTTCTGTCCATGGAATTCTCCGGGCTAGAATACTGGAGTCGACTGCCATTTCCTTCTCCAGAGGATATTCTCGACCGAGGGATCAAACCCAGGTCTCCTGCATTACAGGTGGATTCTTTACCATCTTTATGGCAATTAAAAAATATACATATATATATAGCCACGACATTAAAAGATGCTTGCTTCTTGGAAGAAAAGCTATGACAAACCTAGATAGCATATTAAGAAGCAGAGACATTACTTTGCCAACAAAGGTTCATATAGTCAAACCTATGGTTTTTCCAGTACTCATGTATGACTGTGAGAGCTGGAACTAAAGAAGACTGACCACTGAAGAATTGATGCTTTTGAACTGTGGTGTTGGAGAAGACTCTTGAGAGACCCTTGGACTGTAAGATGATCAACCCAGTCAATCCTAAAGGAAATCAATCCTGAATATTCGTTGGAAGGACTGATGCTGAAGCTGAAGCTCAAATACTTTGGCCACCTGATGTGAAGAACTAACTCATTTGATAAGACTCTGATGCTGGGAAAGATTGAGGGCAGGAGGAGAAGGGGACGACAGAGGATGAGACGGTTGGATGGCATCACCAACTCAATGGACACAAGTTTGAATGAGCCCCGGGAGACGCTCCGGGAGATGGCCAAGGACAGGGAAGCCTGGTGTGCTGCCGTCCATGGGATGGAAAAGAGTCAGACAAGACTGAGCCACTGAACAACAACAAAATAGTAATTCAGGAATAGTAACAGGAAGTGTTACAATAGTAACTTGTTATAATAGTAACAAGTAATTCAGGAATGTTAACAATAGTAACAATGAATAGTAACAATAGTAACATTCATACATATTCTACATATATAATAAAAATAATATATAAGAATATATATAAAATAATATATACAGAACACATATAATATGTATAAGAATATATAGACAGAATATATATAATATATATATACTATATAAGAACATGTTATATATTATATAACATGTATTATATGATATATATAACATATCCTTATATATATATAAATGCATTCTTATATAAGAATATATTCATATATATATACACACTTGTTACTATTCCTAAATTAAGATTAGATAGTATCCTTCAAGTTTCTTTACTGAAGACCATCAAAGTCTATCTACCTAGTTTTGCCATATCACTTCAACCAGACTCCTTCCTAAGATTTATTTAAAACAAGAATTTCAGGAAGGCCAGAGCTAATCATAAAATGGCCACATTTCTAATAGTTAGCAATAAGATGCAAACTTCCTTTAAGAAATAAGGGAGTCAACACTTTACTGATGATCACACAAAAATACTATGTTTTATTTGGCTGGCTACTTAAAAAATCTTTTTCTCCAAATCCTCTAAATCAACTTTAAAACCTCTCTTCTTTTAAATAATTATACTAAATAAGCATCTCCTCTTCGGTACCTTTCACTTGAATCAGGGAATCTAAGTAAACTCTATCTGTGGTTATCAACCCTGACTATACACTGAGAAACATCTAAAAATATCAGTACCTTACCCTATATGGGACCAAATATATCAGAATATCTAAGCATATGACCAGCGCATGTTATCAAAGCTTCTCAGATGATTCCAATGAGAATGCAGAGGTCAGAACCACTGCTCCTGAGAATTACAAGATTCTAAACTGCATTCCTGGGACTTCCCCTGGTGGTAAAGACTCTGCCTTGCAATGCAGCGGACCGGGGTTCAATCCCTGGTCAGGGAACTAAGATTCCACACGCCACAGGGCAACTGGGCCCAAGCGCAGGTGCAGCAACTAAAGAGTCCACACACTGCAATTGAGACCCAGTGTGCTCACATAAATTTTTTAAAAATTTAAAAATAAACTGCACTCCCTAAATTGAGTCAACTCTTATTATTTATACCAATGTCTGATTTCCTAGTAATCCAAAGAGACAAACAGTTATATTATTATGTTATGAGATCTTTTGCTATTTGGTACTTGCAGATTACTTTCCTATTTGCTTTTGAAAGAGAATCAAAACAAATCACAAATGATGGGTGGGAAGAGAGAGGAAAGGCTTCTTAGAGTTGGTAAAGAATTTGCCTATCATGTGGGAGACTTGGGTTCAATCCCTGGGTTGGGAAGATCCCCTAGAGAAGGGAAAGGTTACCCATTCCAGTATTCTGGCCTGGAGAATTCCATGGACTGTATAATCCATGGGGTCACAAAGAGTCCAACAGACTGAGCGACTTCAACTATTTCCATAAACAAATTAAACTACAGTAATAAACTGTAGTAGAAAAAAAATGACTAATACAACAACAAACAATAGACTGACTTTTGACTGTTTTGCAACTTTAGTGAAAGTGTTAACAGCTCCAGACAGAAAAAGACAAATACCAGTTTCCGTTTCTATTAATTTCAGGTAAATTTATGACATGTGATGAAAACAAAATTAATAATTTTTTAGCAGCAATAATAAAAATCAAACCAAGTGTTAGCAGAGAGACAATTCCCCAAATTTCAACAGTGTCCACTATACAGTGACTATTTGTTGTGGGTGATGAAAAATGTGACAATACCATCAAGTTAAAAAAAACAGAAGATACCAGTCTCTAAGCAGTATGGTACTACTCTGAGAGAGCTTGCTTATTTCCTCAGTATACCACAATCCAAGCCCTAGGCAGATATTTAAGGAACTATGGATCACTATTCCAACTCAATTATTAAGTTTATTCAACAAGTTTTGGGATTTAAAAAAGCAAAAGAATTTTCAAAGAACTTGTTTGCCAAGCTTCTCCAACAGCAGAGCTCAGTCTTGTCAGAGGCTGTTGTGAAACATCCTGCCAAGATCCCTTATGAAACGGCTTAAAATGAAATATCTATCAAATGCTTTCCTAAATGAAAAGCTGATTAAAAACAGTCTTTAAAAATCTCCCCAATGCAGGGACTTCCCTAGCAGCCTAGAGGTTTAGACTCTGCACTTCCACAGCAGGGGCCACAGGCTCGATCCTGTGTGCAGTGTCAAAAGAAAAGAGATTCCCCAATGAAGACAATCCTTCTCAAAGGTAAGATGCAAAATGAGCACGCTTCCAAGTTGCTTGTACCATTTCTTGGGGCTCCAGTTGAGGCAATACCGGGAACAGGCTGGGGGCCCACTACTCCCACAGCCTTCAGTGTCCCCCTGCACTATGCAGCCACTTCAAAGAACACGCAGACTAAGCACAGTGCACTTGCTCCAGAAACCTCTCTTTCAGAGAAATTCCTGTGCCCTCTTTTCCGATCAGAATGCTGTCGAAGCCTCATCCTATGAAGACACCACTTTGAAATGACTTCCTTCACCTTTGATTTAAAAAACAAAAACCTGAGTCCTTATTCTATCAGAACAGGATCTGACAATATTTACCATGCAGCAAACGCACCAGAAATACACACGGTGAAAACAGGATGTGACTTTAAGCGCTCAGGCTCTAGAGTCGGAATGACCCTATTTAAGGCCAGACTGCACAGCGTGGCCTGGGTGCTTGAACTCGGGCAAATTATTCAGTCTCTCTAGGGTTTAGTGTTTGTGTCCAACTAAAATAAGAATAAGAATATCTTCAAGCTGTAAAAATTCAATAACATGTAAATATATCACTTATACTGCATGGCATATATTAAGCATTCAATATATCTTCTTGATGATAAAAATCCTTCAATGTTTGATTTAGATAAAAGCAAGCACTCTTAAAACTTGACTTACCACAAACATATATATGTGCACACACAAATAAATATATACACACATATACAAATCAAATCACACTGTACACACTTTAACACTGTTACATGTAAACTGCATCTCAATATAGCTGTTTGTTGTGTGTGTGGGGGGTGGGGCTTGACTTACTGAAATCTTACACTGACAAGCATGGTTTTTGTTTTGTTTTGTAATGGGGCCATGCCACTCCACATGTGGGATCTTAGTTCCTTGACCAGGGATCAAACCCAAGCCCTCTGCATTGGAAGCATGGAATCTTAACCACTGGATAGCCAAGGCAGTCCTTTTTGTTTTGCTTGTAGTAAGAATAAGTCCTCTCAGAAAACTAGTGCATGAAATACTATAATCTATGGTTTTTCCAGTGGTCATGTATGGATGTGAGAGTTGGACTGTGAAAAAAGCTGAGAGCCTAAGAATTGATGCTTTTGAACTGTGGTGTTGGAGAAGACTCTTGAGAGTCCCTTGGACTGCAAGGAGATCCAACCAGTCCATTCTGAAGGAGATCAGCCCTGGGATTTCTTTGGAAGGAATGATGCTAAAGCTGAAACTCCAGTACTTTGGCCACCTCATGCGAAGAGTTGACTCATTGGAAAAGACTCTGATGCTGGGAGGGATTGGGGGCAGGATGAGAAGGGGACGACAGAGGATGAGATGGCTGGATGGCATCACTGACTCGATGGATGTGAGTCTGAGTGAACTCCGGGAGTTGGTGATGGACAGGGAGGCCTGGCGTGCTGCGATTCATGGGGTTGCGAATAGTCGGACACGACTGAGCGACTGAACTGGACTGAACTGAACTGAACTGAATGTGGCTATCAGTACCAGCAAACAACATTTAGCTTCAACTAAAAGCAAAAGCTGGATACATACGTGTGTTCATGTTATGCAAATTTATCAAACTGCACACTTACGGTCTGTGTGTCTTTGTGTTTGTGCTATACTCCAATAAAAAGTTTAAAGAGCAGAGGTTCATATGCTAGGAGAAACAAAACCTGAAAATGTCTTCAGCTCAGTATTCTCTAGTTCCCTCAGCTCTGAGCACTGTCCTCCCAGAGAGGTGAAAGGAGCGCAGCTAGGGGGGGGAGACTGAGACCAGGCCAAACACTGGAATAACCTTCCTTCATCCCCTCCTATGGAAAGCAACAAAATGCAAGAAAACCTTTAGCCACAGCACATCTTAGTGAATACACATGCACAAAATTAGGGTGACTGGGGAACAAAATGAGTCAAAATCATAATCCTTTATACAAGCTCCTATGGTATATTTTTTTTAATTATTCTGGAGGACTTGTCTGGTGATGCAGTGGATAAGAATTCTCCTGCCAATACAGGGTTTGATCTCCTGCCAAATGTGGGTTTGATCCCTGGTCCAGGAAGACCCCACGTGCCATGGAGCAACTGAGCCCATGGGCCACAACTAGCGAGGCTGTGCTCCGGAGCCCATGAAAGCAGCTACCCAGCCCGCGTGCCTGACAGCCTGTGCTTGGTAACAGGAGAAGCCACTGCAATGAGAAGCCCTCGCACTGCAACTAGAGAAAGCCTGCATGCAGCCCAGCACAGCCAAGAATAAAATTAAAAAATACTATTTTAGAGGATAGATTAATATATGAACATATCTGTATTGCAAGAGTATAAAACATCACCATCGCCCTTTCTATATAGTTCCCCATCCCCAATAACTTCCACTGTAACCAATTTCCAAAGTGCATTTTAAATGTTTTCAGGAACTGATGCACATAAAACAAGCCAGGATTGTGCAACTGGTCTCTGGGACTCGGCAATAAGTCCTTGGAAAACGATTCTTCACAGCCAGATTCTCAGCATACTTTCAAAGTCTGTCATTAAAACAGCTTCATTATCTGCAAATGAAACACTTCTGTTGACTGACTCAAGCTCTCTTTATAGGAACTGAACCCTTCTAGTCTCATTTTAAAAGAAAAGGAAAAGCTGTTTTAGCAACCAGGCAGCAGGTCTTAGGGAGCTGCGGTGCACCACACACTGGTCTAATCCATAAAGGTTCCTGACTGAAAGTGCAGTGCGTAAATCTAGTTTTTAAATTTCTTAATACTTACATGTACTGGGGGAAAAGCAAAAACCCTACTTATCACAAGTGTAACCCTATAAAAGGCTACCTACTTAATATTCTTCCAGATTCTTTTTTTCCTTCAAGGTTCCTTTTTATCTCTTATATAGGTTAAGACTCTGGACTTTCTCAAGTCAAAGACTCAACTCCAGTGCAGGTGCTGCCACTTTACAGCTGTGCTTCTGGCAAACATAGCCCTTCATTGCTCCAGAGATGCCTCTCTACAAAGACGCTCTTTAGTCATAAAAGGAAAATCAGCTGCCGTACTGTACACAGTGTGTTGTGAGGATCAAAAGAGAAAATGCACACTGCCTACAGGACCTGTAAAGCTAAAAGACAATAAACAGGACTTTATATAATTAGATGGGCTTCCCTGGCGGCTCAGACAGTAAGAATCTGCCTGCAATGCGGGAGACCCGGGTTCCATCCCTGAGTCGACAAGATCCCCTGGAGGAGGAAATGGCTTACCACTCCAGTACTCTTGCCTGGAAAATCCCATGGGCAGAGGAGCCTGGCGGGCTACAGTCCATGGGGTCGCAAAGAGTTGGACATGACTGAGCGACGAACACTTTCATGTAGTTAGACAAACACCCATCTTGAAATTAGCCTCTGGCCGTGTGTGCATGCAGATACTTTGCCAGGTTTTGGGATACTGCGTTACACTGGCTCTGTAAAAACGAATTAGGGAATTTCTCTCTCTGACTTGAAACTGTTTAAACGATTCACTAAAGTTTAAGATAACTCACCCACCAAAAACTCTTCCGGGCTACCAGTTTTATGCATATGGAGATTGTTCCCTGGAAATTTCTTCAGGTTGTTATTACTAGTACATTTTCATTTTAAACAAATGACCAAATATTGATCACTACTGCACATTGTAAAAAGTTAAAAATATTTCAATGCACCAGCTCAAGCTGTGTATAAAATTCCTACACAGTTCTGTATCATCTTTTTTTTTAAACCTTTAAAATCATGTTTATTTAGCTTATTTTTAAAATATATAAATTCTAAAAATATATCAAGAGTATCTGATAAGGACTTTTTATAACTTTCAGTTCTGCCAACATTCCCAAAATGCATCCCTGACAACAATATCACTGGGCATAGGGGCAAGAGGGTAGGGACAGGGTGCTGGGGTCAGGAGTGGGGACAGAGGGGGCAGTCTGAGATAGTCACTGAAGGGGCGACCCCTCAGTGTGAGTCAAATTACAACTGGAACTCAGTCATAGAACTGTTTGTCCACCACAGGCATCATTCCTCACATTTAAATTATTCTTCCATTTTTTCCCCTAAAGCCTTTCTTTCCTCTGTCTCTAGTTCCCATATAAGCCCTTGTCCTAAACACTCATTTATTTTGCTTTCTTTTCTCCTCTCTTTTGTTCCACTGATACAACATAAGAGATAAGCTTCATTAAACTATCTTCTAGAGAAGAAGAATGGAAATATGATCAAAGATAAGAATTTACCAAGTTTAAATTTTAGGGCTCTAAAAACCCTAAGTGGGTTAATCACTGGTTGCCCAAAAGCATTCTTTGTTTCTTTTCCAAGATGATGATGATTCTTCATACATTTCCTTTTTCCATATGGGCACCCTGGCTTTTAAAGCATCAATGGCATAGCTCACAGCTTCAAGGGATGCAGCCCTGTGGGCTGCTGCTGCTAAGTCGCTTCAGTCGTGTCCGACTCTGTGTGACCCCATAGACGGCAGCCCACCAGGCTCCTCTGTCCCTGGGATTCTCCAGGCAAGAACACTGGAGTGGGTTGCCATTTCCTCCTCCAATGCATGAAAGTGAAAAGTCAAAGTGAAGTCACTCAGTCGTGTCTGACTCTTAGCGACCCCATGGACTGCAGCCTACCAGGCTCCTCTGTCCATGGGATTTTCCAGGCAAGAGTACTGGAGTGGGGTGCCATTGCCTTCTCCCCTGTGGGCTGAGGACACAGCAATGGTAACGTTTGCTTCTGTCACTGGAACCAAGCCAAGTTGATGAAACACTGCTGTGTGTTTGGTCATTTCTGTCTAATGTCACGACAAATTTTTCTTATCTCATTTTCTGCCATTGGTAGATATGCTTCATACTCTAAGCTAATGACTTTTTTCCCTTCGAAATTATTCCTTGTATTCCCTACAAATAGGGATATTCCGCCACAGAGTGGAGAAATCACTAGCTGTGAGACTTCATCTACTGAAAGCTTCTCAGGTATGAATTTTACTATATCTTTAGATTTCTCTTCAACTTCTTTCATATCTTTTCCAGGTGGCTCAAAAGCACTACCCTCCACTAATGGGAGGGATAACAGCAATTTCGTCTCCTGATTGAAGCAGGAGGAGCTAATCTCCAAGCTCGACATATTCTTGACCAATAGCAAATATCACCTGACTTGTGACATCAGGCAATCCTGGATGGTGTGTTTCTATCTCATTCCACAGCTGCAAGGCTTTTATTTCTTGCAGCACAGAAATGGTCTCTGAGTGAATTCCTGCTATTTCAGCACTTTTTGCAAAATACAACACTTCCACCTGGCCCCGGGGGACCATCCCGCCAGGGAAGTCTCCCCCGGTATCCCGGCTGCGGAAGCCTGTATCATCTCTTAATAGAAATATAAACAAACATATCAAGTTCTGTCAAAAAATTAATAAGGAAATAAGTAAGTGGATAATAAGGCAAACTATCCACATTCTAAAAGGATGTTTAAATCACAATAGGAATCCAGATAACCTTAGTAAATAAGCCAGGTTATTTTGAACACAACTCTGGGTACCTCTGTAACCCTGCTCTGGGAATGTATTACAGGATTCTAATATAGTTCTTCTGGTTATCCAATAATAAATTCAAGACGATAGTCTACTAGAGAAAATGCAAAAAGCACTATATCACAGGGTGATTTGTGAGAATCAAAGTGTATGTGGAGAAGACTTTGTAAGCTATATAGACCCCTACCAAAAGTTAGGCAGTGTTATTTTTACACTTTACAATACAGCAGATAATGTTTTCCTGGCACAGAGATTAATATCCAAAGCAACATCAGGGCCCAAAATTTTAATACATGCTTCTTTTTAAGATTTTTTTTTTTGATGTGGGCCATTTTTAAAGTCTTTTATTGAACCTGTTACAATATTGCTTCTGTTTTATGTTTTGGCCACAAGGTACGTGGGATCTAATGCCTCCCAGGTGGCACTAGTGGTAAGGAACCCACTGCCAATGCAGGAGATGCAAGAGACGTGGGGGCGATCCCTGGGTTGGGAAGATCCTCTGGAGGAGGGCAGGGCAATCCACTGCAGTATTCTTGCCTGGAGAATCCTATGAGCAGAGGAGCCTGGTGAGCTACAGTCAACAGAGTGAGACACAACTAAAGCAACTTAGCACACACACAACTCCCCAACCAGGGATCGAACCTGTACCCGCTGCATTGGAAGGTCAAGTCTGAGCTACTAGACTACCAGGGAAGTCCCAATACATGCTTCAGTCAGTCCCCTCACTTCTCCAATGTCCTAGTTTCTTTATAATTATGTACCTTCTATATTATGATGTAGATAAATATTACATTATAGCCAGTGGCTTTGTACAAGGGAAAAATGATTCAAATTCCTGGTAATAATTACCATAGTCAAAGTCCTTCCTTAGTCTGATTAAAAGGAAACTCATTATGATGCTGTGTAAAACGTATCCTCCAGTTTCTATCTTTGAGGGCTCGTCACTAAATGATAAACTAGAATAAAATAAAAAATAAAATGACATTCTTAATATGGAGGCGGTAAGGGTGGTGATGATGATGAAAACAGTTACTATGTTAAGTATTTCATATGGCTCATGCCAGTCACCCCACAACCCTGCGCTGCAGTTCTGCTGACACTTGTCAGCCAGAGGCAGAGCTGAAATCTGAACCCAGGCAACCTGACTCCAGAGTCCACAAGCTTAATCACTGATAGGTTACAAGTACAGGATCCTACAGATAAATTACAGTCATAATGAAAGTTTCATCACAGCTAAAGTATGGCTTTTAAATACACACACACACACACACACACACACACACACACACACACACATTTCCCAATGTACATTGCGTTAGAGCTCCAGCTGAAAAAATTAGTTATTTCTGTCGGCTCTAGTAGAGATGAGTGTTTCTAAAGAAGCCTTTTCTCTTGCTCAGCACCATGAAAAATAGAAAGGTCTAAGTAAAATGTTCTTTTCTCCAGACTTCCCCAAGATAATGTTTGAAATTTCACTGTAAACCCCTGTGAAGCTGACTTAGCTAAGTCTAATCTCATTTTTTTAGGTCTTTCATGACAATTGGCCTTATTTAGTCTTTGCCCAGAGTTTTCTCTTCAGCCAGGATAAATTACAACTTGGCCATGAATCTTGAAAAAAGTAAAATAATCATTGAAAACAACCTTAGGTTTTGTTTTGTTTTTAACTAGACTGCCCTTTTAAAAAGTTTAATATACTGGCAGGGGGTGTGTTATCTGTATATGTGTGTGTATTATCTGTGTGTGTGTGTAGCTAGCTAAGTATGAACAGAGTCAATTATGGGTTTAACAAAAAAAAGGTAAATTTTGGGAGGTGTAGAAGGCAGTGGCACCCCACTCCAGTACTTTTGCCTGGAAAATCCCATGGACGGAGAAGCCTGGTGGCTGCAGTCCATGGGGTCGCGAAGAGTCGGACACGACTGAGCGACTTCACTTTCACTTTTCACTTTCATGCATTGGAGAAGGAAATGGCAACCCACTCCGGTGTTCTTGCCTGGAGAATCCCAGGGACGGCGGAGCCTGGTGGGCTGCCGTCTATAGGGTCACACAGAGTTGGACATGACTGAAGCGACTGAGCAGCAGCAGTAAGTTTTAACCAGGTTTAAATATTTACTTGCAAACTAACTAGGCAACATCACAACAGTCACTCCTGGACTGATAAATGTTCAAAATATGCAGATTCTATATAACTCAAAGAATTTAAGTATAATCATATTTAAAGAGGTAATTTCTACTTCTAAAAGATGAAGCTTGACAAGACTCTTACATATGCATAATTCATAAAATAAAATGAAGCACAGCATTTGCGAACATAGTAGTTTGGCTACAACGAAACTAAGAATGAAATGTCACACTAGCTGATCACAGACAATGACAGAAATTAGTCACTGAACAATTCCAGATCAAACTATGTCAAAAGAAACTTAACATGTTACAATGTCAAAGGGGAGAGCTCCCCTACAGAATGAATCTCCCAGATTTTTAAAATCCTGAATAACAAATTTATTGGCTTATCCTAGAAACATGTCGGTCATATTCAAGTATCAAAGAAAAAATCAGAAAACATTTTTTATAAAAACAGGGTACATGAATTTGTCTGGTATCCACGTCATAGAAACTGCCTTCATTTCCTCCCTTATCCAAGACAACTGAGTGACAGAGAGCTCAGAGTGCAACATGACAAACTTCAACGCTTCTTTACCTCAGGTCATAAACACAGCAACCACCACATTTATTGACTGCTTCCTTTGTGCCAGGCTCTTACTAAATATTTAACGTAAACATTTAAAGCTCATAACCTTGGGACATAGCTTTCACTTTTGGAAGAGGAAATCAGAGTTCAGTGCAATTTAAAATCTTGTCTCAAGTTACATAGTAAGTGGCAGAGCCCCGTTTCCAAGTTGATACTCTTGATGTCACATCACAAAGACTCTTCATTAAAAAGAGGTGGGAACAGATTAAACAGATAGATCGCTGGTGATCACAATTCTTCTTTCCAAGAAAATAATGGCATAATATTAAGAATTCTGGTTAATGTTAAAAAAAATTCTGCCTGTATTCTACTTATTTAATATCAGGCATATTAGATTTATGAACATTATTAGGGGCTTTGCTTTGCTAAATTCACATTTTAACAAACCTTTAACAATCAGTTTTCTTTTTACTTCACTAAATCAAGGACATTAACTTCATCAATAATCTCCAAATAGCCTTGAAGATGACAATGGCTTTAAAAAAGGGAAAGGCCAGTAACACAGTAATACCATCTGCTTATATATCTTATTCTAAATGCGTTATGTGTTAAGTTAAATAGAAAGGGGGCAAAAAATTTCAAGATTATATAGATAAACTGAGTTACATCAAAGAGGTACTATTTACGCAGCAAGGCTGCTCTGGGTGACAGAGTACTTACTTTCTAGGAGATCAGAGATTGCTAATTCTATTCTTTCTCTCTCTGTCACACACACACACACACATACACACACACACAAATCTGATCAACACAAACCTCACTGAAAAAATAGCATTCTTCTGAAAGGTATATAAAGTGTATAACTGCAACGTAGTATTAACAATACAATGGAACATTATTCAGTAACAAAAAGGTGGTACTGATTGATGCTACAACAGGGATGAACTCTACACTCTACTAAAAGTCAGTCATAGGAGACCACACTCTGCATGCCACTTACAGAAATGTGCACAAGAGTCAAATCCACAGAGACAAAAAGCAGATTAGTGGTTGCCAATGGAGGGGGGGACATGGAGGGAAGAATATCACATGAGTGAGTACAGGCTTCTTTTGGAGGTAGTAAAAGTGTTCCAAAGTTGGTTATGGTGATAGACGCACAACTCTGTTTACATACTAAAAGCCACTGAATTACACATTTTAAATAGGTAAATTATATGGCATATAAGTTATATCTCTATTAAACTGTTATTTAGGGAATTCCCTCGTGGTCCAGTGGTTAGGACTCTGAGCTTTCACTGCCAAGGGCCTGGGTTCAATCCCTGGTCAGGAAACTAAGATCCCTCTGTCAGACTTTATTTTGGGGGGCTCCAAAATCACTGCCGGTGGTGACTGCAGCCATGAAATTAAAAGACACTTACTCCTTGGAAGGAAAGTTATGACCAACCTAGATAGCATATCCAAAAGCAGAGACATTACTTTGCCAATAAAGGTCTGTCTAGTCAAGGCTATGGTTTTTCCAGTAGTCATGTATGGATGTGAGAGTTGGACTGTGAAGAAAGCTGAGTGCCAAAGAATTGATGCTTTTGAACTGTGGTGTTGGAGAAGACTCCTGAGAGTCCCTTGGACTGCAAGGAGATCTAACTAGTCCATTCTAAAGGAGATCAGTCCTGGGATTTCTTTGGAGGGAATGATCCTGAAGCTGAAACTCCATACTTTGGCCACCTCATGCAAAGAGTTGACTCACTGGAAAAGCCTCTGATGCTGGGAGGGATTGGGGGCAAGAGGAGAAGGGGACGACAGAGGATAAGATGGCTGGATGGCATCACCGACTCAATGGACGTGAGTTTGAGTGAACTCTGGGAGTTTGTGATGGACAGGGAGGCCTGGCGTGCTGCAATTCATGGGGTCGCAAAGAGTTGGACACGACTGAGTGACTGAACTGAACTGAACTAGGCAGGTGGTGCAGTCAAAAAAAAAAAAAAAAGGCAAAACTGAAGAAATCCCTGTTATCAAATAGAATGAATAACATTTTCCTTTTGCTAATATAAAAAAATGCAAAATATAATAATTCTTCCACATTTAAAACTACTTTTTTTTTTTTTACACCATTTACGTGTATCACGGGCTGGCATTATCCAAATACAGTTGTGTAAGGCACAAGCTGCCTTGCAACTCCCAGCTTTAGTATTTGTAGGCAAGTTGCTCTCCTTCTCTGAGCCTCACTTACCCTTCTGTAAAGGAAGAATTAGAATACTTATTTCAAAGATTGTTGTAAGGATTAAATAGGATAATATACGCAAAGCACATAGCAGAGTATGCAGAGCAAAATGCTAAGTGAACACCAGTTACTGAAACTCAAAACTGAATGCTTCTGGAGCCAAACTGGTCCATGTCCTACCCTGTACAATGATCTCATCCATATTCATTTTAAGACGTTGTCACAGGGCCTCAGTGTGATGGTTGGAGGATATTTAGAGGAAACCTCTGCAAAAGAGAGTAATAAGTTCCTACTCCCCTCACTAACTCTTCTTTCTTACCAACTATCAGCTTCTTTGCCACCAATAGTTGGAAGGGAGATAAGACAGGCCAAACTCCAGGCCACGGGTAGGGTTGGCCCTTCACATAATCTGCCTTATTCAAAGTCAGACTTTTCCAAAAGATAATAAGGCTTGTCACTGGGGGCTCTATCGCATAACCCCTTTGATAAAGGCTTTGCAAAATGTACAGAACAAGCAATCGACATCGCTGGTGGCACAGGGGATGAGAGTCCACCTGCCAATGCAGGCAGGTTCAATCCCTGGTCGGGGAAGACTCCAAATGCTGTGGAGCAACTAAGCCCGTGTGCCTCAACTACTGAGCCTGTGCTCTAGAGCCCAGGAACTGCAGCTCCTGAAGCCCATGCATCCAGAGCCTGAGCTCTGCAACAAGAGAAATGACCATGATGAGAAGCCCACACACTGCAGCCAAGAGGAGCCCCACTTGCCGCAACTTGAGAAAGCTCGGGCAAAGCAATGAAGGCCCAGTGCCGCCAAAAACGAAGAACTTTTTAAAAAGAGACAAGCAATCTCTGTATGCTAGTTTTACAGATGGTCAAACTTTTAATGCATCTGATAAATGTGAACTGCCAAGATTAAGAATGAGGATGACAGGAACAGACAGAGCAGTCGGCATACCTGGAACTCTAAGTGAATAACAGAGGATCTAGCCTGTCCATGTACAGGTTAGTAACATGATTTCAGCTTGCTGTCCCCACAACACTGGTGCTGAGCAAGTTACACACGGAACACTGTCAACACATTCCTTCTGCTCGAAGCTAAACTAACTTCCTGGCTTAACAGAATTTTACCATTTCAACTAAAAAACGGCAGGTTGACGTGATCTATACTTTTCTCAGTGAACAAAATACGACCTTATTCTCAAGACACAATCATGTCAAAAACTCCCTCTCTACAACTTGAATGAGTATCTCAAGAAAACTTTCAATGGATACTTACTTATTGATAATTTCAATTAACAAAACTTAAGTTATAACGAGGTGGCTTTCACTAAACACATTTAACAGAATAGTTCCAAATACCTTTTCAGAAAACAAAACAAAACTCCATGAATATTTGTTTCTGGTCTCGGAATGGTGCTGACATGCCACACTGCCCATGCACTAAGTGAGGATGTGGACAAACAGGTCCCGGGGGAAAAAAATTGTAGTCGAGAGAGCTGTGGGGCAAGATATCACCCTCATTCAAAGGCCTTCTGATGCAATAAGGGCCATAACAGAAACATACATAGACAGCCCACATCATTTTGCCAATAGGATTAAGAGAAGAAAAACCTTTAAGATGACTCAGCCAATCAATGTATTATCAGTTCAGTCGCTCAGTCGTGTCCAACTCTTTGCAACCCCATGGACTGCAGCACGCCAGGCTTCCCTGTCCATCACCAACTCCCGGAGCTTGCTCAAACTCATGTCCATCAAGTCGGTGATGCCACCCAACCATCTCATCCTCTGTCGACCCCTTCTCCTCCTGCCTTCAATCTTTGCCAGCATCAGGATCTTTTCCAATTGAGTCAGTTCTCATCAGGTGGCCAAAGTACTGAAGCTCCAGCTTCAGCATCAGTACTTCCAATGAATATTCAGGACTGATTTCCTTTAGGATGGACTGGTTGGATCTCCTTGCTATCCAGGGGACTCTCAAGAGTCTTCTCCAGCACCACAGCTCAAAAGCATCAATTCTTCAGTGCTCAGCTTTCTTTATAGTCTAAATCGTCTAAATCTCACATCCATACATGACTACTAGAAAAACCATAGCTTGGACTAGATGGACCTTTGAAAGCAAACGTCTGCTTTTTAATATGCTGTCCAACTTGGCCATAACTTTTCTTTCAAGAAGCAAGTGTCCTTTGATTTCATGGCTGCAGTCACCATCTGCAGTGGTTTTGGAGCCCCCAAAAATAAAGTATGTCACTGTTTCCATTGTTTCTCCATCTATTTGCCATGGAGTGATGGAACCGGATGCCACGATCTTAGTTTTTTGAATGTTGAGTTTTAAGCCAGCTTTTTCACACTCCTCTTTCACTTTCATCAAGAGGCTCCTTAGTTCCTCTTCACTTTGTGCCATAAGGGTGGTGTCATCTGAACATCTGAGGTTATTGATAATTCTCCTGGCAACCTTGATTTCAGCTTGTGCTTCATATAAATTATTTTAAAGGCATGGAGACTACCAAGAGGGGAAGGCAGCCCTTTCTTCAAGTAGCACTTATCTGGGAAGTTAATGTATATATAAAAAATTTCACATGGCAAATGTATGACGATGACACTAAGTCATGCAGGAATAACAGAAGAAACTTGTTAATCACTTAAGAGATGATTTTAGGTTAAGCTCCCAGAAAAAGTAGGTTTTGTCCTAAGATTCTGAAAGATGGTTAGAACTTAGAACAGGTAACAGGTATGGATGTGGAAGGTCAAACAGTGGGGAAGCAGGAAAGCAACTGGGAAAATTATACAGTGGGTTGGCAAAATTAACACAGTACAAGAAAGAAAAGAGCCTGAAACAGTCGCACTATGAAAAGCTTCTAACCGAAAGTTAAGATTTTAGATGGATTATACAGTCAAGAGAAATCTATCAAAAGTTTTGATATATTCTACTCTTTTGAAACATTTCTTCCTCTTCATGTGTCAAATAAATGAGATCTTCCTTCAAGATCCAGCTCACCAAATGTAATTTCCACAGGGAAGCTTTCCCAAGTTGCAGTGCAGTCCAAGGTTCCCTCCTCTGTATCCACAGCATTTTGGGCTAACCTCTGCTTCACTCAGTTGTGCCCAACTCTGCGCAACCCCATGGACTGTAGTCCACCAGGGCCCACTGTCTGTGGAATTTTCCAGGCAAGAATTGACTGGAGTGGGTTGCCATTTCCTCTTCCAGGGGATCTTCCTGACCCAGGGATCGAACCCATGTCTCTTATATCTCCTGCATTGCAGGCTGATTCTTTACTCTCTGAGCCACCAGGGAAGTTACACTGAATAGTGATTCCGAAACACTGCATGAGAATTAATTGGCAGCTTGGTGAAAAGACAGCAAGCACTGTTTATCCTTTAGCCTCTGGGAATCAGCAGTCAGACCACACTAGTTTATATCCTAAGAATGAAAGCCATAAGGCCGTGTTCTTACACAGATGGGATTTTATAAAAATATTTGTTTCATTTTCCCTAGCATGTCACCAACCTTCTCCCTGGTGGAGCTAGGTCTATTAAGCACAAATAACTATTATATGCTAAATTCTACTTTTAGAACCAACAACTAAAAAACCAAAGTGTAATTAATGTATCAAAGTTATAAAAAGCATTAAACTACCAGCTGTTTTTCACACAATTAACTTCTGGAATATTTGAGCTTATAGTCAATTTTCCTTCTCTTTAGAAACTTATGTCTGCAACCTTCAGCTTTCTTTTTATTCTTATACATTCACCAGGCAAACATACCTGTTCAATAAGGTCAAACAAGGCACCTTCAAATAAAAGTATACTGTAATTCACTACTGATGGTGTGGCTCTCCCACAGAAGTACCTTATCTCACCGAACAAACAGACCTAGCTTGGAACAGACGGCAAGAATACACTTCTAAATGGCTTGTCAGAAATACTGTATTTTAATGCATATATATGGAATTTAGAAATACAGTGACAACGATCCTACATGCAGGGTAGCAAAGGAGACACAGATGTAAAGAACAGACTTTTGGACTCAGTGGGAGAAGGTGAGGGTGGGATGCTTTGAGAGAATAGCACTGAAACATGTATATTACCATATGTGAAACAGATGGCTGCTGCCAAGTTTAATGCATGAAGCAGGGCACCCAAAGCCAGCACTCCAAGACAACCCAGAGGGATAAGGTGGGGAGGGAAGGGGAAGGTGGGTTCAAGAAGCGGGGAGACACATGTATACCTGTGGCTGATTCATGCTGATGCATACATGAAAAAAAAAACCCATCACAATATTGTAATTATTCTCCGATTAAATAAATAAATTAATAAATAAATAAATATATGGCTTGTCAGGATCAACAATATTGATATTTCCTTTCCAATACCCCCTTCTTCATCCTTGCCCAGAGGAATCCTTCCATGCAATTCTGAAAAGAGTAGGAATTGATATAAGGGGAAATGATCAAGGTGGTCACAACCACACATTAATGGTGTCAGTTTCTTTAGACAAATACACTAATAACCACAAACCATAACCAAAAGCAGGAAATATATTCTCATCTGGTGCCTTCAAAACAGTGATTTTATAAAGACCAACAAATTAACCCAATATAGGATCAAAAAATACAGCAAATTATTTTAAAGACAGAATATTTTTTAACTTTGAAAAGTCAAAATCCCAATAGAGCTATATAACTTAACAAGTCAGTCCTAAAATTCATTCAAAACTCTACCCCAATTTTTGGAAGGGGAGGAAGAATATCTGAAAAGATATCAAACCTATGAAGTGATACTAATAAAAAGCAATGTGATATTGGCACAATAAAAAACAAGTAAATGTAATAAAATACACAAGTTCAAAACTAGTCTATACATATGGTAATTTAGTATATAACAAGAGCAGCAGTCTTAGTGTAGAAATCATAAAACTCAGTAAATGGTGAAGAGCCAACAGCCCCATTTGTAGGCGAGGAGACTTGTCACATTCCTATACCTTGCATCCTATAAAAGCAGTTTTCATATGGACGAAGGCATTAAACCCATAAAATATAAAAAGACTAGTAAATAGTGTTAGGGGTAAGTAAAGCTTTCCTAAAGAAAAATCACCCCCCAAATTGGTAAATTTTATGATATAAATAGGTGTCTCCGGTGGCTCAGACTGTAAAGAATCTGCCTACAGTATGGGAGACCTAGGTTTGATCCCTGGGTTGGAAAGATCCCCTAGAGAAGGAAATGGCAACCCACTCCACTATGCTTGCCTGGAGAATTCCACAGACAGAGGAACCTGGTGGGCTACAGTCCATGGGATTGCAAAAAGTCTGACGTGACTGAGCAACTAACACATGACGGAAATATTTTAAATTTCCACAGGGCACAAGACACCATGTGGCTAAAAGACAGCCCAGATTGGGACGATATATGCACGCTGTGTGTCACTAAAAGGGAGTTACCCATTAACTGTGTCATGAATTAGAAGACAGTGACACTGATGCAAATTCAGAACATATAAAGAACTCCTACCAGGCAAAAGGATCTTAGTAATTCAAAGAAAATTCACATGAACAATCAATAAAGTTAATGCAACATCCCATAACCTCACTACTAGTAGTCAATGCAAATTAAATGGAAAACTGTAATTTTCACCCAAAAGACTGACCAAAAAGAACGGATTTATTAGTGATATACTGTTACGGTATTCTTAGAGACATGGGAATACCAGACCACCTGACCTGCCTCCTGAGAAATCTGTATGCAGGTCAGGAAGCAACAGTTAGAACTGGACATGGGACAACAGACTGGTTCCAAATCGGCAAAGGAGTACATCAAGGCGGTATATTGTCACCCTGCTTATTTAACTTAAATGCAGAATACATCATGAGAAAAGCTGGGCTGAAAGAAGCACAAGCTGGAATCAAGATTGCTGGGAGAAATATCAATAACCTCAGACATGCAGACAACACCACCCTTATGGCAGAAAGCAAACAACTAAAGAGCCCCTTGATGAAAGTGAAAGAGGAGAGTGAAAAAGTTGGCTTAAAGCTTAACATTCAGAAAATGAAGATCATGGCATCCAGTCCCATCACTTCATGGCAAACAGATGGAGAAACAGTGACAGACTTTATTTTGGGGGGCTTCGAAATCACTGCAGATGGTGACTGCAGCCATGAAATTAAAAGACACTCCTTGGAAGGAAAGTTATGACCAACCTAGACAGCATATTAAAAAGGAGAGACATTCCTTTGCCGCCAAAGGTCTGTCTAGTCCAAGCTATGGTTTTTCCAATAGTCATGTATGGATGTGAGAGTTGGACCATAAAGAAAGCTGAGTACCAAAGAATTGATGCTTTTGAACTGTGGTGTTGGAGAAGACTCTTGAGAGTCCCTTGGACTGCAAGGAAATCCAACCAGTCCATCCTAAAGGAAATCAGTCCTGAATGTTCATTGGAAGGACTGATGTTGAAGCTGAAACTCCAATACTTTGGCCACCTGATGCGAAGAGCTGACTCATTTGAAAAGACCCTAATGTTGGGAAAGATTGAAGGCAGGAGGAGAAGGGGTCGACAGATGATGAGATGGTTGGATGGCATCACTGACTCGATGGACATGAGTTTGAGCAAGCTCCTGGAGTTGGTGATGGACAGGGAGGCCTGGAATGCTGCTGTTCATGGGGGTTACAAAGAGTCAGACATGACTGAGCAACTGAACTGGACTGTTATGGTAGCAGGAACTGATACAGCTTTCTCAAGAATGATTTGGCAGTCCGTTTAGCTTATACTTTTAGTAAACTCAGTAATTCTACTTTTTAAAATCAACTACAGAAATAGTCATACAAGTGTACAAAGATATACTATACAAACATGTGAACACACCTGTGTAATAATGAAATGATATGGCTCAGTTAATATTACTATATGCTAGGCATGGTTCTAAGAACTTTATGTGTATCGACTCATTTAATTTTCATAATAACTCTACCTTTAGAATCAAGTCTGTTATTATCATCTCCCTCTTGCAGATAAGGAAACTAAGACACAAAGAAGTTAAGTAACTTGCCCAAAGTCACAGAGGTAATAAGCAGTGGAGCAAGAATTCAAATCCAGGTGCTCTGACTTCAGTATCTGAGCTCTTAACCAATATAAGTTTACTGCTGCTAAGTCACTTCAGTCGTGTCCGACTCAATGGCAGCCCACCAGGCTCCCCCGTCCCTGGGATTCTCCAGGCAAGAACACTGGAGTGGGTTGCCATTTCCTTCTCCAATGCATGAAAGTGAAAAGTGAAAGTGAAGTCGTTCAGTCGTGTCCGACCCTCAGTGACCCCATGAACTGCAGCCTACCAGGCTCCTCCATCCATGGGATTTTCTAGGCAAGAGTACTGGAGTGGGGTGCCATTGCCTTCTCCGATTATAAGTTTACTGCCTCCCAAACCAGGATATTCATTTATATAATATAATAGCAAAATATTGGGACTAGCCAATTGTCCGTGATCAAATACTGGTAAAATAAATTATGATCCATCCACTATGTAGAAAAACAAATGACGTGGTGCTGGCGTAGGTACACGCAAGTATTTGTAATACATTAAGTGAAAATTAGTCACAAAAAAGATACTGCATTCTTTCATTTGTATCTTAAAAATAACTTCTGTATATAGGTTGGTATGTATATATACTGTTCTTTCCTTTAGACATTTGTTCAAAAAGTTACATATCAAATAGTTAATGGTATCTTCTGAGAACAGGATTAGAGGGAGTAAGTGAAAAGGGATTTTCATGATTTACTTGGTATCTTTGTATTAGGCTACTTATTTTATAATTGGCATGTTCTTACTTTTAAACCAAAAACAAATTGAAGCAAATGAAAAGCAATGAAGTAGAGCAGTATGTACCTAATAGTTAAGATAAGATGCTAATAAGCCTGATGCTACTTGATGTGCATGAGTCAAGTTAAGTTTCCTATGCTCCTGGCCACAGATGGAAAAACCCTAAACCTGGCCAGTTCATTATAATACCGTATGATCAGCATTCATCGCGGTAACAGCATCATTAATGAAGTCAAACTGCTTGGGTTCAAGCTGCAGCTCCACTGTTTACTAACAGTATGACTTCAAGTTAGTCAACCTATTTTCTCAATTTCCTCATTGTAAAATAGGGATGAGAGTGTCTGCCCACGTTTCACATTTGTAAAGTCCTTAGAGTAACTTCTGCAAAAACTAATAAATATTCATTTTGTTAGACAAAAAATAAATGATGTTGTTGTCATTCAGTCGCTAAGACGTGTGCAACCCTTGGTGACCCCATGGACTGCAGCACTCCAGGCTTTCCTGTCCTTCAGTATCTCCCGGAGTTTGCTCAAATTCATGTCCACTGAGTTGGTGATGCTATCTAACCATCTCATCCTCTGCCGCCCTCTTCTCCTTTTGCCTTCAATCTTTCCCAGCATCAGGGTCCTTCCAATGACTTTTAAACGAATAAATAACTTAAGAAAAATCATATACATTTGAAGGTATGTGTACATCTTCCTACCCAAAGACATTAATAACCTCTCCAAGTTAAACTAAGTACACATCTCATATACAGTAAGGCTGGGTACTGTCTTGTTTCCTAAGGCTATACAGACACTTGTGTGAATACCTCACCGTAACATACAAGGTGTTCCTCATGGTCAAAGAGCATCAGAGCCAGCGCAGTGGCAGTGTGCTAGCGAGCGGCTCCGAGCTCTGTCCCATGGCCACACCCCAAGAGCAAACCTCACCACATCAAGCCTCAGCTCTTTCATCTTCCAGGCCTGCACAGTAAACACGCTGCTTTCAAACCTTAACAGAAACATTCTATTTTAAGACAAATTCAAAACACTTTTTCCTCCTAACATGTCTTTTCTATTGTTCCTAGATAAAACTATTTTTCACTGGGATGCAATCCCTTCCCTCACACTCTTTCTTTCCCTAGCAAAAGTTCATCTTGATTTTAAGGCACCTTAATCCAAATTCTCACCCTTTGTAGGCTTACTTATAAATTTTTCTTCTGCCTCTTCATTCGACAGTACAATAGCAAGAACTAAGAAATTACAATGCCCTGCCAAAAGTAAGAATCACCTAGAATAAAATCATGATATGTTACCATTGGCCTATTAAAGTCAGGTATTTAGAATTGGGCCTATTTCAGTATTTATATCAACTTTATAGACATATTTTAAACCTACCAGCTCTCAAAATATTTCTCCCAGTATACTGAATCTCTCTTATACACGATTTCTCTCACATCACATCTTACATTTCCAAGTAACCTGTTCAAAATGAAGTAGATTATAAAGAACCCCTGGGAGGGGAGGGAGCAGAATTAACTCAGTCCTTTTCTCATTATCTCTTGAATCTTTTTCATTCTAGAAACAGTAACTTGCACATCTTGTATAAATTCAACAAAAGAAAGCCCATTTAGAAATTCTCCCCTTCAATGCCCTCATTCAGCAGGTGATGAAATCAGGACCTAGAGAAGTTAAGTAACTTCCTCAGAGTCACATGCTTTGGACTGAAATGATGTCTGATGGTGAGACTGCTAACATCTTTCCATACAAGGAACAGTCCCGTATTAGAAATCATAACTAACCACATACACTAAAACCGTGTAATTGCAAGCATTACAGTCACCAGTCCTAAGAAAAAGATACATGTCTTGCCAGTATGTCATCTAGAACTTTTCAAAGTATTTTGAAATAATGACTTAAGATATTTACTGTTAAGTTCTCATTTTACAAAAAAACGAGCTAACCCCCAAAGTACTATATCCTTGCTACCACATCAAAGCTAAGGATAAAATTCTTTCTTAGTGAATTAACTAGTACTTAACACATAAAATCACATTACTTTCACATTTTAGATATCTGAGTGCTTATATTAACAAAGTTTCTCCTGCTCTCTTTTAAAGGAAGTAATCTTGAGACAAATAGAAAAACCGTTATAATACTTTTATTAAAATGCAATTTTCTCTAAGTATCGCTCATACCTGTTGCTCATCCTCCATGACGTTACTAGCAAATTCAAACACTAGGTCGTTCTGTTGGACCACAGCAGCCATAATAAAGCATTCCCCTCAGATCCACATGAGAAAGCTTCCCAACAGGTTCGAGTACCAGGCAGCAGAGACCAGTGAACAATCTGCGTAAAGAAGCCCAGTTACTGTATGCCCAGGTTTTCTTTAAGGAAGGTACTTCAGATTTTCTTGCTTCACTGAGATTTTACTTAAACTGAGGCAATTTTTCTGAAATTTTTCTTCTCTGGAACTTCTTGACCTGAAAAACATAAAGCTTAAGTTAGGTATCAGAAAGCAAGCATAATTATTATTTAGAATATAACAGTCAATACAGATGGCAATGCCTCCAAAGTATTTTTTAATGTTTTTAAACAAAAGCAACATTACTAGTGAATTTTTTTAAAACTAGATACGTATTTTCTTTTAAGATTTCATTCCTGCTAAGAAAACGTCACCTCTCATTACTGAAAATGAAGCCATCTGTCCTCCAACTCCCTATTAAACTACAAAGTACTATTAATTAAAAACAAAAAAATCCCACCCAGCCATAACTAGGTTCTTGTAATTGCAATAAAGGATAGATAAACAACTTCTTTCTACTAACTTAGCAAACCACACACACAGGAATTGGTACTCCATGAGTAATTTCATAATACATATTTTTTGCCTAAATAGAAACATTCAGACAATATCCTCGTTAGGTCTGATATAAGCATTCAGACAATATCCTTGGTAGGCTTTAAATTCGGTCTAATACATTTAAAGTTTAACAAGTACTGTTTTAAGAGCTTTTAAAAATAAGCAGAAATTAAAGCCCGCTCTTTCTGTTCTCTAGAAAGGCTTCTGGTAAGTAGAACGCTTTACCATGCTTAAGTCTGTCTTCAGTGGCTTCTTTTTAATGCACTGAAATGTGCCCTTATCTCCAGCACAGGCTTGTGAGCAACAGGAAGGAAACAGTACTTGACCACGTCATGGCAAATTAGAACATGCAAAGAACTGCACTTTACAATAGAAAAACAGAAGCGCAACTTAAGAGTGAAAACAATTTCAGTGGAGGGAGAAAAGCTTTACAAAGTGCCTGCAAAGACGTCTGTCTATTTAATTCTTTGTTTTTTTAAGTTACTATTACTAACAAAAGTCAAAGGATAATTTAATTTAAAAGTTGATCACAATTTTGTTACACACTGCATCATATAGTTATAGCCACAAATATGACATTAAGAGACAAAGATATACAAATAATCATATTAGATAACATCTAGTTCTTTGAAACAGCATCGACAATTTTAATTTTAAAGAGGCAAGTTCAGGAATGAAGCTGATCTCACGAATCACTTTTCCTGAAAACCAGCCAGTGTGTGCTAGCTAGATCACACACTCATTTTCCTAATTTCAGTAGTCAATTTCCTATATATTCCAGATTCTACGGGTTATCATGGATGACTATGATTTCCCTAACAGGAAATTAAAAATTAAAAAAAAAAAAAATTTAACGGTTAAGAATTCAATTCAATTCAAGTGATATTTCTACTCATTAACTTCTTACCCAGCGGTTTCCCATACTCACCTAGTCCACTTCTTTTAATAATGAATTCAACTCTAACATTGGGGAAATATTTTTAGCACTACTATTCAGGCATTTTTAAATTTTTTAATTGGAGTGTAATTGTTTTACAATGCTGTGTCAGTTTCTGCTGTTCAGCAACATGAGTCAGAGCTATGTACACATATATCCCCCTCCCTCTTGAGTCAGGCAGTTTTTGAGCAATGCACAAAGTCTAGAGGTGGGAAAAGCCCCTGACAGATATATAGAACACACACACTACAGTTTCCTTTAAAGTCTCATCCAATTCTTCTGTGCTAGGCTCATCTTCCCACACAAACCACATTCATTCTTGCCTCCCTTCTCAACTTTTAGTATCCCCTACACCTAGAATTCCTCTCCCACTTCTCAGCAGCCATTTCTATGTTCTCCATCCTTCAAAATGCTCAACTCAAGGCCCATTTCTTTCACAGCCTCCCAACCTCTGTGACTTGACCTACACGGGCCTTCAAAAATACAACTTATTGTCCCTACCACAAAATTAGCACTAACTGTATACTGTCTCATGCTTGAAAATTATGTCCACCTCATTCAACTGAATACATGTTTCAGTGTCTATTATTTGCAGAGCAATGTGCCAGGTACCATGATAATTAGAACAAAACTTCTCTGGGTAAGTAACTACTGTTTTTAACATTTCTTCTGTAACTACCAAACCTATGTGCTCATAATAAAAGATAGATATTGATGACAGATAACTATTTTCTGTCATCAATCTATCATATGTTTACAATCTATCATAGATGTTTAAACTCTTTCTATGTATATTCTTTATAAACAATGACTATAATACTTTTGATAATGAGGAAACCAATATTCTAAACTTGATGAACCACAGTAGAATAACCAGATAACCAGAATCAAGGGATGTTTCCTGATTTAAAAAAGTTGTGTTTTTTTCTGTAAAAGGTTGGATTCCAAAAGACTAGTCCAAAATCCATTTATTCGTAAGTACAAAAGTGACACTGTTCCGATGACCAATGTGAACACATCTAAATGAAGTTTCACTTTCTTTTCCACTGCAATCACAAACTTTTTCTTACCAGCACTTCCACAGTGCTATTATTTAAAAAAAATTTTTTTAATTTCAAAAATAGGGACAAGCAATCAACATATTTACAAATTATAGTACATACTAGCAACCAACAGTAATCAACCAAAACTGAAATGATCGCCCATGATCACTAAGACTTTGTTAGGGTAGAAAGAGACACCATTATTCTGGTGAGTAGCTTTTGTTCATTTCTATACTTTCGTTCACATACTGAGAATGTGTAAGTAAAGGAAAGCTCCTGCATTCTTTTATTGGCTTTATTAGGCCTCTGACCCTCCGTCTTCTTTCACTCTATCCCACCGCTCTTTCTTTTCTGAGTATGTATACAGCCTATGGCACCAAGGTTGTTCTAGGGAAGAGTTTTTCTAATTCCTGATCCAGAGGTACTACCCATACATATTGCTGTGCTGTGCTCAGTCATGTCCAACTCTTTGCGACCCTATGGCTGTACACCACCAAGCTCCTCTGTCCATGGGACTCTTCAGGCAAGAATACTGGAGTGGGCTGCCATTTCCTACTGTAGGGGATCTTCCCAACCCAGGGACTGAATCCACATCTTTTGTGTCTTCTGCACTGGCAGGCAGATTCTTTACTACCAGCGCCACCTTGTAAGTCTACCCACCCATATTAGACGTACTTAAATTAACAGTCTCCGTGTATTAACATTTTTTCAGTAAGAGATGAGACGAGACACCTAGATCGATGATTCAATTTTTCACGAGTGAACTAAGTCTCTGTGCCCAAGGTGTCACTATCTGAAAGCATAACAGAATTACAACTAGAAGCTTCATCTCCTCAATCAGGACTCTGTCCATGACTAAAGTACACAGTGTCTAAATCTACTCAAATCCTTCATGCTGTAATAGCTTAGAACACAGTTTCTTTCTTTCTTTTTTAATGTTTTTTTTTTTTTCTTCTTAGTCATTTATTTAGGCTGCTCTGTGCAGCTTGTGGGATCTTAGCTTCACGATCAGGGATGGAACCCATGTCCTGGGCAGTGGAAACTCTCAGTCCTAACCACTAAACCACCAGGGAATTCCCTAGGACACAGGTTTCTAAGTAAACACATGTATCAAATTAGAAAAAAACAAATCTCCATCTCTTGTTTAGCTCCTGATGCCTAAATCTACTCACTAGATTATCTACTGGATAAGTCCATGTCAGAGTCAATGTGTCTAAAACATTCAAAACTAAGCTTATCATTTTTGTTCCTCAAATTTGCTCTGGAATGGAAAAAACATGGGTTCTTAGAATAAAGTAGGGGCCTTTTATCTACTTCAACAAAATTATAAGGTCTTCAGTAAATTTTAAACATGGTTGAATTTACTAACCATTAGTTATATATATTGGAGAAGGCAATGGCACCCCACTCCAGTACTCTTGCTTGGAGAATCCCATGGATGGAGGAGCCTGGTGGGCTGTGGTCCATGGGATCACTAAGAGTCGGACATGACTGAGCGACTTCACTTTCACTTTTCACTTTCATGCATTGGAGAAGGAAATGGCAACCCATTCCAGTGTTCTTGCCTGGAGAATCCCAGGGACGGGGGAGCCTGGTGGGCTGTCGTCTATGGGGTCACACAGAGTCAGACACGACTGAAGCGACTTAGCAGTAGCAGCAGCAGTTATATGTATTACATTCAGAAACACTCTGCAGTATTAATCATTACCAAGCATATTCCATAACTTTCAAAGCATCAGTCTTTATAAAATAATAAGTAAAAAATGAAAACAATGCATTCAGCACAAAGACAAAAACAGTTAACTTATCTGCACAGTTTTGAGAGGTCATATAGATAGGAATCCACTAAATAATGAAAATTCCCTGAGCTGGCTCTCATCTCTTTCAAGTTGGGAAGGACCATATTCTTACTCTTCAAGGAGTCACGCCAGAGAAATACCTCATTAGTGAGGTTCCTCAGCTCTTATCATCAAACTAAGCTTCATATTTAAGGTGAAGCAGTAGCTCAAGCGAAAGAGAAGAACACGGGCTCTGGCATCAGACCACTTGGGTTTGAACCCTCTGCACTGTGACTATGGACAAGTTACTTACTTAGCATCAGTCCCTTCTTCCTGCAAAACAGCTATAAGCCACAGTTTCTTCATTCTGTAAAATGATTATAACACCACCAAAATCTAGATTTTCTATGAAGGTGAGATGTAAATGTATGTGCAGAAATGCCTGGCATACAAATTTTACTCAGTAAAGATTAGCTTCACTATAATCTAAGTATAGTGCAAGAGATAATGTAACATGTGCTTAAGTCTCATCCATACTCCCTGGAGTATGGATATCTTACATCTATACTCCCATTAACAGTTATTTGCTAGACTGCAACAAACAACACCGTAGCCCCATATCAACAAAAGTATACTTCTATTTCAGTGCCTAAAAATTTGGCACCTATTTGATAAATCCAGTTGCTTAAAGGTTGGGACCACACCCTGTCTGGCAAGATTCCCTTAAGACAGAGTTCCATTATGCTCCTAATCCAAACAAAACAAATTTACTGATTGTAAACACAAAACCCTCAGCCACAATATGGGCTACTATAACTAACTCAGTGGTTAATTTTTGTATAATTTATTATAAAAGATTTCAGGTATAATAAGCATATGCTAGTCAAAATCAGCTTTTAATACTTTTTCACATTTGCTTCCTTAATCCCTAATTGAATTCCAATTTAAGCTTCCTTCAAAAGGGCTTTAAACACAAGAGTCTATAAATCCATCAATTCATCAATTAAAAAAAAAAATTACTGCTACCCTTTGGAAGTTACTAGGCCACCAACTCATTACGCTTAACATGAACACTGATAAAGGGAACTAATTAAACAAAAAAGCAAAGAGTTTTTAGATGAGACAGCTCTGGCCCAAAGAAGGTAAAATGCACCAGCTTAGAGCAATGGATGGTTGAACGACTACTTTTAATTTGAATGACTATCTCCAATAAAGCATTCAGACTGTGTGTGTGTGTGTGTTCATAAGGCTGGGAGTATTTAAAGAAGTGAAATTATGTAGTAATTCCAGATGCCAGGTACCTGAATGGAAAGTATTTTTATATGAAGTGGTACCCTAATAAACTGCCCTTTTCAACATATAGACATACTCATCATAATAGTTTAGAAAAACCATGAAACTAGAAGAAATACAATGAAAATTTTTGAAAAGAATGAGAAAAGTGAGAGAAGAAAAGCTATTTAAGTTAGAAATGAGAAGCAAGCAGTAAGTCCATAAACTGTAGTGAATGGAATGATTCTTACGTAACAGATCATAGTTAGGCCTTTTCAATTTTTTTGAGTATGGTAGAATGCATTCTATTAGCTCTCAGCAGAAATGAAAATAAGAAATCAGTGTTATCAAGATAAATTCTATACAATCTTCCACAGACCTGTCTATTCTCAATCTAAAAAGTATGAAATCACACACTTTGAGGTGAAAAGAATGTATGGATTACCTAGGAAAATGTATTCACTGAACACTTCAGAGAATTTGGGCCCAGAGCAGTCTGACTTGTCCAAGGTCACACACAGTTGATGGCAAAGAAAGCAACAATTTTCTGCTTTTCTCCAATTCCCAGCCCCCTTCTCTACTCAGGCCCCTCTATCTGCATTAATAGAACTTCATTAGTATTTTTCATTAGCAAAGTATCTGGACAAGTAAGAAATCTATTACACAGATATCCGTATCAGTTCAGTTCAGTTGCTCCTTCGTGTCCAACTCTTTGCAACCCCATGGACAGCAGCATGCCAGGCCTCCCTGTCCATCACCAACTCCCAGAGTTTACCCAAACTCAAGTCCATTGAGTCGGTGATGCCATCTAACCATCTCATCCTCTGTCGTCCCCTTCTCCTCCTGACCTCAATCTTTCCCAGCATCAGGGTCTTTTCCAATGAGTCAGGTCTTTGCATCAGGTAGCCAAAGTATTGGAGTTTCAGCTTCAACATCAGTCCTTCCAATGAACTCTCAGGACCAATCTCCTTTAGGATGGACTGGTAGGATCTCTTTGCAGTCCGAGGGACTCTCAAGAGTCTTCTCCAACACCACGGTTCAAAAGCATCAATTCTTCAGTGCTCAGCTTTCTTTATAGTCCAACTCTCACATCCATACATGACCACTGGAAAAACCATAGCCTTGACTAGACGGACCTTTGTTGACAAAGTTAAGTCTCTGCTTTTTAATATGCTGTCTAGGTTGGTCATAACTTTCCATCAAAGGAGTAAGCGTCTTTTAATTTCATGGCAGCAGTCACCATCTGCTGTGATTCTGGAGCCCAAAAAAATAAAGTCTGACACTGTTTCCACAGTTTCCCCATCTATTTCCCATGACGTGATGGGACCAGATGCCATGATCTCAGTTTTCTGAATGTTGAGCTTTAAGCCAACCTTTTCACTCTCCTCTTTCACTTTCATCAAGAGGCTCTTTAGTTCTTCTTCACTTTCTGCCATAAGGGTGGTGTCATCTGCATATCTGAGGTTATTGATATTTCTCCCAGCAATCTTGATTCCAGCTTGTGCTTCTTCCAGCCCAGCGTTTCTCATGATGTACTCTGCATATAAGCTAAATAAGCAAGGTGACAATATACAGCCTTGACGTACTCCTTTCCCTATTTGGAACCAGTCTGTTGTTCCATGTCCAGTTCTAACTGTTGCTTCCTGACCTGAATACAGGTTTCTCAAAAGGCAGGTCAGGTGGTCTGGTATGCACATCTCTTTCAGAATTTCCCACAGTTTACTGTGATCCACACAGTCAAAGGCTTTGGCATAGTCAATAAAGCAGAAATAGGTCTGTATAGTATCTGTAGAAAAATATCTGTATAGTATAGTACAGTTTCTATACTATTCTGTGCAACCTCTTTGATACCTGGAAAATCATTTTCAGTAATATTTTTACATTGAATAACTGATGCAGAGGAGTTTCTAGATCTATTATTGTTTTAAATCTTACAATTTTACTTTAGTTGTTCTTTCCCAAGTTCTATCATATCCTACTATCTTGCTTTACCTTCATTCAGCCTAAAGTGAAAAGGAAACATTATTAAGTGTTTTTATAAAGTTACCACAATTTAGTAGGTCATTAAAATACTTTATACTTTAATTGACATTTTTTTTGCCAGTTCTTTGAATACAATACTGCTATCACAACTAAAATACCGTAGGTGAGAAAAAATTACTAAAACTTACCAAAATGTAGTTACAGTTAAGTAACCAGACTTAACACTTCCCCAAGCAAGTCTCTAAGTTCCTACTGAATGAGGAAACAAACAAACAAACAAACAAAAGACACCAATTGTGAAATAAATCTCATTGCACAGTCCTCTCTAAACCAAGGACTCTCTAAACCAGATTCAATCCCTGGATCAGGAAAATGCCCTGGAGAAGAGAATGGTTACCACTCCAGTATTCTTGCCTGGAGAATTCCATGGACAGAGGAGCCTGGTGGGCTATAGAGCTCATGCAGGCACAGAGTCAGACGCGACTGAGCAACATAAACAAGATAGTGGAGGAAAAAACACAAGTGAACGTCACAAGAGGAGCAGACCATTCCCTGCCACACTCACAGTTCTCTGAATTCAAAGAGAAAACGTTCCTATACTCCAACCTTTAAATTTAATTACTTCAAATATTTTAAATATTCAAGAATTTAAGAAAACAGAGAAAAAGGTAAAAGGGCTACAGTCCACGGGGTCACAGAGTCGGAGATGATTTAACGACTAAACGATAATCTTTTAGGTAGCTCCCCAGCTTTAGGCATCTTTCATTGAAAGTGAGGGGAGGCAGGGGAAGTGAAGTACCTAGATCTTTTTCCAGAACATAGTTTTCTTTCCATGTGAATGAAACCCAAATTGATGTTTTCTGTATTCTGATGACATCTGCAAAACTGAAGCATGCCTTAGAAACCTGAATAAGCTCACCTTAGCTTCAACCACGTTAAATGAAAAAACAAAAAAGAAAACCCCAAACCCACAAAGTCAATATGATCAAGGCAACAGGCTGACTTCCCTGTGCTCGGCCTTTTCACTGACACCCCAGGACAGCCCCTGGACGTGGAGGGCAGGCTGCGATTGCTCACTCACCCAGACCTGAAGGGCCAGTTCTCTCACATTGTTCTCCACTTCCCACCATTGGCCGCTCGGACCTACCTGGTGTCAGGTTACACTCAGGCAGCAGCCATAGGACCTTGCAAAACCAGATCACATACCTAGACCTGTTCATACCTGTGGTCTCAAGATTAACCCTTGTTCTGAGCCTGGTCTGAAAATAAGAAAATTTAAAACCGAAGCAAAAAAAATAAAACCAAAGAGAAATACTCAACAGTAATCAGGTATTGTTTTAATCCTGGGTCATGAAAAAGGTTTTACTTTCTCCAAATGACCGAAAGTGACCATTGTCAAAATGTCCTTAATTGATGCTTTTATTATGCAAATAAACTGACTGAAGGAGTTTTCTTTCCTCCAAGGAAGCTAAATCTGAATGCTGATGAAAACACACCTGCTTGGGAACACAAATATGCTGAAATGTGCTTATCAGCAAGACCTGTTCGGGCAGTTAACAATTTTCTTCCTATAACAAACAAGAAACAGCTTGCAAGAAAGCTGTTTCATTTCTGTAGTTGTTTATTCTCCTGTTTAACATTTTCATCTTCTTAAAACAGACATGCTGTAGAGCAGCGGGTCCCCCATTCCAGAAGACAGCACTTTCCCATTCAGAACACTGCTTCATTCTGGCCCAGAGTGAAGGGGAAAAGGCCAGGGATACTGCTGAAAAGCCCACAGGACATCTTGCTAAAGACACGCCTCCCCCCACCTCCAACTCCCACAATGCACAATATTCTTCTAGAAGAGACTGTTACTCTGTCCTAAGAAGTTTTCACTCTTAGGAAGAGACACACCATCAGCTGAAAACAAAATTGAAGGTCACATAGAAAGCTTAATGGCCACAGACTGCATTTTAGGTGGCAGCGGCTCCATGTGTTCATCTGAGGGGTGCTTACTACCTTCAGTCTAGTGCCCCTTGTGGCTCTTCACCCTGCAATAGGAATAATTCACCAGAAATGAAAATAGAACCAACCGACTTCTCTACTTAAAAGTAATCAACATAACACTGTAAATCAACTATACTTCAATTTTAAAAAACTAATCAGTGGCTTCCACTGCCTATAAGAAAAACTTCAAGTCCATTAACAGGGCTGAAGTGGCTCTTCATGATGCCCCAAAAGGTATGAGAAAACGGTAGCCATCAGATGCGTAAAGCAGGATATCTGAACACCTGCACAGAAGAGTGAATGGGAATCGCTCACCGACCAAGTTTAAAAGGACACCCAGGCCACAATATTACGACTCTTCATTCCCATCTCAGAAACAAGTACACCGGCATCTCTGCATTTCATAGCCCCTCTTGGCCCGCTGCCCCACCCCTGAAGTGAAGAAGCCAGAGTCCGTCCTGCTCCAGTTCCCCCAGCGCCCGTACGTCCCACCCTGTCCCAGGCTTGCTGGCTCAGTTCAGAGCTTTCCACATCTTCTTGAGTGATCATCGCCTTTTATACCTGTGGCATTTTAGGGGCCTCTCCCAAGTCACACTGGGGCCTGAGTCAAGGACACAGACTCCCGAGAAGCAAAGCACGTTTACCTCTTCCCAAGTCACCAGCAAGTCTGATGGACTCATCCTCACGCACAAAACTTCCTGGTCACTACACGTGAGAAGCTCTCCAATTTCATAGCATACCCCTTTCTTCTTTGAACAATAAAAATCTATTTTCAGTAAGTTTGGCTATAATCAAACGATCCTGGTGCTCCATGTCAGGATCCTTAAAATGAGATTCTTTCTACAATCATCCTCATAATGACCTGGCTCGTGCCTAAGATGGTAAACTCGAGGACACCAAAAACCTAGAAGCAGCAAAAGCACAAGATGAGAAATGAGACAGTGGAAGGACATGGGCTGAATATAAATTACATACGTAACTTTATATTTTCCTATTGCACAAATCTCAGATTGAAGCAAACTTTAAATACTATTCACAGTTTATATAAAGATTTGTAACACAGGGAATTCTCTGGCAGTCCAGTGGTTAGGACTGCTTTTCACTGCTAAGGGCATGGATTCGATCCCTGGTCGGGGAACTAGGATCCCACAAGCCATGCAGTGCAGGGGGATAAAAAAAAAATTATAATACAGAACAGTTCAATTTTTAGGCCTTCTTACAACATCCATTTTCACAAGAAACCATGCTCTACTGATCAACTTGGTGGTTAAAAAAACAATTGATGATACTTAGTGAACTTCCCCTAAACTCAGCACTGTGGGAAAGACAAAGAGATAACGCATGGGCTGCCTTCTATGGAGCTTACAATCTAGTTCAGGAAACAAGACCAAGAGAGAAAATAACTGAACACTGAAAGTCAGCATTTAATTAAACATTAATAAAGCTGGCCAATACTGCAGCATTTCCAAAGAAAGGACGGTCAAATGGGTCAAGGAAACACTTTAGACAGTGAAGGACCTAAACTCAACCTTCAAGTGAGTGGAGAGACTGTACAGAAAGGGAAAGATAGCCAGATACAGTGTGTGTGCACACACGTTTCCTTAGACAGGCATACATGTGTACATGCATGCACATGTGCATGGATGCGCATCTGTGTGAAGGCTGAGACACAAAGGAATAAAGAGAATTAAAACCGACCAAAGTGGGCATCCCTGGTGGCCCAGTGGTGGAGAATCCACCAACCAACGAAGGAAACACAGGTTGGATCCTTGATTTGGGAGGATCCCCCAAGCCGTGCTGAGGAGCAGCTGTGCTCACGCGGCACCCCTGCAGAGCCGTCCTCCAGCCATGGAGCCCAACCACTAGAGGTCCTGAGCCTCACACCCGAGGGCGCACGCTCCAAGAGCGGCCACCACACCGCAGCTGGAGAGTGGCCCCTGCTCGCTGCAACCAGAGAAGAGAAAGCCCCAGCAGCAGCGAAGACTCAGCATACCCAAAACAAAAATGAATGAATGAATGAATGAATAAACAAAAACCAATGACCAGAGTAAGTTTGGAGACAGTTAACAGGCTGACCAGAGCTAAGAGTTGACAACAGCAAACAGTAGAAAATGTGAACCAAAGCAAAACCAAATTATGGAGAGTCTTGAAAGTCAGGCAGTGGAATGCAGGCTTGATTTGGAAAGAAGAAGTGGAAAGTTCCTGGAGGTTTTCAAATCCGGTTGCAGCAATACTGTGTGGTCCCCAAGATTACGAAGCCCAAAGCAAGGGGGTCAGGTAACTACCATCTAAAAATGATGAGGACAGTTTAAACAAACATCCCATAGCTTGACTTCTACACTGATATTAATAACTTCTAGCCACTGATGTGTATACTATCCTCCTTAAATTCTTCATTAATTACGTGTAACAGAGATCCTCCACAATGGTTTATAAATCACCCAGGGTATAGGAAAATCATGAAAAACAGGCAAAAATTACTTCACTAGTTTACATCAAGTTTTTATTCTTTGCCTAAGGATTAAAAGAAGGCAGAAATAGAAAAATGAGATTTAAAAAAAGATATGACTCATTATCATACAACCTTTCTTACAAGTTAATCAACTGAACCTCAAAAGTGTCCTATATCCATTTGGACACTACAGAAACTTTGAAATATATGAACTTGCTGCATCTGTGGATGACTGCATATTGCTGCTTATAGTATTAAGTATCTTGAAAAGATGATGCTGATTCAGTTATTTAGTGAGGAAGGATATGACATCCATGACTGATGAAAGTTTCTTAGTCATTTAATAGAGACTTCTGGCACCAACTTTCAGTGAATCTTTACTTTCTTCCAGGACAATGTTTAGAAGAAAGAAGTTCCTGTAAAAATGTCTATTTGCATTAAACTTGGCTCTTTGTTAGATGCCTTTTCTGCTTTGTGGCTTTGCTTGACTCTTCAGAAGTTCAAGAATTCAAAGTTGCTTTAGTAGATGTAGTGGGCACTTACTAGATTTTAAAAAATACTTTAGCATGAAGACACACTTAGAAATTTTACAACAGCACAATAAGGTCCACTTATATCATAATTTGTCGGTAATATCTAGTGTCTAATAAATGCCTTACAATTTACAAAACAAGACATAATCATATCACGCGTGCTAAGTCGCTTCAGTCAAGTCCGACTCTTTGCAACACTATGGACTGTAGCCCACCAAGCTCCTCTGCCCATGGGCTTCTCCAGGTAAGAATACTCGAGTGGGTTGCCATGCCCTCCTACAGGGTATCTTCCCTACCCAGGGATCAAACCCACATCTCTTACATTTCCTGCACTGGCAGGCAGGTTCTTTACCACTGGTGCCACCTGGGAAGCCCAACGTATACATACTGCTTGATTCTTAAACATCTTTACAACCACTGATGCTGCTGTACAGACAAAAAACCATGATATATCCTCAAGGAATTAAGAAAGAGATAGTAACAAATTAGAAAAAAATTAAGAAAATAATAGCTACGGGTACCAGCCTTCATATTAAAGTACTTTGCTGTATCTGTAATTTAATCGTCATGTCAGTAACAACCATGACTTCAGAGACCAACCAAATAAGGGCAAGGACTTTGTCATGGTCACCACCAAACCCCCACAGCTTACCCAGATGGTCATGAACAATATTTGTCAAAGAAATACTCAAGATGCTCAGAGACAGTATGAGTACATGTCTGACCTCAGCTCACACTCATTCATTCGCTCATCCATTCAACAAATATCCCCTGAGTACCTCCAACATGTCAGACTCTGTTCTAGGTGGCAGGAATACAGGAAAAAACAGACCATTTCTGCCTTCATAGGGTTTCGAATCTAGTGATCTTGATGATCCCCCTCAAAAAATTCTGCTTTAAAAATGTGGGATTGTCAGGCAATATGGCTGTCTTACAACCCATAAACAGAAGCCCTGCCCCTCTCCTTCACATCTAACTCCCAGCTACCGCCAAACCCCTGACAACTGGACACAGAAAATGTGACCTCTCTAAGTGGAAGAGCTGTGGGATAACTTCTTACCTTTCAGACAGTCTATAGGTACATAAGGAGAGGGGAAGGGAAAATTTGAGGTGAAAACAGATACAGCTAAATCCAATGGCCAACTTCTTACAGGTAAACCTCAAGGCTACTATTTCCCTTTAATTTTTAATTTGACTTTTGAGTTAATTGAAATTTAACAACTGAAAGGCTTATAGAGAAGGGGATGGCAACCCACTCCAGTGTTCTTGCCTGGAGAATCCCCATGGACAGAGGAGTCTGGTGAGCTGTAGTCCATGGGGTTGCAAAGAGTCAGACTCGACTGAGCGACTAACAAAAGGTTTATTGGGGAGTTTTTTTTTTTTAAAACCATTCCCTTCACAAACATAAACACTTCAAGAAGAAGATTACATTCCCCCTGTATTGTCTTCTCCTATATACTAGGTAGCCTTCAGAAGTCATATTAGTACTATCTACATTCTTTTATTTATTTCACAAGGACTCACGAGGGACCTACCTGCTAGACACCGGTGGGTAAGAGTGGACAGGAAAGAGACAAGTAGCTAAGACACTATGGACAATCAGTCTATCAGCTGAGACCAAAGATGCAGCAGAAGTAGATACAAAACTTATTTTCCCATGTTATTCAGTAATTATTTGCTGGGGGGACATTCCAGATAGAAGGAGCTAAGGTAAATCTAAAAGCTTAAATCACTGAATAAAGATGAAATGGGAATTTAATGAAAACAAACTTTTTCCTAAAAGCACGCAGGATCTGGCATCAGAAGACCTGTGTTCAAACCCTAGTACTGCCATTTAATAACTTTCTTTCCTTGGGTAAGTCAACCTCTGTGACCTTTCTTTCATCATCTTAAAAGTTGTACCTACTAAAATTTTACTTTGTAAACCACCAGGCGCTCTAAAACTTTTAAAGAATATCGATACACCAAAAAAAAGAATGCATATCAAAATTTGAGACCAACATATTAGCTTATCATTTCATATTGAAGGCCAGTTTTTTATGACCTACAAAAATTTCACAAAAAGTAAACACAATTTCATATTTTCTCTAACTGTGATCCATACAATCCATATAATACAAAACAAGCCTGTGACATGCCTAGAATTGACAAGTGACAAAAGTTTAATGAAACAGGCTTACACTTAACGTGTCCCCCTAATGGGAAATTAGAGCGGCAACTGTACATCTGCGTCTCTGTTCCTCTCATCGTGGTTTAACTGACAGGAAGCAGAGAACAAGATATGGCATACAAACATCAAGTACTTCCTGCCTTCTCTGCTACATCTTTATGTCTTGTTTTATAAATAGTCCAATCATCTATATGAAAATGTATCAAAGCCTGGTGCCAGAAGCATAAAGATGTAATTGGTAAAGACTGTTAATGAAAACAGAACAAATAAAAAGGTATTCTGAGGTGGGGATCTAAGTTCATTTCACACATGAAGACTCATTATTAATAGTTTTCTCGAGAAGTATTTTTAGGAGTAAACACCTTACAAATTAAGACTTGAAAATCACAATGACGGACTACAAAATGAAATGTCTGAACAACAGAACAGCCCTCAAACTATTTTACCCAACCGCTTAGATAAATAACATTTGACCACCTAGATAGAAGACCTTCCCATTCAGCTTTTACCTCTCATAAAAGATAACCACCACTCAAAACAGAAACAAAAATCCTTCCAACAGGCAACTCAAAACAGCAGTATGGATAGCTTGCCTCTTGGATCCCTGGCCATTTTTGCCATGGCTTCTGGTAAGCACTTTTTCCAGGTCGCCATTCGTGTCCCCCCTGCCAATCACACGATCTCTACCCACTTGTTCTCTTCTCAGAATATCCAAAACTTGGCTCATATCATTTATTCACATATGTTCACCCATCAACTATAAACAAACCAAACAGAACTCCATTCCTAATAGGTCAAGTCTTGCTGTTTTAAGTAAGTCATTTAAGAGAATTTAATATACACATAAAAATCAACTTTAAGCTCAGTAAGTAACATTTCTTAAAATGAGTATCCTGGATAACAACTGCGTTTTTATTCAGTATTTTTCAATGAAAATATACTTTTCAGCAGTGTAAGAGCCTAGCGCCTTCCCAGCATATCTGTAGTATATCTCTGCTCTTGCTTGTCAGTGTATTGCCCTCAACTGTCCCAGTGTCTAGGGAACACATGCTCCCTGAGCCTTAAGGGAAGTGTCCGTTTCCTTACATATTAGCTCCCTTCCCACAGCCTGTGGCTCTGATGCTCTGTCAAACCACCCCGTGTGAGGGTGCTCAGTCACATCCAACTTTTTGCCACACTGTGGACTATAGCCGCGCAGGCTCCTCTGTCCGTAGGATTTCCAAGGCGACAATACTGGAGGGGTTGCCATTTCCTATTCTAGGGACTCTTCCCGACTGCAGAGATCAAACCTGAGTCTCCTGCATCTCCTGCATTGGCAGGAAGATTCTTTACCACTGTGCCACCTGGGATGCCCTCGAACCACTCTAAATGGTGAGAAAAGTCTCAGGACGTCTGCAGAGAGCCTAGTGTGTACCACCTTCTTGACAATCATTTGCTAACAAAGGCAGGCAACTGTTTTATTCTACCAAGTGCAGATGAACAGTACATCTTCCTTTCAGTTTATTTCTAAGACTAACAGGTTATAAATTATCCCATAACAACCACATATCTGTCTCTGGTCCATAGACAAAAGGATCAAATATAACATCCAGTTTTAACAGTTCAGACCATAAAGTATTTTGAATAAACAAATAACTTACACAAATCTTCTGTTTCCAAATACAAATTGTCTTAACTGTCTCTGAAACTAAAACACATATAACTTTAATTCTGATTAATTCTAATTTAAATCTAAAATCTTCACATTCTTCTTCTTCATGGTTTAATATATATGTGTGTTTTGTGTGGTATATGTTAAACTTTATATAAATAGTATGATACTGTATATATTCTTCCAGCATACTTTAACAAGCTTCTTTAAGACATAAAATTCTGAATAAATACAAAGGTTACTTGGAAAGGAATTTTAAACATTCGCGAGGACTTAGTGCTTAGAAAAATATTATTACCAAAGAAAGATAAGTCATGATTATTTGGCTTCCACTGTAACAAAGAGAAATATCTTAGATACACAAAGCAGCCCATCTTCAACGATGCCTCTCACAACATGTTCTGACCTTCTGCAGAACAAAGGTAGCTCACCTTAAGAATGTCCTGTGCAGAGATCTTAACAAGCTCAGGGGTCTAACCCCAGCAGTCTCTTTCTAACTTGCGTGAAAGGTGCAGTCTACACACCACCACCAACACTGCATTGGTTCCATCAGTATGGCTATGTTCTAAATTGCAGTAAGAAAATCTCCGGCTGCTGTATTCCCCAGCATCAAGAATACTACAGGCAATAAACAATTGTTGAATGAATCAGTAAATTATATAGGAGGAAAACTGGAGCCTATTATACAGAGTGAAGTAAGCCAGAAAGAAAAACACCAATACAGTACACTAATGCATATATATGGAATTTAGAAAGATGGTAACAGTAACCCTGTATACGAGAGAGCAAAAGAGACACTGATGTATAGAACAGTCTTTTGGACTCTGTGGGAGAGGGCGAGGGTGGGATGATTTGGGAGAATGGCATTGAAATATGTACAATATCATATATGAAACGAGTCGCCAGTCCAGGTTCGATGCACGATACTGGATGCTTGGGGCTAGTGCACTGGGACGACCCAGAGGGATGGTATGGGGAGGGAGGAGGGAGGAGGGTTCGGGATGGGGAACACATATATGCCTGTGGCGGATTCGTTTCGATGTATGGCAGAACCAATACAATATTGTAAAGTTAAAAAAAAAAAAAAATCCAGGAGACCCCTGAATTGCATGACTTATGAGAACCCTTCCAATTACATAAATCCTATGACTTCTACTTCCATTTGCTCCTCTGTGTTCCTGCTACTACAAATAGAGACGCCGTGGAAAACAGCTCAAAAAAGAGAGCCAGGGCAATTTGATATTTTGAGAACTTAATGAAAACTTTGATTTCTTTCTTCCCCCACTATGGACACATATAAAAGTTGTGTTTACCCAGGTCTTGCATTTCTTTGATAATAAACCACTATGTGTTCATTCCCAATTAAAAATAGAGAGCGCGTGCACACGCCAGGGGATGACTTTGAAAGAAAGGTCCATGTTTCACTTTTTATAGCAAATCCCACATTTACATTATTGAATTTTGGAAATCTTATATAAAGATTCCATATCAAGTTTATAACTAAAGATGCAAGATTTACTATCATCATAAGTAAGAATTTTAAGGAAACAAGATGAAACACATATCAGGAAGCAAGACGGAACACTAATTATGGCAATAAATCTGGTTAGATGTAAAAGTCTAATTCAAGGTATGTGCCAGTTAAAAGTTTATCAGTATATTGGTTATACCCCAATACAAAATAAAAAGTTTAAAGTTTGGGGGGGGGGGGAAGTTTATCAATGTCAATTAACACTATACCAATTATGTTTTAAGAATCTTTGTTCTAAAATGCATTTTTGAAAAATATTTGAAAGTGATGATTCTAAAGGCTAAATTATTTCTAACAAACTATTATCTCCAACTGGTTAATGGATGTCAACTGGAAATTATCATTTACTCATCAGAAGTATGCCTAGAGCGATCTTGTTAGTTATAGGGGACAGATACAGTCTTATGTCTTATGTATAACTTAATTCTGAATCTAGCTCATCTCCTTCATTGAAATGATGATTTTTTTAAACTGATGTAGAGTTTACTCACCACTTCTTTTTTAAAAATCAACTTCTGGTCCTCATCAACTTAAATATTATTTCTCAGTTATATATAAATGTGGAGGGAAAATAATCTACCCCTTACATAGCACAATTTACTATGAAGTAGCTCAACCAAAGAAAGAATACAATGACATGCCCATCACCCAGCTTTATATTAACATTTCCATAATTTGTTTCAGACTCTTAAGAATAAAAAAGTCAAATATAAATATGCATATATCCCTCTCCAATCTCTTCTGACCATTCTAAAATTGCTGTTGCCCAACTGCCTATATTTTTATAACTTTACTTCATATGCATCAATGATAGTATTGTTTTTATGTATGTAATAGGGATTTTAATGTATCTATCACAAAATTTTTACTCAAAATTGTTTGAAATAAACTCTAGTTAATAAATGGGAGGCATGCTAAACTGCTGAGTGATTAGTGGTCAAATGTACTAATGCCCACAACTTATTTTAAAGACATCACCTGCCCACTTTTTAGGGTCCTAGCTTCCCTGGTGGCTCAGCAATGAAGAATCTGCCTACAATGCAGGAGATACAGGAGACTGAGGTTCAATCCCTGGGTCAGGAAGATCCCCTGGAGAAGGGAATGGCAACCCACTCTGGTATTCTTGCCTGGAGAATCCCATGGACAGAGCGGCCTGGCAGGCTACAGTCCACGGGGTTGCAAAGAGTCGGACACGACTGAAGCAACCGAGCACACGCTAGAAGGTTTGAGCCCCCAGGGCAAACCACCATGACAAGAGGCTGAAGGGGCAAGAAGGCATCGATGGCATCTCTTCCTAGGAAAGACAATGAGAAACGCTAGATTATCTTTAATTTGCATTCTCCCCATACACGTTGTAAACTCTTCACATACCTCAGTGTGATGATTTAATAAAGAACTCTTGCACGTATGTTCCAAGAATTACATCAAGAGTGTTCCCAAACTGGACATACTCTACCGCCATCAACAAGATGGTAAATACGTTCCAGCACAGACAGACAATGCAGTACTATACTGCAATTAAAACCAATTAAGATAAATCTCATAGAGTTAAATGAAAGAAACAAGTCACTACAGAGTACACATGGTATGATCCATTTCAGTAAAATCCAAAGGGGTAAAGCTATAAAGAAAGGGTTATCACTAAAACCAGAATACTAGTTATTTTTAAGGAAAAACAAACATGGGCAGAGTTGGGGATTTTTATCTTAATAAACATGCTCTATTTCTTAACCTAGGCTGTTGTGACATGGGTAAACACTATGTAATAACATTTAAACTGTATATGTTTTATACATTATCCTACACTCACATTTCATAGTTTTAAAGAAAAAAGGATAATGAATGGCTTTACTACAACACACAGGTTACATTTAGTATTTTTTAATATAAATCTATATATTTTCATTGGAGGCTAATTACTTTACAATATTGTATTGGTTTTGCCATACATCAACATGAATCTGCCACAGGTGTACACGTGTTCCCCACCCTGAATTTTGATACAAAAGATGCACAGAAACTAACAGTTATTAAATCAACAGCTCATTTTAATTGTTTACAGGACTGTTTTCTAAAACACAGAAACTAACCAATTTTCTTTCATTTAATCTCTAAAACCATACCATACAACTCTGCACAAATACAATGACCACTGTATTATTGACCATCTACCACATAGATTATGACCTCTATGTGACTTGACATCACTTAAAGTCACACTGGTTCCTGCTACCTTGAAGAACTTCTATTCTATAGGATAGAAGATGGGGAAAAGATAGATCTAAGAAAATACAAATTTGAAAAATCAAGAAATCAAAAACTTGTATAAGTGGCTGCCTCTAGGCAGCAGGACTGAGATGGGTAAGGGGTAGAGGAGAGACGCTGCTTTTCACTAAAGGCTTTTTATTCGATTTTTAAAAATGTGCAACACTTTGATAGTTTTTTAATATAAAAATTATTAAATCAATCTTCATAAATCTAGAAGGCATTCATATTGTTTACACTTGTGCTTTTTTTTTTTTTTTTTGATGCTAGCAATCAATCTCAAGCTACAAAATATGGAGACAAAAAAGAGCTGATATCTTGCTATGCTATGCTAATTTGCTTCAGTCATGTTCAACTCTGCGACCCAATGGATTTAGCCCACCAGGATCCTCTGTCCATGGGATTCTCCAGGCAAGAATACTAGAGTGGGATGCCATGCCCTCTTCCAGGGGATCTTCCTGACCCAGGGATAGAACCTGCATCTCTTAAGTCTCCTCCATTGGCAGGCGGGTTCTTTACCACTAGCGCTACCTGGGAAGCCCCTGATCCCTTGCCACGCAGCATTAACAGGCAAACGAAAAGGCCTCTGAATTCCAACAGGGGTAAATGAACGAAGGTGAAAAGACAAGTTTAGGAAGAGTTTTCTGATGATGACAGTGGGGTTATTAATTCAGATACTTATTACTGGAAGAGAAGGAATAAAAAATGTTTCTGCACAGAAATTTATACAACCAAAGCTCAGCTGCCTAATTTATCCCCTCTACCAACAAAGCAAACTGCACAGGAACTATTTTTTTCAAAAAGGGTGGATACCTATACATTTATAGTATAGATCACCAGCCGCTTTTACTCTAGTACACAGATCAACTGACAAGACACAAAGATAGAGGTGACAAATAACTCTCCCATTAGGAGCTCCTCTTTACTAATGGGAGAAAGATTGCTCAGAGAGTTGAAAACTGCCCAAATCAATTAGGTTGACTCAATGATATTACTAATTTAATTCTTACCATTTAAAGGAAGCAGCTCCTAAGCAAAGGAGCAAAATATTCTGACCAACTGATGGAGGCAAAATTACATTCAGACCACTCAACTGATGGGACTCTTCTTCTCATTTAAGAGTCTGTGCAGTCTAGACAATATGTCATGCAAAGCCTACAAATATGCAATCCATTATGCAGTTAAATGTCCAAAGAAATTTCAAAAACCATATTCAAGTATTACATGGCAAAAAAAAAAAAAAAGTTACTCCCTCCCAGACTCAAACAATAACAAATAATCACAGTGTCTCCGAGGAAAGAAGAGTTTTCAAAGACTGTAAATGTTACCCCACATCAGGAAGGGACCTTTTTTTTTTTTTGCCCTACCCCAGGGAAAAGGGAATGGAGAGTTACCATGAGGCACCAAAGGGAACTAAAAAAAAAAAACAGCCAAATACTAACATTGGGAGAGTGATGGTTCACTGAGAGATAAAGAGGCTAATTAAACCTGAAAAACAAACACAATTAGATTAATTATATAATGTGGTCAAGATGGCTGTCAGTGGACAGCCAGAGGAAGAAAAGTAGAATTAGAGAAGAGGACACAGAAGAGCGACAATGTTGAAAGACAAAGCCCAGCAGAAAACCAATAGAGAAAGGGAGCACTGCGCAGGGAGCTGAGGCTAGGTAAGTCCTCGTCATTCTTCTTATTAATACTTCCTAGAGCCTGTGGGTTTCCAAATGCCACTGTTCCTTAAAAATTCAGACATTAAAATGCTAAGTAACTGATTAATCACTCTTCACAGCTCTTAAACCTGCAAACTCTCTTTCTGAGAAAGTCATCTAGGGTACTCATTAAAATTGCAGATGGATAAGCCAAACCCCAGGGCCTAATAAACCAAAATCTCTAAGTTGAAACCAGGTGATTCTCTGTTACAACAAAGGTCAAAAATTACTACTTTAAATGCAGCATATTACCAGGCAGGTGTTAATTATCTCTGTGGTTACAATGTGTACACATCCAAGACTAAGCTAAGGGCCACACGTCCCTTACAGGTCTGCGGCCACTACAGCAGGGCCTGCCCAGCCGAGCAGCAAGGCCTTCATGCCGCAAATGCAATAGTAACGGCCTGTACACGTGTGCCTGATACTCTGTCCAAGGTTGAAAAAGATGGAGAAACAGAGTACAACACCTCTGCCCTCTAAGAATTTACATTCTTATTCTTTTTGTAAATTTCGTTTAAATGTTTGGTTTAATGTTGGTTTAATGTGTTGGTTTCTGCCATACGATACTGCGAATTATTGTATAATTATACAGCCACAACTATCCATGCATCCCCTCCTCCCCAGCCGCCCCCACCCCCCCCCCCCATTCGTCAGGCCGGTGGAGCGCCCCAGGCTCCCTGTGCTACCCGGCACCTTCCACCAGCTCTCCACCTTACCCGATAGTGTGCGTGCGCTGAGGCCACTCTCTCCATCTGCCCCACTCTCTCCCTCCCCTGCTGTGTCCGCAAGTCCATTCTCTACATCGGGGTCTCCATTTCCTCTCCGCAAATAGTTTCATCAATACCGTTTTTCTAGATTCCATATATCTGTGTTAATATGCTATATTTGTTTCTCGTATACATTCTTACTCTCACTGAAGATACTCTTCCAAACCTGTACAAATAAAGGCTACTCATTCTTCAATACTCCTCAAGACTCATAGACCCTTCATGCTCATTTGAAGTCTCGGTCACCCGTCACCTCTAGGCAAGCAATCTGAACTAAAATTTAATAACTCTGTGGTTTTGTTTCATTCTTTATTTATTTCACCTATGTTACCACACCCTATTTTCTCAGTAAGACTCTAAGTTTGTGAGACTAGAGCCCAGATTTTGTAGACTTGTGTGCCCTGTTTATTGTTGAGGACAATGATGACCACCACATTGTGGAAAATTTGATAGTAAACTAGGTTAGGGGACTCAGAAATTTAAGAGATTCAACAGTCATATGAAAAGCAATTTAAAAATCCAGATTTCAGACCTAAAGAAAGACAGATCTAAGGTAAATTTCAACCACCACAATAAAACATATCAAAAAGTTAATAGACAAAGATTCTGTATTCCCCAGACAGTTCTAAGAATCAAGAGCCCGGTATGTGAAGTAAACTTTCAAAGAAGAAGGTACAACAAATGGAATGAGATTATTACTTATGGGAAGGTTAAATTCAAAATTATACTTATGTTAGAGTTTAGAGGCCTCCAGGTTTTGCAAACATATGCAGTTTTACACACACTTTAATAGAACAAGGCATCATATGAAACAGTATTTGTCCTACCAAAAGAAGATGAGGTAAGATTAAAGTGGAAATAAATCTGTCTTCGTATCTAGGAGTTCAAAGCAAATTCCCATCTTCCTTAGGCCCATCTTAAACAGGTAATGTCACAACGCTTCAACTATGAAAAAATTCTAATAGTGAGAAAAAAGCTGCTGTAGAAATTAAACAAATGCCTCGTCCTCTCTCTGATGAAAAAGGAAACTAGTCTGAACAAATTTTCAAAATCATTAGTTAACTCATTTGGCCATACCTTATCACCAAAATCATCACCAAGGAACTTGATGTAAGATTTTATTCACTCCTGAGGCAACATAGACCATTTCAAACAAAGCATCATTTGTTGGTGGGGGCTCAACTGAGCAGCTGCAGTCTGGAAGGCCTGCAGTCCAGCACGACCTAACCTTGAGCAAGTCACAAGACCTCTCTGGGCCACGGTCTCAACTTTAAAAGTGAGCAGCTGAACGATCTTCAATCTTTTAACGCGAAGTTCTTCAAACTGGTCATTCTAAGTTTAATTCTGATGACTCACTTTAACTTCTATTCAACTTTATGAAAGGAAAAGGGTGGGAAGGGGACTACATAATAAGTCATACTGGTTTGCCTTTGCTTCTGTGTGTTTTTTTTTTCCCCTCCCTCTCCTTGAAGCCCCACTTCAGTCTTCTCCGCATAACAAGAAACCAAAATATACGATTCGTATTTATCTTTATTTAAACTGCAATGGTGTCTTAATTTTAATATACTAAATTCTTCTACTTTGATAAATGAAATCTTAATTATTTGCTCATTTGTGCACCCCTTGATTTTTCTCTGTGGGTCACTGGCCTTAAAAACTCAATAAAAAGAAAGAAAGGCAAAAGTTTCATTAAATTTTTCACACAGAACAGACCAGAAGTAAATACAGCTTCTGCTTACTCAAAAGCTGACTAAACCGGCAATATGCAAACAAAGATGATAGCAAATGGCTCAGAGCTAAACTGGTAAAATGTCTGCTTATGCCTGTCAATTGAGATCTGATAACAGGAACAATCTTTTCAAAGAGTAAGAAATAATAATTGACCGCCTTTCTATCTTCCCTTTCATCTGACAGGCCTTCAGTCACTTATAAAAGTTATTAACAGCGAATCCTCGAGCTAGCTAAATATCATCACAGTCAACAATAAATGACTTGCCAAGTTTGAGTTCTGAAAACCGTATTTGGAAGCACTGCATATTCAAACTTTACTTTCATTCAGATTTTAGTTTCACAAAATAACTTTTTAAGCAATATACTGCTGCATCCAGTTTCTCAGAGCACCTAGAATTTGAAGGGACAGCATTATATACACTTGACAAAATCTCCTAATTTCCATAATGAGAACTATTTCAGGAAAGGACTAAATAATCTGTTCTTAGTTTTTAATTTTTAATTCAAAACAAGCAAATTTTAAGAACAGTTGTATAGATGGAAGGTCAACATTCCAAATCAAAATACTGCATTTCCTCAGAAACTAGTTATGCTTCTAAGGTTGCTACTCTGAACAAATTTCTAGTGTGAATTATAAAACTTTATTATTTTTTCCTAACTGCAAATGAATCATTCTAGCCTTTCTTCCTCTTTAATAATCACTTTTACTTGTTATCTAAATGACCGTGCATTTTATCCAAACTTACATTCGGTTTCAAAATTAAATGTTTAGTATAAACTTCATTAACTTTAAAGAAACAAAAAAAATATTACAAAGAATATTACAGTCAGTGAGCAACACCTATGACTGAGTTGTCTACAAACTTCCCCTTAACTAAAATGCTAAAACAAAACCATTGCCCTTCAACTTCTTCCTTAACACTCAAATCACACATGAATAATACAGTTTGCTTAATTGTAATTTACAGGGCACCCTTACAAATATAGTCACATTTTTAAAAATTAGAATTTGACCTCGTTTCCTTTGTGGTATTAAAAAAAAAAAAATCAAGAAAAGTCTCCTTTATTCTCAAGTCACACAGAGGGGAAAAAGAAATCACAGAAAATAAAAAAACTGCTTCATCAAGAAGATCTCAAAGTTTCCAGAATCTGAATGCTTTGTTTCCCCCTAGTAGGAAAGTGCAATCAGGCATGGGACCACGACACACATTTTCCCAGAGAGTTAAAGATCACATTCAGCCATGTTCTCCGACAGGTAAGAAGCACCCTCCCCGTTCACCAGCCCAGGAAACAGCCAGAAGCAGACACGCAAAATCTTAATGTGTTACCTTCCAATATTCTCGTTCTCCTTAGACACTGTCCTTTGGGCTGGAAAGTAAAAAGCTATCCGGCAAGTTTTGTGCTGTTAAAATGGCTCCTGTAGATTGGGGAAGTGGTGTCTGTGCTTCAGCTTATGAGTCATACGTGAAACTGAGTGTTTCTGAGGGAGGCACGCCCATGTTGCTGCGGACCCAGTTACTCTGCTAGGTCAAACATGCAAATCCACAGGTAAAAACGGGGCAGAGAGACAGCACAGGGGGAGAGGCAGAGCCAAGCAGCCAGACCTCCCTTGATTAAACTATTACTCAGCCCAGGTTAATTATCATGATTTAAAATTCACAATAAAACAGAGTCAGAATCTGTAAGGAAGCAAAACGAAAAACCTGCATGCTGTTTAAAAAAAAAATACAAATTGCAACTTTTAAAAGTTACTTTAATATAGCAACTAAATACAAAGATGAAAGGGAAAAAAAGGAGGGGAGGGGATGGAAGGGAGACAGCAAGCTTTCTGCCTTTGAATGTAACAATGGCCTGGGAAGCCTAACCTGGCTACTCATTAACTCTTATATAAAAGGTGTATATTGCTATGTAATCTGGAAAAGCCAGCACACTGCAATACCAGATGCAGATTTATAAGTTCGCTAAACAGATAAAATCCACTAGAAAATTCAAAGTTCAGTGGAAAAATAAGCGTGAACTACTAATCTGGTTTTCAGACTAAAAAAAGTAAACTTGGGGTTAGAAAGGAACTAAAGCCCAATACAGCAAAATGATTTTAAATAAAACTGCAAGCCTGATGAAACCCTATTTGAATCAGATTATCAATACGATCGTGGTTCATAACTCTACTACTCCCAAGTGGTAGCCACAGTTCTCCTGACCTTTCAAACAGAACTGTCCACAAATAAAAGCCAACCATGGTATGCCCTGGAGAGCCCCAGGGTGTCAACATGTGGCCAGTGAAGTTTTGCTCTCCAAGTCCCTGTCCATCTGACAAGGTGCCCAAGCAGCTGAAACTGCAGTCACTACAGATATTCACCCTGTCCCTGGCTGCGCATATATTAATTTCTTCTAAGAGCTTAAATTGATCAGAATGGCTTGAAAGCATTAAGCACTTCCAAAAGTACTTTAAAAGCCCAGCTCACTGGCTAGCCTTCATCCTAATCTTTTACAGAAAATAAACAGGATTTAGCAAGGTCTCCTCCCCTCAGTTAATTACTTGGAAGTAATCATTCTGCCCTACTAGAGGCACAGCTGAGGGGACAAGCTGTCACTGACTTCGAACTTTGTAAACTGCTACAAAACACAATGACTGTGAACCGACTTTCTGCCCACTAAGTGCCTGTTTATTCCATGTCACTGAACACTGCCTGACTAATCTTCTTACTAAAATAATCTCCACGATTTAATAAATTATTAATAAAAGCTAGGCTAGAAAGAAAAATGTATCACATGTTCTCAAATGTCATACCTGACTTGATTTAGAGCTCATTGATCCAGAGGGACTCTTTGGAACCCAAACACCAAGAGAGGCCCTCTGAGCAGTCACGGGAGATTTTCACTTGGAAAATCCCCAAGTTGTTTCCCAGAGTTAAAATTTATCTTAGATAATATCCACGTAAGCCTAATTTGATTATCTTTTAGCCAATCGAATTATAAATGGTAAAAGAGGGGCTAGTGGAAGGATGATTTCAGCCAACAAGTGACGGAGGGGATCATAAGAAAACGTTTTTTGTTTTGTTTTTTTTTTAAAAAGTCAATCACTACAAATGTAACTTACAAGTACTGGAGTCTGGGATAGTTAGGGAGTTTGGGATGGACATGTACACACTGCTACTTTACAATGAACAGGCAGCAGGGACCACTGTATACCACATGGAACTCTCTCTGTTGGATGTTATGTAGCAGCCTGAACGGAGAATGGATACATGAATGTGGATGGCTGAGTCCCTTTGTTGTGCATCTGAACCTATCACCACATCGTCAACTGGCTGTACCCCAATGTAAAATAAATATTAAAAAAAAAAAGAGTACTGGGCTCTGAAGCCACTCTGAAATGTCAGAGGATATTCAGGATATCTGAGGATGTCACCAAAGAGTAAGCGCCTACGAGTCACCATTATGATAAAGGTTTTTAAAAAACAGATGACCAACATCAAACGCATCAACATTTTTATGAAGTATAGATACATAAAAGGGTAAACTTCTGCTATTCAGAAAATCCATTTATATACAGTACTTCATCACCTGATAATGGCAGATACTTGGACTGTAATTTAGAAGAAGTACTTTTGGCTACCAGTAGAAGAGACGTAAAGTAAAAGTAATTAACTTTTTTCAACAGAAACAAACAGCTGTTCCCAAAGACGCGAAGCAGAGTTGCTACCATAATATACTGCCGCTTTGCTCAGGGGTGTCTATAACCATTATTTTACCACCTACACGAATTGGATCCTGGTTCTATTCACGGCCTCCCATAATCAAGCTCCGCCAAAAAAAAAAAAAAACCTGGCAAACAATTTAGCACAGGATGGGTTCCAATACCAGCTCTGCTTCCTATTAGCTGTGAAATCCTGGGAAATTACAAAAACCTGAGCCTAAACTTTTTTATCTGTAATTTAGAGTAACAGTACCCACTTCAAAGAATTATTGTGAGAATTAAAGTCAGTTCATATACTACTATTTGGAACATGTAAAGAACTTTCACAACTCAAAAATAAGAAAACCAACCAACTTTCTAAATGCTCAAATGATTTGAACAGATACTTCACAAAAGAAGAGACACTGATGGTAAGTAAAAACAGAAAAGATCTCAACATTGTTACTCAGTGCTGCTGCTGCTGCTAAGTCGCTTCAGTCGTGTCCGACTCTGTGCGACCCCATAGACGGCAGCCCAACAGGCTCCCCCGTCCCTGGGATTCTCCAGGCAAGAACATTGGAGTGGGTTGCCATTTCCTTCTCCAATGCATGAATGCAAGAAGTGAAAGTGAAGTCGCTCAGTCGTGTCTGACTCTTATCGATCCCATGGACTGCAGCCCACCAGGCTCCTCCGTCCATGGGATTTTCCAGGCAAGACTACTGGAGTGGGGTGCCATTGCCTTCTCCGTGTTACTCAATAGAGAAAAGCAAATTAAAGCCACAGGACCACTATACCCATTAGAGTAGATTAAAAACAACACTACCATCTACAATACCAAGGGCTAGTAAGGATACGAAACAACTACACTTCTCACACACTGTTGGTGGGAATGCCTATTTGGAAAACAGTTTCAGTTCAGTTCAGTTCAGTCGCTCAGTCGTGTCCGACTCTTCGAGACCCCATGAATCGCAGCACACCAGGCCTCCCTGTCCATCACCAACTCCCGGAGTTCACTCAGACTCACGTCCATCCAGTCGGTGATGCCATCCAGCCGTCTCATCCTCTGTCGTCCCCTTCTCCTCCTGCCACCAATCCTTCCCAGCATCAGAGTCTTTTGCAATGAGTCAACTCCTCGTATCAGGTGGCCAAAGTACTGGAGTTTCAGCTTCAGTATCATTCCCTCCAAAGAAATCCCAGGGCTGATCTCCTTCAGAATGGACTGGTTGGATCTCCTTGCAGTCCAAGGGACTCTCAAGAGTCTTCTCCAACACCACAGTTCAAAAGCATCAATTCTTCGGCGCTCAGCCTTCTTCACAGTCCAACTCTCACATCCATACATGACCACAGGAAAAACCATAGCCTTGACTAGATGAACCTTTGTTGGCAAAGTAATGTCTCTGCTTTTGAATATGCTATCTAGGTTGGTCAAAACTTTCCTTCCAAGGAATAAGCGTCTTTTAATTTCATGGCTGCAGTCACCATCTGCAGTGATTTTGGAGCCCAAAAAAATAAAGTCTGACACTGTTTCCCCATCTATTTCCCATGAAGTATGGGACTGGATGCCATGATCTTCATTTTCTGAATGTTGAGCTTTAAGCCAACTTTTTCACTCTCCCCTTTCACTTTCATCAAGAGGCTTTTTAGTTCCTCTTCACTTTCTGCTATAAGGGTGGTGTCATCTGCATATCTGAGGTTATTGATATTTCTCCCGGCAATCTCGATTCCAGCTTGTGTTTCTTCCAGTCCAGCGTTTCTCATGATGTACTCTGCATATAAGTTAAATAAGCAGGATGATAATATACAGCCTTGTACTCCTTTTCCTATTTGGAACCAGTCTGTTGTTCCTTGTCCAGTTCTAACTGTTGCTTCCTGACCTGCATCCAGATTTCTCAAGAGGCAGGTCAGGTGGTCTGGTATTCCCATCTCTTTCAGAATTTCCCACAGTTTATTGTGATCCACACAGTCAAAGGCTTTGGCATAGTCAATAAAGCAGAAATAGATGTTTTTCTGAAACTCTCTTGCTTTTTCGATGATCCAGCAGATGTTGGCAATTTGATCTCTGGTTCCTCTGCCTTTTCTAAAACCAGCTTGAACATCTGGAAGTTCACAGCTCATGTATTGCTGAAGCCTGGCTTGGAGAGTTTTGAGCATTACTTTACTAGCATGTGAGATGAGTGCAGTTGTGCGGTAGTTTGAGCATTCTTCGCCATTGCCTGTCTTTGGGATTGGAATGAAAACTGACCTTTTCCAGTCCTGTGGCCACTTCTGAGTTTTCCAAATTTGCTGGTATATTGAGTGCAGCACTTTCACAGCATCATCTTTCAGGATTTGAAATAGCTCAACTGGAATTCCATCACCTCCAGTAGCTTTGTTTGTAGTGATGCTTTCTAAGGCCCACTTGACTTCACATTCCAGGATGTCTGGCTGTAGGTCAGTGATCACATCATCGTGAAAACAGTTAAGCAATTTCTAATTTAGGGCTTCCCTTGTGGCTCAGCTGGTAAAGAATGTGCCTGTAATGTGGGAGACCTGGGTTCAATCCCTGGATTGGGAAGATCCCCTGGAGAAGAGAAAGGCTACCCACTCCAGTATTCTGGCCTGGAGAAGTCCACAGACTGTAAAGTCTTTGGGGTCGCAAAGAGTCGGACACGACTGAGAGACTTCCACTTTCACTTTAGCAATTTCTTATACAGTTAAACATATACTTATCATACAATCCTGCTGTCCCACTCCTAGATATTTACCCAAGAGAAATATATATATATATAAGCTTCTACATAAATACTATCAACAAATACTGGAGATGCAAATGTCCAACTGGTGAACAAATAAACATGTGGTATATCCATACAAGAGCTTCCGTGGTGGCTCAGCAATAAAGTGCAGTAGACATGGGTTCAATCCAAATCAGGAGGATTCCCTGAAGGAGGAAATTTCTAGGAAATCCTAGCCTGGAAATTTCCATGGACAGAGAAGCCTGGCAGGCTATAGTCCACGGGGTCACAAAGAGTCAGACACGACCGAGCAACTAAACAATAACATATCCATACAATGGAATGCCATCAGCAATAAAAAGGCATGAACTTCTACACCTGATGATGATACAATACAGACGAATCTAAAAGCATCAGTTCAGTTCAGTCGCTCAGCCGTGTCCGACTCTTCGAGACCCCAGGAATCGCAGCACACCAGGCCTCCCTGTCCATCACCAACTCCTGGAGTTCACCCAGACTCACATCCATCCAGTCGGTGATGCCATCCAGGCATCTCATCCTCTGTTATCCCCTTCTCCTCCTGCCCCCAATCCCTCCCAGCATCAGAGTCTTTTCCAATGAGTCAACTCTTCGCATGAGGTGGCCAAAGTACTGGAGTTTCAGCTTTAGCATCATTCCTTCCAAAGAAATCCCAGGGCTGATCTCCTTCAGAATGGCTAAATTAAACAGACCAAACTCAAAATGCATACTGTATGATTCCATTTATATGACATTCTCAAAAAGGCAATACAGACAGAAGAAATCCTATCAGTGGTTTCCAGGGGCTGGGAATGAGGAGAGTGAGTTGACTACAAAGAAGAACAAGGGAACTGTTTGGGGTGATGGAAATATCTCGTAGGTTGTTTGTGGTATTGGTGATAAGACCTGTACCTGTCAAAAATCACAGAACTACATAACTAAGTAGGGCAAACTGTATAAATTACACATCAATAAACCGGACTTTAAAAAGAAATCCAGTTCATGGGTACTAAAGTGATTAATACAGTAGCAGGTGCTTAGTATACACTTCATAAATATGAGCTGCTATCCCTATGCTTCACAGTAGAAGCAACCAGTATCAAATACTTCAGGAAGACAAATTTTAGATCTCTAAATTTCTATATAAATAAAATGTGGCATCTCAGATTTGTGATGGAAATACAATGTACCTGTATATACTGTGCGTATGTTTATTTCTAAAATTAGATATATATATCAAAGTCAGTATATATCTTAATATAGAGTTATCACACCTGGGGGAATTGCCAACATTGATATTTGAACTATTAGCTGAGAAAGATTTCAACTGAATGAATGTATTAAATGCCAACTAAAGTTAAGACACTCTTTATTTCTTTAAGATGGAACTCATGAAAAGAATTTACTGTGTAAGCAAGCAATCTCTTCTTCTTTTTATTTTTACCTCTTCTCCTTGACCTCAAATTTGAGAACTTTGAGTATATAAAAATACAGAACAGTCTTAAGTTTTATATCTAGGAAACCTGGGCTTTAAAAAAAAAGGTATGCTGTGAATCTTTCTGGGCGAGCAGCTAACGTGCTTCCATTCAGAGATGGAAAAATAAAAGATCAAACCATTAAAATGACAAATGACTAAAATCACTCTTCTCTACTATTTTTATACAAAAATAAAAATTTAAAGACTGAGATTCAGTGTTAGACAAATCTTTCAGGGGGATAGCATTAGTTTTGTTGATGCTAACACCTCTCAAAGGGTAATGCTAGGTTCTGAGCAATGCGTTCAGTTCAGTTCAGTCGTTCAGTTCAGTTCAGTTGCTCAGTCGTGTCCGACCCTTTGCAACCCCATGAATCGCAGCACGCCAGGCCTCCCTGTCCATCACCAACTCCCAGAGTATTCCCAACTGTGAGCTTAAATGTAAAACGTAGTTAATTCTCTATTGTCTATCACTAGATTTGCTAAACCAAGGCCCCCTCCCCATTTCTGCAGATTACCAGGACTCATCCACAAGAATGTTCTCCTGGTCAAGTGTCTGTGTGTTTTCACAGGCACGGTGAAGGCAAAAGGACCACAACTGCATCTGGCTTTGCTCATTACTACATTCCTACCACCAATGCAGGGTCCAGTTCAGTTCAGTTCAGTCGCTCAGTTGTGTCCGACAATTTGCGACTCCATGAATCGCAGCACACCAGGCCTCCCTGTCCATCACCAACTCCCAGAGTTCACTCAGATTCACGTCCATCAAGTCAGTGATGCCATCCAGCCATCTCATCCTCTGTTGTCCCCTTCTCCTCCTGCCACCAATCCCTCCCAGCATCAGAGTCTTTTCCAATGAGTCAACTCTTCGCATGAGGTGGCCAAACTACTGGAGTTTCAGCTTCAGCATCATTCCCTCCAAAGAAATCCCAGGGCTGATCTCCTTCAGAATGGACTGGTTGGATCTCCTTGCAGTCCAAGGGACTCTCAAGAGTCTTCTCCAACACTACAGTTCAAAAGCATCAATTTTTCAGTGCTCAGTCTTCTTCACAGTCCAACTCTCACATCCATACATGACCACAGGAAAAACCATAGCCTTGACTAGATGAACCTTTGTTGGCAAAGTAATGTCTCTGCTTTTTAATATGCTATCTAGGTTGGTCATAACTTTCCTTCCAAGGAGTAAGCGTCTTTTAATTTCATGGCTGCAGTCACCATCTGCAGTGATTTTGGAGCCCAAAAAAATAAAGTCTGACACTGTTTCCACTGTTTCCCCATCTATTTCCCATGAAGTGATGGGACCAGATGCCATGATCTTCATTTTCTGAATGTTGAGCTTTAAACCAACTTTTTCACTCTCCTCTTTCACTTTCATCAAGAGGCTTTTTAGTTCCTCTTTACTTTCTGCCATAAGGGTGGTGTCATCTGCATATCTGAGGTTATTGATATTTCTCCCGGCAATCTCGATTCCAGCTTGTGTTTCTTCCAGTCCAGCGTTTCTCATGATGTACTCTGCATATAAGTTAAATAAGCAGGGTGACAATATACAGCCTTGACGTACTTGTTTTCCTATGTGGAACCAGTCTGTTGTTCCATGTCCAGTTCTAACTGTTGCTTCCTGACCTGCATACAGGTTTCTCAAGAGGCAGGTCAGGTGCTCTGGTATTCCTATCTCTTTCAGAATTTTCCAGTTTATTGTGATCCACACAGTCAAAGGCTTTGGCATAGTCAATAAAGCAGAAATAGATGTTTTTCTGGAACTCTCTTGCTTTTTCCATGATCCAGTGGATGTTGGCAATTTGATCTCCTGTTCCTCTGCCTTTTCTAAAACCAGCTTGGTCCATTTGCAGCCAATTAGGTGGACTATGTTTGTTCCCCATGGGGATCCAGTGTGCCGTGGCCACACACAGACCCCGCCTCAGTGTGTACACATGTGCAGGTTGCCCTAAGGGGCCCTGGAGACAGTACTTTTCAGTGGACATTCATGCCTGGCATGGTGTTCCCAATCTACGCTCCAGATTGGGATACGTGTGGTGCTTTGGAAAGCCCCAGGGCACAGTGGCTAAGGTCCACATTGGTCAAGTCATAAGGTCCATCCTCACTAAGCTGCAGAATAAAGAGCATATGATTGAGGCCCTCCGCTGGGCCAAGTTCAAGTTCCCTGGCCACCAGAAGACACATATCTCCGGGATTTGGGGATTTACTAAGTTTAATGTAGATGCATTTGAAGACATGGTGGCAGAAACGTGGCTCATCCTGGACAGCTGTGGAGTCAAATCATCCCTAATCGAGGCCCTCTGGACAAATGGTGGGCCCTGTAGTCATGAGAACCTTGCTGCTGTCCCCTCCTTACTCATGCCCACGAATAAATCCTACTTTTCTGTCAAAAAAAGAAAAGGACAAGGTCCAACACATAGCAGAAACGCAGAGACATGAGTACTATCCCAACCGCACACACCACTTCTACCTTATCCCTTCATCCATCAGTAGACACTTACTTTGATCCATGATTCGATACAGCTGAATTCATGTAACTATGTTACCAGATTCTACTGTAGGCACTACTTTGGGTGTTAGATTTTCCTTTCTTGTCAAAAATAACCAAGATTTGACTTGGTTATTACAATTATTATCATTATTATTACAATTATATTCTTTATGATGCTTCCAACTAACAGGCTAACTGCAATCTCAAGTTTCGTATCATATGAAATTGTATTTCTTACAATCTAAAATTCAGTATTACAGATAATATGTCTTCTACCTCAGTGGACTGCAACCAGGGATGCACCTCCAGATTACCTAGTCTGTGAAGACGCATGCCTACTCCCAGAAGCAGAATCAGCGGTATGGGCGGAGCCCAGGCTTCTGAGAGCCATGGCTCTGCTGCTCTGCAGCCCTAGACCCAACGCAGTCAGTGCTCTTCACCCGGCAGCCACTCCGAAGGACAGCCACCTTACTGCTCAGCAATCTCCAAATGTTGTGGAGGGGAAATCTTCTATTTTTCAATCTGAGATTAGAGTGCAACTCCAGTTCCTCCTGTGCTACTCTTCAGGTAAAAGTAACATCACGGGAAAATACCATCTCAGCAGCATCCTACCTGTCCCTTTCTCTACCACCAACTGTTTACTTTCAATTCACCTTTCACTATTGTCAGAGAAATCTTCCTAAAGAACAACTCTGCAAGTGATGTGATGATCACTCATGGCTGAAAAACCAACTTTGATTCCCTGCAGGCAGAAAGCTGGACCACCTATCCCGGTGTTCACAGTTCTCACACTGTGACCTCAATCACCTGTTTCCGGCCCTGTCTTCCCCTCTCTGCACCTCCCCACTGTCTCTTGTGGGGCTCTTTTTCTCTCTGTCCTTCCCTCCCTCTGGCCTCCCCATCCCCTTCACTCACACACACACACTCCAGGCTTTCTGACACATTTTGGATGGCTCCATTCCTGTTCGTTTGCCTTCTCTGAGCTTGGAAAGCACCTGCCTTACTTCCTACCCTTTCCCTTATCTCTGCCTACTCGTCCACCCTTCACAGTCTCAGTTCAAATGCCTTCTCTGCATGACGGTTCCCCCGCGTTGCTCCACTTACAATTATTACAAGAACTGACCATGAGGCTGAAAGAGAACTTGAGAGATCCTCTTTTCAGTCCAGTGGTTTTCAAACTTTCCTGTTAAGTAGCTGAATTCTTATAAAAGTCTTCAAGGAACCTTACTACTGCATTTGTCTTCAGTGTGTTAAGAAAACCCGTAATACCAATACAATCCAGTCTCATTTAAAAATAGGGAAAGGAGGTCTGTGGGGTCACAAAGAGTCGGACATGACTGAGCACACACATACACAAAGCAGGGCTACAGAAAGAAGTGACTTGACCAATGTCAAGTTAGTAACAGAGGCGAGGTACTCTTAGGCACTCATTCATTAGCAAATATTCACTGAGCTCCTGCTACGAGCCTGGCACTGCTCCAGGCCCTTTTTATACAGCAGTGAAGAAAGACACCTAGGGGCTAAATTATTTCCACTCATGCGGTACTTACATTCTAGCTAGGAAGAGACAAATGTTATGAACTAAATACACAGTGTGGCGATTATAAAGAAATGATACAAATAAAGTGTATAGTATGTTAGTGATAAGGACAAATTAGAAAAAAATAAAACAGCAATGAGAAGAATATGACAGTTTACACAGCTAGCGAGGAAGTTTCCCTTTGCCAGATCACTTCTAAGTAGAGACCTCTAGCCACACCTAAGGAAGAACATTCCAGGCAGAAAAAAAGCCCATGCAAAGACAAACAGGGAGCTAGCCTGATACGTTTTAGGAAACCAAGAAGGCCAGTGTGGTTCACGAAGAGAAAATAAGGAAGAGAGATAATAGGAGGAGGAAGAGTACTGGAAACTAAGGGAGAGCCTCACTGTTTAGACTTTAGCTGGAGAGTTTTGAGTAGCTGAGTCATAAGACTTGACTGCTGTGTTGAAAAAAGACTGCAAACAACCAGGGATGGAAGAAAGAGAAGCTTATGCAATAGCAGAAAAGATGACAATGACTTAGAGGAGGCAGACGAGGAAGATATGATTAAATTATGGGTATGTTCTAAGGAATATCCAATAAGATTTTTTAATGGACAAAAGTGGGTTGTTGGGGGCAGAGGAGGGGGAAGGCTTCAAAACTCAATTTTTGACAACTGGAAGACTGCAGCTGCCAAAACTGATAGGTTTGGAGTAAGAGAGTATCAGGAGTTACTGAACACAGAAAGGTGAACACAGACGGCGACGATGTGGGGTAGGAGGAGATCAGGAGTTATGAAACACACAGAGTTTGAGAAGCTTATCAGCTATCCAAGTAAAAATGTCAAAACAAGTATACTGTCAAGGAGCTGTATGATATAGTCCTGGAGCCTGGGGTAGAGATCTGGGTTAGGTATATAAATTTGGGAGTCATTACATATATGATATGAAAGGTACAGATATAAAAGGTAACATGACAGGCTCTGGGACACTGTACTATTTAGAAGTAGGGGAGATGAGGTGGAACTAGCAAAGAAGGCTTTCTGAAAAGGAGCACACAGCAACACAGCAGGAAAATAAGGCAAATGTGGTGTTACCCTGACATTGGAGGAGTGGTATTTCCAGGAGGAAGAAACTGTGCCAGAGGCTGACAACAGATCAAACCCGATGAGATCTGAGAGGAAAACGACAGGTGATTTAGCAACACAGACACGACTATTGATTTTGAAAGAATTTTCATGGTGTGATAGAGATTAAAAAAAAACAAACAAACAAGCACAGTATCAGATGAGAGACAGCTTAGCAGAGAATGAGAGGTGAGAATCTCAAGACAGAAAATAATTTTGATGTGAACAGGCCAAGAAAAGATTTTAGGGGTGATAGGAGACCGCTGTTTAAGAAAAGCGGTACTTCTCCCATTGCCTAGAACATTCCATTTTGTATTGCAGTTAAGTTTGCACAACTCTGTGTCTCCATTTATAAACCAGTTATCCACTTGAGGGCAGGAACTGTATCATACAGCTTCTACAACCAACTGTGGCTGTGAACAGCAAGTTACTTCACACCGCCATGGGGTTTCAGTTTCCCTTTTTTGTAAAATACTGGGAGAATCTAGAGATCTGATAATTTTGAAGATCTATTTTAGTTCTGACATTTTATTGTTCCACAGCCTCTCCAAGTCCTCTAAACAGTGTTTGAGGAACTGAAAACAAAAAGCACATTAAGGCTACATTTAAAAGAGAAGTTTCCTCATCAAATTTTTACATAGCTGACTGAAAGTAATACACAAAACTATCAGATATTCAGAACAACCTGGAAACTTTATAAAGTCCTCCAAAAATTCAATTTCACTTATTACACTTTATTAATAAAAGGTTTTTTTGTTTTTTTTTTCTTAAAGAAAAGTGAAAGTCTCTCAGTCGTGTCCGATTCTTTGAGACCCCATGGACTATACAGTCCCTGGAATTCTCTGGCCAGAATACTGGAGTGGAGAGTCTTTCCCTTCTCCAGGGGATCTTCCCAACCCAGGGATTGAACCCAGATCTCCCGCTTTGCAGGCAGATTCTTTACCAGCTGAGCCACAAGGGAAGCCAAATCTATACTAACATTCTAGAAACATTTTGTATCTTATGGTAGTAGGATATTTAAGTAAATAGTCTTCTAACACAAGTCCAAAACAGTTCATCTTAAAATATGCCAAAACTCCATGCTCTTAAAAAAAGACAACTATCTTTTCAAAAAATTAATTAAATTTGGGCCTCAGGTGTAGGATCTTTGTTGCAGCCCACAGGCTTAGTTGCCCTGCAGTACGTAGGATCTTAGTTTCCCCACCAGGGACCAAACCCATGTCCCATCATTGGAAGGCAGATTCTTAACCACTGGACCACCAAGGAAGTCCCTGACAACTATCTTTTGCCATTAGTAAATTTAAGACAGTATGACAGAAGTCAAGCCTCTTATTTTAACTAGCCTGATTTAGACTATGTCTATTTTCATTTGATATTTATTATTTATCTATAAAACAAAGGTTCTACTTACAAAGAGATTAATAAAAAGTATTATGGCTTTCTTACAAATAAATGGTCTCTATAAATTCATCACTGTTTGTGGACCAACGACTTATTTGGTTTGACTTTTTGCTATAGGCCTGAATCACACATACAATGCTTAGCCCTGAAGATTAAAACCCAGCAACATGAAAAAGATTACCTTGCTATTATTTTTTCTCTTTAATAAAAAGAAAAGCCAAATATAAACAGAAAAGTAGGGGCATTTTAGGATATGTTAAAGAAACAAGAACTTCAATTTCTCTTAATTACACTGCTGGTCAAAATAGAGATATGGAAGAAACTAACATTAGCAACTAATCATGTAAATCCACAAAAAAATGACTTAAACTGCTTATTATGGTGCCAGGACACATAATGTGTTCTCAAATACCTATCAAAAAAAGGAGAACACACAGATACTAATAGTACATCCATACTGAGCAATAAAATGAAATTAACTGTGGATAAACACAACCTGGATGACATTTACAAGCATTATGTGGAGTGAAAGAAGCAGCCAGTGTCAGAAGGTTACATACTATAAGACTCCATTCATAATGACATTTTTGAAGAAACAAAACTATAATGCTGGAGAACAGATCAGTGGCTGAAGGGGATGGACTGGGGGAGGGTGACTGGCTGTAGAAACGGAGCGTGAGGGAGTTGAGGGTGATGGACCTGTTCTGTAACCTGATTATGGCGGTGTCTACACAAATTTACACTTGCATTAAAGTTCACAGAATTGTATAGCAAAAAATATCAATTTTACTTCCTAAGTTAAAAAATGAAACAAAAATTACTTTTAATTCGAGTACTCCAAAAACTCATTACTCCAGTCCATAGTCATTAGAAAATATCAAAATCAAATTGAGGGCCAGTCTACAAAATATCTGACCAGTACTCTTCAAGGTGTCACGGTCAAAAAGGACAAGGAGCCATCATAGATTTGAAAGGAGACAATGACAACTAAATGCAATGTGTGCATCCTGGGTGGATCTTAGGACAGAAAAAGGACATTAGTGGAAAAACTAAAAATCCCACTGAGGTCTACATTTAATTAATGGCATTGTACCAATGCTAATTTTTAAATTTTGATCATTGTATTGTCACTCTGTAAGGTGTTAACAGTAGTGTGGGATGGATAGAAAATACACAGGAACTCTCTGTGCTTTTACTGCTATTCTTCCACAAGCCTAAAATCATTTCAAAATAAGTTAAATACCGAATCTTTAAGAAAAATGCTTGCAATAATTTCATAAAGCAAAAATACATTTCTCTTTCAAAAACAAATCAATGCCATCCTGCATATTTTGATTACTTCAGCGTAAGTTTGATTACCTAGTGTAGGTCATACCCACACTAAGAGCATACATGTTCTCTGAATGAGAGAAAATAGATTCTACCATAAATTATATGACTTACTAGTTGTGCCCATCTTCAGGGTATACATTTATAACTAAAAATTCTATCAACATTTGATTTCCTAATTGAAGAATGGAGTTCTTTCCAGAAATTCTCCAATGATCCAGCAGTCAGGACATGGTGCTTTTACTGGGACCCAGGTTCAATACCTAGTTAGGGAACTAAGATCCCACAGACTGCAAGGCACAGTGGGGGGGGGGGGGTGGGTAGAAATGAAGTCCTTCTTAAGGAATTTCTCATAAATTCTACCTCTTAATATTCTTATTTAAAAAAATTTAAAAATTCAATGGTCTACCAACACCCACAGAATAAATTCCAATACAAGACATTTCTGCATTTTGACTTTGGTCTACCATATTACAGCCTCATGTGAGACTAGGCCACCTCCCAATGTTCACCCTATAATTCAGCTTTGCTGAATTATTAATTCAGATCATGTCATGTCTTCTCACCTCACATTTGCTGGCCTTCTCCACCCAGGAAATCTCTTGCAAAACCCTTCTCTCCTCCACCACTAGAAGGAAGAACTGCTCACTTCCTCCTTGTGCTCCCACAGTATTTTGTAAGTGATCTAATAGATCAACAAATCACATTGCTTACCCATTCATACAGAAATTTATGCAAGGTTACAATACACAAAACATTCTAGGTTTGGGGGACCTCAAGGTGAATTGATTTCCTTTATAATTCCTCCCATCTACTCTACTGGAATTTCTGGTGAAGACACTGTTTTTGTTTTTAACCATTTATTTACATGTCTCACTGGTTACTTATTTCAGCTAAATAGCATTCCTGACTCACAACAGTGTTTAATAAATATTTGTTGAAAGAAAACATTTGAAGGTCCAAGTAAACACTGGTTCAATGATAAATCTGCTTTTTCTCTTCCACACAATCCACGCCATTTTCAGGTCATTTCTGCAAGTCGAAATGACACAAAAAGCAAGGCCCCTTTCTCCCTTTCCTGAACAGTCCAATTCCTGTGAATAAGTTGGTTAAGCTGGCTCTGGCAGCCCCATTTAATGGACAAGCCCATAGCAGCAAAGCTCTGTGTTTATTAACAGACAACAACTTCTAGATGAGTCCCCGTGCTTATACCTGAATACCTCATTATGTTAACAGTTTACAAATAAAATTAGAGACAGAGAACAAAGGAGGAGACGCCCAACAGATTTGGACCAATTAGCCAAATGTGGCCCTTTCTTTCGACTTCTGGGTCTTCTGTTTCTTTCAGGCTTTTACTTACACAGCCTCCTGTCAACAAACTTCTCAAATTATAAATAAGTTAGTAAACGTTTCGGTAAAAGGAATATTCAAATAAAATATTTAGACTGCAGGCTTTATTCGTGTTTCACAACGCCATTCGGACAAACAGTTGATGCCTTTTTGCACTGATAATTTAATATCAGCACAATGGACACACTTTAGCTACAGCAAATTGCCCTGCTACTCCTCTTTCACACTTGAGCCCACATCACTGGGATAAATGGAACTTGAAAATTTTAAGAGTATTTCAGATGTATCATTTTATGAAATATTTCTTGGATATATGATGCTAGTATTTTAGTGTTCTCAAATTTCTATTTTCAGGTCTCCTTCCTGTACCACACAGACGGTTCTACCCAAGCTGACAACGCCTTCCAACGTCTGACTGACAAATTTAACATATCGAAACCTGAATTCCTGACCACCCCTCCAAAATGTACTGTACCCAGTTTTCTCCAGTCCTCTTGGTGGCTACTAACACTTCTAGCTGCTCAGACCAAAAATCTTGGCTCTTTCTTGACTGTCATAGACCCACATCCAATCTGAGAGGAAATACTATGAGTTCAGTTTTCAGCCTAGAACCCTGTCACCACTGAACTGCACGGTCACTGCCATCTCTACCTGCACCGCTGTAGTCCAAGTGGCCTGACGTATCTTTTTAAATGGATTATTTCTCATTTTCTCTACAATCTACTCTCAAAGCAGCAGTCAGAAGTAATCCATTTAAACAGATACATCCAGATCATATTACTCTCCTGTTTCAAAACCCTCCTATAGCTCCTGTTTTCACAAAAATAAGTCATCATTAAAGTCTTCACAAACTGTTTACATGGCTTCTCTGGTGGCTCAGTGGTAAAGAATCTGCCTGCAATGCAGGGGTTTTGGGTTCAATCCCTGGTACAGCAAGAAGACATGTACTTAATACAGATAATACATTATCTCAAGTAGCTAAGTGTAGTAATAAATAGATTAAATAGAATACAATATTTTGAAAAAGCTATCTGATGCAAACTGTTCTATACAGAAGAGATACACAAGGTCCTACTGTATAGCATAGGAAGCTATATTCAATATCCTGGGATAAACCATGATGGAAAAGAATATGAAAAAGAATGTATGTATGAGTATTACCAAGTCACTTTACTGAACAGCAGAAATTAACACAACATTGTAAATAAACTATACTTTAATAAAATAAATTTTTAAAAAAGATATGATACTTATATATAAATTTAGGTTATAATAAAAATAGCATTAACAGAAACATTAAATTCAGTTTTGTCTGGAGGGAAAAACCCACAGAGGGGAAGAGTGTTCATTAGACAGTATTAGCTAATAATTTCAAACCACTCATCATCATTTTTCTAAAAAGAGCCTATGCCACATTATCTCAATTAAAAAAGGAGCAGAAGAAAATATAAGCATTTATATACTACCCAGTGCAGGCATGCTGAGTCACTTTAGTCACGTCTGACTCTGTGACCCTATGAGCCAAAGCCCACCAGGATCCTCCGTCTGTGGGATTCTCCAGCAAGAATACTGGAGCAGGTTGCCACACCCTCCTCCAGGGGATCTTCTTGACCCAGGGATCAAACCCACGTCCTCTGTGTTTCCTGTTTTAGGAGGCGAGTTCTTTACCACTAGTGCCACCTCCTTCTATGTGACACAAAGGGCAGGGGGAAAAAAAAAGGAAAACAATGGCGTTTGACTACCTAAAAATCTAAAAGCACCATAACCAAAGGTAAGACAAAGGATAAACGAGGGGGAAAATATGACAACATTTTAAAAACAAAAAGTAGGTAAATAAAACTTAGTCTAAGGTTTGGCTTACCCTGGCAAATTAATGTGTTGAAACTCAACAAATGCTTTACAAAAAATAAAGGCACTGCTCCATTCAAAAAGCCAACTAGAAATCTTAGTCAATACAATGTGGGTGTGCGAGAAAAACAGTACCACATGGAACTGCAGCAGTGGGCTTATTCTCAAAGAAAACAGCCTTGTCTCTTCAAAGGCTGACCAGTGAGCATCCAATTCTGTTTTAAATTAAAATAAAATGTTTAAAAAAGATTCGTGCATTTAACTTTATGCAAACTGTACCTCACAAGGAAAAAAGTAAACAAATATTGAAACTATAGTCAGTGATAAGGATGCTAAAGTATTTAGATGGAAATGCACTAATGTCTGCAATTCACTTTAGATAGAAGGATAAAAGTGTGGGAAAACAAATATAAAAAGTTAATGCTAAAATCTAGAAGGTGAGTATATGAGTGCTCACTAAAAAACTTCAGCTTTGCTACATGTTTAAAAACTTTTATAATAAAATGGGGAAAGAAACAACTATTATTGGTTGACTCAAACACTCTAATAGAAAAAGGGACATTGGGCATGAAGAGGCACTTCACAGAATATGGCCAAACAAGAGAAGACGTTCAAAGATGTTCACTCTCACAACCTCAGAGCGGAGAAACAATAGCATTTTTCACCTACTAGCAAAGAGTAAAATGAATAGAGAAGGTATAGGAGAAATAAATGGCCTCATACATTCATCGGTGTACAAGAATATAACTCCAGAAGGCAATTTCACAACCAAAAAGACTTCATGTATTTTTTCAGTCCCAGTAATTTATTCTAACAAATAAGGTATGCAAAGATTAGAGAAATTCAGTATCATTGTTCAAAACAGTAAAAAACTGGAAATAAACTGTTACAGAAATTAGGTGTTACAGAAATCATATTTCACTATATGGAGCATACTGTATTATTGAACTGTTATAGAATGATTATCAATATAAAATAATATACCAATAAAAAATCTCCCTTGCTCCTTGGAAGAAAAGCTATGACCAACCTAGACAGTATATTATAAAGCAGAGACATTACTTTGCCAACAAAAGTCTGTCTAGTCAATGCTACAGTTCTTCCAACAGTCATGTACTGACATGACAGTTGGACTATTAAGAAAGCTGAGCGCTGAAGAATTGATGCTTTTGAACTGTGGTGTTGAAGAAGACTCTTGACAGTCCTTTGGACTGCAAGGACATCCAACCAGTCCATTCTAAAGGAGAACAGTCCTGGATATTCACTGGAAGGACTGATGCTAAAGCTGAAACTCCAATACTTTGGCCACCTGATGCGAAGAGCTGACTCATTGGGAAAGACCCTGATGCTGGGAAAGACTGAAGGCAAGAGGAGAAGGGGTCGACAGAGGATGAGATGGTTGGATGGCATCACTGACTCGATGGACATGAGTTTGAGTAAGCTGTGGGAGTTGGTGATAGACAGGGAAACCTGGCGTGCTGCAGTCCATGGGACTGCAAAGAGTTGGACACGCCTGAACTGAACTGACTGAAAAAATCTCCACTATATATGTAAGTGAAATACATAAGTTAGAAAACAGTGTGTATCACCGCACAATCGATATTTATACATATATGGTCCACATTTCAGTATCCAAAGTAACGATCAACTGAAAGCTTACAGTACATATGCTAGTTAGTAAAATTCTTATGATTTGCATTATTTGTCTGTGCTATTTGGTATTTAAGTAGCTTCCATGTGCTGAGCACTCTTCTGTAGACTCAAGACATAGTTTACCTGTGGAATCAAGTAAACAATTCGGACACAGTCCCTGCCCACATATGAAGGAAAGCAACAAAGCAACATAAAGGGTGACCAAGAAAACCTTAGATAAGGGAAGACCTCCCAGAAACTGTGACAGCTGCTCTGAGACCTAACGATAAGGTGGCAGGCACGTAAAAGCAGGAGGCTGGGCAGAATATTATCAGCAGAGGAATTGTAGGAGCAAAGCAACAAGAGGAAGCACCACGGCTCTCAGAGAGCAGGGAGGAGAGAAGAAGTATGCAAAGTGGCTGGAGAAGTACATACACTAAACAAGTATCACCCTTACAATCAGGAAAAAAGATCAAGCTAGTTTCATCCTAAAAAACAAACAAAAAACCTTTACCACTACCCCAATCATACAGGTGGACAAAATTACAAAAATCTTTCCTTGCTGAGGGCTTGACATGTGCTGTGCTAAGTCGCTTCAGTCGTGCCCATCTCTTTGCAACCTCACGGACTGTAGGCCACCAGGCTCCTCTGTCGATGGGATTCTCCAGTCAAGAATACTGGAGTGGGTTGCCATGCCCTACTCCAGGGGCATCTTTCCAACCCAGGAAGGGGAATCTTTCCAATCCAGGGATTGAACCCGCACCTCTTAAGGCTTCTGCACTGGCAGATGGGTTCTTCACCACTAGCGCCACCTGGGAAGCTAAACATAAATATCTCGTTTAATCCTCATGATAGAACTATTCAAAAGCATTCAGTGGGAGAAAATGATAGCAAATGAGACAAATGACAAAGGATTAATCTCCAAAATATACAAGCAGCTCAAACAACCTAATCAAAAAGTGGGAAGAAGACTTAAACAGACATTTCCCAAAAGAAGACATACAGATGGCTAATAAACACAAGAGAAGATGCTCGACATTGCTCATTATTAGAGAAATACAAATCAAAACCACAATATCATCTCACAGCTGTCAGAACAGCCATCATCAAAAAGTCTACAGACAATAAATGCTGGAGAGGGTGTGGAGCAAAGGGAACCCTCTTGCACTGTTGGTGGGAATAAAAACGGATATAACCTCTCTGGAAAACAGTATGGAGATCCCTTTAAAAACTAAGAAGAAAACTACCACATGACCCAGCAATCCCACTACTGTACTTACACCCTGAGGACATCATAATTGAAAAAGACACACGTACCCCAATATTCACGGCAGCACTACTGACAACAGCCAGGACCTGGAAGCAACCTGGATGTCCATCAACAGATGAATGGATGAAGAAGACACGGTACATAAACACTATGGAATCTTACTCAGCTGTAAAAAGAAACACATCTGAGTCAGTTTCAATGAGGAGGATGAACCCAGAGCCTATTACACAAAGTGAAGTAAGTCAGAAAGAGAAAGACAAATATCATAGACTAACACATATATATGGAATCTGGAAAGAAGGTACTGGTGATCCTATTTGCAGGGCAGCAAAGGAGACGCAAAGATAAAAGACGGACTTTTGGACGCAGTGCAGGGAGGAGAGGGTGGGATGATCTGAGAGAGCAGCACTGAAACATATAATTACCATATGTAAAAATAGACAGTGGGAATTCCTGCATGATGCAAGGAACCCCAAATCGACACTCGGCGACAACCTAGCGGGGTGCGATGGGCAGGGAGGTGGGAGGGAAGCTCCAGGGGGAGGGGACATGTGTATCCCTAGGGCTGATTCATGTTGATGTCTGGGAGAAACCAGCACAATGCTATAAAGTGATTATCGATCACAATATTGTAAGGTAATTATCATCTAATTAAAAGTAAAATAATTTTTTTTTTAAAAAGCATTCAGAACACATCAAAGTATCAATAGAACATTCCTGGGACCACAGTTCTCCAAAGCCAGTCCACAGAACAGATGTATGAGAATTATCCAAAGACACAAAGATAACATATACACACATACACTTGAGTCCTACGCCTAAGATTCAAACTAGCAGCTCACAAGTGAACCCAAGATTCTCCATTTTTTATTGCCCAGATGATCAGAAATTAGTATAGGGACAGACAGACCCTTGAACCTCAGCAGGCAGACCTGGCTGCACCTGTGCATACAGTCCTACAGCTCTGCACCTAGGTTAAGTCGGTGGGGTCACACTCGTTCTCAGTAGAGTCTATTCAGAGAATCAGCAAGGTGTGTGATATACTTTTCCAGTATTTCACAGATGTAAAGAAAATTTTTATTTTAATTCAAGCTTTCTTAAAAAAAAAACAAAACAACTCCATTATTTGACACCCCAAGTGCCACATACACCTCAATCCCTCTAACATCGTTTCTCAGGCCCTTCATTGCCAGCGTTCCTCAAATATTTGCCTAAGTCCACTTCATTTCCCACTCATCCCAGTCTGTCTAGCCTAATCCTGCCCCTACTGAGCCACTAAACCTGCCCTAACTAAAGTCGACGACCACGCTGGGCTAAATCCAACGAACACTTTCAGAACCTGCTGTGCTAGACCAACACACTCTCTTTCCCGGCTTCCCCCAGGGCCGTGCTCCTTCTCCTGTCTTCTCCGCCCACCTCCTCCACCTCACGACTGAACACCCTAAAGGCTCGTTGGAAAAGCCTCTTCTCACTCCAGACTCTCCCTGGGTGAAGACATCCACTTCTAGGATTTCAACTACAAAGCCAGAGCATAAAGGTGAAATTCACCTCTGCTCAGTTACCCTTCACAATCCCCTTTAATCCACCCTTTAGGTACATTTTACCACATTAAAAGGCCACGTGTGTGCCTACCCACTCGCGTCAGACTCATTGAGACCCACAGACTGCAGCCCGCCAGGCTCCTCTGTCCATGGGATTCTCCAGCAAGAATACTGGAGTAGGTTGCCATGCCCTCCTTCAAGGGATCTTCCTGACCCAGGGGTCAAACTCATGCATGCCTCTTATGGGCATTGGCAGGCGGGTTCTTTACCACTGCTGCTGCTGCTAAGTCGCTTCAGTCGTGTCTGACTCTGTGCGACTCCATAGACAGTAGCCCACCAGGCTCCCCCGTCCCTGGGATTCTCCAGGCAAGAACACTGGAGTGGGTTGCCATTTCCTTCTCCTAGCACCACCTAACAGGCCTCAATGGCAACCAATACATCATCTCAGTAAACATAACTGAAACACTTTTCCTCCTCACATTCAAACACCAGATTAACAATGTAATTTATAGTTAAAGGGCACACTGTATGAAAAGACACAATTTTCCCCCTTACTTCACTCCATTTTACCTCCGTAAGTCATGGCTTGAAACACAGCAATGTCTGCCCTCTAAGATAAAACTCAAAATCCTTAACATGCCTTGTATCAGTGGTCCACCACCCTTTTGGCACCACTGACCAATTTCGTGGAAGACAATTTTTCCACAGACCAGGGGTAGGGGGATGGTTTAGGGATGACTCAAGAGCAGTACATTTACCGCGCACTTTGTGCAGGCATGTGTGCTCAGTCCCTTTAGCCGCGGCTGACTGCGACCGCACAGGCCGTAGCCCACCAGGCTCCTCTGTCCATGGAATTCTCCCGGCAAGAATACTAGAGAGGGGTGCCATGCCGTCCTCCAGGGGATCTTTCTGCCTCAGAGATCGAACCCGCGTCTCCTGCACCTCCTGCAATGCAGGCAGTTTCTTTACTACTGAGCCACGGAGGAAGCCTATCATGTTTCTAATCTAATGCTGCCGCTGATCTGACAAGAGGTTCTGGTCGGCGGCCCGAAGCCTGGGGACCCCTGTCTTCTATACTCTGATACTTGCCCTCCTTGTCTCCCATCACATTCCACTACATTAAAGCCCTAGGGCCTTTTTCCATTTCTCAAAGCACATCCTTTCTTTCCTGCTTTCTAGTACTTGCATAATGCTACTCCCTCAGCCTCCCATCACTTCCCATCCCCCTTTCTCCCAGCCAAAGGTTACCATCCTTCAAATCCCACTTCAATGTCATTTCCTGAGGGAAGCCTTTCCAATACAGCCACTTTCCACCCACTGTTAGCCGTCTCCCGGTTATGTACCGAACACTCAAACGCTTTTCACTTATTTGATCAAAGTCTGTCTCTCCCCCTAAGATGCAGGAGCTTCATGAGGATCTTATCCGCTTTTTTCATTGTTCTATCCCAGGCACCTGAACACTGACTGAGTCAGTAACTTCAGTCTCATCACATTCGCTTTTCACTCTCTTACCAGTTGCACGTGTGTGTGCTTGTGCCCAGTGGTGTCTGACTCTTTGCAACCCCATGGGCTGTAGCCCGCCAGGCTCCTCTGTCCATGGGATTCTCCAGGCAAGAATACTGGGGTGGGTTGCCACTTCCTACTCCAGGGGATCTTCCCGACCCAGTGATCGAACACCCTATGTCTTGGGTGCCCTGCATTGGCAGGTGGATTCTTTACCACTAGGGCCACCCAGGAAGCTCCTACAAGTTGCATATAAAAATACAAATTCAGATTTACCTTTTCAAAAAAATACGTGGCAAAATTAACCACTCAAGTGTACCATTAAGGAATAGCAAGTACTTTCATAGTGTTTCTCAACCAATCTCCAGAATTCATTTTATCTAGCAAAACTAGAAGTCCATAACCACTGAACCACTCCCCATCCTCCTGCCCCCCAGTCCCTGGCAATCAACATCCTACTGCTTTCGCTATGATTCTGACTACTTGAGGCACCACAGGTAAGTAGAATCATGCAGCATTTGTCTTTTGGGGACTGGTTCATTTCACTTAGAATAATGCCCTCCAGATTCACGCACGTCATAACCTGTGTCAGCACTTCCCTCCTCAAGGCTGAAAACCATTCCACTGTAAGTGTATGCCTCGTTTTGTTTGTCCACTTGTCCATTCATGGACACTTGGGCTCCTTCTACCTTTTCACTATTGTCAATAACGCTGCTTAGAACATGGGTGCACAGTATCTCTTGGAGATTGCTTTTAATTCTTTGGGGATAACCTAGAAACAGAATTGCCGGATCATTTGGTAATGCTATTTCTAATTTTTTGAAAAACCACCAAACTGTTTTCCACAGTGGCTGTAGCATTTTACATTTCCACAAACAGCACACAGGGCTCCACTGTCTCCAGGCGCTCACTAACTCTTGTTATTTAGGGTTTTGTGTTCTGGGGTTCTTGACAGTAGCCACCCTAATGAGTGCAGGTGGAAGTTTTGCTTGTCTTTTGGCTGTGCTGGGTCTTCACTGCTGCACGGGGACTTTTCTCTAGTGGCGGCGAGCAGGGGCCGCTCACTGCAGTGGCCTCTTTTCTTACTGAGTACAGGCTCTAGGGTGCAGGGGCTTCCCTAGTTGCAGCTCATGGGCTCAGGAGTTGTGGGTCCAGGCTCTAAAACACAGGCTCAACAGTTCTGGCACGCAGGCTTAGTTGCTCCGAGGCATGTGGAATCTTCCCAGATCAGGGATCGAACCAATGTCTCCTGCACTGGCAGGTAGATTCTTTACCACTGAGCCACCAGGGAAGCCCTAGATTTGCTTTTACATAAATTTTATGTGCTTTCTTTCTCCTACAAACATGTGCTAAAAGCCCTCTAAAATATGCTCCATGAACTAGCAAAAGACAATTCCAAAAGGTATTGAAAGTAATTCAGTTCAGTCGCTCGGTTGTGTCCGACTCTTTGCAACCCCATGGACTGCAACACATACAGCCTTCCCTGTCTTTCACCACCTCCCGGAGCTTGCTCAAACTCATGTCCATCAAGTTGGTGATGCCATCCAACCATCTCATCCTCTGTCGTCCCCTTCTCCTCCCTCGTTCAATCTTTCCCAGCATCAGGGTCTTTTCCAATGAGTCAGATCTTCGCATCAGGTGGCCAAGGTATTAGAGTTTCAGCTTTAGCATCAGTCCTTCCAAGGAATATTCAGAACTGATTTCCTTTAGGATGGACTGGTTGGATCTCCTTGCAGTTCAAGGGACTCTCAAGAATCTTCTCCAGCACCACAGTTCAAAAAGCATCAACTCTTCGGCGCTTTCTTTATTGAAAGTAGAAAAGAAGAAATAGTCTTTTAAACCAAGATTTAAGGGACAATAAAATTGTAATGCATGTGAAATGGCCAAAAAAAAAAAGGAGAAAAAATAATGGGAAGGCATTCCCATTCAAATGTGAAATTTCCGAATGCCACCTGCCTGCATGACCTTCTGAATTCCATAAGCTGATGTTCAGCCTTCTATTAGAATGCTTCCTTTCCCCTCCTACCTGCTACCTGTGTGCTGGGACAGTCCCTTCCTGTGATAGTCTTCCTTTCTGCCTCAGCTCCACCCAGCTACTGGGTCCGTGCCTGCCTTACACACGGGATGACTGAGTGGCAGGGCTCTGTCGTTTCCAGGTGGCAAGGTCACTGGGTTCCTTGGCATTGGAGGATATCAGTGATAAGCACAGACGGTAGGAGAGCTGGGGCAAAACAAATCCCATTACAACCCTGAAAACTTGAATTAAATGCCTAATTAAATTTGGAAACATAAAAAGCTTCACACAAAGCAATACATCAACACATCCTAAATGGGAAATATATCCTGGTCTTGGGATTCCTTGGGTCTAAGGAATCCAAAGGAAATCTTAATTAAGTAGTAAAGAACTTGCCTGCCAATGCAGGTTCAATCCCTTGCTTGAAAAGATCCCCTGGAGAAGGAAATGGCAACCCACTCCAGTATTCTGGCCTGGAAAAATCCATGGACAGAGGAGCCTGAACGGCTGCAGTCCGTGGGGTCACAGAAGAGTTGGACACGACTTAGAGACTAAACAATAACAAAGATTTCAGACTATCTGGAAGATTCTCTGGACCTAGAAGTCACTAGCTAAGTACCTCCCCAGAGATCTAAAATAGAGCCAAAAAAAAAAATTTTCAAAACAAAGGTATGCATTTAATACTGAATGGTTTCCATTCAAAAATAAAAGACCTATTAAGATTTGTAAAGACACACCCAGCAAACAGTCAAAACTTATGAAATAGTTGTTATTGCTTCATCAAAATTTAAGTCATCGATGCTGGAATTATTTTTCAAAGAACAAAATGTTTTATACTTACAGTTATGAAAATGAACCCATGTGTAAAAACTAAGTGGGCTAGTCACTCACTCATGTCCAACTCTGAGTAAAAACTAAAAGGGAATATTAACGACCATTAATCCTAAAACAATCACCATTCTACCATATCACACAACAGATATCACATGATAAAGTTTAAGTGGAGGCTAAATAGTAAACTAAAAATTTCTTTATATAAGTTCAGGGTCATGGTTTTTAAAACGGTATGATAATGACACCAATAAAGAAAGTTACAAAACAGAAACAGGTCTCTAATTTTATTGACTCTTTGTTCCAATACTCAGAAAAGGAGACCAAAAAAAAAAAACAAAAAAAAAAAACCATGAAGTATTTTGAAAGTTACTTACCTTAAACAAAATCTAAATAATCCTGTTTTTTATATGGTAACATACCTTAGGACCTAGATTAAACATTTGTATTTTCATCATTAATAGTCTATTTCACTTAAAATTACACAGTTATACCTCCAATGGGGCATATAAGATATAAACGCAGCAAAAAATAGTTCAGAAAAGTCATTCACAACTCATCGATTTACTTCGAAAAGATTAAATGAAACCAAACATTGAAAGTACATTATCAGACTTCACTGGTGGCGCAGGAGGAATCTGCCTGCCAATGCAGGGGACACGGGTTAGATCCTTAGTCCAGAAGATTCCATATGCCGTGGAGCAACTAAGCCCCTGCACCACAACCACTGAAGCCCACTCACTTAGAGCCTGTGCTCCGCAACAAGAGAAGCCACCACGGCGATGAGACGTCTGTACACAGCAACGAAGAGCAGCCCCACTCTCTGCAACGAGGGAAAGCTGCACGCAGCAACCAAGACCTGGCTCAGCCAAAACCAAATGGAATATTTAAAAAAAAAAAAAAGAAATTTATCTAAAAACATAAAGTATGTTATCATACTACACTTTTGAGAAAAATAACTGAGAAATATCTGAATATTTAACATCATTAACATTATACTTGAAAATCTAACCATGACCAACACTGAAGGTACCTGAAGTGAGGGGGTTCAGCAGGTGCGCCGTTCATTCTCTCCCTCAGTCTGGATATCACGTGCAGAAAAGATGTGTGACTGTGACTTCAGAATGAGGCGTCAGCCCACTTCTGCTTTATTGCTAACACAAATTTCCAGCACTAAATGGCTACCCCATGCCTCCAGACCCCTTAGGGAAAATAAGCGTGTAAGCCCTTTACAACATTAGGCTGTAAAGAACTCATCTGCCGGGAAAGTTTTATTTTGCAGAAATCTAGACAGAACCATTTTCTGAATTGCAAAGAGCAGACAATTTTTTCACAACCACCATTTTATTTTGATTCAAGCTAGCTTACCAGTTTAATTTGTGAACAGACTGTCCTTCTAGATAAACAACCTATAATAAAATCCAAGTTATTTACATAAATACAATGAAGGCAATTCATCAAAGCATGGCTAATTTCTAACAATAAAATCCAACTCTACAAAAATGAGAAGGGAAAGCCACTTTCACTTGGGGGGAAAAAACGATGGGGTATGGGTTCACCTATTTTTCAAGAAATATCACTCTCAAGGAGATACATATAAAATAGAACAAAAAATACAATAAGAAAAAATACCATTTTATAATAGGCATACATGCCACATTTTATAAAAGCACACTCTTTTAACATTAAATTTCTAGAGAAAGTATGTCATCTAAAAGGCATTTTTTACTTTCTTTGCAACATTTTAAAGCTATTGATTTCATTTCCATTCATTTAAAAGCTCCAGAAAAAGTCAAACTAATTTCAACTTTCTATTTAACAAGCATAACTACATATACCAATGTGGAAGAATCATAATCAGTTCTATAATAGTAAACTTCAAATGAATGAAGTTTTATTATAATTTTTGAGGATTTTAGTTCTAAGTTATGTTATCCACAGGGTGGCAGTCTCACAGTCTTAATTTTATCTCCAAATTTAATGTACGATTTCAGTGTTCAAAAAGACACACACACAGGTGAGCAATAACACTTTACTGTCTGATCAACAATTGCAAAAATTGTCCCTTCAAAAAAAAAATCAACCCTTCATAATTTCCCTATTCTTTAATGAGTATTTACTTTCTGACATCTTAAATTTTTCTTTCAGTGTACCTCTTTTATCTCATCTTTTCTATTCTGCTGCTACACCCTATTGAGGGAGATATTAGAGTCAAGGCAAGCTGTTGGATTATTACTATACTGCAGAAGACCTCCCCAATCCTGGTCAATGTGGACACCACAGACACAATCCTTCCATGCTCCAGTTCATCTTGCTCACTACTGCCAAATTAATTTCATCAAAACATTCATATTATCAGAAATTCCTTCTTTCAGCTAAGTAAACTCCTTACTCCAAAAGCCAAGGGCGTTCACAATCAGAATCTTTCAAAATCTCCTATCTTAAAAAATGCTCTGCAAGTCAAGGTGGAGGGACTTCCCTGGTGGCCCAGCAGCTAAGACTCTGCACTCACAATTCAGGGAGCCCTGGTTAGATCCCCGGTCAGGGAACTAGATTCCGTATGCTGCAACTAAGACCCCAGAACAGCTAATAAATAAATGAATAAACAAAAATAAACATAAAAATGTCAAGAGGATTTATGAAGTAAACTTCACTTTGAATATACCTTGCCATTTCCTGCTTTTCGTTCATTTATTCATTCAAATATTTTCTGAACGCTCACTGAGTGCCAGATACTGTTTCAAGTGTTGATGATACAGAGACGGGAAAAGCGTCAAAGTCCCTGCTCCGATGATACTGAGAGCTGCTAGTGGAAGAGGGAGAAGCCCCCAGCACTTCCAGCTCTCTGCTGGTAAGGGATACAACTCTTTCCAAGAATGAGCCATCAGAAGCACACTAATGGTTGGGGGCGGGGGGGTGATATAAAGACATCAGAGGAGATCTGCCACCAGTGACATTGTCTGCTACAGACCTGAGCCTATTTTTGCAGTATTACACTATGCTACCCTACTACTACCACTGCTGCTGCTGCTGCTAAGTCACTGTAGTCGTGTCCGACTCTGCGACCCCATAGACGGCAGCCCACCAGGATCCCCCGTCCCTGGGATTCTCCAGGCAAGAACACTGGAGTGGGATGCCATTTCCTTCAATGCATCAAAGTGAAAAGTAAAGTGAAGTCGCTCAGTCGTGTCCGACTCAGCAAGCCCATGGACTGCAGTCCACCAGGCTCCTCCATCCATGGGATTTTCCCGGCAAGAGTACTGGAGTGGGGTGCCATTGCCTTCTCCGACTGCCACTGCTAGTCCATTCTTAACACAACTCGTATTCAGTTCAGCCAAACCATGCTAGCAACTATTAAAGGACCTCTGCTCCTGTTTGCTTCCTCCTTATTGCCTTGAAAAAGGTGGAAGTGTTAGTCACTCAGTCATGTCCGACTCTTTGTGACCCTATGGGCTGTTACCCGCCAGGCTCCTTTGTCCATGGGGATTCTCTAGGCAAGAATACTGAAGTGGGAAGCTATTCCCATGTCCCAGGCCTCCTGCATTACAGGCAGATTCTTTACCGTTTGAGCCATCAGGGAAGCCCTCCTTATTGCCCTGCCTCCCACCAAATCACCTCTACTAGCATAAGCCTAACCAGCCTTCTAAGCCAATTTCAAATGCTGCCTCCTAGAGGCCTTTCCCCGCTTCCTTCACACAAACCCAGACCTGATGTTTCAGAGACCTTCAAATCTCTGTAAACCCTTGGCTTGGTCTCCTCTGGGCATTTCATACACTATGCACTGTATCATAATTATCTGTATACTTTAACCTCCTTCATCTTTTATTTACTGAGCTCTTTGCTACATTCCTGGACTATCTAGAGTTGCAGTGTTAAATCATTCCATTTTTAGATATTCAATATTCAAATGATAAGTGTAAAATGTAGACAAAATATTCCACATTTTTTAACTGCCTCAATCCTTTTTAAGTTTTCCTCAGATATAATTTACATAACCATGAGGTTCATTGACACAGTAGAATTCAATCTTTTTACTATATTTACAGAGTTGTGCAACCATCATCGTAATGTAATTCCAGGATATTTGTATCATCCTAAGAAGAAACCTTGTACCTACATGAGCAATCAGTTTCCATCCCTCTGTGTTCCCCTCCCTCCTTCCTTCCAGTCCTGCTACTGCTGCTAAGTCACTTCAGTTGTGTCCGACTCTGTGCGACCCCATAGACGGCAGCCCAACAGGCTCCCTCGTCCCTGGGATTCTCCAGGCAAGAACACTGGAGTGGGTTGCCATTTCCTTCTCCAGTGCATGAAAGTGAAAAGTGAAAGTGAAGTCGCTCAGTCGTATCCGACTCTTAGCGACCCCATGGACTGCAGCCCACCAGGCTCCTCCATCCATGGGATTTTCCAGGCAAGAGTACTGGAGTGGGGTTCCATAATCAATTCCCTTTCTCTACAGATTTGTCTATTCTAGGTATTTCATATAAGTGGAATTATATCAAGTGTGGTCTTTTGAACCTGGCTTCTTTCGTTTAGCACAATGTTCTTAAGATTGATCCACGATGTGGTATATATCAGTACTTCATCCTTTTTTATTGCCAAATAATATGTGATTGTATGGATACATGTATTCATCACATGATGGACATTTGGGTTGCTTCCACTTTTTGCTTATGAATAATGCTGCTATAAACATCTGTGTACAAGTTTATGTGTAGACATGTTTTAATTTCTCTTGGGTATATACCTAGGTGTGGAATTTCTGGGTCATATAGAAAGGTGGTGTTAGTGGTAGAGAACTCACTTGCCAATGCAGAAGATGTAAGATGCAGGTTCGATCCCTGGGTCAGGACGATCCCCAGGAGGAGGCATGGCCACCCCCTCCAGTAATCTTTCCTGGAGCATCCAATGGACAGAGGAGCCTGGCGGGCCACAGTTCATAGGTTATAAAGAGTCGGACATGACTGAGCGACTAGCGCAGCACATGGTAACTTTATGTTTGACATTTTGAGGGAACAGCCAAACAGTTTCCCAAAGTCGCTGCACTATTTTATATTTCCACCAGCAATGTACGAGGGTACCAACTTCTTCATTACCATTTGACTCTTACAAAACAGAAGTGATCTTACCATACAATATCCTTACCCTCATGGAATTTAGGGCTTCCGTGGCGGCTCAGTGGTACAGAACCCACCTGCAATGCAGGAAACTCTGGTTCAATCCCTGGGTCAGGAAGATCCCCCAGAGAAGGAAATGGCAACCCACTCCAGTATTCTTGCCTCGAGAACCCCATGGACGGAAGAGCCTGGCGGGCTACAGTCCATGGGTTGCAAAGAGTCAGACATGACTTAGTGACTAAGCATATATGTTTGGAACTTATATTCTAAATAAAACAAGACAAGAAATAAACAGGAGCAAAAATGTTTATTTTAGATAAGAAGAAAATAAAACAGCATAAGGTAACTAGACAGTAACCAGAAAAGGGAGAATCTCTAGTACCTAGGGTCTCTCTGATAAGGTAACATTGACAAGACTGAGATGTGCAGAGCTAGAGAGGGAGTACTGCAAGCAGTGCAAACAGCAAGACACAAAACTGAGAAAAGGACAAGTTTGGCACATTCGAGAGACAAAAAGGAAGAAGCCAGTGTGGCTAAAGTACAATGAAAAGGTCAAGGTAGGAGGTGGCACTGGGGAGGCAAGCAAAGGTCAGACAATGTTGGGCTCAGAGACCATGGTAAAGGTCTTTGGGTTTTAAAATGCCATCATAATTTTTTAATCCCTTATATTGCTTTAAGTGCTCATCTATGCAAACACCTACTGATCTGCCATACATCTTCTCTTCTAATTGCCCAAACAGTAGCAAATAGTAAAGAGACTATTTGGATAATTCACATCACTTAGTATGACTCTGTGGCTCAAGAGAAAACATGTAAAACAAGACTACCAATTGTGTTCTGGAAACAAGGCACAAGCATATGAGTGAATCCTTACAAATGTATTACCTAGTATTACCTAGTCCTGACCAATGTATTACTTGCTGCTGCTGCTGCTAAGTCACTTCAGTCATGTCCGATTCTGTGCGACCCCAGAGACGGCCTCCTACCAGGCTCCCCCGTCCCTGGGATTCTCCAGGCAAGAACACTGGAGTGGGTTGCCATTTCCTTCTCCAATGCATGAAAGTGAAAAGTGAAAGTGAAGTCGCTCAGTCGTGTCCGACTTTTCGAGACCCCATGGACTGCAGCCTACCAGGCTCCTCCGTCCATGGGATTTTCCAGGTGAGAGTACTGGAGTGGGGTGCCATTCCCTTCTCCGAATGTATTACCTAGTCTTGACCAATTTAAGGTGCACACTTCCCAGACAGTAACTAGCAGCTCTGTTTTAGAATATTAAGGTCATTTTCAATAAAGCAACTCAGTAAGAATACAGTGCAGATCATTCTCATAATTTAAACCTAGAACCCCTTCTTTTAAATGTAATTCTAGTTGACTGATTTTTCTCCATTCCATTAGTTAAAACTTAATATCTTAACTGCTAAACATAAAACATGAGCACAAAACATTTTACATGTTTCTATATAGTTTGACTCATAAAACAACAAAAGTTTCTCACATATTATGCTACATTTAGTTTTTTCAAAGAGACAAAAAATGCTTTAAAAACTCTACTGACATAAATACCACTCCCTTCAAACAACTTGTGTTGCTGTTTGGTCGCTCAGTTGTGTCCGACTCTTTGCAACCCCATGGACTACACACCGGGTTTCCCTGTCCTTCACTATCTCCTGGAGTTTGCTCAAACTCAAAACAACTTGTTACTCAGTCAAAAGTTATCAAGTTAAAATTCTCTTTTAATGTCCCAACCTGATCCCAATGACTCTCCCTCTGGGTACTGTGTACTCTCGCCCAACCAGGCTACTTGCCTGCCTCATACTCCCCCGCCGTCCCCCCTGCCCCAAGCTCAGCTTTGATACACATTCCCCACCAGGAGAAATTCAACCCATTCTTCAAGGTCCAGGACAAACACTCTTCTCTCCTTGTCTGGACTCTACTGATTTCTCACCCATATGCTCCTGAAGCAAATCTGTAACTCAGACACTGGCCTATCCAACTCTGCCTGGTACACAACAATATATAAATCTATGTCTTTTTTTTTTTTAATTTTTGGCTGCGTTAGGTCTTCATTGCTTTGCAAGAGCTTTCTCCAGTTGCAGGGAGCATGGTCTACTCTACGTTGCAGTGAGAGGGCTTCTCACCACAGTGTCTTCTCCTGTTGTGGAGCACAGGCTCTAGGGCGATTGGGTTTCTGTATTTGCGTCATACAGTTCAGTTCAGTTGCTCAGTCGTATCCGACTCTTTGCGACCCTATGAATCGCAGCACGCCAGGCGTCCCTGTCCATCATGAACTCCTGGAGTTTACTCAAACTCATGTCCATCGAGTCGGTGATGCCATCCGGCCATTTCATCCTCTGTCTTCCCCTTCTCCTCCTGCCCCAATCCCTCCCAGCATCAGAGTCTTTTCCAATGAGTCAACTCTTCGCATGAGGTGGCCAAAGTACTGGAGTTTCAGCTTCAGCATCATTCCTTCCAATGAACACCCAGGACTGATCTCCTTTAGGATGGACTGGTTGGACCTCCTTGCAGTCCAAGGGACTCTCAAGAGTCTTCTCCAACACCACAGTTCAAAAGCATCAATTCTTCAGTGCTCAGCTTTCTTTACAGTCCAACTCTCACATCCATACATGACCACAGGAAAAACCATAGCCTTGACTAGACGGAACTTTGTTGCCAAAGTAATGTCTCTGCTTTTGAATATGCTATCTAGGTTGGTCATAACTTTCTTCCAAGGAGTAAGCATCTTTTAATTTCATGGCCGCAGTCACCATCTGCAGTGATTTTAGAGCCCCAAAAAATAAAGTCTGACACTGTTTCCCCATCTATTTCCCATGAAGTGATGGGACAAGATGCCATCATCTTCGTTTTCTGAAGGTTGAGCTTTAAGCCAACTTTTTCACTCTCCACTTTCACTTTCATCAAGAGGCTTTTTAGTTCCTCTTCACTTTCTGCCATAAGGGTGGTGTCCTCTGCATATCTGCGGTTATTGATATTTCTCCCGGCAATCCTGATTCCAGCTTGTGCTTCCTCCAGCTCAGCGTTTCTCATGATGTACTGTGCATATAAGTTAAATAAGCAGGGTGACAATATACAGGCTTGACGTACTCCTTTTCCTATTTGGAACCAGTCTGTTGTTCCATGTCCAGTTCTAACTGTTCACAGTCTTAACTGCTCTGAGGCATGTGGAATCTTCCAAGACCAGGGATCAAACCCATGTCTCCTGCATTCGCAGGTAGATTCTTATCCACTGTGCCACCGAGGAAGCCCTATAAGCCTATGTCTTGGACACAGAGAAATTGTCATCAGACTACTCCTCTCAGCATACCCTCGAGTACATATAAAGCCATTTGCAATTTAGCTGGTACTCAGTTGAAAATCACATCCATTCTAGCACTGTTTGGTACAGTATAATACCAAGTCATTAGGAAATGCAAGATCAGGAATGAAGCACTATGGAGACAATTAAGGCAGAGAGTTCTTTTCTTGCTTCCAAATTCGAGCCTAATTCTTCAGTAAATGGTTTCTGAACAATGACACAATCCTCTATTTAAACAAAACTTTTCCACTCTATTACCGACACAAGAATTGCTCAACAATTCCTGAAGCTCTAAAGTTTGTGAGTGATACGCATTATCAAGAATTTATGGCTCTAAACCCAGAGCGTAAAGAAGTTCAGAGCTACACAAAGTCACACTGATTAAAGGAGCCAAAATATACTTTTAGTATTCTCTCCACAACCTCCTCACATAAAAAAACCTGAACATCAGTCAACTTTGAAAATATCTGAGGGTGCTTGGTGTAAACGTCCAAATATTTAAATTAATAGAGACGATCTAAAACATATTTAGCTGTGGAAGTTTATTTACAATGTGAAAGTAATTAATTCTTAATCATGCAGATCACACTAACAGATTATTTCAAAACTCACAGTACTGCTAAAACTATCAAAACAAGAGTTTGGGAAGACACATACAACTGAAGTTTCTGCTGCTCGTCACTGCCCAGAAACCCATCCACAAGAGCCACTTCTTCTGCTTCATTTGTTCCCAGAGGCCCAATAGGCTAAACATTATATAGCTCACCCCATTTTCTAATTTCAGCTTGCATTTAAGATAACGCTTTTGTTTCATTTACAGCTCACATGCTGCTGATACAGCTGCCCCTTCTTTGTAATAACACAGGGCTTCTATATTTAAAAATACAGTGAAACTTTGTTATAACATCCCCTCCCCAGGCTCTGGCCAATTTTCTCTCTTCCGAGCCCCCCCTACCCACCCCCCCCCCCACCCCAGGATTTGCTAGCCGCCGCGCTCAAAACGTTATAGACCCTTTGGAGAAGTCACATTTCTTCTTGAAAGACGTCTCATCCCAGGGGTTATTTTTCTTCTGCAGAGCGTGCGCGTGTGCGTGTGTGTTGGGCGGCGAGGGGGGCGCGGAGAACCGGACGGATGCCCTCGCCCTTCCCGAGCCAAAGCACTCAAGTCTGCGGCTCCCGAGTCTGGGGTGCTTTCTGTGAACGGCGGCCGGCGCCCCACATGTCAAGCCGGCGCGGGGCTCGGGCGCCCCGGGGGACCCGCGGCCCGGCGGGCGGCAGCGGCGCGGTCGGGAGGGCGTCGGGGGTCCCCGGCCCGCACCCCGCCCGGGGGCTGCTTTGTGTCGAGGGTCCGGGGGGCGGCCGGGGTGTTTCTAGTGAAGAACCCGGGCGCGATGACTCGGGGCTCCGAGCCGGGCGAGGACGAACACGCCCCGCGTCGCCCGGGGCCGTCCGAGGCGAGGGTGTGGGCCTGAGGGGGGCGCCGGGGGCCGATAAGGCGAGGCCGGGGTTAATCATCGCCTCCCGAGCTTTGGGGAGGGGACGGCCCGGGCCCGCAGCGGCGGGAGGACGGCCCCGGGGGAAGTGAAACTCCGTGCCCGGCGCATCAGCCCCGCCGGCCTCCCGCGCCAGTAGCGGCAGCCTGAGCGCACCCGCTCCTCCCGCCCGCCCGGCTCCGCACTCCTGGCAGCCCAGATCTAACCACACGGCTCTAAGGCCCGTTCTCTACAAAAATCACCTGGGGGTGGGGGGTGGTTCAGGAAAAAAAAAAAAGAAAAAAAGATCCACTGGAAATAAAACAAGTCGGTTTCGCCTGTCAGTTTCTAAAAAGCGTTACCACGTTCCCATACCGGGAGTCGAACCCGGGCCGCCTGGGTGAAAACCAGGAATCCTAACCGCTAGACCATATGGGAAGTGCTGCGAAGAGCTTCGCGGTGACTCACCTGACAAGAGCGAACGCCGCCGCCGCCGCCCCAGCTCCACCACCCGCCGCTGCCTCGGGGCCGCCCCAGCCGCCTGCTCCTCAGCTCCCCACGCGCTCGCGAGCCCGGGAGCGCGCCCGGGCTTCCCAGTGGTGGGGCGGGGTCGCTCCGCCGCCTGAGTAAAAGTTCTGAGGCCAAGCCCAGCGACTCTCGGCCCTGAAACCAGCTGTTTCACCTTTCTTTTTTTCTTTTTTTTTTTTAAACTCCGCCAACGGCCCCCTCCCCAGCCTACGGGTCCGGGCTGCTCCGCCGGTCAAAGTGCGTGCGGACCAGTTGGCAAAGTTGAGGGCGGCGACGTCTCTGGGAACAGCTGTTTGCGTTCGGGGCGGAGGCGGCGCGCGAGCTCCTCGGGCCCCGAGCCAGCGAGCCTAGGAGGGTGGAGGTTCTGGATTTCGGGAAGGGAAAATAGAAAGAGAGAAGGCGAGCTGACGCGGGGACGCGAGACTTGAGCGTCCCCTCAAGTCCCGTCGCGCTCTCGCCCCTCGTCGGCGACCTCAGCCCGCTTATAACGACCCCACCTCTCGGGGAGCCGGAGGCCCGCCCCTCGAGGAGGAGCGCAGGGGAGGAGAGCGCGAACGCGGATTGGGTCGCCGGGGCACCCGTAGTTGGGAGCGGCGGAACGCGGGCCCCGGGGACGGCGGGAGGCGCCCGCGCTCCGAGGCTGCGGTGGGCCTCGTGGTGAGCTGGGGCCCGGTTCTCCCCGTGCGGAGAGCGCGAGCCTCGGCCGCGGCCGGGGGCGGCCCGCGGAGCGCCTGGTCCAGTCATGTGAGTCGGGTCTCAGGCTCTCAAACAACGAGGTCTTGTTTCTCCGGGCGGCCCTTCGCCCGCCGGGTCTCTCCCTCCGCCACCGCCCCTCTCCCCCCCGCCCGCCCTCGGCCAGGGGCGTGACGCCCTTAACTCGCTCGGGGCCGGCGGCGGACCGACGGGGCCGGTTCTCCCGTCCCGGGGTGGGGACGCGCGGGCTCCGGCAGGGAGCCTGGCGGCCCCTGCAGGTAGGACGGCCGCCGTGGAGCGACGGAGGGCTGCCGCCGCCTCCACCGTCGGGGGCCGCGAGCATCCTCGTTCTAGTGGCGCTTGAACCGTGGGGTGTTGTGAAACCGTAGGGTTGAACTGCGGCCACCGCTACCGCCTCCGCCTGCTAGAAGCGGCCAGCCCTGGTTAGCTTATGACTTTAATTTTTGGTCTTGCCAGCTGAGAGATCTATTGGCTTTTCCAACTGTCTCTTGCCTTGAGGCTCAAGAACAAACTGTATTAACTGATAGTCTCGGAGGAGCCACAGTCTCCCACCAGAGGCGTCTTATGTTTAGTTCTTTGAGTGGAAATAACTTGATTTAACGTGGACTTGATGAGTTTCTTCAAGTATCCGTTACTGTAACCTCACCTCCAAAAATGCCAGAAAGGAATGGATGATCTTCTCCAACACGTTCCTTATTTCTTAACACTGATGACAATAACAAATGATAGATTTTTAAAAGCTATTTTGTTTAAGGGAGTTTTAAATCCGTTGCAGACTCTTTTACTCTAGTGGCAACAGAATTTCAGTTGACTGCTTTCAATCAGCTAAATAATAAAACAGGATGCTGTGTGTAACAGTGCTGTGTGTAACAAGATTCTGAAGCTTGCATTTCGGACTCTAAGAAGATGTAAATCATGCAAACATTACCTTTTTAGATTCTAAATAAACTTGTTTTTTCTTTTCCAGGGCAGACTACTGGAAGTCACAACCAAAGAAATTCTGTGATTACTGCAAGTGTTGGATCGCGGACAATAGGCCTGTATGATGATTCCTCTATTAGAGAGTCTCCTAATACTGTGTTCATGTGAGATGTTCTTTGTTGATCTCAACTGAGAGCTTACAAAGTACTTTCATATGCGTTGCTCTTGATTTTTCAAAACATCGAACAATTTCTGTTGTGTTTTCATTCCTTGTAGGAAAGTTGTGAGCCTTCTTTATCATCAGCCCAAATTTGATTATGTACTAAGCCAAATTATTTCTCTCTGGCCCTTCAGTCACATTCAGGAACTGGACATTGAGTGGCTAATCACATTCATGTTTATGAAACACCTAGGTTATGACAATGCTGTTTGTAGTATTGTTGTATACAAAGAAAAGTAAAAGCAGAAAGTCCTTAACGTGTAAAAAGAAACATTATTGTAGTTTTTCCTGTATATTTCTTCTCTATAGGTAGTTAAATATATTTGATGTAGAGCTTTATATTTCTAAATGCTTAAATTTGAAAGACATCATTATCTTTGTCATGGAATATGAAAATAGCAAACTTTAAGCACATTATTAGTATATCTTTTAGTCCAAATTCACCTTTTAAGACATAAAACGAAAGGCACCATTGATTTGTTTTTTACCCCTTCTCATGCATGTACGTAGTAGATAAATGATAGGGTATTTTTAGATGTATATTTGTATCCTTATTACTTGGTAGAGGTGGATGGGTAAAAGAATAATAACACCATCTGTAACAATGTTATGTTTCTTTGGTAGACATTTATTATTATCTGCAAAGAGTTTGAGGATATTTTTCAGTTTTGTCTTTTTTTATTTCTTTTTGAATAGTTGCTAAAGTTCTTGACTGTCTTGTTTGATTTTGCCCATCCTTACCAAAAAAAAAAGTCACAAGTTTTAAAAGCTACACAAATCACCGATAGCCTCTCTTCTTTGGAAGTATGCAAGCAATTCAGTGAAGTTTTTGAGTTATCTAGAGAAAATAATTCTTTCTAGGATTGTCTTTCTTCATTTCCTTGAATGGCTAATGAACATTGATTTAACCTTTAACTAGAAACCATTTATTTTTGATTGGGCCTTTAATATTCTCTGTATAGTAAAACCAACTTTAGGAAACCAAGATATGAAAAATAGAGGATGAATATTTGCTTTACGAAGTCACACTTTAAAGAGGAATTCACAGCAGTACTTTAGAGTAACTCAGCACGTGCATTAGGTAAGAATTGATTGACAGAACTTTGCAAAGTTAACCAGAAATTTCTTATTTCATACAACACATTTGTAATTTAGAGAGCATTCTGGCTGTTAAATAGGTAATAATATTCACTCATCAGCTCAGTCCCCATCCATCCAGTTACCATCATTCCTCATAGGTTACCCCTCTTTTCATTTTCTTGTCTGTGCTTCCATATCTGTATCTAAATGTTTCTGTAGATTCCAACGTGCATAGAAGGTAGCATACTGTTTACACTGTCGTGCAGCACAGTTTTATTTTTTTTAATTGGACAGCATATCTTGATGCTCTTTTATCATCAGTGTATAAGGAGCTCCTTTGTTCTCTATTACAGTATCCTAATTTTAGATTGCCCTGCATAGGAGTTTTACATTTTGTACTATTACCACATTGTATAATAGTATTTGTTTACAATTTAGAAGGCAATTTTTAATGCCTACTTTTCTCTCAATTTGGAGAAGTTGAGAATCATTGTTTATTCCTTTTTTTTTTTTTAGCATAATGTGGCAAATAGAGCAGTACAAATTCTAGCCTCATCGGTTGTGACATTTTATGTTGACAGGTGTTTTTCTTTGTTTTTTTAATTTAGTTTATTTATTTTGGGCTTTGCTGGGTCTTTGCTGCTACACTCCGACTTTGTCTCGCTGCCTCGCGTGGACTGCTCATTGCAGTGTCTTCTCTTGTTACGGAGCGCAGGCTCAGTAGTTGGGGTGCACTGACTTAGTTGCTCCTCAGTGTGTGGGATCTTCCCAAACCTGCGTCTTCTGCATTGGCAAGCAGGCTTTTCACCACTGAGCCACCAGGGAAGCCCCAAGAGGTGTTCCTTGCAGTGTGAGGTGTTTGGTTTTTTTTCCTCCTCTTTTGGCTTCGTGTCTTGCTTGAGCCCTCATTACAGTCATGTTCACTAAATTAGTCATCCAGGGTACCTTGTATTCTTCTCTGTTAATATGGTCATCATAGTTTATTTTAAGCACCAAAGGAAACCTTGTCAGAGGGCATAATAATAAATAATGTGGTTTAGTTCCTTAGCATCATTTGATTAAAAGGGCCAGTTTGCATGAACATTAATTTTTATCTTTTCTGCCAGTTGTACTTCAATTTTGTTATGTTCCATTTCCCTATTTACTGTTACTTTGCTGTGAACATTATGATGTGTAGTTTTCCTTTCTATTTTGTCTTGTTTTCTAACCTTCAAGAGCATTGAATTTCATGAAAGAGGAAAGAATCACAAAGAAAATGTGGCGAAGAGGATCAGTGAGGTAATCTAGTTTGTTTCTTTCTTTGCCACTTTTTCTCTGTAAATTTCAGCCCTTTATCTAGCATTCACTTTTATATGTGTCTTACATAGATTAAACAGAAAAGCCTGGATAAGGCAAAGGAAGAAGAAAAGGCGTCAAAGGAGTTTGCTGCAATGGAGGCAGCTGCCCTGAAAGCATACCAGGAGGATTTGAAAAGGCTTGGCTTAGAGTCAGGTAAAAAAGCAGCCAGCATGTTTTAAAAGTAACATCACAGGTTGTGCTAAGTGAGCTCTTACTGTTTCCATAGAGAAGTTATACGCTAGGTATACTCTTAGTGCTTTGTATATCACTAGGGCTGTATATCAATAAGGCTGTGTATCACAGCCCTATTTAGACTGTGGGACTTTTGCTTATGCACTTTTCATTTTGCTTTTGAAGCTTCATCTTGCAGTACCTCCGTTCACAACAACTGTATTACGCTAGGGGTTACCTAGCCCTTGCTCTTAGGCCAGTAGTTCATTTCAGAGACACTTGAGTTTTTTATGGATCCTAATTTTTTGGCTAAATGGATCTATTCATTTAAAAAATAGGCCTTGTCTTATAACCCTAGTTCACTTTATCCATACCATCAAAACTGAATCATGTTTGTTTATGTAGTTGAATTATAATGAATCAACCTTTTGTGGACAGATAATTGACTTTATTACTAGAAAGTAGATTTTTATTTTTTTTATTTTTTAATTTTTTTGTTTACTGTTAGACACATTATGTAAATTTAAGGTTTACAGTACGTTAGCGTGATAGATTTATTGTAATGTGAAGTACATTAGCGTGATAGATTTATTGTAATGTGATTGCATTCTAGCAGTATTTATCATATTACATAGTTGTATGAAAATCATTGTCTATATTCAAACTGTGAGGTAGATTTCTGGGTTATTTACTACTTACTGCAAATTTGTACCCTTAAACAGCGTCAGTCTTATCCCTCTACCTCCCATCCCCTGTTAACTACCCCTGTTTGCTCTGTTTTTTACAAGTTTGACTTTTCTAGATTCCACATATAAGTGATAACGGTATTTGTCTTTCTGTATCTGGCTTATTTCACTTAGCATAATGTGTTTAGGGTTCGTCCATGTTGTTGCAAATGGCACAGTCCTTTCTGGTGGCTGAATTGTATATATGTGTATGTGTATATATGTGTGTATTAAAATGCCATAGTTTATGTAATTAGTCTCTTCCTGATTAACATTTAGGATCCTTAGAGTTTTTCCCAGTTAGAAAGACTGTTTCAGTGAGCGCCCTCACGCAGGCACGTTGTCACAATTTATATCTGTAGGCTCAATTTCAAGAAGTGAGACTGCAGATTTGCAGTGCAAATGTTTTATAAATTGATTGATGAAATCAAGCTGTCTTCGCAAGTGTTGGGCTGATTTACACTTTTTCTAGAAATAAAATTATTTTATTAACTGATGTTGGAAATAACTATTCCTTTGGGAAAAAAGCAAAGCCGTAAAAACTACCTATTTTTTACACCCATGTAAATACCTGATGGATAAGACTAACAGTGGGTTTGGTCATTCTTTTCAGTGTTGATCTAATGCAAAAACAATTGTATGTATGGACAGAGGAGCCTGATGGGCCGCAGTCCATGGGGTTGCTGAGTCGGACACGACTGAGTGACTTCACTTTCATTTTTCACTTTCATGCGTTGGAGAAGGAAATGGCAACCCACTCCAGTGTTCTTGCCTGGAGAATCCCAGGGACGGGGGAGCCTGGTGGGCTTCCGTCTATGGGGTCGCACAGAGTTGGACACGACTGAAGCGACTTAGCAGCAACAGCAGCATTTCCTTGATTATTAGTGAAGATAATATTAATTCTCTGAGTTACCTTTGACTTTTTGCCCATTTTTGAGTTAGAAAGTTAGATTTGTAAGGGACCTTTGTTAGGAACATTAACTCTCTGTCGTATTTGTTATAAAGATTTATTGTTTGTCTGACTTATATATATATTTTGGGATGTTCTCCTGGATAGTCTTATATTCTTGCATGTTTCGTTTTCCAAATAGGCTTTGTAGTAATGTATCAGGTTCCCAAAGGAATCTTGTCAAGCTTTTGATTGGAATAAAATTATTAAACCAGAAAGGAAAACTTTACATCAGCTACTTCACCCTTCCTTCACCTTTCTCTAGAGATCTCAGAGCCAAGCGTGTCACCAGTAACCAGCACGGTTCCACCCACCTCTGCATCAAATCAGCAGAAAGAAAAGAAGAAAAAGAAAAAAGACCCTTCAAAGGGCAGATGGGTAGAAGGCATAACCTCGGAGGGCCACCATTACTATTATGATCTTATCACAGGAGGTGCGTCCTTTAGGCATAAAGACAGTAGAAAATGATAACTGACAGTTTATTTTGTGTTAGAACTTCAGTTATTATCAGAACACTTTAACAGTGAGAGACTAACTTTACATTTTTGCCACAATGGTTAAAAAAAAACCAACTATGTGCCCTTTAAAAATGTACCCTTTTCATAGTGATTCAAGGTCATCACTAAAGACTTAATATGGGTTCCTTATATACTATAAATATAAATAAACTATGTAGCTTTATATTTTCCTGCTAAAACTTTGTAAATATTTTAACTTTTAGGGGTGTTCACATGGAGAAAGTAGAGAACAAGAAATAGAAAGGGTGGATGGTACATATATTCAAGGAATGGGTAGAAGAAAAGTTAAGAATGGTTGGGAAGGTAGGAAATGAGACTAGAGAGTTAATGAGGAGAAAAACCTTGGGCTACCAATATTGTGGAAATTATTAAGATCTCTAGTCACAGTCAATTTTTGACTACGCAGAAACAGTAATAATCTCTTGAGAGTTTGCACTGAGCTGTTAGTGAAGTGCATGTTGTAGTTCAGCAGTGAACCATAAACAATTATATGCTAAATATTGTCTTAAATTTACATAGTAATTACTTATTAATTACATTTCCCCCTTCTGCAGCCTATTCCTTGCTGCCTTTGTTCACCATCCTACTTTATATACTGTTTCTATTACCAATGCTTGTTTTTCATTCCTGTGTATTTCAGTTCTGTCTTGAGTCATTCATTCCATCTTTCACTCTCCCCTGCCCTAAGATGTCAGAAGGCCTTCTCATGCCTTCAAAATTTATCAAACCTGAATTCTAAGAAGTCTTTAAGAGGAGCCCTACCTGGCTCTAATACTTCTTGTGGAAGCACCAGTAACTTCTTATCTTTCATTCTGTCCTCCCTTCTTGGTTACATAGCATTCACATGTATGCTACACAATACTACTAGGGTGTATGTTGTTTCTTTTATCTTTGAATTATGTTTTAAACCACAGACACATAATATTCATGTTGAGTATATTGTAAATATTTGCCAAATTATTTTGGAAAGATTTTACAAATACAGTATATTTTGCTTTAAGCATCTCAGTGGGAGAAACCTGAAGGATTTCAAGGAAACTTAAAAAAGGTAACTGAAGCACATTAATAGTATTTTCTTTATTCTTTAAAGTGATTGGCGTTTGGGATTTTTTGTTGGATTTAGTTAATTGGATTTACTTGCAGATAAGCCTCCCAATCCCCCCAGGCACTTTGCTCCTTTCTTTCTGTAATCCTTTTGTTAAAAGGGTGGATGGAAGTAGAAAAGTGTTGTCTACCCTAAAAGTCTATGCAGGGCGAATGTTATTAGTTGATTTGCAGTCAGTTGCCATTTATATATCCTAGTCAGTCTGCGAAGAACTGTCCAGATGTTCAGAAGTGAGATATTCCATTCATGAAAGGTGGCTCATGACTAACACAAATCAGCTTCCGGGCCATGATCAGTACCAATTCCCAGGTTTCCATAGGAAAAGAAAGGTTGGCTGACTGTCTTAGTTATCTAATATATAACCGCATCTTCAGTTTATATTGGGTTTTTTCCCTCCCATTAGGCAACAGGGAAGACTGTGTGGATAGAAGGGTTAAGTGAAGATGGCTATACCTATTATTATAATACAGAAACAGGGGGTAAGTAGTACTTTTGATGATCTTTTAAACTGTCTAAAATTGTACCTGACACTGTTCATTAGTCTGCTGGTGAACTGTCTGAACTTGAGAATTTTAGTATGCTGCTGCTGCTGCTGCTAAGTTGCTTCAGTCGTGTCTGACTCTGTGTGACCCCATGGACAGCAGCCCACCAGGCTCCTCTCCCCACAGGATTTTCTAGGCAAGAATACTGGCGTGGGTTGCCATTTCCTTCTCCAATATATTATTTTTTATAATTTAAAAGCATTAATACAATGGAAAAGCAAAGAGGTTTCTATAATATACTGAGCTGTACATTGTTATTCTCAAGTGACACCGCATTCACACATTTTACTTTGAAACTCATTTTTACTTTCTCCACTATGATTGGTTTTATCATGATTATTTTAGAAATATAGTCATTATTTTGGAAGATCACCTCATTCAACTTGCCCTCTCCTTTTTCAAAAAACAGAACTGAAGCTACTTCAGCAGTGGTGAAGACTGTCTAATTTTCACTTTTACTTTAATAATTTTCAGTTACATAAATATTTAGAAAACATGTAATTATTATTACCTAATTATCTAAATTTTTCAAATTAAGATTTTATCTAATTTAATTTCATACAACTAGTCTGCAGTAATTATAGTTGATTTCTTCTACAGTTAAATTTACCAAAATAGCTATAGTATTGGTGTAACTCTGAGATGGTTTTTGTTGTTGTTTTTTGATTCCTGCTATCCAAAGATTGCTACGTAACATTAAGTCTTTTAGGAGGAACAGGCCCTTTTCATCTCCAAGTAGATACCCAGTCTGCCCAATGATGACCGTGGTTCTATCTCAGTAAACCTGATACACTAAATCTGTATAGACATAAAATAACTTATAACTCAGGGTTTAGATCTGAGTGAGCTCAGCGCACACCTTCTTCCCTTACTAGCTCTGTGATTTTGGGCATCCTCCCTTAGTAGCTCTGTGATTGTGGGCAAGTCACTGAACCTACAGTTGCTCTTAAGTAGAGTCGATCGTGTACTCTGTGAGGTCATGATGGTCACGTGTCTGTAAGGTTCCCCAAGCAGTGCCTAGTACATATTAGATGCTTAACAAATTTTTCATGAAAGCTCTTTTGTTACTTGTGTGAAATAGAGGCAAGGAAAAGTAATGTTTTTCATTAGTGCTAGAAAGTCCCCTGCAGTTAATAAGGGACTGGACCATTGTGATTATTAATAGAGCCCCTTTTACTCTTAAAACTTTCCCAGTTGAACAATAAATTTTAGAATCACTTTTATTAAACTGAAAATAGAGAATAACTGCAAGATAATTAGAGCTGCTGTCATTTTACTAAAAGCCCAAGAAACCACTGGGTGGCAGTATAGTTCAACTGAGGGTTTTTCCTTCTTATGATAAAAGGACTTGTTTATTCAGATCTTGCCATATTATTTCACTTTGTGAAGATCCCAGGGAAATTTTGTGATAAGTAAATTTCAGAAAATCTCCTGTGTGTCCATTACCACGTTTCCTGAAATTGGTGGTGGTTAAATTTTGAGTCCTCAGAATGTATTACCCAGTTTTTAGGTCTCTTTCCATTGGGGCTGTAGTTGATACATGTAGTGAACCCAGATTGCTTGAATTTAATTTCTGAAAGTTAATAGCAAAATCTTTGAGAATGCTATTATCTTAAAGTGATGGTGTGAAACAGATGCAGTGTTGCCACTTAATATCTTATAAGTGATAGGAAACATTATATTGGAAATTACTTTTAAATAGAATTGGTAACTAAATAAGATGACTGTTAAAATGTGTTGAATAGAATCCAGATGGGAAAAACCCGATGATTTCATTCCACACTCCGGTGATCTGCCTTCTAGTAAAGTCAATGAAAAGTCACTTGGCACCCTAGAAGAGTCCAAATCTTCAGATTCACATGGTGAGTCTGATGGCGAACAGGAGGCAGGAAAGGAGAAGAAAAAAGAAGAGATCCCAACAGAAACACAGAAGCTAATAATAAAGTTTAAGGTAGGTTCTTGGTTCTTTACAACAGTTTGTTAGTTTATAAAAAGATCTATAGACTCTTCAGCTTTCTGGTAGAAGGTGGAAATAAAACCAAGATATGCATGACTTTTGGCCCCTGGATAAATGATACCAGCAAGATAGTAAATTGATTTTTAGACCTCCTAAGTTTGAGCTGCCTCTATAACATCCAGAGAGCTGTCTGAACATGCATGGATTAATGTCTAAGGCTAGAAATGTTAACTTGAGTATCATCAAAATCCTAGTAGTAATTTAAGTCTTAGAACAGATGAAGTAACCTAGAAAAATTACTTTGGGAAACATTTAACTTTAAGTGAGAGAGAAGCCCACAAAGCAGAATGAGGAAAGAATGATTAGAAAGGTATGCAGAAATAAAATAAAATTAAAAAAAATAAAAAATAAAAATAAACATTATACCCTGCAACTTTAAAAAAAAAAAAAAGAAAGAAAGAAAGAAAGGTATGCAGAGAAGCAGAAGAATCAAATATCCCAGAAGCCAATGGAGTAGAGAGCGTGCGTGCCAAGTCGCTTCAGTCGTTTCCAACTCTTTGTGACCCTGTGGAGTGTAGCCCGCCAGGCTCCTCTGTCCATGGGATTCTCCAGGGAAGAAAAATAGAGTGGTTCAATAGTTCAGTTTAGGTAACCCAGGGACTGGACCTGCGGCTCCTGCATTGCAGGCGGATTCTTTACCACTGAGCCACTGGGGAAGCCCTGGAGTAGAGAGCATCAAGGACTAACTTGGTCTAAAAAAGAAAAAATGTCCTTTGAATTTTGCAGACAGGAAGTCCTTGATATCCTTTTAGTGGTTAGACCAGAGTTTCAGGAGGTAAAACTCAGATTACAAGAGGATGAAAAGTGGTGCACAGTGTGTGTGTGTGGTTGGGATATGAAATGAAAAGTAGAAATTAAATGACAGGATGGTGGCTACATACTGACTTTTAATTGTGAGAGATCTGTAGTGGTAATGTTTTCCTTAAGAGGAACTCCAAAAGAATACCAACAGGGGTAAGTGAATAGGTTACTCATTCTCTGTGGAAAGGTCAGGCTTTCATTTTCTATAAGGCTTGACTGTAGATGAGTTGCTGTCAGGGAAGAAGTCATGCCTTTTAGCCTCAGCTTACTCATGTGTGAAGAAATCAAGATTGTTTGCTGAGAGGAACTTTGGGGAGCTTGACAGCATTAACAGACTCAAATAATCCCTGAGCCAGGTTGGGAGAGGAAATGAACCAAGAAAGAGGATTGACAGGTGGTGGTGCTGAGTGCCCAGCCATGGTGGGAAAGTAAAACCAATATTTTAATAGTGTTAATAGTATTGCTGGACTTCCCCAGTGGCACAGCACATAAAGAATCCACCTGCCAATGCAGTCTCTTGCAGGAGATGCAAGAGACTTGGGTTTGATCCCTGGGTTGGGAAGATCCCCTGGAGCAGGGCATGGCTGCCCACTCCAGTACTCTTGCCTGGGAAATCCCATGGACAGAGGAGCCTGGTGGGCTGCAGTCCATGGGGTCTCAGATACCACTGAGCACGCTCACACGCAGTAGTGTTGCTAGTCCTCCTGCTTTTGTGACCTTTCTAGGAACAATCAGGAGCCTGGATGCCAAAGTGGACAAGACACGTAACATTGATCCACGGTTGAGTACTGGCCTGAGAGGTGAATGAATATCCAGGATGCTGGAGAGAGGGCGCTTGCAGCCTTCCCTAGGGTCTTGTCTTTGCCTGCAACTTCTCTACCCACCCCATAAACCTTGGTGGAACTTAGGGTGAAGAACGTATCCAGTTTGTAAAAGAGCAGCAGCAATGCTTTTTGTGTAACACATATCTTAGTGTTTATAGTTCAGTTTAGGTAACCCAGCATCCAATTTGGGACAGATATTATTAACTCCAAGCAAACAAAATATTTCAAAGTATTCGGCCACTTGCCAGAGAAATCAGTAAACACCTTGGTGTTACTGGTCTATAATATTTCTATATTCAGATTTGAACATTGCTTTAAGCAAAATATGGAGTCATACTGTAATAAGGTTTTATTATCACTTTGTAATTTAATCTGTCACAGAAAACATCATTAAGTCTTCATCCACTGAAATAATGGGTGAATAGTATTCCATGTTATGAATATACAGTGATTAATTCAGCCCTGTGGAGCTGTATGTTTATTTTGAATAATCACTAAAGGGACCAGGAGAAGAAATAACTGGAGGCACATTACTTAGCAGTGTTACAGTCTCGGCTGAAATTGGATATCATAAATTCTGAAGGCTCATCAGTTTGTATGTTGTGTGATTCTTTTTTTGGTAACACTTGACAGACTGATGGTTGGATAGATTTTTAGGTTGGAGATTTTTAGATCTTTTACAATAGACAGGCATAGGGACAAAGATATTTAAGGGAGATAGCAAAGGAATGTCTGTGAAGTGATTCTCTGTGGGCTGGGGCCTGATAATGAAGAATATGAAGTCTAGATGAGACCAGCAGACTCAGAGCACAGGAAATTAAGGTAGTAGAGATAGCAGCAAGGTTGAACAGGAAGTATAGAAGTAAGGGAGCCAGGAAGCCAACGGAGTAACATTGTGTTGGATTTGTAAGATTTCACAAATTATTGTTGAATTTTAAAATCAAATGTAGAAAAATCATAAATAAAGCATATTTTTGAAGGAAATGTTATTCAGCAAAAAAAAAAAAAGGTTTCACAAGTGGGGCATTTCTGAGTGATGACCTAATTCAAATTAACAGGAACATAAATGTGAGGATTTAATATTTGAATACTACCTATGCACCAGGTTCTACATGTGAGGAAAATACCTTACTAGGTCACTAAAATATAGTGAAAGCCAAAGTCAATGGTTTTGTGCATCACAAAACTGAGGGTGGGGAATTTTTAAGCCCTAGGATGACCACAGGAGTTTGAATAGAATGTGTTGCCTGAGTTACCAGAGTCACCACTTCCATGGAGTAGTGGCCAGAGGTCGTTAGATCACCAAGTTTGGAGGACAACTGTATAGAAGGTGGTACGGGTCTCAGAGGAGACGTTTATTGCAAAGTAAAAAGTTTCACGTCCTCAGTAAAAATGTTTTATTTTAAAAATGACATGGTCTGGAAGCAGTCATGATTGCTAGAGAAAGCTGATTCTGTGCCCTGGTTCTGTGATAGCAGCAGCATAAGATAATGTGTTAACATCCATTCAAAGGATTGCAAACAAAACAGAGTCCCAGGACTGCCACCCGTGGTAGTACAGTTTGCAGAGAGGCTAAACCGAGCCACAGGGCTTTGTTATCCCAGTTGAAGGGGTGCCGTAAAAGCACCAGCTCTCCCCAGGGGCTCTGCAGAAGCTGCTTCTCCTTCAGGGATGTGTCTTTTCCTAATTTCATGTCATTACCAGTTGTATAGGCCAGTAAATTTCTGGCAGTGTCCTCAACGTGCAAATGGATTTCAGTTAACTCTAATTGACTGAGTGTTAGTCATTCAGTCGTGCCCAACTCTTTGCAACCCCGTGGACTGTAGCCAACCAGCCTCTTCTGATCGTGGAATTCTCCAGGCAAGAATACTGGAGTGAGTAGCTATTCCCTTCTCCAGGGGATCTTCCCAACCCAGGGATCAAACCCGAGTCTCCTGCATTGCTAGCAGATTCTTTACCATCTGAGCCACCAGAAGTTCTTTACATAGGTAATGGGTATAGAAGGGTCCAGTGACATGGTATTAAATTCAGAAGGGGCGCAGTATAAAGGAAGGTCACTGTGGGACATGTGAGGAAGGAGAGAAAGCAGTGAAGTGGAGGAGAGAGGATAAATAAGGCCTGTGTATGTCTCTTAAGTGTCGAACAGGTAGAGGGGTCATGGTATATTTCAATAGCCTTGGCCATGGTATGTTAGCTTTTTTTTTTTTTTTTAGCATTTTAGACATAATGCAAAACCTAATCAAGCATTAAAGAAGTCCTTTCATGTTCATTTGTTGTGTTATGTGCAAATTTGAACTATTGAGTTAATGCATTATTATTTATAGATCAGTAGCAAGACTATATTAAAGAAATTTTTGGTCCTGGCAGTTTTCTTTGAGGTTTGTTACTAATATCTTTTGCTTTGACATTCTAGGAAAAAAATAAAAATAGTAATAAAAGAACTGAACCAGAAACACAGAAAGAAAAAAATACCCAAGGGAAGAATTCATCAGGTCCAAGTGAAGAAAAACCCAAAGAAAAAAATACCCAAGGGAAGAGTTCATCAGGTTCAAATGAAGAAAAACCCAAAGCTCATAAAAAGCCAAACCCATATGGAGAATGGCAGGAAATTAAACCAGAAGTTGAGTCCCAGTAAGTACCTGAAACTTAATCCAACAATTATAACTTAATCCTGTCCCATATTATTATAAGTATTTTATGTCACGGTACTTCTGTAATTATAGTACTTAATTTCAGGAATACGGTGCTCATTGAAAAGTGTAGCTCATTTCATTTCTAGAGTGGTTTTATTTTCTCTGAATATTTTAAAATGTAAACTAATGTTTATTTTTTAAAGTAAAACTAAGCATTGTTTTCATTCTTACAAAGACATGATGTTTCTCTTGACCATACTAACATGCCATATACTTATGAGTATTTTCACACTCACCATGGTTATTCTATCAGAGAAGCAAATGTCTGCGTATGTAGTGCATGCCTCGTGGAATCTATCTAAAGGCAAGAAAACAGCCCTTGTTTTGTTAATGTATTAAAAATGGCTTATGACACTTCACCCAAGGTTTTAGGTTTTTATTCATAAAGCAGAATGGTTTTATCAACTAAACAAGGTCATGGTAGAAATGTTACCTGGTTTACATGAGTAGCTTATGTGTTCATATCACTTACTGTCTTTGGATCATTTACACAATGAAAGGAAAACATAACCCACGCTTTCACACACTGTTGTTTCTTAAATGCTTAAAAAATATTTTTGAGTGGGAAAAAAGTATCTATATGAATTAAACGGTTTTTCTCCAAAACACTAGTGCTGTGGATACTTTTATAGTGAAATTATTCACTGTTAAACTGTACTTGGATGGAAAAGTCATATTTTTTCACAAGGTGGAGGAATGCAAGTTTTGGGCAACTTTATATACGGTGCTGATGAGAAGTGATTCCTTAGTGATAGCATACAGAATATACCTGAACTATTAAAGTGTCTTTAGTAAATATTCAGGTTTTATTTATGTTATTTAATGATATATTAGGAAATATGTATTTAATGCTGCATAGTGCCAGGGACCAAAGTATATCGACTATGTATATTGAAGTTGCAGAAATAATAGACTGCATTAATTACTTGGGCTCTTAAGTGATTTATAATAGGAGAATGGTCTTCGTATACCAACATCACCTGTACTTTAAAGTTGAGATTTCTTAAAATTTGAGTATTTTGTTTTCCCTGTGATAAGTTTACTGAAAAGCCATTTTTCTTAATATCAACCAGTTTAACAGGTGATGGATTGTGTCTGACTTCCTAAGTAGATTTACTGTGAGGTTGAAACTTTTTTTCATATACCTGTATTTATTAGTGTTTTGTATTTACTCTTCTGTGAATTGTCTGTTCATATGCTTTGCAAATTTTTCTGTTAAGGTATTAGTCTTTCCTTACTTGCATAAGATTTCTATGTAGTGCAGAAGCTAACCATTTATTAGTAGAAGAATTTGTAGTTTGACTTTTAATTGTGCTTATAATGGTTTTAGATGTGTCGGATTTTGTAATGTTTAACTAGTTGATTTCTTTTCTTTTCCTTTGTGATTTTATTGCTATTACCCATTTTCATTTAAAAGTCAAGTTTATACTTATATTTCCTCCTGATTTGTATGGCTTACTTCTTTTTTGTGTAATTATTTAATCCATCTTTAATAATTTTGAAACATTGTATGAGATAAGATTCTAAAATAATTGTTTACCTTCCCTGGCAAACCAGTTCTGCCAGTACCATTCTTCCCCCCGCCTTTTTTTTTTCATTCTTCCCCATTCTTAAGTGGCCTTTTTTTAATCTGTGTTTAACTCTTAAATTTACCAGTTTGCGTCTGACTACCTATTGTTCCATTAATCCATCTGTCTTTGTGACAGTACCATAAAGATTTAATTCCTGTGATTTAATATATCCTTTTATATGATACATACTAATATCTCATGGTTTATCCCTATATTTTTTTTCCCAATTTTTTAAGTAGTCTCTTCCTATTTTTTCCCAGTCATTTGCAAGTGTTCAACAAGTATAGAATTTATATAAATATTACAAATAAATTATGGCAACAATATTGTTTTCAGTATTTCATATTTTCATCAAAAAAATATTGTTCACTTTTACTCCTTTTACTCATGGCATTTTGTAGGATTTTCTATCCAGCTTTTGTCTGTAAGTCTCATGTTTGCAACCCCAGGACTAAAAACAGTGATGGGCACATAATAGGTGTTTGTGAGCTCAGTCAGTCAGTCATGTCTGACTCTCTGGGACTCTGTGGACTGTAGCCGCCAGGCTCATCTGTCCATGAGATTTGTCTAGTGGTTCAGGGCACCAAACACAGGGGCGTGTGGCAGCCCTGGATCCAGGGGGGGTGTCACCACTTGAACTCCAGTCACTAGGATCCCACGGCTGTGTGGTCCTCAGCAGACACTGCAGGGCTTCCCCAGGGGCTGTTGGGGTCTTCAGGAGCACTTGCAGGTTCAGCAGCCAGCGGCCGGGACCGGCAGTGGTGGTGGCTGGCTCTGGCGAGGTGCAGAGACTCAGCTGCAGGGCCAGCTGAGATGCCTGTGGGTGTAGTGGGCAGGCAGGCAGCAAGGGCCAGGGTCAGCTACAGGTTCACCGACAGCTTCAGGGACCCTGGCTGTTGGGGCGCTTCCTCATGGCTGCACAATCTCCCCATGAGTATACGCACTGTGGTGGAGGATGGTGTCGGGTCAGGCTGAAGGAATGCCAGTGTGCTGCCACAGGGATGGTTCCTGAGGAGCAGGGTTGCGCAGGCCAGTGACAGAGAAGACAGGACCTGATTCAGGCCCACAAGCCAGCAACTGCAGAGACCCAGGCTGTTGGCATCATCTCCCGTGTGCATTGCTCCCCTCTGGGCAGTGGAGGCTGGTGATGGGTGGCAGGGCAGCAGCGTGCAAGCACACCGCTGGAGGAGCTCACCTCAAGCGTGCCAGCGGCCGTGGCGTCAGCCGTGGGAGGGCAGTCCAGGCTGCCATCTTGCACAGCACCCTGAGCTGAGTGCAGCAAGGAGGGCGGAGGGACGGAGGCAGCTGGCATCCGCGAGCACGAATAGCTGTGCACCAAGGTACCTGCTGAAATCTGGGGCGCCCACAGCAGCTGTGAGGCCTCTTGGCGCTTTCTGCAGCGGCAGAAACGGCTTGTTTGTCCGTAGCACAGGCCACTGTGGACCGCAGTCACTGCCACTCCTTGGCTGCTCTCTGTAGTCCCGGGCTTTTTTTCCCTTTTCCTATCCATCTCTGTAGGTCCCAGCTTCACTGCCGTGGGTGGGATGAAACCTAAGCAGGACGTGGCCCAAAAGATTGCATCAGCTGGGCTTACCCCTGTCATCTTTTCTTGGTGAGGAGAACTCTTTCCAGCTGGGAGGTTTCCTCTTATCTCTGAGCGTTGTCGGCCTGGGGAATGGGAGGATGCAAACAAGGGAAGTCGTGTTTCTTCTCTTCTTTTGCAATTATTCTCATGGTGTTTCATCCCATTATGTTGCTTAAGTTTCCTAAATGGACTCAAGCAGTTTTTCTTCATGAATAGCTGTCTAATAGTTGATCATTTTGTGGGGATGGAGACTGGGGTCTCCACTAAAGGTTGTTTAAATGTTTTTCCTTATTGAAACAGCTCTTATTTTTAATTGTCTATTGAATATCCATTTATTAATGGATTTTTCTGCTGCTTCATTTCTACCTCTGTAATTTTCTTCCTCTGACTCCTCTTAAGTTTCTTTGTGTTTGTTCTTTATTCAGGTGAACACTTAGACTGTTGACAGTGGGTGAGGAAGGGGTCTGTTCTTAGTTCTTACTGAAATTGATTAAGACACTATTGTGTCTTAATATAGACACAATAGTGTCTAAACACTAACACACTGTGTCTTAGTATAATTCTGTCCATATATCATATAAACTTTGAAAGATGCTTTATTGATTTCATTGTTTTTGGAACAGTTTAATATCATGTGTTCGCTTACTTTTTTGACTTGGTGGTTTTCCAAAAGGACTTATTTTTCAAACTCTTATGTAGGTTGGTTTGTTTTTTCACCTTTATTACATTGTGTTCAGATACTATAACCTTTACAATGTTTGCATTTTTAATTTGGAAATGACTATGGTTTTGAGGAAGTGCTTATGTAATTACTTTTGAAGTTATTTGAAAGGAAGGTATACTCTCTGTAATATATTTTATTTATAGTCTCTTACCTTTCTTTCAAACATCTTTTCCTCTGATTATGTCACAAGGGTTTATTCCCTACTTCATTGCCACTTCTGTTAGCTTCCACTTAGGAATTTCCTAGGACCATGATTTCAGAAACGGACTCATTCTTTATCTCTCCCATAATCCTAGTTAGGAAGTAATACTATGATTTGACCACTTTATCAAAATACAACACAAAACACCAAGATGGTGAAATATGTGAGTCTGTCATAGACTTTCTTGGATAGAGATTCATTTGTCCAGCCCTCAAACCCTTCATTTCTCAAATCTCTCTCTGCTTGGATAATGGAATATTTTAGTTTAACCTGGAAGCAGAGGAGTCTAGGGGAAGGAATATAGGTTTTAGATCAACACAGGCCTAGGTTTTTTGTTTGTTTGTTTTTTAAGTATTTGTTTATTTGGCTGTGCCAGGTCTTCATTGTGGCCTGCAGGACCTTTAGTTGTGGCATGCAGATTAATGAAGCGTGTGAATTCTTAGTTGCAGCACTCGGGGTCCAGTTCCTCAATCAAGGATTGAGCCTGGGCCCCCTGCATTGGGAACACGGAGTCTTAGCCACTGGACTGTCAGGGAAGTCCCTGGCCTGGGTTTTAATCCAGGTAATATTACTGCCTTAATGGTTTGGTTGGCCAAGTTATTTAACTTCTCTCTAAGCCTCAGCCTCTCTAAAAATAATGAAAAGCCAAGAATGAATACCCCATCAACTTCAGAGGCTGCTAGCCTTCTTGGAAAGCACCGTTGTTGGCAATCTAAGGGAAAATAGTGAAGTAGGAAAAGGCAATAAAAGTTGCATTTGTCATATATATTTAATACAGTAAAGAAAAGTTTGGAAGGCATCTGTATTCAGAACAAATCAGATTTAAGACCTATTCCAGTAAGCACACCTGTTTCCTGCATCCCCTCGTCAGATTTTGAGGAAATGTTATATAACATCAGGATCTATTGAGATAGCTTCTTTGTCACGTTTTGCTTTTTCTAGTTTTGAACTATGCGTTACAGATTTGAAATTTTCTTTTTCTTATATTCTTTGTATTTACATATTTTCTTTTATGTTGTTTTTTGCAGTCCTAGCAAGCTTCCTATTTCAGTTTTTAAAATTATTACAGTGCTTAGAGACCTCTTTTAAGCCTGTGAGCTTATCTACGTGTATATAGAATGGACCATGAAAAGATCTCTCAATACTGTCACCATGGACCTCTCTGCACAGTCTATGTGAGAGGGAAACTTGTTAACATGTACTTTTAAGATAATTGAATGGAAGAGCATATATTAAATTTAAATTCTAAGCAAACACATAGAAATCATGTCTCTGCAGTTATCAAGAGCCAGAGTTGATGAGAAATCACTGTGAAGGTCTCTGACTTTTGTCTCCGCTTTCCTCTGACTTGCCTGCCTTTCTCAGGCAGGATCTCCCCACTCGGTAGCAAAGCTTTCGGCTTATCTCATACTGACAAAGATTCTAGCGATAAAGAAGTGCTGTTTTACCAGTTCCCAAAGTGGCCCTGTTTAGCTTTCATCAGATACCCAGTTCCCACTCCTGGGCTAACCACTGTGAATTCTGACTGGACATGAACTGAATTAAGCTCAAAACTCAGAGAGGAAGAAAGAGGTCGTTTCCAAAAGGAGGAAAACAAAGAAAATTTAAGGCGTTCTAGTACTAAAAAAGACACTAGAAAAGCCAAAACAGAATTATCCTACTCTAGGTGCCTAGCGCATAGTCTGGTTTATAGTGTGCATTCAGTATGGATGCTCCTGTTAGAATAACTGCTGCTCGAGCAACTTGCCTGACAGTCCAGTGTAAGCCTCCGTGCTTCCAGTGCTGGGGATGCCGGTTCAACTCCTGGTCAAGGAACAAAGGATCCCACATGCCATGCGGTGTGGCCAAAAAAAAAAAGAATACTACTCTAGATCTACCATTACCTTTCAGACTTCTCCTGGCCCCTGGGAAAGGTTTTCCTCTGTTTCCAAGGATCAAGATGAATGACTACATTACACGGGTTCTTCTGAGATTGGGGGGGTGTGATCTTTACTAATCTTACTGTTCTTAGATGGGGAGTTCTCAACTCTTGATATCTGAGACTTCTAACATTTAAATCATCCCTTTACCTTTTTATTCCTTTTTCTCTCCTGTCATCACTCTTCATTTCATGCTGACCAGATAATCTTTTGGTTTCAAGTGAAAACCTTGAGTTACTTTAAATTTTAAGAAGAGGTTAATGAAACTTCCCTGGCAGTCCAGTGGTTAGAGACTCTGAAATTCCACTGCAGGGAGCCTGGGTTCAACCCCTGATTGGGGAACTAACATCCTCACAAGAAGAAAAGAAAGGAAGAAGGTTATTATTCAAAAATTCCCAGAAAGGTTCTCCCTACAAGCCACAGGAGAGGCAGGAATTGGGCTGGGCCTCACAGATGACTGGAACCAGGCCTAAAACATTGGCAGGATTTTCCATCTCCCATCCTGCTTTTCTTTGCAGGCCTTATTCTCTTATCTCTACAGAACTCCTTTCTCTGAGTAGGAGAATGTATGGTTCCCAACAAGTTTTATATGCTTAGCCGCTAGAGAGGTAAATATAATGGTCTTCCTGGTCCATGTTCAAAAAGCTCATGGGTGGCATGAATGGCTATGGTGTGACTTAATGCTCTTTCAGAGACCGGTTGACTATGTCGAGGGTAGACTATGATAGGCTCATATTAATCGGGTACTGATCTCTGGACTAGTCATCTGATTATTTATAACAGCCAAGTAGATAGTCCTACTACACCAGGACATTGAGATTCCATGGTTTTCATCGTGTGCTGTGAAAGCCTTCAGAATCCTTCTCAGTCCATGGCAAAATCCCTTTTCGTAGACACTTGTCATTTATATATATTCTCATACTGCTAAGTCACTTCAGTAGTGTCTGACTCTGTGTGACCCCATAGACGGCAGCCCACCAGGCTCCCGTCCCTGGGATTCTCCAGGCAAGAACACTGGAGTGGGTTGCCATTTCCTTCTCCAATGCATGAAAGTGAAAAGTGAAAGTGAAGTCGCTCAGTCGTGTCCGACTCTTAGCGACCCCATGGACTGCAGCCTACCAGGCTCCTCCGTCCATGGGATTTTCCAGGCAAGAGTACTGGAGTGGGTTGCCATTGCCTTCTCCATATATTCTCATATATAAGTACAAACGTTTCCTTCAATGATATACCCAATAGGAACAAAAGAATAGAAGGGATTTTTCCTTGTGTGTCCACCTATATGGATGCTCAGTATCTTAAGTAATATTATAAAATCAGTATTTTAAAATAATCACCTTCTCCAAAATGACCAGCTTCTAATTTCCAGTATTATCATTAGAAAGATGACCTTGAGGTTTTGGTGGACTCATATATTATGTAAAAGTTTGTTTTACACTGTCAAATAGTGATTTCATTTTTTTTCTTTCTGTTCCAGTGAGGAGGTAGATTTGGAGCTTCCAAGCGCTGAAAATGAATATGTATCAACTTCGGAGGCTGATGCTGCTGGGGAGCCCCAACTGGTTTTTAAAGAAAAAACAGTCACTTCTCTTGGAGTCGTGGCAGATGGAGTGGCCCCAGTCTTCAAAAAGAGAAGAATTGAAAATGGGAAGTCTAGAAATTTAAGGCAACGAGGTGATGATCAATAATTATAAGAAAGCTCTTAATGTGTGTTTTTTGGACATAATGGAGACTGTACATCTTTAAAAGCTCCTCTGTGTTTGTTTTATATTATTTAAGTGATAAAAATTTAGACTTACTCTGAATGTATTTTATGTGAATTTAAAATAAATCTTTTTTCATGTGAAATTGATTTTTGTTCCTAAAATGGAAGCCTACCACATTGCATTATAATACAGTGTATTATCTTCAGTGTCTAAAAACTGGTAATTATGTCATAATGTAAGATGCTATGTATCTGTTATTTAAAACGTTTATCCCATTCTTCCTCTTATGAACACACTTGTAGTGCACTGAAAATGAATTACCTTTGCACACTGATATTATCCAAGAAATAAGAATTATACCACAAAAGAGAAGATTCATAGCCCATGATGATTCAGTTTTGAGGATCCTGTCAGAAAGGCTGATGTAGAAAGTATATGCATATCTTGCTTACCTTTTTCAATTTAAGATCAAGGACCAAGAACCAGGGCTGTAGCTCAGGTTGTGGTTAATAGGGAATGAAAATCGGACCAAAGGAAGATAGGTGTATCTGCCTGTTTCAGTGCAAAGCAGTAGCCATTGCATCAGCATTTGCACCTTCAGCCAGGCACTGTGCCAGGAACTGGGGGTGAAACGGTGAGCAAGATATGTCTCTGGTCTTCACAACTTCTCATTCAAACAGAATCTTTTTCCCCAGTCATGCACTCTGTGCACTGGCCTTATATGTACTGGAAAATATTTTTTAGGGTTTATTTAAAACTCTGTAGATGAAGTCTTGAACAAAAATAGTAAGGTCTCTGACTTCGGTGAAAAGTTGTGGTGTTTCTTCAGACAGATTGGAAATTTCCCATTTCCTGGTTAAATTTCTTAAAAAGTGGAACTTTCTTATTTAATCCATTTGAAATAGGTACCTTCCCTTTATTATTCCAAATTCTTAAGAGTATATTTTTTATAAGTTGTACAGTAGTTAACATTTGGCAGTAAATATTTGTCTTTTTAAGGTTACTAGTGTACATGTAAGAAAATTATAGCTTATTAAAAACTTTTATGAAAGTCAATTAAATAGTTTTTATTTTTTCTTCTAATACTGATCAGTGTCAACTTAGCATTGGTGAGAAAGTATTTGGAGACTTGTATTGTCTAGTGTACTTAATTGAGTATTTCACGAATGTGTAGCATTATGGAGAAGTGCATTCTGGAAGCCCATTTGTCATCTAGCTAATAAGCAGTGTGTTTTGCTACTAGGCTTTCCTCAATTGGAAAAGATAATAAGACCATAAATGGAACACTGCCATGTTTTACACACATATTTAGCTTATATAAAATATGCAAATTTAAAGACATTTTCAAAACCACACCTTATTCTGTGAAGTGTTTCTCTTTGATGCATCTTTATCTCCTTTACCTTTGTAAGATGACAGTATTCCCAAGTTTAAAGGTCATTTTGCCTTAAACAAAGACTAGTTTTAAGGATTGCTCAGGAAAGACTTGACAAACACAACAATTTTAGTAAATCAGATCATGAAAAATAATACTTTTCTGTTTGCTTTGAAAGAATAAGGAAATATACCAGCTTTAACTTCCTGGATTTTTGCAGAAGTTAAATATTTGATACCTTTTCTTCCATTACCTTTCTATTACATTATTTTGCATATACTTTTCTGTATATATGCATATGCAGAAGCTCAGTCATGTCCAACCCTGTGACCCCATGGACAGTACCCCACCAGGCTACTCTGCCCATGGGATTCTCCAGGCAAGAATACTGGACTGGGTTGCCATGTCCTTCTCCAGGAGATTGTCCTGACCCACATCTCCTGTGTCCTATGTCTTATGTGCTGGCGGATGGATTCTCTATCACTGCACCACCTGGGAAGCCGTGTGTGTGTGTGTGTAGGTAGATTATAAAATCAATGTATTTTTATTAGATATATATATATATAAACAGAGAAGTAAGGATTTTTTTAAAAAGTCCCAATAATCTATGACCTCTTCCGCTATTGCCGCTGTGGGGTGTTTTCCCCCTAAGCTTTTTAACACTGTGGGTACATGTGGATAATCCTTAGGACACCTGGATCCATCTCAGCACGCAGGGTTCTCTAGTGGTGCTCGAGCTCTAGAGCGTGAGCTGAGAAGGTGCAGCATACAGGCTCTAGTTGTGGCGCGTGGGACTTTAGTTCCCCGACGAGGGATCGAACCCAGGTCCCCTGCACTGGGAGCAGAATCTTAACCACTGCATGACCAGGGAAGGTGAAGGTGAAAGTCGCTCAGTTGTGTCCAACTCTTTGCAACCCCATGGACTTAGTCCGTGAAATTCTCCAGGCCAGAAGGCCTTTCCCTTCTCCAGGGGATCTTCCCAAACCAGGGATCGAACACAGGTCTCCCACATTGCAGGCAGATTTTTTACCAACTGAGCCACAAGGGAAGCCCGGATGACTAGGGAAGTCCCCCAAATTTTTAAGGACTGAAAACTATAATCAAAGCTCAGTTCAGTTGCTCAGTCATGTCCAACTTTTTGCCACCCCATGGACTACAGCATGCCAAGCCTCCCTGTCCATCGCCAACTCCCAGAATTTACCCAAACTTATGTCCACTGAGTCGGTGATGCCATCCAACTATCTAATCCTCTGTCGTCCCCTTCCCCTCCTCCCTTCAATCTTTGCCAGCATCAGGATCTTTTCAAATTAGTCAGCTCTTCACATCAGGTGGCCAAAGTGTTAGAGTTTCAGCTTCAACATCAATCCTTCCAATGAATACTCAGGACTGATCTCCTTTAGGATGGACTGATTGGATCTCCTTGCAGTCCAAGAGACTCTCAAGAGTTTTCTCCAACACCACAGTTCAAAAGCATCAATTCTTCAGTGCTCAGCTTTCTTTATAGTCCAACTTTCACATCCATACATGACTACTGGAAAAACCATAGCCTTGACTAGATAGACCTTTGTCAGCAAAGTAATGTCTCTGCTTTTTAACATGCTGTCTAGGTTGGTCATAACTTTTCTTTTAAGGAGTAAGCGTCTTTTAATTTCATGGCTGCAGTCACCATCTGCAGTGATTTTGGAGCCCCCAAAAATAAAGTCTGACACTGTTTCCACTGTTTCCCCGTCTATTTGCCATAAAGTGATGGGACCGGATGCCATGATCTTCATTTTCTGAATGTTGAGCTTTAAGCCAACTTTTTCACTCTCCTCTTTCACTTTCATCAGGTTCTTTAGTTCTTCTTCACTTTCTGCCATAAGGGTGGTGTCATCTGCATATCTGAGGTTACTGATATTTCTCCCGGCAATCTTGATTCCAGCTTGTGCTTCATCCAGCCCAGCATTTCAAAGCAGTGGTACTTATTTACACACAGGTACATCATATTTAAACTAGAGTTTGTTCCTGCTTCTCTGTTATTGTACCAGTACCACACAGATGGCATTATTACGTCTTCATAGTATGTTTTAACATCCGGTAAAGCAGGTACGCCTCATACTACTTTTCCCTTTCAAAATGCTCCTATTCATCATTTCAAGTTGCCACATCTGCATGTCCCCAAAAACTCTTTTCCCATACCACAACCTATTGAGTTAGTAATAACTGCCATCGTTGTTTTTGACATTAATTCTTCTCATCTATCAACACTGTCTTTTCAGTTAGTGAGTTTTTTATGTCTCTCTAAAGTTGTGTAATTTTCACCCTAATGGGCCCTATATATACAATTCTTGATATGTAAGCTTCCTGAGGGCAAGGGCCTTGTCTATTTTGTTCACACATCATAAGTACATGGCCTATTGTAAGCACTTAATGTTTTTAGGGAATGAATGAGAAAATAGTAGAAGAAAAGGAGGGAAAAAAGAAATATAGATGACTCAAAATTACAACTGGCTGTCGTTTTTCACCAGATTACCAAACATCAGTTTGTTAGTGTTGGTGAAGTTGTGAGAAAACAGGTGATCTTGTATGCTGTTAATTAAAGCCTATGCAATAATTTTTTTTTTTCTGTATTTTATGATGTTCCTACATCTTAAAAAGCTTGCAGCCTGGAAAGACTGCTTCTCCCAGGATTAGCGCTTAGAACAAAGGGCTTGCCCAGGAGCACATCTTTCACATACACAGCAGCCAATCCCACGTCTCTTGCCCCAACCACCCCTTTATCAAATTCTCACTCACCAGTCCAATATTTCCTCTGCCCTAAGGCATCACAGGGCCAGATCCGAGGCAACTAGAGACCACTTCTAGAGCTCAAAGTCCACTGGAATTGTTCAGACTGAGTGAGTGAGTGAGTGAGTGAAAATCGCTCAGTTGTGTCCGACTATGCGACCCCATGGACTATATACAGTCCAGGGAATTCTCCAGGCCAGAATACTGGAGTGGGTTCCCTTCTCCAGGGAATCTTCCCAACCCAGTGATCAAACGTAGGTCTCCCGCATTGCAGGTGGATTCTTTACCAGCTGAGCCACAAGCAAAATCCAAGAATACTGGAGTGGGTAGCCTGTCCTTTCTACAGGGGATCTTCCTGACCCAGGAATCAAACCAGGGTCTCCTGCATTGCTGGCGGATTCTTTACCAACTAAGCTATCAGGGAAGATCCATTGTTCAGACTAGCCAATCCTAAATTGCTTATTCTCCCCTACCTTGCCTTTCCCGAACAAACTTCAATAAAGACCTTGACCTAGACCTTTCCCTTGCTCCTGTGTTCTGCCAGAATCTGGTGCTTCCCCTGTAGTCCCAAGTGGCATGTGGTCACCTCCACTCTTGAGATCTGTCAGAATAATAAACGTTGTCCTCCCAAGCCTCAGTCTCATGTGGCCACACCTACTTTTACCATGTCATATCCAACATATACATATATAGAACAGTACAGATGGATACAACCTCCAATAGAGCAAGTTTTCAAAATACCAAGGTTTAAAAGCACATATCTATTAATGTAATAGCGGGTCATTCCACTTCAAGAAGTTTATTATCCCATAGGAACTCTCACACATGCTAGAAATGACAGGTATAAGGTTAATCTAACATTATTCCTAAATCAGATTGGAAGCAACCTTAGTGTCTCTCAATATAAAACTGGTTAAATCAGTTGCATTTCTTTAACAATGAAATTCAGAAAGGAAAAGCAAAAAAAAAAAATCCCTTTTAAAATTGCATCAAAAAATATATAAATAAATAGTAAAAATACTTAGGAGTAAGCCTGACCAAGGAGGTGAAAGACTTATAAGCTGAGAACTATAAAGTGTTAAGAAAATTGAAGGTTTTCAAGAAATGGAAAAATAACCCATGCTCTTGGATTGGAAAAGTTAATATTGTTAAAAGGGACATACTACCCAAAGAAATCTATAGATTTAGTGTGATTCATGGTCAAATTACCCATGATGTTTTTCACAGAACTAGAACAAATAATCCTAAAATTAACTTGGAACCATAAAAGACACAGAATTGCCAAAGCAATCCTAAGGAAAAAGAACAAGGCAGGAGGCATAGCCCTCCCAGACGTCAGACAATACTACAAACTTAGAGCAATCAAAACGGTGTGGGATTGGCAGAGAAACAGACATATGGATCAATAGAACAGAGAGTCCAGAAATAAACTCACACACCTACAGTCAATTAATCTTTGACAAAGGAAGCAAGAATATACAATGGGGAAACGAGTTTCTTTAGCTAGTGGTGTTGATAAAGCTGGACAGCTGCATGTAAATCAATGAAGTTAGAACACACCCTCATACCGTACACAAAGCCTCAAAATGGCTTGAAGACTTAAAGCATTAAGACATAGACTCAAAGACATAAAGCATGACATCAGAAAACTCCTAGAAGAGAATATTTTCTGACATAAATCATACCAGTGTTTTCTTAGGTCAGTCTCCCAAGGAAATGGAAATAAAAGCAAAAATAAACAAATGGGACCTAATCAAACTTATAAAGCTTTTACACAGCAAAGAAAACTATAAACAAGCTGAAAAGACAACCTATGGACTGGGAGAAAATATTTGCAAATGATGCAACGAACAAGGGCTAAATTTCCAAAATTTGCAAACAGCTCATACAGCTCAGTAACAACAATAAAACCTCCACAAAAAACAAAACCAATTTAAAAACAGGCAGATGATCTAAATAGACATTTCTCCAAAGAAGATATACAGATGGCCAACAGTCATGTGAAAAGATGCTCAACATCAATAATTATTAGAGAAATGCAAATCAAATCTGGAGAATGCAAATCAAATATTAGAGAAAGGCAAATCAAAACTACAATGAAGTACCATCTCACACCAGTCTGAAAAGTACCATCTCACACCAGGCCATCATTAAAAATAACAAATGCTAAAGAGGGTGTAGAGAAAAGGGAACCAACTCTCCTACACTGTTGGTGGGAATGCAAATTGGTGCAGCCATTATGGAGAACAGTATGGAGTTTCCTCAAAAAAACTTTAAAAAGAGTTGCCATATGATCCACAAACCGTATATCCAGACAAAACTGTAATTCAAAAAGATACATGCACCCCCTATGTTCACAGAAGCACTATTCACAATAGCCAAGACATGGAGACAACCTAACTGTCCATCAACAAGTGGATGATGTGGTGCGGCATTTTCATATATATACATGAAAGCTACCCCCAGGAGAAGGGAATGGCCACCCACTCCAGCAGTCTTGCCTGGAGAAAACCAAGAACAGAGGAGCCTGACAGGCTGCAGTCCTTTGAGTCACACTGAGTCAGACACAACTGAGTGATTAACACTTTTTTTCATGAAAATTACTCAGCCATAAAAAAAGAAGGAAATAATGTTATTGGCATCTACATATACAGACTTAGAGATAATCATACTAAGTGAAGTAGATCAGCAAGAGAGACAAATACCATACAATATCATTTATATGCAGAATCTAAAAGAGGACCAAATAAACTTGAAGTGAAAGTCGCTCAGTCGTGTTGGACTCTTTGCAACTCCACGGACTATACAGTCCATGGAATTCTCAAGGCCAGAATACTGGAGTGGGTAGCATTTCCCTTCTCCAGAGGATCTTCCCAACCAAGGGATCAAACCCAGGTCTCCCACTTTGCAGGCAGATTCTTTACCCACTGAACCACCAGGGAAGCCAAATAAACTCACCTTGTTGTTATTGTCGCTAAGTCGTGTCCAGCTCTCTGTGACCCCATGGACTGCAGCACAGCAGGCTTCCCTGTCCTTCACCATCTCCTGGAGTTTGCTCAGATTCATGTCCATTAAGTTGATGATGCCATCCAACCATCTCATCCTCTGTCGCCCCCTTCTCCTCCTGCCCTCAATCTTTCCCAGCATCAGGATCTTTTCCAAACGTATCTCCTATGAAATAGAAACAGACTCACAGATATAGAGAACAGAATTGTGGTTGCCAGGGTGGCAGGGGGAGTGAACTGGGAGTTCGGGATTTGCAGATGCAAACTATTATATATAGACTGGATAAGCAGCAAGGTCCTATTGTATAGCACAAGGAACTGTATTCAATATACTGTAATAAACCAGAGTTGATAGGATATTTGCTTTGTCAAATAAATTTGTTATTATATTAGGCTCAAAAACATTATAAAATATCTTGTAGTCAATAAAAATAGGCATTAAAAAAGTAAAAATATTTAAAAACCATAATGGAAAAGAAAAAATATTACATATATATATATATATAACTGGTTAAATTAAAAAGCTTTCTAAAATGAGCTCTCCCTGGGGACTTCCCTGGTGGTCCAGTGGTTAAGACTCTGCTCACAATACAGGGGCCACAGGTTTGATTTCTGGTCAGGGAACTTAGTTCCCTCAGGCAGGAAAAAAAAAAAAGTGGGAGAGAGCCTTTCCTGTGGTTTTGGATTGATCTGCAAGATACACTGTTAGGTAAAAAGAGCAGCAAGATTCAGAAAAGAAAGAAAGCTGCGCTGGTTAAAGACAAAAGATTTCATGCCAGACTAACTCATGGCCAAATCCTATTTTGTACCAAATGGACCTTGGTAAGAACTCAGGGAAGTTATTTAATCCCTCTGTGCCTCCATTTTCTTAGGTAAAATGGATTTTTTTAGAACAGTTTTTTTAAGTTCACAGCAAATTTAAAAGGAAGGTACAGGGAGTTCCTCTGTGACCCTGTCCCTACACACGCACAGACTCCAGCATTACCAATATCCTTCACCGAGTGGACACTGTTTACAACTGATGGACCCATGCTGACACCTCACAATCACCCTCAGTCTGTAAAAAAAAAAATTAATATTGTACTGGTCTCAGATATTCTGTTCCAGGGTTGTGGCTGTGATTGGTCGCTTGTTTTCATTTTATTCCTTTGCATTTTACTTTGGGAAGTGAAATGGACATACCTTCAAGCTAGCTGCTAACTTGATAATGTCCAGTCTACTGATGAGCCCATCAAAGCCATTCTTCATTTTACAGTGTCTTGTGTTCTTGTTTTGTTTTGTTTTGTTTTGTTCACGTCTTGTGGCATGTGTTATCTTAGTTCCCTGACCAGGAACTGAACTCATGCCCTCTTCATTAGAAACACAGAATCTTAACCACTGGATCGCCAGGGAGGTCCCCATCTTTACAGTGTTTTTATTTCTAGCATTTCCTTTGGATTCGGTGACTTTCCATCTCTGGGTTTACATTACTCATCTGTTCCTGCATGTTGCCCACTTTCTCCATTAGACCCATTAGCACATGAATCATAGTTATTTTAAATTTTGTTCAGATAATCCCAAAACCTCTGCCCTATTTGTGCCTGTTTCTGATGCTCGCTTTGTCTCTTCAGACTGTGTTTCTATCTTTTAGCGTGCCTTTTAATTTTCCGTTGAAAGCCACATAAGGTATATTGGATAAAAGAAAGAAGTAAGCAGAGCTGCAGTGCACGATTTTATGTTTATTCACCAGGAGTTAAGCGGTGTTTTCATGTTTCCTAGAGCTGTTAAGTGGGTTTCTGAGGTAATACGAGTGGTAAAGAACCCGCCTGCCAACGCGGGAGACGTGGGTCCGATCCCTGGGTCTGGAAGATCCCCTGGAGAAGGACGTGGCAACCCACTCTAGTATCCTTGCCTGGGAAACCCCATGGACAGAGGAGCCTGGCAGGGTGCACTCCATGGGGTCGCAAGAGTTGGGCGTAACTGAAGTGGCTTAGCACGCATGCACGCAAAGCTGTGTCAGCGGTTTCAATTTGCTCAAGTGCCCTTGTTTTTGTTTTCCCTGTTGTCTTTGGTTTCTCTAGAAATTCCCCACCCCACTTTTTTTTTTTTTTAAAAAAAACATTGGATTATTTTATTCTTTTGTTTTACTTTATCTTATTTTATTGGCTGCACAGCATGTAGGATCTTAGTTCTTTGAACAGGGATTGAACTCACACCAACTGCTATGGAAGTGCTGAGTCTTAACCACTGGACCGCCAGGGAGAGTCCCCTAGAAATCCTTCCTCAAATAGAACCTGAGGCTTGCTTTTCTTTCAGCTGTGATCCACCGTTACTATACAGGAACCTCATCAACACGGTGGGAACGGAAGCAGTCTATAACCTGCCTGATGAGTAAGTCTCGGTCTTCCTGTGAGCCTGTTGCCCTGGGTCGTGACCTTCACAGATGCTTCTCAACTTCCCCTCTTCCCCACTTAGGTGACACGGGAGACTGGAGGGGACTGGAGTTGGCTGTTTCCCTCCTCCTACATTAGCTATGGCTCTGATAAAACAATTTCCCTTGACAGCAGGCCCTAATGTGCAAAAGTGAAGCTCTCGGGGGTATTTCAAAACACTACTTTTTCCCCTTTTGCATATTTCAAAAGAGTCAATTTTCCCTGGCCAAGCAAGAGGGAACTTTTCTCACTATGGTCTCACTATGAGGCACGTTGGGTGCGGGTGCGCGCAGTTGTGTCTGACTCTTCGTGACTCTTTGGACTGTAGACTGCCAGGATCCTCTGTTCACGGGATTTTTTTAGGCAAGAATACCGTGTAGTTGCTTACCATTTAGTCCTCCAGAGCACCTTCCTGACCCAGGGGTCGAATCTGCGTCTCCTGTGAATTGTGCATTGTAGGCAGATTCTTTACCCTCTGAGCCACTGGGAGTCTTCATGGTGAGAATTGATAATGTTCTCAGAGGTAAAATCAAAGACTGGGTTCCCAGGAGTCAACTCTAAACGAATCCACGCTCCAGCCACTTGCCAGTTACATTCTGAGTGTTTCTATAAGTCCTGGCTCCAGTGTTTTTTACAGTATTTCAGGTAAGCTGACTTCTGTTCTCTGTATTTATCTGTCTCTCCAGTCTAGGGAATTGTGGGTTGTCCTCTGACCTCAGTTTTCTGATTGATCTAAGTTATTGATTTTAAAGTTTGTTCAACTTATTTCTCCTTGTGATGGACGGAGTGATGACTATAAGCTCTTTACATGTTAAAGCTATAAAAAACTCTACCAATTTTATTTTTTATTTATATTGGCAGAGGACAGGGGAGCATTCAGAATCTTAGTTCCCTGATCAGGGGTCAAATCCATGCAGTGGAAGCACAGAGTCTTAACCACTGGACTGCCAGGGAAGTCTCTAGCTTGACCAATTTTAAATGACATTTGTTATGAATAGAATCATGTTTCTCCAAAATGAATATATTGAAGCCCTAACCCCCTAGTACTTCAATATTACTGAACTTGGAAAGTGGGCCTTTAAAGAGGGACTTCCTCACTAAGTTAAAAATGAGGCAATTAGCATGGGCTATAATCTGCATGACTATCATTCTTGTAAGAAGGAGGTTGGGCTATACAGAGAGAGACCCTGGGTATGCATAACCACAGAGGACAGACCAAACCAGCACATACCAAGAAGGCAGCCATCTGCAACCTGAGAGGAGCCTCAGGGGAAACCAGTCCTGCTGGCACCTTGATCTCAGAATTCTGGCCTCCAGAACTCTTAGGAAATAAATTCCTGCTGTGGAAGCTACCCAGTATGTGGTATTTGGTTATGGTTGCCCAAGCAAATTAATGCAACACTGTAATTTGAGACATTTGAGAAGAGTTTTTAAGGTCCTAATTCTTTAATTTAAGATCTCAAAAATATTACACACGCTCATTGTAAAAAATGTCAACCACAATCAAGTGTATGAGGGGGAAAGCTAAAGTGTTTTCCTAAAGTCCCCGGTCCACTTTTCTATCCAGAAGTAACCACCCACTGTTCAGGATGTGTCCTTCTGGGTATTTCTCTTAGACACCTACATGCATGTGATTTCGTTTTGATTTTTTAAAAATATTTATTTATTTGGCTGAGTCAGGTCTTAGTTGCAGTACATGGAATCTTTAGTTTCGGCTTGTGGGATCAAGTTCCCCAACCAGGGATCGAACGTGGACCCCCTGCATTGAGAGCGCAGAGTCTTAGCTACTGGGCCACCGGGGAAGTCCCTGTTTTTGATTTTTGTTTTCATGAAAATAAGAATCACCAGGGATTTCCTGGCGGTTCGTGGATAGGACTTCACTGCAGTGGAGGGGGTGGGACACAGGTTCCATTCCTGGTTGGGGAACTATGATCCTACAAGCTGGGGAACACAACCCAAAAAAAAAAAAAAGAGAGAATCACCATAAACATATTGGGACTTCCCTGGTAGTTCAGTTGGTAGAGAATCTGCCTTCAGTGCAGGAGACCTGGGTTTGATCCCTGGGTCTGGAATATTCCCTGGAGAAGGAAATGGCAAACCACTCCAGTACCCTTGCCTGGAAAACCCATGGACAGAGGAGCCTGGCAGGTTGCAGCCCATGGGGTCGCATGACTGAGCGACTAACATACACACACATAAGCATATTATTCCTTGACTTGGTTTTGCTGTGAACAATGCAACATAGACATCAAACCAGTTCAGATTCTTGGTTGCAAAGAACAGAAACTTCCTCTGGTAAAGAAAGAAAAAATAAAGTAAGGAACAAAGACTGGGAAAAAAGAATTTGTTGGGAAGGCAAAGAACCAACTCAGAAAATGTGCAGGAAGACCAAAATTTCTCAAGCAGCCAGAACTAAAGGTCAAAATAAAGTCAGAGCAAAATTAGTAAGTCTAACAACACATCTTGGGGAAATGGCACCACTACCCATTGCTGGTGAAAGCATAAATTGGTATAAATTTACTGAGGAGAAACTTTGTAAAACCTCATCAAAATTCCAAATATGCATATCCTTTGAGAAATTTTTCCAGTGAGTCAACTCTTCACATGAGGTGGCCAAAGTACTGGAGTTTCAGCTTTAGCATCAGTCCTTCCAAAGAAATCCCAGGGCTGATCTCCTTCAGAATGGACTGGTTGGATCTCCTTGCAGTCCAAGGGACTCTCAGGAGTCTTCTCCAACACCACAGTTCAAAAGCATCAATTCTTTGGCACTCAGCCTTCTTCACAGTCCAACTCTCACATCCATACATGACTACTGGAAAAACAATAGCCTTGACTAGACAGACCTTTGTTGCCAAAGTAATGTCTCTGCTTTTGAATATGCTATCTAGGTTGGTCATAACTTTCCTTCCAAGGAGTAAGCATCTTTTAATTTCATGACTGCAATCACCATCTGCAGTGATTTTGGAGCCCCCCAAAATAAAGTCTGACACTGTTTCCACTGTTTCCCCATCTATTTGCCATGAAGTGATGGGACCAGATGCCATGATCTTAGTTTTCTGAATGTTGAGCTTTAAGCCAACTTTTTCACTCTCCACTTTAACTTTCATCAAGATCAAGAGGCTTTTTAGTTCCTCTTCACTTTCTGCCATAAGGGTGGTGTCATCTGCATATCTGAGGTTATTGATATTTCTCCCGGCAATCTTGATTCCAGCTTGTGTTTCTTTCAGCCCAGCATTTCTCATGATGTACTCTGCATATAAGTTAAATAAGCAGGGTGATAATATACAGCCTTGACGTACTCCTTTTCCTATTTGGAACCAGTCTGTTGTTCCATGTCCAGTTCTAACTGTTGCTTCCTGACCTGCATACAGATTTCTCAAAAGGCAGGGGTGGTCTGGTATTCCCATCTGTTTCAGACTGGGGGCAGGAGGAGAAGGGGACGGCAGAGGATGAGATGGCTGGATGGCATCACTGACTCGATGGACATGAGTCTGAGTGAACTTCGGGAGTTGGTGATGGACAGGGAGGCCTGGTGTGCTGCGATTCATGGGGTTGCAAAGAGTCAGACATGACTGAGTGACTGAACTGAACTGAACTGAACTGAGAAATTTATCCTACAGGTATTTTGGCAGAGGCATGGAAGATAACAAGTACAAATGTATTCACAACAGCATTATTTGTAAAAGCAAAAGATTGTAGGTCACCTAAATGTCCACCAGTACAAACTGACTGAATTATAATACATTTGTAAAGCTATGGTTTTTCCAGTAATCATGTACAAATTTAAGAGTTAAACCACAAAGAAGGCTGAGTGCAAAAGAACTGATGCTTTTGAACTGTGGCACTGGAGAAAACTCTTGAGAGTTCCTTGGACTAGCAAGGAGATCAAACCAGTCAATCTTAAAGGAAACCAACCCTGAATGTTCATTGGAAGGACTGATGCTGAAGCTGAAGCTCCAATACTTTGGCCACCTGATGTGAAGAGCTGACTCATTCGAAAAGACCTTGATGCTGAGAAAGATTGAGGGCAGGAGGAGAACAGGGTGACAGAGGATGAGATGGTTGGATGGTATCACGGACTCAATGGACATGAGTTTGAGCAAACTCTGGGAAATAGGGAAGGACAGGGAAGTCTGGCGTGCTGCAGTCCATGGCGTCACAATGAGTAAGACACAACAGAGCAACTAAACAACAATAAATGTAATGTCTACTCTGTAGCCATCAAAAAAGAGTGAACAGGCTCTTGACTTGGGATATAGAATGTGCTCCGAGATCAGAAGCAACTTACATAGTATGATGCTGCTGCTGCTGCTGCTGCTGCTAAGTCGCTTCAGTCGTGTCTGACTCTGTGCGACCCCATAGACAGCAGCCCATTAGGCTCCCCTGTCCCTGGGATTCTCCAGGCAAGAACACTGGAGTGGGTTGCCATTTCCTTCTCCAATGCATGAAAGTGAAAAGTGAAAGTGAAGTCGCTCAGTCGTGTCCGACTCTTAGCGACCCCATGGACTGCAGCCTACCAGGCTCCTCCGTCCATGGATTTTCCAGGCAAGAGTACTGGAGTGGGTTGCCATTGCCTTCTCCGAGTATGATGCTACCATAGTTAAAAATAATAATAATAATGGGGGAAAGAGAAAGATATATATACTGTAATAAGTCCATAAAATATTTCTGAAGGGATACACACACAAAATTAAGAACATTGGAAAAGAAAATTAGGTGTTTAGGGCCTTCCCTTGGTGGCTCAATGGTAAAGAATCTGCCTGCCAATGCAGGGGACATGGGTTCAATCCCTGGTCTGGGAAGACCCCACATGCCGCGGAGCAACTAAGCTCATACGCCACAACTACTGAGCCTGTGCTAATACTGAGTCCACATGCCGCTACCACCGAAGCCTGCAAGCCCATTGCCCATTGCCCATGCTCTGCAACGAGAGAAACCACCGCAAAGAGAAGCCCTTGCACCGCTAGAGAGCAGCCCCCGCTTTCAGCAGCTAGAGAAAGCCAAAACAGCAACAAAGACCCAGCACAGCCAAAAACAAATATATAGAATTGTTAAAAAGTGACTGCTTTAAAAAAAAAAAAAAAGGAAAGAAAACTAGGTGTTTAGGGAACAGGGATAAGAAGGACTGGAAGAAACAGGCAGCGGAGCAGGGGGACTTTGCACTCGTTGAATTCTGAACCAACTGAACATGATACCAGGTGTTTCGTTTGTTTGTTTTACTGATTTTTCATTTCTTTTTTAAATTGAGGTAAAATTGGTATATAATATACTGGTTTCATGTGTGTGGAAATTGTGTCAGTCGCTCAGTGGTGTCCAGCTCTTTGCAACCCTGCGGACTGTAGCCCACCAGGCTCCTCCATCCATGGGTTCTCTAGGCAGTGATACTGGAGTGGGTTCCATTCCTTTCTCCAGGGGATCTTCCTGATCCAGGGACTGAACCTGTGTCTCCTGCATGGCAGGCAGATTCTTTACCATAATTCGACATTTGTATACACTACCACCGCAATGAGTCTAGTTACCACCTGTCACCATATAAATGACCTCCTTCATCCATATCGCCCTCTCCCACAACCTCTGCCCCTCTGGTAACTACCAATCTGTTATCTGTATTTATGTTTGGTTTTGTTCATTTATTTTTTAAATTTCACGCGTAAGTGGTATTTGTCTTTCTCTGTCTGACATATTCACTTAGTATAATCCCAATGTCCACCCTTGTCAGAAATGTGTAATACAAATATTGAAAGTGAAAAGTCCCACTAAAGGGTCCTGTTAATATGCTGCTACCCTCCAGCCCGAGAACATAGACGTTCTTTCCACTACTGCTGCCATGACCAGAAAGAACTCTAAATACCCTGCTTCTTTGTGTCACTTCTTGGGACTCAAAGTCCTATAAAAGACTGTACATGCTCATGAATTTTGCCTACAAGCTCTCTCTGCCAAGAGTCTGAGAAAGTATCTGCCCTCAAACTTTTTCACTTTTGTAGCAAAAACCTGGTCCCTTGGAGACTTCACAATCTCACGTTATCCAAACAGGAAGAGGTTTCAGATGTCACACAGTCCAAATAACAACAAAGTCTATGGTAAGAAGTTTCCACATCAAGATACACAGACCCATCTCCTTCTTCTTAATGGCTGCACAAGATTCTGTAGTATAAATGTCTGTTGACTGAATTTGTATTTATATGTTTAGGATCTGAATGCTTGTTGATGAACACTAATGACTTTTTAAATATGATGCTATGAAGCTACAATACTTTGGCCATCTGATGCGAAGAGCCAACTCATTGGAAAAAACTCTGATGCTGGGAAAGAGTGAGGACAGGAGGAAAAGGGGATGACAGAGAATGAGATGGTTGGGTGGCATCACTGACTCAGTGGACATGAGTTTGAGCAAACTCTGAGAGATAATGAAGGACAGGGAAGCCTGGCATGCTGCAGTCCATGGGGTCACAAAGAGTTGGACAGGACTTAGCATCTGAACAACAGCAATAAGGTAATTAAAAATACTGTAATAAGCATCCTTGTATATATAGCTTCTTTATCATATTAGTTTGCACACATGTACAAATGTGTTGGGACAACTTCTGTGAAATAAGATAGTATGGCAAAATCATACAAAATCATGTCTATAGGATGATCTATAAAATCCATGTAAAAGAACATCTTCAATAGAAGGCTGGAAGGAAGTGTGCCAAAATGAAAGAAATCCAAACTGGAACATGAAAGAAACGTGTAAGTGTAGATCCATAAAATCTTAATTGTTCCCATGATGAGACGAGGATGAGGTAAAGACCTTGGTTAAGCATCAAAACACATATATGAGTCAAAAAGGAAATAATCTTCAAATTAAGCAAGCAAATGACCAATCAAGAATAGACTGAAAAATGCATGAATGTTTTGCTTTGAGTGGTTAAATTTTATTGTCTTTGAATATCTCCTTAATATACATACAAAGAATTTTAATTTTGCCCAAAATTTAGGATATAACTTGTTACTCCAAAAAGAATCTGTATTATCTATCTCTTTTATTTTTAAAATTTATTTTTATTTTTTATTGGAGTATTGGTTTCCCAGGTGGCTCAGTGATAAGTATCCACCTACCAATGCAAGAGACTCAGGTTCGATCCCTGGGTTGGGAAGATCCCCTGGAGAAGGAAATGGCAACCCACTCCAGTATTCTTGCCTGGACAATCCCATGGACAGAGGAGCCTGAGGGCTGCAGCCCATGGGGTCACAGAGAGTCGGATGCGACTGAGCACACACGTGCACACACGCACACACACACGTGCGTGTGCGCACACACACAGCTGATTTACAATGTTGTGTTAGTTTCACATGTACAGCAAAGTGAGTCAGTTACATATACACATATATGCACTCTTTCTTTAGATTCTTTTCCCATATAGGACATTACAGAGTACTGAACAGGGTTCCACACATAGTCTATTTCTAAAACTAGAAAACCCTCATGAGACCTCTTCATTCTCCTGGAATTGAATCCATCTTTCCTCAAGTATAGCATGAAAAAATAAATTTAAAATTATTATAATACTCTTAATTTTTCTGATTTGTTTTGATACAACAATATTTGCTTCAATGAGAAGTATGATATGTTTACTTTCCTATGGGCTCCTGTGCTTCACAGGTGATTTAACCATAATGCTAAATTATCACATGTGGCCTACCAGAATCATTATCTACTTACTCACATTATGGCTTATCATCACTGGGTTGTTTAAAATAATGACACAGGAGGTCTCAAAATTGAAAAGCACTATCAGATGCAATCATTTCATGAAATCTTTGCCGACCTGATTTTTCCAGTCAATGGTACAGCTAATAATCTACACCATTTTCAGCAGATGGCCTGACAGTGTTCCTCACATAAAACAAATAATAAAAAGGCTAGAGGATGGGTGGTACATCCAGTGGTATCCTAAATCCTAGACTCCATCTTCTTCCTAAACTTGGAAACTCTTGTGGGGTTTTTTCCTTTCCTTTTCTTAATCCAAGCAAGGAGACACAAATTTAGAAGAGTGAAATAATGAACTCTCTGGGAATTCCCTGGTAGTCCAGTGGTCAGGATTCCAGCTTCCACTTGCAGGAGTCCCAGATTCCATGACTGGTGTGGAAACTAAGACCCCACAAACCATCTGGTGCAGCAAAAAAAAAAAAAAAAAGAGAGAGAGAGAGCCTTCTTCAAAATAATGAATTCCCTGCCACTGGTGGTATTCAAGCAAAATATGAATCTATCAGGAATGCCGTGGAAATGAAACAGACAAAACTGGTTGATCAATTTTTAGGGTAATTTCTATCATTCTGAGCGTTTTGGACACCTGATGTGAAGAGCTGACTCATTGGAAAAGACTCTGATGCTGGGAAAGATTGAAGGCAGGAGGAGAAGGGGACAACAGAGGATGAGATGGTTGGATGGCATCACCGACTCAATGGACATGAGTTTGAGTGAGCTCTGGGAGTTGATGATGGAGGGCGAAGCCTGGCGCGGTGCAGTCCATGGGGTTGCAAAGAGTCAGACATGACTGAGCCGCTGAACTGAGTGTTGCAACGTAGTAAAAGTGAAAGTGTTAGTCCTTCAGTCACGTCCCACTCTTTGCAACCTCACAGGCTGTAGCCTGCCAAGCTCCCCTGTCCATGGAGTTCTCAAGGCAAGAATACTGGAGTGGGTAGCCAATCCCTTCTCCAGGCAGTCCAGGGGTTAAGACTCTGCACTCCCAGTGCAGCGAGCACAGGTTCAGTCCCCCGTCGGGGACCTAAGATCCCTCAGACTGCACAGTGTAGCCACACACACACCAAAGTGAAAAGATAACCAGCGGTGTACTCGTTTTCTGAGGTTGCTATAACAAAACACCGCAGCCAGGATGGCCTCAATAACAAAAATGAATTTCCTCTCAGTTCAGGATGGAGGTGCCAGCAGGTTGGTATTTTCTGGGCCTCTCTCCTTGGCTTGAAGATGCTGCCTTCTCTGTGTCTTCACCTGGTCTTTCCTTGTGCTGTGTACCCCTGATGTTTCTCCGTGCATCCTAATCTCCTCTTATTACGACACCACCAGTCAGATTGGATTAGGGCTCAACCTCGTGACCTCCTTTTAACTGAATTTCCTATTTCAAATACAGTCCCATTCTGAGGTACTGGGGATTAAGCTTTCAGATATAAATTTGGGGGCTTCCCTGGTGGCTCAGACGGTAAAGACTCTGCCTACCTTGCAGGAGACCGGGTTCAATCCCTGGGTCTGGAAGATCCCCTGGAGAAGGGAATGGCTATTCACTTTAGTCATACTCTGAGGTACTGGGAGTTAAGCTTTCAGATATATTTTTAGGGGGACATTATTCAGTGCATAACTGCTTATCATCTGGATCCCCAAATTCATGTTTGTCCCACATGCAAAATATTTTCACCCCCATGCCAACAATTCAAAAATCTTAACTCATTGTGGCATCAGTTTCAAATCCCAAGTTTCCCTAAATATCATCTAAATCAAGTGTGAGACAGACTTGAAGTTTAATTCATTCTGAGGCAAAAAGCCCTCCTTGGCGCTGAACCTGTAATAGCAAATTAACTACTTCCAAAACACAATGGTGGGACAGGCATACAATGGACATTCCTGTTCCAAAAGGGAGGAATTGGAAAGAAGGGGCCAGGGGACCCAAGCAAGCCTGAAAAAAACTCCCTGATTTTAAAGCTGAAGAATATTATTCCTGGGCTCGATCCTCCCACCTCAGGCCCACCGGGGTGGGTGCCACCCCTTCAATTCCAGGGAGCAGCCCCACCTCTGAGGCCCAGGACATCCTGGCCTGCTGAAAGGCAGAGCCCGGTGGGAATGGCTGTCCTTTCCATTTTCGAATCACCCTCAGGGCCATTCTTCCCTTTTCTTGAAAGATAAGGTGTGTTCACAGAGATTAGCTCTGTCGTCCCTTCGTTCTGAGAATCTCAGAAGTTCAATAGCCTCCCTCCACTGTGCCCTGGGATTTCTTTGGAGGGAATGATGCTGAAGCTGAAACTCCAGTACTTTGGCCACCTCATGTGAAGAGCTGACTCATTGGAAAAGACTCTGATGCTGGGAGGGATTGGGGGCAGGAGGAAAAGGGGACGACAGAGGATGAGATGGCTGGATGGCATCACTGACTCGATGGACGTGAGTCTGAGTGAACTCCGGGAGTTGGTGATGGACAGGGAGGCCTGGTGTGCTGTGATTCATGGGGTCGCGAAGAGTCAGACATGACTAAGTGACTGAACTGAACTGTGTCCCTTTCCTGGAGTCTGAGGGACGAGGCTGACTGAATCCAGGACTCATGTCTACCATTTCTTTATCAAGGGATTATTTGGCTGTACCTTTGATGTTATCTCTGGAATGTTCCTCTTCATATTTTTGCAAAAAGGATATTTTCCAGATCTTTTCACTTTCTGGTTCCTTTTTGCTTAACATTTTCTTCTTCAGTTTCTCTCCTCTCACATTTTATTACAAGCAACAAGGGAAAATTGAGTCGCACCTTGAACCCTTTGCTTAGAAATGTCCTCAGCTGAACTGCCAAGTTCATCACTTATGTTTCTACCATCCACAGAGCACTCCAACACAAGTCAGCTAAATTCACTGCCCTTTTATAAAAGGATTATCCTTCTTCCAATGTCCAATAACATGTTCCTTATTTCCATCTGGGGCTTCCCAGGTAGCTCAGTGGGCAAAGAATTAGTCTGCAATGCAGGAGACATGGCTTTGATCCCTGGGTTGGGAAGATCCCCTGGAGAAGGGATTGGCTACCCACCCCAGTATTCTTGCTTGGAGAATTCCATGGACAGAGGAGCCTGGCGGGCTACAGTCCATGAGGCAGCAAAGAGTCAAACAACACTGAGCGGCTAACACTTATTTTCCTCTGAGGTCTTGAAACCCAGTAGGGCCCTGTGGGGATCCTAGGGAAGAAGCCTTTCTCCGTTCCCTGTTCCTTGTTTGTAGGGAATAGACTCCAGCTGCCATGACCTTCCATCAGTCCCAAAGGGCAGGTTCAAATAGCTGCTAATCAGGGAAAGAGGGTATGCAGAGACCTGGGAATAACAGCCAAGAGCCAACTGTGCAGCCTTGGGGTAGGATCCTGGTTCCACTGCAAGGGATGCACATAACAACATCTTTAAACCTTTTATAGAACCCCCCAACAAATGGATGGGCTTCCCAGGTGGTGCTAGTGGTAAAAAACAAAACAAAACAAAACAAACCTACCTGCCAATGTAGGAGGCAAAAGAGATGAGCGTTCAATCCCTGGATCAGGAAGATCCCCTGCAGGAGGAACTGGGAACCCACTCCAGTGTTCTTGCCTGGAAAATCCCATGGACAGAGGAGCCTGGCGGGCTGCAGTCCACAGGACTGAAGCAACTGAAGCGACTTAGCACGCATGCCTAACATATCAGCATTCTTCATTCCAAAGACGACCACCTGAGGCCAGATTAAAGGAACCAGAGAAACTCAGCGAAAGATTACCTGAGACCAGATAAAAGGAGTACAGGCCCTGCACACATCCAATCTTATCAGCAACCCCACCCTTGAACCTTTGCTATAAAACTTCTCACCAAATCCTCCCAGGTGGGGATACAGGGTTTTCGAGGCCAGGACCCTGCTGTGTACCCCTTTGCCTGGCAAAGCAATAAAGCTATTCTTTTCTACTGCACCCAAAACTCTGACTCCAAGATTCTCTTCAGCACTAGAACACAGAGGCTGAGTTTTCTGCATTAATCTCACCAGAAGCATCTTTAACATCCATATTTCTACCGATAGTTTTCTTGAGGCAACCTAGGTTTTCTCTAACATGAACTCAAGTCTTCCAACCTCTACCCACTACCCGGTTCCAAAGCTGCTTTCACATTTTTAAGTATTTGAAACAGCCATAACTTTCAATATCAAAATATATATATTAGTTTGTAAGGCTGCCATAGCAAAATACCATAGCCAGGATGGCCTAGACAACAGAAGTGTTTTTTCTCACAATCTGGGAGGCCAGAGGCCCAAGGCCCAGCAAATTTGGTTTCTACTGAGGTCTCTCTCCTTGGCTTGCAGATGGCCACCTTTGCAATATATGCTCACGTGGACTTTCCTCTGTGCACACGCATCCCTTGTATTTTTCTGTGTCTCATAATTTCCTCTTTTTTTATAAGGACACCAGCCAGATTGAATTAGGGTCCATCCTATGGGTGGTCTCATTTTTAACTTAATTACCTCCATTAACACCCTATTCCCAAATACAGACACAAAATGAGGTCCCGGGGAATTAGGGCTTCAACATATGAATTTTGAGGAGGACACAACAGCCTATATAATGTATAGAATGCAATAAAATATTTGCAAATCACACATCTGATAAAGCAATAGTATCCAGAATATACTAAGAACTCTTCTGAGTGCTTAGTCGCTCAGTCACGTCCGACTCTTTGCAATACCATGGACGGTAACCCTCCAGGCTCTTCCTCTCATGGGATTCTCCAGGCAAGAATACTGGAGTGGGTTGCCATGCCCTCCTCCCGGGGATCTTCCCAACTGAGGGATCAAACCCGCGTCTCTTACGTGTCCTGAATTGGCAGACAGGTTCTTTACCACTAGTGCCACCTGGGAAGCCCAGGTGGGCTTAACTCTTACAACTTAATAAAAAGAAAATCCAATTAAACAATGAACAATGGATCTGAGAAGATATTTCTCTAAATAAGATATACAGTTGGTCAAGAAGCACATGGAAAAATGCTCAATGTCTTTAGCCATTTGATACCAGGTAAATCAAAACCACAATGAGGATGCACTTCATACACACTAGGTTGGCTATAATAAAAAAGACAGATAAAGAACAGTTGCTAATGTGGAGACACTGGACCCTTACATTGCTGATAGAATTGCAAATGGTGCAGCAACTTGGAAAAAGTTTGGCCGTTTCTCAGAAAGTTAAACATATATGCCTAAGAGAACCGAAAGTATACATCCACACAAAAAATTGTACATGAATATTCATAGCAGCATGATTCATAATAGCCAAAAAGTGGGGAAAGCCCTAATGTCCATCAAATGAGGATGTATAATAAAATATGGTCGTTGTTGCTCAGTTGCTAAGTCATGTCTGACTCTTTGTGACCCCGTGGGCTGCAGCACGCGAGGCTCCCCTGTCCTTTACTCCTCCCAGTTCAGTTCAACTCAGTCACGCAGTCGTGTCCGACTCTTTGCAACCCCATGAATCGCAGCACGCCAGGCCTCCCTGTCCATCACCAACTCCCAGAGCTCACTCAGACTCACGTCCATCGAGTCAGTGATGCCATCCAGCCATCTCATCCTCTGTCGTCCCCTTCTCCTCCTGCCCCCAATCCCTCCCAGCATCAGAGTCTTTTCCAATGAGTCAACTCTTCACATGAGGTGGCCAAAGTACTGGAGTTTCAGCTTTAGCATCATTCCTTCCAAAGAAATCCCAGGGCTGATCTCCTTCAGAGTGGACTGGCTGGATCTCCTTGCAGTCCTCCCAGAGTTTACTCAAACCCATGTCCATTAAGTCAGTGAATCAGGTGCGAGTGTGCATATATCCTCCTCCCCCCAAGCCTCCCCCCACTCCCCCAACCCCCCCTTCTAGGTCATCACCCAGCGCCAGGCTGAGTTCCCTGTGCTGTACAGCAGATTCCCACTCGGGCTTCCCAGGTGGCGCAGTGGTAAAGAATCCACCTGCGATGCAGGAGACAAGGGTTCAATCCCTCATCAGGAAGGTTCCCTGGAGTAGTAAATGGCAACCTGCTCCAGTATTCTTGCCTGGAAAATTCCATGGACAGAGGAGCCTGGTGGGTTATAGTCCATGACAAAGAGTAGGATGTGACTGAGCAACTGAGCACACACACAAAGAGTGTATATGTGTCAATTCCAAGCTCCCATTCACCACCACCCTCATCCCCCCAACTACTGTGTCCACATATCTACTCTCGGTGTCTGTGTCTCTATTTCATACGGATTTAGAAAGTAGACCATTTTGTTGTCTAGGTCTTGGAGAAGGGGGAGAAGTTGAGGGAAAATGGGAAATAACTGCTAGTGGATACAGGGTTTCTATTTTAGAGTGAAGGGAAAAAATTTTAATTGTAATGATGGTTGCACAACCCTGAATATACAAAAACTATTAAATTATATGCTGTAAGTAAGGGAATTATATGGTATATGAATTATATCTCAATAAAACTATTAAAATATATAAGATCACATATAAAATCAATTTATTTAAAATGCTTATTAATTAAAATATAACTGAGATAGTATCTCATGTTTTCTATCTCTTTGATGAAATTCATGCATTCTTTATTCATGCATTTTTCTCCTGATATTCCTTTGTTTCTTAGTTTTCTTTGACTCTCTGTGCTGGTTTCTGTTTGTCAAATAAAACAGTCATCTCTCCCAGTCTTTTTGTTTTTGTTTTTGCTACTTAGCTTGTAGGATCCTAATTCCCCAACCAGGGATCGAACCCCGGGCCCCCAGCAGTGGAAACTCAAAGCCCTAAACACTAGCCCACCAGGGGATTCCCCTTCCCCAGTCGTGAAGGAGTGGCCATGTATTCAAGATAAATCTTATCAGTCAGCATGACTTGAGCACCTGGTCGCCTATCCAACTTTTGCACTCATCTAAGTCAGTGTTTCAGAGAAGGCAATGGCACCCCACTCCAGTACTCTTGCCTGGAAAATCCCATAGACGGAGGAGCCTGGTAGGCTGCAGTCCATGGAGTCGCTGAGGGTCGGACATTACTGAGCGACTTCACTTTCACTTTTCACTTTCATGCATTGGAAAGGGAAATGGAAACCCACTCCAGTGTTCTTACCTGGAGAATCCCAGGGACAGGGGAGCCTGGTGGGCTGCCATCTATGGGGTCGCACAGAGTCGGACACGACTGAAGCGACTTAGCAGCAGCAGCAAGTCAGTGTTTGTTCTTGGTGGCTTCTAGATTAGGATGTGCCAAGATGAGATATTGCACCAAAGGCATGGGAAATACCCACATACACATTCAGGCTCCCAGAGGACTATATTAAATGTTTGTCCCTTCGAGTCCCCAGTGCAGACCAATTGGAGGCCTGACCTTCAGGCAGTAACTGGGAAGGTCAGGATGTTAGGTACACAGTGTTTGTAGCCCCGATCAAAGGGAGACCAAGAGCTGGGTATTTCAGCCTGCTTGCTCTGTGCTGAGCCAGAGGGAATCCCTGCCAGAAACACCTGTGTATCCATAGAAAATTCTGTCCTCTGTGGTCCCAGGGGACAAACCACTGAACCCCATAAGCTCCCAGAGCTAGGAGACTTAGCAGCCAGTCCCTCAGCTTGCAGCCATAGAAGATGGCATGCTAGACATGTTGAGAAGTGCATCTGGAGACTTGGCTTCACGGCTAGGGTGAGCTATAGGAAGAAGACATAAGAAGTCGCCACAAGCCCGTTCAGTCCCTCAGACAGTGACTAATTACATGCATGTGGGCTAATTTGAAGCCCAGTCCTTGGGCAGAAGCTGAAAAAGTATGCGAACACCTTCTAGGAAGAAACTGAGAACCTTGCAGTTTTGTCAGTTCCCTCTGTGTTGAGCCGGCTGACATTTTTGTGTCAAACTGCCCCTTAGTTTCATGTGGCCCCAGGGTAGTTGTGAAAGCTGGATGCTGTTGGCTCCCAGAGCCAGGTGACGATGTGAGAGCTAGGCCCTCAGGTGGCACAAAGATAGTTCGGGTGCTGCATGTGTAGACAAGCTCCTTCCACAGAGAAGTTGGAGACTTGGTTTTTATCACTGGAGCAACTTTTAGAGAACACACAGGGGCAGTGCTTGGGGGCTCCTGGGAGAATCCCAGACGGCATCCACACAAAGGCCAATTAGAAGCTGGACCTTCAGGCAGTAGCTGGGAAAGTATGCCGTAAAGCACCTTTCCAGGAGAAACTAGAGGAGGGGTGTTTTCGCCTGTTTCCCCAGTGCTGACCTTGGGAGGTGACTAGCCATGGAAGTGCTTGAATGCCCATTTGAAATTGCTCCTCTGTTTAACGTGGTCCTGGAGGACTTGCAGATGACAAGGCTGGCTGGCTGGCTCCCCAAGTCTCCCCAAGCTATGTGATTTGGGGTGCAGGCTCGTGGGTGGCATCCTTGAAACCTGGGGCACTCGATACTTGATCCAAACTCTTCACTCGCAAGGGAGGAGTTGGGCAGTGGGGGCTCCCACCTAAATGCAAAAGCTCTATTTTCTAACTGCAAGTTAGTGTATCCATGACTTTTATATACTTTATATATATATAATTATATATTATTTTTATATATTATTTTACATATATATAAATTATATATATATGTATCAATGACTTTTATATATTTGCTTCTTGACAGTCTGGTTAATCTGATTCAGTACCCAAATCCAATTAAATCAAGGTGCAGCAATTACTGAACATCCTAACTTCTAGAGAAGAGAACTAGATTTGGGAAAAAGTGATTTCATCAAAAATTGTTGCAAGATCTGTGTGGCTGCACATCTGATCCTCCCCTGATAAAACCTTCCCTTCCACTAGGCCATTTTCAATTTTTACAATAGGCAGATATCTGGGCTCATCTGTCTCAGAGTTTTGACATCTGAGATCATGTTTGGTAGGATTCAAAGCTTCCTGAAAATAACAACAATGCCTGGAAATTTCTAGAAGACTAAAATAAAGTTCTTTAAAATATGTAAATCAAAATACCCTGGCTGTTCAGGTACTAAAACCTGCAATCTTGACATCACACTTGATACCATCCCACATCTCTCTTTAACCTCCTGAAAGTATCTCCATTATATACTATTTGTTAAAGATGGTTGAATTTACTAAAGTCTTACATTTTTATAATGTCAAAGCCCAACAGGTAAGTTAAATGCAATATCACTTACATAAAGTTATGGGACTGTTTACTGGCGAGTATTACAACTGTGTTATGAGAAAAGCATTAAACTTGCACAGAGGAAGGAGGCATTAGACCTGCACAGAGGAAGTGAAGTATTTATTATAGGATCTACCTGGAACTAGATGGTACCTGACTCTCCCTACAACATGTGACCAGAACCTACAGAGAAAGCAGAGCATGACATAAGCAGAGCATGTAAAATCCCCTTAAGGCATCCACCATTAGAAAACAACTCTGCTGGGAATTCCCTGGCAGTCTAGTGCTTTGGACTCTGAGTTCTCATTACCAAGGATCCAGGTTCGATCCCTGGTTAGGGAACTAAGATCCCACAAGCTGAGCAGCCAATAAAAGAAGAAGAAAATAGATTATTTCACTTAGAAATTACATTCATGGCTCATCGAATGGGCTGGAGAAATCCTGTTTTATTGATGAGTTTTTCTATGATGACTAACCCAGTTTAATAAAACTTTTCTCAGTTCTTGCCACTAAAATGTGTAAAGAAGAACAGGGTTGGGGAAAAGTCCGATTTTGAAACATTTCAGGGCAAATATCAACTTTTGCAAGCCTATTATTCACTAATTTAACATGACAGTTAAGTAACAAGCAAGGACTGGGAATTCTCTGGTGGTCCAGCGGTTAGGACTCAGTGCTTCCACCGCACATGTCACGGGTTTGATTCCTGGTTGGGAACTAAGATCCAGCAAGGCTCAGCATAGGCAAAAAAAGACAAACAAGCAAGGAGGAGAAAATGAGAAAGTATTTAAGCTGCAACAGAGCTTTTTTTAGAGTCTGTCTTGTAGCAATTAACTTTCCAAACTTCCTTAACAACTTGGTTAGAAAACCCAAATGAATTCACAAGTGCTTATGGAAAGGTGGGGAACTTAGAGGAAATATGAAAGGATTGAGAGAAGAGATGTGAGTCATACTGCTTTATTTCCCCTAGCCTTTGTTGATCCCAACAGATTTGTTTCCGTTCTAATTCTCTGCCATCTTCATAAAAGACAGAAAAATATATAGTGTCAGAAATGTGATTTATAATAGCATCATTATTCCATAATTGAAAATACCGCGTATTTGGTTGTCTAGGAGAATATGCCCATCAGAAATAACCTGTAGCTCTGGAGGCCAGTAGGTTGCTATGGCAACCAGACAAAAGAGTTTAATAATAGCTCTCCTTCATAGCTGGAAAATTGACAAAAAGATGAGAGCTCTGAATGCGAGTGTTTCTTATATAAATGCAAACAAGCACAAAATACATTTATTTCTTTGTTCAACAGTCAGTGAATGCTGACGATATACCTGGCACTAGGTTAGGAGCCGTGGAAAAATCAGATGTGGTTTCTCTAAGAAGAGTGCACATTTTAGTGCATGAGACATATAATAAAGAGCAAACAAATCAATACACGGAATAATGACAGCATGTAAGAAGGCCACACAAGAAAGTAATGAACCTGTGATACTAAACAAGCAATGTCATTGTTCTTCAGTTGTGTCCGACTCTTTACCACCCCGTGGACTGCAGCGGACCAGGCTTCCCTGTCCTTCACCAAGCAGTGGCTAGCACAGAATATGGAGAAGAGCCCAGTCACAGCATACATCAAAAATCTTGTGTTTAGACAAGAAATTAAATAGAGAATGGGGTCTTATAGTCTTCATTAATGTACTAATGTAATCACTCTAATGGCAGAAAGCAAAGAGGAACTAAAGAACCTCTTAATGAGAGTGAAAGAGGAGATGCAAAAGCTGGCTTAAAACTTAACATTATAGAAACTACGATCATAACAGCCGACTCACCGGAAAAGATCCTGATGCTGGGAAAGATTGAAGGCAAAAGGAGAAGAGGGTGGCAGAGGATGAGACGGTTGGATGGCATCACTGATTCAATGGACATGAACTTGGGCAAACTCCAGGAGATGGTGAGGGACAGGGAGGCCTGGTGTGCCATGGGGTCACAAAGAGTCAGACATGACTTAGCTGCTGAACGACAACCATGTACTAATGAAATCAACTACTAACAGAAGTATTACTTACTCTTCTTGCTGGCGGGGATTAGGGTTACATATGAAAATAAGGGCTGTTTGAGGGTGTTTTAAAAATAAGTATGGCTATTTGTAATGAAAATTATGATGATCAGTTACATACTTGATGGATACAATTATTCAAAGTGTTCTCTGGCAGTTGAAGTTTTTACAAACACAAAACATAACACTATATGTGTATATTGCATGAACTGTGATTAACCTGAAGTCAGTTAAAAAGTTCAGCAAGACACTAGGTTTTGAATAGACTATTGTGGCTAACTGGTCTGAGCTTCAACAGAGGGGGAGAAGCACAGCACAGAAAATGCCAGAATGTTGCTAAATAGCTCATTTTGTTCTAAGAAATATTCCATTCTCATCATTACTGTATAAGTGATAGTCCACATTTTATTTTTTTAATTTTTGTTTTTTATTTTGGGGTGCACTGGGTCTTCAGTGCTGTGCGGGGCTTTCTGTAGCTGCGGCGAGTGAGGGCCTATTGCTGTGGCCCCTCTTGCTGCAGAGCACAGGCCCAGCAATTTTGGCACACAAGTTTAATTGCCCCGAGGCACGTGGAAGCTCGCCGGACCAGAGATTGAACGCGTGTCCCCAGCACTGGCATGTGCATTCTTAACCACTCAACCACCACAGAAGTCTGATATACCTCACATTTTGAACAAAAGCAATACTGCCATTGATTATTCAGAGCCATTGTCTCGGTATTCTTTTCTTTCCTTTTAGGAAGCTGGAACATTCCCTGATACAATGAATACTAGACTTTGGCTCATGATCTAGGGTACCAGCACACACTGAGTCTAGGAGGCTTTTCTTAATTAGAACAAGATGAGGCACCCTTGCCTTTTCTGTACAGAGTAGCAGCAAGAGCCCAGGGAGCTCTGTGAGTGTTTCTGGGGTGGGAGGCCTAGTCCACGTTGTTTTGATGGCAGTAACTCCTGGGATGGTGTGGTCATCCTGGCTGCCATGTGACAGAACCTGGCCTGACAGGTGGTGTAATATTGTTGTTTAATCTAACAGCTTTTCCCCCCATTCCCTAGGAAGGAACCTTTGAAATTTAACTAGATACATGTTGACCCAAAACAAAGACTACCTCTCTGAGGCCCTCCTGCAGCTCTGTATGTCTCTGGAGTTAGGATCTGGCCAATGTCATGTGACTGAAGCAGTGTTCATAACCTCCCTCACACGGAAGGGTCATGCCCTCCCCTCCCCTTTCCTCTCCTTTTAATGGCTGGAATGTGGACACAAGGGTGAACCAGCTTGGACCATGTGGGTTAGAACAACACCCTGAGGGTAGCAGAACAAGAAAACAGAAAAGCCTGAGTCTCAGTCAACTTTCTAGATAAAATAACAGATTGGCCTTTCATAGGAGAAACTTCATATTTATACAATTATGGGTATCTATTACCAATATATTCTGACCAATGTAGAAAGCAAGGGAAAACATTACCCCGTGATATATTCTCTGTATAAAGAAAACCCTGAAGATATTGAGACTCTGGAGCAAGCTGTACCTGAAGTGCGTGCCATGGCTGAATTTTTCAGTCACAATATACCAAAAAAAAAAAAAAAATTCTATTTTCTTAACATGATCTAAATGAAGGTGATGCTGTATACAATGGAAGAGTTCTGGCTCTTCTCTTTCTTCAAGGCACAAACATACCTGTTTTGGAAAAAGTACTTTGCCTGACAATTACAAAGTCCTTTTAAACTGTTCCCCCACAATTAATGGTCTGCCCAAAAGAATATTCTTGATACGGAGATTCTATGCATCAATTTTAGATTTGGAAGTGACAATGAGAAACGGTGACTCCATTACAGACAGGTGACTCCCCACAGATGAGGCTGTTTCAGGACAAATGTCTCAGATATGGATGAAACGTTACACAACAGTACCTGGCACCTCCCCCTCTCCTTTGCCTTGCACCATATTGAGTCGTCAAAGTTGAAAATGTTTGATGGAATGGAAGCTTGATGAAATGGGTGAGTGACAATGGCTCAGAGTAAAAAAGAGGGGTCCTTGCTCCTATTTTGCACAAACCTACTGCCTCCATGGTATTCTCCATGGTATTCCAGAGGTTTGGCAACTTCTGTGAATGGTGTCTTTTGTTTTTTATTATTTAAAAAAACCCAAACAACTGGCTTGTATATCCTGAACCCTCTAGTTGGTTGTAAAAATGCCATTGATCCTTTCAAGTTTCTACTGACGCTCACATTTTCTATAACCAAAGCTGACTCCTAACACTTCCCAGCTTTTTGTATTTGTAATTATAAATGTTCCTTTAAGTTCAGTTAAAATGATAAAAAGGGTTAGAGCTTTTATGCAAGTGTGGGGAGGAGAGACTGTCATGAGTGCTCTTATCTTAGGTCTGATGAGCTCCAGAAGTCGTCATACTTGTATGATTTCAGGGATGTTATGACATCGGCCTTTTTCTTAGAAGTAGATCAAAAGTGTTCCCCAGATTCTCAACAAGATCAGGTACAAATACTTCTGCTTTATCCTTTTGGAAATCCAAATGCCACTTATCGTTTGAACTTAAAAGAACTTGAAAAAATTTGGGTCCTTTGACAAAGCTTTTCAGCCTACAGGGATAGATACAAAAGATAATTAAGGTCATTCTGAAGCTTACAAAGAGCAGGCCTATAAACATATTTACTAAAAGATGTGCTGATTAATTGGAAAACAGGGACAAGGGTACTTTCCTGTTAAGAACAGATTTCAACACTGCTAGCTGCCATTCCGGAGAAGGCAATGGCACCCCAGTCCAGTATTCTTGCCTGGAAAATCCCATGGATGGAGGAGCCTGGTGGGCTGCAGTCCATGGGGCCGCTAAGAGTCGGACTCGACTGAGCGACTTCACTTTCACTTTTCACTTTCATGCATTGGAGAAGGAAATGGCAACCCACTCCAGTGTTCTTGCCTGGAGAATCCCGAATCCCGGGGACGGGGGAGCCTGGTAGGCTGCCGTCTATGGGGTCACACGGAGTCAGACACGACTGAAGCGACTTAGCAGCAGCAGCAGTTGCCATTCACTGTACAAGCAAGGGTTTTATACATTTAGCAGAAAACAATGAATTGAAAAGTCAGAAAAGCCTGGTTTCTAGTATGTTTTATTGTAACTAATCACATACAAATCACTTATCCATAAAATAATGATTAACAACTATTCTCTAGTTCACAAATATAGCACAAAACCAAAGTTCTTCCTAGGAAAACCTCTTTGTAAACCAAGATATCACCACTATTTAGCTTAGGCTTTAAATCAAAGGTTGAAAATGACAAGCGGAAAACATGTTTTTTATCAGTTGTATAACCTTAATTCTGCAGAATTAAGACCTGGTTGAGATCATCACTGTTCTATTTCGACCTGATAAAAGGAAAAGCTATCAACAGGAAGTAACTGGCAAAGAAAAAGCTGGCCAAAAAATAATCCTATGGAGAAACAGCTTTGTGTTAAGGACAGTGCCCAGAAACACCCTGATGTCAGATGAAACAAAATTTAGCCTTAAGCAACTCAAAGCAGGTTTGCCCTTCTGAAGGAACACGTACTGGTTAGACAAGTGAGCATCTTACTTCACTAAAAATGTTGAACAGGAATGTCTTGTAGAATCTTCAAACAGCCCATTAAAATGTCTAAGAACAACTTGTAAAAATACCTTTTATGTCTTCCTCTTTCTGTTTTCATCCTATGGTATTTCAATAAAAAAGTCCATTCCCTACCAGAAAAATGGCATTCCTCTGTACTCTCTGCCAGGGTATAAGAAATGTTAACACTCTGTCACTGGAGAAAAAACAGAAGAGGAATTAGCATGTCACTGAATGAAGATTCAGAGAGGAAATTCTGACTGCGTGTAGAAAAAGTTATACATCATAAGCATTTGGTCACTTATCATGTGTATGTATCATGACAATTATATCCAATAAAACCTCAAGAGGTAAACACTTACATTTTCTTGTGTTTAACAATGTAAGTTTTGTGTCATTTATTCTCTGTTTCTGGACTTTCTTTCCCTTACATATGTTGACAGAAACAAAGACTGAAGCAGGGTTCATAGAGAAACACAGGACAGGTACAAATACCATAATAAAATAGCCTTGTACACCACTGCATAGAGAAATATTTTAGACGAAATATACTTTCACTACTGGCCCCAAATGCTATCATCCACTTATGTTATTTAACTGTAAACTTTTAATAGAAAAATACCTTTAAGCTGATAATAACATTTAGCGACTTACAAAACGGACAGAATTTTTCAGTGCTACACAAAACAATTCTATACACGACTTAAAGTTTGAAAATTCTTTGCTGGCACTTGATTTTGAGAGTTGATAGACACAATAACTACTGATTTCAATAAAGTACTGTTCTTAACCGGTATATACCTTCAAAACCAATATCACTCACAAAACAATAAAGAATAATCACACCTTCTTGACAAATCGAAGAGAAACACCAAAACTATACAGCCAAAATATTTTAAGAATCACATAAACTTTTTAAGACAACGGATAAAAATTTTCACAATCATGTCCAGTGAAAAAAAGGATTATTCCTCTGATTCAATGAAGCATTTGTCACGTATAGATTTAAAATATGAACCTACAAAGCAAGTTAGGTTTGTTTTTTTTTTAAGATTTTTAGATAATTGGTGACACTATTAGAATGGAATTTTTTTAGATGGAAAATTGCTCACTATTTGCAAATACATGTTATGTTACAGATTTAAACTGAAATTTCTGTTCAAACAGAATCATGTTTTTTTGTTTTTACTTTTGGTAAGTTTATGACCATTCTATACATTGTAACAAGTGAAATCACCATTCAGTCACATTAAACATATATATAATTTTTTTTTCCACAAAAGAGGAGAAAACGGAAATAAAACTTAGCAGACTATATTTGTTAGAACACATTTTGTAAAAACCCACTACTTTAAAGTTTTGGAAATCTACTACACTGCTCTGAAGGAAAATATATGCTTTCCCACCCTCATAATTCCTATCCAATCAGTTTTTTAGTGTAGAAATTAAAATTCAAGTTGAAACACTTGTGGCACAAGACAATGTAAGATTTAATCATAGAAGACTACTGATTGCAATTAACTTATATTGTCAAACATAAACATACCAAACAAATCCACACTGGACTTTTAGAACAGTAAATTATTAAATAGGCTGATTCCTTTTAAAGATGTTTAAATTCTGTAATATTATATTAGTATTTCAAACAATACCCTTTCTAAGCCAAACTTGAAATTAATCAACTCTTTTTTTTTTCTTCCAGCAAAGAGAAAGGGTATCTCTTTAAGATACTTTCCAAAGCAGTAAAAATACCTTAGTGTTTCAATTTATCTGTAACACACTCTGCTGACCCTGTGCATTTCACTGAGGGGCTACCTGAACCCACAGATCATCATCAGATAAAGAGCTTGAGCTCCCTGATTCAGAATCCAGCTCACTGAACCCACCTAAATCCCACTCAGTGCTGGATTCACTAGGTACTTCTTCCTCCTCAGTGAGAAAACTCTGACCGGGTTCAAGACAGGAAGGATAAACGCGAGCTGAGAGGCAAAAAAAGTTAGAATCGAACTGGAACAGGCCTAATGTGGTACCTATATTAATCCACTGGTCACCCCTAATATCATATTCATACACCGTCACCCGGTTCTTCTTCCACTGCGGGGTGCGTGAGGTGATCAGCAACAGTTTTTGGCCATGATTGATAATCCGGTAGTTGTTCGTCTCCGACACCAAGGGGATGTTATTAATCTGCCTCCACTCTCCTCTGACTGGATTGTACACCTTCATGACAGGGATGTCGCAGATGCAGTATATCTCATCATTGAAGACACAGGCTTCCTGAAAATCATTGCGCTTCAGAGAAACGCACTTCAGCCACATATTGTGGCTGGGATCAAAGCAGAACATGCGCTTACTGTTGAGAGCATACAGATAGTTCTGAATGACCATCAAGTCAAAGGAAATAAAGGAATGGGGCAGCGGAGCCACCAGCGCCCACTGGTTTCTCTGGACACTGTAGCACTCCACCTCTTTCAGTTTAATGCCGGTAATGGGGTCCCGACCACCCAGGATGTAGATATAGCCATTGAGGTATGCCACGTCCATGCCCTCCCGGCAGAGCAGGCGGTCAGCAAGCTGCTGCCAACTATTCTGGGCTGGTTTATACACCCAGAGGTCCTTTCTGGGCTGGGCAGCCAGATAAATGTCATGGTCTGGAGAGACACAGACAGCTAAGGTGGTCACAGTCCTAGTGTGAGCAAGGCAGGTCAGAGGTGATGGCACTTTGTAAATGTCCCCCGAGTATGGGTCACAGCACAGAAAGGGATCTCTGGGATGGCCAAAGAAGATCACCATCTTCTTGGCATACACACCTAACCTCTGGGGTAGATGATCAGACATGGGCACAACGGAGCTGCTGCTTCCGCCGCCACTAAGAACAATGCTAACGACGCTGCTGCTACCGCCACCGCCACCACCACCGCCACCGCCACCGCAGCTAACAGCACCGCTGCCACCGCTGCCACCGCTGCTCTCTGGCTTGGGCACCAGAGACTTGCACAACGTGTCACCATACCGCATCTGCCGGGCCCCTTCAACAAGGTCCAGACAGTACTTCTTCACCACGGTGTTGGTCAGCAGCTCTTCCACGTAGCCCCGATCTTCGTCAGTGAAGTGGGTCCAGCGGACACACTTGAAGACTTCTGCAGCGCTGGGACCCCGCTCCTTGGGAGCCGCCTCCAACCACTGCACCGCCACGTGACACACGGTCTGCTCGTGCTCGATGTTGAGACTGTCCAGGCGCAGGACGGTCAGCAGCTGGGCCAGGGTCAGATCTGCCAGGGACTCTTCGCGAATTGGACTCATCTGGCTGAGCTGCTTGAAGTTGTGGGCTATAAAGGACTGCGCCTGCGACCGCAGCTTGCGATGGCCGAAGGCATCAGCAAACTTGAAGATGGCCGTGCAGTTGGCCAGGTCAAGGCGGCGGGCTAGGAAGGAGGCACAGGCTTCCCGCACGTACTCCAGCTGCAGCATGTCAGAGGCTGCATAAAGGCGCTCCACGTTCGATTCACTCAGGGACACGCGACCGGTGTAGCAGTAATCGACCAGCACCTCGAAGGACTCGGCGTCCACGTCGTGCATGGTCACGTTCGTCTGATGGCTCTCGTACATGCCGCCGGTGAACATGCTCTTGAAGTAGGGACACGCGGCCGCCAGCACGTTACGGTTGCAGGGGAAGAGGCGGCCGGTGCCGGGCCCGCTGCCGGGGGTGACCACCTCGATGGTCACATCGCAGAGCAGCCGTGCGTCGTAGAAGGACTTGAGCTGGGCCAGCAGGGCTGCAGAATGGCCCGTGTCCTTCAGCTCCTCCGGGCCCGTGAAAAAAGCTGAAACCGTGGGTTTGTGAACCCTTTTGGGGCGCTTCCCACCGCGGGGACTGGCGATGCGGCGAGAGCGCGAAGATTCTTCCCGGGACTGCATGGTGGAGAGAGCGGCGGGGAGCGAAGGATGAGAACGGGTGCAAGGACCAGGTTCTGGCGCCTCCTCACCCTCTTCTCGCTGACGCTAAGACCGCGGTGTCTCCGAAGAGACTGCAGCACTGGTCCATTTATTTGAGTCAGCCCTCTGCCGCGGTGCCGCCTCCCTCGATCGCGTAGACCGCGTCCGACTCACCCGGTTCCAGTTCCACGCCCTTTCTCCGCCTCAGCTCGCCCTCAGAGGACCTACTGGCTGGAAGCGAGCGATCCGCCACAGCCGCGCTGGCAACACCACTAGGCATCCAGGAGAACTACGGCTCCCAGATTGCCTTTCGCGCCTCGAGGCATGCCGGGACCCCGCGGACTCTGCGGCACAGGCTGCGGCACCTGCTGCGGCACAGGTTGCGGCACGGAAACCGCTTTGCATATCGGGAGTAGTAGTAGCTTCAATAGCATCGCGAGATTTGTCCCCCGTTCATTGTTTTGGATGACGGAGTCAGAAATGGTTAATTCTCTTCGGTTCGGTTTTGTGGTTTCGAACTTTGGGTTTGGAATTCAGACTAAATGCCTGTTGTTGTATTTATCAGTTGTCTGGCTTATCTCAGAGCTGCCGCTTGTTTTTTAAAAACGTTAATGGCAGTGGTACTTCATAGCATTGTATGTCGATCGAACTAAATTGCGTAGATGATACACGCATAAATCGCGTAGGTGATATACGCATTAAATCCCATAGGCTGGCTCTCCTTGCTTTGAATAAATATTTGTTGATTAGCAGAGTAACGTACTTATACGCAGTACCCATGATATAAAGGCTTAATGAGTTTTAGCTTTTCTTCTAGTGTTTATGAAGAATGAAGCACCCTCTCATTTGAGACCATGAGCCTGTGGGGAAATTTGAAAAACCCTACAGGTTTCTGCAGAGATACCTTTTAAGTTTTTTTGTTTTTGCTTTTAACCAATAGATTTTTAAGACCAGTTTTTAGGTTTACTAGAAAATCCAACAGAAAGCTACAGGAAGCTCTCATATACTCCACCCCCTCTCAGTTACACGTGTTTACAACATCTTGCATTAGTGTATGCCCTTGTTAAAAGTTATGAACTTACAGTGATCTATCATTAATTAAAACGTGTAGTTTATATTAGGACTTACTGTGTTGTACAGGCATGTCATGTATGTCATGTATCTATCATAACATGTATGTCATGTACATGTATGCAGGACCTACATGTATGTCATAAATGTCATGTACCTATATCGTGCCAATAATACACAGAACAGTTTCACAATCTTAAAAAAATCCTCTGTTCAACCTATTTATGCTTCCCTGGGACGACAGAGGATGAGATGGCTGGATGGCATCACTGACTCGATGGATGTGAGTCTGAGTGAACTCCGGGAGTTGGTGATGGACAGGGAGGCCTGGCGTGCTGCGATTCATGGGGTTGCAAAGAGTCGGACACGACTGAGCCACTGAACTGAACTGTCCTTGCCTCCCAGCCCCTCAGAACCATTAATTTTCTTATTGTCTGGTTCTTATTGTCCAGAATATCATGCAGTTGCAATATATATTCTTTCACTTAGCAATATTCAATTCAGATTAATAAAGCTTTCTGTTCAATTTTCCAATAAACCTTAAAGTCTGATTTTAAAATCTATTTATTAAAAAAACCCAAAACCCAAAAAGCTTAAACAAACCTGCAGGGTTTTTCAAATGTCTTTTCATGGCTTGATAGTTATTTCTTTTCTGAATAATATTTCATTGTTTACCAGTTTACTTATCCGTTCACCTACTAAATGGCATTTTGTTTGCTTTGAATTTTTGCAATTGTGAATAAAACTTCTATAAACACTCATGCTGGTTTCTGCATGGACATAAGTTTTCAACTCATCTTGGTATACACCAAGGAGTGTGACTGCTGGGTCACACGCTAATGCTGTGTTTAACTTTGTAAGGAAGTGTGAAAATGTTTCCCAAGGTGTTGGCTCTACTGTCTTGCATTCCACCAGCAATTAATGAGCATTCTGGCCCCCACTCCAGCGCTCTTGCCTGGAGAATCCATGGACGGAGGAGCCTGGTGGGCTGCAGTCCACGGGGTCACTAGGAGTCCGGCACGACTGAGCGATTTCACTTTCACTTTTCACTTTCATGCATTGGAGAAGGAAATGGCAACCCACTCCAGTGTTCTTGCCTGGAGAATCCCAGGGACAGAGGAGCCTAGTGGGCTGCCATCTATGGGGTCGCACAGAGTTGGACACGACTGAAGCGACTTAGCAGCAGCAGCAGCCTATTGTTCCACATCATCCCTAGCGTTTGGTATTGTCAGTGTTTTGGGTTTTATAGTGTACAGCCTTTAAACTTACCTCTCTGGAAAAAATTCTGAAGGATCTGATATTTTAAACATCTAGCAATATCTACAAGGTTGTTCAGTTGTGGTGCCAGAGAGCACTAGGTTTGAATTCTCTCAAGTATGCAAATCAGGAATATGAATAGATGCTTTGGTGGTCTCATAAAGTCTGTGTTTCCTGCTCTAAGTATTGCTAAAGTATTTTCATTAATTCTCTTAATAGCAATGCTCATAACTAGTCCAATACAGCTCCTTTCTCTACCATCCCCAAATTAAAGATTCTGGAATTCTAGTTATTAAGGAGAATTTTAAATAAAAATATTTAACAAAGAGACTTTGTACTGAGCCAGCTCCTAAGAGCTCAGCATCATACATGCCCAAACATCCTTTGAATTAGTCTGGTCTAATGTATGCTTTACAAAAGTGTTTTTATATTTGTATTTGTCAACATTGACTCACTATGTTGTTGTTTAGTCGCTAAATTGTGTCCAACTCTTTTGCAACCCCCATGGAATGTGGCCCACCAGGCTCTTCAGACCATGGGATTTCCCAGGCAAGAATGCTGGAGTGGGTTGCCATTTCCTTCTCCATGCCTCATTATTGTTGTTGTTACTCAGTGGCCCAGTCACATCTGACTCTTTGCGACCCCATGGACTGCAGCATGCCAGGCTTCCCTGTCCTTCACTATCTCCCGGAGTTCCTCACTATAAAATCCTCAAAATAAATTGTGTTCAGTCATCAAGTTTTAACTTTTTCATATATGCCTTTAACAGTGTTATTTGCTTTTGATTGCTTTTTGCAAAAAGCAAAATATTTATTAGACACTGTGCTATATGGCCTATAGCAGCATTATTCAATAAAATTTTCTGTGATGATAAAAATGTTCTGTTTCTGTGTTATCCATTATCGTAGCCATGAGCCACATGTGGCTCTTAAACAATTGAAGTGTGGTTAATGCAACTGAGGAACGGAAGTTTTAATTTTAGAAACACAGCATTGGCAGCAACAAATTCAATGGGGAAAGGAAAGTCTTTGCAACAGGGCTTCCTGGTGGCTCAGACGATGAAGAATCTGCCTGCAGTGAGGGAGATCTGGGTTCAGTCCCCGGGTTGGCAAGATCCCCTGGAGGAGGGCATGGTAGTCCATTCCAGTATTGAAGAAGGAAATGGCAACCCAGTCCAGTATTCTTGCCTGGAAAATCCAGCAGCATTGGCAGCAACAAATTCAATGGGGAAAGGACAATCTTTTCAACAAATACTACCAAAACAACTAGATGATAATGAAAAAAAATCCACCTTGAAACTGACAGTGTTGAACTTTATACCTAATCCCTGTACCACAGAAAAACATTAATAATTAAGAAATATCTTCAACTTCTCCCACCCCCTGGAAATCATCCTACCATTTTGTGATTGGAAATAGGTAACTACAGCAAGAGCCAACTCATTGGAAAAGACCCTGGTGCTGGGAAAGATTGAGGGCAGCAGGAGAATCGGGTGACAGAAGATGAGATGGTTGGATGACATCACTGACTCAGTGGACATGAGTTTGAGCAAACTCTGGAAGACAGCGAAGGACAGGGAAGCCTGGCATGCTGCAGTCTATGGGGGTCACAAAGAGTCGGACTCGACTTGGTGATTCAACAGCAACCACAGTAAACCATCTTTTCCCACATGACTCATGTTAGAGTCATTGTCCACTCTTTCTCACGACTACCATGAGGCTCACAGAAGATTCCCTCATGCACCTGTGAGAAGGTTAAACACAGACCTTTCCATTTTTGCCTGAACCTACCAACAAAGCCAAACACAGGGTCTCTGTTTCCCAGTCCTTTGTCTTAATGATGTCTTAATGATTAACTGAGATTAGAAGGGCACCACCCATGGGGGCGGGGAACTCCCTGATGGTCCAGTTAACCACTGGACTCAGCTCGCTGGGGTATGGGTTTGACCCTTGGTCGGGGAACTAAGATCCCACAAGCCCTACAGTGCAGCCAAAAAAAAAAGTAATGAACCCAAAGTAGCTAGACACCAAGATACACATTTCCTTGTCAGCTGACCAAGACGTCCCCAAGTTATTAAAGCAGTTCTAACTAAACCACTCTACCTATAATTTGTCTATATCCTCCCTATAAAAAAAAAAAATCTAAGGCAAACTCACTCCGATTTTAGATCCAAACTGTTCTCCATAATGGCAACAGTCTGAATAAACTCAGTTTCCTTACTTGTTTGGCTTTTGTCTTTGACAGATTGGTGCCACTGTGTTAGTTGCTCACTTGTGTCCAACTCTTTTGTGACTCTGTGGACCATACCCTGCCAGGCTCCTCTGTCCATGGAATTCTCTAGGCAAATACTGGAGTGGGTAGCCATTCCCTTCTCCAGGGAATCTTCCCAACCCAGAGCCTGAACCCAGGTCTCCTGCACTGCAGGCAGATTCTTTACCATTTTGTTTGGGTTTTGTCTTTGATGGCACTTTGGTGCCATTACTGGAATGGAACTGGAAATCCATCTCTAGGCCCCCATCTGCTCCACCCAGGTTCTGAGGCTTTCTGAGCCCCAGTGCAGTGTCCCTGAAGTGGTTTATGCTGGAGTCCAGCTCCTGATCCATGTACTCCAGACAAGTGTCCACAGTAGCATGGGAAGGATTTGAATTTGGTTTGGGGGAGGGGTGTTGCCATCTCTTGGTTTGATTTTGTTGAAAGCTATGGTTTTATAGCTCTGTGGTGATATAAGTGAGAAGGAAAATCTAAAAAAGAGTGGACATACATATAATTGATTCATTTTTCAGAAACTAACAGAACGCTGTAAAGTAGCTATGCTGTTGTGTTGTTAAGTCATTCAGTTGTCTCGGACTCTTTTGCCACCCCATGGACTGCAGCCCATCAGGCTCCTGTGTCCATGGGATTCTCCGGGCAAGAATACTGAAGGGTGTTGCCATTTCCTTCTCCAGGGGATCTTCCCCACCCAGGGATCGAATCAGCGTCTCCTTCATTGGCAGGCGGATTCTTTACCACTGAGCCACCAGGGAAGCCACTGTAAAGCAACTATACTCCAATAAAAATTTAAAGAGAAAAAAGGCCCCTTCCCTGAGACCAAAAAACAACCCTGGGAGTTTCTGGGATTAGGTCGCGATTGCTGAGCCCAATCCCTTGTTTTTGCGTGATTGCCTCTCCCTTCTATGCCACAACAGAGAAAACAACACTGATCCACTAAACAGTGGACTCGATTTCCACATCAGTGTTTTGAAATCTAACAAACTCTATCCTCTCCTCCCACCTCTGGACCCCTCAGTTACTCATTACCCTTTTCCCTTTCTATACACAAAAAAAGAAGGACATGTATATCTTTGGGGGATGGTTAGAAGCTTTTTTTTTTTTTGTAAAGCGACTACTGCCACAACTGTAGCTAAGCTGGTACCAGAAAGAATTTTCCATATATGGGGGCTCCTTTCTTCCTCTCTAGTGACAGAGGAACTCACTTCAACAGTCAGGTTACTCGGGATATTCAATAAGTACTTCCACCACCCTGCATCCTCTAGAAAAAGAAAGCAGACCAACTGTGCTCTTAAATTCAAACTAGCCAAACCACCTGAGGCACCCAACCTACCCAAAATCTTGCACTTGGTCCTAGTGATCCTCAAATCCTTCCCCTTCCAGGCAACACTGACTATTCCCTTATGAATAATTGTGTATTATGAAAAAATACCACAGGTCAATGAAGATTTCTTACCTCTTCTGAAACTTGCTGCTGCTGCTGCTGCTAAGTCGCTTCAGTCATGTCTGACTCTGGGCTACCCCATAGACGGCAGCCCACCGGGCTCCCCCATCCCTGGGACTCTCCAGGCAAGAACACTGGAGTGGGTTGCCATTTCCTTCTCCAGTGCATGAAAGTGAAAAGTGAAAGTGAAGTCGCTCAGTTGTGTCTGACTCTTAGCGACCCCATGGACTGCAGCCTACCAGGCTCCTCCGTCCATGGGATTTTCCAGGCAAGAATACTGGAGTGGGTGACCCTAATTTGATCTAATCTAGTATCTATCCTTATATCACTTCACATTGGTCAGAATGACTAGAATCAAAAGTCTATAAACAATAAATACTGGAGAGGGTGTGCAGAAAAGAGAACCCTCCTACTCTGTTAATGGGAGTGTAAATTGGTACAAGCACTATGGAAACAGTATGGAAGTTCCTTTAAAATTAAAAATAGAGTGACCATATGATCCAGCAATCCCACTCCTGGGTGTATATCCAGAGGAAACCATAATTCAAAAAGATACATGAACCCCAATGTTCACTGCCGCACTATCTTTAAAAGCCAAGACATGGAAGCCACCTAAATGTCCATTGACAAAGGATGGATAAAGATGATGTAGTATATCTAGTCAACAAAATATTACTCGGCCATAAAAAAGAATGAAATAGTGCCATTTGCAGCAACATAGATGGACCTGGAAAGTATCATACTAAGTAAGACAAAGACAAATATGGTATCACTCATAAGTGGAATCTAATTGTAAAAAATTATACAAATGAACTTATTTACAAAACAGAAACTGACTCACAGATTTTGAAAACAAACTAATGGTTACTAAAGGGGAAAGGTGGGAGGAAGGAGGAATAAATTAGAAGCTTAGGATCAATTTATACACAGTACCATAGATGATGCTAGTGGTAAAGAATCTGCCAATGCAGCAGACACAAGAGACTTGGATTCAATCTCTGGGTCAGGAAGATTCCCTGGTGTAGGTAACGGCAACCAATCCAGTATTCTTGCCTGGAAAATTTCATCAACAGAGGAGCCTGGCGAGCTACTGTCCACGAGGTCGCAAAGGGCCAGACACGACTGAGTGACTAAGCACACACACATATATAAAATAGATAAATAACTAACAAGGACCTATTGTATAGCACAAAGAATGCTACCACAACCTATTTGGAAAATAAGCTACATGGGAAAAGAATCTGAAGTTATATATGTATAACCAAATCACTTTGCTATACATCTGAGACTAACACATTATAAATCAACTATACTCTGATAAAAAATTTTTTTAAAACTATCTATCCTTAAATACTGTTTTATTAACTACACTCTTATTTATCATCAACAGGACAGGTTTCCTTTCCCACCACAGCCCCTACATGAACTCCAAATTGGAGATTCAGTCTTCTGGAAAGAAACACAGAGACCAATTTTGAACCCAAATGGAAGAGATCTTACACTGGGTCCTAACCAACAATACTGCTACAAACCTACACGGAGCACAACATGTACTTTATGTTTCACAGTTTAAAAAACTGCAAAACAGGCACCCTGGGAGGAGGCAGAGGCTTATTCCTTCTGGGGTCGCCTTCACACGCACAGCTGGGAGGGTGGAAGCTCGGTATTTTCTCCAGCAACTAAAAAAAGAGCGAAGTATGCTCCCCCAAACCCCCAAACCCTCCCTTCTAGGTTCTGATAGAACGTTCCGAACCGCAAGCAAAAGGAAAATAGGAAAACCATTCCCCTTTCTCAGTTAAGAGCCTAGAAGTCACCACTGTGTCCTAATAACAATTAAAAGGCTGAATGGACTGAAAATCAACAACTCTTCTTGGATCCTGGAGGGAAGGGAGGACACAGGGCATGCTCCCAAATCTGGAGGGGCGAAAACACGGACTTCTGGCTTACCCGAGCACAGAGCCAGGAGTAGGGGCCGTGGCAGGAACCAGGGCTGACGTCGGAAGACTCGAAGTACAATTGTTAAATTGCTAGACGCTCAGCGTGGATAACTGTAGAGTTAAAAAACGCCAGAGAATCCAGTCAAAGCAGGGGCGCCTCTGACTCCCACAGCTTGAGAGTTTTCACAGTAAACATGGGAGAACAATCCCCTCATACCTCCGAAGGGTGAGGGGAAATGGAACCTGTTCTTAAATAACCCAGGGCTCTCTCTTAATGAGGCCTGCCCTCAGGAGAAATTAGTTAAATCAGACCCTGGTCTGCTGGGGTCTTATAAGAGCCTCACCTAGGGGAGGAGAAATAACCAACTCCACTTAACCATAGCCTTCACATGGGAAAAAGGAACTACACAACTCCAGCCCACTCAGTCCTATCCATGGCAAAGAAGTGCAAGTCGCTCAGTCGTGTCCTCCTCTGCAACTCCATGGACTATAGCCTGCCAGGCTCCTCTTACCATGGAATTCTCCAGACGAGAATACTGGAGTTGGGGTGGGGGGTGGCGGGGAGGGCAGCAGGGACTCTACCATCTGAGCCACCAGGGAATATCACCCTAAGGGGAAGGAAGACATTAAACAAAAAAAAATCAAAACACTTGAAGTTCACAGTTGAGTCTAGGAGACCTAAAAGGCTGAAACCTCATCGTGACCAGTAGGACTTCCCCTGCCCCGCCTGGCCACCACATTACTACAGGCCTATTTAGAGCAGTTCCTTTTAACTAGCATATCAAGTCTGGCTATCGAGGAAAAATTTAAAAGGCCAAACCACATTTTTTATGGACCGGGGGAAAACATGTATTTTAATTGTATACTCAATCCATTTGGACTTCCCTTGTGACTCAGCTGGTAAAGAATTCGCCTGCAATGTGGGAGACCTGGGTTAGATCCCTGGGTTGGAAAGATCCCCTGGAGAAGCGAAAGGCTACCCACTCCAGTACTCTGGCCTGGAGAATTCCAAGGACTGAGTCCATGGGTTCCAAAGAGTTGGACATGACTGAGCAACTTTCACTTTCACTCAATCCATTTTGTGTATTTCAAAAGGCACAATATTTTCTACATTTATCAGTGAAAAAAGAATGTAACTTAAAAAATCAGCTAATGGCAAACAAATTTCCTTGAGAGCTACAGACACATATATAGTGCATCCTAGAACAGGGGAGGAGCAAGACAGGTTCTCCCCACTTTCATAAGTTTCATTAAACACTGGACCTGGTTAAGGGTCAAGGAAAAGGCAACTTTTCACAGAGTATGTATTAATATATCTTAGTTTCACCGACCGGGGGTAGAATCCAGGGCCCACGGCAGTGAAAGCACCGAGTCCTAACCACTGGACTGCCAGGGAATTCCCCTAAAGGATTATATTATTAGATGAGGCATTTACTGTCCTCCTTTCTGAGAGTACCATATGGGGAACATGTTTTCTAAACTAAATTTAGGAAGTAGAATGTAGACTCAGTCCGTCCTCCTCCCTTTAAGGGCTGTCCAATGGTTAATGAATTAAAAACACAAGACTAAATAAAACCAAATCCTATACACACTTCCTGCCTCACACCCCAGGAAAAGGAAAAAAAACAAAACACCAAGATTCCCAGGCGGCTCTAGTGGTACAGAATCTGCCTACCAATGCAAGAGACACAGGAGATGTGAGTTTGATCCCCGGGTCAGAAGATTCCCTGGAGGAGGGCATGGCAACCCACTCCAGTATTCACACCTGGAGAATTCCATGGACAGAGGAGCCTGGAGGGCTCGAAGAGAGTCGCACACACAGCCTAGATTGCTCTCCCGAGTGGAACTCAGGAACACCTTCAACCACCCACGTTAGTCTGTTACAGAGGCATCACAAGCATGCCTTGCTTTTAATCAAAGCAACAGCAACAAATCTTTTTGGAAATAACAAAACAAAAACTAGCACTGATCATTTTTCTGACAATCCATGATTAGTCAAAATTCACTGGCATTGAGAGAGGGAAGGAGGCCATATCTATAGGCCTTGTCTCACATAAGTACACGCAGGTAGGTGCAGTTTTGTTATTACTGCACAAACAAATTTTAATTTGTAATCCTTAGTTTGATTGAAACATTGCTTGTAGGATCATGCGGACACCAGCTATACAGAAACACTCCTGGAGAGTCGTTGATAGCAGCACACACCTGTGGCTGTTCTTCGGTTCTGGCGTCTCCAGGGCAGCCAAAATTGTTTCGTTAAATACATTCTTTATGCCTTTCTGTGCGAGTACAGAACACGCCACATACTTAGCAAACTTCAGGCCACACAGGCCAGTTTTTCAGCAGTCTCTACGGTGATGGGATTCTGTTCATTCTTGGCAGGTTTCTCAACAGGAGAGGGGTCATCTCTGAGGTCAGTTTGGGTCCTAACAAGCAAGAAAGGAGTGGTGAGTTAACTTTGGCACTCACTTTTTAAAAAACATTTATTCATTTGGCTGTGCCAGGTCTTAATTGCTCCATGCTGGATCTAGTCCCCCAACCAGGGATGGAACCCAGGCCCCATGCATTGGAAGCACAGAGTCTTAGCCACTGGACCACCAGAGAAGTCCCAGACACCCATTTTTCTCTCACATTTTTGAATGAGGATGAAGAGCCCAGTGGAAGACAGACTAGAAATATATCTAAGTAGGTGTTAGTCACTCAGTCGTGTCCGACACTTTGTGACTCCATGGACTGAAGCCAGCCAGGCTCCTCTGCCCATGGGATTCTCCAGGCAAGAATACTGCAGTGGGTAGCCATTCCCTTCTGCAGGGGATCTTCCTGACCCCAGTGATCGAACCTGGGTCTTCCACATTGCAGGCAGATTCTTTACCATCTGAGCCACCATGGAAGTTAGAACTACATTTGTTTGTGGGTACCTCAGATCGTCATCATCCTCTTGCCCTGCAGTATCAAAACGTCCAAGAGTATATGGCTGTCCGCTGATCATAACTGTTGACTGTATAGCTGTCAAAAACAGTCAGTACATACTCAGATGGAAATTTGTTTGTTGTGTAGGATATCAGAAGACATGTTTTGCCAACAGTACCGTCATCCACAGCAACACAGTTAATTGTCTGCACTTCTGAAAGGCTTGTGTGTCTGCTTTAAATATTTCACACTTGATGATGACGTCAGCTCCTCTGCCCACAAAAACCGCACTTTGATGAGACATAAGAACCAGATATGAAAGGAATGTTGGAATTTATCAGTCCAGGAATTGAAAACAACTCTAAATATTATGGTAAGGGCTCTAAGGACAAGGTTGACAGCATGCAGGAACCGGGCAACTGATGGGTAAGCAGAGAGAAGCAAAATCTAAGAACGAACGAAAAAGAAGTGGTAGAGGTTCCAATTCAACACGGTTACATAGGAAAATCCTGACCTCACCTCTTCCCAAGGACACACTGAATTGATTTTTATTTCTTTTTAATTTCTTCTTAGTTTAATGTTTGGCCACACTGCATGGCACGGGGGATCTTAACTCCCTGATCAGGGATTGAACCAGTGCCCCCTGCATTGGAAGGTGGAATCTTAAACCACTGGACCAGTGGGGAAATCCCTTTATTATTACCATTTTTTTGAGACGCCAAATTTATGTGGAACAATTTCCTCTGAAAGAAACCTAAAAACCAGCAGAGAAACCCTTCACGCCTGGTAAACAAGAAAAGCTACAACGAAGCAGGTGAGAAAGGCAGAGACACAGTCTCACCATAAGCCCCTCACCCCCAGCGCAGGTACCCGCAAAGGGGGGATCTCAACACCTGGAGCTTCTCACTGAGGAGTGAAGGGTTTGTACCCCATATTGGACACCCCGGCCTTTAAGACCTGCTCCTGAAAGACAAGCCCCCACAACATCTGATTTTGAAAACCAGCAGGGCAGACCACACAGGAGACACATGGCTCTAGCAAACTGAGGGCTGGTGCGCTGACCCACCGGTGCCAGGGCCCAGCGCGGAAGCAGCCCTTTGAAAAGGGCCCGGGCTTTTTGTGAAAAGGACTTCGCTGCTTTGACCATGTTGGCCTGAGGGGCAGAGGCCTGCTGGGAAACTCCGGGGATGGAGGCTGGCAGGTGCCACCTTCCTGCTCTCCCTCTTTTTTTCTTTCATTTCTACCACTTTTCTTTCTTTCTTCCTCTTTTCGGTGGATGCCATCTTTGCTTCCCCCCAACCCCACCACCTTGCTCCTGCCGGTAGGTGGATCTCCACCCTACGGCACTCCAGAACACTGGTATTTCCCAAAGGGGGACTTCTACATATGTCCAGTGTCCCTGCTTGTATATGGGTTTCCCAGATGGCGCTAGGGGTTAAGAACCTGTCTGCCAATGCAGGAGATGGAAGAGATGCAGGTTCAATCCCTGGGTTGGGAAGATCCCCTGGAGGAGGAAATGGTACCCCACTCCAGTATTCTTGCCTGGAGAATCCCATGGACAGAAGAGCCTGGTGGGCTACAGTCGCTGGGGTCGCAAAAAGGTAGACACAACGGAAGCAATTAAGCACGCACACCCGCCCGTTTGCATTGTGTTTTTGACCTCTATCATTTCTTTACGTTTCTCTGTTTCATTAAGGTTTTTTCCTGGAGGTTTTATCTTGCTTTGTTTGGAACACGTTTCTGGGTTGTTTCATTTTGCTTGACGTTGTGTTGCTTTCTATGCATAAGGTGCGGCAGTCACCTGTCCCTGTCTTGCAGGGCTGGCCTGTGTAGGAGATGAGAGCTTTATTGTTCGAGCTGCGCGCTAGCTCTTCATTGTTTCTCCATTCCTTTGTGAGTCAAGCACTATTTTACTTTTAATAGCTCCCAGTGGTTGAGGGTGTGCCAAGACCAGCCAGTGCCAAAGGAGAGGACTTGCATTCTCGGGCCCCACAGGACTGTAGCAATCAGTTCTTGGCAGGGAGCCGCACCGATAGCTGACTAAAATGCTTCTCCAGGCTTTCTGAGAAAGAGACCTGTTTTCTTTGTTCAGGAGTTTTGGCCTAAAAGATGGGCTTCTGCTTTGACTCACTTATATGGGCCTATGGAGATGCTCTTGGGGAATGGAGACCCATGAATGCAATCTGCCTTCTCCCTCTGTCTTGCTCCAGCTCACCAATATCTTCCAAAAAGGAACCTGTACCTTTGTCTGGTCCCTGACTTTTGCGGCTGCTTCTAGAAGACACCTCTGTCACCTGGTTCTGGGGCCAGTGGGGTTTCTGCTCCAGGAGTCCTACAACAGGAATCAAGGAGAAAGAATTCGTAAACCTCTACCATCCCTGGGGCATGGTCAGAGGCAACAGACCCAGAAGCTTGGTCTTTCTGTGGGAGAGGCCTATCAGTTAATCATCATAGCTGCTGCCTGAGGGGCAGGCTTCTAATGAAAGGCACATCTAAGGCTGACCTTAAACCTTTCCTGAGATCTTGGAGGGTGATGCTATCTTCATGATTTACCTCTGCTCAGCTCCAGTGGGCCAGCATCTCTGAGAGGAGCTCTTATGCTTATCTGGTGCCCCAGTTTTTGCCTCTGGTCCTCTGGTTTTGGCAGCTTGATTCCTTGGCTCTGGCGGCCAGGGGCCCCTGTATTCCTGCATGCACAAGAATCTAGCAATCCGATAGACAGCTCTTGGCAGGTCACCACCCCCAGGGTACTATGCAGAGAGCAGCCTGAAATACACCCCAGGGCTTTCGGAGAAAGAGGCCAACTTGCTTGTCCTGGAACTTTGATTTAGGAGCAGGCTTGCTGTGTGGCATGCATCTAGAGGCATCGAGGGGGCTTCCCTGGTGGCTCAGAAGAAGCTGCCTACAATGCAGGAGACCTGGATTCAATCCCAGGGTTGGGAAGATCCTCTGGAGAAGAAAATGGCAACCCAATCCATTGGAGATCCAATGGAGAATCAATCCCATGAACAGAGGCGGCTGGAGGGCTACAGTCCAGGGGGGTCACAAAGAGCGCCTAACACACACACAGAGGCATCAAGAGGCTACGGAGGGGCTCAGGGAATGTCAGCCAGGGGACCTCACCTTTATACTCTCCCTTTGCCTGGGCTTCCCTGGTAGCTAAGACAGTCAGGAACCCACCTCCAATGCAGGAGACCTAAATTTGAATCCTGGGTCAGGAAGATCCCCTGTAGAAAGAAATAGTAACCCACTCCAGTGCTCTTGCCTGGAGAATCCTCATGGACAGAGGAGCCTGGCTGGGGCTATATAGTCCATGGGGTGGCAAAGAGTCAGACATGAGCGACTTTCACTTTCTTTCACTTTCTGCCTGACCGCACCTCACTGGCTTCTCCTAGGAAGGAACTAATGCGCTTGTCTGGAGCCCTGATTTTTGCGACTGTCACCCAGAGGACACCTGTGGATCCCTTGGCTCTAGTGGCCGGTGGGGCTTATGCTTGTCACCCCACAGGACTGTATATATTTGCATTCTGTAAAAGCCACTTCCCTGGGGATCTGGCTTCCAATCAGCTTGAACCTAGGTGCTGACTAAGATCCTCTCCTTTGGCACTGACTGGTCTTGGCACATCCTCAACCACTGGGAGCTATTAAAAGTAAAATAGCACTTGACTCACAAGGAAATGGGGAAACAATGAAGAGCTAGCGCAGCTCGAACAATAAAGCTCTCATCTCCTACACAGGCCAGCCCTGCAAGACAGGGACAGGTGACTGCGGAACCTTATGCATAGAAAGCAGCTCAGAGCGTCGAGCAAAATGAAGCCACCCAGATGTGTGTTCCAAACAAAACACGATAAGACTTCAGGAAAAAACCTTAAGGAAACAGAGGAAAATAAAGACATGATAGAGGTCGAAAACACCGACAGAGAAATGCAGAAGGCCTTTATGGGCTTGTTAGCAGACTAGATGCAGCTGAAGGAAGGATCACTGAGTTTGAAGATTTATCAATCCAAACTGAAAACTGAGGGGGCTTCCCTGGTGGTCCAGTGGCTGACTCCACCATTCCAAAGCAGGGGGCCTGTGTTCAATTCCTGGTCAGGGAAGTAGACCCCACATGTCAACGAAAGATCCCACGTGCTGCAACTAAGACCCTACGACCCAGTGCAGTCAAATAAATAAAGAGATATTTTCAAAGAAAAGAAAACGGAAAAGCAAAGAGAATAAAGCCTGGGAAAACAAACTGGACCAGAATCTACAAGGGCTGTGGGACAATTACAAAATGTGCCGCACACAGGGGAATAGTAGAAGGAAAAGAGAGAGAAGGGAATAAAGAAGAAAACAGTAATAACCTAGAATTTCTCCAGCTTAGTGTCAGACACTAAACCACAGGTCAGGAAGCTCAGAGACAGTGGGGGATTTAAGGAGATGTTAGTCAAAAGAAACAAACTGCAGTGAAAAGGTTAGTAAATTCTAGAGATCTAATGCACAGCTTTATTATTATAGTTAATAATACCATATTATATACTTCAAATTGGCTACAAAGTTCAATCTTAAATGGTCTCACCACAAAAAAAGAAGTTATAATCATGGGACATGATGGTGGTGTTAGCATTACGTGGTAACCTGATTGTAATACATACATATCAAAGCAACATGTTGCACACCTTAACCTTACCCAGTATGACATGTCAATTATATCTCAATTAAAAAAACAAATGTTAAAGAAGTTCTTTAGAGCAAAGGAAAATCATATAGGTCAGAAACTTGCATCTCACAAAGATAAGAACAGTGTGAGAGAAGGAATGAATGTAGGTAAAATAAAATAATCATTTTTATTATTTTGAATTGATCTAATAGATAAATATTCTCAGGAATGACTGCAACAGGGTATTGTCATATTAACTGTACGAATAGATAAAATGGATGACACCAATGTTCTAAGGGAAGAGACGGAGGAATTGCTAAGGGGTATAGGCATTTTAAAATGGACTTAAATTTGTTTTAAATGTACATTGCAAACTATAGAAAAAACACTGAAAACACTTTTGAGAAGACTGTTATGCCAGGAGAGGAGAGAAATGGACTTATATAAAATGCACTTCAGCACTTCTCTGTCAGTAATTGATAGGTCCAGCTGGCAGAAAAGAAGTAAGGATACTGGTGAACAGAAAGGCACCATCAATCAATGGCTCTAATTGATATTTAAAGAATACTTCAACAGCAGAATATACATTCCTTTCAAATTCATACGTGAAGATAGGCCACATTCTGAAACAGAAAACATCCCTTAACACTTTTTGAAAGAATAGAAATCATAAAAAAGGATCCCCTGGTGGTCCGGTGGTGTTAGGACTCGGTGCTTTGACTCACCAGGCCTGGGCTCAGTCCCTGGTCAGGGGAACGAAGGTCTCGCAGGCCATGAAAGTGAAAGAAAGTGAAAGTGAAGTTGCTGAGTTGTGTCCGACTCTTTGCGACCCCATGGACTGTAGCCCGCCAGGCTCCTCTGTCCATGGGATTCTCCAGGCAAGAATACTGGAGTGGGTTGCCATTTCCTTCTCCAGGGGATCTTCCCAACCCAGGGATCAAACCCAGGTCTCCTGCATTGCAGGCAGACACTTTATCCTCTGAGCCACCAGGGAAGCCTCTAAGCTGCAGGCCCTAAAGTATGGCCAAATATATATATCCCCACATCGCTGTGCATATACTAGAAATCAATGATAGAAAAATGGCTGGAAAATCCCCAGATGCATGACAATTAAACAATACACTTCTCTCCCTTCCCCAGCTTTATTTGAGGTATGATTGACAAGTAAAAATTATATATATACTAAGGTTGTGCAATATGATTTTTTAGTCAATTTATTTATTTGTTTTAATTGAGGCTAATTACTTTACAATATTGTGGTGGTTTTTGCCATACATCGACATGAATCAGCCATGGGTGTACATGTGTCCCCCATCCTGAACCTCCCTCCCACTTCCCATCTCCCTCCCCACCCCATCCCTCTGGATTGTCTCAGAGCGCCAGCTTTGAGTGCCCTGCTTCATGCATCGAACTTGCATTGGCCAGCTGTTTTACATACGGGAACATACACCTTTCAATGCTATTCTCTCATACCAACGCACCCTCGCCTTCTCCCACAGAGTCCAAAAGTCTGGTCTTTACATCTGTGTCTCTTTTGCTGTCTTGCATATAGGGTCGTCATTACCATCTTTCTAAAGTCCATATATATGCGTTAATATACTGTATTGGTGTTTCTCTTTCTGGCTTACTTCACTCTGCATAATAGGCTCCAGTTTCATCCACCTCATTAGAACTGACTCAAACGTGTTCTTTTTTTATAGCTGAGTAATATTCCATTGTGTATATGTACCACAATTTCCTTATCCGTTTGTCTGCCGATGGACATCTAGGTTGCCTCCATGTCCTGGCTAAGGTGTATAACGTGATGATTTCATATATTTTGTGTCATTTTTACTACAATCAAGTGAGTAGTAACATCTCAAATGTTTAAAAATTTTTTTTGTGGTGAGAACACTTAAGATTTACTCTTAGCAGATTTCAAGTGCACAATACACTGTTATTAACTATAGTCCCCATGCTGTACATTAGATCCTCAGAGCTTATTCATCTTACAACTGAAATTATGTACCATTTCAACTCTCTCCCTATTTTCTTCACCCTCAACCACTGGCAACCACCGTTATACTACTCTTGGGCTTTATGAGTTTGAGAGTTTCATCAATACATTCCACTTATAACTGATATCATAGAGTATTTGTCTTTCTGCTCCTGGCTGATTTCACTTAGCAGAATGTCCTCCAGGTTCGTCTGTGTTTCAGATGGCAAGATGTCCTTCTTTTTCATGGTTGAGTAATATAACATTCTCTGCCCATATGCCACCTTTCCTTTATTTATTCATCCATCAATGGCCATTTAGTATTTCTGTTTCTTGGCTATTGTGAATAATGCTGCAATGAACATATAAGTGCAGGTATCTTTTCAAGCTACTGATTTCATTTCCTTTGTTTATGTACCCAGGAGTGGGATTTCAGGATTACATGGTAGCTTTATTTTTAATTCTTAGAAGAACCTTCATACAATTTTCCATATTAGCTGTACCAATTTAAGTTCCAAACAGTACTGCTCAAGCATTCTCTTTTTCTCCCCATCCTCAGTCAACAGGTTATTTCTCATCTTCTTGATGACATTCCAACAAGCGTTAGGTTGTATCTAATTGTGGTTTTGATTTCTGTTTCCCTGAAGATTAGAGATGTTGAACACCTTTTCATATACCTGTTGGCCATTTGTATGTCTTCTCTGGAAAACTGTCTATTTAGGTCCTTGCCCATTTTTTAATCAGGTTATCTGAATTTTAGCAAATATTTTTCTACATTGGTTAAGATGACCATATGATTTTAATTCTTCATTTTGTTAACGCACTGTATTACATTTATTGATTTGTGTACGTTAAGTCAACTTTGCATCCCAGAGATAACTCCCACTTGATTATGGGGTCTGTTTTTCTAGTTTCTGTTTCATTTATTTCTGTTCTATTTTTCGTATTTCTATTCTAATCTTTCTTATTCCCTTTCTTCTTCTTTTGGTTTAGTTTGTTCTGCTTCTAGTTCCTTGAGGTGTAGTTCAATTTCGGGCTGTTTATTTGAGATTCTTGTTTTTTCTTAAACATTCATCGCTATAAACTTCCCTGAACTGCTTTCAGGGGTTCTCTAGTGGTCTGGTGATTAGCACTCAGCACTTTCACTGCTGTCTCCCAGGTTCAAAGCTTGGTTGGGAAACTGAGATTCTACAAGCTGTGTTGTGGCCCCCCCAAAAAAAGAACTATTTTCATTTCATCCCACAAGTTTTGGTATTTTGTATATTTATTTTTGCTAGTCTTAATTTTTTTTTAATTTTCCTTTTGATTTCTTCTTTGACCCATATTTGTTCAGAACACATTGTTTAATTTCCACATATTTGCGGATTTTCAAATTTATCCCCTGTTATTGATTTTTAGCTTCATAATATCGCGGTCAGACGAGATACTGATTTTTTTCCATCATTTCTCTCTCTTCTCTTTCTGGAATTCCCATAAAACCAATGATATGGCCTTTGATGGTGTTGCATAAGTCCTGTATGCTTTCGTCACTCTTTTTCCTTTTGTCCTTTGATCTTCGGACTGGAAAACTTCAAAAGACTTATCTTCAAGTTCACCATTTCTTTCATCTGACTGTTGAAACTCTCCTGAATATGTCATTTCATTCATTGCATTCTTGAGTTCTAATCTGATTTTTTTAATGGTTTCTATTTTTTTGCTGGAATTTTGTTTACGTGTTATTCTTCTATTTCATTTAGTTATCTATGTGTGTTTTTTTTGGGGGGGGGCTTCAGTGAATTGCTTTAAGAGTTTATTCTGAATTCTTTATTATACAATTCACGCATGCATACACGCTAAGTCCCTTCAGTCATGTCTGACTCTGTGATCCTATGGGCTGTAGCCGGCAAGGCTCCTCTGTCCACAGAATTCTGCAGGCAAGAATACTGATGTTGGGTTGCCATGCCCTCCTCCAGGGGATCTTCCCAATCCAGGGATCAAACCTGCGTCTCTTATGTCTCTTGCATTGGCAGGCAGGTTCTTTACCACAGGCGCCACCTGGGAAGCCCTATACAATTCATAATTCTACATATTTTAGGGTTTGTGGAGCTTCATTCCTTTCCTTTGATGGTGTCTTGTGTACCTGATTACTTGTGATTCTTGAATCCTTGCCCTGGTATCTGCCTATTTGAGGAAGAGGGCTCCTCTTCCAGGGTCTACACATTCACTTTGGCAGAGAAAGCCTTCAGCAGTCCACCCGGTCTGGGGTTCAGTGGGTGTTAGCTGGCAGCCCCCACAGGCCAGCAGGGCTTGCTTTGGGGTCTAATAGGGCAGGGCTGTTTCTTGTGCTCTAAGGCGGGGGTCGGGGCAGGGGCGGGTGGGCCTCTGCTCTGCTGTCAGACAAGGTTACCATCTGGGTTCCCTGGTGGGGAGTCTATAGGCTGTGCTCCACGACTGGGCAGGGTTGCCAACCCAGCTTCCTGTCCAGGTGAGGCCCCAGGCTCTGCTCAACAAACAGGCAGGGCCATAGGCCAACATCCACGCGGTGTTGAAGGTGGGGCTCCACAGATGGACGGGGTAGCGTGTAGGCTGTTTGCTCAGGCTGCCCTGGGTGCCTGGGGAGAGACACCGTGCTCTGCATTTGGGCAAGGCTGCAAGCTCGACTCCCTGTCCAATTGGGGTGGTAGAATGAGCCCCTTGGCTGGGCTGGACTGCTGGCTGGATACCAAAACTGGACAGAACTGCTGACTGTGTTCTCTGGCCAGCCGGGGAGCCCCGGCTCAGATGTGGGGGATGGCATCACTCCCGGGGAGCCCCGGCTCAGATGGAGGGGATGGCATCACTCCCGGGGAGCCCCAGCTCAGATGTTGGGGGGATGGCATCACTCCCGGGGAGCCCCAGCTCAGATGGGGGGATGGCATCACTCCCGGGGAGCCCCGGCTCAGATGTTGGGGGGATGGCATCACTCCCGGGGAGCCCCGGCTCAGATGGGGGGGATGGCATCACTCCCGGGGAGCCCCGGCTCAGATGTGGGGATGGCGTCACTCCCGGGGAGCCCCGTCTCAGATGTGGGGATGGCGTCACTCCCGGGGAGCCCCGGCTCAGATGTGGGGATGGCGTCACTCCCGGGGAGCCCCGGCTCAGATGTGGGGATGGCGTCACTCCCGGGGAGCCCCGGCTCAGATGTGGGGATGGCGTCACTCCCGGGGAGCCCTGGCTCAGATGGGGGATGGCATCACTCCCGGGGAGCTCTGCTCAGTGCACCACCAGCAGGAACACTAGGGTGCCACAACGTGATCCCTGCACTGGTGGTCGGGCCCCCTGTTCTCCGGCTTGGTTTCAAGCTGACCCCGTTTGGTGTAGCCCTGCTGATTCCCCCAGTGTTTCCTGGGAGATGAGACATAAGTGTGCCCTCTGGGGAGGCCCTGCAGAATCCCCGCCAGACTGGATGTCAACCTCGGGCTCTCCCCACTGGAGACACTGCAGACACAGGCGTGCGCTGTGTGGCGCTGCGCCAGGCTGGGAGAGGGTGGTCAACTGGAACCCACTCTTCACACCCTCCTAATGTGGCTTTGCTCAGTTTTGTTGTTCAAGGGGTTCTTCATCCTCCCTGCTGGGATCTAGAATTTTCACACAGCTATTCTTTTTTTTTTTGCTGCATCACACAGCTTGTGGGATCTAAGTTCCCCCACCAGGTATGGAACCCAGGTTCCCAGCAGTCAAAGGGCTGAGTCCTAACCACTGGACCACCAGGGAAGTCCCCACACAAGTGTTCTTGCCTGCATAGTCGCTTGGTTTTTCTGTGAGGGAGTCTGAAACCTGGGGACCCTTAATCTGCCTTCTTGCTTTTGAAGAGAAAGTAACAATATTGATTGAAAATAAGATGTAATTATCTTTCCACTCAGGAAAAAAAGTAAAGAAAAAATAAAAGAAAGCTTTCTTTACAGAAGAATAGCAGCTTGTAAACATAGAGTCAGGCAATAATAGTGGAATGTAAAAACCAGGAGCTGAACAGCTTGGGGTAAATGTTCATTGTTGGAAAACAATAACACTTAAGTTGACATCTTTAAAATAAGCAATGTTTATTACCCTATAGTTTCTGCCTCCAGGAAACCTCAGAAAGATTTAGGTGGCTTTTCCTGGCTCCGTGTTTCTCATGAGGTCGTAAGGAGCTGTAGGCCAGGGGTGCGGTCATCTCCAAACACCACTTGCACTGCAGAGTCTGTTTATGAGCTCTTTCTCAAAATTTTTATTAGGTTTCAGTTTCCTAAATATTGTTGGAATGAGGGCCTTAGATTCTGCCCATTCCATGCAATCCCAGCATGAAAGGAGAGACAGAGGGAGACGGAGAGAGAGAGAGATGGAGCCCACGTCACCGTTTTCTCCATAACCTGATGTTGGAAGGGATGTCCCGCTCTCACTGTCATATTCTTTTGTTAGAAGAAGAGATTTATTACAAGGAATGGATTAAATGAATATAGAGGCTGAGAGATCTCAGGAGCTGCTGTGTATAAAGCTAAAGAGCCAGGAAAGCTAGTGATGCAGTTCAAGGCAGAGTCCAAAGACTTGAAAAAGAAGCTCTTCATGGCACAGATCCCAGCCAGAAGGCAGGAGAAGACCGATGCCTAAATTCAGTCAGACAGAGTGAATTCTTGCTTCCTCTGCCTTTTTGTTCTATTCTGGCCTTTAGTGGATTGGATGATACCTACCCAGGTGGCAGGCTACCCTGGTGGCTCAGCTGGTAAAGAATCTGCCTGCGATGCAGGAGACCTGGGTTCAATCCCTGGGGAAGGAAGATCCCCTGGAGAAGGGAATGGCAACCCCCTCCAGTACTCTTAACTGGAGAATCCCGTGGGAAGAGGAGCCTGATGGGCTACAGTCCATGGGGTTGCAAAGAGAAATGACTGAGCGACTAACACTTTTTCACCCTGGTGGCCCAGTGGTAAAGAATCCGCTTGCCAATGCAGGAGACACAGGTTCAATCCCTAGGTTGGGAAGATCCCCTAGAGAAGGAAATGGCAATCCACTCCAGTATTCTTGCTGGGAAATTACATGGACAGAGGAGCCTGGCAGGCTACAGTCCACGGGGTGGCAAAGAGTCAGACACAACTGAGCCACACACACTCATCTATATGGGGTGGGCAATATAGGTTACTGTCTACCAATTCAAGTGCTAATCTCCTCTAGAAACACCCTCATAGACATATCTGGAGAAAATGTTGAGCCACCTATCCAGGCACCTTGTGATCCACTCAAGTTGACACATAAAATTAAACATACAGTTACAAACACTATGAGGAAACAGCCAGACAAATCCAGAATGTAAAGTGTTCTACAAAACAACTTTGCTGGACTGCTCAAAAAGTCAATGTTCATGCAGAAATACAGATCAGAACTTCAAGGAAGCACCACCCCACATTGGTCAGAGTGGCTATTATTAAAGAATCTACAAGGACTTACCTGGTGGTCAAGTGGCTAAGACTCTTGCTCCCAATGCAGGGGACCTGGTTTCAATCTGGAGAAAAGCATAATCTGAAAAGATACATGCACCCCAATGTTCACGCAGCACTGTTTACAATAGCCAAGGCATGGAAGCCACCTAAACGCCCATGGACAGAGGAATGGATAGAGGAGATGTGGTGCATATACATTCAATGGAATGTTACTCAGCCATTAAGAAAGAATGAAACAATGCCATTCGCAGCAACAGGGATGGGCCTAGAGATTTTCATACTAAGTGAGGTAAGTCAGATACAGAAGGAGAAATACCATATGGTATCCCTTATATATGGAATCTAAAAAGAAATGATACTTACAAAACAGAAAGAAACTCACAGACTTAGAGAACAAACTTATAGTGGCCCAGGGGAAGGATGGGAGGAAGGGATAATTAGGGAGTTTGGAATGGATATGTATACACCGCTGTATTTAAAATGGATAACCAACAAGAACCTACTGTAAGCACATGGGACGCTACTCAATGCAGCCTGGGTGGGAGGGAAGTTTGGGGGAGAATGGGTACATGTATATGTTTGGCTGAGTCCCTTAGCTGAAACTATCACAACACTGTTAATAAGGCTATACCCCAATACAAAATAAAAAGTTAGAGAAAAATTAAAAAATAAAAAAAGTTGGTGAAAATATCTCTGCTGCTGCTGCTAAGTCGCTTCAGTCGTGTCCGACTCTGTGCGACCCCATAGACGGCAGCCCACCAGGCTCCCCCGTCCCTGAGATTCTCCAGGCAAGAACACTGGACTGAGTTGCCATGTCCTTCTTCAGAAAATATCTCTAGTGCACTTAATTCCACAGGGCTGAAAATATTTCAGCTAGTCTTCTCTGGCACGTATTTCCTCTCTGAGAAATGCTTCAAATAATAAACTTTGCCCTACTCGCTCAAAAACATTCCTCAGAACAATTGCTACATATATCATGCCACATTGTTTTATAGTTGACTATTTTCATAGGAACTCAGTTGGAAGCTCCTGAAGGGAAGCACTATATTTTATTGATCACTGACATTTCCATAAAATGACACAATAGAGTACTTATTAGACCACATGTTGATGCCTATTCAGTTAAGCTAAAAGAAAAACAAGAATAAAAAGTGAAGCAGAGAAGTAGAGCTGGGCTGTTCGTAGCAACATGGATGGATTGTCGTACTGAGTGAAGAAGGTCAGACAGGACAAAAAGGACACGTATTGTATAATACCACTTATAGATGGAATCTTAAAAGATGGTGCAAAAGAACTTATTAAAAAACAGACATAGAATTACAGATGTAGGAAACAATCTTATGATTCCCAGGGGGCAAAGGTGTGTGTGTGTGGGGGGGGGGGATAAATTGGGAGATTGGGACCAACATATATACATTATTATATATAAAATATAAATCATTTTATATATAAAATAGATTACTAACAAGGACCTACTGTATAGCACAGGGAACTCTACTCAATATTCTGTAATGGCCTATATGGGAAAAGAATCTAAAGTGAGTGGATATATGTATATATATAACTGATTCCCTTTGCTGTACAGCAGAAAGTAACACAACATTGTAAATCAACTATACTCCAATAAATTTCTTTTTAAAGTAGAGTTTGGGCCAACACTTTATTTTTTCATTTATTTATTTTTAATTGAAGGATAATTGCTTTACAATACTGTGTTGGTTTCTGCCATGCATGAACATGACTCAGCCACAGGAATACATATGTCCCCTCCCACTTCCCACCTCCCACCCCATGTTGTCACAGAGCCCTGGTTTGGGTTCCCTGAGTCATATAGCAAATTCCCACTGGCTATGTATTTTACACATGGTAGTCTATACATTTCTATGCTATTCTCTCCAAGGCCAGTACTTTAAACATCCCTGTTGGCTCAACCAGTAAAGAATCTGCCTGTAGTGCAGGAGACCTGGGTTCAATCCCTGGGTCAGGAAGATCCCCTGGAGAAGGGAATGGCAACTCACTCCAGTATTCTTGCCTGGAGAATCCCATGGACAGAGGAGACTGGTGGGCTACAGTCCATGGGGTCACAAAGAGTCAGACATGACTGAGTGACTAATGCTTATAGTTTATGCTGTATAGAATTCATTCAAGTGCTAAAGAAACTTATAGTCTGTATCCTGGAGTTGCTCATTGTTCTTGAGTGACTCAAATTCTTCATAATTTGTTAACACTCGTTTAAAATAAAAGCAGCAACTCTTCTTCTCGATTTGATCTATAGATTCAAGCAATTCCAACCAACATCTCAGCAAGTTATTTTCTGGATAACAACAAACTGATTCTAAAGTTCATATGGGGAGTGACATCAGCATTAGAGTGGTGTAAGACATCACTGGTCAGTCCTCCACCCATTGACAAAAGCTCCTGTGTGCCAGCTGAAGGATCCAGCCCCATCTGCCGAGGGACACGGTAGGAATGTCTTGCTCACCTGTGCATCTAGTGATAGGCAGACAGCCCTGGGTAGGGGCTGCAGACAAAGCTACAGCTGGTGAACCTGCCTCCAGGTGGCGCTAGTAGTAAAGAACTCGCTCGCCAAAGCAGGCGATCTGAAAGACGCGGGCTCCATCCCTGGGTGTGAAAGATTCCCTGGAGGAGGGCATGGCAGCCCACTTCAGTATTCTTGTCTGGAGAATCCCATGGACAGAGGAGCTTGGCAGGGTATGGTTCAGAGGGTCGCAAAGAATCGGACATGACCGAAAGGGCTTAGCATGCATGCACACAACCCCTCTAGGCTGCAGCTGGTAAAATCTGGAGAGTGCTGACTTGGGCAGAAACCTAGAGATAACAGAGACTTTGTTGAAGTAAACCTTCCCACGGTGAGATTCCAGCACACTGTTACAGCAAAATACACACAACACACACACATACACACAAACACAAGTCTGGACACAGGACAGAGATAAGAGGAACTTATCCACTGCCACCACTTCCCCCAGATAACACTGCGGAACCAGCCATCAGCAACACCTTGCACAGCGGTGAGAGAAAAGCAATGTTTGCCTGCTTAGCTTCTCCAGCTGTCTAGGAGGCTGCTGCAGAAACCTATTTCTTTCCAGCACCCAGAGTACTGAGGTGGGACATGCATAACTGGGGAGAAGGAGATTGGGAAAGATAAAGAATATCAAAGGGCATTAAAGGAACAGAGTTTCTGCTGACTGCACCCAGAATTTCTGTAGGAATTTCACCCAAGACCCTCTAGGAGTACTTCACCCTATGACTACTGCACCAGGCTCACTCAAGAACAATGAGCAGTTCCAGGATACAGATTATAAGGTTCTTTAGCCAGTCAAGGCTATGGTTTTTCCTGTGGTCATGTATGGATGTGAGAATTGGACTGTGAAGAAGGCTGAGCACCAAAGAATTGATGCTTTCAAACTGTGGTGTTGGAGAAGACTCTTGAGAGTCCCTTGGACTGCAAGGAGATCCAACCAGTCCATCCTGAAGGAGATCAGTCCTGGGTGTTCATTGGAAGGACTGATGCTGAAGCTGAAACTCTAATACTTTGGCCACCTCATGCAAAGAGTTGACTCATTGGAAAAGACTCTGATGTTGGGAGGGATTGGGAGCAGGAGGAGAAGGGGAAGACAGAGGATGAGATGGCTGGATGGCATCACTGACTTGATGGACGTGAGTTTGAGTGAACTCCGGGAGTTGGTGATGGACAAGGAGGCCTGGCGTGCTGCAGTTCATGGGGTTGCAAAGAGCCCCACACCACTGAGCGGCTGAACTGAGATGAACTGAACTGAACTAGCAGTTGAATGAATTCTATACAGTATAAGCTATAAACCTTTAAGTATTGGTACTTTCCTGACAAAGGTCCATCTAGCCAAAGCTATAGTTTTCCAGTAGTCATGTATGGATGTAAGAGTTGGACCATAAGAAAGACTGAGTGCCAAAGAATTGATGCTTTTGAACTGTGGTGCTGGAAAACACTGTTGAGAGTCCCTTGGACAGCAAGGAGATCCTAAGGGAATCTCACACCATCCTAAGGGAATTTAACCCTGAATATTCATTGGAAGGATTGATGCTGAAGTTGAAGCTCCAATATTTTCACCACCTGCTGTGAAGAACTGACTCATTGGAAAAGACCCTGATGCTGGGAAAGATTGAGAGCAGGAGGAAGAGGGGGTGACAGAGGATGAGATGGTTGGATGGCATCATCGACTCAGTGGATATGAGTTTGAGCAAGCTCCGGGAGATAACGAAGGACAGGGAAGCCTGGCGTGATACAGTCCATGGGGTTGCAAAGAGTTGGATACAACTGAGTGAACAACAACTAGCTCTATTTTTTTTTTTTTTTTACTGGAGTATAGTTGATTTACAATGCTGTTACCTTCTGCTATCAGTTCAGTTCAGTTCAGTCGCTCAGTTGTGTCCGACTCTTTGCGACTCCATAAATCACAGCACGCCAGGCCTCCCTGTCCATCACCAACTCCCGGAGTTCACTCAAACTCATGTCCATCGAGTCGGTGATGCCATCCAGCCATCTCATCCTCCGTTATCCACTTCTCCTCCTGCCCCCAAACCCTCCCAGCATCAGAGTCTTTTCCAATGAGTCAACTCTTCGCATTAGGTGGCCAAAGTACTGGAGTTTCAGCTTCAGCATCAGTCCTTCCAATGAACACCCAGGACTGATCTCCTTTAGAATGGACTCGTTGGATCCCCTTGCAATCCAAGGGACTCTCAAGAGTCTTCTCCAACACCACAGTTCGAAAGCATCAATTCTTCGGCGCTCAGCCTTCTTCACAGTCCAACTCTCACATCCATACATGACTACTGGAAAAACTATAGCCTTGACTAGATGGACCTTTGTTGCCAAAGTAATGTCTCTGCTTTTGAATATGCTATCTAGGTTGGTCATAACTTTCCTTCCAAGGAGTAAGCATCTTTTAATTTCATGGCTGCAGTCACCATCTGCAGTGATTCTGGAGCCCCCCAAAATAAAGTCTGACACTGTTTCCACTGTTTCCCCATCTATTTCCTATGAAGTGATGGGACCGGATGCCATGATCTTCGTTTTCTGAATGTTGAGCTTTAACCCAACTTTTTCACTCTCCACTTTCACTTTCATCAAGATCAAGAGGCTTTTTAGTTCCTCTTCACTTTCTGCCATAAGGATGGTGTCATCTGTATATCTGAGGTTATTGATATTCCTCCCGGCAATCTTGATTCCAGCTTGTGCTTCTTCCAGCCCAGCGTTTCTCATGATGTACTCTGCATAGAAGTTAAATAAGCAGGGTGACAATATACAGCCTTGACGTACTCCTTTTTCTATTTGGAACTAGTCTGTTGGTCCATGTCCAGTTCTAACTGTTGCTTCCTGACCTGCATACAGGCGTCTCAAGAGGCAGGTCAGGTGGTCTGGTATTCCCATCTCTTTCAGAATTTTCCACAGTTTATTGTGATCCACACAGTCAAAGGCTTTGGCATAGTCAATAAAGCAGAAATAGATGTTTTTCTGGAACTCTCTTGCTTTTTTGATGATCCAGCAGATGTTGGCAATTTGATCTCTGGTTCCTCTGCCTTTTCTAAAACCAGCTTGAACATCTGGAAGTTCATGGTTCACGTATTGCTGAAGCCTGGCTTGGAGAATTTTGAGCATTACTTTACTAGCGTGTGAGATGACTGCAACTGTGCGGTAGTTTGAGCATTCTTTGGCATTGCCTTTCTTTGGGATTGGAATGAAACTGACTTTTTCAGTCCTGTGGCCACTGCTGAGTTTTCCAAATTTGCTGGCATATTGAGTGCAGCACTTTCACAGCATCATCTTTCAGGATTTGAAATAGCTCAACTGGAATTCCATCACTTCTACTAGCTTTGTTCATAGTGATGCTTTCTAAGGCCCACATGACTTCACATTTCAGTATGTCTGGCTCTAGGTGAGTGATCACACCATAGTGATTATCTTGGTTGTGAAGATCTTTTTTGTACAGTTCGTCTGTGTATTCTTGCCACTTCTTCTTAATATCTTCTGCTTCTGTTAGGTCCATACCATTTCTGTCCTTTATCAAGCCCATCTTTGCATGAAATGTTCCTTTGTGGTTCAGCTGGTAAAGAATCTGCTTGCAGTGCGGGAGACCTGGGTTCGATCCCTGGGTTGGGAAGATTCCCTGGAGAAGGGAAAGGCTACCCACTCCAGTATTCTGGCCTGGAGAATTCCATGGACTGTATAGTCTACCTTCTGCTGTACAGCAAAGTGAATCAGTTGTACATATACACACTCTTTTTTAGATTCTTTTCCCATTTAGGCCATGACCAACTCCCGCAGATCTGTGGCTGGCTCCTTGTGTGTGCTCCCGAACACAGCAATGAGCGTGAGCTCTGTCCGGCAGCGCTGTTCAAAAAGTAAAACAGGTCTATGGACAAAGGAGGAACCCACAAACTTGAGCTATAACTCCACCTGCTGGAAAACAGAGGAGCAGTTTTCAGCAGCCAGCCTGGTGAGTTATAAAAGCCCGGAATGCTGGGCCAGTGGTTAGGACTCAGAGCTTTCACTGCCACGGGCTGGGGTTCAATTCCTGGTCGAGAACAAAGATCCCTCAAGTTGCCTGGTGTGGTCAAAAACAAACAAACAAAAACAACTGGAGAAGATAAAAAGTGCCTAAGAATGCTGCCTTGAGAGAGAGCAAGAAGCGCAAAGCAGGTGTGCCCGTTCAAGGTCAGAGAAAACCTCTGATGTAATAGGACCAGCAAAACTGATATATCCCACCCCAAGGCAACCAGTAAAGATGTGAAGAGCCCTCTGCTACGTCCAGTTCGGAAGCAGCAAAATGCAAAATGCAATGCAAAACTACAAGGAACACAAAGAGACAAGGAAACACGTCCTGAAAAAAAAAAAGATAGCAATCCTCCGATAACCAAAATCAGAGGCACATAAAGAATTAAAAACAGCTGTTTTGAGGAGACACAAGTAACTAAAAGAAAACACAAGTAGCCAGTTCAGTGAAATGAGTCAAATAATACATGAACAAAATGAGATATTTAATAGAAATATAAATAATGAAAGGGAATTAAGCAAAAATCCATGGGTTTCCCTTGTAGTTCAGTTGGTAAAGAATCTGCCTGCAATGCAGGAGACCTGGGTTTGATCCCTGGGTCGGGAAGATCCCCTGGAGAAGGAAATGGCAACCCACTCCAGTAGCTTGTCTGGAGAATCCCATGGACAGAGGAGCCTGGCGGGCTACAGCCCATGGGGTCGCAAAGAGTCGGACACGACTGAATGAGTAAATCACTATCAAATATACAATACAAATATTAGAATAATTAGGCTTCTGGAAGCAGAAGAGTGGGGAAAGTGGTCAGAAAATTTATCTAAAGAATTGAGAAAATAGCACTGACATATACACACTATCATGTATAAATTAGATGGCTAGAGAGAGGCTGGAGAAGGCAATGGCACCCCACTCCAGTACTCTTGCCTGGAAAATCCCATGGACGGAGGACCCTGGAAGGCTGCAGTCCATGAGGTCGCTAAGAGTCAGACACGACTGAGTGACTTTGCTTTGACTTTTCACTTTCATGCATTGGAGAAGGAAATGGCAACCCACTCCAGTGTTCTTGCCTGGAGAATCCCAGGGACAGGATAGCCTGGTGGGCTGCCGTCTATGGGGTCGCACAGAGTCGGACACGACTGAAGCGACTTAGCAGCAGCAGCAGCAGCAGAGAGAGGCAGCTGTTCTAATACAGGGAGGCCAGCCTGTGCTCTGTGATGACCGAGAGGGGTGGGGTGGGGGCAGGCGGGAGGAAGGCTCAAGAGAGAGGGAATGTGTATATGATTATGACTGATTCACATTGCTGTATGGCAGAAACCAACACAACATTGTAAAACAATTATCCTCCAAATGAAAAATAAACTAATAAAAAAATAATAGCCAAGTATGTCCCAATCCTGGGTAGAGAATCAGACATCCAAGTTCATGAGATCACCCTATTTTCTCAACACAACCTTCTCCAAGACACATTATAATGAAACTGCCAAAAATCAAAGACAGTGACAGAATCCTAAAAAGAAACCAGAATAAAAAGATTATAATCTACAAATGAGCCCCATTGTATATTGTCAGCCTGCTTATTTAACTTATCTGCAGAGTACATCATGAGAAACGCTGGGCTGGATGAAGCACAAGTTGGAATCAAGATTGCCAGGAGGAATATCAACAACCTCAGATATACAGATGACACCATATTTATGGCAGAAAGCGAAGAACTAAACAGCCTCTTGATGAAAGTGAATAAAGAGAATGAAAAAGTTGGCTTAAAACTCAACATTCAGAAAACTAAGATCATGCATCTGGTCCCATCACTTCATGGCAAATAGATGGGGAAACAATGGAAACAGTGACAGACTTTATTTTTTGGGCTCCAAAATCACTGCAGATGGTGATTGCAGCCATGAAATTAAAAGACACTTTCTCCTTGGAAGACAAGTTATGACCAACCTAGACATTAAAAAGCAGAGACATTACTTTGCCAACAAAGGTCCGTCTAGTCAAAGCTATGGTTTTTCCAGTAGTCATGTACGGACATGAGAGTTGGACTATAAAGAAAGCTGAGCATCGAAGAATTGATGATTTTGAACTGTGGTGTTGGAGAAGACTCTTGAGAGTCCCTTGGACAGCATTGAGATCCAACCAGTCAATCCTAAAGGAAATCAGTCCTGAATATTCATTGGAAGTACTGATGCTGAAGCTGAAACTCCAATACTTTGGCCACCTGATGTGAAGAACTGACTCATTTGAAAAGACCCTGATGCTGGGAAAGATAGAGGGCAGGAGGAGAAGGGGATGACAGAGGATGAGATGGTTGGATGGCATCACCAACTCAATGGAAATGAGTTTGAGTAAGCTCCAGGAGTTGGTGATGGACAGGGAGGCCTGGCGTGCTGCAGTCCACGGGGTCACAAAGAGTTGGACATGACTGAGCGACTGAACTGAACTGAACTGAACTGACTGAACTCCATTAGTCAGTGAGCAGATTTTTCAGGAAAAACTGTACAGGCCAAGAGAGTAGAATGATATATTCAAAGTATTGATGAAAAAAAAAAAGAAATGCCAGCCCAGAATACTCTATCCAGCAAAGTTACAAAGGAGAAGTAAAGACTTTCTGAGATACAACAGCAGAGGGAGTTTACCACCACCAGACCTGTCTTGAAGTAAATGCTGCATAGAGTTCTAAAAGCTGAAAGGAGAAGATGCTAATTAGTGAAATGAAAACATATGAAAGTATCTAACACACTGGTAACGGTGTATATACAGATTTCAGTTCAGTTCAGTTCAGTCGCTCAGTCGTGTCCGACTCTTTGTGACCCCATGGACTGCAGCACGCCAGGCCTCCCTGTCCATCACCAACTCCCTGAGTTTATTCAAATTTATGTCCATTGAGTCAGTGATGCCATCCAACCATCTCATCCTTGGTCGTCCCCTTCTCCTCCTGCCCTCAATCTTTCCCAGCATCAGGGTCTTTTCCAATGAGCCAGTTCTTCAAATCAGGTGGCCAAAGTATTGGAGCTTCAGCTTCCACATCAGTCTTTCCAACGAATTAGAAGGTGGTGTATTAATCCTTTAACTGTAGTATAAAGGTTAAAGGGGACTTAACCAGTACTACTTTCTCAATTCAGTGGTTGAGAATCTGCCAGCCGATGCAGGGGACAAGGGTTCGATCTGTGGTCCAGGAAGATCCCACAAGCCATGCAGCAACTAAACCCATGTGCCACAACTACTGAGCCCACACACTCTGGAGTCCCTGAGCCACAGCGAGAAGCCAGCAGGATGAGAAGCCTGCACACCGCAAACAAGAGCCCGCTCGCCACAACTAGAGAAAGCCCGAGCACAGCAACAAAGCCCCACTGCAGCCAAAAATAAATAAGTAATTTTAAAAAAATGGTTAAAAGAACAAAGTAATAAAATAACCATAGGTACTAAATTGATTAATGGATATAGAATTGAAAAAAAGAGGTAAATTAAAACATCAAAAATATAAATAGGTGGGACAAAACGGTGGGGCTTTGGTATGTGATCGAACTTAATGTGCTACCCGCTTATAATCGACTGCTTTATCTATTAGAAGTCTTATGGAAGCCTTATAGTAACCACAAAGCAAAAACCTAGAGTGGGATTTCCCTAGTCGTCCAGCGGTTGGGAATCCACCTGCCAATGCAGGGGACACAGGTTTGATCTCTAGTCCAGGAGGATTCCGGGCGCCCTGGGGGAACTCAGCCTGCACGCAAAACTACGGAGCCCATGAGCCACAGCTGATGAGCTCCTGCAGCCTGGAGCCCATGCCCTGCAACAAGAGAGGCTATCCCGATGAGAAGCCCGAGCACCACGACTGGAGGAGCCGCCGCTCACTGCAGCTGGAGAAAGCCGGAGCGCAGCCACAAAAAGCCAGCACGGCCAAAACTTAATTAATTAAATAAAGAAAATAAAAAACCTAGAGCAGGCTCACAAATGACACAGGGGAAACAGCATGCCACTGTGGGAAATCGCCAATTTACAAAGGCAAGCAAGAAACAGGGAAAAGGAAACGACGGAGCTACAAAAGGCCAGAAAGCAATGACCAGGAGGGCCTCAGTAAATCCCTAACATCAACAGTTACTCTAAATATAAATGGATTGAGGTCACCAATGAAAAGGATTTTAAAAAACAAGAATCCACTATATGTTGCCTATAAGAGACTCTTCCTATTTAAGGACACACGTAAGGTCAAGAGGAAGAGTCAGAGAAGTTACAAATGAGTACTGGGGATGAAGCATGGGAGTATGGTCAATAATGTCGTAATAACTTTGATGACAGATAATAACTAGTATTATCATGGTGACCATTTTGTAATTCATACAAATATTGAATCACTATGTAGTGTGTCTGGAACTAATAGTGTTGTGGGTCAGTTATCCTTCAATTTAAAAAAAAAAAAAAGAGGAAGAGACAGCAAAAGAGAAAAGATCACGTGAGGACACAGTTAGAAGGCCACCATCTCCAAGCCAAGGAGAGAGACAGCACCAGAAACCAGTCCTGCTGGCATCTTGATCTTGGACTTCTAGCCCCTAAAACTTTGAGAAAATAAACGTTGTGTGTGTGTGTGTGTGTGTGTGTGCACCTTCAGTCCTGTCCAACTCTTTGCAACCCCATGGACTGTAGCCCACCAGGCTCCTCTGTCCATGGGATTCTCCAGGCAAGAATACTGGAGTGGGTTGCCATTTTCTTCTCCAGGGGATCTTCCTAACCCAGGGACCAAATCCATGTCTCTTGTGTCTCCTGCATTGAAAGGAAGATTCTTTATCACTAGCGCCACCTGGGAAGCCCATTCTATTATTTACATCACCACCACACCCCTCCCGCCCCCTTGCTGCTGCTGCTAAGTCACTTCAGTCATGTCCGACTCTGTGCGACCCCATAGACGGCAGCCTACCAGGCTCCCGTCCCTAGGATTCTCCAGGCAAGAATACTGGAGTGGGTTGCCATTTCCTTCTCCAATGCATGAAAGTGAAAAGTGAAAGTGAAGTCGCTCAGTCATGTCTGACTCCTAGTGACCCCATGGACTGCAGCGTTCCAGGCTCCTCCATCCATGGGATTTCCCAGGCAAGAGTACTGGAGTGGGGTGCCAATGCCCGCCCCCCTATCCCCCGCCAAAAAAAGGGTTTCCCTGGTTTCTGCAATGTAGGAGATCCAGGTTTGATCCCTGAGTCAGGAAGATCCCCTAGAGAAGAGAATGGCAACCCACTACAGTGGACTGAGCGACTAACACTTTCACTTTCTTTCCCTCAAAAAACCTCCAAACCAAAAACCACACACACAGACACACACACACACACACACACACACACACACATTTTATACCACTTCCTTCTGCTTTCCCTGGTTTTAAAAGAGAAATTCTCCATTATTCAAATTGATGTTGTCCTACAGGTAATCTGTCATTTTCCTCCGGCTACTTTCAAGGTTTTTTTTCCTTTGCTTTGGTTTCAAGAAGCTTAATTATGATGTATCTTGGAAGGAATTTCTTTAGGTCTTTATCATGTGGGGCTTGCTCAAATTCTTGAATCCATAGGTTTGTCTTTTAACAAGTTTGGGAAGTTTTCAGCAATTATTTCTTCCAATATTCTTTCAGTTCCCTCCTCTTCCTCCCCTGGTGCTACTTGAAATGATACAAATTTTGAACATTTTGCTAGTGTCCCACAGGGCGTAGAGGTCCTGCTCGTTTGTTTCCTAGTCTATTTTCCTGGTTTTTAGACCGGGCAGACGCTATGACACGCACTGATATGGACTGAAGGACACACTGATTCTGTCCTCTGCCATCGCCACTCTACTGTTTGGCCCATCAAGTAGAATAGTTACGATATCTTCTAATTTTATAATTTGAACTTTTAAAAAATAACTTCACTTTGTTTACTGAGATTTTCCGGTATTCAGTTATTTCCAGAGAATTTATAGCACCTAATTAGAGCATCTTTAAGATGGTTGCTTTAAATCTTTCTGAGATAATTCTAACTTCTGACATGCTGAATCAGTTGATTGTCTTTTCTTATTCAAGTTGTGATCTTCTTGTTTGTTGGTCTGACTAATACCTGTTATATTATGTTGAACGTTTTCTCCATAATATTATGAGGCATTAATATTTTTGATCTACTTTATATTAAACATTTTATCATAGGCTATCATATATTATTTATTTAATGAGACTAAGATATCCAAAGATAAATTTTTCACAAGTTTGTACAATTACTGCATTTACACACAAAGAATAAATTTGCTTGACACTTTAGTGCCAAGATTTTGTTTTAGGATTTCCACTTTAAATTCAGCTGAACATAGTAATTAATCTTTCAATATTTATATGTTCCAATCATGGGGAAACAGGATGGATTATGTTTGATATTTCACTAAACTTATATCCAAAATCATATAGTCAATCCATCTCCAAATTTATGAAATTCATCATATACACAATCATAAAAGATGCCCTTCCCTGTTCCCCTCTGCATAGCGACATTTCACAAAAATTAATACTAAGATGACCACATCACTGATACTTGGTTAATGATATGCTGCTGCTGCTGCTGCTAAGTCGCTTCAGTCGTGTCTGACTCTGTGAGACCCCATAGATGGCAGCCCACCAGGCTCCTCTGTCCCTGGGATTCTCCAGGCAAGAACACTGGAGTGGGTTGCCATTTCCTTCTCCAATGCATGAAAGTCAAAAGTGAAAGTGAAGTCGCTCAGTCGTGCCCGACTCTTAGCGACCCCACAGACTGCAGCCTACCAGGCTTCTCTGTCCATGGGATTTTCCAGGCAAGAGTACTGGAGTGGGGTGCCATTGCCTTCTCCAGTGATACGCTAGTGATAGGTAAAGACTTAGTGTATGGAGGCCAGAAAAACATGTAGGTCCCCCAGCCCCAAAACACACAAAAAGTTGGAAATATGCATAGTCAGTCACTCAGTTTGTCTGACTCCCTGCGGCTACTCCCTGTAGCCCACCAAGCTCTTCTGTCCATGGGATTTTCTAGGCAAGAATACTCGTGCTGGTTGCCATTTCCTACTTCGAGGGATTTTCCAAATGCAGGGATCGAACCGGCTCTCCTGCATCTCCTCCATCGGCAGGCAGACTCTTTACCACTGAGCCACCTGGGAAGCCCATTCTGTTACTTACATACCCTCTCCCACCGACAAAAAAACCCCAAACCAAAAACCGCACGCACACGCGTGTGCGCGCGCACGCACACACACACACACACACATTCAGTCCCACTTTCTTCTGCTCTCCTTGGTTTTAGATGAGAAATCCTCTGGTATATATACACATGGCCCTCAAAAACTTCAGTTGCAAAGAAAATAATCAGAGAAAATATGTAACCTTAAAGAGGCACAGAGGTCCCACTACACAACTTTACTATGAGTCTGATTTAGTACATAATGTAGCTACAGAAATGATGTGAAGAAAGAACAGTAAAGTATATGGCAACCAGAGGGGTAAGGGAAAAGTTCCAGTACAGAAGCCTAGGAGAGACTTAACCATGCCATCATGGATATTACAGATCCAGCTGTATCCAAAGAAACTATCCATGTATTGGATTAAAGACATAAATGTTAGGCTGTGCGTTGCTAAGTAGCTTCAGTCATGTCCGACTCTTTGTGACCCTATGGACTATAGCCCACCAGGCTCTTCTGTCCATGGGATTCCCCACACAAGATTACCGGAGTGGGTTGCTGTGCCCTCCTCCAGGGGCTCGCCCCAACCCAGCGATTGAACCCACGTCTTGTACGTCTTCTGCGCTGGCAGGCAGGTCCTTTACCAACAGTGCCACTGTTAGGCTAGATACTAATGTTCCTCTTAGAGGAAAACATAGGCAGAACACCCTTTGACAGAAATTGCAAGATCTCTTTCAATCCACCTCCTAAATTAATGAAAATAAAAACAAAAATAAACAAATGGGACCCAAGTAAACTTAAAAGCTTTTGCACGGCAAAGGAAACCATAAACAAAGGGAAAAGATGGCTCACAGAATAGAAAAAAAAAAATATTTTCAAACAAAGCAACTGACTAGGAATTAATCTCCGAAGTATACATACAGCTCATGCAGCTCAATATCAAAACAAAACAGAACCCAACCCAATAAAAATTGGGCAAAAGATCTAAATAGACATTTCTCCAAAGAAAACATACAGATGGTCAAAAAGTATATGAAAAGATGCTCAGCATCACTCAGTATTAGAGAAATGCAAATCAAAGCTATAATGATGTATGGCCTCACACAGGTCAGAATGGCCATCATCCAAAAGTCTACAAACAATACAGCCTGGAGAGGGTGTGGAATAAAGTGAACCCTCTACACTCCTGGTGGGAGTGTTAACGGGTGCAAGGCCCTGTGGAGAGCAGTAGGGAGGTTCTTAACAAAGTAAAATTGGAACCACCACATGACCCAGCAATCCCACACCCGGGCATATATCTGGAGAAATCATAACTCAAAAAGATCCATGCCCCTAGTGCTCAGTGCAGCACTGTTTACAGTAGCCAGGACATGGAAGCAACCAAAATACCCCCTGACAGAGGAAGGGATAAAGAAGATGTGGCACATCCATACAATGGAATATTATTCAGCTGTAAAAAGGAATGAAATTGTGCCATTTTCAGAGAAGTGGATGGACCTAGAGGCTGTCATACAGTGAAGTAAGTCAGAAAGAGAACAACAAATATATATTATCACATATGTGTGGAATCTAGAAAAATGGTTTGGATGAACTTGTTTACACAGCAGAAATAGAGACACAGATGTAAAGAACAAACATATGGATACCAAAGGGGGACGAGAGGGAGGTATGGGCTGGGAGATTGGGGTTGGCATATATACACTGTTGGGCTCAGTCGTGTCCAACTCTCTGAGAGCCCATGGATTGTAGCCCACCCGGCTTCTCTGTCCATGAAATGTTCCCGGCAAGAATACTGCAGTGGGTTGCCACACTTCCTACTGTAGGAAATCTTCCCGACCTAGGGACTGAACCCCTGTCTCTTGTGTCTCCTGTATTGGCAGGCAGATTCTTTACTACTATGCCACGTGTAAAGCCATATATACACTGCTGCAGCTGCTAAGCTGCTAAGTCACTTCAGTCGTGTCCGACTCTGTGCGACCCCACAGGCGGCAGCCCACCAGGCTCCCCCGTCCCTGGGATTCTCCAGGCAAGTACACTGGAGTGGGTTGCCATTTCCTTCTCCAATGCATGAAAGTGAAAAGTGAAAGTGAATTCGCTCAGTCGTGTCCGACCCTCAGCGACCCCAGGGACGGCAGCCTTCCAGGCTCCTCCGTCCATGGGATTATCCAGGCCAGAGTACTGGAGTGGGGTGCCAGTGCCTTCTCCGATATATACACTACTATGTATAAAATAGATAACTGATGAGAACTGACTGTATGGGAACTGCAGGGAACTCAACGCTCTGCGGTGATCTAAACGGGAGGGAAATCTAAGGAAGAGGGGATTATATGTATATGTGGCTGGTTCACTTTGCTGTACAGCAGAAACTGATGAACATTGTAAAGCAATTATACCCCAATAAAAAAATAAAATAAAAAATTTCTCAGTGCCTGTCCCTAAAATGTGAAGAGAGGAAGAGAGAAAGACCTCACCTAGGAACTTTTCAGAGCAAAATTCAATTTTTGTTAGACTCTTAACTTACTTCACATGACATTTTTCAAACTAATTTTATTTGTTTTTATGTTTGGCTGTGCTGGGTATTAGCTGCTGCAAGGGCTTTTCTCTAGCTGTGGTGAGCGGGGGCTACTTCGCGGTTGTGGTGCGTGGGCTTCTCGTTGCGGTGGCTTCTCTCGCTGCGGAGCACAGGCTCTAGCCTCTAGGGCTTCTGTAGTTTCGGCTCCCGGGCTCTAGAGCACACGTTCAATAGTTGTGGGGCACGCACGGGCGTAGCTGCTCCGAAGTATGTGGTATCCTCCCGGATCAAGGACTGAAACTGTCTCCTGCATTTGGCAGGCAGCTTCTTTACCACTGAGCCACCAGAGAAGCCCCTTCACGTGACATGTTAAAGCAACACCAACAAGGAGAGAAACAAGAAAATATTTAAGCTGTAGCAGAACTCTTTAGAGTTTATTTTGTAGTATTTACTTTTCAAAACTTTGATGATAACATAAGACTAAACAAAATTCATGATGCTTATGGAAAGGTGGAGGACTTGGAGGAAACAGGAAAGGATTAACAGTAAAGATGTGTCTCATACTGTTTTGTTCTGCTTTTCCTAGCATTTATCAGTATGGACAGGCTTGTTTCCTGTCTAATTCTCTGCCATTTTCAGAAAAGATAAAGTGAAAACCCCACAATGCCCCCTTTTAGTATGAGAAATGTGATTTATAATAGCGTCATTATCTCATAATTGAAAATACTGTTGGACTTCTGGGAAAATAAGTGCGTCAGAATTAACTTGTAACTCTGGAGGCCAGTGGGTTGCTATAACAACCAGAAAAAAAATGGTGCCATAATAGCGCTCCCTCAAAGATAGATAACTCACTAAATGATGAGATCTATAAATGCAGGTGTTTGTCATATAAATGCAAATAAGCCCCAAACACATTCACTTATTTCTTCTTTCAAGAAGAAATATTGTCTGGCAATATGTTAGGATATGCTGAAAAAGACAGACATAGTCTCCCTTATAATGGAGGGCACATTCTTGTGGAGGAGACAGATGATAAAGAGTAAAAGTCAACCCACTAAATAATTCCAACATGTGAAAAGGCCATATGTATGCTGTGCTCAGTCACTTCAATTGTGTCTGATTCTTTTCGACCCCATGGACTGTATAGCCCGCCAGGCCCCTCTGTCCATGGGATTCTTTAGGCAAGAATACTGGAGTGGGTTGCCAAGTCCTGCTCCAGGGGATCTTCCCCATGCAGGGATCAAACCCGCGTCAGGTGGATTCTTGACCCACTGAGCCATCTGGGAAGCCCTAATAAAACCCTGGGCCTTGTAGACAAAGCAGAGAATGGCTCATGCAGAGCACGCACGTGTCATAAACCTTACTTTTTAAGGTATATGAGCCTTGAAACTGTTCGTTGCTCTGTCATGTTCGACTCTTTGCAACTCCATGGGCTATAACCCCCCCAGGCTCCTCTGTCCATGGGATTTTCCAGGCAAGAATACTGAAGTGGTAAGCCATTTCCTTCTCCAGGGGATCTTCCCGACCCAGGGATCAAACCCAGGTCTCCTGAACTGCAGGCAGATTCTCCACTGTCTGAGCCACCCGAGCTTTGTAGAGTCAAGAAATAAAGAATGAAGAATTTCAGCCTTTATTAATAAAAATGATTTTTAAAAACACAAGTGCTAACTGATTATTATTATTGCTATTATTTTGGCTTGAAGCCCCCTGACGTTGGGTGGATAAATAAGAGTTGTGTGTATATTTAAAATTTTTCATATCAAGCAATATTTCTTTATTCATGATAGCCCAAAACTGGAAGTATCTCTGAAGGTCCTTCAATGGGTGATGTTTGAACAAATTGTGGTGCATATATACTATAAAACACTATTCAGCAATAGAAAGGAAATGAAGTCTTAAAAAAAAAAAGTAACAGGGACTTCCTTGGCTGTCCAGAGGTTAAGACTCTGTGCTTCCAATGCAGGGGCCTCAGGTTGGATCCCTGATCAGGGAACTAAAATCCCACAGGCCATGTTGTGCTGCCAAATAAAAGTGTGGGGTCCTTCTGCCGCTCCTCTCTGTGTGGTTCCCACCTGCCGTTACTAGGCAGCTCCCAACCAAGGGCTCAGAGTTTCTGGTGCCTGGGTGAGAACCTTGGATGGGAGAGGTGGGTGTCTGCAAAACACTGGTTGAATAAAATCAAGAGTTTGATTTATTTTTTAAAAAATAACAAAACAACAGCTTTGTTGAGATAAATTAACATACCATGAGTGAAAGTCTTTCTGTCGTGTCTGACTGTGACCCCAAAGGACTATAACCAGCCAGGCTCCTCTGTCCATGGAATTCTCCAGGCAAGAATACTGGAGTGGATTGCCATTGCCTTCTCCAGGTGATCTTCTCAACCCAGGGATTGAACCTGGATCTCCTGTGTTGTAAACAGATTCTTTACTATCTGAGCCACCAGGGCAGGAATTTCCCAAGCAAGAATACTGGAGTCGGTAGCCATTCCCTTCTCCAGGGGATCTTCCCAACCCAGGGATCGAACCCCAGTCTCCTGCATTGCAGGCAGATTCTTTATTGTCTGAGCCACCAGGGAAGCCCTCACATACATAAAGATTGTCTTTTTAAAGTTTACAATTAACTTTTTTATCCTACTGCTGCTAAGTCGCTTCAGTTGTGTCTGACTCTGTGCGACCCCATAGATGGCAGCCCACCGGGCTCCCCCATCCCTGGGATTCTTCAGGCAAGAACACTGGAGTGGGTTGCCATTTCCCTCTCCAATGCATGAAAGTGAAAAGTGAAAGTGAAGTCTCTCAGTCGTGTCCGACTCTTAGCGACCCCATGGACTGCAGCCTACCAGGCTCCTCCATCCATGGGATTTTCCAGGCAAGAGTACTGGAGTGGGGTGCCATCGCCACCTTCTGTAAGTATCATAGCTTAACAGTAAGTTTCAAAATATGAGACTACTAGATATATTGTTCTTATTTGAAAATGTTCTGGCTATCCTTGACCCTTTGAGTTTCTGAATGAATTTTACAATCAGCTTGTCAATTTCCTCCTAAATAAACCTGGAGTTCCATCAAACTTAAGAATCAATTTGGTGGGACTTCCCTGGTCCAATGGTTAAGATTCCATGCTCCCAATGCAGGGGTGATGGGTCCTATCTCTAGTCAGGGAACTAAGATCTCACATGCTGCAAACTGAGTGGAAAAAAAAAAAGAAAATCAATTTGGGAATAAATACTAACGAAATGTTGTATTTTCTACTTCATGAGAGGTAAACATGGACAGAGACTTCAGTTTATTAAAGTCTAATTAATAAGTATCTCTTTACAAAGTTATATATTTTATGATGAGAGGTGTTACATATATCTTTCATATTTATTTCTAGATATGCCCTATTTTTGATGCTATTCTAAAGACATATTTAAAAAGCTCTTTTTATGTTTGTTGCTTGTATATAGAAATGACTTATTTTTATTTATTGAAACTGGAAATTATATCCTCATTAAACTCACTTATGCCATTATTTATTTTTGGAATTTAGATAGAGACATGATTTAGATAGTCGTACAATAAAGGCTAATTCCAAAATATTTTCATCACCCTCCCGCGAAGAAAGTCACTGCATATAACCATCACTATTTCTTCCTCCTCACTTACCATATGCCCAGCTCTCAAGACCTAGGTAACCACTAATCTTTCTATCTCTATGCATTTACTTATTCTGGATATTTCATACAAATGTAATTTACACAGCATGTGCCCTTTTTTATCTTACTTCTTTCACTTATAATGTTTTCAATGTTCATCAAGGCTGTAGCATGAATCAGAACTCTTTTCTTATTTCAGGCCGAATAATATTCTACTGCATTGATATTAACATTTTTCATTCATTTATCAGTGAATGGGCATTTTTTTCTACTTTTTGTCAGTTATGAATAATGAGACTATGAACTTTTGTGTAACTGTTTTTTTTGGACGTATGTTTTCAATTCTCTTGGATATATCTAGAAGTGGAATTGTTGAGTCATATGGTAACTCTGTGTTTAAGTTTTCGAGAATCAAAACTGTTTTCCAAAGAAACTGTACTGCTTTACATTCCCACTGGCAGGAAATGGGGGTTTTAGTTTTCCCATATTCTTGCCAACACCTGTTATTTTTCATCTGTTGCTGTTGTATTTTGCTTACGTATGTATATACATAAAAGATAAAGACGTTGCTCAGTCGTGTTCGACTCTGCGACCCCATGGACTGTAGTCCTCCAGGCTCCTCCATCCATGGGATTCTCCAGGCAAGAATACTGGAGTGGATTGCCATTTCCTTCTCCAGGGGATCTTTTTGACCCAGGGATCGAGCCCAGGTCTCCCGCATTGCAGGCAGGCTCCTTATTGTCTGAGCCACCAGGGAATCCCATGTATGTACATATATATTCAACAAATGTCCAGTCTTTTTCTGTTCATATTCACTAGATTCCCAGAACATGTGTCCTTCAAGTTCTCCTTCACTTTTTTATGAGGAGTTGTACATTCAAAGACGTAGCTCAGTCTTCAGGGATATAGGAAACTTCCGGGTTGCCTAGGACTTGCCTGGGCCTACACACTTTTGAGTTCCGACTGCAAATTCACCCGCCAGGTTTCCTCACCTAAACACAGCCTGGACTCCAGCTAAATGCAAAGTATCCATCAAAGATCACTATTGTGTCTTACGGTTGTTGGCTCTGCCATCAGTATTTGTCACTGTGATGATAATCATAGTTCTTTTTAAAACATTTTTATATTGGCCTACAGCTGGTTAACAAACAATGTTGTGATAGTTTTAGGCGAACACTGAAAGGACTCAGCCATACATATACATGTATCCATTCTCCCCCAAGCTCCCCTCCCATCCAGGCTGCCATATAATATTGGGCAGAGTTCCATGTGCTATACAGTTGGTCCTTGCTGGTTATCCATTTTAAATATAGCAGTGCCTACATGTCCAACCAAAACTCCCTAACTATCCCTTCCACCCAGCAACCATGAATTCATTCCTTAAGTCTTTGAGTCTCTTTCTGTTTTGTAAGTAAGTTCATTTGTATCATTTCTTTTTAGATTCCACATATAAAGAATTTCATATGATATTTCTCTTTCTCTATCTGACTTACTCCTCTCAGTTGGACAATCTCTAGGTCCATCCATGTTGCTGAAAATGGCATTATTTCATTCTTTTTAATGGCTGAGTAATATTCCATTGAATATACATACCCTATACTGCCGAAGAATTGATGCTTTTGAGCTGTGGTGTTGGAGAAGATTCTTGAGAGTTCCTTTTACTGCAAGGAGATCCAACCAGTCCATTCTAAAGGAGATCAGCCCTGGGTGTTCTTTGGAAGGAATGATGCTAAAGCTGAAACTCCAGTACTTTGGCCACCTCATGCGAAGAGTTGACTCATTGGAAAAGACTCTGATGCTGGGAGGGGTTGGGGGCAGGAGGGAGAGGGGACGACAGAGGATGAGATGGCTGGATGGCATCACTGATTCGATGGACGTGAGTTTGAGTGAACTCCGGGAGTTGGTGATGGACAGGGAGGTCTGGCGTGCTGCGATTCATGGGGTCGCAAAGAGTCGGACACGACTGAGTGACTGAACTGAACTGAACTGAACTGATACTGTAGTTCTGGACTTTGACGGCCTGAGTTCAACTCTTATCTCCAAGGTCACTTTCACCTTTTGTGAAGTGGTGAAGTTACTGAACTCATTTTTGCTCCAATATGCTCATCTTTCTAGGCCCTCACTCTCTTCTCTTCCCATTATTCAGGGATGCACTCTGACATCTACACAGTCACTGCTTGGAAACTGCAATCACGGTGTTGCCTCCTGGAATTTCCTGACCAGGGTGTGACTTTGCTGGGGAGATATGTGGTTAGATCCTCTCTTATGGAGATGCTATTTAAGGTTGTCTTGGAGAAAATCAAAGATTTATCAACAGGGAGGGAGGAATCTTTGCTTCTTTCTATCCACTGGCACTTCAGTGGGGCCATTCCTTCCACACTGGCTGGAGCAGGAGCCTTCAGATGGGTGGATGCCCACCCTCACTGGCCCTCCTCTGCTGTGCAACTGTCCCGGCAGGAAGGTGCTGAGGCACCAGACCTCTTGGACATGAGTGGCCCACACTGTTTTATTTTGCTTTGTTTTTGATTATAGCAATCCAAGCAAGTGTGAAGCAGTATAGCATTGTGATTTTGATTTGTTTTTCCCTAATGGCTTTTGATGTTTAGCATCTTTTCATTGCTTGTTGACCATTTGTAGATCTTCTCTGGGGGCTTGCCAGGTGGCTCAGTGGTAAAGAATCTGCCTGCAAAGCAGGAGACTCAGGTTCAATTCCTGTGTCAGGAAGATCCCCTGGAGAAGGAAATGGCAACCCACTCAAGTATTCTTGCCTGGGAAATCGCATGGACAGAGGAGCTTGGCAGGCTACAGTCCATGGGGTCACAAAAGAGTCAGACACAACTTAGCAACTAAGCAAACAAACAAAACAAAGCGTATCTTTGGAGAAATCACGGTACAAATCCTTTCTCCCTTTCTGATTGGGTTATTTTTATTTTCATTTTTGAATTATATGAGTTCTGTACATATTCTAGAGACAAACCGCAAATTATATATATCAGATATATAACTTGTCAGTATGCTCTCCTTTCGCATGGATTGTCTTTTCACTTTACCGATCCCATCATATGAAGGACAAGTTTGATTTTGATTAAATGCAATTCATCTGTTTTTTCTTTTGTTGTGCCACTGATCTTTTATTTTCCTTTTTGACAAATGCTGTGTATGTCAAGCTGTTTTCACAGAGTGTCCTCTGAAACAGGTCAAATAAAAACAAGTAGTGACGATAGAGCTTTCCTGTGAGCTATCAGACAAGTCAAGCAGCGACAGCTCTCTAGGGACGCGCCTTTAGAGAGCTCCAGATGCATTCTGTCCCCTCCAGTGGCTGCTAAGCTAAGAGCACTGCCTGCCATTCCCGTTCTACAAGGATCAAGCCGTTAGGGACTATGGTCACACACCAAGTCACCAAGTCACTGTGCCAGGGGAATTTAGGCTGGAGAAAAATGGGAAGCATTTTGTGCTTTGGATACTGTTCCTATTTAAGATGCATATTTAGGGAATAATTTCAGTGAACTCAGATTCTTGCATCTTCGCATACATAGAACTTTAAAAGCATTAAGTTGAGATGTCTGTTCTTTCTGATTAGCGGTAATCTTTTAAATTTTGACTACATGGTTTGTTTTTTTCCCCCCGGTGGGGTGGGGGGAATCCTATATATATCCTGGGTCTTCTTGGAGCAGTATCTCAGAGCTGTCTGAGAGGCTATCTTCTGGGCTATAGGCCTCAATAAAATGCCCAAATAAAACTTAACTCACAACTTTTAGGTTGCGAGTTTTTATTCAGTAGATAGTTTTAGCAATCATGAAAGGACTCAGAGTGGACTTTTGTCCTTTGCCTGAACTCTATGAGGATCTGGAACCAGCAGAGGCCCCTGGTGCCCACATGTCTCTAGCTGAGTTCTGATGAGTTTGGGAGATCCTGGGTTTGGGATCTCCCATTATTAGCTGGTGATCCTAAATTGTATTCTGTGGTGGACAAACTCCTTGCTGTGAGGAATAGGTTTTCCTTGAACTTGGTTTCTAGAAGAGGTACCTGGGTTACCCCATTTGAAAAACACAGAAGATTTTGCTCAATAAAAAGATACAGGGGGTTACCCCCATTGAGCTGTGCTGTGCTTAGTCACTACTCAGTCATGTCCTGACTGTTTGCGACCCCATGGACTGTAGCCCACCAGGCTCATCTGTCCGTGGGACTCTCCAGGCCAGAATACTGGAGTGGATAGCCTTTCCCTTTTCCAGGGGATCTTCCTAACCCAGGGATCGAACCTAGGTCTCCTGCATTGCAGGTGGATTCTTAACTGGCTGAGCCACCAGGGAAGCCCATAAATACTGGAGTGGGTAGCCTTTCCCTTGTCCAGAGGATCTTCCCGACCCAGGAATTGAACAGGGGTCTCCTGCATTGCAGGAGGATTCTTTACCAGCTAAGCTACCAGGGAAGCCCACCCCCATTGAGAGACACTGGCAAAACAAAATCCCCAAAAACGAAGACCAAAAAAAACCCCCAAAACAAACAAAGACATGGGGATGACTTTACTCAGTTGAAAGAGATTGAGTGGGTTTGGACTGAGTGATTAGGGAGGAGACTAGCCTATCAATTTTCCTTGAATTGGCTATTTGAATAGAGTTTGCTGGAATAAATCACAAAATATCACACGAGAGCTTTCAGCTCTGAATAACAAAAGGAACATCTCCACCTGGCCAGCAACGGCTTTCTCAAGCAACTGAGAAACATACAGGAGTGGTGGAGGCAGTCCCATAGGCAAAGCCCTCATTTAATTTAAAAACTTCTTGTCCCAGGCCCATATCTAAGAGCTGGCCATCGGTGTTCCGAGTACCCGCAACAGTTTTAGACCCTACGAGTGAGAAACCCAGACACATAAAAGAGCTGAAATGACTCTAGGGTGACACCTAGCGGAGCTAAGTTCATAAACAGCACGTTGGTCCACCACACGGTCATCACCACCTAGCACTTACTGACATCTTGACAAACCAACCCCAGGACGGGAAACAAGAAGAAAAAAGAGCAACAGATTGCCAACCTCTAACAACACCCCAACCAAGGTCATGTGCTATGTATAAAGAATTTATACTTGCAAATACTTAATTGGGAAAATCATATTAAAAGAGATTTCAACCTAAAATTACCAAATTGAGGTTCTTTTGATATTTCAAAATTAATTTTTTGTGTATGCAAAGCTAGAGGAAGATGGCAATGAGATCAGATAGGCTGAATGGAATGCTTATTCTGATCGGTATTCAGAGGCTTTTAAAAGAGGAAATGATAAAGTAATTTCTTTGCAGGAAACAAGCAAAAAATGGATTGAAATGATACTGGAGTTTTAAGAAGTCACTAGCGTTAACCCAGGCTCTCCCTCTGCCCATCTCATACCCTCTTTTATCTGAACCGCCTGACCCAGACACTGTCCCTTTCTCTCTTCTGCCGCCTCTGCCAACTGCTGTTTCCTCTCCCCTACTGAAGGAGGACATAAAATTGGAATTATGGTGAATAATCTGTATTTTGATAAAAAATTTTTTGTACAAATGAAGTAATTACAGTCCCATTTGAGGAAATACTTCTTACAACCCAGGAACCGTCCTTGGTACTTATGTATACAACCTTGACATGAGCAGAGCTTAGAGCTTCAGTTAAGGAATGTCCTGGCCTGAGTTGAGACCCATTGGGATTTGCTAAGGAATCTGAGTTACCCAGATTAATTATCAATGATTACAATTAATACAGATCTCAGTTCAGAAAGTAAGGCAGAGGAATAGATAGAGAAAGCAGAATGGACACACCCCTTAACAGATTCTGAGCTGCATAGTCTAGAGTCTTGAATTGAATGCAAGAAATTAGGCCACAAAATGACTCAGATTTATCCCACAGCTCTTTCCCAAGACTGTAGACAGGACAAAGATTCAGCAGTATAAACAAAAACCAGATGAATAAATTCTGGATTATTAGGAGGGGTTCAAGAAAACTTTTAAACAATATTCTGGCATGACATCTGAATCATTTTCTCATCACGAAAAAGATCCTTTGCTTAATTCTGCTCTTTCAGAAGGCATAGATGAGAAATTGGCTATTCTAATTAAGAGACACAATTTAGGGACTTCCCCTGGTGCTCCAGTGTCTAAGACACCATTCTCCCAATGCAGGGGGCCTGGGTTTGACCCCTGGTCAGGGAACTAGGTCTCACATGTGGCAACTAAGAGTTCACATGGTATGACCAAAGATTCCTCATGCCACAGTGAAGAAAACCAAGACTCAGTGCACCCAATAAATAAAATAAATACAAATAAATAGTTTTTTAAAAGACATGATTTAAGTTCGTCTGCATTACATATCGGAGAAGGCGATGGCACCCCACTCCAGTACTCTTGCCTGGAAAATCCCACGGGCTGAGGAGCCTGGTGGGCTGCAGTCCATGGGGTCTCGAAGAGTCAGACATGACTGAGCGACTTCACTTTCACTTTTCACTTCCATGCATTGGAGGAGGAAATGGCAGCCCACTCCAGTGTTCTTGCCTGGAGAATCCCAGGACAGGGGAGCCTGGTGGGCTGCCATCTATGGGGTCGCAGAGAGTTGGACATGACTGAAGCGACTTAGCAGCAGCAGCAGCATTACATATAAGCGCCCTTATCACACTGGCCATCCAAATTTCCGAAACCATTAAAAAGTAGAGGGACTTCCCTGATGGTCTAGTGGTTAAGAATCTGCTTGCCTAGTCCGGGGAGATCCCACATGCTTCAGAGCAACTACTGAGCCTGTGGTCCAGAGCAAGAGAAGCCACTGCAATGAAAAGCCCACGTATTGCACACAAGAGCAGCCCCTGCTCGCTGCAACTAGAGAAGGCACGCGCACAACAACGAAGACCCACTGCAGTCAAAAATAAATAAAAATTTATTTTAAAAAGAGAGAGAGAGAGAGAGAAATCCAACTCTTAATATAAGGATTATAAACTTTCAATCATCCCAATTAAGAAGTCAAGGTCAGTCACTGGTTAACAAACCCCTGTTCAACCCATGGCTGACAAAGGAATATAGAACTTGCTTTTACTGTAGAAAATCTGGTCATAAGAGAAGGAGTTGCAAAAAAATTTGGAAAGATTTCAGGGGAAAACAGAATTTCTAACTAGAATTTCAAGCTAAACACAAATGAAAGGCTGCTCCTGGGGAACACTGGTAGTCTTTCCTCTTCTTTTCTCTAAAACCCTGGGGTAAATAGAAGTGAAAATACAAGGGGAAACAATTAAAGCCCTCATAGACAGAGGGTCCACCTTTTCAGGTTTAAACGCTACCAAAATCAAAGGCTCCCTCAGAGAAATATTTCAGTGCACACAGTAGGGGTTTCTAATGCACCTATTCAGGCTCTTGGGCTTCCCAGGTGGCACAGGGGTAAGGAATCCACATGCCAGTGCAGGAGACACAAGAGACGCAGGTTCAATCCCGGGGTCGGAAAGAACCCCTGGAGTAGGAATTGGCAACCCGCTCCAGTATTCTTGCCTGGAAAATTCCATGGAAAATTCAGGCTACAGTCGATGGGGTCACAAAGAGTCAGACACGAATGAGCACAGCGCACACACATTAAGACTTTTAAATCATCCCCTTTAGAATTTTACTAAGGAGAATTTAAAGGAAGGCACTGCTTTCTCAGAGTAGAAACTGCCACTATTCACCTGGTAGGTAGAGTTTACCAGAAACTTATGAAGCCCATATTTCTTTTACTCCTAAGGGGGCAATATTTTTAGTACTGAAGGATCAGTAAGATTTTCTTCATCATATAATGTTTGTGACCCGTAATGAAGGTGATGCAGAACAAGAAAAACCGCTGAGCTCAGTACCTGAAGGATTACGGGCAATGAATCTTACTGACATTGGGAAAATACATCCCACATTACCCATTAAAATTACTATAGACCTTGGGGACTTGCCTGGTGGTCCAGTGGCTAAGACCAGTGGTCCGCATTCCCAACGCAGGGGGTCTGCCCGATCCCTGGTTGGGAGCTAGATCCCGCATGCCATAACTAAGAGTTTGAATGCCACGTTAAAGATCCCACATGCCGAACAAAGATCCAAGATCCTGTGTGTCACAACTAAGTCCCGGCACAAACAAATAAATAAATATGTAATATAATACAATTTTTTAAAAAATTACCATAGACCAGGATAGGCCTCTGCCCAATACTGGTCCGTACCCACTGAGGCAAGAGGCCAGAGAAGGATTAAGATCTTTGATATCAGCTAACATCAAGGAGCTTCCCTGGTGGCTCAGTCGGTAAAGGGACTGCCTGCAATGCGGGAGACCTGGGTTCGATCTCTGGGTTTGGAAAGATCCCCTGGAGAAGGAAATGGCAACCTACTCCAGCGTTCCTGCTTGGAGAATTCCATGGACAGAGGAGCCTGGTGGGCTACAGCCCATGGGGTCACAAAGAATCGGACACGACTGAGTGACTACATTAAGGAAGGGCTTATTGTGCCTTGCACCAGCCCTTGCAGCACTCCCATCTTCACCGTTAAAACACTTAATGGCAAAGGTTGGAGATTAGTGTAGGATTTGAGCTCTATCAACACTATTATTATTCTGTGCTATTCTGCAGTGCCAAAACTCCATACTTTACTGTCCTGTATTCCTGAAGACAGTGACTTCTTTTCTGGCATAGATCTCTGAAGTGCATTCTTTAGTATTCCTGCACATCCTGATGACCCATATCTTTCTGCCTTCACTTGGGATGAACAGCAATATACAGGGACTTGGGATGCCACAGGGCTATCTTGAAAGCCCCACTTAACTTTCCCAAATATTAAAAGCAGACTTAGATGATCGGGTTTTTCCACATACATCATTTCTGATACAATATGTAGATGATTTGTTGTTGGGTTCAAAAATTCTTTGATAAATAGTCAACAAGATACCTTGTGTTTACTTCAGAAGCTAACGTCAAAGGGACTTTTAATTGCTCTGGATAGAGTGAAAGGCATTTTGGTATTGTTCCCTACTTTGAAGACAAAGAGGCAATAAAGGGGCTTTCAAGGCCTTGAAGAAATTGGATTCCAAATTTTTCCTTGGTGGTTCAACCATTATATGGCTTGCTTAAACAAGACCAACCTGAATCTCTCTACTGTGAAATAGAACATTCTGAAGCCATGGAGAACTTCAAAGCCTCCTGGCAAAGGTCTCAGCCCTGGGGCATCCAAATTATGATTTTTTTTCCTTTGTTCTTTTGGCTGTGTGGCTTGTGGGATCTTAGTTCCCTGATCAGAACCCTGGTGCTGAGTCCTAACCACTGGACCACCAGGGAATTTCCTACCTCTTTTTCTTTTTAGGAAAAAAAATGAAGAAAAGTGAAAGTGAAAGCGTCAGTCACTCAGTCAATGTCTGACTCTTTGCAACCCTGCGGACTGCAACCCACCAGACTGCTCTGTCCATGGGATTCTCCAGGCAAGAATACTGGAGTGGGTAGCCATGCCCTACTCCAAGGGATCTTCCTGACCCAGAGATTGAACCTGGGTCTCCTGTGTTGTAGCAGATTCTTTACTGTCTGAGCCAACAGGGAAGCCCCATTTTTTAGACATGAAAACAAAGATGTTGCGTCAATGTTGCTAGATATTAACCTAGCAACCCAGCGGTTAGTACCCACCAATAGGATATTACAGCCAACAGCTAGACTAGGTATCTAAAGGCCTTTCTTCTTGTCTCCAGGTTGACACAGCAACATCTGTGCTGTGTCAGTCCTCAGAAGAAACAGTTATGAGTCACCCTTCTCACCGTCTTTGTTCAGAAGCTTTGTTAAACTCTCAGCACACACAGCATTATTCAGCAAGCTCATTAACTTCTCATGAAATCGTTTTGCTCTCATTGAATCTAACTTCTTCACAAGTAAAACAAACTTAATCCAGTCACCTTGCTCCCAGAAGAATCAGAGGTCAAGAATGAAAAACATGATTAACTGACAATCTTTTATTGCCTGGGATTGATCTTCAAGAAAGCCCAATAACTAGTCCTGATTTTATATTTTTTACTGATGGGTCCTGCCTGAGAGGACCTCATGGAAAGTACCTTGTCACTGTTTCTCCTGAATCTATCCCTGACTATGCTCCCTTGCCTAATATCTTTGCTACCCAACAGGCTGAGTTAACAGCACTAACAAGAGCCTGCCAGTGGGCAAAAGGAAAATCTGGTAATATTGGCACACATAGCTGCGACCCATTTGGGGTGGCCCGTGATTGTGCTAAGTTTCTGAAACAAAAAGGATCTTTGACATCCTCAGGGCCGCCTATTAAAATTGGGAAACAAGTTGAGAATTATTAGCTGCAAATCTGCGTCTGAGCACACTTGCTATTATTAAGGTATTGGATCATTCAAAGGCTGACATTGCAGAAGAAAAAGGAAACTAGCCGATCATGCTGCCAAGAGAGTGGCTTTACAAAACAAAACAACCAACTAACAACTGTTTTTCACGTTCAGCCTCAAGGTAACTTTACTGACATAAAGTTTCAGGGAATGGCACCAGAAAGACACCTGGTCACAAAAAGGAGGAAGGTTCAGCTCCAGCAAAGAGTGTTGGACAAACCCAAATGGAAGGCCTATCCTTCCATCTGAAGCTCAGTCTATTGAAGTTAACTCACTGGAACCCAGATAAGGTCATCTTATAGGGTAAACAGTATTTTGGGAAGCTTAATTTTACAATAGTCCAAATGGTCTATTTAAGATCTACCATTTGTCCAAAATAAAACCTGAGGAAGTCATTACACAGTTCTTAAGGAAATTTTCTGTTGCCTGCAAGTCCCTTTGAAATTTGGCAGGTTGATTTTATACAAATGTTTCCCTAAGGGTATCAGTATGCTCCTGCCTTGATGTGCATGTTCTGACCCCACAGTCAGTAGGGAAACTGATTTTAGAAAGAGTAACTCCTATTTGGGGAACCCCCTCAGAACTGTAGCTACAGAAGAACTCACTTTACCTGACAATTTGTTAAAGAAATCTGTAAGATTTGGTTGCTTATGTAGCACTTCTGTTACACTTATTGCCACCAATCTTCTGTGTTTACACAGAATAGTTAAAGAACAAATGGGACCATTTAAACCCAACTGGGGACTTCCCTGGTGGTCCAATGGTTAAGAATCTGCCCCCAACGCAGGGGATGCGGGTTCAGTCCCTAGTCTGGGAAGATCCCACATGCCCCAGAGCAACCAAGCCCATGCACACAACTGCTGAAGCCTGTGCCTAGAGCCGGTGCTCTGCAACAGGCGAAGTCTCGGCAAGGAGAAGCCACACACTGCAACTAGAGAGCAGCCCCTGCTCGCCGCGACCGGAGAAAGCCCAAGAGCAGCAACAAAGACCCAGGAAAAACAAAAATCAATTAATTTAAAAAAATCCCCAATTGCTTGGGACTTCCCTGGCAGTCAAGTGGTTGAGACCTCATCTTCCAGCGCAGGGGCTGCTGACTGGAGCCCTGGTTGAGGGCTAAGATCCCACATGCCCTGAGGCCAACATACATAAGAAGCGATATTGTAACAAATTCAATAAAGACTTTTACAATGGCCCACATCAGAAAAATCTTAAAAAAAAAAAACAAAAAAAAACACCCAATAGACTAAGATTACAAAACCTATGCAGGTCAGGAAGCAACAGTTAGAACTGGACATGGAACAACAGACTGGTTTCAAATAGGAAAAGGAGTACGTCAAGGCTATATACTGTCACCCTGCTTATTTAACTTATATGCAGAGGACTTCATGAGAAATGCTGGGCTGGATGAAGCACAAGCTGGAATCAAGATTGCCGGGAGAAATATCACTCACCTCAGATATGCAGATGACACCACCCTTATGGCAGAAAGTGAAGAGGAACTAAAAAGCCTCTTGATCTTGATGAAAGTGAAAGTGGAGAGTGAAAAAGTTGGCTTAAAGCTCAACATTCAGAAAACGAAGATCATGGCATCCGGTCCCATCACTTCATGGGAAATAGATGGGGAAAGAGTGGAAACAGTGTCAGACTTTATTTTTGGGGGCTCCAAAATCACTGCAGATGGTGACTGCAGCCATGAAATTAAAAGACGCTTACTCCTTGGAAGGAAAGTTATGACCAACCTAGACAGTATATTCAAAAGCAGAGACACTACTTTGGCAACAAAGGTTCGTCTAGTCAAGGCTATGGTTTTTCCTATGGTCAAGTATGGATGTGAGAGTTGGACTGTGAAGAAACCTGAGTGCCGAAGAATTGATGCTTTTGAACTGTGGTGTTGGAGAAGACTCTTGAGAGTCCCTTGGACTGCAAGGAGATCCCATCAGTCCATTCTAGAGGAGATCAGTCCTGGGTGTTCATTGGAAGGACTGATGCTAAAGCTGAAACTCCAATACTTTGGCCACCTCATGTGAAGACTTGACTCATTGGAAAAGAATCTGATGCTGGGAGGGATTGGGGTCAGGAGGAGAAGGGGACAACAGAGGATGAGATGGCTGGATGGTATCACAGACTCAGTGGACGTGTGTTTGAGTGAACTCCGGGAGTTGGTGATGGACAGGGAGGCCTGGCATGCTGCGATTCATGGGGTCGCAAAGAGTCAGACATGACTGAGACACTAAACTGAACTGAACTGAACGAATGCTTATTCCTTACCCTGGCCTAGGCCCTTCCACTGGTCCTCAGCTTCAGATCCACTTCTTTTGGCAAATATCAATTGTCTCCTTTTGAGATAATCATGGGGAGACCTATGAGACTGGATGAAGGATTGTATGAACCCATATTGAAAGGGGATATGTTATATTATTGCGAGAATCTAATTGAATTATTAGCAGGACATTCTAACCTGGTTTCTGAAGCTTATCACAGTAATTTATCTTTAAAAGGAGATCTGATACCCCATGACCTGCAACCAGGAGACTCGGTTCAATCCCCAGTCTTGGAGGATCCTACATGCTGCAGAGCCGCTGAGCCCGGGAGCCACATCTATTGAGATTGTGCTCCAGAGCCGGGAAGCTACAGCTACTGAGCCCACGCGCCCGAACTATGGAAGCCTGCACGCCCTAGAGCCCGCGCTCCTCAAGACTCGCTGGCTCACTGCACCGGGAGCATAGCCTCCACTCACTGCAGCTAGAGAAAAGCCCATGCAGCTACAGAGACCCAGCACAGACAGAAATAAATAAATACATACAATTCTTTTTCAAATGACATTCGAAAAGCAAGAAAGATACCCATGCCAGAACAAGATGAGGGCATCAGAAATAGACAGTTATTCCAAGATGCCAAACCTGACCTATTTGATTATTTATAATGTTTTCTTGATTTCTTGGACTTTTGAGCATGAAGCAATTGTTTTTCTGTTGTGGGCACAGTCCGATGCAAATTTTAGAAATCAATCCAATTAATGGGTTTCTTCTCAATTATCTATGTTCAATATTTCTGGTTTACTTTGGTGGGTTTCTTCTCTCCAAGGCTCTGATTGGATGGACTTTAGAAAATTTATTTTAGAACAAAGAAGTTATAGCTATGTCTGGGTCACTGTTGATATTACTAAGATGGGACCCCTCACTGGGCCAATCAATCATACTTGCTATGACCCTGGTCAGAAATAAGAATTTTCCTTTAAAGCTACTCAAGCTCCATCAGAACAATGAGCTAAATTTCACTGAAAAAATATAACTTACCAATTATTAGGAAGGCCTATCTCTCAGTGGGAAGGATTTATATGGCTAACACCAGACTGTGGTCATTTAAGGGCCTCCCATGTTGGGAACAATTAAATCATACTACAGATTATCAGCATAATAATGACTAGAAAATAGGTAGGGTGCCTTAAGAAAATGACCATATATCATTTCCTTTAAAGACAGCAATTGGTATGACACAAATTGCATCAGGTGACTAGGAATATATCGAGTAGGACCTAACGGAACTCAGTAGTTTTGCAGGACCAATCTATGGCTCTGACTTCCACCAGGATGGACAGGAAGGGGTATTCCAGAATTCCCTTAGGTCAAGGTCATGTATGTGCCAATTTAGATGTGACTATGGAGAAGGCAATGGCACCCCACTCCAGTACCCCTGCCTGGAAAATCCCATGGATGGAGGAGCCTGGTGGGCTGCAGTCCATGCGGTCGCTAGGAGTCGGATACGACTGAGCGACTTCACTTTCACTTTTCACTTTCATGCATTGGAGAAGGAAATGGCAACCCACTCCAGTGTTCTTGCCTGGAGAATCCCAGGGACGGGGGAGCCTGGTGGGCTGTCGTCTATGGGGTCTCACAGAGTCAGACATGACTGAAGTGACTTAGCAGCAGCAGCATGGCAAATTTACTTTTAATACGAGCCTGATGGACCAAGAGATCTGTATTACAACCTTTTAGCAGCTATTTTTGTGACTTCACTAGGATCAGAATATGTACTTGCCTACATGGAAGCCTTAAGAGAATTCACCCTAAAGTCCTTACATGACAGTAAACAGGCACTTAGTCTACTGAATTCTGAGGTTGCTATGATGAGAAAACTGATATTACAAAACTGCATGGCTCTCAATATTCTCGGCACCTGTCATGATTCAAACTGAATGCTGCATTTTCACACAGAAAAATCAGCATTTGTCTATGTATATAACATTTAATGACCCAGGTGAAAAATCATATTTCTGCCTTAAGTGATCCTCTTCCTAGTCTTGGTGATCTTTTAAGGAGCTGATTGAGTTCTCAAAGCTCAAGGTATAAATTCCTATGTAAGACTCTATTCATGATACTAGCTATATTACTTTGCCCTGCTTCATTCTGTACTCCAAGGCCAAATTTGCCTGTTACTCCGGGTATTTCTTGACTTCCTACTTTTGCATTCCAGTCCCCTATAATGAAAAGGACATATTTTTTGGGTGTTAGGTCTAGAAGGTCTTGTAGGCAGGGCAAAAGCTAATAGAGTTTTGCCAAGAGAACGCATTGGTCATAGCAAACACCCTCTTCCAACAACACAAGAGAAGACTCTGAGAGACATGGACATCACCAGATGGTTAATACCAAAATCAGATTGATGATATTCTTTGTAGCCAAAGACGGAGAAGCTCTATACCGTCAGCAAAAACAAGACCAGGAGCTGACTGTGGCTCAGATCACAAACTCCTTATTGCCAAATTCAGACTTAAATTGAAGAAAGTAGGGAAAACCACTAGCCCATTCAGGTATGACCTAAATCAAATCCTTTACAATTATACAGTGGAAGTGAGAAATAGATTCAATGTATTAGGTCTGATAGACAGAGTGCCTGAAGAACTATGGATGGAAGTTCGTGACATTGTACAGGAGGCAGGGATCAAGACCATCCCCAGGGAAAAGAAATGCAAAAAGGCAAAATGATTGTCTGAGGAGGCTTTACAAATAGCTATGAAAAGCAGAGAAGGGAAAGGCAAAAGAGAAAAGGAAAGACATACCCATTTGAATGCAGAGTTCCAAAGAATAGCAAGGAGACATAAGTAAGCCTTCCTCAGCGATCAATGCAAAGAAATAGAGGAAAATAATAGAATGGGAAAGACCAGAGATCTCTTCAAGAAAATTAGAGATACCAAGGGAACATTTCATGCAAAGATAGGCATAATAAAGGACAGAAATGGTATGGACCTCACAGAAGCAGGAGATATTAAGAAGCAGTGGCAAGAATACACAGAAGAACTATACAGAAAAGATCTTCATGACCCAGATAATCACGATGGTATGATCACTCACCTAGAGCCAGACATCCTGGAATGTGAAATCAAGTGGGCCTCACTACGAACAAAACTAGTGGAGGAAACGAATCGCCAGTCCAGGTTCGATGCATGATACAGGATGCTCAGGGCTGGTGCACTGGGATGACCCAGAGGGATGGTACGGGGAGGGAGGTGGGAGGGGGGTTCAGGATGGGGAACACCTGCACACCTGTGGTGGATTCATGTTGATGTATGGCAAAACCAATACAATATTGTAAAGTAATTATCCTCCAATTAAAATAAATAAATTTAAATTAAAAAAAAAAAACTAGTGGAGGTAATGGAATTCCAGTTGAGCTATTTAAAATCCTAAAAGATGATGTTGTTAAAGTGTCAATATGCCAGCAAATTTGGAAAACTCAGCAGTGGCCACAGGACTGGAAAAGGTCAGTTTTCATTCCAATCCTAAAGAAAGGCAATGCCAAAGAATGCTCAAACTACCGCACAATTGCACTCATCTCACACACTGGTAAAGTAATCCTCAAAATTCTCCAAGCCAGGCTTCAAAAGTACATGAACCATGAACTTCCAGATGTTCAAGCTGGATTTAGAAAAGTCAGAGGAACCAGAGATCAAATTGCCAACATCCGCTGGATCATTGAAAAAGCAAGAGAGTTCCAGAAAAACATCTACTTCTGTCTTATTGACTATGCCAAAGCCTTTGACTGTGTGGATTACAACAAACTGTGGAAAAATTCTTCAAGAGATGGGAATAACAGACCACCTGTCCTGCCTCTTGAGAAATCTGTATGCAGTTCAGGAAGCAATAGTTAGAACTGGACATGGAAAAATAGACTGGTTCCAAATAGGGAAAGGAGTACGTCAAGGCTGTATATTGTCACCTGCTTATTTAACTTATATGCAGAGTACATCATGAGAAATGCTTGGCTGGATGAAGCACAAGCTGGAATCAAGATTGCTGGGAGAAACATCAATAACTTCAGATATGCAGATGACACCACACTTACAGCAGTAAGCGAAGAAGAACTAAAGAGCCTCTTGATGAAAGTGAGAGTGAAAAAGTTGGCTTAAAGCTCAACATTCAGAAAACTAAAATCATGGCATCTGGTCCCATCATTTCATGGGAAACAGATGGGGAAACAGTGGAAACAGCGACAGACTTTAATTTGGGGGGGGGCTCTAAAATCACTGCAGATGGTGACTATAGTCATGAAATTAAAAGACACTTGCTCCATGGAAGGAAAGTTATGACCTGCCGGGGTCCAGCCCCAGCTGATCCAGGGTATTCGAAGGAGAGACGGCATAGGCAAGGGTCAGGAAACAACTGCTTAATTACACGTTAATTAAGGATACAAAGAGTAATAGAATGAGGATAGCTCAGTAGGAAAATTCAGTGGAGAAAAGAGGCTGAGTAGCTTGGTTTATGCGGGAGACCAATAAAACTTCAAGACAAGAAGTTTGCACCACTTACGTAGGCCGCAGGCGTCCTTCCATTCTCCCGAAGGAGAGGAGACACTGAGGCCTCCCCGGTCGGATCTTAGAAGCCCAGGCATAATTAGCAAGCATGGTGGGTTCCGCGCTCCAGATGGAGACTCAGCCAGAATTTGGGGGAGAGAGTGACATGGGGAGACCAAGTTTTGGTGAACAAGGCCCGCACTTTATTTTCCAAAGTAGTTTTTATACCTTAAGGTATGCATAGAGGATAATGGGGGAAGGGGTGGAGTCATGCAAGGACAGCAGTTCCTGGTTCTAATCTAAGCCAGGCTTTCAAACTTATCATATGCAAAAGTTCAGGTGATTGACATCATCTTCTGGCCCGGAGGCCTGTTAACATTTTAAGAAACTTATTTTTCTCTAAAGGTGATTATTTCAAAGTCAGGCACCAGCCTCCAAAAAAGCATTGGACAAAGCTGCATTTTACATTTCTATACGCCCATTATATCAATCAATACACTGCCAAGGACACAGTAGGTAAGGAGTATGGAGACTTAGCAGCAAACATTGGCCCAACAAGTGAAAAACCCTTCACCAATACAATTTCTAATCAATCTTTTAACTACTCAAAGGAATCTGTGTTTAGGCAGTTTAGAACATCTCCTGCCTCTCACAGTTGGGAGGCTCTGAACAATCACATGTGGCCGGAAAAACCCATTCAGGCAGGCTAGAGGATTTCCAAAGGAGTTTGTAGGTTGAAACACTGTCACACCCAGGAATTATTAACTGGAGCTGTAAGCTAACTCTTTTTTTTTCAGAGAGAGGTAGTGGGGGACAGCCCCCTGTAAAGTCAGAGGTGTAGGTGAAAGCACAAAGCAGAAAGTAGGCAGACTCTGGTTTTGGGGGTAGATGCTCGAGAATTTCCAGGGGGACTCCTGAGGCTCGATCCCGCCTTTGCGTATGCCGAGCCTCCTTCCTCATGACCTTTGTCATGGGCGGAGTTCCTCACGCTGGCTCCCGGCAGTGATAGAATTCCAGTTGAGCTATTACAGATCCTCACTCAATATGCAATATGCCGGCTCCCGGCAATGACCAACCTAGACAGCATATTAAAAAGCAGATACGTTACTTTGCCAACAAAGGTCCTCTAGTCAAACCTATGGTTTTTCCAGTAGTCATGTATAGATGTGAGAGTTGGACTATAAAGAAAGCTGAGCGCCAAAGAATTGATGCTTTTGAATTGTGGTGTTGGAGAAGACTCTTGAGAGTCCCTTGCACTGCAAGGAGATCCAACCAGTCCATCCTAAAGAAGATCAGTCCTGAATATTTGTCGGAAGGACTGACGCTGAAGCCGAAACTCCAATACTTTGGCCACCTGATGTGAAGAACTGACTCATTGGAAAAGACCCTGATGCTGGGAAAGATTGAAGGCGGGAGGAGAAGGGGATGACAGAGGATGAGATGGTTGGATGGCATCACCGACTCAATGGACATGAGTTTGAGTAAACTTTGGGAGTTGGTGATAGACAGGGAGGCCTGGCGTGGTGCAGTCCATGGGGTTACAAAGAGTCAGACATGACTGAGCAACTGAACTGAACTGAACTGATATTACTTATATCCTGCCTATATTATAAGATTGCTGTCTCTTGCAGTAGTCAATGTGTCACCAGGCCTCTGACAAAATGAATGATGGTTAATTGAGGCCATTTTGGCAACTGATGGCAATTTTGAGGCAATGGATTACTCATTTAACTATATGGAATAATTGTAATAGTGCAAGTGCAGATATGGAGGAAACAAGGGAAATCATTTCTGGGATCATAAGAGACTAGCAACACAGATGATCCAGAGGATTCTAGGTAACCAATAAGGTCTAATCCAAAAACAGCACACCGAGTGCCCTAACAATGAAATCTTCTTGTGATCTAGGAACGAGACTTCCTAGTGCTATGGGACAAATGGATCATCAAATTCCTCCCAAATTTTGGTCTAATTTATAACCAACAGGGAGCACTGTAAACAAACAAAGAACTGCTTCCAGTTCGACAAGGATCAAGCCATTAGCCTAGTACTATAGTCGCCCACTGACTGTGCACTCTGACAGGAGTTCAAGGTAGAAAAGAACACGGAGCATTACTGTGCTTTGGAGGCTGGCCCTGGATAGTTAAGATGCATATCTAAGGACTAATTCCAAGGAACCCAGAGTCTTGTATATTCCCATACCTGGAAAATCACTAAAATCATTAACTCGAGATATGGTTTTTTTCTGATTATCAGTAATCTTTTGATATGCAGCTACATTTTTTTTTTTCCCCAGAAAAAAATCTCATATATATACTGGCTCTTCCCCAGTCTCTTTGGAGCAGTTCCTCAGAGCTATCTGAAACACTGCCTCCCAGGCTAGAGTCCTTAGTAAGACCCCTAATTCATAACTTTGAATTTGCGCATTTTTCTTCAGTTGACAGAGGGATGGGTGGAGGGCATGGTAAGAAAATCACAAGGCTCACTGTTCTTACCAACATTCAACTGTTTTTCTTGAACAAACATTTCTCGGAATGTTGCAAGCCTTTAATTTCCAGAGTTCTAGTAAGTTTATTTTGAGAATTTTTGTTGTGTTCTCATTGCTTTTATGGAGAAACAGATTTTGGGGTCGGGTGGGATTGCTGCTAAACCGTTTGGAATGCAACCCGCTCCAGTATTCTTGCCTGGAAAATTCCATGGACAGAGGAGCCTGGCGGGCTACAGTCCATGGGGTCGCAAAGAGTCGGATATGACTGAGCGACTGAGCACACACACACACACACACACACACACACACACACACTCCCTGAAATGAATCACTGACACACAAGATAACTTGGATAAATCTCAAGAGAATTATGCTGAGTGAAAAAAAATGACCTCAAAAGGTTACATATCATATGATTTCATTTATGTACCATTCTTTAAGTTAAAAATTAGACAGATGGATTACAGACTCTGGGTGGAAAAGGTCAGAGAAATGAGGAAAGAAAAAGTTGTGGTTATAAAAGCATAGTACAAGGGATATTTGCAATAAAACAGTTTTGTATCTTAATTGCACTTGTAGTCTAATTTCACGAATTAAATATACACACATACATGCATGCGTATAAAAGTAGTGTTAGCTGAAAACTGGGTTCACCTCTTGGTAGGTGTCAAGTCAAAAGACATAACCAAGCACACAAAGATCAGGAGGAGTGAAAGCCAGCAGGACCCTGCCGGGCTCCTGGGCATACAGCTTTTCTCTGTCCTTGTTTCTTGCTTGTAGGAAATAGGTTTCAGACTCTATAACCTTCCCTGAGTTCCAAAGGGCGGATTCAAATAGTTGCCAATCAGAGAAGAGAGGGGATGTAGAGACCAGGGAGGAGCAGTCCAGAAACAACAGCGTGGCCCTGGGACAGGGCCCTCTGCCTCAAGGGATATGCATGGCAATATCTTTGAGCTCTTCTGCAGAACTAAAGCTCCCGATAAATGAAGATGTTAACTACCTGATGAAGCATTCTTCATTCCAGAGAGAACGTTACAGTTTAAAACCTTGAGAACCACAGAAGCTCATCAGGAGACCCCCTGAGGCCCGATTCAAGGACTGCAGGCCCTGCACATACTCTGATCCTTATATCAGCAACCTCCCCCTCCCCCGGAACCATTGCTATAAAACTCTCCACTAAATCCTCCTGGATTGGGATACACAGTCTTGAGAGCATGTGTCCCCTTTGCCTGGCAAAGCAGTAAAGATATTCTACTTCACCCAAAACTCTGTCTCTGAGATTTGATTCAGCACCAGTGCACAGAGGTCAAGCTTTTGGCATCAGAAGGAAGAATTTATTACTTGCAGCAAGTAAGGAGAACTCAACAGAAGGTTGCGGGATTTTTAAGCTAAGTGAAAGTGAAAGCAAAGTCTCTCAGTCGTGTCCTACTCTTTGCGACCCCGTGGACTGTAGCCTACCAGGCTCCTCCGTCTATGGGATTTTCCAGGCAAGAGTACTGGAGTGGGTTGCCATTGCCTTCTCCAGAGGATCTTCCCAACCCAGGGATCGAACCCAGGTCTTCTGCTTTGTAGGCAGACACTTTACCATTTGAGCCATACAGAAGAGTTTAAGCTAAGGGTATATGCATATTCATGAAGGGGCTTGGGCAGTCAACAGAATAGAGTATTTACTTGATTGAAGTTTAGTTGAGGGTCAGAAAAGACAGACATCCTCACCCTTAGGTTCCAGTTATCTGGTGGTTGAGTGCTTCAGGCTGATCTTTACCATTGAAATAGAACTGGGAGTGTTCACCACAGATACATTATTTTAGCTATTGTTACTTCTTTTGCCTAATAACAGTTCTAATAATTGCTTCTGCATTCTTTCCTCCCCTTAAGATCATTAATTACTAAGACCTGTGCAAAGTCAAGCCAGGTTTGGATCACAAGACGGCTTAAGCCAAAAACAACCTCTAATCTGTCAAGAAAGCCATGCCTCATTCTCTTTCTCCAGGGAACTCCCACCCTTAGGCTAAAAGTGATCATATTTGAATGTCAATGATTTGTATCAATGTCAGTTTCTTGGTTGTGAAACAGTGCCTCAGATTGGGACTTGAACCCAAGCGCTGGGATTTGAAGACAACCAATACCTTAAATGGGAATGAACCCACAGTCTTTTAATTAGAATCCCTCACCTAGTGGACTTCCCAGTGATAAAGAACCCACCTGCCAATGCAGGAGACATAAGAGATACAGGTTCTATCCCTGGGTCAGGAAGATCCCTGGAGAAGGAAATGGCAACCCGCTCCAGTATTCTTGCCTGGAGAATCCCATGGACAGAGGAGCCTGGCGGGCTACAGTCCACGGGGTCACAAAGAGTCGGACACGCCTGAGGCTACTTAGCACACAGGCACCTAGTGCCGACTTACTGAGGCTCAGGTTCCTTGTGTCTCAGCGCAGAATGAATTCAACGAGAGGCAAAGTGACAGGCAAGTAGCAGCTTCATTAAGATAAGACATTTGTGAGACCGAGAGATGCAAGCAAGCAGGCAAGAGAGCTCTCCCTCAAGAATTAAGTGGGCTACAATTGTATAATCAAAGGAAAGTGGAGGAGGAGGGAAAGACTTTGCTTTGAGCAGAAATCAGGCTTACTAGCCCCTCCTTCATATCAGGTAGGAGAGTGTCTGACCCTATGAGGTCAAACTAGGTTTAAAATGAAAAAATTAAATTAAAAGTGTGCTCAGTTGTGTCTGACTCTTTGTGACCCCGTGGACTGTAGCCTACCAGGCTCCTCTGTCCATGGAATTTTCCATCACCACGGTGCTTATTCACATCAGCAGAACAGTAGTAACCCTTTTCTTTCACCTAGTGACCTGGGGCGTATCTCATGCTTTTATTTATGGCTTCATAGTTAAGCAAGTATATGAGGAAAATACATACTTAGAGGAATTTAGAGAAATTACATATTTAGAGGAATTCTTGTTTTAGAGATATTAGTATGAGTTCATCAAAAAGATGCTAAGTTACCTCAGTTATACCTTAAAAAAAAGGCTATGGATTAGTGAATTCCCTAGCAGTCCAGTAGTTAGAATTCCGTGTTTTCATTGCCAAGGGCATGGGTTTGACCTCTCGTTAGGGAACTAAGATTCCACTGGCCACTAGGCAAAGAAAAAAAGAAAAGGAAATGCAGTATTGTTGACTATAGTCACTATAATGTACGTTAGATTCCCCAGAATTTATTCACCTTCTAGTTGCAACTTTGTACCCTTTAAGAACATCTGCTGCTGCTAAGTCGCTTCAGTCGTGTCCGACTCTGTGCAACCCCATAGACGGCAGCCCACCAGGCTCCCCTGTCCCTGGGATTCTCTAGGCAAGAACACTGGAGTGGATTGCCATTTCCTCCTCCAATGCATGCAAGTGAAAAGTGAAAGGGAGGTCGCTCAGTCCTGTCTGACTCTTAGCGACCCCATGGACTGCAGCCCACCAGGCTCCTCCGTCCATGGGATTTTCCAGGCAAGAGTACTAATTCCCCCATTTTCCATCCACTGGTAGCCACCATTCTATTCTATACCAGTTTGCCTTTTTTAGATTCAACATTTAAGTGATAAGTGATACCATACTATATATGATAGGCTCTTTCTGGCTTATCTCACTTAGCATAATGCCCTCAAGTTCCATCCATGTTGTCACAAATAGCGGGATTTCCTTCCCTCTCATGGCCGAATACTATTCCATTGTATAGATATGTATCAATCACATCTTCTTTACCCATTTCTTCACTGAAGGACACTTGGGTTGTTTCCATATGTTGGCTATTGTGAATAATGCTATATAATAAACACAGGATTGTACATACACTTTCAATATCCTATTTTCATTTCTTTTGGATATACACCAAAAAGTGGAATTGCTGGATCATATGGTAGCTCTATTTTAATTTTTTTTTTTTTTTTTTTGAGGACCCTCCATACTGTTTCCCATAGTCTTGAACCAAGTTATATTCCCACCAGCAGGTACAGGGGCTCTCTTTTCCCCACATCCTTGCCAACACTTGTTATATCTTGTCTTCTTGATAATGGCCATTCTGACAGATGTGAAGTGTATCTTATTGTGGTTCTGATTTGCACTTCCCTGGTAATTAGCATCTTTTCTTGTATCTGTTGGCCATTTGCATGTCTTCTTTAGAAAAATATTGATTCAGGTCCTCTGCTCACTTTTAAATCAGGTTGTGTCTTGTTATTGAGTTGTACAAGTTCTTGATATATTTTATGTATTAACCCTTTATCCAGTATATGGCTTGCAAACATTTTCTCCCACTCTGTAGATTATCTTTTCATGTTGTTGCTTTTTTTGCTGTATAATTTGATTTCTTTTTTCTTTTGCACTTTTGGTTTCATATTCAAATATATCATTGTCAAGATCAATGTCAAGGAAATTGTTCCCAATGCTTTATTCTAGGAGTTTTACGGTATCAGGTCTTATGGTTAACTCTTTAATCCATTTAAAGTTAATTTTTGTGAGTGTTGTATGCACATTTCCTGATTTCAAACAAGTGAAAGCGAAAGGCGTTTAGTTGTGTCTGACTCTTTGTGACCCCATGAACTGTAGCCTGCCAGGCTCCTCTGCCCATGGAATTCTCCAGAATACTGGAGTGGGTAGCTGTTCCCTTCTCCAGAGATCTTCCCAACCCGGGGATTGAACCCAGATCTCCCACATTGCAGGCGGATTCATTACCATCTGAGCCACCAGGGAAGCCCGATTTCAAACAATACTGGAGTGGGTTGTCATTTCCTTCTCCAGGGGATCTTTCTGACCCAAGGATTGAACCTGCATCTCCTGTGTCTCCTGCATTGGCGGGCAGATTCTTTACCACTGAGCCACCTGAGAATTCCTATGTAATAGAAACTAAGAGGAACTTACACGGTGGTGTAGGTCAATTTTACCTCAAAAGCAAACTCATAGAAAAAGAGATCAGATTTGTGGTTAACAGAGGCAGGGAGGAGGGGATGGGGAAATTGGATGAAGGCAGTTCAAAAGTATAAATTTCCAGTTATAAGCTAAATAAGTATTAAGAAGGTAATGTGTGTGTATATGCTCAGTCACTTCAATCATATCCAATGCTTTGCAACCCAGCTGGACTGTAGCCCACCAGGCTCTTCTGTCCATGGAATTTTCCAGGCAAGGATACTGGAGCGGGTTGCCACTTCCTACTCCAGGGGAGCTTCCCAACCTAGGGAATGAACCTGCATATCTTGCATCTCCTATATTGGCAGGTGGCTTCTTTACTGCTGAGCCACCTGGGAAATCGAAACAGCACCAGTGACATTCTAACTGCCAAATCAGATTTCTGTGATGTGACATGGTTTACCATACCCTGAAAGTGACACAGGGAAGATGTGTTACTGAGTTGATCACTGCTGTGGGAGACTAGGGCTGAGTCCAGCAGGGCGCCCTCTGAGGATCCACACAGAATGCATTTCCAAATTGTCCCTTTCTTAAAGTTGGGATACTGAGGCATGTATCTACCGATATCCATCCTTCGCTGCATGAGGACTACCCTGAGGGCATTAACTTCCCTTGAACTCTTGTGTTCTGGTTGCAGGAGCACTGCCCGGAGAATGAGCCTTCAGAGAAAGCCCTAAGGCAGAAAAACAACATGTCCTATTACCACTGCCTGAGAGTGCCCATCCTAGTTACAGCGGGTCAGAGGTGCCCAAGGGGCACCGCATCATCCCCTGGTGTCTCCGAATCTTACCTGGCTCCTGTATTCTCAAACTCAGTTCATTCTCTTTTTCCTCTCTTTAGTAATAGTGGGAGTGTTGTATGGATGAGTAAGAGGACTATACTGGTAAGTTCCCAGAGGAGGAAGGGATTGGAAAAGAGCTTAGGCATTTAGGCAGAGGAACCTAACTCTGGAGGCTTAAGTTCTGTTATTTCTAGGAATACTCGAACTGAGATAGGACTTAAGGGTGAGGATGTGACAAGCGTTCGTATGTGTGTGTGTGTTAAAGGCATTCAAGGATGCATTTGTTTGTGAAACAAATTATTTTTGTCATTATTCAGCATTCAGTTCGGTTCAGTCGTTCAGTCGTGTTTGACTCTTTGCGACCCCATGAACCGCAGCATGCCAGGTCTCCCTGTCCATCACCAACTCCTGGAGTCCACCCAAACCCAAGTCCACTGAGTCGGTGATGCCATCCAACCATTTCATCCTCTGTCGTCCCCTTCTCCTCCCACTTAAATCGTTCCCAGCATCAGGGTCTTTTCCAATGAGTCAGCTCTTAGCATCAGTTGGCCAAAGTATTGGAGTTTCAGCTTCAACATCAGTCCTTCCAATGAACACCCAGGACTGATCTCCTTTAGGATGGACTGGTTGGATCTCCCTGCAGTCCAAGGGACTGTCAAGAGTCTTCTCCAGCACTACAGTTCAAAAGCATCAATTCTTCGGTGCTCAGCTTTCTTTATAGTCCAACTCTCACATCCATACATGACCACTGGAAAAACCATAGCCTTGACTAGACAGACCTTTGTTGGCAAAGTAATGTCTCTGCTTTTTAATATGCTGTCTAGGTTGGTCATAACTTTCCTTCCAAGGAGCAAGCATCTTTTAATTTCATGGCTGCAGTCACCATCTGCTGTGATATTGGAGCCCAGAAAAATAGTCAGCCACTGTTTCCACATCTATTTGCCATGAAGTGATGGGACTGGATGCCATGATCTCAGTTTTCTGAATGTTGAGCTTTAAGCCAACATTTTCACTCTCCTCTTTCACTTTCATCAAGAGGCTTTTTAGTTCCTCTTCACTTTCTGCCATAAAGGTGGTGTCATCTGCATATCTGAGGTTATTGATATTTCTCCTGGCAATCTTGATTCCAGCTTGTGCTTCCTCCAGCCCAGCGTTTCTCCTGATGTACTCTGCATATACGTTAAATAAGCAGGGTGACAATATACAGCCTTGACGCACTCCTTTTCCTATTTGGAACCAGTCTGTTGGTCCATGTCCAGTTCTAGCTGTTGCTTCCTGACCTGCATATAGGTGTCTCAAGAGGCAGGTCAGGTGGTCTGTTATTTCCATCTCTTGAAGAATTTTCCACAGTTTATTGTGATCCACACAGTCAAAGGCTTTAGCATAGTCAATAAAGCAGAAATAGATGTTTTTCTGGAACTCTCTTGCTTTTTTGATGACCCAGCAGATGTTGGCAATTTGATCTCTGGTTCCTCTGCTTTTTCTAAATATTCAGCATTATATGGAATTTAACTTTTGGTTTTGAATTTACTATAGAAGGAGGGTTAGGGAGATTTGAAATGACCATCAGAGTAACAAAACTTGCATGTTGTGAATTGTCTACACTTGAATACAAGAAGCCTGGCACATCTATATCAAAATCTATTCATTTATTCATCTATTTAATAACAGAAACCCTGAGTTTTAGCTGGACATATACTATTCATCTAATGATATTTCTCAGGTAAACATGTGGCTGGATATGGTGATATGATGAAATTCTTCCCCATGAAAAAATGGCAGAAGTGTAAAAGTGCTTTAAAAAGGAATTTTGTGCTCTCCATTTCCTCTCTTTGCCCATCCCTGCAGGCTGCAACATAGATGTAACCCTCGTGGGTGTGCTTTGTCCATGAGAATGAAGACAACTCACTCCTTAGGAGCTGTGGGGACAGTGCTGAGCGAACCCAGGCTCATGAAGAACCTCAGCGGGCCAGAACCACCCTGCCGACACTTCACAGCTCACTTCTGAGTCTCTGCCTTACATCTCAGGGCCTCTTTTGTGTAGGAGTTTGGCCTGTACCCTCACATGATAGGCAAGCCGGAAGCTTATGAAATAGCCTGCAGTCCTTCCTTTCTCAGATTCCTTTCATACTTCCTTTCTCAGCTCCCTCACCTCTAAACATACAAATACAGACCCAGCTCAGTCTCTCTTATGCCTGACCCTTCCTCGTCAAGCCCACAATTGCGCTAGGAGACAGTCGCGAGCAGTCCTGAAGAGAGATCTTAGTTCCCTGCCCAGGAATTCAGTCTGGGTTGGGTGTGTGTGCTGTGCTCAGCAATCCCAAGGACTGGCTCCTCTATCCATGGAATTTTCCAGGCAATAATACTGGAGTAGGTTGTCATTTTCTACTCCAGGGGATCTTCTCAACCCAGGGATCGAACCCTTGTTTCTTGTGTCTCCTGCATTAGCAGGCAGATTCTTCACCACTGCGCCACCTGGGAAGCCTGGATGCAAATGAGGAATCCTAGCCACCAGATGACTAGAGGCTAGAAGCTAGAAGCAAAGTGGCCCTGGCTCTTTACCCCATTTGCAAATAAGAATGTTTCAAGGAGGCAAAAACTGTAATAGGTACAAAGTTTATTATTAGAGACAGCATAACATCTGGGAGAGTACACAGAGAAATAGTTTATTTAAGACAGAAGCTAGGAAGAAATACACACCCAGAGAGAAAAGGTATGGGCATCCTCTCTAACGAGCAGGAGCACAGCAAGTCAGAAAGTAGGGAGAGATATACACCTGGAGAGGAACGCAGGCATCCTGAGTGAGGAGAACAGTCATTCAGAAACCAGGCAGAGATACAAGCCCAGAGAGGAGTGCGGAGCCCTGAACGAAGACCGCAGTAGTCAGAAGGCAACTTCAATCACTTATATAGGACAGTTCTTCAGGGTCTTTGTTTACATTTGGCCAATTATCTAGTTTCTTTCTCCGTACCTCACTTGTCCTTGGACCCTACCCAAGATGCATGAGCAACTTTTTGCTAAGATGGATAGTGGGTGCATGTCCACACTTGTTATGGGGTGGGGCTCTCTCCTTTTTCAACCCCCAAGGAGCCTTTCTGCACATGTGCAGGTAGGGAAGTTTTCCTTGATCTCAGGAGTGGGCACTTTATCTCTTTACTTCAGCAGTGCTCAGCTCTTGCCACTAGCTTTGTCCTTGGAGCGTCTGCCTGAGAATGAAGCTTGACTTTTACTCCACTTGACAAACACCGGCTGTCTGGCCCAGGAGCCCATCGGTCTCCTACTTCAGTCTCGCCGTCTGGACTCCATCTGCCTTCCTTGAACTGGTCTTGCCCCTCTGCCTTGCACTTGTCAATACCTCCAGGAGAGGATTCTTGACAAAACAGATTGAACTGTCAAGTCTCTACTTAAAAATTCTCAACCCTTCAATGCAGGGGGTCCAGGTTCAATCACTTGTTGGGGAGCTAAGACACCACATGCCTTGAAGCCCCAAACCCAAAAATGTCAAACAGAAACAATATTGTGACAAATTCAATAAAGACTTTAAAAATGGTCCACATTAAAAAAAAAAATCTTCAAAAACCCTCAAAACTATAGGGTCTCTTTTGAACAAACCACACACAGATCCCTAACTAAAGTATAAAGTGAGAGGAAAACATGGCCCCATGATACCTTCTCTGTACAAAGAAAGCCAGAAGGATACTGAGACTAGATCAGGCTGTGCCTTGAAGTGACAGCCACTGCTATTTGCTAATTTTCCCAGAATTAAGGGATAGTTTGCCACCTCTCCCCACCCCCAGGGTTGTTAAAGAAAACTCTTAAGAGTCCCTTGGACTGCAAGGAGATAAAACCAGTCCATCCTAAAAGAAACTAGTCCTGAATATTCATTGGAAAGACTCATGCTGAAGCTGAAACTCCAGTACTTTGTGGCCACCTGATGGGAAGAACTGACTCATTTGAAAAGACCCTGACGCTGGGAAAGATTGAAGGCAGGAGGAGAAGGGAGTAATAGAGAATGAGATGGTTGGATGGCATCACCAACTCAATGGACATGAGTTTGAGCAAGCTCTGGGAGTTGGTGATGGACAGGGAGGCCTGGCATTCTGCAGTCCTTGGGGTCTCAAGAGTCGGACACAACTGAGCGACTTAACTGAAGATATGGTGGTTCTGAGCAGCTAAAATTGCTTTGGAAAATGTAAAAGGTTCATTCTGTCATAGAGAGGTGATTGCTCACAGAGTAGAACAATTTCTGAGAAAATATGCCTCAGAAAAGGAGGGGGAATGGTATGCAACAATATTGTTCCCTACACCCTGTGTCTTGGACAGTGTTGAGTTCACAAGTTAAATAAGTGAGGAACAGGAGCTGGTAGAATGGACCTCGGTGACAAAACGGTCCAGTTAAGGAGGGGGCACACAACAATCCTTTGGCCACCTGATACGAAGAACTGACTCATTTGAAAAGACCCTGATGCTGAGAAAGGCTGAAGGCAGGAGGAGAAGGGAGTGACAGAGGATGAGATGGTTGGATGGCATCACCAACTCAATGGACATGAGTTTGAGCAAGCTCTGGGAGTTGGTGATGGACAGGGAGACCTGGCGTGCTGCAGTTCATGGGGTCACAAAGAGTCGGACATGACTGAGGGACTGAACTGAACTGAACTGACACAATGTATTGTCTATCTGGTACTGGAAGACTTGGCAGCTTCTGTGAACACTGTATCTTGTTTGGCTTTGTTAAAATTTTTTGTTTGTTTGTATACATTTATCAATCTCTATGGTTCTAAAACAGTTTTTCAATAAATGCTCTTAGAATTGCTAGTTAGCCATATTTTATATAAACAATTTTGCTTCCTATACGTTCCTGCTCTATCATATTTGCTATAATAAATATTCTTTTAATGTTATGATGAAAAGATGCCGACACTCTTAAGCACGTATTGGAGAGATCAAATGAGAGGACTGAGTAAAGTAAAACAGCCAAGAAGCAAGCGACAGATGTTAGGACTTCAAAGAGAAGTTAACTTTCAAGTTTAGGGGACTGACATAGAACTGCAAACTTTTTATATTTCCAATTCATGAACATTAAAAAAAAAATCAACTAAATCCTTTTAGTTTACAACTTACCCATTGTTTGGGCTTCCCTGGTGGCTCAGAGGTTAAAGTATCTGCTTGAAATGCAGGAGACCTGGGTTCGATCCCTGGGTCAGGAAGATCCCCTGGAGAAGGAAATGGCAACCCACTCCAGTATTCTTGCCTGGAGAATCCCATGGACGGAGGAGCCTGGTGGGTCCATGGGGTCACAGGGTCGGACACAACTGAGTGACTTCACTTTACCCATTGTTTTATCTATTTTCCTCATTTCAGCACAAACTGGTGAAAATGACATCAGGCAAAATACTGGTTTCTAGTTTAATGAGCAGTGAATAGCAAATTTATATTTTTAAATGATACCTTAAATAAATTCCTTATGGGTAGACGCCCTTTCCAAGCACCTGTTTACCTGGTCATTGTGAGATAAAGAACTCTTGTAATTTAGATACCTAATAAATAGCTGTGATATCAAGTTTGAAATACCTGCAACTTATAATTTACTTTGAAGCATAATATATATACAGCCTTCCTAGACAATAATCCTTGGACTTCCTTGGTGGCTCAGATGGCCAAGTGTCTGCCTACAATGAGGGAGACCCGGGTTTGATCCCTGGGTTGGGAAGATCCCCTGGAAAAGGAAATACCATGGCAGTATTCTTGCCTGGAAAATCCCACAGACGGAGGAGCCTGGTAGGCTACAGTCCATGCAGTCTCAAAGAGACTTCACTTTCTTTCCCTTTAGACAATAATCATTTCACATGTCAAAGGTTTCATATACATTAGCTCATCTGACCGATTTCTTTAAGCCACTTACATTTAGTTACTTCACTGTTCTCAGGCATAATAACATCATGAGGAAATTTGAAATTCACCAAGTGTCAATTTTGTCTTTGTTCTGATACTCAGATCCCTTTCAGGTGGAAAATGCATATGCTTTCTTTAAGCTCTATTTTAATAATGCCCTTCCCCTCTCACAAACATTTGAGCAATACGTCTCTTGCAAAATGCTAATTCCTTTTCTGTAGAAGTGTTCTTGGGACTCTTACAGTGTTCTTACCCTGGGTGTGCAAATGAACTGAAGAAACGTCTAACACCTTTGAAATTATGCAAACATAAACATGTACATTTTTCTAGGGAATGGGTCAAAAGATTTCATCAGATTATCAGTAAGATCTAGGTATGAAACAGGCTAAAAAAAAAAAAGAACACACACACACACACACAACACTGCTCAACTAGAGGATATAGAAGGAAATTATAATTTAAATTTAATCCTAAACCCAAACTGTTCACTAAATTAGTCCCTTTTTTGTCCTTTTGAAAATACCAATGCTAATTGTTTGAATATTTAAATTATTTGAAATAATTTGGGTTCTCTGAGCTTTTCAGACTACAGGCAGACAGATACAAAAAATAAGTAAGATCATTCTTAAGTTTTACAAACAGCAATCCTGCAAATGACATTATATTAAGCATTTGCTAAAATCTGTGTCGATTAATTGTAAAACTGAGACAAAGGCGCTTTCCTGTGATGAAGGGATTTCAACACTGCTCTGCTGGTCGTGTCACTATGTAAGCAAGGGTTTTGTACATTTAGCACAAACTAAATCAAGAGGTCAGAAGGCCTGGGGTTCTAGTGCCAGTTTTATTTGTAACTAACCATGTACAAATCACTTCTCTATAAAAAAAAATAAAGGTTAACATCTATCCTTAATTCACAAACATATTATGAAACCAAAATCCTTTCTAAGAAAAGCTCTTTGTAAACCAATATTTTACTACTAATTAGCTTATACCTAACTCAGAGGATGAGAATGACACATGAGAGAATGTCACTTATCAACTGGTTGCACACCTTAATTCTGTAGATGGATAATGTGGTTGTGAACAGCTTGTTTCTATTTCAATCTTAGAGAACAAAAAACTATCAACAAGAAGTTACTGGTGAAGAAAAGCTGGCCAAAAAATACAATTAAGATAGAGCCTTCCATGTTAAGAGCAGTGCTTGTTGACGTCCCTCTATGGAACAAAAACTAGAGCAGCGTTTGCTGTTTTGAAGGAACATATGCTGCTGGAGTAAGAATCTTATTTCACTAAATAATATTAGACAGGAACCTCCTGCAGATTCTTCCAGTGGCCCATCGAAATGGCTAAGAAAACATTATTTGTGTGTTTGGCTTTTTTAAACCATTTTCTCTCTCCCTCCCTTTGCTTAGTTTCAAAACTCTGTTCTCCAGAATACACTCCTCAGTACTCTGCCTGGGTGAAAAGAAATGTCAGCATTTGGTCACTAGAGAATAAGTATAGAAGAGGAATTAGTATGTTACTGAACAACGATTCAAGAAGATAAACTAAGTGAGTATAAAAAAATGTATAGACCATAAGCATTTGTACATATACACTATTTATCATGTATATGTATTGTGACAACCGTATGTATTAACAGACCCTCAAAAAGTAAGTACCTATATGTTCTCGTATTTAACAGTATCAAATTTGTGCAACTTAAGTCTCTATTTCTACATCTTCCCTTATTATGGTGATATAAAACGAAAAAAACAAAAATCAGACTGGAGCATGCTTCACAGAGAAATATAGGAGAGATACAAATAAATAAAATAACCAGGTACACCACTGCTTAGGGAAGTATTTTAGAGGAAACATATTCTCACTTTTGGCCCCAAATGTCATCATCCACTTATGTTATTTGTCAACTTTTAATATAAAAATAACTTCAAGCTGATAATCATTTACAGTGACTTACAAAACTGACAGAAAATTTCAATGCTACATTAAACAATTTTATACACAGCTTAAAATTTTAAAGTTCTCTCTGGCACTTGATTTTAGAGTTGATAGACACAATAACTACTACTGATCTCAATAAAATACTGTTTTTAGCTTATACACATCTTCAAAGCCATATCACCTCACAAAAATCACTTCCTGCCAAAGAATTCTCTAAGACAAACACCAAAACTATACAGCCAAAATGTTGTAGGAAAGCATATAAACTTTTTAAGACAAGGCATGACCAATGGATTAAAACTTTCCATTACCCAATCACACGTCCAGTGAAAAAACAATTGCTCCTCTGCTTCAGTGTAACATGTACCAGGTATAAACGAAAAATGCGGCAAGTTATCTATTGTTTTTGGTTTAGAAGGGTCTAAATAGTGGTTCTACTAGAATGGATGCTTTTTAAGACAGAAAAATGGTCACATTTAGCAAGTACACATTTTATATTCCAAAAATAAAAAGGAAAATTTTTTGTAAGACAGTGGAATCCTCATTTTTTTCCCCTTACTTTTTGTGAGGGCTTAAGACCATTCTGTCCATTATCAAAATGAAATCACTCTTTGATAACCTTAATTATATGTCCAATTGTTTTTCTTTGCAGAAGAGAAGAAAACCAAACCAAATTTTAACAAACTATATTAAACTTAGAATACTCAAAACTATGTGAGAATTTGGGAAATCTACTACTTTCATTATTCAGAAGGAAGATATAAATCTTCGAAACCTGCCAACAATTTCTAGTCCAATTTTCTACACAAAAATGAAAAAGCTAACTTCCCCCCACAACACTAAACAGAATTTTAAAATGAACAGAAGACTAAATTAGATAATCAAAATATAAACCATGTAATTAATGAAAACAATTCACTAGTGCAACAAATTCTTGAACACGGAAAAAAACCAGCAAGCATTCTCATCAATTACATGGTTCATTTTTTTTTTGTTGCATATTTTAATCTCCACTTTCAGCACAGTAAATTATTATATAGCTGATTTCATGGACTGTTTACATTTTGTAACATTACATTAGCAATTCAAACATTACCCTTTCTAAACCAAATATGCAATCCTAATCAAAGTTTAATTTTTTCCCCGGAAAAGGAAAGGACATCTTTTTAAGATATATTCATAGCAATAGAAACATCTTAGTATTTCAAACTATTTACAAAGAACCCTGCTGATCCTGTGCATTTCGCTGAGGGGCTACCTGTACCCAGACTTCATCATCAGAAAAAGAACTTGAACTTCCTGACTCAGAGTCCAGTTCACTGAACCCATCTAAGTCCCATTCAGTACTAGACTCACTCCGTGCATCATCTTCCTCAGTGATGAAACTCTGACCAGGTTCAAGGCAGGAAGGATAAACACGAGCACAGAGGCAAATAAAGCCAGAGTCAAACTGCAGAAGCCCTAACATGGTCCCTATATTAATCCACTGGTCTTCCCTTGTATCATATTCATACACAGTTACCCGGTTTTTTTTCCATTGAGGGGTTGTGGAAGTGATGAGGAGCAACTTTTGGCCATGATTGACAATCTGGTAGTTGTGGGTCTCCGAGTCCAGGGGAATATTACTAATACGCCTCCATTCTCCCCTGGCTGGGTTATACACCTTCATGACTGGGATGTCACAGATGCAATAGATCTCATCATTGAAGACACAGGCTTCCTGAAAGTCACTCCGTTTAAGGGAAGCACAGTTCAGCCACATATTATGGCTAGGATCATAGCAGAGCATGCGCTTACTGTTCACAGCATAAAGATAGTTCTGAACCACTATGAGTTCAAAGGAATAGAAGGAATGTGGTACAGGAGCCACTAAGGCCCACTGGTTCCTCTGAACACTGTAGCACTCCACTTCCTTTAATTTCACTCCAGTAATGGGGTCACGTCCACCCAGGATGTAGATGTAGCCATTGAGGTATGCCACATCCATGCCCTCCCGGCAGAGCAGGCGGTCAGCAAGTTGCTGCCAACTATTCTGGGCTGGTTTATACACCCAGAGATCCTTCCTGGGCTGGGCGGCTAGATAGATGTCATGGTCTGGAGAGACACAGACAGCTGAAGAGGTGACAGTCTTAGTGTGAGCCAAACTGGTCAAAGGTGATGGCATTGTGTAAATGTCCCCCGAGTATGGGTCATAGCACAGAAAGGGATCTCTGGGATGGCCAAAGAAGATCACCATCTCCTTGGCACACATACCCAGCCTCTGGGGTGGATTTTCTGCTATGGACACAACAGAGCTACTGCTGCTGCTCTCTGGCTTGGGTACCAGAGACTTGCACAACGTGTCACCATATCGCATCTGCAGGGCCCCTTCAACAAGGTCCAGACAGTACTTCTTCACAATGGGCTTGGTCAGCAGTTCTTCCAGGTAGCCCCGGTCTTCGTCAGAGAAGTGGGTCCAGCGGACACACTTGAAGACTTCTGCAGCGCTGGGACCCCGCTCCTTGGGAGCCGCCTCCAACCACTGCACCGCCACGTGACACACGGTCCGCTCACTCTCGATGTCTAGACTGTCCAGGCGCAGGACAGCTAGCAGCTGGGCCAGGGTCAGATCTGCCAGGGACTCTTCCCGAATCGAACCCATGCGGCTGAGCTGCTTGAAGTTGTGGGCTATAAAGGACTGGGCCTGTGATCGCAGCTTGTGATGGTCGAAGGCGTCGGCGAACTTGAGGATGGCCGTGCAGTTGGTCAGGTCGAGGCGGCGGGCTAGGAAGGAGGCACAGGCTTCCCGCACGTACTCCAGCTGCAGCATGTCGGAGGCCGCGTAAAGGCGCTGCACGTTGGCCTCACTTAATGACACGCGACCGGTGTAGCAGTAATCGACCAGCACCTCGAAGGACTCGGCGTCCACGTCGTGCATGGTCACGTTCGTCTGATGGCTCTCGTACATGCCGCCGGTGAACATGCTCTTGAAGTAGGGACACGCGGCCGCCAGCACGTTACGGTTGCAGGAAAAAAGGCGGCCCGTGCCGGGCCCGCTGCCGGGGGTGACCACCTCGATGGTCACATCGCAGAGCAGCCGCGCGTCGTAAAAGGACTTGAGCTGGGCCAGCAGGGCTGCAGAATGGCCCGTGTCCTTCAGCTCCTCCGGGCCCGTGAAAAAAGCCGAAACTGACGGCTTGGAAATCCTCTTGGGACGCCTCCCGCCGCGGGGACTGGCGAGGCGGCGAGAGCGCGGAGCTTCTTCCCGGGACTGCATGGTGGAGAGGGCGGCGGGGAGCGAAGGACGAGAACCGGGCTCTGGCGCCTCCTCGCTCTGTTTTCGCTGACGCCGAGACCGCTGTGTCCCTGAAAAGACTGCCGCGCTGATTTAAGTCAGCCCTGCTCCGCGGTGCCGCCTCCCTTTATCGCGTAGACAGTGCCTGACTCACCCGGTTCCAGTTCCACGCCCTTTCTCCGCCTCAGCTCGCCCTCACAGGACCTACAAACTGGAACCAAGCGATCCACCACCGCCGCGCTGGCAATACCGGTAGGTGCCCAGGAGAACTACGGCTCCCAGGTTGCCTTTCGCGCCTCGAGGCATGCCGGGACCCCGCGGACTCTGCGGCTTAGGGGGCCTCACAGGAGCCGCTGTGCATGTTGGGATCAGTAGTTCCAGTAATATCGCGAGGCTTCTGGGGGGTCTACTGGTTTAACTAAGAGAATCAGCAAGCGTTTATTCCAGGTTTGATGGTTTAGAGCTGTGGGTTTGAAGTCTTAGAGTGGAAGTCCCGTTTTAATATTCATTAGTCGTGTAACTTTTCTGTCAGAACATTTCCCTGTCTGGAAATTGGGGATAATAGCATTTCATAGGATTCTGGGAGAATGGAATGATCTAAATTTCATAGGACATAGGATGCTTCAGTAAATACTTGTTGATTAGATCAATGTTTACACTGTGACTAAAACACAAATATTGAGTAACTGTTGGCTTTTCATTTAGAATTTATGAAAAATGAGGCATCCACTTATTCGAAACCATGAGCAGTTTCTACAAAGAAAACTTGCAGTGTTTACTGCGGCTTCTTTTCAAAGGCTCTGAAGAGTATTACAGTATTTTCAGTACTAAATGATATGTAGGTTGAGCAGGATATCTTAGACAAAGATGAGGTCCTGCTGCTGCTGCTGCTGCTAAGTCGCTCCAGTCGTGTCCGACTCTGTGCGACCCCATAGAAAGCAGCTAGAGAACAGCATTTCTGATGGTCTTACATGGGCAAATCAGGCACATTCACAGATACATTGACGTCTCACCTAATCAACACTTCATCAACTAGGGAGCAAAATTATTTTCATAACTCCTTAATAAGAGGGTTACTCATATTTCTTCTTTCACATCCTTTCCAAAAATCAAATGAAGATTCTTTACTAAGAAGTCTTTACTAAGAAGTTACAAAGAAGAGTTCTAAATTAAAATATTTAAAAAACATACCTTGTGTTGTACAAAAACCCAAGATCCTCAAAACGTGGTATTCATACATGCTTACACATTCCTTGAAATAATATACTATGCTGTACAAAAGTGTTTATATATGACAGATCAACATTTAAATATTCAAAATCAAGTACTTAGATTTTTTTAAAGTTAAGTTAGGGGTTAAGGTTAGAGAACTTCTATTTAAAAACCAGTCTGCTCCTGCTGCTAGTTTGCCTGCCATGTGTTACCGTAACCTAGTGAATTAAATCTTTAGTATTAGTACATGAATCCGTGAATAACACACAAAAGAATAACTCTTAGTCAAACTGTCTTTCTTGTCTGATTAAGTGATGAGGGTCTAATGGAAGTACTCCAGGATAGAGACATTAAACTAAGTGGGGTTCTGGGCCCCAATATCTCTTCTGTACCTTCCTTGTGTGTCTTTCAGGTACACCAGAGAGAATTAAGTTATTAGTAACCATGATTGCTTTCCCTCCCGCACTAACACCAGCTGGGGAAAAAAACAATTAAAAAAATTTTTAATGTCTATAAAATATACTTTACATAAAGGTTACCATTTTAACAATTTTTAAATTTTTAATTGCTTTGGCGTTAAGTATATTCACCTTGTTTTGCCACATCACTACCATCCAACTGTTTATATGTTGCAAAACTGCAACTTTGTACCCATTCATAATGTCTCTGTCTTCCTCCCTAAAATCCCTGGTAACTACCATTCTACTTCAGGTCTCCGAATTTGACTACTCTGTGTGCCCAATAAGTAAAAATAAAATGTTTAAAAAACAACAACAACAACAAGATTACAGCTTTGCTCATCAAAAAGCAGTGAAAAACAAAATAAAAATGCAAGTCAGAGACTAGGAAAAACTATCTGTAATACATATTATACTCAATAAACATATGAAAAGCTGTTCAACATTCAATGTTGTTCATCATCAGACGAATGCAAATTAAAGTCACAATGAGAAAACATTGCATACCCACTAGAATGACTAAACTTAAGATCAATAATATTAAAAATAAGGATCAGCAATACTAACCAACAAAAACATTGTTATGTAGGGTGATTATCCTTCAATTAAAATTTTTTTAAAAAGGTCAACAATTTAAATGTTGGTGATAATAGGGAGCTTTTGGAACCCTCATATATTACTACTATGACTATAAATTGATATATCCACTTTTAAAACCTGTTCGGTAGTTTCTTTGAATGTTAAATGCCCAACAATTTCACACCTATGCATCTGCCTAAGAGAAATTAAAACATGTCTACAGAGACTTGTGCAGGGGTTCCCTGGTGGCTCAGTGGTAAAGAATCCACCTGCCAATGTGGGAGACATGAGTTCGATCCCTGCACATGCAGCAAAGCAACTAAGCCCATGCGCCACAACTACTGAGCCTGTGCTCTAGAGCCCAGGAGCCACAACTACTGAAGTCCAAGTGCCCGAGAGCCTGTGCTCTGCAACAAAAGTCTGAGCACCGCAACTAGAGAGCAGCTTCCGCTTGCTGAAACTAGAAAAGCCCACTCAGCACAAAGACCCAGCACAGCCAAAAATAAATAAATGAAGTTATTTTTTTAAAAAAAAAGACTTGTCCAAGGATGTTCATAGCTTTATCCATAATAGTCAAAACTTGGAATAATCCAAATATGCATCTATAGAATGAAAGAAATGAATTGTGCTATATTCATACAGTGCAATACTACTCAGAAATAAAAAGAAACAATCTTTGATACCTGCAATTGTAAACTGAATGTCAAAAATTTTGAACAGAAGAAACTTGATATACAGGGAGTATATGCCTATGACCATTTATGTGAAGTTCCAGAACAGTGAAAATAAGTTCTGATGAATCAAAATCATGAAAGAGGCAGCCACTGTTGGGGGAGTGGGTGGAGGTAACAGATTGCTTGGTTGATTGGAAAGGAACACAAAGAAGCTTTCAGGGATGATGGAAATGTTCTCTTCTTGATTGGGCTGGTAGTTACACAGGTGAATGCAACTGTCCAAAATAACTCAATTGTAAATACAGTTATTATGAAATGAATACAGCCATGTAGCCTTCATTCAGGCCCGGAAATAGAACATTACCAGCACCCCAGAAGCTCTAACCTTGCCAACGCGTGTTTCCTAATCACTGTTGCCCCCCAACACTGGAGACAAATGATTTTAAAAACAATTTCTTTGTAGTAGTTTGGTGATCCTAGGTCCCTTGACTCAATTTCAAACTATCTCTAAGGTTTGTTTATTTATTTTAATATTTATTTATCTGGCTGGGCCAGGTCTTAGTTGCAGGATGTGGGGTCCAGTTCCTTGTTCGAGTGGGTGCACAGTTGCTCAGTCGTGTCCGACTCCTTGCAACCCTATGGACTGCATGCTGCCTGCCAGGTTCTTCTGTCCATGGCAAGAATACTGGAGTGGGTTGCCATTTCCTCCTCCAGGCGGGGTCTTCCCCACCCAGGAATCGAACCGGTGTCTCCTACATTGGCAGGCAGGGTCTTTACCACTGAGTCACCTGGGAAGCCCCCTGTAGTTCCCTGACCAGCGCTCAAACCCCAGCTGCTTGCATTAGGAGTGCAGAGTCTTAGCCACCGAAACAGCAGGGAAGTTCCAAAATGTACTTGTTAAATAAAGTTTGGTACTCCTTGTTATTTTAAAGGTGTTGATTATACGAGGCAATGAACTTTGGCTTTCCAGACTGTTTTACAAGAACCCTGATTTATCTTTGGCTTAAAGGCCCAGCAAGAGATGCAGGAGACACTGGTTCGATCCCTGGATCAGGAAGATCCCCTGGAGGAGGGCATGGTTAAAGGTCCATTCCTAATATTTTTCTACTTACAGTTAAAAATGTCAAGTTTACCTTTGTAGTTTGGGGGACTAAAGGTCTATCTGCATAATGTAGGATTGTGAATTGAACTGAATTGCATTGTCCAAAAATAAAGTATAGAACAACTGAAATTATTCATTAACTAACAGATGTCCTAGATCCCTGCTGCTCCAAGTGGTGTCTGTGGGCCACCATGATTGCCGGTCATCACCTGGGAGCTTGTTGCAAATGCAGAATCGCAGGCCCCAAACCTACTGAATCAGCATCTGCCTTGTGGGAAGTTTCCCAAGTGATTGGTATAAACACCAAGGTTTGAGAAAACATTAAGGCAGACTAATGAAAAACATTAAGGTAGACTATCTTCATTTTGCCTTCTTTCACATGATGTTTTAATACTTCAGTTCATTTCAGTTCAGTCACTCAGTCGTGTCCGACTCTTTGTGACCCCATGAATTGCAGCATGCCAGGCCTCCCTGTCCATCACCAACTCCCGGAGTTCACCCAAACTCATGTCCATCGAGTCGGTGATGCCATCCAGCCATCTCATCCTCTGTCGTTCCCTTTTCCTCCTGCCCCCAATCCCTCCCAGCATCAGAGTCTTTTCCAATGAGTCAACTCTTCGCATGAGGTAGCCAAAGTATTGGAGCTTTAGCATCAGTCCTTCCAAAGAACACCCAGGACTGATCTCCTTTAGAATGGACTGGTTGGATCTCCTTGCAGTCCAAGGGACTCTCGAGTCTTCTTCAACACCACAGTTCAAAAGCATCAATTCTTCGGCACTCAACTTTCTTGACAGTCCAACTCTCACATCCATACATGCCACTGGAAAAACCATAGCCTTGACTAGATGGACCTTTGTTGGCAAAGTAATCTCTCTGCTTTTGAATATGCTGTCTAGGTTGATCATAATTTTCCTTCCAAGGAGTAAGAGTCTTTTAATTTCATGGCTGCAATCACCATCTGCAGTGATTTTGGAGCCCAAAAAAAATAAAGTCTGACACTGTTTCCTCTGTTTTCCCATCTATTTCCCATGAAGTGATGGGACTGGATGCCATGATCTTAGTTTTCTCAATGTTGAGCTTTAAGTCAACTTTTTTACTTTCACTTTCACCAAGAGGCTTTTTAGTTCCTCTTCACTTTCTGCTGTAAGGGTGGTGTCATCTGCATATCTGAGGTTATTGATATTTACATTTCCTTAAATAAACGTTTCTCTGTTACGTAACATGCCTGAAAACAAAAATCTGTTTCTGGACTTCCCTGATGGTACAGTGGATAAGAATCTGCCTGCTGATGCAGGGGACATGGGTTTGATCCCTAGTCCGAGAAGATCCCACATGCCATAGGGCAACTAAGCCCATGCACCACATCTACTGAGCCCACAAGCCTAAAACCTGTGCTCTGCAACGAGAAGCCACTGCAATGAGAAGTCTGCACACCACAAGGGAGAGTAGCCCTGCCATCCCCCGCCCCGTTCCCACTGCAACTAGAGAAAGCCTTTGCTCAGCACCAAAGACCCAGCACAGCCAAATAATACATAAATAAATAATTTAAAAAGAACGTCAACTAATAAATTTAGAAAGAATGAAAGTCTGAGAACATCACCATTTGGTAACTCCAAATGTAACAGATGTCTCAGGCAAAGCAAGAATCATTTCTTGAGGTTAAATCAATGAGATTAAAGGTCACTGGGTGTATCAGTTACATATTTGGGTTGTAACAAATTACCCTATTTGTGGCTGAAACCAAGAAACCATAATCTACTCAGTGTCTGAGGGTCACTTCCTGGAGTAGGGCTCTCCTGAAATCATAGTTAAGACTGTCCACAGTCATTTCAGGACACAACTTGGGGTACACGGTCCACTTCCAAGCCCACTCGTGTGCCAGCTGGCAGGCTGTTGAGGACTGTTGGACCAATGGACTCAGTTTTGCCAAACAATGAGGCTCATTCCATAGGGCTGCTAATGACAGCATCTTGCTGCCATCAGCGCGAGTAACCCAAGAGAGAGGCAGAAACAGAGCCAGAAGCGAGTCTTTCTACAACCTTGTATCAGGCGTGACAATCCCACCACTTCCATCGTATTCTACCTGTTAGAAAAGAGTCAATAAATATGGTGCACATTCAAGGGGAGATTACACAAGTGCGTGAAATGCCAGGAACAGGGATCACTGGGGTGATTTCAGAAGCTGCCTTGCACAATGAGAAATCAAATGTTTATGATGACAAAGTATTACCCTGCAGATTATATACTCATTATTAAAGAAAGCATGGAGAGCTTGCTCCATTTCCATTACCATGGAGAGTCTGCCAGCTTCCAAACTTAGTATCACTAACAGCAGGGACTTCCTGATATGATACAGTATCACAATATCATCTAAGAAGTCTTACCAAACGTGTTTAATCTGAATTTAACTCATCTTTAGGAAAAGGAGTACATCAAGGCTGTATATTGTCACCCGGCTTATTTAACTTCTATGCAGAGTACATTGTGAGAAACGCTGGGCTGGAAGAAGCACAAGCTGGAATCAAGATTGCTGGGAGAAATATCAATCACCTCAGATATGCAGATGACACTACCCTTATGGCAGAAAGTGAAGAGGAACTAAAAAGCTTCTTGATGAAAGTGAAAGAGGCGAGTGAAAAAGTTGGCTTAAAGCTCAATATTCAGAAAACGAAGACATTGGCATCTGGTCCCATCACTTCATGGGAAATAGATGGGGAAACAGTGGAAACAGTGTCAGACTTTATTTTGGGGGGGCTCCAAAATCACTGCAGATGGTGATTGCAGCCATGAAATTAAAAGACACTTATTCCTTGGAAGGAAAGTCATGACCAACCTAGATAGCATATTCAAAAGCAGAGACATTACTTTGGCAACAAAAGTCCGTCTAGTCAAGGCTATGGTTTCTCCAGTGGTCATGTATGGATGTGAGAGTTGGACTGTGAAGAAGGCTGAGCGCCGAAGAATTGGGCTACAGTCCATGGCATCGCAGAGTTGGACACGACTGAGCGACTAACATTTCCAATTTTCAGTGTGATAATGGAGTTATAATTTTGTATGAGAATGCCCTTATTCTTAGGATGTGATAAAATATTTAGGAGTAGTGTTATAAGATCAGACACTAACTTTTAAATAGTCCAGGGATTTCCCTAGTGGTCCAGTGGTTAACACTCCATGCTGCCAATGCAGGGGGCTTGGGTTTGATCCTCGATTGAGGAACTGATTCCATATGCTGTGAAGTGCATCCAAAAGATAAAATTTTTTAAAAACATAACAAATTTTTAAATAGTTCAACAACCACTGTATGTGTATGAATCAGAGAAAGAGAAAAAACAAATATGACAAGGTATTAACAATAGTTGAATCTAGACAATTCATTGAACTGGTTATTTAAAATTATGTGTAAAACTTTTCTGAGTACTTGATTTTCAAAATAAAAGCTTCAGAGAAAATTTTCCTCTCATCTTTATTTCCAAATAATTCAATTGGTCTTAAAACTCTATTTTAACCAGTCTTTTCTGGCATATAGTTCCTTTCTGAGGAACTGTCTAAAATAACAACCACTCTCTTTTTTACTCAAAAAACTTCCCAAGAACGATTACTAAATACAGTGTGCCACTCTGAATTAGGGTTGGTGACATATTTTGGTTCCCTCTTCAGCTGGAAGCTCCCTAAGGTAAGGACTAGGTTTTACATGTCACAGCACAAAACCGACCCCAGTGAATTACTCATATTACACCACATTTGTGAATGTTTATTAAGTCAGAACAATAAGAAACAGAAGCCAGAGAGTCTGCTTTAAATATTGACTTGTAGTTTGCACAGTACAGAGTTCATTCAGCCCTCACAGAGCTCGACCATCTGTATACTAGTGCTCGTCGTTACCGACTCATATTCTTCACAACTTTTATTTATTTTTTTATTTAAAAGTAGTGGTTTAAGTCCTAACACTGACGTGAATAACAGTACGTTGTCTTTAAGGAAGTTTGTAAGTTTATATCACTAGATTCTACCATGGGCAAAGTCCTGAAGTAATAGATTTTAAATGTATTTAAATTAATTTATGCTGCCAAGTCACTTCAGTGTGTCCGACTCTGTGTGACCCCATAGACGGCAGGCCACCAGGCTTCCCCGTCCCTGGGATTCTCCAGGCAAGAACACTGGAGTGGGGTTGCCATTTCCTTCTCCAATGCATGAAAGTGAAAAGTGAAAGTGAAGTCGTTCAGTCGTGTCCGACTCTAGCGACCCCATGGACTGCAGCCCACCAGGATCCTCCGTCTATGGGATTCTCCAGTACTTTATAGATGGTTTTAAAATAAAGGTATATACAGAGAACAAATGATCTGCTCTAAATCACACAGTCAATTCTCAATACTGTCTCTTTCTGAAGATGCATACTTCGGTTCTACATGAAGAGTTGGACTGTACTTTACAGGAAACTTAAAATAAAACTCTTAGGTCAAGAAACGTGACTTGATTCATTAAAAAAATATTTTTGTGAGTACTGTGTAATTTTAGCTGCACTTTATCAACTTTCAAAAAGACTTCCTTGCTTGGGTCTGCTTCTTGATGTAGGCCCATCTCATTTCTATAGTAATAAATTATAAATCAGACTTTATTTGACTAATTTAAGGTTTTCATCCAAAAATTCAGTAATGGCTTCTTCATCCGCTGATTGAAGCAGTCTCTGAATTAGCTGATCCAAGCACTTCTCCCCACATAAAAATTCCTGGTAAAAGACAGTTATCATGAAAACTTGATTACTAGATAGAAACACAACAAAGAATTAAGCATTTATGTATTTTGTTTCTTTAAAATCATTATTTAATAGCAACAAACGATTACTAATCTACAATGTAATGAACATAATTGCTAACTTGGGAGGATTCCCTAGTTAATATTTACTTTTTATGTAAAAAGTGAATCTAAAAATTAAGTAAATGGAATTATACTGTTTCTTAAGTAGTTTAAATTAGCATTTTTAAATTAGCCAATCTTCCAAATTCAAATTATTTAATCCAGAAGTGCTTTATAATAGTTCTGTTTTTTCTTAAATTAGGAACACATTGGCTTTAAAATCTGGAAGTCCTGTGTATTGAAAAATATTTATGCTGAAGTATTTGGGGGACATTGTCTTGAGTCCTACAACTTGCTTTCTAGCGGTTCAGCGGCAACACAAGTGTATACATAGAGAGAGGAAGTGGAGGCGGAAGAGAAGGCAAGAATAGCAAAATATTAACAAAGGTTCCATCTAGGTCTACATATGAGCTAATCGTTAAACATGTGTGCTTGAACTGTCAAAATTAAAAGTTGAGGGGAAAAAACCCTTGTTTATTAAACCTCCAAATAATTCCACTGGGTGGAAACTGTTTCAGTTAAGACTTCGCAGCAGTCCTCCCTGAAGTTTCTCTAAGAAATGAGTAAAATAATGACTATGAGCACCTTTCTTGTGTTTTAAAGTTTCTGTGTAACAGAGTTGTTGGAATTAGTGATTTAGCAGAGTATCCTCTTTTGGAAATGCTCAAAATCCAGACATTCACTTAACAGAAATATTTTAATATTGACATTTGGAACACAGACCATTTAAAGTTTAGATGTAGGCATGAACTACTCTTATATTTAGTCTTTCCTGAGTAGTCTTGCAGTTAAAGAGGAAAGATATGCCTTACTATCTTTGTATTCTACAAAACACTAGCATAGAGTAAAATGCTGATTAAACTTGATGAAATTTTAAAACTGATTTATACACCATTTTGAACATAATTTGAAAATTGCTTATAAAATTAGTGTGCCCTGTAAGCTCAAATTATTATGATTATTGCCAGTGTGATTTAATCATCTGAAAATTATGTTAAAAGGGTCATTACTCTTACTGATAATCACATCACATTTAGAGTTCAATTGGATTAACCAGAGTGCTAGTTAAGTCTCTGTGTCAAAGTGTCTTTGACTCTTTGCGACCCTGTGGACTGTAGCCCACCAGGCTCCTCCGTCCATGGGATTCTCCAGGCAAGAATACTGGAGTGGGTTGCCATTTCCTTCTCCAGGGGATCTTCCCAACCCAGGGATTGAACCCAGGCCTCCCGCATTGCGGGCAGACACTTTAACCTCTGAGCCACCAGGGAAAAGATCAAAGATGAGGGAGCTTTAGTTTCCAGCTTTCAGAAGCTTACAATCTAGTGGGAGAGTTAGGTAACACATAAGCATAATACAATGTAAGAAATTTTTTAAAAAAGGAAGAACATTTTGAATTAGATCTTAAAAAGAGAATAGTATTTCTCCAAATAGAGACAAACAGAGCACTTCAGTCAAAAGAATGAGTATGAAGAGAGGTATGGAAACAGTGCAATGAACACCCAGGGCAAGAGTAAATTTCCAGTGTAATTGGAATACAGGACAGGAGATAGGCTGGTGGTAAGCAATCTGCACAGGGACTTTCAGAAACAGAATAAAAATACAAAATAATATATTACATGATGGTGGTGGTGTTTAGTCACTAAGTCGTGTCTGATTCTTTTGTGACCCCATGGACTGTAGCTCTCCAGGCCCCTCTGTCCATGGGATTTCTTAGGCAAGAATACTGGAGTGGGTTGCCATTTCTTGACCCACAGAATCTTCCTGGCCCAGGGATCAAACCCACATCTCTTGTATCTCCTGCTTGCATGGTAATTTACCACTGAGCCCCCAGGGAAGTGGCTCAGATATTACATGGTAATCTGAGCTTACAATTTAGGTAAGTTAAAAAGAAAATTATCTACAAGGGAATTCATAATAAACATATTTCTGGCTGACTTCAGAGAACCCAAGGGCAGGAATGTACAAGGCTACTGCCACCACCCTGGCTTAAAGCTCAACATTCAGAAAACTAAGATCATGGCATCTGGTCCTATCACTTCATGGGAAATAGATGGGGAAACAGTGTCAGACTTTATTTTTTTGGGCTCCAAAATCACTGTAGATGGTGATTGCAGCCATGAAATTAAAAGACGCTTACTCCTTGGAAGGAAAGTTATGACCAACCTAGAGAGCATATTCAAAAGCAGAGACATTACTTTGCCAACAAAGGTCCATCTAGTCAAGGCTGTGGTTTCTCCAGTGGTCATGTATGGATGTGAGAGTTGGACTGTGAAGAAAGCTGAGCACCGAAGAATTGATGCTTTTGAACTGTGGTGTTGGAGAAGACTCTTGAGAGTCCCTTGGACTGCAAGGAGATCCAACCAGTCCATTGGTGTTCATCGGGTGTTCATCGGAAGGACTGATGCTGAAGCTGTAACTCCAGTATTTTGTCTACCTCATGCGAAGAGTTGACTCATTGGAAAAGACTGATCCTGGGAGGGATTGGGGGCAGGAGAAGGGGACGACAGAGGATGAGATGGCTGGATGGCATCACTGACTCGATGGATGTGAGTCTGGGTGAACTCCGGGAGTTGGTGATGGACAGGGAAGCCTGGCGTGCTGCGATTCATGGGGTTGCAAAGAGTCGGACACGAATGAGCGGCTGATCTGAACTGAACTGCTACCACCCTGGGAATGAAGCTAAGCCTCAGGTTAAATTACGTGGGAATTCATACTGAGATAGGCCTGGGGGCTGGGACCCTTTGCTGCAGTGCTGCGATGCTGGCTGCACTGGACACACCTCTCAACAGAATACAAAGAAACTGTATGGGCCTAAAAATAACTTGCGTGCATGGGCAGCTGGGGCAAATTCTGGACCCAAAAGATACAAAGAGACCAAAAAACCCAACTGTGATTTTTTGAGGGGCTTGGAGCGCAAAAAAAAAAAGCTTGGTACTGTGCATAACACCATACCACCACCTAAGGGGTGGGCAAAACACCTAAGCCACCCCTACCCTCACCCCACATAAAAAACAAGCTCATCCCTGCATCCAGAAGAGAGTACGTATGGGAACCTGTTATTTGTTCCTGCCCCAACTGCGCTGCAGCAGGGGCCTGAATGAAGCCTTACCTGAATTCCTAGTCTGGCGTCTACTCAATTTCTATTGATTAGGGAAGGCCAAGAACCCCGATCACTAACAATACCATCAGGATTCTCTGTATCCCGTTCTCCCAGTTTTGCTCCTTTCACTACATCAGCTGTGGCATGTTCCTGCTGGTCCAGTGGTTAAGAATCCCATTCCCAAAGCAGCGTACATGGGTTCAATCCCTGGTGGTGGAACTACAATCCCACATGCCCCAGGGCAACTAAACCCACGTGCTCTGGAGCCCACAAGAAGATCCCGTGTGCTGCAACTATGGCTTGACACAGCCAAATAAATAAATGTATGTTTAAAAAAATAAAAGATCAATATATGAGCTTCCAGTGTTCCCTCACTGAAGACTCCTGCTCGCCATGGCTGGAAATACGGCTTCTAACCTCTTGTAAGCTTTACATATTTCAGCTTCATCCACCAAGAGAGAAGGAGCACATTTGTCTCTTAATTAAACATTCTGGGAAGAAGCTCATTGACTGGGGCTTGTCTGGACTTCCTTACCAAACAAACCAATTATTGTCTTGGGTCAAGATCATGATCTTGGAAGAACACAGCCACTCCATGAGGAGCTCTGTGCATGGAGAAGGGAGGAGGCCTGGCTGTAGAATGGTGGAGGAGGGCTGAGCAGAGACCCTCAGGCGCCGACTTTCTTTCCTTTCCGCTCAGTCCTACAGCAGCTGCCCTGGGGCTAAGGCCTTTATCACTTTTCCTGCCTCATCTGTTGGGTTGGCCCAGAAGTTTGTTTGGGTTTTTCCATAAGATGTTACAGAAAAACCGAACAAATTTTGGGCAACCAATACAACTCTTCAGTTCCTAAATCATGCAGTCTGACTAGTTTCTTTCTCTGTCCTATGTACAGATTTTAATTTTTTTTTTGAAGGACAGGACCAGTACCATTTTATTTAGTGTTGTAGGAAATTTTAGCTCACTTCTTAAAAACAAAAGCAAAGAAATTCAAAATTCCCAAAGTGACAAGGCAGGAGATAAGAATTCTCTAATCCAAAAACTGCCAGGTGAGCTTCCAATCAGAGGGAGGAAGAGGTCACTTCAGTAGCTCACACAACAGATGCTGAGAGACCACAGGGCTGAGATCCGTGTAGAAACTGGAGGTTAAGCTCTCTGCTCGCCTCAGGCAACAGAACTTTCAGCCTTGAAAGCGACCTTGTAAGTGAATAGGTGTAACAGAGAAGGGACTCGGGGAGGGAAGATCCTGCCGAATTTTACATCAAGTTGCTTCCGGCCTTCAGTCTGGCGGGTGGCTGAGGGTCGTGGACCCTCCTCCCTCTGTGCCGCTCTGAGCCCTGCCGGCAGCAGAGCTGGAAGCCACACATGTGTGCCACTCACTGCCCACACAGCCTCTGCTCCAGGTCAGTGGCTGTGCGTGTGGCGAAAGGCAGACTTTCATGCTCCTCCATTTCGCTACCTGGGAAGGCTGACACACAGGAAATACTTTGACTTTTCCTGTTTTAAACACACAGCAGGACGTCTGTCAAAGTCCAAGGCTCCCCACTCCAGTGTTCTGTCCTGGAGAATTCCATTGACTGTATAGTCCATGGCCTCTCAAAGAACTGAACACAACTGAGTGATTTTCACAGTTCTCTTTATAGGGATGTAAATAAATCTCGTAGTGCTACAAAAATATAAGTCGTCTGAGAGGTTTACAGTGGTCCCCAGGACTGTATGTGGGAGGGTGTAAATAAAACAGCTATCAATAATGAAAAACGAATTAGTTCAATCAAGTTACAGTACCACCTCCAGATTAAAGGGCTCTGATATTAACTGATGTGGCAGCAAACGTGCTCCTGAGAAGGAACCCTGCTGCCAGTTATCTTGCCTCTTCGATACCAGAACGAGCACAGAGGGAGTTCTGTTTAGTAACTGCTCTCACCTCAAGACCTGCCCACCCCCTTGGTCTGGGACATTCTCCCCCAGGAGAGATGTCGGGATTTGATGAGATTCTGTCTCAACTGGGACCAAAAAAAATGAGTAATATAGAAAACATCCTAGTATCAGGTTACCAACAATGAAATTACCTTAAAGAGTCTGAGTAGTTTAGTCACAATCACATGGACTGTAGCCCCACCAGGCTCCTCTGTCCATGGGATTCTCCAAGCAAGAATACTGCAGTGGGTTGCCATTCCCTTCTCCACAGATTTTAATGTTTTACCTCAACAATTTTTTTTCATACCATTTTCAAGCCTTTTCCCTTCACTAATATGGAGCATTTTCTTTCTTTCCCTTTAGTTGGTTAGTGATTAGTAGGGCATACCAATATGACTGTCCTTGTTCTTTCTGAGGCTGGCATGCTAATTTAGTTAGTAATAACATATTAGTATTTAGGCCAAAGTCATATATCTTATAACTATAAAAACCAGTTAACCTCTGTTTCATGACTGAATACACTGCTGAGCACCTGTGTGCCCTTCTAAAAAATATTACTGGTCACAAAAATGTAGCTGTCTCATGGTAACCATCACCACTGTAAGAAAAACAACTGAAAAATGATGTTGTAACTAGAACAATATGGCCAAACATGTTTGGGTATTACTACTGTGTGTTTCCTGAGGAAAGGGAAGTTGGTAAATATTTTCTCCTTTTCAACAGGCTATTATGTTCCTATGCAAGACGGCCTGAAATTGCTGAGAAGACAGAGGAAGTGGCATAAGAAACACAGAAACTTCTAAATATGTTAAAACCATGGATATTTCTTCTGTAAAATCAGGACTTAAATTCTGTGTATAAAATGAGACAGAATCAAGTGAAAGAAGCCCGAGGTATCACATGGTAGCAAGGACAAGGATCAAAACCTTCTACCTCCTGCCTTTTCCCTGTAGTCCTTTATGGGAAACAGTTTATTTTCCCCTTCAGTGGAAGAAAAAAAATTTTTTTCTGTGCTTTGTCGTTAATGGATTACTGTCAATGATCCTGGTGACATGGGATTTAGTTAGGTTAATGTTCAAATCAAACTGACAGGGTCTTTTTGCTGAAAGCATCATTGAACACCTGAATCTAATGATACATATTGTGGTAGACAGAATTCTAAGATGCCCCCTGGAGTCCACACCTTGGCAAAATCCCCTTCCTTTAGAGCAGGCAGAGGCTGTGATGACGGTCACTCCAGTGATCAGATGACTGATTAGTGATGCTTTTCCAGGTGGGGCTGACCTAAACAGGTGATCCCTTAAAAAGGCCATTTCTGCAAGAGTTTCAGTGGAAAAGGGCCCATTGAGGGGACTAGACCGCAAGCAACTGTGGGTGGCCTTTGGGAGCTGAGAGCAGCACACAGCTGATGACCAGCAAGAAGATGGGGGCTTCAATCCTACAACTCAAGGAAACAGAATGCTGCCAGCAACATGAGCTCAGAAGAGGACTCCAAGCTCTACAAAGGCAGGCTGGCTGGCCAGCACCTTGATTTCAGGTTTGTGAGACCTAGAGCAGAGAACTCAGCTCTGTCATTCCTGGATTTCTGACATACAGTAACTGAGATGATAAATAGGCATTCTTTTAAGGCAATAAATTTGCAGTTACTCATTATACGGCAATAGAAAATTGATAGCCATATACTGAAAATTCATTAATACACTGTGATTGCATAACAGAATTTTGAATTTAAAAGACAGCTTTTTCATATTGGCATAAAGAGTGTATTTCTTATCAGCAAACTAAGAAAAATGTTTGCAGCTTTGGGATACTAACATAAACTCAGTAATATTTCAAAGGTAATATTTCAAAGATTACTCTAGAATTTGACTGTACTTTCTTCAAAAATCAAAGGCATATGAAACATACTCAGTGTTGTTACCTTAATATTTCGAACTTCATATGCTATCCTGTGGTCAGTGACTCTATCCTGGGTGAAATTATATGTCCGGATTCTCTCTGACTGGGCTCGTGTTCCCACCTGTGCCATAACAAAAAGCCATTCATATTTTAACTTTATCATTATCTTTATCACAATGGAAAGAGTGCTTGCAAATTACTTTTCTATTTTAACAGTTTAATTATTTTCTAAATTCCAAGATACAAAGTGACCAGGAATAAGAATGGGCAGAACTTACTGTTGAAGACTACAGTTTTGTAAAGCTTAGTTATGGGATAAGAATGAATGTTTCTTTGGTACCTCAAACCCCAAATATTTAAAACCAATTATCTTTCTATATCAGCCAGTTCTTGCTCTGGTTTCTATAAATGACCCCACAATGTTTCTTTTGACCTAAGTAGGGAACTTGACATCCTATACACTTTGACAGACATTTGATGGGGGCTGACTATCTGGCAGGCTTTGATAAAGTCACTGAAAGGACCTTCAGCTCATCTCAATTCTCCCCAATTCCCAAGGATTCAAGGGTGTTTTATTATATCCTGCCCTTGCCATTTTTAGTATCATTCAAGGGCTCATGACTTTCACTACATTCCTGTAAAAATTAATCTTCCATTTCCCTGTTTACATTGCATTGCCCTGCTTAGTTTTCCTAAAGCACAGTGTTTTGGGTTTTTTGGTCAATTTCCTTCTTTGGCTCCTTGACTACTAAGCACTCACAACTCAACTCAGCATTCAATTGTACTTCATAATGTGGCCAACTTTTCCAAAATTATTTCTGAAAATATGTGAACCTCAAAAATTCCACTTAGTATGCCATTTCATTATTATGTGCAAGTCTGTTAACTCAGCTAAAACATCACCTCAAGGGATGTGCTTCCTAGCACTTTCGTACCATCTTGACTATCCTGGTCCCAACATGAAAAATATGTTATCCTCCTCCTTCAAAACCCATGCACCTGGAATCTTCTTCACGGCACACCGGTCTACCTTAGGCGGTGGTTATTCATAGTCTCATCTGCTCACCTGCCCTCCCTCCCTCACATACAAGGCGCACAATACCCTGTTTCACTCACTTTCACTTTTGATTTGACAATTTATTGTATTTATTTTTTATTGAAGCACAGTTGCTATGCAATATAAGTTACAACTATATTACTTTCACTTTTTAAGATAAAAAAAAAAAGACATTCCTACAACTTACAAAGCAAACAGTATGAAACTAAACTCTTAAGTATGGCTGAGTATCTGGGAAATTGTTGAAAGATTCCAAAGCCTAACCTAAGAAATACTAAATTATGGGTAATGTATTTTTAAAACATTCCCCAGGCCATACATTCTTCAACCAGCCAGGTCTGGAAACCACTATCCCAAAGTATCATATTAGTGCCTAGGATCCCACCAAGATCAGTTATATCAGAATCTCAGCATCCGCAAAGCTCTTCAGGTGCCAAGTGGAGCCAGGGTTCAGAACCTGGCACAATGCCTCCCATAGAAAAGCTCCTGTATATACTGGCGGAAGAAAAACTCCTAAGCATTAGAGACACCTACTAAAAAACTTCACACAGATAGACAAAGGGAGGCAAGAAGGTCTTTTCTGGCCTTTCAAACCAAACTACTGAAGTAGATACAACCCCCCAAATCTCCAAGAAAGGCCGATCGCCAATACTTACTCTGAAAATTACTGTGTGATGCCAAAATTCAAATGGCAAGTAAAACCCAATGTCTGGGACTTCCCTGCTGGTTCAATGGCTAAGACTCTGCTTTCAACTCAGGGGGCTCAGGAAAGCCTCTTGATGAAAGTGAAAGAGGAGAGTGAAAAAGTTGGCTTAAAGCTCAACATTCAGAAAACTAAGATAATGGCATCCGGTCCCAGCACTTCATAGGAAATAGATGGGGAAACACTGGAAATAGTGTCAGACTTTATTTTTGGGGGCTCTAAAATCACTGCAGATGGTGACTGCAGCCATGAAATTAAAAGACACTTACTCCTTGGAAGGAAAGTTATGACCAACCTAGATAGCATATTCAAAAGCAGAGACATTACTTTGCCAACCAAGGTCCATCTAGTCAAGGCTATGGTTTTTCCAGTGGTCATGTATGGATGTGAGAGTTGGACTGTGAAGAAAGCTGAGCACAGATGAATTGATGCTTTTGAACTGTGGTGTTGGAGAAGACTCTTGAGAGTCCCTTGGACTGCAAGGAGATCCAACCAGTCCATTCTGAAGGAGATCAGTCCTGGGATTTCTTTGGAAGGACTGATGCTAAAGCTGAAACTCCAGTACTTTGGCCACCTCATACGAAGAGTTGACTCATTGGAAAAGACTCTGATGCTGGGAGGGATTGGGGGCAGGAGGAGAAGGGGACGACAGAGGATGAGATGGCTGGATGGCATCACCGACACGATGGACGTGAGTCTGAGTCAACTCCGGGAGTTAGTGATGGACAGAGAGGCCTGGCGAGCTGCGATTCATGGGGTTGCAAGGAGTCGGACACGACTGAGCGACTGAACTGAACTGAAAAAACCCTAATGTCTTTCATTAAATGTGGCAGAACTGATAGTGTTTAAGATTGATATATTATTTATCCTGTCACTTTTACTATCTGCAAGTTAGGGAAATAAATGAAAAGGACAAAAGTGTGAAAGACTAGGATATCTACGTGAAAAGAATAATTGATGTTTAGTTTTATACAATCTCATTATCCTAACAGACCACAAAATCTCCCATATTTACTGAAGTATAAATACCTGTAAATAACATAGAAACACAGTTATTTCTGGGTTCCACTGTCTCTTCTAGTTTCTCTCAAAGACAAACTTTATTTTTTCAGAAGTTAAAATCACACAACCCTTGATTTACTTAAAACAATGACATTTATTCATTTTGCTTAAAACTTATCTATGTATATATTTGTATAAATAATAATATAAATGTACATAGTACAAAATTTTAAAAGTAGAAAAGAGTATAAACAAAAAATAAATCTCTTTTCTATTCTTTGTTCCCAGACACATCAGAAGAAATCACTATTACCAGTTTTTTGCATGCCATATATTTTTGATTCCACATAAAATTATAATAAAAGCAAGGTTTTAAATTAAAAACCTGAAAAGTCTCTTTTTTCCAGAGAATTGTCTTTTACACTGATTTCCTCTAAAGATAACTATGATATAAACACAGAACACAACTGGGAAATAATTTTAGTTTATACGTATCTCCTCTCCTTATTTTCAAACTGGCATGTCTGAGTTTAGCCATAACCAACCGGTATTAAATTATTGCTGTTTACAAATGAACATGTTTTCCAGTGCTCCAAGGTACTTCCATTAGATTAAGAATATTTACTCCATTTTCCTACACAAGATGACGGCTTTCTGTACAGAGCCATTAAGTAATTTCACCTAATCTTACCTGCAGTTTTCTTGCACTTCGTTGCTGACACTTGTCTTTCTCAATAATCTGCTGGTAGAGTCTAGCTCTCAACACACGCAAAGCTATTTCTTTGTTTTTTATCTGTGATCGTTCTTGCTGGCATTCCACTACAAGTCCTGAAAAATAACAGGGATCAGAGGTAAAGAGTGCACGCACACGTGCTCAGTCGCTCAGACGCGTCTGATTCTTTGTGTGACCCCACGGACTGCAGCCCGCCCAGCTCCTCCGTCCATGGGATTTCCCAGGCAAGAATGCTGGAGCAGGTTGCCACTTTCTGCTCCAAGAGATCTTCCTGACTCAGGGATTAAACAGGTGTCTCCTGCATTGCTGGCAGATTCTTTACCACTGAGCCACCTAGGAAACCCTGAGGTGTCTATTACATCACAATAAAGCTGATAAAAAAGATAGAACTGAGGAACGTTTTAAAGGGGGAAAGGTTAATCAGGAAAAGAATGAAAAACATTTTAGATGAAGTACACACCAGAAACTATACATGAGTTATAATAGTAATTGTTGTAGATGGCTCTTTAGATTCTGATATCTAAATAAGGTGTTTCAACTTATAATACAAATACACATTTATTGAAAAAAAAAGCTGCATTTATATAGACCCAAGTGGGTCTAACAAAATGTGGTCCACTGGAGGAGGGAATGGCAACACTCCAGTATTCTTGGCAAAAGGATATGACACCGGAAGATGAGTCCCCCAGGTCAGAAGGTGTCCAATGTGCTACTGGGGGAGAGCAGAGGGCAATTACTATAAGCTCCAGAAAGACTGCAGAGACTGAATCAAAGGGGAAACGATGCTCAGTTGTGAATGTGTCTGGTGCTGAAAGTAAAGTCTGATGCTGTAAAGAACAGTATTGCATATGAACCTGGAATGTTAGGTCCATGAATCAAGGCAAATTGGACATGGCCAAGCAGGAAATGGCAAGAGTGAACGTCGACATCTTAGGAATCAGTGAACTAAAATGGACGGGATGGGCGAATTTAATTCAGATGACCATTATAACTACTACTGTGGGCAAGAATCCCTTAGAAGAAATGGAGTCACCCTCATAGTCAGCAAAACAGTCTGAAATGCAGTACTTGGGTATAATCTTGAAATGACAGAATGGTTTCGGTTGGTTTCCAAAGCAAATCATTCAACATCACAGTAATCCAAGTCTATACCCCAACCCCTAATGCCAAAGACGCTGAAGTTGAACGGTTCTATGAAGACCAACAAGACTTTATAGAACACCACCAAAAAAGTCTTTTTTATCATAGGGGATTGGAATGCAAAGTAGGCAGTCAAGAGATACCTAGAATATAGAAAATTTGGCCTTGGAGGAGTACAAAATGAAGCAGGATCAATGCTAACAGTTTTGTCAAGAGAACACACTGGTCATAACAAACACCCTCTTCCAACAACACAAGAGATAACTCTATACATGGACATCACCAGATGGTCAATACCGAAATCAGATCGATTATATTCTTTGCAGCTGAAGATGAAGAAGCCCTATACAGTCAGCAAAAACAAGGACTGGAGCTGACTGTGGCTCAGATCATGAGCTCCTTATTGCAAAATTCAGACTTAAATTGAAGAAAGTAGAGAAAACCACTAGGCCATTCAGATATGACCTAAATCAAATCCCTTATGATTATGCATGGAGGTGACCAATACATTCAAGGGATTAGATTTGGCAGACAGAGTGCCTGAAGAACTATGGATGGAGGTTCATAACATTCTGCAGGAGGTGGTGATCAAAACTATCCCAAAGAAAAAGAAATACAAGAAGGCAAAGTAGTTGTCTGAGGAGGCTTTACAAATAGCTGAGAAAAGAATAGAAGTGAAAAGCAAGGGAGAAAAGGAAAGATAAACCCAACTGAATGCAGAGTTCCAGAGAATACCAAGGAAAGATAAAAGCCTTCTTAAGTAAACAATGCAAAGAAATACAGGAAAACAATAGAATGGGAAACACTAGGAGAATTCTTCAAGAAAACTGGAGATATCAAAGGAACCTTTCATGCAAGGATCATCACAATAAAGGACAGAAAAGGTGGACCTAAAAGCAGCAGAAGAGATTAGAGAGAAGTGGCAAAAATACACAGAACTATATAAAAAGAGATTTTAATGACCTGGAAAACCATGATGGCCAAGCAGGATGACCATACCAACCATGATGGTATGGTCACTCACCTAGAGTCAGACATCCTGGAGTGTGAAGTCAATTGAGCCTTAGGAAACATTAGTATGAACAAAGCTAGTGGAGGAGATGGAATTCCAGCTGAACTGGTTCAAATCCTAAAAGATGATGCTGTTAAAGTGCTGCACTCAATATGCCAGCAAATTTGGAAAACTCAGCAGTGGCCACAGGACTGGAAAAGGTCAGTTTTCATGCTAATCCCAAAGGAGGGCAATGCCAAAGAATGCTCAAAGTACCGCACAATTGCACTCATCTCACACACTAGTAAAGTAATACTCAAAATTCTCCAAGCCAGGCTTCAGTAATACGTGAACTATGAACTTCCAGATGTTTAAGCTGGTTTTAGAAAAGGCAGAGGAACCAGAGATCAAATTGCCAACATTCCTTGGATCATAGGGAAAGTAAGGGAATTCCAGGAAAACATCTAGTTCTGCTTCACTGACTATACTAAAGCCTTTGACTGTGTGGATCACAAGAAACTGTGGAAAATTCTTCAAGAGATGAGAATACTACACGACCTTACCTCTGTTCTGGGAAACCTGTATGCAGGTCAAGAAGCAACAGTTAGAACCGGACATGGAACAACGGACTGGTTCGAAATTGGGAAAGGAATACATCAAGGCTGTATATTGTTATCCTGCTTATTTAACTTCTATGTGGAGTGCATCATGTGAAATGCTGGACTGGATGAATCACAAGCTAGAATCAAGATTTCTGGGAGAAATATCAACAACCTCAGATATGCAGATGACATCACCCTTATGGCAGAAAGTGAAGAGGAACTAAAGAGCCTCTTGATGAGAGTAAAAGAAGAGAGTGAAAAAGCTGCCTTAAAACTCAACATTCAAAAAACTAAGATCATGGCATCCAACACCATCATTTCATGGCAAATAGAAGGGGAAAAATTGGAAACAGTGACAGACTTTATTTTCTTGGGCTCCAAAATCACTGCACAGTGACTACAGCCATGAAATTAAAAGACTCTTGCTCCTTGGAAGGAAAGCTATGACAAACCTAGACAGTGTATTAAAAAGCAGAGGCATCACTTTGCCAACCAAGGTCTGTAGAGTCAAAGATTATGGTTTTTCCAGTAGTCATGTACAGATGTGAGAGTTGGACAAAAAAGACTGAGCACCAAAGAATTGATGCTTTTGAATTGTGGTGTTGAAAAAGACTCTTGAGAGTCTCGTGGACTGCAAGGAGATCAAAGCAGTCTATCCTAAAGGAAATTAGTCCTGAATATTCATTGGAAGGACTGTTGTTGAAGCTGAAGCTCCAGTACTTTGGCCACCTGATGTGAAAAGCTGACTCACTGGAAAAGATCCTGATGCTGGGAAGGATTGAAGGTAGGAGGAGCAGGGGACGACAGAGGATGAGATGGTTGGATGGCATCACTGACACAATGGACATGAGTTTGAGCAAACTCTGGGAGATAGTGAAGGACAGGGAAGCCAGGCGGGCTGCAGTCCACGGGGTTTTAAAGAGTCGGACACTACTTAGTGACTAAACAACAAAATGCAGTTGAAACCCATGTTGTTTAAGGGTCAATTGTATACTCCACATAGGGAAGAATATACATAATGTAAAAGAATATATATGTACCACGCAGCTTAAACAGAATATTGCTGAAAGTGAAAGTCCCTCAGTTGTGTCTGACTCTATGTGACCCCATGGACTATACAGTCCATGGAATTCTCCAGGCCAGAATACTGGAATGGGTAGCCTTTCCCTTTTCCAGGGGATCTTCCAAACCCAGGACTGAATCTAGGTCTCCCACACTGTAGGCAGATTCTTTACCAGCTGAGCCACAAAGAATATTTCTAAATGCCCTTTAAACCTCCCATTTGCCCCCTTCCAAGCCAGAAGCTATGTCATGCCTCCCAGAAGTAACCACTACCTAAAATTTTAAAATAACTGTTTCCTTGTATTTTTTTATATTTTAAGATATACGTATAGATCCCTAAGACTTTTATAAAGCACTATAATGAGGACTCCCAGAGACTGGGGCTGACCATTTGGGGACTAGACTCAGAAAGTCTATATAACAACTACATTTTCAAGTGCCCTCCCTCAGTCTGTAGGAGGCAGGAGGTATAGTCTTTAGAGAATTAAATAAGGAAAGTTCCAGACTTGAGTCTTCAAAGATACAAAGGAAGGCAAGTGTGAGGCACAAGACTGAAAAAGAGGATTAAGTGAAAGTTTGCTTATTGAATGGGAAGACCCTGTCTTTACTGTCAAGTGTGTCCTGGGTGAGCCTTCTTAGGAGAAAACTACCCAAGAGAAAAAGTTCTACAAATGCTGACATTTCAGGGGCCCTAATAAAAAAAAGCTGATTCACTCCCCAACTGTCGAAACTTATTACTGGGTAAGTGGCGCCCATGCACTGAGAGTTACTCCCTCTTTTAAGAGTTACCTCACTCTTAAGTGTATATACACAGCCAAGGAGGGACTTTGTCCAAACAGAAGGGAATATGAACACACTGGGGACTTTGAACCCATGACCCAGTCATGGGTTCAAAGGGGTGACCTTTTTTTTTTTAGAAAATCTTTTATGTATTTATTTATTTAGGTATTCATCTGGCAGCTTTGGGTCTTACTTGCAGCACAAAGGATCTTTCATCATGGCGTGCAGCATCTCTCAGTTGTGGCACGTGGGATCTAGTTCCCTGACTAGGGATTGAACTCGGGCCCTCTGCAATGGGAGTGTGGAGTCTCAGCCACTGGACCACCAGGGAAGTCCCTCCAGTGTCATCTTTAAAGGGTTTGTGCAAGAAGACAGACACTAACATAAAACTCTTTCTAAATGCCGAACAGTTTTATAAGATGTGAAAAAAAGAGTTAAAAGTACGAAGGCAAAAGGACTAGCTCACCTGTGGGGATGTGGACAAGTCTGACAGCACTATCGGTTGTATTAACATGCTGCCCTCCTGCGCCTTTGGCTCGAAATGTATCTATTCGCAAGTCCTTAGGGTCCACTTTCACATCGACCTAGAACCAAAAGTACAGCATGAGTAAATTCCATACTTAACAAATACTTAAATATTAATCTGATCCCAAGGTCTTTCAAATAAACTGTACTGTTTTAAATCACAGCCATTTGACTAAGAGGTGAAATAACTTATAACAAAGAACCATAAACACCTTATTCCAATAGATGCTATTTTAAACACTAATTTATGAGACCACTGAGTTATGTAATCTTTCAAAAGTTTTATTATCTATCATCCTACAAAGTTATATTAGATACAAAATATATTTTTTTAAAAAGGCAGAAGACATGAATAGACATTTTTTCAAAGAAGACACTCAAGTGGCCAACAGGCACATGAAAAGATGCTCCACATCATTAATCATCAGAGAAACGCAAATCAAAACCACAGTGAGGTATCACCTTGCATCTGTCAGAATGGCTATCATCAGAAAGAATGGCTATCATCTAATGTCAGGGACGATATGGAGAAAAGGAAACCCCTGTACACTGTTGGTGGGAATGTAAATTGGTGCATCACTGTGGAAACTAGCATGGAGGTTTCTCAAAAAACTAAAAATAGAACTAACATATCCAGCAATTCCACTCCTGGGTATATATCTGAAAATAAAAACCTTAACTCAAAGGGATATATTCACCCCAATGTTCACAGAAGTACTGTTTGTAACAGCCAAGATATGGAGCAACCATAGTTGCTTCAATAAGTATCCATGAATGGATACATAAGCAACCATACGTATCCATGAATGGATAAAGATGTCACACACACACACACACACACACACACACACTGGAATATTGCTTGGCCAGAAAAAATGAAATTTGCAATTTGCAATAACATAAATGAACTTGGAGGGTACTATGCCTAGTGAAATAGGTCAAACAGAGAAAGACAAATATGTACAGTATCACTTATATAGGGAGTCTAAAAATTAAAACACACTAGTGAATATAACTGCCTTTGGAGAAGGAGTGGCAACCCACTCCAGTACTCTTGCCTGGAAAATCCCATGGATGGAGGAGCCTGGTAGGCTGCAGTCCATGGGGTCGCTAATAGTCCAACACGACTGAGCGACTTCACTTTCACTTTCCTGCACTGGAGAAGGAAATGGCAACCCACTCCAGTGTTCTCGCCTGGAGAATCCCAGGGACGGGGGAGCCTGGTGGGCTGCTGTCTATGGGGTCGCACAGAGTCAGACACGACTGACGTGACTTAGCAGCAGCAGCACAGCAGCAGTGAATATAACAAAAAAAGAAATGGACTCAAACTAGTGGTTACCAGTGAGGAGAGGAAAAGGGGGAAGAGAAGAATAGATGTAGGGGAGTAAGAAGTACAGACCACTATGTATAAAATAAATGAAATATAAGGATATATTATACAGCACAGGGAAGAAAGCCAATATTTTATGATAACTATAAATGGCATACAACCTTTCAAAATAGTGAATCACTATGTTGTACACCTGAACATAATAGTATAAATCAACTACACCTCAATTTTTTCAAAAAGAAAAATAATAGTGATTATATTTTATTGAATTTAAAAAATAAATCCATAAGTCTATAATAAAGTCACAAACATACAAAATTCAATATATGAGTTTACAATGAGGTACAATAAAAATGGAAAGAGGAAGAGAAGAAAGGAGGAGAGAAGGTAGTGGGGAGGAAAGTTCTTCACAGTGAAGAATGCCAGTTAATACATGCAGAAGGAATGATGAAATTAGAAAATCATCATTTTGAAACACCAAACTAAATAACTAATTCAGGCAAAGATCACTACTGGATGTTAAAGACCATGGAAGAAAAGTTGTTGGGAATAGGATATATTACTTATATTACTATATTATTATATTACTTAGATTATTCCCTTATTATAAAGGGAGAAATACACTTTCACAATCAGGATTTTTTTTGTGGTCACCAACTTCACTAAATACTCAAAGTGATCCTCGCTAAAAGTGGGGCAATCTGATATTCTATGACTTGTGATGAGACGCAACATGAATATAACGACACCTGCGAAGTATTCTTGCTCTAAATGTATAACCTGAATAGAATGGAATATTTAAACACAACTTTTCATAGAATGCGGGTGATAAAGGAACAAGTTAAAGAATGTTATAAGGAAACAGACGAATCCAGAATGTGGAACATTCTACAAGACAAAAGGTCTAGACTCTTCAAAATGTCAATATCATTAAAAAAAAAAAAAAAAGGTTGGAAGACTGTTCCAGGCATAAAGAGTTATAACAACAAACTGCAATAAGTGAAACTTGATAGCATCCTGGTTTAAGAAAATAGCTATAAAGATACTTTTTGATGACTGAGGAAACTATTAACTGGACTAAGTATTAGTTGTGACTTTGTGATTTATGGTAAGAAATATATATTGTTCAGTTCTCAGCAGAGAGCTCCTAAAACCCTTGGATATTTTCTTAAGTGATAAGAGTGACAAAGGTGTCCTTTGTTATTCATAACAAGCCCTCTGAACCACATTTGACTTTATGTTACTAAGGTGACCTTTGGAAAACCCTGGATAACCACAGCATGTGGACTGATGGCCAGAGGAACCAAACACAGGACTAGAGGGCTGGAGCTTTCAGCTCCACCCCAATCTCCAGGGAGGGGAGAGGGGCTGGAGGTTGAATTAATCCCCAAAGTCGACTGATTTAACCAATCATGTCTATGTATGGAAGACTCCACAAAAGTCCCCCAAGCACAGAGTTCAGAGCGCTTCCAGGCTGGTAAACACGTGATGCTGCAAGGCAGGGTGGCGAGCCTGGAGAGGGTATGGAAGCCCTACACCTCTGTGTTCTCGGAGTTTCTTCCATCTGGCCCTTCCTGAGCTCTATTTTTTGTAATAAAGCAGTAGTCTAGTAAGTATGAGCTTTCCAGGTGGCTCAGTGGTAAAGAATCCTCCTGCCAATGCAGGAGACTTGAGTTCTATCCCTGGGTTGGGAAGATCCTCTGGAGAAAGGCACAGCAACCCACACCACAGTATTCTTGCCTGGAGAATTCCAAGGACAGAGGTCCGTGGGGTCACAGAGAGTCGGACACGACAGCATGCACGCGCTAGTAAGGACACTGTTTTCCTGTGTTCTGTGAGTCCCTTTAGTAAATTACTGAGACTAAGGAGGGGGTCACGGGACCCTCTGGATGCAGAACACAGGGGACAGCCTGGTCTCACGTCTGGCTCTGACGTGGGAGGGGAGGCTGTCCTGTGGGGCTGAGTCCAGCTTGTGGAACCTGAGCCACTTCCCCAGGGAGACGGTGTCAGACGTGAGCTGAACTGTAGAACGGTCACTTGTCCACAGAGAATGGAGGGACTGCTTCGTGGGGGGAAAGAAGTTCACACGTTTGGGGTGCAGAAGCATTCTGTAAGTAGAACGCACAGGAGCTTTTCGTGGACAGTGAAACTCCGGTGGATCTTCACAGATAATGGTATGGGGTTCCTGCAGAGGGTTACCTCATCTGGGTGGGGGAGGACGATCACCGACATCGTTCCCGTGTGAATACGCTGCATCCGGGATGACAGCCCCACCTCGGGGATTCGCTGAACCCGGTGAATCCCACCTTCGTACTTCAAGTGCTTATAGACGTTATCACCGGAAATTCGGGCCGCCGCGTGATGTAGCCCCCCTATGAAAAAAAATGTTCCAGCGTGATAATAAATTCTACTTTGGAAGGGACCAGGACCTTAAATGGCCTCCATGAAAGGCCTCTGTGAGCACAGACCCTGAGATGAGAACAGAAAGTAGGTCCCAAAGACATTTCCCAGCCTAAGTGTGTGCATATGTAACAGGGAACATGCCAAATGATGGCTTATGGTTATCTCTGGAGAATAGAACAGCAGCATGTTTTTCATCTTAAGTGTTTTTGTTGCAAAGTTTTATATAATGAACAAATTTCACTTTTATAAAAATAGTATTAGAAAAAAAGAATCCTGGGACATTTTCTGCATTGAATCTATGCGATCTTAGGCTAATTTGGTGCCATATATGAGTGCTCAATAACACAGCAATTTGATAATGATGAATAATTCTGTAGGTCCTCCCAAGCTTTCAAGAATCTATTGAAATTTAATTCTTGCTTGTCTGTGAAGTGGGAAAATAAGCACAATGCCTAAGCTAGCTTCTTATTGAACATATTGTTTAAAAAAAATCTTTTTATTGTAAAATAATATACAGACATAGAAAACCACATGAATCAAATGCATGGTTCAAGATTAAGAAAAAGAACTTTATCAGGCACCTGGAAAGCCCTCCCATAGACCTGCCTTTCCTACCATCCCCTTCCTTTCTCAGGTAACCAGTATTTTTTATTCCCTTCTCTACTATAATTTTATTACCTAATGTGCTGCCCTAGGCACTACAGTGTAGTCTTGTCCATTTAAAAAAGTTGATACGTCTTTCAAACCTCAGTCTATAAGTTCATCACCCATCTCAAGTTATCCATTGAGGAGCCAGGGCTGTTGACATATAGAAATTTCCCACAGCTTGGTTTTGCTGACTGCATACTCTTGGCATGCTTCAGTCTCTTTTCTGCCCTCTGTACTGGCTGCTACTGGGCAGCTGGACCCAGAAACTAGATTGAACTCTTTGGCAAGACAACAGGAGACAGACAATGTCTGGCGGTCTCTGTTTTTATGGTTTTGACGATGTTTGATGCTTCATGTACCACAGAGGTTGTAAAAGGGTGATAGTCCAATTCTATGGGCCTCCCTTGTGGCTCAGCTGGTAAAGAATCCACCTGCAATGCAGGAGACCTGGATCCGATCCCTGGGTTGGAAAGATCCCCTGGAGAAGGGAAAAGCTACCCACTCCAGTATTCTGGCCTGGAGAATTCCAGGGACTGTATAGTCCATGGAGTCACAAAGAGTTGGACATGACTGAGTGACTTTAAAACAAAAAAGACCTAGATTCAGCCATTTCTCCAAGAACCCCTGGTTCCTTTAGAAGGAAAATAATATTTCAATGTTTTCAATATTTGGGAACTAGGGATATTCACTAATACTGGGTTGGTCATTGTTTCCAGACCTTTTCAATGGACAGAGATAGGAAATACCTCATGAGTTTACAGAGATGTTGAGAAACAATTCCTTATCAATTTCTTGCATTTCTGCACATCTTGTAAACAAGGAACTGCCTGCCCTTTTGTTCCAGAATATCTTTTTAAGGGTATTTGTTTAGTGAACAAACAAATAAAAAAGCTTTGGAGACAACGTCTCCCTCTAGAGCTAAGGACAAGCGCCTGCCAATGTAGGAGACACGGATTCCATCCCTGGTCGGGAAGATCTCACATGCCGTGGGGCAGCTAAGCCTGTGTGCCACAGCTGCGGAGCCTGTGCTCTAGAGCCGGGGAGCCACAACTGCTGAGGCCCACACACCCTACAGCCCGTGCTCTGCAACAGGAGAAGCCACCGCAACTACAGAGGAGCCCCTGCTCACCTCAACTAGAGGAAAAGCCCACGTGGCCCACCCAGCACAGCCAAGGAAAAGATTCCACCTTCCGATGCAGGGGACATGGGTTTGATCCCTGATCAGGGAACTAAGATCCTACATGCTGCAGGGCAACTAAGCCTGCGTGCGTGGCAATGGAGACTCAGCAAAATAAAATACACTTGAGAACCCCAAGCTCAGGATTCTTCTTGTGTTTTGAAACCCACCATGGGGGCAGGTGTCATTGACCTTCTTCCAGTTGCCTTTTGGGATGTGGAGTTCATGAAACCAGCACAGAAATGCTGATATTCTAGTTGCTGTTACTACCATGAGTCATAAACCATCCTTTGTCCCTGACCCAAGAAACTGACTTGCTAAATTCCTGTCTTGCAAGTAGGATAAAATCTCAGACAACTTGTTCTTGATAACTGATACTTCTAATATAAATTAAAGATCACAATGTCTTCTCTAACACTCCTGTATCACTTACTTTCCATACTGAGAATCTTGGTTCCCAAAGATGGAGAGGATACCAGAATCAGAGTATCTCATAACTACTCTTCTATTTTATCCCATATTTCATAAACAACAGTCTCAGAATGCCAGTATTAGTTCTGCCACCAGTATGATTACTAAAAACATTATAAAACTTTTTTGCATGTGCTCTTCCCATTCTCCTCCCCATTTTGCAAATGACTGTACTCTATACTGTCAGATCTAACAGTCCTTATATACTGTACTTTTTCCTCTTAGTCCTCAATTAGACCTAGTTCTATAGATAATCATGCATTTAATACTCCCCTTTAGGGAAAGTGAAAGTGTTAGTTGCTCAGTCGTGTCTCACTCTTTGCAACTCCATGGAGTGTAGCCTGCCAGGCTCCTCTGTCCATGGGATTCTCCAGGCAAGAATACTGGAGTGGATTGCCATTTTCTACTCCAGGGGATCTTCCCAACCCAGGGATAGAACTCAGGTTTTCTGCATTGCAGGCAGATTCTTTACTGTCTGAGCCACCAGGAAAGCCTGGGAGAAAGGCTGGCAGTATAAATTTCTGGCATGTACCGACTTTCTCAAGAGGACCCACTCTTGCCTGTATTCAAGGGGTTTTAGGTCTACAAATTGGCTCAAGTCTGGGAACTGACTAAGGGGCCATGACTTCTGTTTTTATGACACAGGTTAGACTTTTGTTCATTTGACCTAGAACTTTTCTGCTTATACAGATCAAATAAGAATTTAGCAGGCTTCCATTCTTTACTCCCAGGGACACATGTCAACCAGCCAATGCCCTATCTGCATAAGTCAGCCTATTCCGATTGCTCCTTTTACTCTGTTGTCCATTATGGTAACCACACCCATATTGTCTTTGGCCACTAACTGCCAACACTGCTACCTTGAGATCCATTTACTCCAACTGCCCTTAGGTTTCCCAATTCATCTACTAGAGTTCCCACTGTAAGGTCCTGGCTGCAGGAAAAAGCTACCAGAGAGCTCTTCAGTGACGCCAGGGCTCCCTTCATAAATTTATTTTTCAACAGTTGTGGTGAAAGTATAATATCTGGACACATTAAATTAACCACCACGTTATTTTTATTTATTTAGTTATTTTTTTATGCCTCAATGTGTAGCCTGCAGGATCTTAGTTCGCCAACCAGAGATTGAACCCATGCCCCCGGCACTGGGAGCACAGCATCTTAACCACTGGACCACCAGGGAAGTCCCAACCACCACATTACTTTAATGACCTCTCCCTGAATTCAGCTGGTGAGCAGAACATAACAAAACATAATTATAAACATTAATCGGTTGAGAGGGAAGAGAGAATATAATAAATTTCATTTGTTGTTGTTGTTCAGTCACCAAGTCATGTCTGACTCTTTTGCGACCCCATGGACTGGTAGCCTGCCAGGCTCCTCTGTCCATGGTGGGACTTTCCAGGCAAGAATACTAGAGTGGGTTGCTATTTCCTTCTCCAGGGATCTTCCCAACCCAGGGATTGAACCTGAGTCTCCTGCATTGGTAAGTGGATTTTTTACCACTGAGCCACTCAGGGAAGCCCCCTTTAATTTGAAAGACATTTTTCTCAACTCCCTAGAAATCAGGAATACAGAATGACAGTGATAGACCTACACTACATGTCAAGAGCCACCATCCTGCAAAGACTAATCTTGTAATCATGTAGTATTGACTACTTGTGTAATGGTTGAGGATTTTCCCTATCTGTCCCAAGATCACAAAACTAGAAGACTTGAAGTCATTTGATATATGAATTTTTACATTTAAGTGTATTTTTTCCCAATCTTAGCTTCTAGTGCTATGTGAATCTCTGTGAGTTCCCTATATTTCAATTAAACATTCAGTTCAGTTCAGTTGCTCAGTCGTGACTCTTTGCAACCCCATGAATTGCAGCATGCCAGGCCTCCTTGTCCATCACCAACTCCCGGAGTTCACCCAAACCCATGTCCATTGAGTCGGTGATGCCATCCAGCCATCTCATCCTCTGTCGTCCCCTTCTCCTCCTGCCCCCAATCCCTCCCAAGTATGTTCATATACATATATATATATGCTGTGCTAAGTCTCTTTAGTCATGTCCAGCTCTTTGCAACCCTATGGACTGTAGCCAACCAGGCTCCCCTGTCCACGGGATTCTCCTGGCAAGAATACTGGAGTGGGTTGCCATGCTCTCCTCCAGGGGATCTTCCTGCCCCAGGGATCAAGCCTGAATCTCTCAAGTCTCCTGTACTGGTAAGCAGGCTCTTTACCACCAGTGCCACCTGGGAAGCCCCATACAGATACTTTAACATACATATTTTGTAAGACAGATACTTTTTCCCCTGTCTCTATTTTATTCTCTATCCATATCTTTGTCTTCTCCTCATTATAGCAAATAAATTAAATTATATTTTATAATTTTAATGGATAAAGGTTTATTCTTAGGTTTTAATTTTAAAGGTATACGAGTAGAGTGTTAAATTTTTTCCCTTTTTTTTTTTTGGTGGCGGGTGAGACATGGATCTTAGTTCCCCCACTAGGGAGCGAACCTAGGCCCACAGCAATGAAAGCAGAGAGTCCTAACCATTGGACTGCCACGGAATTCCCCCAATTTTTTCGTTTTGATAAAAGGATTTTTACCTTTTTTTTTCCCTTCTATTTTGTATACATTAATCTGTTTCTTTTTTAAAAGACTTATTTATTTTATTCATGGCTGTGCTGGTCTTGCTGCAGGGCACAGGCCTTCTCCGGCTGTAGGGAGCAGGGGCTACTCTCTACTTGCGGTGCTGGGCCTCGCACTGCTGTGGCTTCTCTTGCTGTGGAGATGGGCTTAGGCATACCGGCTTCAGCAACTGCGGCTGTGGGCTCAAGAGCACAGGCTCAGTCCTTGAGGTACACGGGTTGCTCCGTGGTACGTGGGATCTTCCTGGACCAGGTATTGAAACCATGTCTTAACCACTGAGCCATAGGAAAGCTCAACTTTGTACTTTTTAAAATGTCTTTTATTTTATTTTGCTAGGGAGTCAGTGTATCTTAAAAAAAGACTTCCCAACCATTGTTTGTCTGCTCTGCATCCCTGGGGCAGAATCTCTCCTCCTGATGTCAAATGCATCTCCCTTTCATTGCTGAAAGTTGAATTCAAAATATGCATCTCAGAGATGACACTGTTTCTTTTCTAATGCTGCTTCTGATTACATTCTCGAAACTTTCTCTCCTGCGTCCACAGTATATACTGTCCCCATTCTTTTTCCTGCTTACCTGACCCCTTTTTTTCTTTTGCCAGCTAGTCTATTTTTCTAAATGTGGCCATTCTCCATGGTTTGGTACCCTCTCTATAGACTCTCCCTCACTTATTCCCTCTCAGCATCAGACATCATCTCTGTTTTGTGCTGTGCTTAGTTGCTCAGTCGTGTCCGACACTTTGTGACCCCACGGACTGTAGCCCACCAGGCTCCTCTGTCCATAGGGATTCTCCAGGCAAGAATCCTGGAGTGGGTTGCCACGTCCTCCTCCAGGGGATCTTCCCAACCCAGGAATCGAACCAGGGTCTCCTGCATTGCAGGCGGATTCTTTACCAGCTGAGCAACCAGGGAAGCCCCCATCTCTGTTCTAACAGCTATCAAATATCTCTCCTCAACTCTATTGTCTCACCAAAGCTCTGATTACACAACTTCAGCACTTACTGGATATTTCTAAAGGGATGTTCACTATAACAACACACACAATCATGCAAAAACCACTTTCACTGTTCTTCCCAAGTGAAGTCTGCCTTCCAATTTCTATTTCATTTGGAATGAATGAATATTGCAATCGTCTCAGCTAGAAAGATTAGGTCCCTGTGGCTCACTTCCTTTGTGTCAGAATAAACTAATGGGATGTAGTGTGGACTTAAATCTAACCCCAGGACTGCCATTCCTCATTGTGTGATCTTGGATTACTTACTCTCTGAGCCTAGAGTTTCATCTGTGAAATAGGATTAACAATACCCATCTCACAGGGTTTTAAGGACCAAATGACCCACACTGCATGCCAGACACAGTTGGCAAGCAATAGCTTCTCTCATCAGTTACCAAATTTTGCCCATTCTTCCTCTGAAGGTCTCTCATATGTCTACTCCCAATTCTAACTCTTAGTCACACCTGGTTACTCTAATAACCTCTCAGCCACCTGCCTTAAATCTAGCCTCTTCAATCCATCTTTCACACTGTTGTCAAAATAATCTTAAAACTAATTTTTGGTTACCAAAGGGGAAAGAGAGGAAGAGATTTAGAAGATTTGGATTAACATACATACACTGCTGCTGCTGCTAAGTCCGTTCAGTCGTATCTAACTCTGTGCGACCCCAAGACAGCAGCCCACTAGGCTCCTCTGTCCCTGGGATTCTCCAGGCAAGAATACTGGAGTGGGTTGCCATTTCCTTCTCCAATGCATGAAAGTGAAAAGTGAAAGTGAAGTCACTCGGTCGTGCCCAAGTCTTAGCAGCCCCATGGACTGCAGCCTACCAGGCTCCTCCATCCATGGGATTTTCCAGGCAAGAGTACTGGAGTGGGTTGCCATTACTATACATAAAATGGGCTTCTCTTGTAGCTCAGCTGGTAAAGAATCTGCCTGCCATGCGGGAAACCTGGGTTTGACCCCTGGGTTGGGAAGACCCTCTGGAGAAGGGAAAGGCTACCCACCCCAGTATTCTGGCCTGGAGAATTCCATGGTCTGTATAGTCCATGAAGTCACAAAGAGTCGGACACATCTGAGTGACTTTCACTTCGTGGACATAAAAGAGAAGACCAACAAGGACCTATGGTATAGCACAGAGAATTATGTGTGTGTGTGTGTGTATGAATCACTGTGATATATATCAAAAATTGAAAAAATATTATAAACCAACTATACTTCAATAAAAAGAAGAAATAATCTTCTTACAATATATATTTATCAAATGATATTCTTATTAATAAAGTGTTCAATAGCTCCCTAATAATCAAGGCTTGTTCAGCTTTCTTGTCTGCTGAAAATCTACTCTTTCAAACCTATTTCCTCTCACTTCTCATCACAAATATCCCGATTAACTGGCTTCCCCACTTCTACACACACTGCAAGATGTTCCCCACCATCATGCCGTTGCTCAGATTACTCCTTCCCTCTGCTCTCCTGGTTTTCCTCTTTCCCGACCACTGGCTATACTTCAAATCTGTACTGAGCACACACTGCCTATGCTCGCCACTGGTTTTCATTTCCCTGGATTGGGTCACTTATGTGAATCTTCTTTCCCCACTTTGATCATTTGTGAGTTATTACTCATGGGCCCTCTGTCTACCATGGTGTATCTTTGTGTAACCAGGAAGATTAAAAAACTTCCAGATGAATTAAAAGAATGGAACAAAACAGAATTATCAGCTGTTCTAATTTAACATACTTTGAGTATTTAAAACTTTAAAGACTTGCACTAGTTTCTTATTGTTTATGTTATCTAAGTTTTTATCAGTCCAGCTTGAGTGGGAGCATCTTGAAACTAAAGATAAATGACTAACTTTTTCTGCATTCCCATAAACATCTAACACATTATAAGTACTTTAGAGTAAAAAGTTTAATACATCTTGGCTTTGTATAACAGAACAATGATTTCCCAGGCAAGGCATTTATCAACCCTCCACAGGAAAAGTTTTGCTAATTCATATATTCCTTCCTGAGAGGATACTTCTCTTTCTCCCATTCTCTTCTTCTATAGCAAGAATTCTACTATAGTAAGCCACTGTAATTCATGAGTCCATGTCACAATATTTAGTAGATACAGACCATATGTTTTAAAAAACAGGACAACATGGTTCTAATCAAAAGCAGAGAAAAAATAATTTTCAGCATCGTCTATGGACAAAATCCTCAAACACACTTACCATAATCAGCTGGTGTATAATTCAGAAGTTCAAATCTCCAGTGTTTGTAGCTTGAATAATTCTGGTACATATCAAATATTTCTCGGGTAAATTGTTGGCAGATATCACCTAAAAGAAAATAAAAAAATATTCAGTCACTATACATTTTCCAAAGAAGACATACAGATGGACAATAGGCACATGAAAAGATGTTCAACATCACTAATTATTAGAGAAACACAAATCAAAACTACAAAGGAGGTATCAATTCACACTGCTCAGAATGGCCACCATTAAAAATCTATGAATAACAAACGCTGGAGAAGGTGTGGGGAGAAAGGAACCCTCCAGCATTGTTGGTGGGAATGTAAACTGGTAGAGTCACTACGGAAAACAGTATGGAGGTTCCTTAAAAAACTAAAAATAGAGTTGCCATATGACTCTGCAATCCTACTCCTGGGCATATATCTGGAGAAAACTCTAATACAAAAAGACACATGCACCTCAGTGTTCACTGCAGCATTATTTACAATAGCCGAGACATGGAAACAACCTAAATGTCCACTGAGAGATGAATGGGTAAAGAAGGTCTGGCATCCATGTGCAATGGAACACTACTCAGCCTTGGAAAAGAGCAAAGTAACGCCATCTGCGCAGCAATATGGATGGACCTAGAGATTATCTCACAAAATGAAGTGAGTCAGAAAAGGAAGAAAGACAAATCAAATGATATCACTTCTATGTGGAATCTAAACTATGACTCAAATCAACTTATTTATGAAACAAACAACCTTATAGATACAGACATCAAATTTATGTTTACCAAAGGGGATAGGGGATGCTGCTGCTACTGCTGCTGCTAAGTTGCTTCAGTTGTGTCTGATTCTGTGCGAGTGCATAGACGGCAGCCCATGGGATTTTCCAGGCAAGAGTACTGGAGTGGGTTGCCATTGCCTTCTCCAATGCATGGAAGTGAAAAGTGAAAGTGAAGTCACTCAGTCGTGTATAACTCTAGCAACCCCATGGACTGCAGCCCACTAGGCTCCTCTGTCCATGGGATTTTCCAGGCAAGAGTACTGGAGTGGGTTGCCACTGCCTTCTCCAATGCATGGAAGTGAAAAGTGAAAGTGAAGTCGCTCAGTCATGTCCGACTCTTCACGACTCCATGGACTGCAGCCTACCAGGCTCCTCCGTCCATGGGATTTTCCAGGCAAGAGTACTGGAGTGGGGTGCCATTGCCTTCTCCAGGATAGGGAATGAGGAGGGATAAATGAGCAGTCTGGGATTAGCAGATATATAATACTATATACATAATAGATCAACAACAACGTTCTACTGTATAGCACACTAGAATTGAATATATTCAATATCCTATAATAAACCAAATTAAAAAAAATATGAAAAAGAATATATATATAGGTGTAACTGAATCACTATATGCTAGAAACTAAGACAACACTATAAATCAACTATACTTAAATAAAAAAAAAAAATTCTGCTTTTTCTAGGAGAAGAAATTCCAGGAAATTTTAGGAAAGTCCTCCTTAAGTATTGATACAAGGCCCCTTAGGAGTTGAGAAGTAACTGCTTCCAAAGGGAAACACATTTAACAAACTTTTATAGTGTGTCAAATCAAGGTAACCTTTAAGTATTTTTTAAGAGCATTTACAATAAAATTATTTTATTGACCTCCAGTCGTTCTTCCAGATGTCACTTCTAAAATAACATCATTTTTGTCATATTTCTCCTTTGGCAGTAGACTCTGGAAAAGCTGAAAAGGGGGAAAAATCAGTATTAGTGTGTATAGTTTCCATGGTATGCTGTTATTACTTGAACTTAGATAAGAGATTCCCAAATATTAATAAAATCAGTAATTAATAAAATCATAGATCATCCCAAAAGAGGTCTGGCTTTAATAAGCAGACCTAATTAGGCCTAAGATAAGCAATCAGTTTATGTTAAACAATGAAGTTACTTGTTGGGATAGTTTCTACAATGCTATCAGATTATCTCAATTTTCTAAAATGCAGAAGTTCAGATCAAAGTCCAGTGTTCCACTCAGTTTTCTTCAGATTCTGCTTCTAGTAGTCCTGAACAGTAGCTTCTTTCATGTAATGAAAGAAAGCTTTCAAAGTCTTCATTTGGAGAAAATGAGGACTTTTTATATATGATTACATGTTCTCTCCCGCAATAAATGCCAGTGCCTGGCCATGCCCTGTCTTCTCAGCAGAGTTGCTGTTTAAAGAGTAGATTGAGGACTCCCAAGATAAGGCTCAAATATTTTTTCAGTGTAATAAGAAAAAGAGGGACTTTCTGATAAAGAAAGTAACCAATTTCCCTCTTAGGAAGAAAACGGAAGCAGTTTTCTTTTTATTATTACTAAAAGGTCTTTCAAATCAAACTGAAATTACCCATGTATCATGGACTCTTCCTACTGACAGTTTTTGAAACAGTCCATCTCTGCTAGAAATGATATGGCCTGATGGAGAGAATATTAGACTAGGAGTCAGACGTCTGACTTCTGTTTTTGACTAGCTGTTTACATCAGGGATAAAAAATATTGATACCTCCACCACATCCTCCTCAACCCCTCAAAAAGCCCCTCCAGAGATTATTATCATACTAAGTGAAGTAAGCCAGACAGAGAAAGACAAATATCATACACTGTTGCTTATCTGTGGAATCTTAAAAAAAAAAAAAGGATACAAATGAACTTATTTACAAAACAGAAATAGATGCACAGACATAGAAAACAAACAGGGTCATCAAAGGGAAAAGGGGGAGGGATAAATTAAGAGTTTGGGATTAACATATACAAATATATACTGCTATATATAAAATAAACAACAAGGACCTACTGTATAGAACAGGGAATTATACTGAAAATTTTGTAATAACCTATAATGAAAAAGAAGCTGAGAAAGAAGATATATGTGTGTGTGTGTATACGTAACAGAATAACTGTACTGTACACCTGAAACTAACACAACATTGTAAATCAACTGTACTTCAATTAAAAACAAAAGCCCGTCTACTGGGTTCCCAGAGTAGGGAAAACTGAAGGTAGGGGGATGGCAGACATGGCAAAAGGGAACATAAGATGCAGTGGTGGATCTTCCTTTTCTTTTAGACAATCCATCCGCTGAGCTAGAAGGGGCTAAAGACTTACATTAACCCATTGTCTCTACAGTCTTGGATTCGTTCCATATTTAACCTAAGCAGCATGAGCTGCTCCCTTTTTCTAAGACTTAAAAACCCTGGACTCCTCCCCTTGTTGAAGTAGATTCAGCTTTGGAATACTTTTGTCTGGAGGCAGGGGGCTTGTTCTTTTCTTTGCCATCACAATCTCTTCACCTCAATCTCATTCTGTCGTAAATTACAGCACTAAACCCAACATTATCAATCATTCTAAGAGAAAACTTAATAAAACTCGTGTTCAGAAAGTACTTTAAGCACCAAAACATAATTGAGCAAGAACAGTATTCCTTTATATTCACAGTATCAGGTTTAGTTTACCTCTTAAAACATACCTCACTGTATAACATGTTGATTTTCTGAGCAATGGTTTGCCTCTCTTCCAATGCAAGTTCTTGTAGCTGTTTTTCATCTTGTTTATTTAGACCTACAAACCATCAATAGTAAAAACGTTTAAATACTCACCAAGAAACTCTTAAATAGCTACCTAACCTCAATCTACTAAATTTTATGTTGTGAAGGCAAGGGATTATAAAAAAGAACTATTACAACAATAGTTAGAGAATATCAATTAAGTATTTGCTGCTGCTGCTGCTGCTAAGTCGCTTCAGTCATGTCCAATTCTGTGCAACCCCATAGACGGCAGTCCACCAGGCTCCCCCGTACATGGAATCCTCCAGGCAAAAGCACTGGAGCGGGTTGTCATTTCCTTCTCCAATGCATGAAAGTGAAAAGTGAAAGTGAAGTCGCTTAGTCATGTCCAACTCCTAGTGACCCCATGGACTGCAGCCTACCAGGCTCCTCTGTCCATGGGATTTTCCAGGCAAGAGTACTGGAGTGAGGTGCCATTGCCTTATGCTAAGTATGTCCAAAAAACTTGTGTGAAAATAAGTATAATCTTGCTCCAAAGAGCTGGTGATATGAATGTCTATAAGTAACTATAAAAATCAGTGATGACATCTTCCTGACCCAAATAAGCTAAGTTTTAGAGTAAACTGGGGTGACTACTTGTCTAAAGGTGGCAGTCATTGGTTAGCACACTGAGTAATCTAGCATGGCTAGAACCTCCATAAATTTTGAGCACTCTTAAAAATGCTCATCCTTAGTAAACATTTTTTTAAAACACCACATGGGTCAAAAACCCACACATCTTGGCAACCTCTGCTTTATGGAAAGAGTGGTTCTTTTCACATTTCAAAGCCAAAAATTAAATCCTGGAACTCTCACAAAACAAGCTGTCAATGAGATAGTGGCCAAACAGGTTGAATCCTATAACCTTTGACCCCATTGCTTTAGATGCCTAGAGACTCCATTTGTCAGTGGTGATGTGTGCTAAATGAGGTAGACATTTTTGATACTTAATAATTAAAAAATTAGAAATGAAGACTCATAAAAGAGAGAAGGCTCTTTAAAATCCTTCTCTAGTCATGGAAGTCATCGGGGTCTGGTGGAATTCTATGCGTCATTCCATCTTTCAACATTTAACACTGGCTCTAGTTGCTGGAGACCCAAGGATGAATAAAACATGGTTCAGGCCTCAAGGGGCTCAGTCTGCTGGCAAAGATGGACACATTCACCTGGTTACGATAGGTAGTAAAAGTAGTGCCACTGAGGCCTAAAGGGTGGTCTAACCCAGACTTTGACCCTTAAGGAAGATTCCTAAATAAGGTGCGAATCTCTTCCTTGTGTGTGTGTGTGATCTTAGCTCCCTGACCAGGGATCAAACCCGCACTGCCTACACTGGAGGGTGACGTCTCAACCCCTGGAGCACCAGGGAAGTCCCTGACCTCAATTTCTAACTATAAATGGCCTGTTGCAGAATTGTACTATCACTGCTGGCCTCGCCTTGTGCACGTAAGCCTCAGACGGCAGCCAGGCTGCCATGACTCAATGTGTTGAGTCATGTGTCGGCTGAGTCAAACACCTCAATGTGTTGGCTGGGTCAAAGGTATACCAGAAACACCTGCTGATTTGCAATCATTCCTTGCTGGACTGTAAAATCCAACCTAATTCAATTTCACCAGATTCAATTCAATGTGACTGGTGCTGCAGGAAATAAAAATAAGACACAGGCCCTGTACTTGAGGCTCAGGGAAAGGGACTGAAGTTAAGACAGTTACATAAGAGATTAGAATACAAAACAGAGAAAGGTAATCATACTTGTTTTACAGAGGGGAGTGAAGCCAAAGTATGATATTCAAGCCATACTTTGTAAGAGGACTGAATTTCAAGAAGATGAAATTGGTGGGTTAAGAACATGAGCAAAGACATGGGATGGTCTGAGTATATTCAGGAAATGGCAAATTGGTCTATTTTGGTTGGAAAATAGAACATGCAAAGGGAAATAAGACTACACAGAGAGGTGGGAGTCACTCTGCAGGGACTCTTAAATGCCAAGCCAAACAATCTGTATTTACAGGCAATGGGATTTACTGAAAATTAACAGTAGGAAAGTAGTATAGTTAAGGTTGTACTTAAGCTGGGAACCTCTCATAGCTCAATTGGGAAAGAATCCGCCTGCAATGCAGGAGACCCTGGTTTGATTCCTGGATCAGGCAGATATGCTGGAGAAGGGATACGCTACCCTTCTTGGGCTTCCCTTGTGGCTCAGCTGGTAAAGAATCTGCCTTCAATGTGGGAGACCTGGGTTCGATCCCTGGGTTGGGAAGATCCCCTGGAGAAGGAAAAGGCTACCCACTCCACTATTCTGGCCTGGAGAATTCCATGGACTGCATAGTCCATGGGGTCACTAAGAGTTGGACACGACTGAGCACTCACTCACTAGGCTGGAAAAGCTTGGAGATGAGACTACAAGTTAGGAATTTATTGTAAACATCTTTGATGAGCTATAACAAAGATATAAAGTAGTGGAAAGGATAGGAGAAGACTCATGCAAGATATATTACAGACGTAGACTGTATATTTGACTTCGAATCCTTGGGCAGTGAATAAGAGTAGCAGCTGTGCAATCTCATTGATTGGGTTCAAATCCCTGCTGCTCTCTGGACCAGCTAAGTGACCTTTGGCACTTTAACCTCTCGGTTTCATTTATAAAGTGGGAATATTAATAAAAATTCCTACCTCATAAGGTCATTGTGAGCATTCAAATGAGATTAATATTTGCAAAATACTTAGCTTAATGCCTGGCACATAATAAGACTTAGTAAATGTAGCTATTATCACTATTATTATAAAATAGCAGAATTGTAGTAGAAACTTTAGAAGCAATCTACTATTTGAATCTACTAATATTGCATGACACAAACATGGCTGACAGAGTTTGTGTCAGTTTAATTTGGAAAACATTTAGTAAGCTCCTATTATGTGCAATAGGGTTCGATCCCTGAGTTGGGAAGATTCCCTGGAGAGGGAATGGCAACCCACTCCAGTATTCTTGCCTGGAAAATTCCATGGACAGAGGAGCCTGGTGGGCTACAGTCCATGGGGTTGCAAAGAGTCGGACACGACTGAGTGACTAACATGCATAATATGTGCAAGCAACTTTCCCAAATAATTACAAATTTGAGAGGAATTATGCAAAAGAGTAAAAAATAATACTCATTAAAAGAGGTGAGAAGGGCTTCCCTGGTGGTCCAGTGGTTAAGAATCCGCCTTGCAATGCAGGAGGCACGGGTTAATCCCTGGTCTGGGAAGATCCCACACGCTGCGGGGCAACTAAGCTTGTGCACAACCACTGAAGCCCACAAGCCCTAGGGCTTGTGCTCCACAAAAAGAGAAGCCACTGCAATGAGAAGCCCGCGCACCGCAACTAGAGAGTAGTCCCGGAACTAGAGAAAGACTGCACACGGCAAGAAACACCCAGTGCAGCCAACAATAAAATAAATACATAAAAAAATGATGATACGCAGAATAAAGCTTGACACACAGATGATACACAGGATGATACACAGAATAAAGCTTATAAATTAAACTAAAAGCTAATAGCAAAGTAAGTCTTAAATCCCAGGTTAATCCATTACACTTGTTTCTCAACTTCTATATATTTTGGAAACTGTTTATAAAAGAAAAATGTTAAGACAATAATATTAAGAGATACTAAAATTGAAAATTAACACCTCTCACATTATGTATGTAAAATTAACTCAAATAGATCAATGACCTAAATATAAGGGCTAAAAATATAAAACTCTTGGAATAAAACACAGATCTGAATCTTCGTTACTGTGGGTTTCTTAGATATGGCTCCAAAACACAAACAAGAGGAAAAAAAAAGATAAACCTCATCAAAATTAAAAATGGTAGTGCTTCAAGGGACAACCCACAAAATGGAAGAAAAATTTTGCAAATAATATTTCTGATACGGAACTTGTATCTGTAACATAAAGAACTCGTACAACTCAATAATAAAAAAGACAACTCAATTAAAAAATGGGCAAAGGATTTAAACAGTCATTTATCCAAAGGTGACATACAATAGGCACATTCATCAGAGAAATGAAAGTCAAAATCACAGTAAGATACCATTTCACACACTAGGATGGCTAGAATCACAAAGGTGGATCCACAAAGGTTGGAGAGGATGTGGAGAAACCAGAACTCTCATACATGGGAGATGGAATGTAAAATGGTGCAGCCTCTTAGGAAAACCTGTCAGGCAGCTCCTCAAGAGATTAAACATGGAGTTACCATATAGCAATATATGTCCACACAAAAACCTATACACAAGTATTTGTAACAGCATTGTTCATAATAACCAAAAAGTGGAAACAACTCAATAACCAACAACTGATGAATGGATATAAATAAAATGTGAGGTATCTATACAATGGGACATAATTCATCAATAAAAAGAAATGAAGCTCAGAGACATGCTACAACGAAATTGAACCTTAAACATATCCTAAGTGAAAGAAGCCAATCTTAGCTTATGAAGGAAGCTAACATATTGGATGATTCCATTTATATAAAATGCCTGAAGTAAGTAACTGGATAGAGACAGAAAGTAAGGCTGGTAGGGATGGCAGGATTGGGATGAGATGGCTAAAGGGTGCAGGGTTTCCTCCAAGGGTGATGAAACAATGCCCGTACTACATGAGCCCTCTGATGGGGTAGGAATTGTATTTTTGTGTCCATGGTATGTAGCATCCAGGATAGTGCTCAACAAAGATCTAATCAAGAAATTAAAGCTTCTGAAAAGGTCAGTATTCAGTCTCCCAAACCTTAACAGCATCTTGGCGAGGACCATGAGGACCTCAGTCTCATAGTAGGAGTTACTCTTTAGAAGCTGTCAGACACCCAGACTTACAGTACAGAGTCCTGTCCTTTCCAATTGTAGGGCTTTATTACTCGTCGGTTTTTTAAGAGCTCGAGTTCAATATAGCTTTAACTTAGAGAATCAATCCTGTACTTGTACACACACACATCTTTACCTACTTTTACACATTGATTCTAATTCTTCAATAGCTTGTTCAGCCTCCTGAATTTCTTTGTAAATGACCGCAAGCGGGGCCAGCTCAGCATGCCGTCGAGTCAAGGACCTCCGGTCCCCTTCACTGGCAGAGATGTGATGCAAACAATGATCAAGCGTTTGGTACTCCTTATTCAGGTCCTCCATGTATTTTTGTAGTGCTTTATGCTTCCAGAGCATGCTGGTATCTTGATGACAGTATCTCCTGGAGCAATTCTTATTTAACAGACGATGGACAACATGATTCCTGTTTCGCCTAAAGACCCACAGCCTTGTGTCAAGAGGGATCTGTGTAAGCTGATGAGAATGGCGACAGACGTGACACTGGAGGTGACCATTAAGAGACAGATGTCTAAAAAGCCAAGCAAATAGGTGACGACGATTCATCTCAGCGTCTGAAACAAAATAAGCACAAGTTGAAAAATATCAACTCCACAGAAAGAAAAACTGGAAGGAACCTCAAGCAATCTAGCTCAGTTCACTGCCTCAGCCAGCTCCACACACAGTCCCCAAATTCAATAACCCACAAAGGAAAATGATTCTTCAAATCTCTGAATCAAACAAAATAAATGAAGACAGCACTGTTTTCCACCCACTCACCATATATAATTAACTAAGGCAAATGAGTAAGAGTATAATGAATAAATATATCAATAGAATAGGTTGTATCACCTATTACTTATAACATATCCAGAATCTAAAATTGAGTCTGTGAATAAGCACAAGTACAAAATAACCATGCAAGCTTAGGTGTCTCACATATTAACAGATTTCTAAATTTGAAGGAAATACTATTTCCTTGTCTAATACTTTAATTTTAGGTACCCAGATGCCCAAGAAGTCAGGTAACTTAATCATGATTATTCATTGTACCCGTTTCAGGCAGAGTTGAATGCAAGTTGCCTGTTTAGAGCTCAGTGTTTTTCATTCCCAACTATGCAATCTCTCTTCAAAGATGCTTCCCTTTTAGCTGAGATTCAAAGGATAAAAACTTTACGTATTAATAGTAAAAATGGAGAAATTTGGCTTAAAAAAAAAGACAATGAAGCTAATTATACTAAATGAAAAAAGCAGACTCAAAAACAATATATTATCAATTAGGTTTTCAAATTTTCTACAGTATACGGAATACATGGATTATGGGGACATTTACTCACTTTTCACTTTCAAGCATTGGAGAGGGAAATGGCAACCCACTCCAGTATTCTTGCCTGGAGAATCCCAGGGACAGAGGAGCCTGGTGGGCTGCCGTCTATGGGGTTGCATAGAGTTGGACACAACTGAAGTGACTTAGCAGTAGCAGCAGCAGCAGCAACCCCTCATAATTGAGGACAATTTTTATTTTGAAAAAAGAAAACTAGATAAAAATACACACCAAAATGTTAATACTATGGTCTCTAGTTGTGAGATTATGGATACTTTTTCTTTTCCCCCTACTTTTTAGTGTTTTCTGAATTTCCTATACATACAGCACATAGTATTTTTACAATCAAGGAAAAAATTACTTAAAAAATTACAAGTTAGGTGAATTTGGCTGTGTCCAATAACTATCTGTTCTCCTTCCCTCTAACAGAGATAACCAAAAGAGCTAACAAATGTACACATTTGTGATTACTGAATAAGAAAGGGAGAAGATAAAATGTTCTAAGAAAAATACTTTGCCCCTACAATCCTGAGGTTCAAAATTGAAGTAAGGGTCAAAACTGATCAGAATCAACCTTTATTATCTCCAGTGTTCCTACTATGCTAGGTGTATTAATATATTAGTTCAGTTGATCATTGCAGGTCAGCTAACTTGGATATCATTATTTCCTAAGAAATAGAATGGTCTCTAATATATTCAAAATTTGCAGGGTTCTGTTAACAAAATGTAACTTAATCACACTCTAAAGAGGGTACCAGTGTCCAGTAGCCACAAATGCTAGTCCTCCAGCAGGAGTTACTACTCCTCTTCACATTGAGACAGGCTAGGGGCTGGGACCTGGGACCCCGTTGGTGCAGGGCTACCATGTTTGCACCTGGACAAACATCTCCAGGAGCAACAAAACACAAAGAAACTATAAGGGACTTAACTGCGTGCATGTGCAGTTGGGGCAAATTCTGGACACCTAGATACAAAGAGACCAAAAAGCCCACCTGCCACCTCCCAAGAGCCTGAAGAGCTGGGAGTACAAGCATGGTCCTGAGCATGACCCCTCAAAGGGAGGGACGAACCACCTAATCTACACGAACAAGCTCGCCTCTCTCTCCACACCCCCAGCCAAGTGAGCAAGCAAGCAAACTTGTTCTGGCTCACCCCTGCTGTAGCAGGGGCCTGAATAAAGCCTTGTTTCAATATCCTGACTAGCCTCTGAACACTTTCTAGTGATTAAGGAGGCCAAGAACCCTGATGGGTAGCAATATCTAGTCTCCATCACAGGCGTGTCCATTTGAAAAAGGACAGAGAAAAAAAAGGCAAAAAAGATTTTTGTTGAAACACTTTTAGCTAGAGTTCCTTTTTAGGAACAGTTAGTAGAAAGGGGAGGACAGAGGATGAAATGGCTGGATGGCATCATCGACTCAGTGGACAGGAGTCGGGGCAAACTCCCAGAGATAGTGAAGGGCAGGGAAGCCTGGTGAAGAGTCGGATACCATTGAGCGGCTGAACAAGTAAAGTACCTCTCTAGGTCATGAACTTCAATGTTAAGTAAACCCTCTAGGGTTATCTATACTTGAGAATTTCAAGTCTTCTCCTTCACCCCTCACCCCCTCGCCCCCATACACGCAGTTAACAAGATTAATCTGAAATTCTAGGAACTCTCAGCCTCCGCAAATCAGAAGCGACACTAAGCCCGCACGAGGGTATCACGTGTAAACTACACTGAGTTACTCTGTATCAAGAATGATCCCACAGGGAGGCACCAGGGGGAAAAAAACCTAGAGAAAGAAAATAGACTTTTAAGATCAGAAAAGAGACATGAACTGCGAGTACTTAAAAAAAATTAAGGACACTAGGTTTCCTTACTGAAGTCGGAACCTTCTGTGATCCACTACATTTCAGCCCATCGGTCACCGGATCCCTTTCACCTCCGGGTTCACCTAGTCTGGGTTAGAGCCCGACCCCGCCTCCTCGGGCGTCGCCACTCCTCTGCGGCAGAGGAGTTCTTGAGTGTGCGCAACATAAGCTAACAGAGGAAACAAGAGAGAAAACGATACAGCAAGAAAACGTCCCCCGAGACGGCTGTTGGCTTGCTCATCTGGAGTCAGAACCCAAAGTGTGGACTGCCGGGGAAGGGAGAGGGGACGGGCAACGCGGGCTTGCGTGTTGAATGAACCACGACTACTCCCGGGAGCGCCGGCCCGGGAGTCCTGGGAGTTGTAGTTTATGTCGGACAGGCGCTCCGCTCACAACCCCCTAGGCCGAAGCTGCAGCTTCGGTTTTCCCAGTTTCAGGCAAGCTCGAGAGAGAAGTTCTCTACAGTTCTGATTAAGAGCTCAAGATACACAAAAATTTCCTTACATGTGGAGCCACTAGAGCAGGGATTCCTGATTTTTTTTTTTTATAAATGAGAATTCCAAAGTTTACAGGATTCTGAACGTTAATAGCTGTACTTCTCAGCTTTCCTTGCCTGAGAAAATACCTAATGGCTAGTTGAGACTGTAAATGTGTATCTTTAAAAAAATCATAGCAGTGCTCAGACAGCGAGTTGTGTTCCACTCTTTGTGACCCCCATGGACTACAGGCCTCCAGACTCCCATGTCCATGGGATTCTCCAGGCAACAGTACTGGAGTGGGTTGTCATTTCTTCCTCCAGGAGTCTTCCCTACCCTGGTCGAGCCCTGGTCTCCCACATTGCAGGCCGATTCTTTACCACTAGCACTACCTGCTGCTGCTACTGCTGCTAAGTCGCCTGAGTCGTGTCGGACTCAGTGCGACCCCATAGACGGCAACCCACCAGGCCCCACCGTCCCTGGGATTCTCCAGGCAAGAACACTGGAGTGGTTTGCCATTTCCTCCTCCAATGCAAGAAAGTGAAAAGTGAAAGTGAAGTCGCCCAGTCGTGTCTGACTCTTAGCGACCCCACGGACTGCAGCCTACCAGGCCCATGGGATTTTCCAGGCAAGAGTACTGGAGTGGGTTGCCATTGCCTTCTCCGAGCACTACCTGGGAAGCCCTAAAAGTCACAAGGAGGATCCAAAATATGGGAGACCATATATAGCCACAAGTTAGTGACTTTATATCTGTTGTATATGCATAAACAGAATTTGGGGGCTCAATTTAGGTTTGTAAACCATTAATTAAGTAAAACATTAAAAAACATAAGTAATAATTCCAGCAAAATGCAAATATATTGCCTTACTTTAAATATTCAAGTAGGATATTTATGTTGCAGATCACATTTACAAGTCATTTGAACTCTGTGCCTCAGTATTTCTTCCTGAAAAGCAGAGGCAACAAGAATTCCATATTACCGACTTCACAGGATATTTTCTTAGGTTATGAACATAAATATAAAAAGGGGAATTAGGCATAAACATAAATATCTAGCACTTATTGCCTATATCAAGGTATCCACGTCTACCAACTACATATTGGATACTATTCTAAATGGCTTAAGCCTTTTAATTAATTTAATCCTTACAACAACCCTAAAATAACCCATTTGGCAGAAGAGAAAACTATGGCACAGAGAATTTTAGTAACTTGTCCAAGGAAAAGAACCAATGATAAAGCTTACCTGTCTTAATAATCCATGGCTCTTAAGCTCTGATACTAGCTCCCTACTCCAGAAAAAAAAGAAAGGAAAGCATTCAGTTATTCATTCAGTAAATATGGAGCACTAGTTATGTGCTTCTCAGTGTTCTAGACATGAGAATTTAGCAATGAATAGAAAAGATAAAAATCTTTGACCTCACAAATTCCAGAAACTGAAAGTCATTCAGTCCTGTCTGACTCTTCGCGACCCCATGGACTTCTCCAGGCAAGAACACTGGAGTGGCTAGCTGTTCACTTCTTCAGGGGATCTTTCCAGCCCAGGGATCGAACCCAGGTTCCTGCACTGCAAGCAAATTCTTTACCAGCTGAGCCACCAAGGAAGCCCCATAAAGTTCAGAGAAACCACATAAATCATTCTCCTAAATTATTCAACAGAATCTTTTGACTTTTTATTTTGATATATTATTCAAATATATAACTTAAGTAGTATATATAAGGCTTTCTTCTTAAAAAATAAACTTAGTGCTATGGACTGAATTGTATCCCTTCCAAATTCAATATATTAAAGCTAACACCGCTGACAAAGGTCTGTATCGTCAAAGCTATGGTTTCTCCAGCAGTCATGTACAGATGTGAGAGCTGGATCATAAAGAAGGCTGAGCGCGAAAGAATTGATGCTTTTTAACTGTGATGTTGGAGAAGATTCTTGTGAGTCCCTTGGACAGAAAGGAGATAAATCAGTCAATCCTGATTTATCAGGAAATAGGAAATCAACCCTGAATATTCACTGGAAGGACTCATGCTGAAGCTGAAGCTCCAATATTTTGGCTACCTGATGCAGTGAGCTACCTCACTGGAAAAGGCCTTGATGATGGGAAAGATTGAGGGCAGGAGCAGAAGGGGACAACAGAAGATGAGATGGTTGGATGGCATCACTGACTCAAAGGACGTGAATTTGAGTGAACTCCAGGAGATGGTGAAGGACAGGGAAGACTGGTGTGCACATTTCATGGGGTTGCAAAGGGTTGGACATGACTTAGTGACTAAACAACAACAACAATGCAAATATACAACTTCAGTTCAGTTCAGTCGCTCAGTCGTGTCTAACTCTTTGCGACCCCATGAACTGCAGCACGCCAGGCCTCCCTGTCGATCACCAACTCCAGGAGTTTACTCAAACTCATGTCCATTGAGTCAGTGATGCCATCCAGCCATCTCATCCTCTGTTGTCCCCTTCTGCTCCTGCCCCTAAACCCTCCCAGCATCAGAGTCTTTTCCAATGAGTCAACTCTTCGCATGAGGTGGCCAAAATACTGGAGTTTCAGCTTTAGCACCATTCCTTCCAAAAAAATCCCAGGGCTGATCTCCTTCAGAATGGACTGGTTGGATCTCCTTGCAGTCCAAGGGACTCTCAAGAGTCTTCTCCAACACCACAGTTCAAAAGCATCAATTCAAAAAAAAATAAATAAATAAAAAAAAAAAAGCATCAATTCTTCGGCGCTCAGCCTTCTTCACAGTCCAACTCTCACATCCATACATGACCACAGGAAAAACCATAGCCTTGACTAGATGAACCTTTGTTGGCAAAGTAATGTCTCTGCTTTTGAATATGCTCTCTAGGTTGGTCATAACTTTCCTTCCAAGGAGTAAGCATCTTTTAATTTCATGGCTGCAGTCACCATCTGCAGTGATTTTGGAGCCCCCCAAAATAAAGTCAGCCACTGTTTCCCCATCTATTTCCCATGAAGTGATGGGACTAGATGCCATGATCTGTTTTCTGAATGTTGAGCTTTAAGCCAACTTTTTCACTCTCCTCTTTCACTTTCATCAAGAGGCTTTTTAGTTCCTCTTCACTTTCTGCCATTAAGGGTGGTGTCATCTGCATATCTGAGGTTATTGATATTTCTCCCGGCAATCTTGATTCCAGCTTGTGCTTCTTCCAGCCCAGCGTTTCTCATGATGTACTCTGCATATAAGTTAAATAAGCAGAGTGACAATATGCAGCCTTGACGTACTCCTTTTCCTATTTGGAACCACTCTGTTGTTCCATGTCCAGTTCTAACTGTTGCTTCCTGACCTGCATATAGGTTTCTCAAGAGGCAGGTCAGGTGGTCTGGTATTCCCATCTGTTTCAGAATTTTCCACAGTTTATTGTGATCCACACAGTCAAAGGCTTTGGCATAGTCAATAAAGCAGGAATAGATGTTTTTCTGGAACTCTCTTGCTTTTTCCATGATCCAGTGGATGTGGGCAATTTGATTTCTGGTTCCTCTGCCTTTTTTAAAACCAGCTTGAACATCTGGAAGTTCACGGTTCACATATTGCTGAAGCCTGGCTTGGAGAATTTTGAGCATTACTTTACTGGCGTGTGAGATGAGTGCAATTGTGCAGTAGTTTGAGCATTCTTTGGCATTGCCTTTCTTTGGGATTGGAATGAAAACTGACCTTTCCAGTCCTGTGGCCACTGCTGAGTTTTCCAAATTTGCTGGCATATTGAGTGCAGCACTTTCACAGCATCATCTTTCAGGGTTTGAAATAGCTCAACTGGAATTCAATCACCTCCACTAGCTTTGTTCGTAGTGATGCTTTCTAAGGCCCACTTGACTTCACATTCCAGGATGTCTGGCTCTAGGTGAGTAATCACACCATCATGATTATCTTGGTCGTGAAGATCTTTTTTGTATAGTTCTTCTGTGTATTCTTGCTACCTCTTCTTAATATCTTCTGCTTCTGTTAGGTCCATACCATTTCTGTCCTTTATCGAGCCCATCTTTGCATGAAATGTTCCCTTAGTATCTCTAATTTTCTTGAAGAGATCTCTATAAAGCTTTCTTTTTAAAAAATAAACCTTAGTGCTATGGACTGAACTGTATCCCTCCCAAATTCAATATATTGAAGCTAACTCCCCATATGACTGTACTAGAGATAAGGCCTTTAAGGTGATTAAGTGAAATGAGGTCATATAAGTGGAACCCTAATCTGATAGAATTAGTGCCCTTACAACAAGACACCAGAGAGTCTGCATAGTCTCTCTTGGTTCCCTTCTCTTTCACAAGGAGTGCAAAGAGGTCACGTGAGCACACAGCAAGATAATAGCCACCTACAAGCCAGGAGAAGAGGCCTCAGAATGAAATCTACCTTGCTAGCACCCTGATCTTGGACTTGCCAGCCTCCAAAACTATAAGACAATATGTAAAAATTTATTGTGATGTACATAAAACTTTATATACTTTATGAATGTTTTTTATCTATTTAAAAAATCACTAAAGAATAAATATGGCTTCCTACTCCATGTTTTTTAAAGAAAGTAATGTTACTATAATTGTATTTATTAGTATTCAAAGATGTCTACAATACATTTAGTAAAAGAGGATGTTTAAAAAACTTATCAAACTATTCTATTTAAAATATATATATGATGTATATATATTTAAAAGTCTGGTGGAGGGAATTCCCTGGTGGTCCAGTGGTTAGGACTTATGCTTTCACTGCTGTTGCCCCAGGTTCAACCCCTGGTCAGGAAACTAAGATCCTGCAAGTCATGCGGAGAGGCAAGGAAAAAAAAAAAAGGTCGGTGGAATTATAGGTAAACTTTACTTGCCTTTTTATAATATTACAAATTTCCAGAAATTTTGTGATGGGTATTTTAAGTAAGAAAGCTATTAAAAAAAAAAAAAAAGACATTCTTTCATGTTGGATTGAAAAGCCTTATGGAAGTTATTGTTGAATCATCCTATGACATTAAACAACTTCTATTTCCAAATATTCTGATACATTACAGGAAAAAAGTTTCCAGAAATAGTAATAACAGAGGTTTCTTTAGTGGGGGGAAAAATAGCATTTTGATTAAATTAGGAAAGCATATTTCTCAAAATCAAGTCAACTATGAAGAGTTTTTTTTGTTGAATGAGTTTGTAATGGGCAATGCAATTTGGTATTTCTTTGTCAGAAACAAAATGACCTGCTTCCCCCTACCCCCATCCCATCTTGGAGCATGCTAAGACACCAAAATTCATGGGGCCATTTTTCAGTTCCATTTAGAGCAAAATCTGCCCCAAGCCCAAAGAAGTAGGGATTTCACTTGGAGATTTTCACTTGGCTTCCTTTCAGAGATTTCCGGTTTGTTTTAAAGGTTCTGAGGACACTCTTGTGCCTAGAGTACTAACAGGAGGTTTTGGTTTGTTTAAGATTTGTTTACTTATTTAATTTTGGCTGTGCTGGGTCTTCGTTGCTGCGTGTGGGCTTTCTCTAGTTGTGATGCATGGGTTTCTCATTGTGGCGGCTTCTCTTGTTGCTGAGCACGACTCTAGGCACCTGGGCTTCTGTAGCTGTGGCACAGTGGCTTCGTTGCTCCATGGCATGTGGAATTTTCCCAGACCAGGAATTGACCCTACGTCCCAGTGTCCCCTGCATTGGCATGCAGATTCTTAACCACCAGGGAAGCCAATAGGAGGTTGATTTGTTCCCATCTGTAGAAACTTCACATCAATAAAGTGTCTGCTTAGGGCTTTCCAAGAGAGAGGCAGAGCCTTAGCCCTGGATGTTCCTTGGGGCGCTCGACAAGGGTAGGTATAGAGACTGTTCCAGGCTAAGCTGAAACATTTGGTCCTATGTGGGAAATTTTCAAAAGCACTGGAAGCAATGTTAAATCCCAGCACACAGCTATAATACATACTTTTCTGGTTCCCTGGAGTTTGGCCTCTTGACCACATATTCAGACATTTCACGATGGGAAGATCAGCAATGGCCTGGGATTTTAATCAGATATATTCTACTAGAGGAAAAGTGAAAGAAGTTATTTAGCAATTTAATACAAAACTCAATCTCTCAATAAGATGGTAAAGTAGAAAAACAAAGATTATTTTTTTTGTATTCTCATAAACAATCTTTCTTGAGAGAAGTGGTTATGAAGAATGAAAAGCCAGCATTTCTTATTTTCATGTATTCATTCAGGTTCTCAAATTTTTCGGAGCTTGAAAAAAAATAAACCTAACAAACACGCCACCTGCTGGTGTTGACTGAGACAGATCACAAATAATGATCACAGTCAAAAGCTAATTAAGAGGTCCTGAAATGTCAACTTATACTGTATTCCTTTTACTCTTAAAAAAAAGGGGGGAGAGGGTAGATCCGGAAATTCATCTTTTATCCCATAAACTGGTATTATTCTAGGATGAGGTCAGCTTTGTTAACAGGCTCATTTAGTGTTGTCTCCTACAACTTCTTGACATTTCATCTCTTCTCTTTTCAACCTAAGTATCAGGCTAAGTATTTTTCTTAAATTTTTTACTTCAGGCTTGAATTCTACATTTCAAATTTTCATTTCAATGAATTGTCTTTACATCTTTTTCTACTAACAGTAGTCTTCAAATATCCTCTGCTGCTAAGTCACTTCAGTTGTGTCTGACTCTGTGTGACCCCACAGACGGCAGCCCACCAGCCTCCTCTGTCCCTGGGATTCTCCAGGCAAGAACACTGGAGTGGGTTGCCATTTCCTTCTCCAATGCATGAAAATGAAAAGTGAAAGTGAAGTTGCTCAGTTGTATCCGACTCTTAGAGACCCCATGGACTGCAGCCTACCAGGCTCCTCTATCCATGGGATTTTCCAGGCAAGAGTACTGGAGTGGGGTGCCATTGCCTTCTCCTCAAATATCCTCTAGAAGCATTAAAGTACTTTCCAACTTATTTCCAAATCCTCCATTGAGGAACACTCTGTAATCTATACTGTGTGTAAATATGTATCTTTTTATTTTTTTCTTTTTATTATGAAAAATTTCAAACAAGCTCAAAAATAGAACAGTAAAACGACCCCCTGTGCATTCATCATGAATTCTCAATGTTAATCAACTCGATTTTACTTGCCCTCCTCCACCTTTTCATACTAACTGGATTAATTTAAACAAATAAAAAAACGTCATAATTTTCATATGTAAACATTTTTGTATATAGCTGCAGAAGATAAAGATTTTTAAATCATATGATCACTCTTAATAATTAAAAATAACTTCCTAAATATCAAATATCTACTTGTGTGCTCAACTGCTCAGTCATGTCCGACTCTTTGTGACCCCATGCACATAAGGTTCCTCTGCCATGGAATTTTCCAGGCAAGAATACTGGGTTACCATTTCCTACTCTAGGGGATCTTCCCAGCCCAGGGATTGAACCAGCATCTCCTGGGTCTCTTGCATTGGCAGGCAGATTCGTTACCACGGCACTACCTGGGAAACCCACAAAGAGCTAGTCAATGTTAAATTTCTGTGATTGTGTCAGCTTTTTCTTTCTTTTTCTTATTCTTTTCTTTTTTTTTTTTTTTGCAGTTTCTTTATTCATGTGAAAGTGGAAGTGTCGGTTGCTCAGTCGCATCTGACTCTTCAACCCCATAGACCTCTGTCCATGGACTTCTCCAGGCCAGAATACTGAGTAGGTAGCCATTCCCTTCTCAGGGGATCTTTCTGACCCAGGGATTGAATCCAGGTCTTTTGCATTGCAGGCAGATTCTTTACTGTCTGAGCCACCAGGGAATCCTGGTGCTTAAAGCACTGGTGGAGGAATTAATTCTGCATAGGCTAGTTCAGTTCAGTCACTCAGTCATGTCCGACTATTTGTGACCCCATGGACTGTAGCACGCCAGGCTTCCCTGTCCATCACCAACTCCCAGAGATTGCTCAAACTCTTGTCCATCGAGTTGGTGATGCCATCCAACCTCATGCTCTGTTGTCCCCTTCTCCTCCTGCCGTCAATCTTTCCCAGTGTCAGGGTCTTTCCCAAAGAGTCAGTTATTTGCATCAGGTGGCCAAAGTATTGGAATTTCAGCTTCAGCATCAGTCCTTCCAATGAAATATTCAGGACTGATTTCCCTTAGGATTGACTGGTTTGATCTCCTTACAGTTCAAGGGACTCTCAAGAGTCTAGAAGTTTAGAAGGTGCCATTTTTGCTGAAAGGGGAAGAAAGAAGTAAACTGATGGGTGCTGAGGGGCTGAAAACAAATGTGGATTGAATGAGTGAATAGATAAGGAGAAAATGTTGTACACAGAAACTGGCAAGTTAGATGCAGTTGAAGAGGAGGTATGCTGAGAATAGAAGGGTGCATGAGCTGGCTTCATGCACCATTCAGCAGACCGTTTACTAGACCATTCAGGTATGACCTAAATCAAACCCTTTTTGATTTATACAGTGGAAGTGACAAATAGATTCAATGGATTAGGTCTGATAGAGTGCCTTAGAACTATGAACGCAGGTTTGTGACATTGTACAAGAGGCAGTGATCCAGACTGTCCCCAAGAAAAAAGAAATGCAAAAAGGCAAAATGGTTGTGCAAAGAGGCCTTACAAAGAGCTGAGAAAAGAAAAGACGTGAAAGGCAAAGGAGAAAAGGAAAGACATACCCATGTGAATGCAGAGTTCCAAGGAAGAGCAAGGAGAGATAAGAAAGACTTCCTCAGTGATCAATGCAAAGAAATAGAGGAAAACAATAGAATGGGAAAGAGGTCTCTTCAAGAAAACTAGAGATACTAGGGAACATTTCATGCAAAGATGGGCACAATAAAGGACAGAAATGGTATGGACCTGACAGAAGCAGAGGATATTAAGAAGAGGTGGCAAGAATACACAGAAGAACTATACAAAAAAGATCTCCACATCCCAGATAACCACAATGATGTGATCATTCACCTAGAGTCAGACATCCTGGAATGTGAAGTCAAGTGGGCCTTATGAAGCATCACTACGAACAAAGCTAGTGGAGGTGATGGAATTCCAGTTGGGCTATTTCAAATCCTAAAAGATGATGCTGTTCAAGTGCTGCAATATGCTGCACTATGTTCAAGTGCTGTTCAATGTGCCAGCAAATATGGAAAATTCAGCAGTGGCCACAGGACTGGAAAAGGTCAGTATTCATTCCAATCCCAAAGAAAGGAAATGCCAAAGAATGCTCAAACTACCACACAATTGCACTCATCTCACACACTAGCAAAGTAATGCTCAAAATTCTCCAAGCCAGGCTTCAACAGTATGTGAACCGTGAACTTCCAGATGGTCAAGCTGGAGTTAGAAAAGGCAAAGGAACCAGAGATCAAATGGCCAACATTCACTGAATCATTGAAAAAGCAAGAGAGTTCCAAAAAAAATATCTGCTTCTGTCTTATTGACTATGCCAAAGGCTTTGACTGTGTGGATCACAACAAACTGTGGAAAATTCTTAAAGAGATGGAATACCAGGGAATACCACCTGACATGCCTCCTAAGAAATCTGTGTGCAGGTCAAGAAGCAACAGTTAGAACTGGACAGGGAACAACAGACTGGTTTCAAATCGGGAAAGGAGTATGTCAAGGCTATATATCGTCACCCTGCTTATTTAACTTATATGCAGAGTACATCATGAGAAATGCTGGGCTGAATGAAGCACAAGCTGGAATCAAGATTGCCAGGAGAAATATCAATAACCTCAGATATGCAGATGACACCACTCTTATGGCAGAAAGTGAAGAAGAACTAAAAAGCCTCTTGATGAAAGTGAAAGAGGAGAGTGAAAAAGCTGGCTTAAAACTCAATATTCAGAAAACTAACATCATGGCATCCAGTCCCATCTCTTCATGGCAAATGTATGGGGAAACAATGAAAACAGTGACAGACTATTTTCAGTCAGTTCAGTTCAGTTCAGTCGCTCAGTCGTGTCCAGCTCTTTGCAACCCCATGAATCGCAGCACGCCAGGCCTCCCTGTCCATCACCAACTCCCGGAGTTCACTCAGACTCATGTCCATCGAGTCAGTGATGCCATCCAGCCATCTCATCCTCTGTCGCCCCCTTCTCCTCCTGCCCCCAATCCCTCCCAGCATCAGAGTCTTTTCCAATGAGTCAACTCTTCGCATGAGGTGACCAAAGTATTGGAGTTTCAGCTTTAGCATCATTCCTTCCAAAGAAATCCCAGGGCTGATCTCCTTCAGAATGGACTGGCTGGATCTCCTTGCAGTCTATTTTGGGGTGCTCTAAAATCACTGCAGATGGTGACTGCAGCCATGAAATTAAAAGACACTTGCTTCTTGGAAGAAACGTTATGACTAACCTAGACAGCATATTGTAAAGCAGAGACTTTACTTTGCCAACAAAGGTCTGTCTAGTCAAGGCTATGGTTTTTCCAGTAGTCATGTATGGATGTGAGAGTTGGACTGTGAAGAAAGCTGAGCACTAAAGAATTGATGCTTTTGAACTGTGGTGTTGGAGAAGAGTCTTGAGAGTCCCTTGGACTGCAAGGAGATCCAACCAGTCCATCCTAAATGAGATCAGTTCTGAATATTCATTGAAAGGACTGATATGGAAGCTGAAACTCCAATACTTTGGTCACCTCATGCGAAGAACTGACTCACTGGAAAAGACCCTGATGCTGGGAAAGATTGAAGGCAGGAGGAGAAGGGGATGACAGAGGATGAGATGGTTGGATGGCATCACTGATTCAATGGACCTGAGTCTGAGCAAACTTCAGGAGTTGGTGATGGACAGGGAGGCATTGTGTGCTGCAGTCCATGGGGTCGCAAAGAGCTGGACATGACTGAGTGACTGAACTGAACTGAGCTTGCTTAGATCCCCTGCATCTTGAAGAGTGAATGATTATTAAGGAATCAGCATAGGTTTGCAGAAGGAAAGATATGTAATTGTCATTAGAACGTGGATTGTCTCTCAAAGAATCTGACTGGAGTCACTAGCATCAGCAATCAGTGTTATACACAAAACAGCCCTCTGAGTACAACAGCTCTTGGCTTCATGCTGGCCGGATGTTGGAGCCTCATTGTAATGGCAGAAAGACATCTCTCAATGCCGCCCTGATAGGCTACTAATCCTGGAAGCTGGCATCTCGTCTTCAATAATAGGTGGTTGTGCCTGCTGTAACAAGTTTCCTTGGAGTTAAAAGGTTATTGGAAAATGTCTTCTCATTTAAAAGTAATTTTAAAAATAAGGTAGTAGATTGCTAGAATTTATGATTTAGGAGGTGGGGCAGGTCTTGCTGATTCTAAATTTGGCCATGTGAGTGGGTAGCTAAAATGGGGTAGAAAGTGAAGTTCTTTGGATATGAAACCAAGGAACTGTAAGGCTAGGGATTAAAAAAAAAAAAAGATTTTATTTTTTAGAGCAGTTCTAGGTTCACAAAAAAATTAAGCTGAAGATACATAGATTTATTTCCCTTACAGAAATTCTTACATCTCCCAGGAGAGCAACACATTTGCTACAATTGATGAACCTACAGTGACACGTCATTATCACCCGAAGCCCACAGTTGACATTGGGGTTCACTCTTGATGTTGTGCCCTCTAGGTTTTGACAGTGTAGCCAGGACTATAGTGTCATACAGAAGAATTTCACTGCCCTAAAAACCCCCTTTGCTTCACCTATTCATCCCTCCTTCCCCCTAATGCTTGGCCTTTGGCAATCACTGATCTTTTTATTGTCTCCATAAATGTCTTTTCTAGAATGTCATATAGTTGGAATCACATAGTATGTAGCCTTTTCAGTTTGGCTTCTTTCACTTAGTAATATATTAATACATGTAATATTCTTTGATATCTCTTCATGACTTGGTAGCTCATTTCTTTTTAGCATTGAATAATATTCCATTGTCTAGATGTACCACAGTTTATTTATCAAAGGCTAGGGTTTTAAATCCATATAGTTACTGGAATTATAGTAGATGGATACTAGGAGTGAAGCTGAAATGGCAACTATTGTCACTTGGCAGATGAACAAATGAAGGACAGCAACCAACAGGAAAATGAGAAGAGAACAACAGATCTGGTGTAGACTCAAAAATAATGAAGGTGAAGTCTTATGATTGGGGGGGTGGGGGTGACGGGCAGTGGGATGGGAAAAAAATGTTGATTTCTTCCCTCAGCAGCTCCTACAGTATGTAAGCAGAGGAAGATGCAAAATGAGAGACAGTATCCTTGGTGAAGGGCTGGGTATCAATGAAGGTAAGAAGGAAAAGAATGCTCAGTGAAGGGGTTGAGGATAAAGCAAAATGGAAAGGTGTGGCATAGAAAATAGCAATAGGAAGATGAGTTTGGAGAGAAAACAAAGAGCCAAACAAACAAGAACACAACAGAAGTGACAGGACTGGAGGGTGTGAATCTGTTGGTTGGTCTCTCTCTTTTTTTTAAAGAGTCTATCTCTTTTTTTTTTTAAACATTAAAAAATACATTTATTTATTTTTTGGTTGTGCTGAGTGTGTGCTGCTCTGGGCTTTAACTAGATGTGGTGAGCAGGGGCTACTCTTCATTGCAGTGTGCAGGCTTCTCACTAGTGGCTTCTCCAGTGGAGCATGGGCTCTAGAGGATGTTTCTGCGCTGACCCAGGGCCTTTGAATAGTACCAGTTCTAGGCTGCATTCACTATCTGTGGTCCCATTGGCAATTCGTTGTTTTTGATGAGGGTTCCAACTTGAATCTTGGTGGTGAGGGTTTTTTGTTTATGCATCTCGTGGCATGTTTCAGCTCAGTTCAGTCACTCAGTCATGTTTGACTCTTTGCTACGCCATGGACTGCAGCACACCAGGCCTGCCTGTCCATCACCAACTCCTGGAGTTTACCCAAACTCATGTCCATTGAGTTGGTGATGCCATCCATCTCATCCTCTGTTGTCCCCTTCTTCTCCCGCCTTCAATTTTTTTCCAGCATCACGGTCTTTTCCAGTGAGTCAGTTCTTCGCATCAGGTGGCCAAAGTATTGGAGTTTCAGCTTCAATATCAGTCCTTTCAATGAATATTCAGAACTGATCTCATTTAGGATGGACTGGTTGGATCTCCTTGCAGTCCAAGGGACTCTCAAGACTCTTCTCCAACGCCACAGTTCAAAAGCATCAATTCTTTAGTGCTCAGCTTTCTTCACAGTCCAACTTTCACATCCATACATGACTACTGGAAAAACCATAGCCTTGACTAGACGGACCTTTGTTGGCAAAGTAATGTTTCTGCTTTTTAATATGTTGTCTGGGTTGGTCATAGCTTTTCTTCCAAGGAGCAAGTGCCTTTTAATTTCATGGCTGCAGTCACCATCTGCAGTGATTTTGGAGCCCCCCAAAATTAAAGTTTGTCACTGTTTCCCCATTTCCCATGAAGTAATGGGACCAGATGCCATGATCTTCGTTTTCTGAATGTTGAGCTTTAAGCCAACTTCTTCACTCTCCTCTTTCACTTTCATCAAGAGGCTCTTTAGTTCATTTTCTGCCATAAGAGTGGTGTCATCTGCATATCTGAGGTTATTGATATTTCTCCCAGCAATCTTGATTCCAGCTTGTGCTTCATCCAGCCCAGCATTTCGCATGATGTACTCTGCATATAAGTTAAATAAGCAGAGTGACAATATACAGCCTTGATGTACTCCTTTTCCTATTTGGAACCAGTCTATTGTTCCATGTCCAGTTCTAACTGTTGCTTCCTGACCTGCATACAGATTTCTCAAGAGGCAGGACAGGTGTTCTGGTATTCCCATCTCTTGAAGAATTTTCCAGTTTGCTATGATCCATACAATCAAAGGCTTTGGCATAGTCAATAAAGAAGAATAGATGTTTTTCTGGAACTCTCTTGCTTTTTCGATGATCCAGCACAGGTTGGCAATTTGATCTCTGATTCCTCTGCCTTTTCTAAAACCAGCTTGAACATCTGAAGTTCACGGTTCACATACTGTTGAAGCCTGGCTTGGAGAATTTTGAGCATTACTTTACTAGCGTGTGAGATGAGTGCAATTGTGTGGTAGTTTGAGCATTCTTTGGCATTTCCTTTCTTTGGGATTGGAATGAAAACTGACCTTTTCCAGTCCTGTGGCCACTGCTGAATTTTCCATATTTGCTGGCACATTGAACAGCACTTGAACATAGTGCAGCATATTGCAGCACTTGAATAGCATCATCTTTAGGATTTGAAATAGCCCAACTGGAATTCCATCACCTCCACTAGCTTTGTTCATAGTGATCCTTCATAAGGCCCACTTGACTTCACGTTCCAGGATGTCTGGCTCCAGGTGAGTGATCACACCATCGTGATTATCTGGGTCATGAAGATCTTTTTTGTACAGTTCTTCTGTGTATTCTTGCCACCTCTTAATATCTTCTGCTTCTGTTAGGTGCATACCATTTCTGTCCTTTATTGTGCCCATCTTTGCATGAAATGTTCCCTAGTATCTTTAGTTTTCTTGAAGAGACCTCTAGTCTTTCCCATTCTATTGCTTTCCTCTATTTCTTTACATTGATCACTGAGGAAGGCTTTCTTATCTCTCCTTGCTCTTCCTTCAAACTCTGCATTCAAATGGGTGTATCTGTCCTTTTCTCCTTCGCTTGGAGAAAACTTGACCTTGGAGTACAGAATGAAGCCAGGCAAAGGCTAATATAGTTTTGCCAAGAGAATGCACTGGTCATAACAAACACCCTCTTCCAACAATAGGAGAGAAGCCTCTACACATGGACATCATCAGATTGTCAACACTGAAATCAGATGGATTATATTCTTTGCAGCCAAAGATAGAGAAGCTCTATACACTCAGCAAAAACAAGACCGTGAGCTGACTGTGGCTCAGATCATGAACTCCTTATTGCCAAATTCATGCTTAAATTTCCTTAAATTGAAGAAAGTAGGGAAAACCACTAGACCATTCATGTATGACCCAAATCAAATCACTAACAATTATACAGTGGAAGTGAGAAATAGACGTAAGGGACTAGATCTGATAAGACAGAGTGCCTGAAGAACCACGGATGGAGGTTCATGACATTGTACAGGAGATAGGGATCATGACCATCCCAAGAAAAAGGAACGCAAAAAAGCAAAATGGCTGTCTGAGCAGGCCTTACAAATAGCTGTGAAAAGAGAAGTGAAAAGCAAAGGAGAAAAGGAAAGATATACTTCTGTCATTATGGTGCATTTTATAAATGGCAGAAAAACACCCCAGAGTTGGAAGACCTTGGGTTTGAATCTTGTTTCTTCCATTATCATAGGCATTGTACAAAGAATGAGCTAAGGAGAAAGTCTAGGTAGACCTGGAGAATCAATGGCCTCCATGACACCACCATAATTCTCACTGACAGGTGTTCTATACTGTTGAGAATATTTTTCTTCGACATTTCAAATGTGCTTTCACATCAGCCCATTTCAAGTCCTGTCCAATGACCTCGCATACGTTGTGAATATTTGTTTGGTCTACACAGAAAAGGCTTGTCTTCAAGTCAGTCGAGGGGGAAAAAGACGGAAAACAAGTTCGTCCTACACCAAAATACTTACTGAGTGGAGTGCTGTTTAAATTCCTCACTGGACAGGAAAACACACACACACACACACACACACACACACACACACACACACACAAACGGACTCTGATCTAAGGCCCAAAGCCTCACAGGCAGAGCACAACAAAAGCCAGCGGCCTGTGAGCTGCGCCAGCGCGGGACTCCTACCGCATGCCGCGGGGGCAGGTGCCTGAGGAGACCGCCTCACACAAGCCCCGCTGGTCCTTGCCGCGGGCGCATGCGCGCGCCGCCACGCTCGAGGGGGGGGAGGGGGGCCTCGACCGCCATCTTGCCGTGCGCGGGACTCGCGCCGCGGGTCCCAAGCTTGGGCTTGCGGCCGCGGCTTTCTGTCCGGACCGCCTTCCTCTTTCTTCTGTCAGCCCCGGCCAACCGCCCTGCCCGGCCCGCCCAGCCCCAGCTCTCGGCCAATGAGCTGATCCGGGGCTCGCAGCCCGACTCTCAGCCGCGGCTTGCCCTGGTGCCCGTCCCGCAAGGCTGTGCGCGGAGGGCACCCAGCCTGCCCCGCCGGCCGCCATGCCCAACGTGCAGCTGCCACCCAAGGAGAACAACCTCTTCAAACGCATCTTGGTGAGTGGCCGCGGACCGCGCCGCTGGCAGCCCCGGGCTCGACGCGGCGGGGCCAGGCCGCCCCGCCCCCCTCGGGTTCTTTGTTTTTGTGGAATCCCGCACGCCCGCCTCGCCGGGCTGCCTCCCCGCTGTCGTCTCTCTCTTTCTGTGGACAGTCCTTCCAGGAACTTCCCGCTGCAGTCACTCTGGGCCTGAGCGCGGGGCGCGGCCCACGCGTGCTGCGGCGCCTGGCGGCCGGCCTCGCCGCCTCCTCGCCCCTAGTCTTCCGCGGTTACCTTTTGTCGTCACCCAGGTGTGCTGGTTCGCTGCTCGGTGTGGAATCTGTTGCACAGCGCGCGCTGACACCCGTGAAGGAGGGAGCGATTCTCTGGCGGGGTGGGATCTGGTTTATACCGGTTCCCGGGAGCTAAAACTTCGGACGGAGACCGACCCTCCCTTTGGTAGAGAGGTTTGTCTTCCTTTGGTGCTCAGTGTTTACCCTCTGAGAAGTCAGTGACTGGGGCTGCCATTTTTAAGTTATAAATTCGAGCACAACTGTTGATTGCTTTTTTAAAAAAATTGTTTTTACTTTTAATTGTAGAATAATTGCTTTATAATGTTGTGTTGGTTTCTCTTATATAGCAACGTAAATCAGTCATAAATATGCCCCCTCTTTCTTCAACCTCTGCCCCCCGCCCAATCCCACCACTCCGGGTTGTCACAGGGAACTTGGATTGCGTTTAACTCGTACAGGCCCTGCGATGAGCTAAGTGATGAAAGCTTCTTGGGGTAGGTTGGCGTTGCACTTAAGGGAGCATTCCCTTTGTTTCCTAGCAGAAAGAAACCTGGGAAGCAACGTGGAAAATGCGGTGAAAATGTTAAATCTTAATTTTATATGGTGCTTAGTGTTGAGCTGAAACTCCAATACTTTGGCCACCTGATGCGAAGAGCTGACTCATTTGAAAAGACCCTGATGCTGGGAAAGATTGAAGGCAGGAGGAGAAGGGGATGACAGAGGATGAGATGGTTGGATGGCATCACCGACTATAGGGACATGAAGTGAAGTGAAGTCGCTCAGTCGTGTCTGACTCTTTGCGACCTCATGGACTGTAGCCTACCGGGCTCCTCTGTCCATGGGATTTTCCAGGCAAGAATACTGGAGTGGGGTGCCATTTCCTTCTCCAGGGGAACTTCCCGACCCAGGGATCAAACCCGTGTCTCCCACATTGTAGGCCTACGCTTGAGTTTGAGTAAACTCAGGGAGTTGGTGATGGACAGGGAGGCCTGGCCTGCTGCAGTCCATGGGGTCGCAAAGAGTCAGACACAACTGAGCGACTGAACTGAACTGAACTAGTGTTGAGCAAATAATGCGAAATGAGTGTAAAAACCTAATTGTGGCAGAATGCTTCTTTCGACTTTGCCTTTATTTTTTCTTTATTTTACTTTCATTTTTCTTATATCTTTTTATTTTTCGCAATGTGGGGTTGAAGAAGGGAATTTTTTGCCCCTTTCGGGTGGGCTGGTTTGTTATTGTTATTTTTTTCATTTAACGAAGCTGAAACGTGTCAATGAAAAATCATCTATATAAATTGCTAGTTGGGTTTCAGGATATTTGCGTTGTACATGAAAGATGACAACGCTTTTTTTGTCTATGGATATTTTCCAATTCAAATCACGTTATCAGGAGCACAATGAAAAGCAGCTAATTTATTATATTCTAGTAAAAAAAAACAAACACGTTGCAGAGTTCACTTTATCCGCCCCCCCTCCCCCAAATTGGGAAATGCTGAGCATTTTTTCTCAGTGTGTAGTTTTTTAATAAGCTTACATGACTTTAGGAAGATGCTGCAAAATGAATTATTTTGTCATCTCAAATTGCAGTAAGTGTGGGTAAAACTTGGCTGTGACAAATTCCATAGTTTTCAGAAGCCTATCATATAATTATTTTTTTAGTTTGATTGTAGACCAAACTAAAAAAATAATTTTTAGTGCTTTGCCACCAACAGTAACTTTTAAATGTTAATTTTCATTGTATTTAAACATCCATACAAGTTTACCAGGTGTTTATCAACATAGTTTGCATGACTTGTTCCTGCCTATCTTATTTCCCCAAACTGGCTGTTAGCATTTTGTTGAATTTTGGAACTACTCCATGCCCTCTTTTACAGAGGAGACAATCAAACCCAGGAATAGTAAATGACAGTCTAAGGTTCTCTGTCTGGTTAGTAGCCAAGTTGAAACTACAGTCTGTTTTTTCTACTAAGTATATATTCTTTATTGAACTTAATAAGACTTTCCTATAACCTGAGTACTTGGATACTGGAGATGACTACCTGGGTTTGAATTGTGGCTCTGACACCAGCTGTGTAGACTCAGCATCTATGCCTCAGTCTCCATCTAAATGGAGATTACATGTATCCCATAGTCTTTAAGTAAAGACTAAATGAGAAAAGCACCTGTCACATAGTAAATGCTTCCAGGAAGTGTTAATCATTATTATTCCTGTTGTTGGTAGTATGATATTATTACTTCCAGACCACTTGGTAAGGCAGAAAAAAACAGTATATTTCTCTTTTTCCTCTTCGCCAGTGGTTCCTTCTGCTTGTTTTTTTCTTGTCTTTGTCAGATGAACTCCTGTGCCTAGATTCAGATTGTTATTTTTTAAATTTTTATGTTAAAATATTTTTGGAATGGATAATATACTAGCATGATTCAAAATTCAAAGTTTTCCTGTCCTGTCTCCCCAACCACTAAGGTCTCTCCCCCAGAGGCCATCAGTAAGCCTCAAAGACTTTTTTTCTATGAATACTTTTCTGTTTCCCCTCCAGATGCCACCCCTGTTGGCAAGAATTAATCTCTTTCTTCTCCTTTGCTGATCCTGCTTTGTTTTAAACTTAGAAGATTGTACACATTGACTGTGTTGAGCAGTGCTTATTTGTCTAGAATCTGAGGATGCAGCCGTGTTTAAAACAGGCAGGATCCCTGTTCTCATGGAGCCTACAGTATGATGGGAAAGACACACACTAAGTAAAAACAAATAAGTAATAATGTCAGGAAATGATAGCACTGTGTAGAAAATAGAGCAGTACGGTAGAGTGTGTATGTGTGTGTGGAGGGGTACAGTCAGAGGCTGGCGGTGTTAGAGTGGTCAGGTAGATGATGTGGAAAACTCGATCATCAGCCATGGGAAGGTCTGGGGAAGAACAACATTTCAGAGGGTAGAAGGAGCACACGTGCAGAGGCCTTGAGGTGGGGATGAGCTTGGCATGCTGAGTACTAGGGAAAATAACCTATAACCGCAAGTGAGAGGTTGAGTTAAAGATAAGGTGTTCTCATAGTTAATGACTGTGGAGGCCAGGCATGGTTACTTAGCCTGGCTGGTGGCATTTAGGAAGAAAGAGGTTGCTTACATTTGTGTTAGAGTAATTGATGGAAAGACCATGGTCTTTGAAGTCAACCCAGAGTTTGCAACTAGGCTGACCCACTTATAAACAAATTTAATGAACTTTTAAGTTTCTGCATCTGTGAAGTGGAGATGATGACACCTACCTTAAGGAATTGTCATGAGTCATAACAAGTTTTGTACAGACACACATTAGTTGCTCAATAAATAGCAGGATTTTTTTGTGTATATGCTTTGGTTTCATTCTTGAAGTGGCAAAGGCTTTTAATGCTGTTTCTAGTATTTTTCTTTGTGATCACATATGTTTTTGCTTTTGGATTTTGAATAAGAAAGCTATAGCAGTGTATTGATTGACAATAAGGGATTTTTAAAAAAGTATCTTTATTTTCAAATATTTATTTATTTGGCTGCACCAGGTTTTAGTTGCAGCATGCGCACTCTCAGTTGTGGCCAGTGGGCTCTAGTTCCCTGACCAGGGGTTGAACCTGGGCTCCTGCTTTGGGAGTCTTAGCCTCTGGACCACCAGGGAAGTCCCAATTTTTTATTTTCTGTAAAAGTGAGAATACTCAGATACCAGTAAGTAACAGAGGTACACTTCATGTTATAAGTGATATAAGTTGGTATAAAACCTTTCCATCACATATGTTTTAAACCTAATAAATTTAGAATTTATATAATGCAATGAAAAGTTATTTCCATGTGTATTCATTTTGTATAATAATTTTTCTTTTCTTTTTCAGAAATGTTATGAACAGAAGCAATACAAAAATGGCCTCAAATTTTGCAAGATGATTCTTTCAAATCCGAAATTTGCTGAACATGGAGGTATCACCTGTGAGATTCCTTTGAGAAAATCTAATTCCACAATCAGATGGAAAGGATTTCTAACCGTGAAAGAAGAATACTTCCCACTTTGCATGACCTCTTAGAGTCCATACATGTTTAACTTTTTAAATTATGCCTCATATCATTATTATTCTAGATTATTTTCTTCAGTATTATGCTTAGATATATTTATAGACTTTACTTTTATTAATAGATGAGAAATCGTTGATCTGTTGGTAAATAAGAGACATATATCTCTACTTTTATAGACCTGATTTCATTTGTTGCTTTGAGTAGGACTTATCCTTTGATTTCTTATGTATAAAATTAGGACAATATTTGCAACACCAAAGTAGAATGAAGATACAATCAAATGCATTTTATTTTTTGGTAGATGTATTGTTAATATATCTGCTGATCTTCATATGTAAATAGGATATTACTGATTTACATTTGGATTATCTTGGTTCTTTAGCACTGAGGTCTGTATTTTCTTGTCTGATCCTTTTTCACTGGTGACCAGTGCTTGGTAAAAGGATGAATCAGGTTAGACATGTAAGTTATGGTCTTATAGCAGAGGAAAGCCCACTGGGTCTCTGAATATTAGACTTGAGTAATTCTCGAGACCATCTTTTTAGAAAAATAGCCTGGCCCTACTCAGTTTCTAATCATGCTTAAAGCATTCCTTGAAGGAAGTGGAAAGAAGTCTTTTGTTTCATAGCATTTTAGAAATTAAAGCTTATTTTCAAGCTATTTAGCAATAGAGTAATGTTAGTCACTCAGTGGTGTCCGACTCTTTGTGAGCCTGTGGCCTGGAGCCCGCCAGGCTCCTCTGTCCATGGGATTCTCCAGGCCTTTATCCAAATGGCAGCTTCTGGGGAAGTTCATTATGTCAAAACAGATAAAATAAGATGTTTGATCATAGGAGCCTGAACTGCTGGATCACCGTATTCTGAAAACCAGAGTCCGTAGAGATCATCTTGAAAACCATTTATCTTTTGTAATTCGGTTTTGTGGATTATTGAGAGAATTATTTCATTCTATATAATCTTCCATTAACTACCTTAAACATATTCTTGGGTTAGTTACCAGTCACACAGTCCAGTGTTGTGCTTTTCAAGTGCAAACTGATGTTAACTAGCCTAAGTGGACTTTGTTGGAATAAACTTAAAACCAAAAATGAAGTCTGGTCCAGTATTGAGTAGGGTGACTTTTAAATTGTGTACATCACTTTAAGGTAGATTGAGTGATTTTGTGGAGTATAAATCAGATTGTTAGATTCTTAGTAGAATTGACTTCAGGTGAAAGGTGAGGTTGGCTGCAGTAGATTTAACTCAGCAGGACTCAGGACCCTGCTGTGTTACCTTTTTTCAGCACAATAATCTTAACTTCGTTTATAGAGTCTTCAGGAAGGCAGAAAGCTGTTTACCAACTCAGTTCCAGCCTAAGGAATTTCAGAAAAGGATAGGGCTAAACTTTAAGCAGATACATAAATATATTTTTACTTTTTTATTTGGAGAGAAGTTCTTCTAACTATAGGTTTAAAGAATGGATATTGTACTCGTTGGTAGATCTCATATATTACAATATTGCTAAGAGAATAATTTGAATCTTTCATGGGTAAATACAGGTTGAAAATGTTTTTCAGAGACTTTGGCTATGAAAGGATTAACATTGAACTGCTTAGGAAAAAAAGAAGCAGCATATGAATTTGTTCGTAAAGGACTTCGTAACAATGTGAAGAGTCATGTCTGTATCCTTTTGTAGTAGTTGAGTAGTTTTAATTTTCATTTATTGTTTTCCATTTACTAGTTTTTCTAACTCTAAAAACTTCTGTGGAAAAATTTTAAGCTGTAAGAAAGAGTGAGTTTAATGAAGTCTATGTACCTATTGTCCAGCTTCAGTATTATCAACATTTTTAATATTAGTTTCATCTGTTCCCTACCCTTTGTTTTTTGTTTATGGGAAGATTTTAAGAGGAATCCCTATGCACTGTATATTTACTGCAGTTGTACTTAGTGTAAGAGAAAAGTAATTTTGATAATTGCATGTGTGTGTGTGCACGCACGCATGCACTCACTCACTCAGTCATGTGCGACTCTTTGTGACCCCATGAACTGTAGCCTGCCAGGCTCCTCTGTCCATGGGGATTTTCCAGGCAAGGATACTGGAGTGGGTTGCCATTTTCTTCTCCAGGGGATATTCCTGAGCCAGGGATCGAACCCACATCTCCTGCGTCTCCTAAATTGGCAGCCGGATTCTTTAATGCTGCGCCACTTGGGAAGCCAACTTTGATAATTTTATGTGACTTAAAACCCATTGTTTTTTTCATACACATTCATAAGCAGAGTGATAGTTTCCCCATTCCAAATGACTTACCTGTATAGTAAACTTTGTGTTCCTTAAAAGTTCCTTAAACTTTGCTTTAGAAATCTTAGATGAACATTCAAAAGGAACTTGTAAGATAGATTGTATTTAGTATAACTATCATATTGATTCTTCAACTTGGTTTTTGCTGCACAAGGACTTGGCTGTTACTTCACTGGATACTTACCACTACCCAAGTGTGTAAGAAAACAAAAATATTCTTAAGGGATGGATCATTGAAACTGTTTTAATTTATGTTTTGCTTGTCTGTATACTTACTCAGAATTCACGTATTGCCCTTTTATGTTAATGTTTTGCATTTAAATCATCTAGCTCTTGACCAGTATTGAACATCAGTAGTCTTAATGGTGTTTTCTACATATTTAGCTTAGGGTTCTCTCAGAATACCAAATACTTATTTCTTTATCCCAGTGCTTACCCCAGAGTGAAGAGAAAGGGTGTGTAAGTGTGATAGTTTTTGTAGCTCCAAGATATACTAAGACTTTAATTTATATTAAATAAAAACTTACTTTTTTTTGTGGTCTTTAATCACTGCTACTGCTGCTAAGTCGCTTCAGTCGTGTCCAACTCTGTGCGACCTCATAGACGGCAGCCCACCAGACTCCCCCGTCCCTGGGATTCTCCAGGCAAGAACACTGGAATGGGTTGCCATTTCCTTCTCCAATGCATGAGAGTGAAAAGTGAAAGGGAAGTCGCTCAGTCGTGTCTGACTCTTAGCGACCCCATGGACTACAGCCTACCAGGCTCCTCCATCTTTAATCACTAGTGAATTAAAAACATGTTTTGTAGTTGATGGAATGAATATATACTTGTTTTAAAAGATAATTGCAATTTTTGTATATATTCTGTTTTAATACACAGTGTTTGATATTAAGAGTGTGTTGAGATGCTGGCATAGGAAAGTGAGGGACTTGGGGTAGGGAATGTGAAGAATTCCTACCAGTAATTTCTAAGGTTACTTAAAAAAAATTCTATGAAAAATTTCAGACATGTCCAAAAATAGACTAGAACTATGAAACCCTATATGCCTATCACCTGGCTTCAGTAATTTAACAACTGTCAATCAGGGCTGATCTGGTTTCATCTTTTATCACCTCACTATCATCCCCCTTTTGGGAGAGGCAATGGCACCCCACTCCAGTACTCTTGCCTGGAAAATCCCATGGACAGAGGAGCCTGGTAGGCTGCAGTGCATGGGGTCGCTAAGAGTTGGGCACGACTGAGCGGCTTCACTTTCATTTTTCACTCTCATGCACTGGAGAAGGAAATGGCAGCCCACTCCAGTGTTCTTGCCTGGAGAATCCCAGGGACGGGGGAGCCTGGTGGGCTGCCGTCTATGGGGTCGCACAGAGTCGGACACGACTGAAGTGACTTAGCAGTAGCAGTATCATCCCCCTCTTACTCAGGTCATTCTAAGGTAAATCCCAAACAAAATACCATTTTGTTAAGGTAAGCTTTCTGTTAAATATGTAGCATAGTATATTCTAGTATCTGTGAATGTCTGTTTCCTTAACTTAATAGGTTGGCATGTATATGGACTCTTGCAGCGTTCTGATAAGAGATATGATGAAGCTATTAAATGTTACAGAAATGCCCTCAAGTTAGATAAAGATAATCTGCAAATTTTGAGGGATCTCTCTCTGTTGCAGATCCAAATGAGAGACCTTGAAGGTTATCGAGTAAGTATTTTAGTCTTAAGTGTACATGTTTTTGCGATAGCTATAACTTAAAAGCATGTGAATTCAGAATGAGGTAAACTTAACATCATGTAGACTTGATCGTTAATTGCATTCTATAGTAGAAGGGGGAAGTTACTTGGGATCTCCCCTCCAGTGATGGTTGCAGAATTGCATAAATTGATCAAAAAGGGTAACTGGTTTATTCATTTAATGCTTTTTATTATAAAAGCTACAGTATCTCCTATGTGCTAATATTGTACCATATTCTTTGTGGGCTTGATATTTACAAATTTGGCAAACAGCTTTTATAATAGAAATCTAAATGTAGAGATTGACTAGCTTGCTTTATTATGGGTTAGAAAATACAAGATATTGTGAGAAGGATTGCCATAAATGTAGTCCCAGACCATTATTGTCAACTCTCCTGGGCATCTACAGGTGCTTACCCCACGTAGTATCCTAATTGAATATGTTCAAAATGGAATTCCCCCCCTCCTTCTCATGGGAAGGAGGCTACCGAGACTTAATAGTTCTGTTTAGGTAAGTCTTCTTTCATTATCTTTTTTCCTTTTGCCCTTCTACTGCTCTGTAAGTCCTTCTACCCTATACTTAGACTTTTGCAGAAGTTTCAAGGGTTCCGCTGAACTTAATAATGGCACCAATTCATCAAGATTGTGTGATTTTTTTGGTTCGGACTTAGCAGCCTAAGTTTGGTGACAGTTCAAATCATTTATCTTTAGGAATAAAGAAATTAACAGTATTGGCGGGAGACTGGTTGCTACGAGGGGTTGTGAAATAAATAAAGATAAAAGAGCTGGTGGTTAGAAGTTAAGGACTCCAGGAACTAGAGGTACTGGTGGTATCTAGGAATAAGGGTGGGAAGGTCCCAAGTGAGAGTTTTGATAGCAAAGGAGTTGTAGCCAGAGTGAGATACCTGAATTTATGATTTCTGGGCGGCAGTAAGGTCTAGGGTGTGGTGGTGGGAGTAGGTCTCTGAAACAGGGTGGAGATCATTAAAAAGGAGGAAATCTTGGCTCCAAGAAGAAAGGTTATTGGATGGTTAGTGTTGCATTTGCCCAGGATAATGGCAGGATTTGACAGAGAGATGAAAACTGAGGCAGACTTTATTAAGTAGGGGGATGACAGAGAAGTAACAATGGAAATAAGGGGTGAGATTGTTAAGAGCTTAATGCCGTATTCCTAGAAGGAACGACACTTAGACATGAATATTGTCTCAATCATTTTGTCAAGGATACCTCTTTTAAAGAAAGATCTAATCATGGTTCTCCTCATGGCCTATAGCGTGGATGGCCAGCACACGTTCCAGTGGCAGTCATAGAAGCTAAACATTACATTTTTAAAACTCATTGCAGCTAGGCTTTGTCATGAGACCCTGTTCCTCTAGGCAGTTACACTTGCTTAAAACCTGGAGACATATATGAACTACGAGGAAGCTGGAGCTGTGTAGGGAGGTTAGATTTTGTGCTGGTCTGAAGCTTTTGTGCTGATCTTGATTCTTGCTGGCAACCAGGTGGAATTTCTGGCGTTTTCTTCCTAATGTCATAGATACTGAGCTGTCTTAAGAGTAGCAGTGGTGGTGTTTCTGCTAGAAAAGTCCAGTCAGGTGTTTGAGTGTTTTCTCTGGTTCTGTCCAGCCTGTCTGTGGGCCTGTTATAACAATGTAAGTAGGTCTTAATTTTATATAATAATTTAATATGCAGAAAACTCTGTTGTCATTAAAAGCTATCTTATTCTCTCTCTTAAGGTGTTCAGTTACCAGAAGACATTCTTGTTATATAAAGTTAATTTTATAAGGCAGCCCAACAGCATTGACTCCAAGGACAGCTTTTCAGTGACAGTCTTTCAGTGAGCGTTACGGAGTATTCTAGAGTTTAAGTTTAGATGAGGAACATAGAAAGTATTGGGTGGGCCAAGAAGTTCATTCGAGGTTTTCTGTACCATCTTCCGGAAAATCCTAGGTGAATTTTTTTTGTCCACCTCAGTATTTTTGTTTTATTCTGGAGTTCAGTGATACTTGTTCATTCAGTTCATTAGGAAGGAATTAAAGGTATGTTGTCTTAAAACTGATGGATTATATTTTAGTGAAACTTAAGAAAGTGAAGAGAATTTAAAAGATTTTTTTTTTTTCTTTTTAAGGAGACAAGATATCAGCTTCTTCAGTTGCGCCCGACACAACGTGCTTCCTGGATTGGCTATGCTGTTGCACACCATCTACTGAAAGACTATGAGATGGCACTGAAACTGCTCGAAGAATTTAGACAGACTCAGCAAGTAAGAAGTTCGTTTCAACATGTCCTTCCTCTACAAGCTAAAATGGTTGACTGCTATATTGCCTCCACCCCTCAAGGATCTTTGGGAAAATTGAAAATTTTTTGAAATAATTGGAGAAAGTTATAATGTAGAATTCTTTTATTTTGGCCATGCCATGCATCATGTGGGGTCTTAGTTCCCTGACCAGGGATTGAACCTATATGCCTTCTGCAGTGGAAGTGCAGAGTCCAAACCACTGGACTTGTAGGAATTCCCAATATAAAAATGTTTTTATGCTATAATTTCAATAATATTCAAATGAATAAAGAAAAGAATACATGAAACTAAAAATAGTTTTGTGACTGTGGGAATTTCTTTAATATATATTGCTTTATATTTTATATAAACATGATAATAATTACATTTTACTGTGCATAGTAAAAAATAGAAAAATGAAAAAAATATAAAACAGTAAAATAGTAAAAAAAATAGTAAAAATGCGAAAAATAGTGTGTGTCCCAAGAGAAATTAAAAAGATGTTAGCATTTTGCAATAATTGCTCCAGATTTAATTATTTTTTAAAGAACTAAAATGTTCCAGAAAAGCCAGAATCCTCCCATGTCCCTCCCTAGAGGTAGCCACTATTGTGAATTTGGTACAGATCATTTCTAGTCATGTTTACCTTATGTATTAAGTCCATGAAAGTTGCAGACCGTTATTTTGTATATATTTAAAATTTTACAGAAATGATACTCAGTTTTTAAAATCAAACATTCCTAGAGGTACATCTGTGTTGATACATGTAGGGCTAGTTTATCCATTTTAAACCACTGTTTGGTGTTCCATAGCTACACTGTTTCGTGTCTATTAAAAATTAGTGCTATGGTGAATATTCTTTTCTGCTGTTTCATTAGCCATATTTGTGAGTTCCTGTTCAATTTATACCTAAAACTGGAATTGCAGAGTTGCAGATCTGTGTCTTCAGTTTTCCCCATTTGAAGTACTTGTACTCATTTATATGCCCACTAGCGAGGTTTGATGGTTATTATTTGCCTGTGTCCTTCCTGGACGGACATACTTACTGTTAGCTCTTCTTAGTCTTCTGGACTAATAGTTTTTCCAGTCTTCTACATGTGAAGAAGTGTATCTCATTGTTCTTTTAGTTTGTGTTTCTTTATTAGTGAGGGATACTGGGATAAGAGATATTAAGCTGTACTCTTCTTTTGATGTCTGTGTCTGGCCTCAAGGCATGAGTTGGGAAGTATTTTTTGCAGAATGGTGTTAGTTCTTAGGTGAACATCTGGTAATACTCACCTGTGATGGCATCTGGTCCTGGGCTTTCCTTTATGGAAAGATTATTGGTAATTATGATTTACTTTTTATTTGATATTGGTCTGTTCAGATTTTCTGTTTCTTCTCAAGTCAGTTTCAGCAGCTTGTGCTTTTTGAGAGTCAGTCCATTTCATCTAGGTTATCTAATTTGTTGGCATACCACTCTGCCTAACAGTCCCTTATAATCCTTTTTATTTTTGTAGAGTTTGTGGTAATGGTCTTCCTTTTATTCTCAGTTTTAGTAGCCTTCTTTCTTTCTTGGTCATTCCCACTAAAGACTTGTCGATTTGTTGATCTTGTAGTATTGTTAAATTTCTCTGTGTTGGTGTATGCCTTAGCATCAGCCAGGCAGTTTACCCATGACTTCATGGCAAATAGATGGGGAAACAGTGGAAGCAGTGACAGACTTTATTTCTTTGGGCTCTAAAATCACTGCAGATGTGACTGCAGCCATGAAATTAAGACACTTGCTCCTTGGAAGAAAAGTTATGAGCAACCTGGACAGCATATTAAAAAGCAGAGACATTACTTTGCCAACAAAAGTCTGTCTAGTCAAAGCTACGGTTTTTCCAGTAGTCATGTGTGGATGTGACAGTTTAACTATAAAGAAAGCTGAACACTGAAGAATTGATGCTTTTGAGCTGTGGTGTTGGAGAAGACTCTAGAGAGCCCCTTGAACTGCAAGCAGATCCAACTAGTCCATCCTAAAGGAGATCAGTCCTGAATATTCCTTGGAAGGACTGATGCTGAAGCTGAAACTCCAATACTTTGGCCACCTGATGCGAAGAGCTGACTCATTTGAAAAGATCCTGATGCTGGGAAAGATTGAGGGCAGGAGGAGAAGGGGACGACAGAGGATGAGATATTGGATGGCATCACCGATTCAATGGACATGGGTTTGCATGGACTCTGGGAGTTGGTGATGGGCAGGGAGGCCTGGCGTTCTGTGGTTCATGGGGTCACAAAGAGTTGGACATGACTGAGCAACTGAACTGAACTGAAGGCAGTTTACAACTCTGCCTTAACTTTGACCTCTTACTTGTGCAGTCTCAAGGTCAGCAGGAGGTGAGAGGCTTAGGACTTTCTCGGGTAATTCTTGAACCTGCGTATAGCTCTATATGTGTGTGACTTCAGTGCCCCCTATGGACGTCACATTGCCCAGCTATTCCTTTAAGGCTTTTGTGTAGTCTGTTGTCTGCCCTGACTGTTACCCATCTTTCAGGCACTATAAAAGTAAAACACATGCCTCTAATCGCTTTTCTTTTTTCTTTCTTTTTGGCTGCACTGAATCTTCATTGCTGTGCCCGGGCGTTCTCTGGTTGTGGCGAACGCGGGCGACTCGAGTTGCGGTGTGTGGGATTCTCATTGCAGTGGCTTCTCTTGTGCAGAAGGAGTCGTAGTTGATGGGCTTAGTTTGCTCTGCGGCTTGTGGAATCTCCTGGACCAAGGGTCAAACCTGTGTCCCCTGTATTGGCAGAGGGGTTCTTAACCACTGGACCACTAGGGAAGGCCCCTTGTGATCAGTTTTGTTGAGCACTTAGGCTCTCTCCCCTTCCCCCTGAGGCTTTTTTTTGCTCTGGGAACACTTTGAGTTAGGCTTGTATTTGGAGGCTTGCAGTGAACCGGGAGATAGGTCAGTTAATTACAGTTCTTGGGAAGGAAGCTTTGAAAGAGCCCCAGCTTCATTCTTTTCTCACTGGTGACTGTCAAGCTGCTATGGGAAAACAGGCTTATTTCTCAAGGCTGCTGTGTAGCTGGAGAGCTTTGGATAGGACTAGTGAAGTGAGTGAAGTCACTCAGTCATGTCTGATGCTTTGTGACCCCATGGACTGTAGCCCACCAGGTTCCTCCGTCCTTGGCATTTTCTAGGCAAGAATACTGGAGTGGGTTGCCATTTCCTTCTCCAGGGCATCTCCCCGACCCAGGGATTGAACGCGGGTCTCCCGCATTGTAGTCAGATGCTTTATCATCTGAGCCACCAGGGGTAGGACTAAAGCAAGTTAAAATGACATAAAACTCACTGGTCTTAAGATCTAGCTTTTTTTCTTCAGTAATTGCTCCCCAGATAGCTGTAAGTGATAGTCATTCAGTTGTGTCCAACTTTGCAACACCATGGACTGTACCCCACAAAGCTTCTCTGTCCATGGAATTTTCTAGGCAGTAATACTGAAATGGGTTGCCATTCCTTTCTCCAGGGGATGTTTCTGACCCAGGGATCGACCTGGGTCTCCTGCGTTGCAAGTGGAGTCTTTGCCGTGTGAGCCATCAGGGAAGACTTTGGTTAATTTTTAGAGTTCTGAATAGCGTGATTCTGACAGTTTTTACCTGTTCTTTCCTTTCTCTTATGGAGAGGTGAATTTTTAGAGTTCTTTGCCATTTCTCCTGACATCATCCTCTGTATTTTCTTAATGAAAACTTTCTCTTTTGACACATTACCCAAAACATGATGGGTTTGATAGCCAAAGTAATTTTACCTGCTAGAGTGGTGGATGTTTTTTCTCTTCTCATTTATCCAGTAATTCTCATTACAGAGTTTTCATGGTAACTGTCCTCTATCCGAACCTTTTTGTCCCTGCCTTGTGGTCCAGAGTCTGGTCCAGAGAAGACAGGGAAGAACAGAGCTCTCCATATGTTATAACATAAGGGAATATACTTAGACCTCTTTTGGAAACTTCAAATAAAGACAGTCGTAGCGTTTTGTCTTTAGATTCTTTTATTTAGAATACTTTTGAGATTCACCCATGTTAGAGTGTGTAGTATCCATGGTTAATCCCTTTTCAGTGCTATATACTATTTCATTTTGCAGATGCACCACACTTTGTTTATCCATTCAACAAGTGATGGACATAGGTGTAGTTTTTACTTTGAGCTATGCATAGTGCTGCTGTGAACATTTGTGTATAAGTTTGTGTGTGGACATATATTTTTATTTCTTTTGGGTAGATACTTAGGAATGAAATTACTTGGTTATATAGTAAGTATATATTTATCTTCTTCATAAACTGTTCAGTTGTTTTTCTAAGTGACTGGACCATTTTACATTCCTTCTAGCAATGTGTGAGAATTCCAATTTCTACCCATCCTTATTTATACCTGTTACTGTTCAATTTTTTGATGATAGTCTCCTATTGGGTATGTAGTAATATTTGTTTTGATTGTATCTGCATTTTTCCAGAAACTAATGATATTGAACATTTTATCATGTTCTTACTAGTCATTTATATTTCTTCTTTGATAAGATGTCTGTTCAACTCTTTGCCCGTTTTTCAGTTGGGTTATTTGTCTTACAACTGAGTTGTAAGAATTTCTTTTATATTCTCAGTACAAGCTCCTTATCAGATATATCATTTGAAAATATTTTCTTCTAGTCTGTAATTTGTTTTTTCATGTTATTAATGATGTCTTTTGAAGAGGAAAAGTTTATAATTTTGAAATCCAGTTTACTAATTTTTTTCTTATACAAATAGTCACGAAGACTTTTTTCCTATTCTGAGATTTCTTGTATAGTTTTAGTGCTCACATTTAGGTCCATGATCCATTTTGAGTTAATTTTTGTATATGGTATGAAATATGTGTCTAAGGTTACTTTTTTGCATATGGATATTTTATTGTTCCACCATCACTGTTGAAAAGACTACCCTGTCTTATTGGCACATCTGTTGAAAATTGATTGACCAGGTTATAAGGGTTTATTTCTGAAGCTTGTATTCTGTTGCATTGATCTCTATGTCTGCCCTTATGCCATTACCAACTACATTGTCTCTATTGATGTAGCTTTGTAGTATGTTTGAAATTTGAGGTCTTCCTACTTTGTTTTTCTTTTTATGATTCTGCTGGTACACGCAGGGTTCCTTTGGTTTCCATTTGAACCTTTGGGTCAGCTTGTCAGTTTCTGAAACCTTACTAAGAGTTTGATAGGGATTGCATTGCATTTTTAGATCAACGTGGGAGAAAAAACACTGAGTCAAAAAATATTAAGTATTCTGATCATGTACATGGAAAGAAATGTCTGTTGATGTATTTAGGTCTTTAATTTCTCTTTGAATGTTTCGTACTCTTTGGTATGAGTCTTGTTTCTTAAATATATTCCTGAATATTTGTTCTTTATAGTGCTGTTGTGAGTAAAATTATTTTAATTATTTGGGGTAGGATTATTTGTTGCTGGTATAGAGAGATACAGTTGATTCTCATGTATCAGTCTTGTATTCTGTCACTTTGCTAAAGTGATTTATTCTAGTAGGTTTCTTTTTTGAAAGATTCTTTAGGATTTTAATCCCATTATTTTATGTTTCTTTGGTACTAGGATTTGCTGACCTCTTCCTTTGCAGAAATCCCCATCCCTTCATTTGTTTTAAAGAATATATTAATCTTTGCTGTTGATCACTCTTCTATGTGTAACTGCTTGTAGGTTGCTTTTTAAAGTCTGTGTGAATGACATTCCTGAGAAGTCAGTTAAAGATCTGTAACTGCTTTATGTTATTCTATAAATAAGATGATTTTTTTTTTTCCAGGTTCCTCCCAGCAAAATAGACTATGAGTACAGTGAACTGATACTGTACCAGAATCAAGTGATGAGGGAGGCAGATCTGTTTCAGGAATCTTTGGAACATATAGAAACATATGAGAAACAAATATGTGATAAACTTTTGGTGGAAGAAATTAAAGGTTAGTTGAATTGCTTTTTCTTTTTTTAAAAAATGTTCTCATTAAAGATGAGAATAGAAGCTGTATTTGGGCTTTCCCAGTGTTTCATACAGTAAAGAATCTGCCTGCAGTGCAGGAGATGCAGGTGTGATCCCTGGATCAGGAAGCATCTCCTGAAGAAGGAGATGACAACCTACTCAAGTATTCTCACAAGTATCCTACAACCTACTCAAGGATTCTGTGAAATCCCATGGACAGAGGAGCCTGGCAGTTGCAAAGATAGAGGACTTACTAACACTTTCACTTTCATGTCCTAACACGTAAGTGAGACTGTATATCAGGCAGTGTTCTAAACAGTTCTATTATTAAACCATTATTAATTAATGTAATCCTCATAACAACCTATGATGTAGTTGTTATATCCATTTTAGAGATCAGGAACTGAGGAACAGAGAGGTTAAGTGACTTGCTCAGAGTCACACAGCCAATTAGGCTGAGTAGTGCAGGATTTGAGTGCAGGGATTTTGACTCCAGATTCCATTTTCTAAAGTAGTGTGTTATACTGCCTTCATATTCACCTCCTCTCCCAAGTCTTACCTTCATATGTAGTAAAATGAGATTAGTAAAAGGTGACACTGGGATCATCATGAAAGCAACATTCATTTATTTTCATTATGGGCTAATTAAGAAGACAGAATCCTGAGAAATAGTTTGTTAAAAGTGTTATTCAACAAAGTCAAACATTTTCTTTTTTATATTTAACTTTGCTGATCAGTCAGTTACCCATTTCCTGAGGAATATTGTATAGACTGCCCATTTAAATCAAAAATTAGTTTAAAACTAAAATCTCATATAGTTGCAGGACTTCTAAAGCTTAATAAAAATACTTGCCAAGATTTATTTAGTCTTTCACAGTAGCAATTGCTGAACTGGCTTAATTTCATGGAATACTTTATCACTTCTAACATGGGTATTATTTATTATCCCTTTTATTTGAAGAAACTAGGAGAGGTTAAGGGCTTGCCTGAAGTTGCCTAGCCTTTTAGGAGTTAATTTCTAAACATACCTTTCTGATTTCAGAGCCTTTACTTTGTGTGTGTGTTTGCTTTAATTTAAGTAGACTTTATTGTTTAGAGCAGTTCTAGGTGCGCAGCAACACCGAGTGGAAGGCGCAAAGGTTCCCATGCGTGCTCTGTCCTCACATGCACCGACTCCTCCCTGCGCCAGGCCTGTAGTCTGTATTTGGGTTCACTCCTGGTGTTGCACACCTTCTAGGGTTTAAAAAATGTATAATGACATGTATCTGCCATTATAGTATCATACAGGGTAGTTTCACTGCCATAAAAATCCTGTGTTCTACCTGCTTCTTTCTCCTTGGCTCCAACCCTTGGCAATCCGAAATCCTTTTCCTGTCTCCTTACTTGTACCATTTACAGTATGTGTTAGAGATGGAATCACAGTACGTAGCCTTTTTATATTGGCTTTTTTCACTTAGCAATATCCTTTTAAGGTTCCTTCGTGCCATTTTTTGTCCATTTAACTGCTCTCCTCTACTCCTGTGGAGGAATGGGACACAGTCACAGGTTTTTTTGTTTGTTTTTGTTTTCCTTCTCTTTAAATTGAAGTATAGTTGACATACTATTTATAGTTTTAAGTAGTAGATGCTTATTTGTATTCACTTTGTACCAAGTACTGTGCTGACCATTTTAAGTACATTATTTCAGTTGATGATCATAAAAATAGACTGATATAGTTGATATTTTGCAAGCAAGGAAATGGAAATTGAAAGTTTTATAAGTTACTCAGGGTTCCAAAGCTAGAAAGTGGTAAAATTTGTAATTATACCTGTTAGTCTTTTTTTAAATTAGAGGAGAATTACAATATTGTGATGGTTTCTGTCGTACATAAGCATAAATTGGTGACAGGTGTACATACGTCCCCTCCCCCCTTGAACTGCTCTCACACTCCTGTTAGTCTTACTCTAGAGATTGAGTAAAATATATGTAAATAGCAAAATAATACGTATAATAACCACTATAATATGATGATGATAAAAGCTGAAATAATATGTATGACTGAAGACATTTCAAAGGGTTGTTTGAAACAGATTCTTTAGGAAGTGGGAAAGCTTAGTGATAGAAAGTTGAGGTATATTCTTTTTCAAGATTCTCCCCATTCTCTTGATTAGATTTGCTTTTATCTGAGAAGTTTAAATGCTCTTTCCCATTCCCACTTGCAGTTTATATGGCTTAGTTAAAGGAACTGAGTGTTAGAGATGACTCACAGGTGAACTTGTTTTGTGTAGTTTCTTGCTCTGAAATGATATTTAGTGTTATTGTTGTGTGAGTTAAACGTCTCCGATTTTAGTGACCTGGAAAGGACACTAAGAGAATTAAATGGAGAATTGTTCAGCCCAAAAATTGGTTAGGAAAAGTACATTGAAAATCTTGCAGTAGGAAGGTAGAGATATTTCATTGGAATTATTTACCAATCTGTAAATAGGGTGTCTTTAGTTATCTTAAAGGGTGTATAAAATGTACAAAATAGCAAAAATTTTTACTAATTAATATCATATTTATATTTGGGGTGTGGGAGGGAGCCAGAAATGAATGTTAGTAGAATATGTAAATGAAGGTTCATTTCTGAATGCAAACTCTGAATTAATCTTTAGTTATTTAAACTACAATGGCAACAAACCTTGAAGGGAAGCACATAAAATTCTGTCTTTCATAAATACCTACTATACTAATAATGGTTAGTGAAAATCTCTGGGCTCAGAAAGGTATTTAATGTTTAAGTAAAATGAATGTGACATTTAAACTTAATTTTAGGGGAAATGCTGTTGAAATTGGGGCGATTAAAAGAAGCAAGTGAAGTATTCAAAAACTTGATTGATCGGAATGCAGAAAATTGGTGTTATTATGAAGGCTTGGAAAAAGCTCTGCAACTTAGTATGTAATGATTTTTCTCCTACCTTCTCTTAACTAGTGTTTGAAGTATAGTAAAAAGTAGTAAAATATAAAGTCATAGTCATATTTGAGGATGTATATTTTTAATATTAGCATTTATTTTTCCATTTAGGAAAGCTGCAGGTTAAACATGGCAGTGAAAATGAATTTCAGATATTTAACATATTTCAGTGATAAACACTTACAGATAATTTTAGGTTTATTCATCCTAATCGTCAGTTACCAATTTAGATGACTAGACTGGTGGGGAAGAAAATGGGCATTCCCTCTCTGGGAAATGTCATAATTATTAAATATTTTTAAACAATTAGAGGACTGTTACTCTCAATCTCTTAAGCATAAGAATTGGGCCAAAGCAAGGTTGTTGAGAGTATGTTGTACACCGCATCAGCATAAAAACTATCGGGTTACTTTCAAACTAGGCTAATTTGTGCCGAATATGAATACATATTTTGAAATTTGATAACCTTGACTTCTTTCAGAATCTAGAATATTATTCTAAACTTTCCCTAATATTTTCATAATTAAGTATTTTTAGGAGCAGCTAGTACTGCCAAAATTATATTTACTCACGGGTAAGTAAGTACATGGCAGAAATAATTATGAAACTAGTATGAAATAATTATGAAACTCAAAGGTATTGAAATAGCAAAATTTTTAAATTGAAAAAATATGGTAAATAGGTACCTACCCATATTTACAGTAGGAAGAAATTCAAGAAAAAATTTATTTTTTGTTATCCTAGTCACCTGTATGCTTAAATCCAAGTTTTGTGTTTGTATTTAAAATGTAATATCACAAATTATTAAAAAAGTTCCTTACATAATTGTTTTTGAGAAAATAATGAAAATTAAAATACTGGTTAGATTAGTAATCTCTTTTTAAAAAAAAGGGACAAAGTCATGTGGCGGAAGGTTGGAAGTGTGAGATAACTGATTTTTCTTTAAACTACCAGGTACTGACATACATTAATAACTGTTTTAGTAAAATGAATGTATTGTGTTTCATTTGTCAAGATCCATGCTCACTATAAAATACATTGATTATGAAACTAATTCCATTATTGTTCTCGGTTCCTTAGAACCTTTTCTCCCCCATGGTAAGTTCTGGAGCTCCAACACGTGACTTCACAAAGGACATTGAAGTGGGTTGATCTTGATTTAACTACGTTCATAAGACTTGTTTTATCTGAGCTAGTGGGAAATTTGTTTTTGTACTCATAGCTTGTTTCATTTCCCAAGATTAGGCATAAATATGAGAACTGCTTTTTAAAATTTTGCAATAACCTTCTTGTAAATTTTAGTATAAGGATCCTTAATATTTCCTGAAGTTCCCAGATCATTAACAGTGTGTGAGAATAATTTTTCTCATATCCCACTTTCAAAAACTCAACCACTTTGGAGCTCCGAAACATACTATTGGAGGAGGGAAGAAGTCTAAATAAAACCAGACTTGACTTTTTATTTTTTTTTTTTTAAATTTTATTTTTAAACTTTACATAACTGTATTAGTTTTGCCAAATATCAAAATGAATCCGCCACAGGTATACATGTGTTCCAGACTTGACTTTTTAAAGTTCTGTGTTTATAATCTTGATACTGAACACTACATTTACTGTAGGGATACCTTGACTGCTAGCACCAAGGGTTATTCTTACAATAATTGCATATGTGTGGTCTGAATTAAAATCCACCTATAACCTTATAGTTTAAAAATGAGTTTGTTTGCTTTTTCTTGAAATTTGATGTAAATATCTTATTGCCCATATTAGTCTTTCTGTAGATTATGCAAGATATTTTAGAATAATAAACTAGATCTAGAACCTATTCTTCAGATTGTTACTTTAGTTTACTTATATATCTTGTATTTAGTACTATAAAGTTAGGTTGGTCTTGACAGGTAAGATACAGCTTTCTGTTAGAAGTACATTTTATATCATAATACTTGGGTGAAGTAATTGCCACTTTAAAAAGTCTGTACTAATGGGGTCTTTTTCTTGGGCACCTGAACAGGGACATGAACTGATGGGATTCTTCATTATACAGTTTCATTGAAGATTTTAATTGTCAAAGTGACCTTAGAAACTTAATTCTTATCTTTTAAGATATTGCAGTCATGACCCTAAAACTGTTGCTTCTTTAAGCTTATCTCTAGGTGCTATAGACTTCTGTTGGATTTATATGGGTTATATTAGGTTAGAGGATTTATGTAAGATACATTCTAAAGGAACATTTTCTTTGCCGTGGATTGTGCACACAGGAATGTAAGAGGAGTATGTTGCTTCTGTGTGTTGTGTGTATATGATTTGAGTTGGGTGTAGAGTCTGTTGTGACAAGTTTTGGATTTCTCTGACTTTGAATTTAAAATGATCATTTACTGGTTATATTATTTCAGTACCACCGAGTTTTTAATGTGTTTCCTATAAAAATTGAGAGAATTTTTAATATTTATCGTGAGATTTTTAATTTATAACATACTTTTTAAAGTTTATTAGTTTTTATCCTAGATAAAAGTTTAAAGTTTAAAGTTTTTATCATAGATAAAAGTTCTGATGCTTTGAATCTCACACATATTTACTGATAATAGGCACTTTAGAAGAGAGACTTCAGATTTATGAAGACATTAGTAAGCAGCACCCCAGAGCAATTTCACCTAGAAGATTACCTTTGAATCTTGTCCCAGGTAATATTAGGATATCTTTTGTAACACTAATAATTACTTGTTCAAATTACTCAACACAAATCACATTTTAAAAACTTGTTTCTAGAAGAGAGTACACCAGTCTTGGGGTGGGAGTCATCAGTTATTAATTTGTTATACATTTGTTGTTAAGAGTATTTATGTTGGTTTAGCTTTATGTTGATTTTAAGTGTCAGAAGTTATCTATATAAAATGGTTTTTCTTATGTGATTTTAAAAACTAAACACCATATTTAGAAGGTAGATTAAATTCCATAGAATTCATGAGAAATTATATGTGAGGTATTGTGATTTAAGTGGTAAAAGTTTTGAAGTTCTAGATTTTCTTTTTTAGGACATAAATTCAGAGATGGAGTTGTGAATTCTTTGTTCCTGCCACAGTGTTTAAGAATGTCATCAGTCCTGTGCAAGGCCCTCTCCTCAGAGTTGACCACATCCCTGAATTTAGCTTTTTATCATTTTTGTAGAGCCATGTATTTTATATCCCTAGAAATAAAAACAGAAAACCCCATTTTGTACTTTAGGTCATTTGGAGCACTGTGGTATGTACTCTTATGATTTGTTTTTATTGAACAATAGTATATTCATGACCTTGATCTAAATTGTAGTGTGTAGCTGAATTCATTTGCTATTGAGCTTATAAGAGGTAGAGAGTATATTAGCTCTTGAGATAGTTAATGACTTCATTGATGATTTTATGTGCCTTTTTCTTTTTTTGCTCCAGCTTCCTTTTAAAATTATTGCTAACAGCATAAATCAAAATTGCATTATTTGCAGTTTAACACAATACAACATACAGACCTCATTCAGCACATCTGTATTCCAGAAAAAAAATTTTTTTTGAAATATTTCCCTCTAGAAGTTGCTTTAGATTATTTCCATTGTTTTTTTAACCCTTTTTTTTTCCAATTTATTTTTTTATTTTAATTGGAGGCTAATTACTTTACAGTGTTGTGATTGTTTTTGCCATACATTGGCACGAGTCAGCCACAGGTACACATGTGTTGCCCCATCTTGAACCTACCTCCCTTCCCAGCGCATCCCTCTGGGTTGTCCCAGAGCACCAGCTTTGAGTGCCCTGCTTTATGCATTGAACTTGCCCTGGTCATCTGTTTGACATATGGTAATATACATGTTTCAATGCTGTTCTCACAAACCATCCCACCCTTGTCTTTTCCCACATAGTCCAAAAGTCTGTTCTTTACATCTGTGTCTCTTTTGCTGTCTTGCATATAGTGACCCATTATGTTTATTAAAAAACCAAAACTAACCATCACAAATTTAATATGTTCTTTGGTAATGCAGGCTGTATACATCTGATTTGTCTACACAATTCTTCAAAGGTGCCAATAAAATAGAAATCCATCCAATTCTCCTTGCCTGCTTTAAAAACACGTAAATCTAAGTTTTAAGTACGAGGAAAGGGTTCATTTCTTACCTCTAGTATATAGAGCTGAGTACATATCGTATAATAGGTGCTTATATGACTGGTTGACTAATACTTGGTTACCAATTTTAATAGAAATACCAACACAGCAGGATTTGAGGACCTTAGAGTTTTAGAAGGTATCATGTGCCTTTTTCTGAAAGTCATCTTTTTTTTTAGTTGCAAGTGCTTTAGATAATGAATTATTTATTGAGACTTCTGGCTTGTCTTTTGATACAAGTCAGACCTTAGAAAGCTACTGTGACTTAAAAATCTCTATCTTAAGCATGGGTGAGGAGGGAAAGTGTTTTCTTTTTTGTGTGTGATTTTTTTTCTTTTTTTAAAAATTTATTTTTAACTTTTTTACATTAGAGAATGTATTTTCTTATGCATTTTCTCATTTACAATGGAAATGTTTGTTTAAATAATTGTGTTGTTTTCCTTTTATCAAAAGGTTAATGGAAATTAAGAGCTTTTTAGTAGACTGACTTTAAAAATATATGCAATAACCTCTTAGAAATGTATTGGATTAGACAGTAGATACAAGTTTATTTAAAAATAAATAGTGCCTCTCAGTTACATAAATGATGAATAGTATTTCTCTGATTCTCTGTTTTGTTTTGACTTTGTGAACTAGGCAAATTTCCTAATGTTTTCAAGGGAACATTAAGTCCAAGTGGATATTAATAAGCTTGGTGGGGAGAGTGCTGATGTACTGAGATATTTTTCAGTCAGGTGAATTTGGGAAACTTGGTTAAATGTAGCAGTCAGGTTTCTGCAGGATTTCCTGGAACTTCCAGTAGATACATTGTGAGTTTCCAAGGTGGAATGTACTGGGCTCGGAGGAGCATTTCCCTAGTAAAAGTGCTTTCTGGAAAATGCTTGGACTCACATTTCTGTATCTTCTTTAAAAAAAAAACAACAACAAAAAACAGTAAAGCAACTTGTCGAAATGTAGCCCACATACCATAAAATTCACTTTTTAAAGTGTGCAGCTCAGTGTTTTAGTATCCCCAGGGAGTTGCACACCCATCATTACTCTCTGGTTTCAGTAAATTGTCATCACTCCAATAAGAAAACTCATACCCGTTAGCAGTCACTCCCAGCTCTCACCACTGCACCAGGCAGCCGCGGTCTAACTTTCTGTGCCTGTGGACTTGCCTGTTTTGGACATTTTGTGTAATTGGAGTCATACTGTGGGTGGCCTTTTATGTATAAGGTAGGAAATAGATTTTTACTGAAAGATAGCCTGGAGCCAGCTTTGACTGTAAAATGTGATCTTGGTTAAAATGGAATGATTCTGGACCCTTTAGGATATTCTTTTTTTTTTTTTTTTTTTAATTTTATTTTATTTTTAAACTTTACACAACTGTATTAGTTTTGCCAAATATCAAAATGAATCCGCCACAGGTATTCTATGTTTGAAATGCTAAAGGAGTCTTTTTACAAGCAAGGCCTCAGTTGAGGGGTTTTGAGGGCTTGGGCTTCAGGGTCAGCAACCATCATGTGAGGTTCTAACATAAACATGTGTTTACAAAGCTCTGGGGACCATATATAAAATTATGCAGCTACTTAATTGAATCTGTGCAACAGGTGACTACTTCATGAATTTTTTTGCCTGCTTAGAAATATTTTTATGTGTCATAAGAAAGGTATCTCAGCATCACCAAAGGCAGTAAGATGTTTTCCTAGAAATGTGATGGGACTTGAAGATACAAGTTTTGAAAAAGGCTATTTGGTTTTTAAGTAAAAAGATTTATTACCAACAGATTAGTGAACACAGCCAAAGTCCTGGGGAGATTCTTCAACAGCCTGAAATATTAAGTGCTATGAAAACAGAGCTTTTCAAAATACCTAGTTTAATTCATCATGATGTATTAGTCTTCACTGGCCAAGGAGGGAGAAAGAGGGAAGGAGACGATCCAGAGTGTTAAACAGAGAATGCTCGTCACATTTTGCTCCTATTTTATTTTTGTTTCATTGGATTAGTTTTGTTTTTTATTGAGATATAATTGACATATCGTATGTTAAGGTGTACGATGTATTGATATAATATACATTTATATATTCCAATATTACCACTGTAATGTTAACTGATAGCTCCATTAGGTCACATGATTATCGTTTCTGTTTTGTAGTGAGAACATGTACAATTATTTAGAATAAATTTCCAGGTTATCAGATACTGTCTGATCTTGCTTTTGTTCACTATTTTAGTGGTGGTTTTGGGGAATATCAATTTTTATGTGAATCTGCTACATCTAGTGAAGAATTAGCATAGCATCTCTGAAGATAGAAAACTTGTTTTACAAGCTGCAGTTCTAAATAGGCACATAATGATTGATAGTTACCCCCCCCCCCCCAAAGGAAAGCCTATGGGAGTCCTAGTAATTAGGAAGAAGGGAAGTTATTTTTGTGAATAAGTTTTTCTTAATATACAGATATCCCGGCAATCTTGATTCCAGCTTGTGCTTCATCCAGCCCAGCGCTTCAAGGTTATCAAGACTGCACAGGGTTATGAAGATTGCACAAAATTTTACTCTGGGTTAAATAGATATTCCTTAAAATAAAAAATTATAGTTTTGACTTCACTCTCTTATGAGATGGGTAAATAGTAATTTTGGGATATAGTGTGTGACTGGGCAGTTGAGTAGCAGTATAGGCTTCTGGTTTAGACACTGCGTTCATATAGTTCCCAATAAAAGGGTCAAAACGGGCTTCAACTGAAAGGCCTTCTGCATGTCTCTGTCTTCTGGCCACCAGGGTTGCTTCCCCAGAGACAGCCGTTATGACTAGTAGATGGTGTACTCGTCCAGAAATAAATAGTGTGTATGCAAGCAAAAGTATGTGTGTGAGGGCTTATGTGTAACTTTCCTTTTTCCTCTCCCTTTTGTACAAAAGGAGCATAGGTGGTTCTGTACCTGGTTTTCCTTTTCACTGGACTCTGTCTGGAGTTCAGTCCTGTATCAGTACAGAAGACCTTTTGCACAGTTGAAATAACAATTTAATGGGAGAAGAGGCTTTCAGTGTAGTGGGTACTTGAGAACGGAGTGCATTGTTTTTTAAATGAGATCTTGCTAGTATCATCTGAATAGGTTGAGATTTGAAGAATTTTTAGAGTAGCCTCTGACATGAAGATAAAATGCCTATTGTCTCAGTTGATGATAGCGCATGTGGAAACACTTCTGACTTTAGAAATACAACAGCTGTTAAATGTCAATGTGTGTGATGATAGACAGCATTTATTGAGTGGTTACTGTGTGCTTACACTCTATACTTTTCATCTCATGTGAGCCTTGAAAGAGTACTCCTGAGGCTGGTGGTGGTATCCTCATGTTTGAGTGGATAATGTCACACAGGAAGTAAGCAACAGGGTCTCTGACCACCTAGCACAATATTGTTAACCTTTGTTTTATATCAGAGCAAGTGCTGGAAAGATTTGATTTCTAAACTAGTCTTGATATTTGAGGAAATAATCATGTATATCCAACCCAAAGTGATATTTTCTGTGGTTTTGGCTTCAGTTCAGTTCAGTTCAGTCGCTCAGTCATGTCTGACTCTTTGCGACCCCATGAATCGCAGCACACCAGGCCTCCCTGTCCATCACCAACTCCCAGAGTTCACTCAGACTCACGTCCATCGAGTCAGTGATGCCATCCAGCCATCTCATCCTCTGTCGTCCCCTTCTCCTTCTGCCCCCAACCCCTCCCAGCATCAGAGTCTTTTCCAGAGTCAACTCGTCGCATGAGGTGGCCAAAGTACTGGAGTTTCAGCTTTAGCATCATTCCTTCCAAAGAAATCCCAGGGCTGATCTCCTTCAGAATGGACTGGTTGGATCTCCTTGCAGTCCAAGGGACTCTCAAGAGTCTTCTCCAACACCACATTTCAAAAGCATCAATTCTTCAGCGCTCAGCCTTCTTCACAGTCCAACTCTCACATCCATACATGACCACAGGAAAAACCATAGCCTTGACTAGACGGACCTTTGTTGGTAAAGTAATGTCTCTGCTTTTGAATATGCTACCTGGGTTGGACATAACTTTCCTTCCAAGGAGTAAGCGTCTTTTAATTTCATGGCTGCAGTCACCATCTGCAGTGATTTTGGAGCCCCCAAAAATAAAGTCTGACGCTGTTTCCACTGTTTCCCCATCTATTTCCCATGAACTGATGGGACCGGATGCCATGATCTTCGTTTTCTGAATGTTGAGCTTTAAGCCAGCTTTTCCACTCTCCTCTTTCACTTTCATCAAGAGGCTTTTTAGTTCCTCTTCACTTTCTGCCATAAGGGTGGTGTCATCTGCATATCTGAGGTTATTGATATTTCTCCTGGCAATCTTGATTCCAGCTTGTGTTTCTTCCAGTCCAGTGTTTCTCATGATGTACTCTGCATATAAGTTAAATAAGCAGGGTGACAATATACAGCCTTGACGTACTCCTTTTCCTATTTGGAACCAGTCTGTTGTTTGATGTCCAGTTCAGGTCAGTAGGTGCCCAATATGCTACTGGAGATCAGTGGAGAAATAACTCCAGAAAGAATGAAGGTTTTGGCATACTTTGTATATAATCTTTTGAAAATCCCAAGTTACCAGTTCAGTTCAATCGCTCAGTTGTGTCTGACTCTTTGTGACCCCATGGACTGCATGCAGCACGCCAGGCTTCCCTGTCCATCACCAACTCGCGGAGCTTGCTCAAACTCATGTCCATCGAGTCAGTGATTCCATCCAACCATCTCATCCTCTGTCGTCCCTTTCTCCTCCCACCTTCAATCTTTCCCAGCATCAGGGTCTTTTCCAAGGAGTCAGTTCTTTGCATCAGGTGGCCAGAGTATTGGAGTTTCAGCTTCAGCATCAATCCTTCCAAGGAATATTCAGGACTGATCTCCTTTAGGATGAAACAGTTGGATCTCCTTGCAGTCCAAGGGACTCTGTAGAGTCTTCTCCAGCACCACAGTTCAAAAGCATCAATTCTTCAGTGCTCAGCTTTCTTTATAGTCCAGCTCTCACATCCATACATGGCTACTGGAAAAACCATAGTTTTGACTAGACGGACCTTTGTTGGCAAAGTAATGTCTCTGCTTTTTAATATGCTGTCTAGGTTGGTCATAGCTTTTCTTCCAAGGAGCAAGGGTCATGGCTGCAGTCACCATCTGCAGTGATCTTGGAGCCCCAAAAAATAAAGTCTGTCACTGTTTCCATTGTTTTCCCATCTATTTCCCATGAACTGATGGGACCGGATGCCATGATCTTTGTTTTCTGAATGTTGAGTTTTAAGCCAACTTTTTCACTCTCCTCTTTTTACTTCCATCAAGAGGCTCTTTAGTTCTTCTTCACTTTCTGCCATAAGGGTGGTGTCATCTGCATATCTGAGGTTATTGATATTTCTCCCAGCAATCTTGATTCCAGCTTGTGCTTCTTCCAGCCCAGCATTTCAAGGTTATCAAGACTGCACAGGGTTATGAAGATTGCACAAAATTTTACTCTGGGTTAAATATATATCATTACTTCCTTAAAAATCAAAAATAGTTTCAGAGATAAAATGTTTCCAGCACTTCCTCTGTTACAAAGATTAGAGATCATCTGACAACAGCCTTTATAAGTAACAAATCTTGAACCTGTTTTTATGTTAAATTTTTAATCCAATAAAATTTGAATTTCTCCTAATCTTTATGACATCTGTAATATGTTGAGTATGCATGTTTTGTTCAACAATGTCAGTCACAGCAGATAAAAACCACTTGGGTTGTTGAGTATTTTGGTAAAATGTCATGATTTCATAAAGAAACATTAGGAAAGTTCATTTCAGTAGTCTTACATTAGCTTAAACCATTCATGACCTATATATTTTTTTTTTTTGCATGGCCAGATCCATGCTCTTACATTGTTAACCCTTACTGTCAAAAAGTTAGAGCCTTCATATTTAAAATTAATTTTGTTTTTCATTTTTTTCTGCTTTTAAAAAGTCATACTAAAACTTTTTGGTAAGGGTTTAGCAGTAATAGGAGATGTATTTACTTAATGTTACAAATGGGGTATTTATTTAATTCTAATGTTAGCATGCCCCAGGACACTGATGTCTTATGTTTGTTATTTTGCTTATTGTCCATCTTGTCCACTAGAATGTTAATAAGTTCTATGAGGGCAGAATTAAAAACATTTTTTTGTTTTAATCACAGCTATATCTTGGATACTTGAAACAGTGCCTGGCACATAGTAGGTGCTTAATAGATGATTGTGGGACGAATGATGGAGTCAATCACTAGTTGATCTGGAAGACATTTGTAAATATGTTAGTGTTTAAGAAGGTATTTTGACTGCTACTTGCATACGGTGCTGGTCACAGTAGAACCCTTTTCTCAAGTTTGCAGAGAGCCTTCTGAGATGCCAGATAGTAGGGTTGAGCCTGTGCTGGTCAGTGAGATTAGGAAAGGTAGACTGCAAAGTAGGTTACTCTTCCTCAAAACTGCCTAGTTATTTTGCTTGCCGGTCATTTGAAGTGTTACTTGAAGATATTTTGAACCTATACCTAGGGGAAATAAACGTGCCGACTGAGATATTTGGTGTTAAACTCTTTGGCGGTAACAAACAAGCAATGCTAACTTTTTGGGTGTTGGATAGGGGAATCGTTGTTGCTGAAGAAGTTTTATTTTTATTTATAAAATAACTTTGAGAGCTGTTTCCATCAATTGAAGTTTAACAAAGTACACTTTTATTCCTAGGTGAAAAATTTAGAGAACTAATGGATAAGTTCCTGAGGGTTAACTTCAGTAAAGGCTGCCCGCCCTTGTTTACTACTTTGAAATCTCTGTATTACAATACAGAAAAGGTAAAATTTGGTCTTTATTCAGTTTTGCTGTAGTCTTTTTACTCACTTTATTATAGAAAGAGATTTTCTCTATTCAAGTAATGGTGTGCACCTTAGCTTAATAATAGATGAACTGAAATTATATGCATGTACTGTAAGTAGTGTCAAAGAAAATGTCAGTCTGAAATTTACTGAGTAAGGGGCTTATAAGAACACTAAAAGGTTATTGTTTTTAATGGGTATACTTTTCTAGTGGAATTTTATTAATAAATTTGACATATTGTCACCAGAGGTCTATATTTAACTGTTTCACGATTAGTTATCTATTACTTTATAGTGTGATTGTGGATTTTTAAATTTGTTATGCTTGCTTTTAAAGTTAGAGCATGGGTAATTGTTAGTGGAACAATAAAATGTAGGCACTATTTTAACTAACAGGCTACATTTTAATAAAGATAGGTTTAGCTGGTTTTCCCATGAAGAGTCATCCTGCTTTTTAAAATTAGGAAATAGATGTGCTTTTATATTAGAAAGATAATTAGAAAATTAGAAGTTAATAGAAAATAAGTTATACTTCTATTTCCAAGTGTTGCTTCTTATTGAGATCTAAAAATCTTGTGTAAACAGTTTTTGAAAGTTGAATGGATAAGGAAGAGACTTTATTAGAAGCGCTAAAATATTTTTAGTTAAACCTCATCACTTAGCTTTGACCTGTAATTATTTGTAAATTAGCATAATTATGAATAATAAGTTATTCAGAAAGGTCAGTGGTAGGTATACCTATTGTCCCTTTCTTCCTTTGGCAGCAGGTTCATAAACTAAAAGGGACGACTCATAATATCCAGAGGGGAGTGGCTGAGGCTGGCTTGCAGAACTTCTGCACCCTCTTCCTGCCACTGTGCACCCAGTCTCCTTGTCAGCTGGTCACATCCCCACTTCTAGAAAGATAGCTATAGTGCCTGATCAGTAAGAAAGTGTCATTTGCATTAAAAAAAAAAAAAACAAACCAAAAAACCTTATAGTTCTTTTAATGTCTGTAGTATACTTTATTTGATTGCCATGGTACTGCTGTCGATTTTTCTTCTACTATCTTATTTTTTTGAGTGAGTGATTTGTATGAAAACATGGAGCAGTGCCTAACGGTGGTTTCTGTAGGTTATTTAAATTAGCATTTGCCGAAGTGCTTCTTTTACTCATTTTGGCAAGGTTGACAAAGAAGAGATGGAAGTGTCGGCAGTGTTAGTAATAAAGCGCATGTGTGTAACCGGCTGACTGCGAGTACTGAATACAGCAGTCCTTTCACAGTCTGCTCCTCTTAACGCTGCCAGTGAGCTTTCCCTGGCTTTCTCAGTTTTCATAAGAGGCGTAGACTTAAAGCAAAAAACCCCTTCAGTACTGATCCCAAATTACCGTCATAAAGGTGTTAAGCATTTGTTGATATTTTATAAATCTTAGAAATTGCATTTTTAAAGAACGCATTGAGGATGCGTTGACCTGTACAGGAACCTGTGACATATATCTTTAGTGTTAATTTTTAAGCACACAGCAGGAATGTTTACCATATGTTTTTGATGTTTGAATTACAATGCAGAAATTTGAGTTTAAGTTGTCAGAACTTAGTATATTTTTTAAAAAGTGTACAAGTATGGGAAATTCTTCTCAAATCATTTTGGCTGCATATATTTGTGATTACTCAAAGGGACATTTTTAAAATTTGCATATTTCTAATCAGCAGTGAGTCCTGATTTTTAGCAAGGGCTGCATTTTTTTTTTATTTAATAAACTTTTTTAAAAAAGTACTTATTTTTGACTGTGCTGAGTCTTCCTTGCTGCATGGGCTTTTCTCTCACTGTAGGGGGTCGGGGGGCTGCTCTCCCCTTGCAGTGCTCGGACTCTTCATTGTTGTGGCTTCTTTTGCCTCAGAGCGCAGGCCCTGGGGTGCTCAGGCTTAATGGTTGTGGCTCCCAGGCACAGGCTCAGTAGTTGTCAGTAGTCGTGGCTCTGGGCTTAGTTGCTCCCAGGTATGTGGGATCTTCCAGATCAGGGACCAAATCTGTGTCCCCTGCATTGGCAGGTGGATTCTTTACCTCTGAGCCACCTGGGAAGCCCCTCCAGGAATGCATTTTTAACCCTTGAAGAATTTCAAAGAGGTTAAGGATGATGAACAATTAAAATTGTTTTAATTTGTAAAATTCCAAGACTGAAACAATAATCCACGACATGTACCATGGAAATGAAAGATTAGCCTTTGAAGTTAGCTTAGGATATAATACAGTTGTAGAAAAGTGTTTTAAAAATGTCTCCAGCATTTTAAACTGTGAATGCACAATTTGAGAGCAATTTTCATGTAATTCCTTTGTAGCTGTAGTAATTTTGACCATAAAACTTTTGTTTTTCCACCTAGCAATTTCACAGGGACTTCATGTTTTATTGTGTAGTCTTTGATATCTTCTTTTTCATAACAGCATAGTCTTTTGTTAAAATCATACCTCTAGTTATTGAACTTTGCTGTTAAAAAAAAAGTCTTTGTACACATAGTTTTTACTTAGGATTTTTCCCCCCCATAAATTCTCAGAATAAGTTAATGGGTAAAAGGTATGAACATTCTGTTATTCTTGGTAAACACTGATATATTGATTTCTATAAGGCTGTAAACATCAGTTTGTATTGCCAGTAGCAAAGGTTTGTGAAAGGTTCACTATTTCCTCACCAGCATTAGGTAGTGTTAAATATTTTCTTGTGTTTGCTTTTCTCAGGAGATTTTTTTCTTTTAAATATAAAGAAGGTAAAATTTAATGTAACCAGATTTGTTGATCTTTATTTCTATCGTAGAACTTCACCTGTTGTTTTAAAAACAGTTTGGAAAGTCCTCTTCGTCTCGAGCACTGCTTCACAAGGTGGGACGGGAGGGAATTAGGCCACCAGGGGACATTTCGCGGTGTCTGGAGACGTGATTGTCACTGTGGTGGCGGTGTGCTGCTTGATACTTCTGCTCAGAGGACAGCCCCTATAAGGAAGAACTGCATCAGCAGCAATTGGGCTAGATAACCCTTTGTTATTAGGGGCTGTCCTGCGTATTACAGGATATTTAACAGTGTCCTCGGAGAAGGTAATGGCACCTACTCCAGTACTCTTGCCTGGAGAATCCCAGGGACAGGGGAGCCTGGTGGGCTGCTGTCTATGGGGTCGCACAGAGTCGGACACAACTGCAGCAACTGAGCAGCAGCAGCAGTGTCCTTGGCCTCTGCCGCTCGGATGTCAGTAGCTTACCCCCGTTAATAGCTTTATTGAGATGCAGTTCTCATACCATAAAATTGACGTATTTGAAGCTTACAGATTGACTGGTTTTTAATATTCAGAGTTTTCTAACCATCAACATGATAATTTTAGAAACCTCCCATTCATATTTGCCCACTCCTACTCTCCCAATCAGGCAACCACTAGTTTACTTTCTGTTCATGGATTTGCCTATTCTGAATATTTCATACAAACAGAATCAAACCATCGGTGGTTTTTTCTCTCTCTAGTGTCCTATACTTAGCAGTAAATATTTTCATCGCTGTGAGCACTTCTCCTCTTATGTCTAAAAAACGTCCCATTGTATGGCTATAGAGCATTTTATCTATCAGTTGATGGACATTTTGGTTGTTTGTACTTTTGATTAGTACCCATATTGTTGTGAACATTTGTGTAAAGTTTTTTGCATGTACACGTTTTCATTTCTCTTGGGTGTATATACTCCAGGAGTGGAATTGCTAAGTCAAAGGCTAACTCCATGTTTAAACTTTTTGAAAACTGTCAGGCTCTTTTCCAATGTGCTGCTACCATTTTACATTCCCACAAGCAGTTTATTAGGATTCTGATTTCTACACATCCTCACCAACAATCCACTTGTTATTGTATGATATTTGATTGTAACCTACATCCTAGTGGGTGTGAAGTGGTTTGCATTTCCCTGATGACTGATGATTTTAAGCATTTTTTCAAGTGCTTGTTGGCCATTTGTATATCTTCCTTGGAGAAATGTCAATTCAGGTTCTTTGCCCAGTTTTTAATTGGGTTATTTATTTTTTATTATTAATTTTAAGTTTTTAAATATATACTAGAAACAAGTTTCTTATCTGACATACGATATTTGAAATAATATAAATATTTGAAAATATTTTCTACTCTTCTGTGGACTGTCTTTTTCCTTTCTTGAAAGTGTCTTGATAAACCCCATTTTATCTTTTTTCCCTTGTGTTGCTTGTGCTTTTGTGTTGTATATTAAGAAACCGTGTCCAAATACGGGGTCGTGAAGATGTATACATGTTTACTCCTGAGTTTGTACCTTTGGTTCTTATGTTAAAGTCTGATGCATTCTGTGTTCATTTTTGTGAGGTGGGAGTCCAGCCTCATTCCTTTGCATTGTCTGTCCAGTTTCCTACCATCATTTACTTTTTTTTCCCTTAAAAGGCTACATAGCCGTGTTGAAAATGAATAGACCGTGGATGTGAGGGTTCATCTCTGGGCTCTCTGTATGTCCACCTTAGGCTGTATCACACTGTCTTGCTTACTACAGCTTTCGGGTAGTTTTTTAAATTAGGAAGTGTGAATATTCCTTGTTTGTTCTTTTTTTTAATCTTCTTTTGGCCATTAAGGGTTTATTTTCATTTGAATTTTAGGATCAGTTTTTCAGCTTCTACAGAGGCCAGCTGGGATTTTATAGGGATTGCTTTGAATCTGTAGATCACTTTGGGAATTTCCATTATGGGAACTCCCATTTTCATCTTAACACAAGTGTTTCCATCTATGAACATTGGTAGTCTTTCCATTTATTTAGAGTGTGCTTAATTTCTTTCAACAATGTTTTGTAGTTTTCAGTATAGCTCTTATACATCTTTCGTTAAATTCATTCCTAAGTATTTTACTTTTTTATGCTATGCTAGGTAGAATTATTTTCTCTTTATAGATTCGGGTGCACGTGTTGAAACTTACAGAGCCAGTTATAATTTGACGTGTGTGTACATTGTAACTTATTCAGCAGTGCAAGCCTCGTTACCACTGGCCACCATACAGCCGAGCCCCTTCACCCATTTCACACTCACCCCCAACTCCCTTCCCTCACTAGTCTGTTACCTCTATCTATCAGTTTTTGTTTTATTTTGTTCTTTTTTTTAAGAGTCTATGTGAGTGAAATCACGTGACATTCGTCTCTCTTTGACTTATTTCACTTAGCATAACACTGTCGGGGTCCATCCATGTTGTGGCAAATGGTAAGATGTCATTCTTTTTTATGGCTGAGGAGAGTAATAGTCCATGTATCACACCACATCTTTATCCATTTATCTGTTGATGGACATCTAAGATGTTTCCATATTTTGGTTATTGTAAATAATCCTGCAGTGAACACAGAGGTGCATCTGTCTCTTTGGATTAGTGTTCTTGTATTCTTTGGGTTGAGATTATTTTCTTAATTTAATTTTTCAGGTTTTTTTGTTTTTTCTTGCTAGTAAGTAGATTTTTTTTTATATTGTTGTTATATTCTGCAGCCTTGATAAATCTGTTTACTAGTTATTACAGTTGGTATAATGAATTCCTGTCATGCACAAATAGAAATTTTTATTTCTTCCTTTACAATTAGTATCCCTTTTATTTATTTTTTGGACTACTTTTTCTGTCTAGAATCCCCAATATATGTTAAATAGAAATGATAAGAATTGACGATTTTGTCTTGTTCTTGGTCTCAATGGGAATGTGTCTAGTCTTTCTCCATTAAATATTGTTTTAACTATGGATATGTTTGTATATGCCATTTATGATGTTGAGGAAGTTCCTTCCTACTTCGGGTTTGTTGAACATTTTTGTTTTGAAAAGGTGTTGAATTTTATCAGATTCTTTTTCTATGTTTATTGAGATGATCATGTGTTATTTTTTATTCTGTTGATAATTATGTCATACAGTAATTGATTTTCAGATGTTAAATAGCTTGGCATTAGTGGGATAAAACCCACTTGGTCATGATGTGTAATTCTTTTTATGTGTTGCTGGGTTCAATTTGAAAGTGAAAGTTGCTCAGTCGTGTCCGACTCTTTGTGACTCTATGGAATCCATGGAATTCTCCAGGCCGGAATACTGGAGTGGGTAGCCTTTCCCTTCTCCAGGGCTCTTCCCAACCCAGGTATCGAACCCTGGTCTCCCACATTGCAGGCGGATTCTTTACCAGCTGAGCCACAGGGGGAGCCCAGGAATAGTGGAGTGGGTAGCCTGTCCCTTCTCCAGAGGATCGTCCAGACCCAGGAATCAAACCAGGGTCTCCTGCATTTGGGATTCCCTGGTGGCTCAGATGGTAAAGAGTCTGCCTGCAATGCAGGAGACCCGAGTTCGATCCCTGGGTCAGGAAGATCCCTGGAGAAGGAAATGGCAACCCACTCCAGTATTCTTGCCTGGAAAATCCCATGGACGGAGGAGTCTGGAGGGCTATAGTCCATGGGGTTGCAAAGAGTTGGAGACGACTGAGCGACTTGACTTCAGGTTCAATTTGCTAGAGTTTTATAGAGGATTTTTGTATCTGAATTTCTAACAAATACTGTGTAATGTCTTTGGCTTTGATATATCAGGGTAATAATGACTTTATAATGAGGTGGGAAATTTTCTCGCCTTCTTTCTTTTTTTGAGAAGTTTGTGAAGATTGGTGTTGGTGTTAAATATTTGGTAAAATTTACCAGTGAAGCTGTCTGGGGCTGTACTTTTCTTTGTGGGTTGTTTTTGATTACTTGTTTCAACTGTTTATTTATTATTGATTCATTTCTATTTCTTCTTATTTGGTTTCTGAGATTTGTTTTTCTAGAAGTTTGTCCATTTAAATGATCCAATAGTGGCATATAATTGCTCATCATATTTCTTTATAATCATTTTACTTCTATGAAGTCAGTAATAAGTAGTGCTTTTCTTTGATTTCCAGTTTTAACAACTTGAGTCTTTTTTTCTTGGTCAGTGTAACTAAAGGCAGCCAGTTTTGTCAGTCTTTTCTGAAGGCCAAGTTTTCGATTTGTTGCCCCTCCTTCTGTTTCTATTTCACTAGTCTTCAAATCTGGTCTTTATTATATCCTTACTTCTGGTGGTTTTACGTTTAATTTGCTCATCTTTTTGCAATTGCTTTTTAAAAAAATTTATTTATTTTTAGTTGAAGGATAAATTCAAGGTTACAGCATATACTTTAAAAATATTTTGGGGGGCTTTTAAAAGAAACCAAAATGGTAAGAGGTGGAAATTAATTCTGGACTTCCATTTTCACCTATAGGGGAAAGTACTTGGCAGTTTGCTTAGCTGTTCACTGTGTCAGACTCTTGAGTGAACGCAGTGAATCATCCCGGTTTGCGTGGGTTGTTACAAGTACATTTGCTTCCATAGAATCTGGACACCGGTGCATAGGTGCGCTGAACACGGGTGAGAACATGGACTCTTGAGTGCTTGGTGAAGCGCAGCTGTCTCAACAGAGAATGTATGGCTGTCCATACACAGGCAGGGAAGGTAGGCTGCTTCCAAGACAGCCTTTCTTTCTTGTGTTAAATCTGCCCATAACTGTGAAAATACGTCAAGATCCTCATTCAGCTGAAGAACCTGTTGAGGTATTTGTGACCTTTAGAAACCGATGGCATTAGGCCCAAAGAGTTACAGAGCGCTTGGCCTGTTCATTGCAGAAAGAGCATCATCGTGAACGTTGTTGAAATATGTCTGTGAAAAGTACTGAATTGTTTGGCTCTGGTTACTGGGAAACACCTATAGTTCCTGGAGGTGGAGGTAAATTAAGATGTTGATCCTGGAATATATTGTCTCTAAGGTATCTTTGTTTCTTTCTTTTGAATTAACTCAGGTGGGTATAAAATTGAGTTTTGTGTGTATTTACTAACTAACTTTAATTGTGAAGGTAAATTAGGGGAGAAAATGAAGTTTCAGAGTTCTGTCATCATTATAAAAATGACATCATAGTTAATGGTCAAGCAGAATGATTCTAAGAATGCTTTATTTCCTATATACTTCTGGAAAACGAGGTGTTTCAGAAAACTATGCTGCTGCTGCTAAGTCACTTCAGTCGTGTCCGCCTCTGTGTGACCCCATAGACGGCAGCCCACCAGGCTCCTCCGTCCCTGGGATTCTCCAGGCAAGAACACTGGAGTGGGTTGCCATTTCCTTCTCCAATGCAGGAAAGTGAAAAGTAAAAGTAAAGTCGCTTAGTCGTGTCCTACTCTTAGCAACCCCATGGACTGCAGCCTACCAGGCTCCTCTATCCATGGGATTTTCCAGGCAGGAGTACTGGAGTGGGGTGCCATTGCCTTATGGGAGTAATTACCAAGGAAAGCAAGAGTTTGATTTGTATTTAAGGGCAGTATAAGGAATTTTTTTCTTAGATGCTCCAAATAATAGAAGAACTACATTAAGAATGTTTTTTAGATTCTGCAGACTGAGGAGGAAGAAGAGAAGAAAAACAGAAAGAGGGGAGTTGCTCTGGCGTAGGGGGTGACTCTGTAAAGGCTCATGGCCAGGAGGAGGTCCCTGAGCTTGAGCCTGCTCTCAGCCTGAGACAGCAGACAGCCACTATTCCTAGGGCTCTCCTGGAGAAGAGGCTGGTGTCAGAATAAAACACTGTCCTATCTGCTGTCCTCTTATCCCGCCTCCCCACACCAGGCTCTTTCTAGCTCTGTCCACTCCTCTTATAAAAGCCCTTTTGTCTAACTCTGCAGATCTTATGGTCACTGGTTCTTTGTGTGGCAACAGCCAGCTCACAACACTAAAATAGCCCTTTCCCCCTTTTGTAATAATTATTGCAAATACGGTCTCTCTGAAAAAAGGAAAAAGAAAATTTCTTAGAATCCTGGATTTCTCACTAAAGGAAAAAAATCCTGCTGTTAAAAATTCCAAAAGGCATTATTTGCAGTGGTAACAGTGTCAGAGTTAGTATTTTTCAGATATGCTGATCAACCGTTAATAACGTTCATGAATTCATTTCTTGTTTAAAAACAGTTAAATTTTGGGAGAGGAAAATAAAAGCAAGTACTTTTCCTACCTAGGAAAGTGTCTTAGTATAGTGTCATGTCAACTTATTCATTAATCCCTTTTACAATTTTTGCCGAATCTATGTAACAACTACAGTGTTATTTATTTAGTATTTTTCACCAAATTTGATTATTTTTTTTGTCTTTCATAAAAGCCAGATGTGTTAATACAGTTTTTATAGTCATAAAGTAAAAATCTAATATTAAAATATAACTTTAAAAGTTTCAGTTGGTGAATTAGCTGCGTGGTCACCCTTTGGGAAATATTGGTATAGGGAAAAGAGAATTGCTGTGGAATCAAGCCTGGTTTGGAATCCTGACTCCATCACATATTTGCGTGAGCAGCTACCTGATTCTGCTTCTGGATTATAAAATTGGAGCAATTAATACTGGAAGAGTTGATGTGTGCTTTAATTAAATGATGAAGTTTGTAAATTCAGCTCTCTTGCCATCTGCACCCCCTCACAGGTCATCTCTGCAAGAAGTTACTTTCATTTTAGTGTCATAGTTCTTGGACATTTCTAGCTGCTTGGGGACCAAAATTGTCCCTTATGTTAATTGTATATTTATTAGAAATTAATCCAGTTTTGGTCCTTGTTGATAAACTGTTGTGCTTGGTTTTCTCATTTGGATTAAAAAAATTTGAAAAGACAGTTTCAGTGGCTTTCATGTTTTACAGTAACATTTTAAACTCAATCTGTATTTATATTGTGAAAAATTGTGTGTCGTATATGTTCTGTAGGACTTTGCTTTAAGGTTAATAAAGAATTCTTTTAACTCATATATAAGAAAAGCTGGTTAAGGGCAATCAATAATTTAGGGGAATTAACTACAGTGGTTACCTTTGCCCATGTTAGATTTGGTTAGCAAAAGCAAAGCTTTTTCAGTTCTGGTCAAATATAACTGTTAGAAGAAAGTATTTAAATCAGGAGAAGGTGGTTGAACTTTGAAATATTTTCAGTTCATAGAAAATTTTGTATGATTTTAAACTATTTTAAGGCTTGAAGTTTTATTGTGATATTAGATACCTAATGTGAGTAGATTGGACTTCTTGATTTATATGTCAGTGGAAATACTATTTTCAAGACTAGCCATTACTTACTAAGTTTTAGAAGAAAGAAGTTGAATATATAGTTATATTGTACAATTGACTATAGTTATATGGTATACAATTATATAATTGAATATATAATTATACAGTATAATTGCAATGTAAATGGTAAGTAAACTTGAAGTAAAATGGATCCTTTATACCTCAGTAAAACTCCTTAGACTAACTTTCATAGATAAGTTTGGAAAATTGAATTTTTTAGTTAATTACTTAGTGAGTGACTATAATACACATTTTTTAGATTCAATATATATGCCAGGTAAACCAGCAAGGACAGTGATCTTTGCAGTTTTTTATTTAGAACAGTTCATGTGAACTTTCCATTACCTTGATTTATTCCCTCAACTAAATCTTGTTTTTGAGTTCTAAAGCTAGAGATTCTATTTTATTCAGTAGTATTTGCACTCTTTTATTAAGAGTGTAATATTATTATGTGTAACTTCAGTATTTTGTTGTACTTTTTAAAATTATTAAAACTAATTTTTAAAATGTATTCCACCCTAGAGATGCAAAAAGGTACACCCTTACTTAAAAATCTACTCTAGCTGCAGTTTTAGTAGCTGCCACTAGATGGTAGTGGAAGTTCATGAAAAACTTTTTGCTTCCGTAAGTTGAGTGCTGAATTTCCGTAAGTTGAACCTGAAGGTTTTTTTAAAGTTACACATACTCTGAATGAAATTAGTCCTGGTGGCTTAAAAATGCCTATTACTTTTTATTTTGCTTTATAGTAATAGTCTTATTTCAGCATTTTAAAAAAATCAGTTCTCAAACCCTAGGGTATATTACAATTATTTATAGAGGGTTTGCTGAAAATGTTGCTAGACTCAGTTTCTGATTCTATAAATGTGGGGTTTGCTCAGAAATTTGCATGCCTACAGATTACCAGGTCATGCTAATGTTAACATTTATGATACTAATGGTCAGAGGATTGCGCTTTTACAACCACTTTTGTTGTTGTTTTATGTGGCAAAATACACTTAACCTAAGGTTTACCATGTTGACCATTTTTAAGTGTATGATTTAACGGTATTAAATAAATTCACCTTTTTTTGTAACCATGACCACCATCCATCCCCATAACTCCTTTTATCTTGTGGCACTATTAATAAAACTCTGTACCCATTAAATAGTAACTCTGTTTTTCCCTCCCTCTAGCCCTTAGCAACCACTGTTAAACTTTACAGGTTTATGATTTTGACTACTCTAAGCAACTCATATAAGTGGAATCATATGGTATTTGTCTTTTTGTGACTAGATTATTTACTTTTGCATAATGTTCATCCGTGTTGTAACACATTGCAGAATTCTTTCCATGGCTGAATAATACCTGTCATATGTCTCTCCCACATTTGGGTTGCTTCCACCTTTTGACAGTTATGAGCAATGCTATGTACATGGGTGTACAGATACTTCTTGGAGACCTGCTTTCAGTTCGTTTGGATCTATAGCAGAAGTAGAATTGCTGGGTCGTTTGGTGGTCCTGTTTTTAATTTTTTGAGGCACTGCCGTACCGTTTCCACGGCAGCTGTACTGTCTTCCACCAGTAGTGTACAGTTTCCTTTTTTTTTTTTTTCACATCCTTGTCTGCAATTGTTGTTTTCTGGTTTTTGTTTGCTTTTAGATAGCCATCCTCCTGGGTGTGAGGTGGCATCTCTTCGTAGTTTTGACTTGTATTTCCTTAATGACTGGTAATGTTGCAAATCTTTTCATGTGCTTACTGGCTGTTTGTATATCTTTGGACAAATGTTTGTTAAGTATTTTATCAAACATTGAATGGGGTTTTTGTTGTTGAATTTTAGTTCTCTTTGTACTTTGGATACTAAGCTCTTATTAGATAGATGATTTGCAAATATTTTCTCCCGTTCTGGAGGTTGCCATTCTGTGGATAGCATCTGGTTGTACACATTTTTCACTTTTTTTCATGAAGTCCAATTTGTCAATTTTTTCTTTTGTTTTCTGTGCCATTGGTGTTATAGCCAAGAAATCATTGTCAAACCTGATAGTGTGGAGCTTTTGTCCTATGTTTTCTTCTAAGAGTTTCATTGTTTTAGGTCTTTGGTCCTTTGGGTTAATTTTTGTATATGGAATTAGGTTAAGTTCACCTTCATTCTTTTGCATATGCACATCCAGTTTTCCCAGTCCATTTGTTGAAAAGACTTTTATTTCTCCATTGATTGGTCTTGACACTCTTGTAAAAAATCACCAATGTGAGCGTTGTTTCTGGACTCTAGATTCTATTCCATTAGTCTCTATGTCCATCTTTATGCTAATACCACACTGTATTTTTTTTTTAATTACTGTAACTTTGTAGTATGTTTTGAAATCAGAAGTGAGTCGTCTTGGTTTTGTTCTTTTTAAAGATTGTTTTGGCTATTTGGATTCTTTGAGAGTCCAAACGTTAATTTTAGAACGGGCTTGTCTATTTCTGGGAAAAAACATTGGGATTTTGATGGAGATAGCATTGAGTTTATAGGTCGCTTTGGGTAGTATTGATATTTTAATAATATTAAAATTTCTAGTTCATGAATATGGGATGTGTTTCCATTTATTTATGTCATCTTGAATTTTTTTCAGCAGTGTTTTATAGTTTTCATTATACAAGCCTTTCATTTCCTTGGTTAAGTTTATTTCTAAGCATTTTATTCTTTTTGATGCTATTGTGAAAGAAGTTGATTTAGTAATTTCCTTTTCAGATTTTTTATGTGTGAAAGTGCAGCTGATTTTTGTGTATTGACTTTCTGTGTCTTGCTGTTTTTTTGTGAAACATGTGCAGAGAAAGTTTTACTTCTTTGTTTACAGTTTGGATGCCTTTTATTTCTTTTTCTTGCCTTCCAGCAGTAGGACTTGCAGAACTGTGTTGAGTAGATGTGATGAAAGCAGGCGTCCTTGCCTTTTTGTGTATCTTAGTAGTAGAAATACTTTCAGTCTCTCCCCATTGAGTCTGATGTTCGTTGTGGGTTTTTCATGTTTGTCGTCAATTATATTGATATAATTTCCTTCTGTTCATGGTTCGATAAGTTTTTATAATGAGAGTGGTGGAATCCATCACATACTTTCTGTGCAGCAATTAAGATAATTACGTGGGGGTTTGTCCTTCATTTTGTTGATATGGCATGTTATACTGATCAGTTTTTAAGGTAAACCGTCCTTGCATTCCAGGAATAACTCCTCCTGGTCACGGTGTGTGATCCTTTAGCATGCTGCTGAGGCCTATATGCTAGTATTTTGTTGAGGATTTGCATCCGTATTCATCATGAGTGTTGGTCAGTAGTTTTCTTGTGGTGGATTTTGGTATGAGAGTAATGCTGGCATCGCGGAATGATTTTGGAAATGTTCCCTTCACTTCAGTTTTTTGGGAAAGTTTGGTGTTAGTTTTTAAACTGTTCAGTAGATTTTACCATTGAAGCCATAGGGTCCGGGGCTGTTCTTTGTTGGTAGGTTTTGATTTCTTGTTCAATCTCCTTACTAGATATAGGTCTATTCAGATTTTAATAAACATTCTTTTAAAATGATCTTTGTTTAAATATCTTATTAAAATAATACAGCATTATTGTTACTTTTTTTTTTTAAGACTGTATTCATATTCCACTACCCTAATCCATTTGGTCATATTTTCAGTAATGAGTGTAAATTCTTTCTTTCTTTTTTTTTTGTTTATGTTACGTATTTCCCCCCACTGTTAATATATTGTCCCATGTATTCCTTATTGCCCTTCTGTCTGAGAGAATTACACCATATAGTGCAGTATTCTTAGCAGAAAGATATATAGGCCTGAGAAGTGTTTTAATTTGGTATATTGTTTTATGACTGCTTTCAGTGGGAAGGTATTAAAATAATTCTATATTGATCACATACTGTTATAAATTTAAATTGTTTTTCTTCACTTTTGACCTTTGTTTTTCTGAAGTTCATAAATAAGATGGCTATATTTTCTGATGTATTCTGAACAGGTAACATCAACAGACATTTAAAACAAACTGTACACAGAAGCTGCTTTTTTCCTGCGACTTCTAACTCATGTCACTTTTCTTTTGTACTTTCTGGGCATAGCATGTTTGCAGTGTAGCTTATGATATTTTAGTCCTACCTAAGTATAGCGTTGGAATGAAAATTTGTTAAAATAATCACTGAAAACAGAGTTTAAACCTTTAATTACGAGTTTACTTAACTTTTTCCATCAACTCACTGTGTAGTTTAGATTATTTCACTTGACTTTTTTTTGTATTGGCATTTTAGAAAATCTGAGAATATAATGGCTTACAACTTCACCCTGTGACAGTGGGAAGCAAAAAGCAATAAACTTAATAAATTGTACAGGTGTGTTCATTGGCCAGAAAGGAGTGTGTGGTAACTAGTGATAATTTGTCCATTCGTTTCGTAATTTGAAACTCGTTATTGAGATGAGAAATTAATGAGATTCTGTTTTACTATTAAAGAGAGCAGTACATTTTCTGTGTTTTTCTCATTTTCCTTCCAACATGGAGGGTGGGAGTGGGGAAAGTAAGCATGTCAATTTATAGTTAATTTATTGTTCTGAAATAAACTGTATATTGTTTCCAAATCTAATTTAATCCATAATAAATAAAATGCTTTAATAAATGATTTTTTAAAACTATGTTTCTTTAACAGATTTCCATAATCCAGGAGCTTGTTACTAATTATGAAACCTCTCTTAAAACGTGTGACTTTTTTAGCCCTTATGGTAAGTTTAAATTAGATTGAGTTGAAATTTGATTATTCATTTCAGTCCATTTTTAATCACTTACAGTAAAATTATGTTCATTATGTGCTACATGATAGCTGTTCACTAGTTTTTTAATTAGTGAATGAAATGAGAAGAGCACTTGCAACCTAAAGTAATTAAAAATTTCCATAATCTTGTGATGTGGGAGTTAACCTCATTTTAATATGAGTAAACAGAATCCCACATGGTTGAGTAGCTTGACCAAGATCCAGTAGTTAATGTTAAGATGTATTTTTCCTGACTTCCTAGTTTTTTGTTCTTTCTACTTTTGTGTTTGTGTGCTCAGTCGTGTCCGACTCTTTGCGACACCATGGACTGTAGCCCGCCAGGCTTCTCTGTCCATGGGATTCTCCAGGCAAAAATACTGGACTGGGTTGCCATGCCCTCCTCCAGGGGATCTTCTGACCCATGGATTGAACCCATGTCTCCTGCATTGCAGGTGGATTCTTTACTGCTGAGCCATGGGGGAAGCCCTAGTGTGTCTTCCACAAAATTAACTCTCATACCACATATCTTAACACCTAGTCCACATGCAAATTTTCCTGATTATTTAAAAAAATGTATAATTGGTTTCTTTGAATCTGGATCCAGCTTAGGTCCACAGTTTACATTTGTTTGTTATGTTTCTGATATTCTTTTAATCTTGGGTGGTACTGTCCTGTTCTCCCTTTCTCCTCTTTTTTTAAAGGCTTTTTGTCGAAAGGTCATTTGTCTCGTGGAACGCACCATGCTTTGAATTTTGCCAATTGTTTTCTCATGGTAGCGTTTAATACATCTTGCTGTCTTCCATATTTCTTACAAACTTCAAGTTAGATTTATAGGATCTTTTTTTTTCCTTTCTTGCATGTTGTGCTGTACAACATACAAGATCTTAGTTCCCCGACCAGAGACTGAACCCTTGCCCCTGCAGTGGAAGCACAGAGTCCTGAGCACTGTTCCTCTGGGGATGTCCCCTAGGTTTATAGGCTTGATTAGATTTGGGTTCCATGTGAATACTTCATACGTGACACTTTGAACTTCCTGTTACAGCCCATCTGAAGGCCGAAGACATTCTGGTGGTCTCTCTTTTTGTGAAACTAAGATTCATCAGAATTTAGATGTTTGTCAGCCTAATTGGCCATGCAGTATTTCTTAGTGGTCACTTACCTGATGATTTTTGCAGCCACTGCAAAAATTGCCTTGATCCCTTATTTCATTCTGATCATCATTCCTTCTGCATTTATTAATATTAGCTGGAGTTCTTGTAAAGAACTTTTCCTCCTCAGATATTTGACCCCCCCTGAAATACAGTGTATATGAGAGGAGCAAGATAAATGCTTGGCTCTTTGCTCATATTTATTATTTGTGTCTTAATTTATGTTAATTTGTGTGTTTGCATTGTCATTTCATTCAGTCAGCTAGTCTAGGAGACCTTCTTGTCTTCCGAGGTAACATGAGTAAATTCTCCTTTCTGCTTTTCCTACCTCGTTTTATACCTGCGTGTCTTCCCTTCTGATACCCATTTTGAGAGCTAGGTGTTTCTTATTTATTCTTCTGTAGTTTCAGGGCACAGAATGGGGAGCCAGATAGAGGTCAGATGGTTGTTTGTGACAATCTTATCAAGAGTGTACCCTCCTGATACCCTTCAACTTTGGGTTTCCCTGGTCTGTGTCGAGGCCTGGACGGTCCATGTAAGCCCTGGCAGTTCTTGCCTCTGTGGAAGTTTTACCGTGGTGGTTAGGGACATGTTTTCTCCAGGCTGTTTTCCTTGGCTTTTCCTGGACCTGCTGCCTTAATGCTGTCTGCCTGAGAATCCGTAGAGTTAGGTTGATCTGCCTCTTCTCCTAGACTGTTTCCTTGGCATGAGGTGTGGGTAGAAGCTTGGGAAAGCAGCGTCTTTGCTCTGCTCGGCTGCTGCTTCCTGAACTTTGTGACTTGAGGTTGTATCTCTTTCTGTTGAAATTGGTCATTTTTACTAGATTTTTATTCTAATAGTTATTGATTTCATTATGCATTGGGAGAAAGAAAGCAAGTGAGTTGCTTCACTTTGCCTCATTCCTTATAATAATTTTGTGTTTGTTTGATTGCAGAGAATGGGGAGAAGGAACCCCCAACGACACTACTCTGGGTTCAGTACTTCCTGGCACAGCACTTTGATAAGCTTGGGCAGTATTCTTTGGCTTTGGATTATATTAATGCTGCAATTGCTAGCACTCCAACTCTAATAGAATTATTCTATATGAAAGCAAAAATTTACAAGGTAAAATCTTGGTCATGTTTTTTGAATAGTTCAAGAATTTGGCCATTTTAAGGACCCATGGAGTTCTTTCTGTGTGGAGATAACTTTTAGGGCACCCTGATTATTTATTCTCAATATGCTAATAATCCTAAGGAGTTTTATGTTGCATAGTCATATAGGCAGTTTCATTCAGCTCTTAGTAAATATGAATTTTAATGTATATAAAAATTTCTAGATAGATTTGACAGAAATGTAACATTTCTAATTTGTCTTTAAGAACGTTTTCTGTTGTATCGTACCTATATTTTCTTAATCATAACAGTGATGTCTTTAATACTTCCATCTCTTAAAGCATATGGGTAATCTCAGAGAAGCTGTCAAGTGGATGGATGAAGCTCAGTCTTTGGATACAGCTGATAGATTCATCAATTCCAAATGCGCAAAGTATATGCTTCGGGCAAATATGATTAAGGAAGCAGAGGAAATGTGCTCCAAGTTCACAAGAGTAAGAAATAGCATGTCATTGTCTGAGTTAGTAAAATTAAACTTAAATTCTCTGGTGATGTGTGAAGTGTGCTGCTATAGTTGCTCGGAATTCACTTTTGTTGTCATTTTTTAAATCTTGTTTCGCTCGTATCCTAAGTATGATTTCTTACTGTGGTTGATGAGTGTGCATGTGCTTCTGGTGTGCGTGTGCGAAGTCGCTTCAGTCATGTCTGACTCTGTGCGGCCCTATGCACTGTAGCCTGCTGGGCTCCTCTGTCCATGGGATTTTCCAGGCAAGAATGCTGCAGTGGGTTGTCATTTCCTTCTCCAGGGGATCTTCCTGACCCAGGGATTGAAATCCGTCTCCTGTGTCTCCTGCATTTTCAGGCAGATTCTTTACCACTGAGTCATCTGGGAAGCCCTGTAGAGATGAGAAGTAAAGTACAATTAGAAATGAGGATATTTAAGTTAAATAAGTTCAGTGGTTTAAAAAACAACAACAACAAAACACCCACGCAGCAAACCACAGCCAACTAGGACATGTCTGAAAAGACCCAGGAGAATGGGAAAGAAGGGGAAAGTTCAGCTGTTTGAAGAAAGTAGTTCCCAGAGTCTGGGGCTCAGCTTGCTCGTCATAATCGCCTCCGGCTGTCCACTCTTTAACAGGCCGCTGTGCTGTGTACAGAGCTGGTTAGCTTATCCACACTGCTTCACTGGCCAGGCGTGTCCCTGTCAGTGGTGGGCAGCAGTGAGCTGGGGGAGGAGGGCTGCTCGTGACTTCCATATCAGTTTATATCTGCTTTGTAATACGTAAGGGAAGTGCTCCTATTTCTTCTTGCAAATTTTTCAGTTTATAATATTTGTAGAGTTGCTGAGGCAGGTTGAATAGCTGGTAAAGTTTTGAAATGAAAAATATGGTAGATTTCTTATAAACATAGGTAGTTATCAAACGATGGAATATCTGTAGCCATGGAGAAGACATAAAATACCACCATAATTTTATTTACCCAGAGATAACTGGTTTTTATACTTTCAATGAGAATTCTGAAAATTAAACTGTTAACAACAGTGGGTATGAAAAAGAAATGAAGACTGAACTTAGTAAATATACCCATACCTTTGCTGTCATTCTTGGGGTCCTGTAACATGCATTTTAAATAACTGTTCTCCATTGTGACAGAGCTCCACGTCCCTGCACTGAGACCAGGCACTCTGTGCTTTGCATTCTCCTGGGATACACACTTAGCCCGAATTAGCGAATATTCTTTTTATTTAAAAATTTTAATGTATTATTGTATAATTCACTACTGCTCATTGTCATAATAATCCTCATAGACATCATTGTGAAAGGAAGTGACAACTGATGGCTTGATGTGGAGGAAGGAGACTTGCAAAACTGAAAAGCAGGCTTGAAACTACTATGAAGAGATTTGAAAACAATGTTGTAAATAGCAGTGATCCTAAGTCAGCAAGGAAAAGGTTAAATGGCTTTTGCTTAATAGACAAAGATAGGCAGTGCTTCATAGGATCCCTGTCTTAAATAGGTTAAATAAAAGCTCTGGTGTTTAAAACTTAGCTTCAGTAACCTGTAGTCTTTTCTGTGTAGGTTGTTGACGGTCTCAAGAGAGCTGGGTAAATAAGACATACAGTTTTAAGTTGGTAGGAGCCTTTTGGAAGCACATCAATGTGTTTATTATATAATTTGTCACTGCTACTTATTGTTGCCGTAATCCTCATAGACATTGTTGTAAAAGAGAAAACAGGGTTTTTAGGCTCTCTTGTGTTGTTTGCTTCCTTTATTTGTGGTTGCTTCTGTTTCAGGAAGGGACGTCTGCCATGGAGAACCTAAATGAGATGCAGTGCATGTGGTTTCAGACAGAGTGCATCTCCGCGTACCAGCGCCTGGGGAGGTACGGGGACGCTTTGAAAAAGTGCCATGAAGTAGAAAGGGTAAGTTAACAAGAGTTTGGGCTTCATTTTTCTCCTATAAGGTGACCAGAAAAGCAGGTAGATTTCTACAAAGTCTCATCTGCGTCTTCTAACAACTTTGGAAAACTTCACTGTGAAAAAATTCTTGATCTTTAGCCTTTCAAACATTCAGAGATTGTGAATAAATGATTCCTTTCTTTGGATCCTCAGGTGGTAATGAGGTAGACATGTCTGCATATTTTTGTCTGAAGCAAGAAGAGAAGGATTAGTTAAGTTACTGTTGCTATTACTAACATGTACTCAAAATTTCTCTTTCCTAATCGGGCCATTACTTGATTTCATCCCCAGCCTGGAAAGATGCACAGGCCGAGGGCCACCTCTTTCCGCTCTGTGTCAGGATCTGCTCTGTCGTCAGCCTCTCTCCAGTTTGTCTTGCCAGGGTGTGTGTTCTCACCTTCCGCACGTCCCTACCCAACATGTGGCTGGCTTGCAGGCTTATGTTACGACTTGCTAGGATCATGTGTGCGATGTGCCTTAGTAAGGGGGACTTTTCTTTTCCTTGTGTGTGAATTTTTGTTTTCCTGTTCTTTGTCATCTCTGAAGCACCCTCCTTCCAAGTGGACCACGGGAGGAAAAGAGCCACAATGCACCCCCGAGGCAGGCCTCAGCAGCCTTCAGCCAGGGGTCACTCGGCAGCCCCGTCCTGAGCTGGCGCAGTCAGGTGAGCCTGCGGTCTGCACCCTGGCAGCCACTTTGGCCTTCTTCCCCATGTGAAAGTTGTGAAGTTGCCCAGAGGAAGGCTGGACCTCTTAGGGGGTGGCGTTGGTCGGGAACTGGAACTAAGATTCCATTAGAGCCCTTTCAGAAGTAGTGTAGCTTTTGCTTTGTTCTTTGCTTTTTAAGCCTAAACTTGATGGCTGATTGCCGGGGGAAACCCTTCTCATCTTCTCGGAAACTGTAAAGCCTTTGGATGATATGTGAAATATTCAGGCAATATCCAGTCATCCTAAGTTTAAGTCAGGCTCTGATTTCTGTGACCAAACCACAGATCACTAGTTTGTTTGACATCCTAGACGATCATCACTTTAAAAGCATTCTGCTCGTTACTGAGGAAAGATGCATTTCTGTTACCAGAACATTCTCAAGGAGCCGTAGCTTGGCACTTATGTATCAGTTGTTCCAGCACAACTGTAATTAGAAGTTGATCAGACTTTCTGTGGAAATCAAATTTCAACACCTTGGGATCATTGGTAATTCTCCATCTCTAGCCCCATTCCTCCTAACATTAGTGACTTTTTAATTTTTTTATTAAAAAATTGTTAGACTATGATCACTAGCTGTACCATTACTAAGTTTCATTTAGATTATGCTTTCTCCTGAGTTTTTAGTGGTTTTGAATAAAGTGGGTGTTGGGGTGCCAACCCTCTGGGAAGTTGAAAGTCTCCCTGTGACTTACAGTTGGTCTTTTGTATACGTGGTTCCTACGTATCCCTGTTTCTGTATCCATGGATGCAACCAACCATGATCACGTGGTCCAGTAGAATTTACTGTTGGAAAAAACTCACATATCAGTGGGCCCACATGGTTATTGTTCAAGGGTCACCTGTATTTCCAGTTTAAGAAATGTGTTTTGACTGGTAGAAAGCATTTTTGAAGGAAAAAAAATTACAGACGATCACTGGTTATCAGAGATGGTAGAAATCATCACCCTCTGGTTATGTTATGTAATTATCATCATTGGAAACTTTACTAAGTATCTTTAGGGTTTGCTGTTGGTACTTAAAAATATAACCAGAGGCAGATACACAAGAAAAGATCCTATTCATATTACGCTTATAAGCTAGTCTTTATAGTGAGTAATTCATGCTAAAAGGAAAAACATTAGTGTAGAGTACAAATAGGGTGATTGAATGTTTGCTGATGAACGCTTCTGAAATAATTAATTTTTCTCTCTTATTTTGGCTGCACTGGGTCTTTGTCGTGGCACGAAGGAGCTCTCTAGTTGCAGCGCGAGGCTTCTCTTGGGAAGCGTGGCTTCAGTGGCTGTGATGCACGGGCTGTGGTGCATAGGCTTAGTCGCTGCAGCGCGCTGGCTTCTCTCCCTGTCTTGAGCAGGCGTGGTTGCCCTCAGGCCTGTGGGGTCTTAGTGCCTTTACCAGGGATGGAACCCAGGTCCCCTGCATTGGAAGGCTGATTCTTAATCTCCAGACCACCAGGGAGCTCTCTGAAATTAGTTTCTAATGACATTAATGTCATCTAAAAGAAAATTCTTGATGACAACAATTGTAAGGATTTAGGAGTAATTACAGAATTAAAAGGTACAACAGATACCTATTTGGGTTACCTTTGTGCCTGGGTTTTAAATAGTTTAGTAAAGACACAAGCACCTCATTCAAAAATAAAACTTTGGGGACTTCCTTGGCAGTCCAGTGGTCAAGACTCTGCTTTGCCAATGCAGTGGGGGCACAGTTTGAATCCCTGTTCAGGGAACTAAGATCCTGCATGCTGTGTGGCAAAAAAATTATATATATATAAAATTTTGTAGTTGACCTTCTAAATAGAAGGTTATTGAATAGGGAACTAAGTTCTAAGAAGGACTGAGTCCTTCTGCCTTCAAGAATTCTTTCACTGAAGGCAGGTTCAGCCTAGGACATACTGCTTTGCACTCTTACTAATTGGATTTGAAATGTTAGAATTCTAGAATGGTCCACTGTAGTCCTTTTTCTGCCTTCTTCTTGCCTTCCTTACAGGGTTTAAGATTACATGTAGTGATTATGTAGTCCAACCCAATCTGATGTTTAGAACTTAAGTTTTATTAAAAATAAGACAGAATGACCACCTTCATACTATTGGCTATAAACTTGTGTTCAGAATAATATTTTTAACTATTTTTTCTTTCAAGAATTGAGCCTTTTCCCCCCTTTTTTTCAGGTGATTAGTTTCTCATTATTTTAGCGTGTTGATTTATATCTGAGAGGAGCAGTACATATTTCTAAAACTTTGTGATAAGATCTAAGGTTTCCAGTAGATCAAAACCACAGGATGTTCGTAACTTTATCTTTTTTTATTAATTGTATTTATTTATGGCTGTGCCGGGTCTTCAGTGCAGTGTGGGTTCTTCTCTAGGTGCAGTGCGTGGCTTCTCGTTGTGGTGGCCTCTCTCGTTGCAGAGCAGAGGCTCCAGGGTGCACTCTTCAGTAGGTGCGGTTCCAGGGCCCTCGAGGACAAGTGCAGCAGTTGGGGTGCGCAGGCTTAGTTGCTCCACAGCATGTGGGATCTTGGATCAGGGAACGAACCCATGTCTCCTGCATTGGCAAGAGGACTTTTCCACTGAGCCACAAGGAAGCCCGTAACTTTATCTTCCATTGCATCTTAGTCTTTATCAAGTTGACACTCACTTTATAACGACAGATTTTCTGTAAAGAAATTAAGAGTTGCTCATTGCCCTGGTTGGTCTAGCTCTTACTTCTTTTACTTGTTTGTTTGTTCATGGCTATGTCAGGCCCCAGTTGCGGCACAGGAGAGCTTTGTTGCGGCGTGCACGCTTCTCAAAGTTGTGGCACGTGGACCCAGTAGTTCGGGCTCACAGGCTTAGTTGCCCCTCGGCATGTGGGACCCAGGAGTTGAGCCTGTGTCCCCTGCATTGCAGCTGTAGAGACTTATGTATGGTGACGTCACATGGAACTGCTCACGCACATCAAGCCCATCTCAGCTCCTTGGGTTGGCAGTCATCTGCAGGGTGTAGCCTGGTGGGGGTGTTGGCAGTCATCTGCAGGGTGTAGCCTGGTGGGGGTGTTGGCAGTCATCTGCAGGGTGTAGCCTGGTGGGGGTGTTGGCAGTCATCTGCAGGGTGTAGCCTGGTGGGGGTGTTGGCAGTCATCTGCAGGGTGTAGCCTGGTCGGGGTGTTGGCAGTCATCTGCAGGGTGTAGCCTGGTGGGGGTGTTGGCAGTCATCTGCAGGGTGTAGCCTGGTGGGGCCGATGAGCAAAGAGGACATACGACATCCCTGTACCGCCTTTGTAACTCCTTTGTCCGTGCTCATCTCAAAACGAAAAGTTAAGAAAGTCAGCTTAAGATGACTTAGTTGCTCTTAAGTAGGAATATGCCATCCTCAGCAGGTTCCTGAGACACAGAGCTTTGAGCGCAAGAACTGAGAAAGCCTCAGACACACTAGGATAAGTGGGTTGCTTTGTTTCTGGAAGACAGTGACTGGAGAGAGGCAGGCTATGGGCGGCTACTGATAAAGAGGCGGCTTACACGCTTGTGGTTCTGTGTGGCTCCCTTGAGACCTCACTCAAACCTCATGCTCTAGGAATGTCTCTTGAAACTTGCATCTGCCTTTTTTTACACAAAAAGGTTTCTCACCCTAAGAAAACTGCAACCTCTTAAGACGTTTTCATCTCATTGTGTGCTCCATGATTTGGGGCACTGCCATTTTTCCTCAGTTGTATTGAATTTTAAGATATTATAGTGCTAGGTATAACATTATTTATATTAACCATGAACAATTACGTAATTCCTTCATTTAAAAAAGTTACTTGATTTGTGTTATTGATGGGAGGAATGAAACTTTCAAATATACATTAAAGCATGGTTCGTGAAGTAGTAAATATAAACTAATGTAGAAGTCATTTTTTTCACCATTTCTTTCCCTCACACTGTGTGCGTTTATTCTTTTTATCTTAATATTTTAGAATATCAGGCTCTTAATGTAATTCTGTGTATGATGTATTTCTAATTACTAAGACAACTAAAATTATCGAATGATACGGATGGTTACTAATGTGTTTTCTGCACAGTGAGTTAACTAGGCCCCTAGGACAGAGGTGAAGTAGTAGAAGAGTTTGATCTGTGTTTGTGTGATGAATCATTCGTCTGTATATTTTTGGAGAAGCTAAAGTAGGGGAAAAGAAAGAAGATGGAGGTGCAGATGCACGTAGGGAAGAAAATAGAAGTATAAATTGTTTTGTTGGGGAGTTAGTCATCTTTTCTTTCATGTAAGGGATTAGTTCTTAACCCTTTGGGGGCCATGGACACTTTGAGAATCGGTTGAAAGCTTCAAGCTCGCTCCTTAGGAAAACATTACTATGCTTGTTTATACACCGACTCCAGATTAAAAACTTTTGCTAAAATGGGATATAGTTGGATAAACAGGAGTTTAATGAGTGAGAGAAAGCCATAACACTCTGTGCTTGTAAAGCAGTTTACTGTTTAGAATGAACTTTAAAATAATTACTTGATCCCCTAACAACCTATGAGATTGGCTGTATATATATTTTTTATTCCTAACTTAGGTTAAATAACTGAGGCTGTAGGAAATTACGAAGTCACATGCCTTAAAAGCAGCTTCTCTCTTGAGTTGGCACATACTGCGCTTACTGAATGTCTTCTGTGCTAGGCCCTGTGCCAGGGTGTGGGGATGGATATGACAGGCTAGTCCTTGAAGAATTCATGGTTGAGTAGAACCATCTGATGTATAGACATTCACTGTAAACCTGTATATGTTTAGTCTCCATTCAGAGCTCTGTTTAACTCTGCCTTGCTGATTTTGAGGGAATACTGATAAGTATTTATTAAAACTAAAAGATTGGTATATTCTAATTTCCAGGTTTAAAAAATAACCTGGGCATCTGCCTTTCTTTTATTAGGCTGTGCCACATGGCTTGCGGGATCTTAGTTCCCCAGCCAGGGTTGAAAGCACCAAGTCCTCACTGCTGGTGCTCAGTCGTGTCCAGCTCTTTGTGACTCCATGGACTCTAGCCCGCCAGGCTCCTCTGTCTGGAGTGGGTTGCCATTTCTTCCTCCTGGCTTAACCACTGGACTAGCAGGAAGTTCCCCTCATCTGACTTATTACATATAAATTGGGTATCATCATGAAACATGATTTCTAGGGAATGGGGATGGAATGTAAGGAAGAGAAGCTTAAGTTGAATGCAAAGAACAACTTGAGGTCCTTTGTATGTTAAACCCTGGAGAGGGCAACTAAGTGAAATTGTGACTGCTTACATTATCTTACAGGCTTTTTATAATTTTCTTTAAAAAAAGTAGGCGTTATTGACATAAATGTAAGGGATAACTTTGTGGTTTTGTTTTTAAGCACTTTTCTGAGATAACTGACGATCAGTTTGACTTCCATACTTACTGCATGAGGAAGATGACCCTTCGGGCCTACGTTGACCTTTTGAGATTAGAAGATACACTCAGGAGACATGGATTTTATTTCAAGGCTGCTAGATCAGCTATTGAAATATACTTGAAACTGTATGATAATCCCTTGACCAGTGAAAGCAAACAACAAGAGAGAAATTCAGGTAACTAAAGAGACTTGCTTAAAGAGACTTGAAGAGAACACAGAATTTCAGAATGTCATTAACTTAATGATGGAATAGTATATTATCAAATGAGTGTGAAGGCAACATTAGATAATGGATATACCCCCAAAAAAGTAGGAGGAAGACTTAGAAAGTGTTGTCCTGTAACTGATAATGTTTATGGGCTGTCTTGTTTTGTTTTTTTAAAGTGGTAATTGAAAACAACTGAGCTTTTTAGAGGAAAAAATATATTTGTACAGCTTCTAATACCTACTTGACTGAAAATAGTAATGCCAATGAGAATATCTGAATACATTTTACTCACTAACATGTCAATACCCAAGAATATTTGAGAAATAGTGGCATGAAAGCAGATTTCTGAACAGATCACTTGTGCCTGTGTGCTTTGTCTCACTTCTTGAATTTTTCCAAAAGGATAATCTTCAACTCCACTTTATACAGTCTGGGACTTGAGACCGAGAGAGAGGATTTGCCTAAGCCCATGTATTGTGTGGGAGGAGGAGCTAGGCTAGCGTCGGTTAGTTTTAGTTGACGCAGCATTTGCTGTTGCCCTTGGTGTGCCACGTGTAAGCTGATCATTAGGAATACACCCTCTAAAAACTTTCATACACGTGCCTCCCCTCCCCCAAACATACTAGTGACAGCCGCTCAGCTGTGTCTGACTCTCTGCACCCCGTGGACGGTAGTCCATGGGATTCTCCAGGCCAGAATACTGGAGTGGTTGCCTTTGCCTTCTCCAGGGGATCTTCCCAACCCAGGGATTGAACCCGGGTCTCCTGCACTGCAGGCAGATTCTTCACCTTCTGAGTCACCGGGGAAGGCCAGATAGACTAATAAGATGCATTGAGTAAGAATATGAGGAAATTGAGAGCACTGACTCAGTTTTCATTCATTTGAATATTTACAGAAAACCTGTCAGCCAAAGAGTTGAAGAAAATGCTTAGCAAGCAGAGAAGAGCTCAGAAAAAGGCTAAAGTAGAAGAAGAGAGAAAGCATATGGAAAGGGAACATCAACCAAAAAATCAAAAGAAAAAACGGGATGAAGAAGAAGAAACCAGTGGTTTCAAAGAAGAACTTCTACCTGAAAAATTAGAAAGGGTGAGATGAATACACTGTATTTATTTGATAAAATTTGTATTATTTAGTTCTGTGCTGACTATAAATATGATTTATTTAAATCTGTAAATCAGAAGCCAAATTTGTAGTATTAGCTAAGATCATTATGATGGTCGTCAGTTACTTTTAAGTGATAATATGTAAGTTTGGGCTAATGCAGATTATAGGTAGAATTGTACTTGTGGTAGGCAGAATAATAGCCCTCCAAATGCATGCATGTTCTAATCCCTGAAAACTGTGAATATATTACATTACACAGCAGAGAGAATTAAGGTGGCAAATGAAATTTAAGGTTATATTTAGGAGGCCTTTAAATAAGACAAACTAAGATCCCACATGCCTTAAGTATGGTGAAGCCAAAAAAAAATCTGAAAAATAAAAAACTGGACAGGGAGAGGATTCCTGGACTACCCAGTGAGCCCAGTGTAGTTAATCACAGGGACCTTAAGGGGAGGAGGGCAGCAGGCGGGGAGGGCTGAGTGATGGGAAAGGACTCTTTCCTCTGTGGCTGCCTGTGAAGGAGACGGGGGGCCCCGAGCCAGGAGAGGTGGGCATCCTGAAGAGGCTGAGAAAAGGCGTGGAAACACTCTCCCTTAAAACGTCCAAGAGGAAATGCAGTCCTCTTGGAGTGCAGTGAGACCCACGTTGGACTCTTAACCTACAGAACCGTGTCAGATAAATTTGTGGGGTTTTGTTTTGGCTGCAGTATGCAGCGTGAGGGAACTTAGTGGCCCAACTGACACTGTTTGGTGTCACTTGAGGGTCTCCAAAGAACTCTAGTACCACAGTCCTGTATGCCTCGGTGCGGAGAGACTTCAGCAAGAGCAAAGTGATCTGTTAGACTGGACTCTCGGGAGGCTTACCGGTGTGCAGGCGGGGAGTGCCACGCCCGAGAACGTAGTCCGAACTGGTAATCAAAGCACGAGTGAGGAGGAGGGAGAGGACCTGTGTGCCTTCCCAAGCGGACGCTGTGCTTCCATCACCTGCTTCTCCTCCAGGTTGGGCGGGGACTTTTTTCTTGTCCCTACACAGTCAGGCTCGGTTCACACATTACTCTTTCCTGTGTGTGCATGTCCTCGGGATCATTAGTGCACTGAGCTCACTGGGCAGGATGTGGGTCTCGTGCCACCGTTTTTTTTATTGTTTTGGGGCACGTCCTGTGCTTCTGTTGCATGGCTTTGCTGCCAAGCAAGGCTGCTTGGTTTTGTGGTTAAGTAAACCTGCTTTCCTTGAGTAATCATTAACTTAAAGAGGTCGTCCATATTTTTTCTACTTAAATTCCCTCTTGGGATTAACTTTAATCACCTACTTTGTCCCTTTACGCTGTCCTTATCATAACCAGAGATTGAACTCATGCCCCGTGCATTGGGAGCACAGAGTCTTAACCATGGTACCGCCAGAGAAATACCTAAATTTGTGTTAATACAGTAAATTTTTGGTAATTTGTTAGAGCAGCAATACAGTGAAATATGGCAGCATTTTATATACTTGGCTAGATAATGTTTTAGCTACAAAGAGAATAGTAGCTTATCTCCACAATTTTTTCAAAATATTAATAGTTATTTAGGAACCAGATTTAGGGAAATATTTAGCTTTCTGGTTTATTCACTGTGAATCTAGTATTTTAAACTTGACTTTTTTTCAAGTTTGTCTCCTTACTTTAGAACGTCAAGGGGCTTGGTATTACATTGGTATTTGTAGTACCAATTCATTAAGTCTACAGAATGATTTTCTGTATTTTTTATTTTTATAAAATTATTTTGAATTTTCTAAACATGAAAACAGTAGAGCTATTTCCATTTTGAATAGTATTGACTATACTTTGTTTATAGTTGATAGTTTAAAAATTTTTTTCTTGCTGCTTAGATATATAAAAAGAACTATCTAGATTACTTCAGCTATGCATTAGTATAAAATTTGGGGGGAAATTTGACTTGTGTGCCTGCTTTTTAAATACAATAATTTTTCTTTCTGTTTCAAAATAGATAGAAAATCCATTAGAAGAAGCTATCAAGTTTCTTATACCTCTTAAGAACCTTGTTGCTGATAACATTGACACTCATCTGTTAGCATTTGAAATATATTTTAGAAAAGGTAATAGTTTGGATTCAGATTTTAATTTTTTATTTTATTGGTGACCATATTCAGTATAATGTTTGTGAGTTAGATCCGTTTTTGTTTCTTAGACCTTCATTTCAACCTCCCACAAAGGCGCTTAATCCCTTTTTCCTTTGCTACTCAAAACTTTACTGAGTAATAGATTAGAATATTATGATCAAATGAATTATTTGACTAGGCATACAGATTGTTTACCTGAAGTAATTCTTGATGATTTTTCAAGCATTTCTTTAGAAAATAAAAGTTGTCTCTGATAACCAAAATCAACTCTGAATTTTGCTTTTGAAGATTATAGGAAAGATAATACTTTGTTTCTGGATTTTAAGTGAAGCTAAAATAAAGGGAATAAAGTAACATACTTAAATATTGATGCTGTTACTTGTCTAATTTTTTCTGACATAGGAAAGTTTCTGTTAATGCTGCAGTCTGTTAAACGAGCTTTTGCTATCAACAGGAATAACCCATGGCTACATGAATGTTTAATTAAATTTTCTAAATCTGGTAAGTATAAAAAAGGTAATATTTATGTAAAAGTAATTATGACAGTTCGCCTGTCTTCTATTGAGCTGGACATGAAAGAGATTAGTACAAAGAAAAAAGTTGGCAAAGTACTTAAATGAAGATACTAGCAAAGATATGTTAGAAATTAGTGCATTTTAAGCTGGAATGTATTTGTATTCCAAAGGAACACTCCTATTTTTATTATGTAAAATGTATCAGGCTTAATAGTAAATATGAATGTATTTCAATTGATTTTGTTTCAAAGGACAGGCCAAACATACTGTAGACTATAAATGCTCTGTTTTTACAGTGTCTAATCACAGTAATCTTCCAGACATCGTGAGCAAAGTTCTATCTCAGGAAATGCAGAAAATATTTGTTAACAAGGATTTGGAAAGTTTTAATGAGGATTTTCTCACACATAATGCTACCTCTCTTCAGCATCTACTTTCAGGTTGGTATTTAGCTCCCAGGGTTAAAATGTTTGTGGCAAAAAGTTAGAATATGATGGGGAAAAAAAGTTTGGCAAGATGATCAAACTATCAGAGAAAAAGAACACAGTACTATTGTGATCTTTCAAATTAGGAAAGATTATTTTTAAACATAACCGTACAGAATCTATGGGATTCTGCCAAAGCAACTCTTGAGAGAAGTTCGTAGCAGTACAAGCCTTCCCCTGAAAATAAGAAAAATCTCTAACCTAACCTTCCACCTTAAAGCAAAGGTTATTTGTGTTTGAAAAAAGGAGGCTGAAGTATGGGAAAGCTGTAGTGTGAAGTAGTCTTGTATTGTACTGCTGCGGGTGGGAATTGGCCTGACCAAGTAGGAAGACAACTCATCGTTCTTATCAAGAACTTTGTCTTTTGCTATAGCTGTACATACTTGTGTAAATAATTTTAAAGAATCCAAAGCAAAGAAAGAGTTTTAAGGTCAAAGGTATTAACTGGAATTATGTGTGTAAGGATGAGGGAAAGGATGGAAGCAAAGCTAATGAATGTCCAGTTACAGGGGAAGCAGTGGTCCTGTAGGCTGGACCACCAGGTGGTGATAGAAAGTGATGTCTATACAAAAGATTTACAACAGGAGCAAGCAGTATAGAGAGAGAATTGACGTACAGTACAGTCTCAGCTGTGTAAAAATATCCATTGCATAAAAGCTGAGGAGAAGCATGTATTAAAGTGGTTGACTGAATGTTGAGGTTATGTGAGACTTACTTTTTTCTTGTATTTTGGTTACTTTCTATATTTTGTGTTTTGAGGACTTACTATATCTTGCCCTGTTACAGCAAGGATTTTAGGCAGTCTATACAAATTCATAAAATGACAAGGTGGCATACATGCAAACTAGAAGAAGACTGGAAATGGAACTGGGGACAAAATTAACGAAGTACATAATGTAATTAACTATGCTCCTACTTTAAGCCACGTATTTAAATATTTTAACCTAAGCTTTCTTGTTGTAAAGGCAAACTGCTTGGTTATGTTATCTATGAAAAAAGTTAATTCCTATGAAAAATTACAGCACTTCTTGGTAGTAAGGGCAGGTAAGAATTTCTCATCAAAAACACAGGATAATGGAAGGAGATATTTCTTTATTATAATAATGGGAAATGCCTTTCTAAACATGTTCTCAGAAAAAGATAATTTTTACTTCAATAAAAATAAAGCCATAAAGAAAGTCAAAAGGCCAAGAAGGGAAAATATTCACAAATATGTAACTGAGTAAAGCTAATAATATGCATACTAATCTTATAGATTAATAATAAAAATATGTTAATAAAAGACCAAGAAAAAATGAACATGGACCATGAATTTATAGGGGGAACATAAATTGGATTTTACTTTAAAATAGCTTTAAAAATTACTTTCTTCATAAATATGCAAAGATTTTCCTGTTGTCCATCTATCACACTACTCTGATAATAGTTTGTTCCTTAGGTGTTTTATTTTAGAGTATCATGTTTCAAAAATGATTTTAGTTGAAATATTGACTGATGCCACAGGGGTAGCCCATAGTTACATTTCTGAGGGGTGGGGTTGTTAGCCCTGGTCTCCTGGTAAATGCTTCACAGCCATCTCTTTATCACAGAAAAAGCCCCAATTTGTAGGGGCCTTTTTGTGTGTGTGTCTAAACGTAATACAAATACTTTTCTTGTGGCCCCAAGCTGTCAGTGGGATATCATGGAATAAAGAGTTAGGGAAAAAGGCCACAGTCGTGTGCAGCCCACTGCTGACTGGATACCTGGAGCCATATTTTAAGTCACTGTTCGGTTCAGATCAAATCTAAGATGTCCACATTTACTGGTTTTGAAATGTCTTGGTATTTCAGGTGCTAAAATGATGTATTTTCTGGACAAGTCAAGGCAAGAGAAAGCAATTGCTATTGCCACTAGACTGGATGAAGCTATAAAAGATAAAAATGTAAAGGTAAGATTTTTCACCAGCCGATTGCCACAGATTATGGATACCGAGTGAGCTAACAGAACATCTCTTTGCAACGTAATTCCTGAGTGGGCCTTCGGAGTTACGTCTGGATTTGAATCTCAGCTCTGCTCACTGTGAGCTGGGTCATGTTAGGCAGTTTACCTCCTTAGCGTCCTTTTCCTCATTTATAAGTTGAGGATGAAAAGGCGGTCCATCTCAGAGTTAGCATAACAGGTAACAGAAATAGTAAACTGTGAGGTGCTTGACATGCAGTAAGCACTCAGTAAATGGGAACTATTACTGTTAATAAAGGACACGTTCAGTAATTATGGGCTTCCCTGGTGGCTCGGAGGGTAAAGCATCTGCCTGCAATGTGGGAGACCCAGCTTCAATCCCCGGGTTGGGAAGATCCCTTGGAGAAAGAAATGGCAACCCGCTCCAGTACTCTTGCCTGGAAAATCCCATGGACGGAGGAGCCTGGTGGGCTACAGTCCGTGGGGTCTCAGAAAGTCACACACGACTGATTATAGTTTCAGAGATTCACCTTTGTAAAGTATTAGAATTCTGTTGCTTTTCCAAGGCCTCATAGAATTGATTTTTTAAATGTTCCTTTTTGTGGTGATTACTTGTTATAGATGGCAAGAAGGTATCTTAGAGTGAGGCCTTGTTGATTTTCTGTTGCTTAATTAACAAACTGCATCTTTTGGTTAAGGTGATTATTAACCAGGTTATTTTTTAAATAGTTTTCTTTTTTTCCTTGTTTAATAGACTTTAATAAAGGTTTCTGAGGCGCTGCTCAATGGCAGCTTTGGGAGCTGCAACTCCCAGTATGAGGAGTATAGGATGGCATGTCACAAGCTGCTTCCCTTCTCTTCTGCTTTCCTGCCTGCTCTCAGCGAAGTCAGCAGTCACAGCGCAGCTCGGAACCACACAGCCAACTGTGATGTCTTGGCAAATGAAACCTGAAATCCTCTAGAAAGTTGACTTCTCTTAGACTCAAAGCTGAATTCAGGTTAAGGTTTCTCTTCCATTTTGTGCTTTAATATAGATAAGAAATGAAATACCGTTGACCCTTGAACAACATGTATTTGAATTGCAAGGATCCACTTAATGTGTTGATTTTTTCCGTAGTAAATACTACCTTACTCTGTGGTCTGCGGTTGGTTGAATCTGATGCAGAACCCACATAGGGAGGAACTGTGTGTGCACAGGCAGCAGACTATTAGTGTATGTGTATTTTTGACTACACGGAGGGTCAGAGCACCTAACTGTTGCTTTGCACAAAGGTCAGCTGTAATGGGTATCATCTGACTCTGCCACTTTACGTAAAAATCTGTTAAATTACCTGTTTGTTCTTGTACAGTTGTCTTAAATTTTTCACTTATCAACACTGTGATGGTTGCTGTCACTTCGTATTGTGACGATGATAATTTCCTAATTAACCTACGTTGAATCCAGCTCCACTGTATTATTTTCTTTAGATTCAGGTTTCATTTCAGAATTTTATGTTTTGATCCCTTCTTGGTTTGTTTTGTTATTGTCTGTTTGCTTTTTAAAGCACATCAATATTCAAGTATTAACTGTATTTCAAAACGGTATGGAACTCCTTTTGGCAAATATTTATTTAAAGCTTAACTTTAGTGTTTTTCTTTGTCCACCTTGTACCATTTTCTTCTTAATATCCATGAAAACGCTATTGTCTGTTGAACAAGGGTACTGCAGCTGTATGTTGATGCTTCAGGGTGTGGGGATCCGTTTGCCTCTTACCCATGGAAGTTCAGTAGTGACTTTGTTGCATATCTAGGTCAGTCTTGACCCACAGGCGAGAGCTGTGCTTTTTTGACTAAATTGCTTTGTGTGTCCCCAGGGAGTTTAAGTAGTCTATATATGAGTGGTGTGCTTCAGGAGGGCGTGACGGCACAGAAGACAGATTTCAGTGAGATAGTCTTACTCTTATAGCTATACACTGACTATTAAATACATTTTAATATCAGCACAGTGAGAATCTAGACCATCAACTAGTTTTGGTACCGAGTCCAAGCTCACTCTGCTTGCCACACGACAGGGCAGTGAATCCCAGAGACGAGCTGTTGAGACAAGGAAGAGACTATCTGGAAAGCAGCCGACCGAGAAGACGGCAGGCCAGTGCCTCAAAATAACCATCTGACAGGGTCTGGATGCCAGGTTCTTTTATAGATCAGAGATGGGGGGAGGTGAGGAAGCAAAGTAAAAAGACTGTTAGTCTTGCAAACATCTTTCAGAATGGCAGGCTTCAGTCAGGGGATGTGTTAATTCCTCCCTTCTGCCATCTGCAGGTGGACAGGGTTCTGAAGAAAAGCGCTTTAGTTTATAGGCAAGCACAGGGCCAGGGTCCTCCAGCCAAGCCATTAAGTGTAATCATAATAACAGAAGCGAGTCAAAGAAACCATTTCCAACATGGAGTCAGGATTGGCTTCCTCCTTGCAACAGTGTAATTATTAAAACATAGTGTTGTTGAGCAATATTTAGGGGGGAATAGCTTTTGTTCTTGGAGAAGGAAATGGCAACCCACTCCAGTGTTCTTGCCTGGAGAATCCCAGGGACGGGGGAGCCTGGTGGGCTGCTGTCTATAGGGTCGCAGAGTCGGACACGACTGAAGCAACTTAGCAGTAGCAGCAGCAGCTTTTGTTCTATCTTGTACAGAAAACAGTAATAGTATCATTGAATATGTTTTTTTCAGAACCATATATGTCTGTAACATTAATACTTCCTTTTAAGACAAATACAAATTCAAAAGAGATTTTATTTAGAGAAAATGTTCTAATTAAAATTGTTTTCCTTCACGCTAAGTGTATATTTAGATTCATAATTGTTGAGAGAAAAGAATTCACTGTAAAATAATGCCAACCTATATAATGCTGTAATAAATTATTTTGTACTTGTGTTTGTGTTATTGCTTCACACTATCAAAATTGCTTGTTTTTTTTATTGCTTTACGCTATCAAAATATTTTTTCAAAATGTTTTTCTTTGACAGAATACAAAATTATCATAGTTTTAGAAGTTTATTTAAAAAAAAAAAACCACCTACCAATATTAGTGCCACAACAGTTTGGCTTCTTTTTAGTGTTTTAATAATATTAGAAGTAGGCTATCTTTGTCACTAAATACCCTGGGAAACATGTAGTTTTTCATGTTACTGTCAGTAAGATGCCATTTCTTTAAAAGATGCCAGTTAATCATGATTTATATGGAAGTTGTGCTTTCAACAGCAGTCTTTAAAAAGGATCCCATTGAGATCGTTGGAGCTTCTGAGTTACGTAGGGTGGGTACAGTGGAGACGTGGGAAGTTAGGTTTAAGGTGTGGAAGGCAGGAAGAGAGTGACGCTGGGATTAGTGAGACCCAGTGGTGTGTTCCTCTGTGTATAGAGATTGTATCTATTTACTCCCATCCCACTTTGAGTGTGAGCATTGTGAACCTGGAATGTGGGTAGGGATCCTTTTTAGTAAGGGTTTTGTATCATGTCCCTCAGTCGCGTCCCTCCACCCGATCCCAAGTTTGGCAGAGGACCTTTTAGTTTTGGAAAGCTAAAGGAGAATAATGATAAACCTAAAGGAGATGCATCTGAGAGCCAAGTACTTAGTGAGATCTCTAGTCTCAGCATGAAAAGTCCTTTGAACTTGCCAGGTTTATCAGAACAGATAGGAAAAGGCAAAGATTCGCGTGATTGTGTCATGACTTCAGAATTTGACTTTAGGCTTCTTGTGGTTTCTTCCTTTTTTGGCCCTGCCACATGGCTTGTGGGTTTTATTTCCCTGACCAGGGGTGGAACCTGTGCCCCTGCAGTGGAAGCACAGAGTATCCTCAACACTGGACTGCTAGGAAATTGCTGGTTTCTTTCTTGAGGAATGGATTTAGCAGGCAAAGCCTACAGGGTAAAAAGCTATATATAATCCAGTCTGTGTTTTATTGAGCATCTTGTGTGTGTCAGACATCGTTCCAGGTATGACAGACACAGTAGTGAACAAAAGTGTCCTTATTTTCATGGAGTTTGTATTTTAGTAGGGGGAGAACAAACAAATTATTATATAGTGTCAGGTAGTAGTAATTACTGTGAATAAAAATCAGGTTTCTGAAAAGCATTATTGAATGTAAGAAGATGAAAGGCTTTTTAAGGATTGAAGAAAAGTTACTTTGAGCTTAAAATTGTATATCCAAGCAAATTAGCATTAGAATATGACAACATTTAAAAATATCCTTAGTCATTTAAACCTCAGATTTGCCTTAGAAAGGTCCTAGTAGAAAATACTTTTGGAACAATATTAAGAGGTAACAAAATCAGGAAGATGCTTCTAGAGATACAGTGAGAAGAGTGATCAAGTAACTTTGCAGAGTTGACTGTTACCAAGCTATTTTTAATGTAGCAAAATTCTAGGCATTACCATCAGGGCTATAGAGGGATCAGATCAGTCGCTCAGTCGTGTCCGACTCTTTGCGACCCCATGAATCGCAGCACGCCAGGCCTCCCTGTCCATCACCAACTCCCGGAGTTCACTGAGACTCATGTCCATCGAGTCAGTGATGCCATCCAGCCTTCTCATACTCTGTCGTCCCCTTCTCCTCTTGCCCCCAATCCCTCCCAGCATCAGAGTCTTTTCCAATGAGTCAACTCTTCGCATGAGGTGGCCAAAGTACCGGAGTTTCGGCTTTAGCATCATTCCTTCCAAAGAACACCCAGGGCTGACCTCCTTCAGAATGGACTGGTTGGATCTCCTTGCAGTCCAAGGGACTCTCAAGAGTCTTCTCCAACACCACAGTTCAAAAGCATCAATTCTTCGGCGCTCAGCCTTCTTGAAAGTAAGAGCTGAAGTGCTTTAAGAGGACGTTACAGACATTGAAAAGATTAAGAAATTGATGAATTTTTCACTATGCACAAACATGAATGATTATTAAAAACTAAAAATATAAAAGAAGAAAATTTATCTAGTGGGAAGCAGAAAAAGAGGAACAGAGATTACAGTGAATGAAAAATTCTGATGGACCACTGACGACAATAAATGGGTTAAACTCAGATTCTTAGATTGTATTAAAATTATTTATACACTTGAAATAAAAGCATGGAGATAGAAATACAGCAAGCTAATATAATATGAACCAGTATAAAGATGGAGTAATAGTTTGAATAGAATTTAATGTAGAATACAGTGGCAAAGAGGATTATATATACATTTATAAAAATACAAATTTAACACTATAAATGGTATAAAATAGAAAATTTTTTAACTGTAGTGATATGTGTTAACTGGACTTACTATGATGATCATATAGCAGTGTGTACATACAGTGAATTGTGCTGTACACCTGAAACTGTTAACCTTAGTCATCTCAATAAAAATGAGAAGGTATGTCTACTGTTGACTTACATGCACTTGCTTACACCTTAGTTTATATCAAGCAAGAATAGAGTGCTGAAGAGAGAAATAGAAATACCAAATTACAATTGCAGATTTTAATACATATTTTTCCCCTCTCAAAAATTGAAAGATAAGCAGATAAACAGCAGTTAACTGAAGACAGATCATGTAATTAGTTTGAGATAGTGTGTATATATTATTCTTCACTAAGTATGTGATGCACGGTTTACTGTTTTTAAGTACGGTAGGCCAAGAAAGCATTTCTAGTGGGATGACATTTGGACAGCTTTGCTGATCAGATATTGGTGGGAAGAACTTTCCAGGAGGACTTAACAGGCTCAAGGCCTTGAGGTGAGAATTGCTAGTAGATGACTGAGTGGCCACGTGTCTCAAGTTTTTTAATATGTTGTGGAGTAAAAATGTTTGGACATTGTAGATTTAAGTAGCTACAAAACTTCAAGAATTACAATGGATTTCAGTGCCTGGTGACTCCTCTGAGAAGAATTAATTGAAGGAGGAAACAGAACAGGCTCCATCTTGAAAGCAGGACTCCATCGTGGGCCGAACTGTGAACTTTGAGCTCTAAGCCCAGTATCTATGTAAACGACATACCAACTGGAAAACCAGGCTCCCCGGATGGAAGAACCCAGGACTCATACCTAGACTCTCCATTGCCTAAAAGAACACCCTAATTATCTGTGTAACCAAATAGAATCATAAATTCTATTATGCTTATTGGGGTATGACCACAGGCCTATTGATAATTGTCCACTGTTAACTACCTAGGCTTAAGGCATATGAATCACGGATAAACTTTGATTGTATCTTTCTCTTCCTTTGTTCAGACTAGTTTCAGGGAATTTGGGGAGGTGGGTTTGGGCACGTACACGTTGGGTATATGAGGTTTTCACAAAAACTGGTCGGGGTCCTTGGCTAAGAGGAGACTCTGCTTTGGGCCCGCCGGTGTAATACACTGCACTTCACCATCTGCATTGTCCTTCTGAGTGAGTTTGTTTCCCGAAATGCGTGGCTACAACATAATGACGTCTGGTAAGTTTTTAGCTATGAAATAGACTATGATCTCATTAATAGATTTCGTTCTTAAAAATTTGTGAAAATGATTTTAATTCCTAATAGCGTACCTACTAGCTCTACCCCCTTCCTTCTGAACGCGTGGATACTAGTTCTAAAATTCCCAGGTGGCTCAATAGTAAAGAATCTACCTGCCAATGCAGGAGACAGTTTCAGTCTCTGGGTCAGGAACGTCTCTGGAGGAGGAAATGACAACACACTCCAGTGTTCTTGCCTGAAAAACCCCATGGACAGAGGAGCCTGGCAGGCTACAGTCCATGGGGTCACAAAGAGTTGAACATGGCTGAGCACACACACCATACAAATTGTGATTAAGTGAACTTTCTTTATCTTCAAGTTGCTAAAGTCTTTGTATCACCTGAATTGGATTATGTGTTAGCCTTGGCTCAGGAGCCTCTGAATCTGCAGCCATATCATCAGTTCCCACAGCTGACTTCGGACTGGTTGGAGATTTTCTAATTATCAGAAGCTAAGACTGCCTTTAAAAGGACTCCTGTCTGGACCATTGCTGAATTCTGAAAGCCAGCTCACCCATCCTCACCCTATCCTAATCCACCAAGGATCTGTTGGGACTAATCCTCTTGACAGAGCTGTGGCCCATTTCATAGTGACCCCTTAAGGCATAACCCCTCTGGCTTGTTCTGAGCCAGACTCTCATCCTCATTGTGTTCTCCTTGGGCTTCCCTCTGTGCCTCTTCCTTTTATTCTGTACAACTTACCCCCTGGGAATATTCCACTCCTCGGTTAACCTTTGTTGTTCAGTTGCTAAGTGAGGTCTGACTTTTTGAAACCCCAGGGACAGCACAGCAGGCTTCCCTGTCCTGCACTATCTCCCAGAGTTTGCTCAAACCCGTGTCCATTGAGTCGGTGATGCCATCCAACCATCTCATCCTCTGTCACCCCCTTCTCCTGCCTCAGACTTTCCCAGCATCAGAGTCTTTTCCAATGAGTCAGCTCTTCAGGTGGCCAAATGTATTGGAGCTTCAGCTTCTGCATCAGTCCTTCCAGTGAATATTCGGGGTTGATTTCTTTTAGGATTGACTTGTTCGATCTCTTGTACAAGGGACTCACGAGATTTATTGTAGTTACGGTTATCATAGTTAGGATAGTTATGTCAAGAGATATGGTTATCATAGTTCAACACATCTTCCGTCTCTGCCCTCAGCATTTCCTTTTCTCTTGGCCTTAACTGAGATCTCCACCCATTATGCGGGTCTTTCAAGTGGAGGCTGTTTATTTTCTCACAGAAAATAGGTATCCATACTCCAATTACTGCTTTCAGCCCACCATTCCACTATGATATAAAAACGCATGTTTCTTTGAGATGAATGTCTATGGGCTGTAGTACCCTAGATCCCTCTTTGTTGCTGTCACTTACATACCCCTCTGACTCACAGACTTAGCTGCAGTGGGAATTAATGAGTTATGTGCAAAGCACTGGAACGGCCCCCACACAGTACCCTTTGAGTGTCCTCAGGCATTGTTACTATCTTTGTCTCTCATACTGCCTTGCTGGGGACGCCTACGAGGATGTGGGCTTCAGATGGATTCTCCAGTGTAGGAGGCTTTCCGCTGGGCCTCGAGGAATTTCCTTTTAAACAATAGGAGCTCTGGCCAGCGCTTCTCCTGAGACCTCTGACGCCTGTGTGCTCCATCAGCCCGCAGGAAACAGCGCTGTGTTCAGTGACTCCCCACCAGGTACCAGTGGCCATCAGGTGGGGAGGCTAAGAAACCAACACTAGGCCCCTTGCAGAGATTTTTTTTTTCCTGTTTAATTATCAGTGAAAGAGGAGAGTGAAAAAGCTGGCTTAAAACTCAACATTCAGAAAACTAAGATCATGGCATCCAGCCCCATCACTTCATGGCAAATAGAAGGGGAAAATGTGGAAACAGTGGCAGATTTTCTTTTCCTGGGCTTGAACATCACTGCAGATGGTATCTGCAGCCATGAAATTAAAAGATGCTCCTTGGAAGAAACGTGATGACAAACCTAGACAGCATATTAAAAAGCAGAGACATCACTTTTGCTGACGAAGGTCTGTATAGTCAAAGCTATTTTTTTTTTCCAGTAGTCATGTACAGATGTGAGAGTTGGACCATAATGAAGGCTGAGCACTGAAGAATTGATATTTTCGAACTGTGGTCCTGGGAAAGAGTCTTGAGAGTCCCGTGGACAACAAGATCAAATCAGTCAATCTTAAAAGGAAATCAACCCTGAATTATTCATTGGAAGCCCTGATGCTGAAGCTGAAGTTCCAATATTTTGGCCCCCTGCTGCAAAGAGCCGATTCATCAGGAAAGACCCTGATGCTGGGAAAGATTGAGGGCAGGAGAAGAAGGGGGCAACAGAGGATGAGATGGTTAGCATCATTGACTCAACAGACATGAATTTGCACAACCTCCAGGAGATGGTGAACAACTGGGAAGCCTGGCATGCTGCAGTCCATGGGATCACAAAGAGCTGGACATGGCTTAGCGACTCAACAACACAACAACAAATAATAATGATCAAACTATATCCCATAAATTAACTAATGAAAACATAGTAACAAAGTGAAAATACCCCACAGTAGACTGTAGAGTAATATGGTTTAAAAGACAACACTCGGTGATTCAGATCTGATTGGCCTGGGATAGAGCTGGGAAATGTAAGAACCTGTGTGGCCCAGGAAGAGGCTATGGTGTGTGAATCGGAGACCATGGTTCCCCTTCCTGCTGCTGCTGCTGCTGCTAAGTCGCTTCAGTCGTGTCCGACTCTGTGCGACCCCATAGACGGCAGGCCACCAAGCTCCCCCATCCCTGGGATTCTCCATCCTGGCTGCATGTTAAAATTACTTAAGGAAAGTTTAAAAAATACTGCATTTAGGGCACTCCCTCCACATATTCTGATGCAGTTGATCTGAGTGAGGGCTTGGCCCTAGACATTTTACGTAAGCTCCCTTTTCGGATCTGATTCTGATGTTGACATGCTCTGTCCTGGGAGCTGGTAAGACAGAAACTGAAGAGCTTGCAGAGCACGGGGTGGCCGTGCTGGAGGGAGGGTCACGGGAGACCACCCATTGCTTTCTTTGGGAGCATCTTCCTGGTTCTTCACGAGTCTATTCCCAGTGACCTGAGACCAGGGCATTGAGGAAAGGACACAGGTTTTGGAGGAAGATGGGCATCGCCTTTCAAGCTGGCTGGATATGCCCCATCTAGTCAAGCTGGGTGACTTGGGGCAAGTCACTCCCCCACTTGCCTCACGGGTGACGCAGTGCAAACGTCGCCTCATTGTAGCCTTGCAGCCACCTGTAAACGGAAGCTGTCCTCTTGAGTAAATGCTTGAATCTCTTTTTTGTTTCTCTGCAAGGTAGTTGGTTGGAGCCTTCTGAGCCCAAAGAGGCAGTTGCTCCTTCTAAGCTCACCCAGCTTGAGTCACAAGCTACAGCCAGTTCCTCCAGCCGTCCACAAGTGCCCTGGGTCAGGACCGTCCCCATACAGAGGCTGTGTTTCCTGACCCAAAGAGCCAGGCTAAACCTACCTCATAAATCATATTAAAAACTGTGAATGGTTATACGAAAAAGATTATGAAAAGATGGACATTCAGTGACTTTAGGTAACATTTCATAAAGAAGTACAAATTTAAGGTTTTGATACAATATGTAATAATATAAAATGGGAGCCAGCCTGGAGAATCCAAGTTGGGGGTTCTAATAGGTCATCTTCCTATTTTTCATGGCACCTGGATGTTCAGATAATGAAACAAGAAAGAAAATTCAGAGATCTATGGAGAGAGATGGAGAAGGAAATGGCAACCCACTCCAGTGTTCTCGCCTGGAGAATCCCAGGGACAGAGGAGCCTGGTGGGCTGCCATCTATGGGGTCTCACAGAGTTGGACATGACTGAAGCGACTTAGCATGCATGCGTGGAGAGAGATTATAAATCCCAAGGCTCTGAGTTTCTGGTCTCTTATCCACAGTCTCTATTTAGAATGTAAGTAATCTATTGCTAATAATTCTTTTTTACATTTCTAATATCCTCCTGGTCTTTAGAATAATTATTCAGTTCAGTTCAGTTGCTCAGTCATGTTTGACTCTTTGCAACATCCCTGGACTGCAGCACACCAGGCTTCCTTGTCCATCACCAACTCCTGGAGTTTACTCAAACTCATGTACATCAAGTAGGTAATGCCATCCAACCATCTCATCCTCTGTTGTCCCCTTCTCCTCCCGCCTTCAATCTTTCCCAGCATCAGGGTCTTTTCAAATGAGTCAGCTCTTTGCATCAGGTGGCCAAAGTATTGGAGTTTCAGCTTCAACATCAGTCCCTCCAATGAATATTCAGGACTGATTTCTTTTAGGATGGACTGGTTGGATCTCCTTGTAGTCCAGGGGACTCTCAAGAGTCTTCTCCAACACCACAGTTCAAAAGCATCAATTCTTTGGCACTCAGCTTTCTTTATAGTCCAACTCTCACATCCATACATGACTACTGGAAAAACCATATAGCTTTGACTAGACGGGCTTTTGTCCGCAAAGTAATGTCTCTGCTTTTTAATTGTTATCACTGCCCAAAATCACCCTTTTCAATGTGTATTGTGAAACTCCCCAGGCTAGCTTGTGAGGGTCTTAATCAGTAATAGACCCCATGACAAGTGCTGCTGTCTAGGTTATATGCCACCTTTGTCATCTACTTAAAAAAATTATATTTAAAAAAAGCCATAGCATGCCCTGTTTCTGCTTCATCTTCTATCTTGTTATTTCTTAATGTCTGGTTGGAAGAAGTGAAGGGGAAAGATGAGAAGTAAATAAGGAGAGGTACTTCCCTGGCAGTCCAGTGTTTAAGACTCTGCACTTTCAATACAGGGATCGAGGGTTCGACCTCTGGTCAGAGAACTAAGATCCCACATGCCACGGGGCAGCTAAGCGCCCCCTGCAGCTAGAGAAGCCCGCATGCTCTAGATCCCACGCCTTGCAACTAGAGAAAAGCCCTCACGCCGCAGTGAAGACCCAGTGCAGCCAAAAATAAATAAAGAGAGCCGACTACAGTTAGGAGGGTGGGGAGGAGGTGGATGGGGGGCTGTGGGCGTGCCAGGGGAGCGGGACCTGGTTTGGAACCATGGGCACTGGGCTGCACGTTTTACTGTCTGGTCCTGTCACTTGCTGGTTTTGCTTGGCTTTTCTCATGAGCAAATCGTTTACATTAAGAGGTAGTGTAGAGAGAAAATGGGGTGATACATGCAAAAAGCCTGTTGTATCCTGGGAAATGTTTAACAACTGGCTCTGTGGGGTGAGAGGGCAGAAGTCTTGATTTGGAGAATGTGCTGGCTTTGTGGTGTACGTACTCCAGCTGGTTTCAAGCCGCCGGTTTAGCGTCACGGAACACAGAGTTGGGGAGGGAAGCTCTGGATGAGCCCGTTCCAGCACCCCACTGGAACGTGTACCCCAAAGAGCCTGAAAACCCACTCTCCTCACATAAGCATCATGTAACAGCAGATCCTCTGAGAACCACAAAAAAGGCACAGCAGGTTCCGTTCTTGCTGAGTTTTAGTAGCACACAATAGGAGTTTAATAAGTAGGGGTTAACCGTGGATCGAGTAAATGTGAGACCTCCATTAATTTCCTAAAGGAAAAGGGGTCAGGATGGAGAAGAACAGCAGGAAACGCTAATAGATGCAAACACCCACATTTAGGATGTAACTAGAGCCTGTTGTTTGGAAATAGGTCATTGGGGGATTTGGTGACAGGCTATGGAGCCATTCATCTTGAGGTCAGCGCTTCACATCTTTCAGGGATGTCAGTAATCTGAAAGGAGGTGGAAAGAAAAGCATCTTGTCTGACTTGACACGGGGATCTGACTTTAGAAGGAAAATCAGAGATGGAATCAGCAAGGGTTGGTACTTTAGAACTGGGCAGGTAAGTGCTCTCTGGAGTTGAGTGACCAGGGCCCCCAAAACCAGCCTTTGTTTTAGCAGCAATCTGACCATCCATCCTTCCATCTGTCTATTCATGTGTCCATCCCATCAGGGTCTTCAGTTGAACAAAATAACTTAAACTTGAGATACTTTAGGAGCAACAAATACATTTTAAGTACATCTTAAATACAATTTGGTACATCTGGTTCCATGATAATCAATCAGACAATTTAAAAATTGTTTATTATGGAGATTTTCAAATACACAAAAAAGTAGATAGAAGAGGATAACAAATGCCCAGGTTCAGTCGAGTGGAATCAGTGGAGGAGGGGTCAGGAGGTGGGGTCCATGTCCACTAGGGTTGGCCCCACTGGCGGCCTGTCTGATTCCATCTATCCCTCTATCTCCCCCCACCACTTGCTGGGACAGTGTGATTCTAGCCTTCCCATCTTTGTGCTGGCTTTTCTCCCCTCTGTAACCACCATACCATTAAGTGAAGTAGGTCAGACCAATATCATATGATATGACTTACTTATGAAATCTAAAAAAGGGATATGAATGAACTCATTTACAAAACAGACACATGGACATAGTAAGCAATCTTATGGTTACCAAAGGGAAAAGGGCAGAGGGATAAATTAGGAGTTTGGAATTAAGAGATACATCCTACTATTCCCTGGTGGCTCAGAGGGTAAATCATCTGTTTACAATGCCGGAGACCTGGGTTCGATCCCTGGGTCGGGAAGATCCCCTGGAGAAGGAAATGGCAACCCACTCCAGTACTCTTGCCTGGAAAATCCCATGAACTGAGACACCTGGTAGGCTACAGTCCATGGGGTTGCAAAGAGTCGGACACGACTGAGCGACTTCACTATATACATATACATATACATATATATATATATATATATATATATATATATATATAATACACACATATATATGGGCTTCCCAGGCGGCACTAGTGGTAAAGAACCCTCCTGCCAATGTAGGAGACATGGAGATACAGGTTCGATCCCCGGGTCTGGACGATCTGGAGAAGGGAATGGCAACCCACTCCAGTATTCTTGCCTGGAGAATCCCCATGGACAGAGGAGCCTGGAGGGCTACTGTCTGTGGGGTCACAAAGAGTCGGACACGACTGAAGCAACTGAGCACGCACGCGTGACTAAATCACTTGGCTGTACACCTGAAACTAACACAGCATTGTAAATCAACTGTAATTAAAAAAGAAAAAAGCTTACACACCACAGGGGAGAGAACATTAAACTTTAAAAGACCACCCCCCTTCCAAGGGGATTTGTTACAGGCGTCTTGTAAGGGTAACTTCGTGGATGTAAACGGCACAGTGGGATGGTTACCAGTGTCCACTTTCTAGGCAAGGCTACAGACAGGGCAGCAGGGAGGAGTTTCTTCTGAGTGTTTTCAAGCCCCACATTTATCTGACCAGTTTTAAATCGCTCTGGTGAGCATTTCACCTACTTCTTGCACCTCCACCAACAGCTTCTCTGGTCTGTCGATAGCTTTCTTTAAAAAAAAAAAAAAGTTTATTTTTAATTGGAGGATAATTGCTTCACAGTATTGTGTTGGCTTCTGCCACACATCGACAGGAATCAGCCACAGGCATTCGTGTGTCCCTCCCTCCTGAGCCTCCCCCAATCCCCCACGCTGTCACAGAGTTCCGATCTGAGGCCCCCGCGTCACACGGCAGATTCCCCCTGGCCGTCTATTTCGCACGCGGCAGAGCACATGTTTTCAGCGCTACTGTCCCAATTCGTCCCATCCTCTCCCTGCCCCACTGTGTCCACGAGCCCGCTGACCACGCCTGCGTCTCCACGGCTGCACCGCATCTAGGTTCACCAGTGCCATCTCTCTAGATCCCATACATGTGCGGTAGGTAGCTTTCTTAAAGAACAACCCCACCTAGGAGAGCATGTAGGCTCAAGTCCGCTGTCAGGATTTCCGGTGCTAACCGGAACCGGAAACCCAGGGCCTAACGCAGGGCAGAAGGAGCTGACTGCCTTGAAGAAAGATTGCCAGGTTTCTAACATCCAGCTTCCATTCTGCTTTTCTTCCTCACGGCCACCTCCGACCCCACCGTGCACCTTAGCTCTCCAGCCTCTCCACCCACTCTTCTTCTGAACCATGTGTTTTTCTCTCTTTCCCCAGCAAGGCTCCATCCTCCCCTGAACTGAGCCAAGATGTTACAGCTTGGGACCCCCCCTGTGTGGTTCATCTCCCCATCAGGGCAGAGGGCTCCTAGGTAGAGGTTCCTGTATCCTGTCTCACATCGGTACCCCACGGTCCTGGTACCGCACAGTCCCGGGGGAAGGGCTCAGTAACTCCTCCTGGCACGAATGAGCCTGTGGTTTTTCAGAAACTGATTATTCTCAGCTGGGATTTTCAATCCCTCCTTTCTTCAGCCCAGGGGGGAGCCTGGGTACCTTGTTTCTGCTTCTTAAGATTCGTCACCGAAGGTTGGGAAGAGGAAGTGAGTGGGACAGACCATGGATGCTGCTACTGCCATTAGGAAGGTTGAACTTTCAGCAGTGTGTTTGGATTCTCCATGTTTTTAGCCGTTTTCTCCTTAGAGTCATGACATCGAATTCCCCGAGCCTTGAGAGGACCTTAGGAATGGTTGTCAGAGGCTGGGTCTTCAGGAATGGAAAATTCGCCAAGTCCAGTCTGTCAAAACAGAAGTGATAGAAGCCATAGAGGGAGCCACTGAGCTGCAGGCTCCTCTGCGGGGAGATTCTTAGGGCGCTAGCATCCCACATTTTGGAAAACCCTACCTGGGTACTAGATTGTTTTTCTTTAAGTGGTGAGAGGGCACTCACGTTTCTTTACGCTGACCTTTTGTTGGACTGCCTTCCACATAACCCAGTAGTAAATCCTCAGACCACCCTTTAGAAAGAAATTAGCCGCAGCTGAGCAAACAAGGTTCCGCAAGGCTAACTTGCCCAGATTCAGGCGATAAGTGATGCGCCTGGGCTCAAACTCCTGGTGGACGCCTCCCTCAGCCCAGGTTCTTCCATTACTCTTGAGGCCAGGGATACAGAAAAGTGTTTCCTGCAGGGCCAACCCTCACTTAAAGTAATTAGCCTCCAATTAAAATAAATAAATTTATATTTTTTTAAAAAAAGGTGCTTAGAGAATTCCCTGTTCATCTATTCATTCTCAGGGAGGCCCTAATGCACCTCAAGTCACTCAGTGAGACAAATGTTTCTTTTTTATTCTTCTAACTTGAAACATCTCCATTTGGTGCTGGTATATCCTTAATAATGCCCTAATTCTCACAGCTTTTGAACTGTGGTGTTGGAGAAGACTCTTGAGAGTCCCTTGGACTGCAAGGAGATCCAACCAGTCCATTCTGAAGGAGATCAGCCCTGGGTGTTCTTTGGAAGGAATGATGCGAAAGCTGAAACTCCAGTACTTTGGACACCTCATGCGAAGAGTTGACTCACTGGAAAAGACTCTGATGCTGGGAGGGATTGGGGGCAGGAGGTGAAGGGGACGACAGAGGATGAGATGGCTGGATGGCATCACTGACTCGATGGACGTGAGTCTGAGTGAACTCCGGGAGTTGGTGATGGACAGGGAGGCTTGGCGTGCTGTGATTCATGGGGTCGCAAAGAGTCGTACACGACTGAGTGGCTGAGCTGAACTGAACTGAAAACATACAGATTTCCCCTTTTTAACAAAGAAAGGAAGCCTTCAGCAGTCATATGTATCTCTAACATTTTATAGCACTGTTTTGTTTTCTTAGTATTTACATGTTCCTCTCTTTTCATGGCAAATCATACTTGCTTTACAGTCACAGTATGCTATGATGTTTTCTTTAAAATAATTTGTTTACATGAAAAAATGATTTCAGAAAATATTAGGTAATAAAAGCAAAAGTTCAAGTGCTGGCTCAACTAGGTAGACACATGCAAAAGAATGAAGTTGTATCCCTTCCTCAGAGCACACATAAAAATTAATTCAAAATTACACACATTTATATGAGCTAAAATTATGAAACTCAGAAGAAAATGCAGAAGTAAATTTTGAGACCTTAGATTAAGTAATTTTTGTTTAACTTATGAAGCCAAAAGCATAAGCAACAAAAGAAAAAAAAAATAAATGGTACTTCATCTAAAGTAAAAAGTTTTGTGCTACAAGTGATAATGTCAAGAAAATGAAAAGAAAACCCACAGAATTAGGAGAAAATATTTGCAAATTATATTTCAAATATAGGACTTGTATTTCAAATATATAGATAACTCATAAGTTAATAATAAGAAGAAAAATAACCCAATTAACAAATGGGCAAACGATCTGAATAAATATTTCTCCAAGGAATATACAAAAGGCCAATCAACAAGCATGTGAGAGAAGTTTGATATTATCAGTCATCAGGAAATGAGATACTGTGTCACACCTACAGGGAGGGCTATAATAAAAAAGATGATAGGTATTAGCAAAGTTGTGGAGAAATTGGAACCCTCATACATTGCTGGTGAGACTGTAAAATGGTGCAGCTGCTTAGGAAAACATTTTGACAGTTCCTCAAAATTTCAAACATAGAATTCCCATTTAGTTCAGTAGTTTCAATCCTAGATAAATGAAACCATGTGTCCACACAAAAATTTGTACATGAATCTTTATAGCAACATTGTAATAACTAAAAAATTAAATCACAAATTTTCATCACCTGTTGCATGCATAAATACAATGTAGTTGTAATGGTTGATTTGGTACAGTTACATGGCTGAGCCATGGCATCCAGATATTTGATCAGAGATGACTCTGGATGTTTCTGTGTAGGTATCTTTTGGATGAGATTAACACTAAATTTATAGACTCTGAGTAAAGCAAATGATGCTCTGTAATGAAGGTGGCCCTCACTCAGTCAGCTGAATGTCCAAAGAGGATAAAAGATTGAGCAAGAAGGAATTCTGCCAGTAGACTGCCTTTGGACTTGAATGGCAATTCTTCCATAGGTCTCCAGCCTGTAGCCTACTCCATGAGATTTTTGACTTGTCAAGCTTCCACAATCATATGAGCCAGCTACTTAAAATAAATATGTCTCAAGGTGTAGAGAAAGGGGAACCCTCCTGCATTGTTGGTGGGAATGTAAACTGGTACAGCCATTGTGGAGAACAGTATGGAGTTTCCATAGAAAACTAAAAATAAAGCTACCATATGATCCAGCAATCCCACTTCTGGGCGTGTATCTGGAGAAAACCATGGTTCAAAAGGATGCATGCCCCACAACGATCATTGCAGTGCTGTTTACAGTAACCAAGACATGGATCCAACTGAAATGTCCATTGGCAGATGAATGGATAAAGAAGTTGTGGTACATATATACAATGGAATATTACTCAGCCTGAAAAAGGGATGCATTTGAGTCAGTTGAACTGAGGTAGATGAGCCTGTTATACAGAGTGAAATAAGTCAGAAAGAGAAAAGCAAATATGATATATTAATACATATATATATGGAATCTAGAAAAATGACTGATGAACCTATTGCAGGGCAGGATTAGAGATGGAGCCATAGATAATAGACTTGTGACACAGTGGGGGTAGGAGAGAGTGGGATGAATTGAGAGGGTAACACTGAAACATATACATTACCATATGCAAAGTAGGTACCTAGTGGGAAGCTGTTGTGTAACACAGGGAGCTCAAGCTAGTGCTCTGTGATAATCTAGAGGCGTGTGTTGGGAGGGCTGGGAGGGAAGTTCAAGAAGGAGGAGATATGTGTATACTTATGACTGATTCACATTGTTGTATGGCAGAAACCAACACAGCATTGTAACGAAATTATCCCCCAATTAAAAATAAATTAAAATTAAAAAAAGAAGATATGGTACATATATACAATGGAATATTACTCAGCCATGAAAAAGTGTGAAATAATGCCATTTGCAGCAACAAGGATGGACCTGGAGATTATCATACTAAGCGAAGTAAGAAGAGTAGAGTGGAGAAGAGTATGGAGGTTCCTTAGAAAACTAAAAATAGAGCTACCATATGGTCCAGCAATCCCACTTCTGGGCTTGTATCTGGAGAAAACCATGGTTCAAAAGGATTCATGCCCCACAAAGATCATTGCAGTGCCGAAAGACATATTATATGATACTGCTTAAATTGCTTCAGTTGTGTCCCACTTTTTGAGACCCCATGGACTGTAGCCTGCCAGGCTCCACTGTCCATGGAATTCTCCAAGCAAGAATACTGGGGTGGGTTGCCCTGCCCTCCTCCAGGGGATCTTCCTGACCCAGGGATTGAATCTGTGTCTCCTTCAGCTCCTGCATTGCTGACAGATTCTTTACTGCTGAACCCTGGGGGATGCCCAGTATTGCTTAAATGTGGGGTATAAAAGAATGATACAAAGGAATTTATTTACAAAACAGAAACACACTCACATACTTAGAAAACAAGTTATGGTTACTTAGGGGAAACGTGGAAGGGGAGGGATAAATTGGGGGTTTGGGACTGACATATACACACTACTATATTTAAAACAGATAACCAACAAAGACCTACTCTATAGCACAGGGAACTCTGCTCAATATTCTGTAATAAACTAAATGGGAAAAGAATTTGAAAAAGAGTAGGTATATGTATATGTGAATCACTTTGCTGTACACCTGAAACTAACACAGCATTGTAAGTTAATTATAGTCCAATATAAAATAAAAATATAAAAAACAAATCTCTGTATACATGCATACTTATCTTGTTGATTCTTTTTCTCTGGAGAACACTAATACAGAGGTATATCTAGGTATAATGGAATACTATTTGACAAGGAGAAGGATTGAAAATGTTATATGAGTGAAAAAGTCAGCTACAAATTGTATGATTTCGTATATGTGAAATGTCCAGGATAGGCAAGTCCATAGAGACCTATAGTAGGCTAATAGTTCCTTAGCACTGGGGAGTGTGTGTGCTGGGGGTGGGGTCTGGGATGTGGAGGTACAGCTAGTGTGTCTGGACTTTGTCCTGTGGGCAATGATGATGTTCTAAAATTAGATGATGGTGAGTATTGTGGGCTGCCCAGGTGGCGCTAGCGGTAAAGAATCCACCTGCCAATGTAGGAGATACCGGTTTGATCCTTGGGTCCGGAAGATCCCCTGGAGGAGGGCATGGCAACCCACTCAGGTATTCTTGCCTGGAGAATCCCATGGACAGAGGAGCCTGGTGGGCTATGGTGCATGGTGTTGCAAAAAATCAGACACGACAGAGCGACTAAGCACTCAATGCATGATTTTACAGCTCTGTGAGTATACTAAAAAAAACTCTGAATTGTACACTAAATGATGAGTTATATCCCAATACAGCTTTTTTTTTTTTTTAAAGTGCAAGTAGGAGCAAGTGACACAGCTAAGTTCATGAAAAGAGTACAGAAGTGTCCGAAGCACGGGGAGACACTGAATTGAACCCTGCTGTTCCTCAGACGATCTCCTGTGCCTCTCTGGAGACACACTTTCTGTTCATGTTTCCTTTTTATTTCCCGTGGTGTTATTCATAGTCACAAGCAAATCAATTCAATCTGGTCTAAACCAGTAGCTGTATTACTCAGCCCAATTAAAAATATAAGAGCAAAATATAGGTTGGCTTCTGAAAGAAGAGGTAGAGACAATGACGGATGCTAAAGAAGAAACTAAAATAGACGTTGGACCACTGCCTGGAAGGAGGAAGGAAACTTACGTCAGGAGGGAGGTTTGTGTGATATTTCATGTGCTGAGCGTTTCCATCCGCGAACAGAGAGCCTGCTTGCTTCTCATCCCTCATGGAGACACACGGAGCTGGTGGCGCCTGGCTGCGTGGTCAGTGTCCTCAATGGTCTCTGAAAATCAGCGCCTACAGATTTTCCGGAGAGTTGGTGCCAACGTGTTTCTGAGTGACCATCGCCTATTCCTGTAGTATACGTATATTTTAATAATGGATTCAGCATAGAAATCCATTGACTGAGGTTACTCGCATATTAAGTAAAAACCTTTATTAAGTAGTTAAGCTTTCTTGGGCACCATTCTCTTCTCTGAGGACCATCATGCAAATGCTGCCCAATCCCTCACGGCCCCTACTGAGTGGACAGCAAGTCTTGTGACCTCACCTCCCAGACCACAACTGATTCTACCAGGGATAAGCTATCTGATTGACGTTGGACCAATCAGGTCCTCTTTTCTGGGAATCTGCAATTCAGATTTAGAGGCAACCCCCGCCAGTATTCTTTAGCGAAGGGGCTTCCTGGGTACCTCAAATGGTAAAGAATCTGCCTGCAATGCAGGAGACCTGGGTTTGATCTCCCTGAAGGAGAACATGGCAACCCAGTCCAGTATTCCTGTCTGGAGAATTCCATGGGCAGAGGAGCCTGGAGGGCTGCAGTCCATGGGGTCACAAAGAGTCGGACACGACTGAGTGACCACTACTTTCACTGTCACTTGAATATATTTCCTGAAAGAAGTTTAGAGTGACTTATAGAAGTTTTTCATTGTAAGCATATGGAACTGAAAGGATGTTATTTCCTGGGTTCCATAAATACATTTTAAAATAAAATAATTGTATCACTCTTTTATTCATATCCAGTGGTATCCAAATTCGTCCCTTAAATTTATCCATCCATCGTCCATTTAAAAAAAAGAATAAGCCCTATATTAACAGCAAGACATTTCCCATCACTCTCTTCTCTTTAAACCTATGTTTCCATTCCAAATTGCCCATACGGGGAGGGAGGAGGGAGGAGGGTTCAGAATGGGGAACACGTGTATACCTGTGGCGGATTCATGTTGATATATGGCAAAATCAATACAATATTGTAAAGTTAAAAAATAAATAAATAAATAAATAAAATTTTTTAAAAAAGGAAAAAAAAAAAATAAAAAAATTGATCACAACATCTTCCTTCCCCAGAACAGAATTCTTGTTTTGGTGAGTGGGCTTAGCTGCCCTGTGGCAGGTGGAATCTTAGTTCCCAGACCAGGGATGGAACCCACGTCCCCTGTGTTGGATGGAGGATTCTTAACCACTGGGCACCAGGGAAGTCCCAACACCACTATCTTACATTGCCCTTTGTTGGCTGTCTGGAGATTTTTACACAGAATGGTAAACCGTCATTGGGAGATTGAGATGAGCGAGAGGTTGATTCTTCTAAGTGGCACTAGTACTACTGAGAACACGGAGGAGGGAATAGGACACCGGAATCGATCCCCTGGAGGAGGGCACGGCAGCCCACTCCAGCATTCTTGCCTGGAGAATCCCATGGACAGAGGAGCCCAGTGGGCTGCAGTCCACGGAATTCCGAGAGTCAGACACGACTTAGCGACGTGATACCTTGGCCACATTGCTTCTCTGGCCGAACAGTTTTAAGAAAGAAGACAAACTGAAGTTGAGGATCTTCTAATGAATTTCCTAGAACTTGCCAAGAGCTCACAAACCAGCCAGTCTTTGCTATCTCCAGTTTGAAGGCTGTTGCTGTCAGGCACTGTGAGGCTGACTTTTCTGGAATTTGCAAGGTGGATTTATCTTTCCCTTTGCTCTTCATCCCTGCCTCAGCCCGGAGAAAAATGACCAGTCCCAATACTTCCACTTCCTGCCTCTCCCTTCATCCCTTTTCTGGCTGCTTCTGAATGGAAGAGTGACTCACTGATGGCCAAGTTCGAGCAGGATTCTTGACAGGGTGGCTGACCAGTCAAGGCCACATGTACCCCGGTGTGCCAAGAGCAGTTGACGGTCCCCTCTTGGACCAGCCTTTGTTCAGGGGTGTGTGTGGGGGGTGTCTTGTGCTACCAGCCTTGGTGTCATCGGTGCACTGGAGCAGGGCCACCCAGAGGAGAGGCGCATCCTTGCCAGCTTTTCAGCCACAGACCCTGTTGGGACCAGCCCAACAATGAACCAACCTGAGGGAGTGGTGCCGCAGAATAAAGAAAAAGAAGACTCAGAAATAAAGTGGGGATCAGGGGGCTGATGCCATTTTCAGGCAGAAGCCCAGATCCTAAACCTTGCCTGCTTTTTATTGCTAACATCTACTTCCTCGTACATGCTCTAGAGATATCTGTTCTTTACAATCTCAGATCGGGGATAAAGATATATAACGGCACAGTCCTCAATGTCAAACCTTCAGGCCTTTCATGACTCTGTTTAGCCCTTCAGCTAGTGATGACCTTCTACAGCAACTCCCTCAAGGCTCTGGTTAGGGGACCGGTCACTAATGGTTTTCCATTAGTCACATCTGTACTTGGACATCTTGTTTTCAAGATGTTTTTCCATGATGTACTTTTTACTGCTCCCAGCCGTTCGCCTGGGGGTGATGAAAAAGTCATTCTTATTTTTCAAAGAAGCCCTGCTAATGATAGTACAGGCCTGTGCACAGCATATTCTCTACAAGACCTGACTGCTCTCGATCAAGTGGGATTGGAGCAGGAGGTCCCACTGTGTCCTCCAGCCCAGCTGTCCTAAGAAGAAAGCTGATGTTTCGGGAGTAGCTGCCAGTCCTGGTTGATTCTTCACTAGCATTTCCTCTCTTCCTCACTATTGCTGCTCTGGAGCTTGCTCCGACCTCACCTAGTGAAAGATCTGATACCTTTTATTTGCAGGAATGCTCAGTCGCTCAGTTGTGTCCAACTCTTTGCGACCCTATGAACTGTAGCCCGCCAGGCTCCTCTATCCATGGGATTTTTCAGGCAAGAATACTGGAGTGGGTTGCCGTTTCCTCCTCCAGGGGATCTTCCTGACCCAGGGATCGAACCCACGTCTCCTGCATTGGCAGGCAGATTCTCTACCACTGTACCACCTGGGAATGAAAGATCTGATACCCTCTTTTATCCACATGTGTATTGGTGCACAAAAATTATCTTTTATCTTTGAAAACCATTAATGGAAGTTGCTAAGAGAGACTTCCCTGGCTATCCAGTGGTTAAGACTCTGCACTTCCAACGCAGGGGGCTGGGGTTCAATCCCTGGTTGGGGAACTAAGATCCCACATGCGGTGCGGTGTGGTCAAAAATAATAATAAGTAAAAATTTAAAAATAATAAAAAAGAAAGTTGCTAAGAGAGTAGATCTTAAAAGTTGTCATCACAAGAAAAAAGATTCGTACACTGTATAGTGATGGAATTTAAACAGATTTACTGTGGTAATCATTTTGCAATGAATACACACGTTGAATCATTATGTTGTACCAGTTGTAATGGTATAGACCAATTATATCTCAAGAAAAAATAAAGAAAATCCATATGAATGAATATGGAGAATTATCCATGTCTACATCCAGTCCACATGTTGTGATATATTCCATCATTTAAAAAAATACTAAAATGGAGCCAAAACTTACTATAGGAAAGTCAGCCTCCTTAAATGGCTTAAAGCAGTGCTTTTCCAACTTCACTGTGCATACAAATCTCCTAGGCAAATTGCAAAATCTGATTCAGTCGATCTGGTGTGGGGCCTGAGAGTCTGCGTTTCTAACAAGCTTAGAGATGATGCTGATTCTGCTGGTCCAAGGACAGTAAATATGTTGAGACGACTCACTGGAAAAGACCTGATGCAGGGAAAGATTGCAGGCAGGAGGAGAAGAGGGCGGCAGAGGATGAGATGGTTAGAGAGCATCACCGACTCAATGGACATGAATTTGAACAAACTCCAGGAGATGGTGAAGGATAGGGAAGCCTGGCGTGCTGTGGTCCATGGGGTCGCAAAGAGTCGGACACCACTGAGCGACTGAACAATAACAGCGAGGGGTAGAGAACCTTAATAATTGGAGCTTAGTTCCAGCTGCATACAGCAGAAAACCCAAAATACCAATTATTTTTTAGAAGAGAAGATTCTTTCCTTCTCATTTCTCATGGTTGCTAGGCCTGGGCTGACGTGGTGGCTTCACAGGACAACAAGGTAACAGGTGCCTCTTTTTCTGCTCCATCAGCCTCAGAACCTGGCTTCCATCTTCAAGATCACCAGCTGGGGTCCCAGCTCTCATGTCATATCTTGCGTCAGCAGCAGTTATATCTCAAGCACCTAGGATAAGCCTATTGCATGGCAGATAGCCAATAAATATTTGATGACCATGCATGGGAGAGAGAGATCAGCAAATACATATGAAGAACTTCCAAAAATTATTTGATGCAATCTCCCAACAAGTCATATCTGTGGGAGAAGTAGATGTCATGACACAGGCAATACTCAGAGACCTCATGGGCCTGGAATTATAAACTCTCCAATCAGCTTCGCAGGAAGTCCCTGGGAGAAGCTCATTTGTTCCAGGGAGGTGAAGGTTCACAGCATCGGGCTCAGCATTTGGTGTAGCTCTCTGAGAGCCAGCCCACGTGGCATCCTCGAAGGGGCAGGCTTGGGAAGCTAATTCACTGTGGTCCAGAGGTCACTTGGAATGGAAACGAGATGCTACAACATGGATGAAACTTGAGGACATTCTGCTAAGTGAAAAAGAAAAAAAAAATATATATATATATAAAAGAAGAAATACTGTATGATTTTACTTATATGAGGCACTTAAATTGTCAATTTCAGAAAACAGAAAAGTGAAATAGAGCTTCCTGGGGCTGCGGGAGAGGTGAACGGGGAATTAGTGCTCAATGGGCACAGAGTTTCAGTTCGGGATGATGAAAAGTTCTGTGGATGGATGGTGGGGATGTTTGCACAACAATATGGAGGTACTTAACACCCCTGAATGGTACACTTAAAAGTGGTTGGGACTTTCCTGGCAGTCCAGTGACTAAACCTCTGTGCTTCCACTCCAGGGGACACAGGTTCAACCCCTGCTCAGGGAACTGAGATCCCACATGCTGTGCGGCACGGCATGGTGTGGCCAAAATACATAAATAATAAATAAATTGTGAGGCTTTCCATTAAAAGAAAGGTTAAGAAGGTAAATTCGATGGTATGTGTGTTTTACCACAATAAACAAAAGCAAAGAGCAGTCTAGAGGTTGACAGCAGAACTCAGCATGGTCAGCACTCAAGGGAGCCCATGAGTTGGGAGGGGTGCAGGAGGGGTTCTGTCAGTTACATGAGATGAGTGGGGGGTGCGGGAGTGGGGGGCCGTGGGGGGCCTGTGGTCAAAGGGGCCTGGATTTCTCCTCTTACCTACATTTCCCAGCTCTATCCCTCAGTGGAGTTAGAAAAACAGACCAGAAATTATCCACACACACTAAAAGTATCAAGCCAAACAAACCTGGCAAGATGGTACTTGGAATACAGCAAGCTTGCATGTTGCATAGACTTGAAGGAAAGTTCTAGCAGAGCTCTTTCTCCCCTGGCTCCATGTCTGCAGATGTGATGACCGCTCTTGGTGTTGGTCACTGAACGCTGGACCTGATACTGTGAACCTTCACCACGACCCTGAAACCAAGCTGAGTTTGCCAGGCACACCCTTTAAACCAGCGGGAGTTCCTGAACTCACTTCGTCTGGGATTCTTTTGTGCATCTGATGATTAGTATTTCCAAAATAAGTTATGCTTTTCTTTTTAAAATTCATTTATTTATTTTTAGCTACTCCGGGTCTTGGCTGATGCTTGCAGGCTACTCTCTGGTTGCAGTGTGAGAGCTTCTCACTGAAGTGGCTTCTCTTGTTGAAGCACTGGCCTCTAGGTCACGTGGGCTTCAGTAGTTGCGGTGTGCAGGCATAGCTGCCCCGAGGCAACTGGAATTTTCCCTGATCAGGGATCCAACCCAAGTTCCCCCGCGCTGGCAGGTGGATTCTTAACCACTGGACCAGCAGGTCCTGATAACAAGTTTTAACTTTCTTACCTGAAAAATCCACATATACACATCCACTCATGGATCCAACTAGAAGTTCGCACACCTAGGGTTACACATGCCTGTTCTAGATGCGGAACAATTTTATCTAGATATTTGCCTGCTGTGTCAGTGGTTGTCACCAGGTCAATGTTGGTGCCAATTGGACCCTTGCTCAAAGGTGCTCCTAGAAGCTCACGGTCTGGTTAAGGGACATGCACAACACTGGTTGGGATTGCCTAGTTTTAAGTGACAAAAAACTAACCGAACAAGCTTAAGCTGGAAGTCAATATATTGGTTCTTTTAATCGAGATAATGAGTTTCAGGCACTGCTGGATCAGGCTTAAAGTGAATCATCAGGATTCAGTGTCTCCACCTCACAATTCTGCTCTCCTCTGGCTTCTTAGATTTTCTCATGAAGGCAAAGTGTCATCCATGATATTAGTACTAGTGATTTTAGGAGAAGAGACACATTCTTCTTCTCAGGATCCAAACCAAGCCTCCAAAAAACTTCTGCTTGCATCTCAGACCTACCTCCTCTTCATGCCAGCCTGTGTCCTGTGCTTCCCCATGAGTGGGGGAGGCGGGGCCATGTGTCTGACAGCCTTAGAAGGTGGAGAAAGGAGTTTCTGAGAGGAAAAGAGCCTGGACAGAAGAAAAATGACAGACATCTACCGCTCAGGTAGCTCAGCTAGTAAAGAATGCACCTGCAATGCAGGAGATCCCAGTTAGATTCCTGGGTTGGGAAGATCCCCGAGAGAAAGGATAGGCTACCCATTCCAGTGTTCTTGGGCTTTCCTGGTGGCTCAGACAGTAAAGAATCGGCCAGCAGTGCAGGAGACCTATGTTTGATCCCTGGGCTGGGAAGATCCCCTGGAGGAGGGCATGGCAACCCACTCGAGTATTCTCGCCTGGAGAATTCCATGGACAGAGGAGCCTGGTGGGCTGCAGTCCACAGGGTCACAAAGAGTTGGACACGACTGAGCGACTAAGCACAGCACTGCAGATGTCTGTACAAATGATTGCAAGTCAGCATGACGAATATTATTGAATATAAGGAAGCACAGTGAGGTCTAATGGAGATAGATATGGAGCCAACAATTTTACTGGATATGGGGACTTCTCTGGTGGTCCGGTTTTTAAGAATCTGCCTGCCAATGCAGGGAGCATGGGTTCCACCCCTGGTCTGGGAAGATCCCACGTTCTGCAGAGCAGCTCAGCCCGTGCATCACAACTCCTGAGCTCAAGCCCTAGAGCTTGTGCTCTGCAACGAGAGAAGCCAATGCGATGAGAAGCCTGCACACCAAAACTAGAGAAAGCCTGTGCACAGCAAGGAAGACCAGTGCAGCTGACCACACAATAAATAAATTAATTAATTTAAAAATATATGTATAAAAATGAAGACCCAGCACAGCCAAAAAAAAAAAAAAAAAGAAAATTAAAAAAAATTTTTAAATATATTTATTTTAATTGGAGGATAATTACTTTACAATATTGTGGTGGTTTTGCCATACATTGACATGGATCTGCCACGGGTGTACATGTGTTCTCCATCCTGAACCCCCTCCCACCTCCCTCCCCATCCCATCCCTCTGGGTCATCCCAGTGCACCAGCCCTGAACACCCTGTATCAGGCTTTGAACCTGGACTGGCGATCTGTTTCACATATGGTAATATACATGTTTCAATGCTGTTCTCTCAAATCATCCCACCCTCGCCTTCTCCCACAGAGTCCAAAATACTATTCTTTACATCTGTGTCTCTTTTGCTGTCTCGCATATAGGTTTATCTACTGGATATGTTTCAGGTAAAGACAGTTAAAGCTTCATCAAAGATATCATGCATGATACAGTTTTTAAAATAAAAACAGAAATCTATTTATTTTGCTAAATATCATCTATCAATAGCTCCATGTCTGTTGTCTTTCTTGTTCATTGTTTTGTTCTTCCACCAAGCACAGTGCCTACATATTTTAGGAATTCAATGAATATCTGTTGAGTTGTCCTTTTACAACAACAGTAAGGTAACTTCGGGGCTTCCCAGCTGGCACTAGTGGTAAAGAACCTGCCTGCCAATGCAGGAGACATAAGAGACTCAGGTTCAGTCCCTGGGTCAGGAAGATCCCCTGGAGGAGGGCATGGCAACCCACTCCAGCATTCTTGCCTGGAGAATCCCATGGACAGAGGAGCCTGGTGGGCTGCAGTCCACAGGGTCACAAAGAGTTGGACACGACTGAAGGGACTTAGCATGCATGCACAGGGTAACCTCAGTCTTCCCTGGGGGCTCAGCGGTAAAGAATCTGCCTGCCCATGCAGGAGACACAAGTTAAATCCTGGGTCAGGAAGGCAGATCCCCAGGAGAAGGAAATGGTTTCCCATACCAGTATCCTCGCCTGGGAAATCCATGGACACAGGGGTCCTGGGGGACTACAGTCCATGGAGTTGAGAATAGTCAGGCACGACTTAGTGACTGAAACAATGTCCTATTTAGACGAAGATTTAAAGAATTCAAGCACAAAAGGATCACGCTGATAAATTTACCTCTCATTTCATGTTTTGTCTTTAGTTGCCTCTTATCTACAGAGACAACTTTCAGATAACAGCAGCGCTCAGTTTCATTTGTATTGTTATTTTTCATCACCAACATCTGACAGCCTTGATATTTCTTTTTTAAGGTGACAGGCTCTTTGTCCCATCAAATAAAGCATGTACACGAGAACACTAAGCAAATACAAAATCCTAGAAAAATGCAAGCTGCTTTTATTATTAGAAGGTTGGAAATGCCGTAGTCTTTAACTTATTCTCATGACATAATGAGAGTCCTCAGAGGAACTGAAGGTTTTCTTAAGTCAGCTTGCTTCTCTTTCCACCCAGTCCCTCCCTGGAGAACTTATTTATTTTTTCGCTGTGGTCCAGGCAGAGCTGAAAGGACATGGACTTTAAATTTAAATATGCAGGCTGCATGTGTACTTGTTTAGTTGCTAAGTTGTGTCCGACTCTTTTGGGACCCCATGGGCTGTACCCCCCCAGGCTCCTCTGTCCATGGGATTTCCCAGGCGAGAATACTGGTGTGGGCTGCCAGTCCCCTTCTCTAGCGGATCTTCCCGACCCAGAGATCAAACCCATGTCTCCTGCATTGGTTGGTGGATTCTTTACGGCTGAGCCACAAGGGAATCCCTAATAACTAAGCAGGATCTGGTGAAAAAATTAGTACAGTGAGGAGTTTTGATTTAGTATGGCAACCCACTCCATGTTCTTGCCTGGAGAATCCCAGGGACGGGGAAGCCTGGTGGGCTGCCGTCTATGGGATCGCACAGAGTCTGACACGACTGAAGTGACTTAGCAGCAGCAACTGTTACAAAAAATAGCTTTTTTTGGACCATGCCATTATGTCATGTGGGTTCTTAGTTCCCTGACCAGGGATTGAACCTGGGCGCTCAGCAGTGAAAGGCAGAGTCCTAACTACAGGACAGCGAGGAATTCCTTCAAATAGCCTTTTGATCTTGGTTTTTGAATATCATCGCTTCATACTTTAGGGCAATTCAGCTCTGTGCTGATTTGCCCCTCCCACTGTCATCATTGGTCCAAACTAGGCCCTCTTTTATTTTATCTGCCTGTGTGTTTATTTGTTAATAATTTAATGAATACCCCTGAACTCACTATCCAGTTAGAGAACTAACACATTGAGAGAAACTTTCACCTTTTGCCTTGCCCCTTCCCCTCCCCACCCTGCCCCCTACTGCCTGCCCTCTGCCCACTGTGTGGGCACAATTCTGAATCTTGTATTTTTATTCACTCTTGATTTCAAATATTTTTATCACACATACATGCATGCAAACAAATTGATGAGTTTTCACTGCTTTTGACTTTTATAAAAAGCATATTATTCTGTATATAGTCTTCTGGGACACTTTCCATTTAGTTTTCGATTGCTTCTATTACTAAGAGTTGTGGGCTACTATGATTCATTCATCTTCACTGCTGTATAGCATTGCATTGTGTGAAATACAATGTTTATTTATCTGGCCTCCTGGGTCCTGGAGTTCCGGTTTTCACATTTCTTGCTGCAATGAACATTCTCATAAGTGGTTTACTCTCCCAATGCATACCTGCTGGAGTTGCCCTCAGTTTATATCTATGAATGGAATGTGGGTCAATTGTAGGTACTGTGAATGTTTACCTTTGCAGTATAAACCAGTTTTCTAAGCCGCTGTAACAATTTATATTCTCACCATGCTAATGATCTATCTGCTTCAGCTCTTGGTATTATTAGACCTCAATTTTTTGCCAGCTATATGAATGTAAATTGGTATCTATGGCCTTGATTTGCATTTCCTGGATTATTTATGAGAAATTCAATAAATGAAATAGGAAGAGAACGATTATCCATATGAAAAATAAATCAGATTCCTATCTCATATCAGACATGCAAATCAACTCCAGATGGATTAGGGATTCAAATATCAAAAGCAAAACTTTAAAACTCTCAGAAAAAAAATATGAGTGTATATCTTCAGATCTGGAGGCTAGGGAAGGATTTCTTAAACATTGGACCCAAAAAAGCCCATTATCAATTAAATGTGATGGATTTGACTATACTGAAGTTAAAAACTTGTATTAATCAAAAGACATGTTAAAGAAGGTAAAAAGATAAACTACAAACAGAGAAAATGTGTCATATATCACAAAGAATCTACCAGGAATATTTAAAAACTTCTACAAGTCAATAAACAAAGGACGATAACCCAATAGAAAGACAGGGAAAGACATAAATGGACACTTCACAGAAGAGGAGACACATAAAGCCAACATTCATATGGGAAGACACTCAATCTCCTCAATTTAAAAAGCATCCTTTGAGTAAAATCAGGATACTCTCAAACCTTAGCCACTTCAATCTTCCTCTAGGCTAAGAGAAGAAGAGTCTAGAAAAACAAAATACAAACATACATTCATCCAATATTTCAGAAAAAGCAACCAAAATGAAAGGAAAGTAGAATATTTTGTGTATTCTCCGATTTTGAGGATTTCTGCTGCCTTACATATTGTTGGCACTCAGCAGTGGTTAACTGATTGATTCACTGTGCCTGATTTTCTGTAAGCCCAACTTTGATTTCTTTCAGACTCAGAACAGATGGGCACATAGTTTTAAGACATTAATAAACATTATAAAACATGATCTTCTTTCTCTGAACCCTGTGCCCTGTTGGCTATGAGAATAAAGCATCCACTGGAAGGAAGAAATCAGATTTAATCTAAAAGGCATGGTATGGCTAAGGAGTGCCAGACCCTGTGGTTGAAAACAAAGTGCTGAGTCGGCATTGCTGGGGTGAATCAGAGCACCAGAGAGGGTGGGAATACCCCCAGGCCCCCTCACACAGTGATCTCGAAATGAAATGAATGTGTTTTTATAAAACAAGCACTGCATTGTAAGGTGCTCTCAGAGAGCCCTGGTTTAATAAAGGTGACAGTCCAGAGGCTAGTTACTTCTTTTATATCAGATTATAAAAATGTGAGCTTGTAGTATTTGAGTTTTTATTCAGGAAAACAGCTCTAAATATTAATATTTCTAAAGGTTGATCTGTAGGGGAGTATCCTAAAGGAAATCGATGTGATAATACTGTCTTGGATATTCTGCAGTAAGCTATAACCTTATTGTGTATGATCTTTATCCAGATAATGTGAAAATACATACTACAAGACCTAGAATTTTATGTTTCCTTTGACCCAGCAATTTAACATCTATAGCTCAGATGGTAAAGAGTCTTCCTGCAAGGTGGAGACCAGCGTTCAATCCCTGGGTTGGGAAGATCCCCTGGAGAAGGAAATGGTAACCCACTCCAGTATTCCTGCCTGGAGAATCCCATGAACAGGGGAGCCTGATGGGCTGCAGTCCATGGGGTCTCAAAGAGTCGACATTGAGTGACTAACGCGCTAACTAGTCAATCCCAAGGACGCAATCGTGGATGAGCCTAAAGATACAGCTACCAGAATTTTCATCAAAGAATCATCTATAAAAGTGAAACAGTAAAAGCAAGCTAAATGTTAAAAATGAGGAAATAATTAAATTGCAGTTTACCAACACATCTATTCGGAGAAGGCAATGGCACCCCACTCCAGTACTCTTGCCTGGAAAATCCCATGGACGGAGGAGCCTGGTGGGCTGCAGTCCATGGGGTCGCTAGAGTCAGACACAACTGAGTGACTTCACTTTCACTTTTCACTTTCATGCATTGGAGAAGGAAATGGCAACCCACTCCAGTGTTCTTGCCTGGAGAATCTCAGGGACGGGGGAGCCTGGTGGGCTGCCGTCTATGGGGTCATACAGAGTCAGACACGACTGAAGCGACTTAGCAACTTAGTGAACACATCTATTAAAACAATGAGAAAACTTTTCTGATGTGGAAACTGATCATACAGTTACAGGTTATGAACAGAATATAAGGTATGATCTTATTTGAAGTATATACACAGGGATTTCCCTGTAGCTCAAACGGTGAAGAATCTGCCTGCGAGGCAAGAGACCTGGGTTTCATCCCTGGATTGGGAAGTTCCCCTGGAGAAGGGAATGGCAATCCACTCCAGTATTCTTGCCTGGAGAATTCCATGGACGGAGAAGCCTGGTGGGTTACAGTCCATGGGGTCGCAAAGAGTCGGACATCACTGAGCGACTTCACTTTCACTTTTCCCTTTCATGCATTGGAGAAGGAAATGGCAACCCACTCCAGTGTTCTTGCCTGAAGAATCCCAGGGATGGGGGAGCCTGGTGGGCCGCTGTCTATGGGGTCGCACAGAGTCGGACACGACTGAAGCGACTTAGCAGCAGCAGCAGCAGCAGCTGTATAAAATAGGGAGTTCTACTCAATCCTCTGTAATGGCCTATATAGGAAAAGAATATAAAAAAAAATAGTGGATAGATGTGTATGGATAACTGATTGACTTTGCTATACACCTGAAATTAACACAACAGAGTAAATCAGCCATACTCCAATGAATTTTTTTTTAAAGAAGCATTGAGTAGTTTCCAGTTTAGAGCTACTATGAATAAATCTGCTATTAGCCTTCACATGCTGACCTTTATGCAGTTATAGGTTTTATTATTATTTTAAGGGCTTGTACAACCCAAGACAGATGGGTCATGGTGGAGAGGTTTGACAGAATGTGGTCCAGTGGAGAAGGGAATGGCAAACCACTTGAGCATTCTTGACTTGAGAACCCCATGAACAGTATGAAAAGGCAAAAAGATAGGACACTGAAAAATGAACTCGCCAGGTCAGTTGGTGCCCAACATGCTACTGGAGATCAGTGGAGAAATAACTCCAGAAAGAATGAAGGGATGGAGCCAAAGAAAAAACAATACCCAGTCGTGGATGTGACTGGTGATAGAAGCAAGGTCTGATGCTGTAAAGAGCAATATTGCATAGGAACCTTAAATGTTAGGTCTGTGAATCAAAACAAATTTAAAGTGGTCAAACAAGAGATGGCAAGAGTGAATGTAGACATTCTAGGAATCAGTGAACTAAAATGGACTGGAATGGGTGAATTTAACTCAGATGACCATTATATCTACTACTGCAGGCAGGAATCCCTTAGAAGAAATGGAGTAGACATCATGGTCAACAAAAGAGTCCAAAATGCAATACTTGGATGCAGTCTCAAAAATGCCAGAATGATCTCTGTTCATTTCCAAGGCTAACCATTCAATATCACGGTAATCCTAGTCTATGTCCCGACCAATAACGCTGAAGAAGCTGAAGTTGAACGGTTCTATGAAGACCTACAGGACCTTTTAGAACTAACACCCAAAAAAGATGTCCCTTTCATTATAGGAGACTGGAATGCAAAAGTAGGAAGTCAAGAAATACCTGGAGTAACAGGCAAATCTGGCCTTGGAATACGGAATGAAGCAGGGCAAAGACTAATAGAGTTTTGCCTAGAAAATGCACTGGTCATAGCAAACATCCTCTTCCAACAACACAAGAGAAGACTCTACACATGGACATCACCAGATGGTCAATACCGAAATCAGATTGATTATATTCTTTGCAGCCAAAGATGGAGAAGCTCTATACAGTCAGCAAAAACAAGACCAGGAGCTGACTGTGGCTCAGATCATGAACACCTTATTGCAAATTCAGACTTAAATTGAAGAAAGTAGGGAAAACCACTAGACCATTCAGGTATGACCTAAATCAAATCCCTTATGATTATACAGTGGGAGTGAGAAATAGATTTAAGGGACTAGATCTGATAGACAGAGTGCCTGATGAACTATGGACAGAGGTTCATGACATTGTACAGGAGACAGGGATCAAGACCATCACCAAGAAAAAGAAATGCAAAAAAGCAAAATGGCTGTCTGAGGAGGCCTTACAAATAGCTGTGAAAAGAAGAGAAGCAAAAGGCAAAAGAGAAAAGGATAGACAGACCCTTTGAATTCAGAGTTCCAAAGAATACCAAAGAGAGCTAAGAAAGTCTTCCTCAGTGATCAATGCAAAGAAATAGAGGAAAACAATAGAATGGGAAAGACTAGAGATCTTATCAAGAAAATTAGAGATACCAAGGGAACATTTCATGCAAAGATGGGCTCAATAAAGATCAGAAATTGTATGGACCTGACAGAAGCAGAAGATATTAAGATGAGTTGGCAAAAATACACCGAAGAATTGTACAAAAAAGAGCTTCATGAACCAGATAATCACGATAGTGTAATCACTCACTTAGAGCCAGACATCCTGGAATGTGAAGTCAAGTGGGCCTTAGGAAGCATCACTACAAACAAAGCTAGTGGAGGTGATGGAATTCCAGTGGAGCTATTTCAAATCCTGAAAGATGATGCTGTGAAAGTGCTGCACTCAATATGCCAGCAAATTTGGAAAACTCAGCAGTGGCCACAGGACTAGAAAAGGTCAGTTTTCACTCCAATCCCAAAGAAAGGCAATGCCAAAGAATGCTCAGACTACTGCACAATTGCACTCATTTCACATGCTAGGAAAGTAATGCTCAAAATTCTCCAAGCCAGGCTTCAGCAATACGTGAACCATGAACTTCCAGATGTTCAAACTGGTTTTAGAAAAGGCAGAAGAACCAGAAATCATATTGCCAACATCTGCTGGATCATCCAAAAAATGAGAGAGTTCCAGAAAAACATCTATTTCTGATTTATTGACTATGCCAAAGCCTTTGACTCTGTGGATCACGATAAACTGTGGAAAATTCTGAAAGAGATGGGTATACCAGACCACCTAGAGAAGGTGAGAAAGCCTCCTGAAAAACCTGTATGCAGGTCAGAAAGCAACAGTTAGAATTGGACATGGAACAACAGACTGGTTCCAAATCGGGAAAGGAGTATGTCAAGGCTGTATATTGTCACCCAGCTTATTTAACGTATATGCAGAGTACATCATGAGAAATGCTGGGCTGGAGGAAGCACAAGCTGGAATCAAGATTGCCGGGAGAAATATCAATAACCTCAGATATGCAGATGACACCACCCTTATGGCAGAACGTGAAGAGGAACTAAAGAGCCTCTTGATGATAGTGAAAGAGGAGAGTGAAAAAGTTGACTTAAAGCTCAACATTCAGAAAAAGAAGATCATGGCATCTGGTCCCATCACTTCATGGGAAGTAGATGGGGAAACAGTGGAAACAGTGTCAGACTTTATTTTTGGGGGCTCCAAAATCACTGCAGATGGTGACTGCAGCCATGAAATTAAAAGACGCTTACTCCTTGGAAGCAAAGTTATGACCAACCTAGACAGCATATTAAAAAGCAGAGACATTACTTTGACAACAAAGGTCCATCTAGTCAAAGCTATGGTTTTTCCAGTAGTCATGTATGGATGTGAGAGTTGGACTGTGAAGAAAGCTGAGTGCCGAAGAATTGATGCTTTTGAACTGTGGTGTTGGAGAAGACTCTTGAGAGTCCCTTGGACTTCAAGGAGATCTAACCAGTCCATCCTAAAGGAGATCTGTCCAGGGTGTTCATTGGAAGTTCTGATGTTGAAGCTGAAACTCCAATACTTTGGCCACCTGATGTGAAGAGCTGACTCATTGGAAAAGACCCTGATGCTGGGAAAGATTGAAGGCGGGATGAGAAGAAGACAACAGAGGATGAGATGGTTGGATGGCATCACCGACTCAGTGGACATGAGTTTGCCTAACTCCGGGAGTTGGTGATGGACATGGAGGCCTGGTGTGCTGCGGTTCATGGGGTTGCAAAGAGTCAGACACGACTGAGTCACTGAACTGAACTGAACTAACACTTGGAAATGAATTATCCAACAATACACACAAGCTAACAAAGTGACAGACTTTATTAGCAAGTGGGGGCCTGGGCAGAGAGCAGTAGTGTAAGGGAGCCCAGGACTGCTCTGCCACGTGGTCCGCAGTCTCGGGCTTTATAGGCTTGAGATTAGCTTCCGGGTCGTCTCTGGCCAATCATTGTGACTCAGGGTCCTTCCTGGCGACACACTGCACTCCTCAGCCAAGATGGATGCCAGCAAGAAGGATTCTGGGAGGACAGATGGACTGGCATCTCCTCTCTCCCAGATTCTTTCAGTTGGTGGTAGCTTGTTAGTTCCATGTCCCTGACCGGGACGTCCTGTTGTAATATAACTCACGCAAATGGCGACTATGGTGCCTGGCCAGGGCGAGCGGTTTGAGCGGTTTCAGTGAGTGTTTCCCCTAATAGTCCACCTGGTTTCATCAGTGGGAATTTCAAGTCTATTCCTTTCTCATAGCTTATGAAACTTGGTGTCTTCCTTGGAAGGGATGTCGGTTTGGGTTTCACATGGCTGACGTTGCCGAACTTGTTGTCTTGCCATTATGACATATTAACCTTGTTTGACACATTAATTGAAAATATATCACTGCCCTAGGAGTGTGTGAACATCTTGTCACAATGACGCATTTAGAGGTCTTTTCCCCAGACAACGAGGCACCAAGTTAATTGTCTTCTTTGGGCCATTTCACTAGTTTCCCATCTTTGAACACGAGGATTTGATGAATTATTGTGCTCTAAATGGTGCTGATTGAGGACTGGATTTCTTTCTATAATGCTATTAAGTTCTTCCTGCTTCTGGTACAGTTTCTACTTTTCCTAGAGTTGTTTCATTAACTTGTGGATTTCTACTCATTGCTTTTACAGATTTTAAAAAGACCATGCTTTATAAACCAACATGTACTTAAAAGGAAGATACAAACATCCATATATATTAATAAACATAATTTTTGTATAACTGCCTTTCTGTACATTTTATAATTGACTTTTTTTCCTTTTGGGTATTGGAATGATGCTCATAGATGCTCACAGAATCACCCAGTTCAGCTCAGGTAATGTATACCAGTGGTTCTCAAAGTGTGGTCTCTGGACCACCAGCAGCAGCTTCACCTGGGAATCTGTTAGAAATGCAGATTCTTGGGCCCTGTTACAGACAGGCTGGATTGGAAACTCTGGAGTGTGGGCCCAGTGATGTGGGTTTTAATAGCTCCATATGGTTCTGAGACTCTCTCAAGTGTGAGAACCACTGATCTACATTGTCGATGAAGAAGATGATATTAAACTGTCATTACATGGCCAGGGGAGCCCACTCTGAGTTACTCCATGGCAGATGTTTTTGAAAAGCATCTTTGTAAACAGTAAGGTCTTACTGTGTAGCACGGATAACTATACTCATTATCCTACGATAAGCCCCTTGAACAGCAAGGAGATCAAACCAGTCAATCCTAAAGGAAATCAACCCCAATATTCATTGGAAAGACGGATGCTGAAGCTGAATCTCCAATACGTTGGTTACCTGATGCGAAGAACTGACTCATTGGAAAAGATCTTGATGCTAGGAAAGATTGAGGGCAGGAGGAGAAGGGGACAACAGAAGATGAGATGGTTGGATGGCATAACTGACTCAATGGACATGAGTTTGAGCGAACGCTGGGAGATGGTGAAGGACAGAGAAGCCTGGAGTACTGTAATCCATGGGGTCACAAAAAGTCAGACACGACTGAAGAACTGAACAACAATAATGATAAACCATAATGGAAAAGAATATTTTAAAAATGTGTATATATATATATGTGTGTGTGTGTGTGTGTGTGTGTGTGTGTATAACCAAATCACCTTGCTTTACAGAAGACATTTTTTTAAAAAAGAAAATTAAAAAGCATTTTTGCTTACTAGAAACAGCAAGATGATCCAGATTCAGAGATTTGTTCCCTTTTCCCTGTTACTCAATAAACTTTTCTCCAAGAAGTCCTTTTTCCATTCAGTGAAGTTAGAGAACAAAATCCTGCTGGTAGTTATGTTTGCATGCTTCGGGAAGGATCCAAAGAACAGCTGCGGATGTCAGGACACATTCAGTGAGACAGCGTAAAGGTTTGATGCTCACACTGATCATTTTTTCCCATTGAACATGTTATGTTACTGGATTCTACTTACAGTATGAGGTTTTATTGAACGCAAAAATTTCCTACTATGTTGACAACATAGAACCTGCTTTCATTGATTCTTTTTCATGCAAGGTTACCCAAACTCTCAATTTTTAAAAAGTTAAACTGCATTTCCTTCTCAAAAAGTCATCTTTTCAAAGTATTTCAAGAGTATGAAAGTATCATCTAGAAAGAGAAGAGGATAGCTTTATAGCAAATTCATCTTCAAAGGGTGGGGTCACGAGTAATGTTACTTTTGCTGCCCTGGGAACCCTGTAGCTGGTCTTTTTTTTTTTTTTAATTTTGTTATTATTGAAAAACCTATCACTGCCTTATTTATATTTCATTGCAATTAGTATGATTATTTTGAAGTTTTCCCTACCAGGGGATTCTGGTAAAATCAAAAGGAAATTTTGTATTCTTCTCTCTACTTTTCTCCACATGTACAATGTTGGTGGTGTGTCTGCTAAATTTGTATTTCTTTATTTATTCATGTCTTTCTTTTGTAAAAATTTACCATCTTAACCATTTAAATTTATTCATTTATTTATTTCGCTGCTTTGGGTCTCAGTTGCCACAAGAGTGATCTTCGTTACCTCATGCAGAGTGTTTCACTGTGGCCTGGAGGCTCTCTAGCTGTGGTGCGTGGGCTCAGTAGCTACGCAGCAAATGGGATCTTAGTTCCTGCACCCTCTGCATTGCAACTGCTAAGTCATTTTAGTCATGTCTGACTCCTTGCGACCCTATAGACTGTAGCCTGCCAAGCTCCTCTGTCCATGGGATTCTCCATGCAAGAATCCTGCAGTGGGCTGCCATGGCCTCCTGCAGGGGATCTTCCTGACCCAGGGATTGAAGATTGAACCCGCGTCTCTTACGTCTCCTGCATTAATAGGCAAGTTCTTTACTATTAGTGCCACCTGGGAAGTCCCCAGGGATTCCCTGGTAGCTCAGTTGGTTAAAAATCTGCCTACCAATGGGGAAGTCCCCGTTTATTCATTTCTACCCATGTGAGATTTTGTGTTAAAACACAGGAAAGAGTCAACTGATCCCGTTGGAATGCACAAAACAGTGTGATGGAATGTAGAAGATGGAGAATCCACTGTCCAGACCTCAGAGGGCCATCATTTGTCACTTCCCACCTACAGTCATGTCCCTTAATCCCAACCCAGATCAAATGTTCATCTAAAATAAACCCTGGGTATTGGGGATGGCCTAGTCGCTCAGTCATGTCCAACTCTTTGCGACTCCATGGACTGTAGCCTGCGAGGCTCCTCTGTCCATGGAATTCTCCAGGCAAGAAAACTGGAGTGGGTTGCCGTTCCCTTCTTTAGGGGATCTTCCTGACCCAAGGATATGATGTAAAAAAAGCCATGTTGTATGACTTGTTTGTTTTTATTTATTTATTTATTACATGTTTTTATTTGCTAATATATTTGTATTACAAAATAAATTTTGTAAAGGTAGACATTTTTAAAAGGGCTTTTGCATGTGTCATGTTATTTAAATGCCCCCAAAGCTAAAGACATCATGTTATTTTCTTATATTTAAGGAAACTGAAGCTCAGAAAAGTTCCATGTCCTTCTCATAGTACACAGGCAGCTTAACAGCAAGACAAGCACTGGAGTCCAGGCCTTCTGAACCCCTAGTTCATTACTTGCCCTGCCCTGAACCAACTGCATCTCTGTGTGATTGTGTGGTAGTCATTTGCTCATTCAAATGCAAATTGAATACTTACCAGGTGCCTGATGCTGAAATTAAAAAACACCTCTACAACTTGCCAAGCTGGTTTGGGTTTAAAAAAGAGTGCTAGCTCAATTTCAGCGTTTGAAGTTCTTTTTCCTCTGTGACTTTAAGACGCTACAAAGCGCTGGAGAGTAGGTTTACGCCCATGTTCTTGCTCCTTCCCATAGAGTTATGTTTGTGGCTTTAACCACTCAAGTCCATCTCTATAATCAAGTTAGGGGCTTTGCAGGTAGCACGGTGGTAAAGAATCCACCTGCCAATGCAGGAGATGCAGGACACGTGGGTTCAAATCCTGGGTTGGGAAGATTCACCCTGGAAGAGGAAATGGCAACCCATTTCAGTATTCTTGCCTGGGATATCCCATGGACAGACTCTTTGCAACCCCGTGGCTATAGTCCACGAGGTCACAGAGTTGGACAGGACTTAGCACAACTAAGCATGTGTGAGCATAACCAAGTTTGGCAAGTGGCTTATGAACGGGCAGTGGGCTGTGGGCATGTGGATGGGGCAACGTAGCTAGAGAGATCAGAGAAGGCAGGACAGCTCCTGGTCCTGGGAGTGAACTTCTGAGGACAGCTGTCTCCTCTTTGTGCTCCCCAGATGGTGGCAGCAGAAAGTCACAGAATCTGGCACTAGGGAAAGTCCTCTCTTGAGACTGCCTGAGGCTCGCTGTGTGTTGTCTTGGTTTAAAATCATATTAAAGTGCTTTTCTTTCTTTAGTAGTTAAAAGTTAAATGCATACCTACCTTATGATCCAGTCTTTTTACTCTGAGGTATTTCTAAGAGAAACAAAACCATCTGCCCATACTTGTGTATCAGCTTTGTTTATAATACTCAAAACTAGAAACAACCAAAATCTCCATCAACTGGTGAAGAGATAAACTGTGGTATATCCATACAGTGGAATATTATTTAGCAATAAAAAATGAGTGAGTGATTGATACACACCACAACATGGAAAAGGCTCAAAATAATTACAGAAGGAGGGTACACACTGTATGATTCCATTTATTTAAAATCCTAGAAAATGGAAACTAATCTAGAGTGACAGAAAGCAGATCAGTTGCCTGGGAATGGGGCTGGAGGGGATGACAACGGGGCGGGAGAAAACTCTGGGGGTGGTGGCTAAGTTCCCCACCTTGCGAACAGAGGCCAAAACTTACCAGATTGTTCACTCAAAGCCTGTGCAGTTTATTGCATGTTGATTATCCTGCTGCTAAGTCGCTTCAGTCGTGTCCGACTCTGTGCGACCCCATAGACGGCAGCCCACCAGGCTCCCCCGTCCCTGGGATTCTCCAGGCAAGAACACCGGAGTGGGTTGCCAGTGCCTTCTCTGTGATTATCCTGAGATAATTGAAAAAAATCACATGGAGGTAGGTAGTTTTCTTTCTTTGAAAGATCCCTTGTTTCTATGCCATGACTTCATTTACTGTTTTGTTTTTTTAAATAGACTTTGTTATGAAGAATGATTTAGGTTCACAACAAAATGTGTGGAAGTACAGAAACTTTTTAGTGACCTCCTGCCTGCACACAAGCACAGCCTCTCCCCATCACCAACCTTCCCTTGTGCCATGTGGTCGAAGGGATTAGAGCTGGATGTCTCTGAGGGGCTGTTATTCCACCCGCTGCAGCATCCTTTGGCGAGCACCATATCTCTAAGTTTTGTCCATGTGGTTGAGTGTCTCAGTAGTTTGCTTCTTCTTTGCTGAGCTGTATTCTGGCAGACATACACAGTTGTGCTTCCATTCTGTTGATGGACATTTGGGTTGTCACCAGTGTTTGGTTATTATGAATAAAAATTCATTCCTACATATATTTTTCCCTTGGACAAAAATGTATGAGAATTGCTAGACCACAGGGTCATTGCATGTTGGACTTCTCACGTGTTTCTTAGTCATCCCTGTATCTTTTTTTGTGAGATGTGTGTTCAAATGTTTTGTCCATGTTTTGTTCCCCTAGGTTGTTTATCTTCTTCTTCTTCAGTTCAGTTCAGTTCAGTCGCTCAGTCATGTCCAACTCTTTGTAATCCCATGAATTGCAGCACACCAGGCCTCCCTGTCCATCACCAACTCCTGGAGTTCACTCAAACTCGCATCCATCGAGTTGGTGATGCCATCCAGACATCTCATCCTCTGTCATCCCCTTCTCCTCTTGCCCCCAATCCCTCCTAGCATCAGAGTCTTTTCCAATGAGTCAACTCTTCGCATGAGGTGGCCAAAGTACTGGAGTTTCAGCTTTAGCATCAGTCCTTCCAAAGAACACCCAGGACTGATCTCCTTCAGAATGGACTGGCTGGATCTCTTTGCAGTCCAAGGGACTCTCAAGAGTCTTCTCCAACACCACAGTTCAAAAGCATCAATTCTTCAGTGCTCAGCTTTCTTCACAGTCCAACTTCTTCTTAGTTTGTATTAATAGATGATCTTCCTATGTTCTAAAAGCAAATCCTGTGAGATGTATAAATTTCAATATTTTCTTTCAGTCTGTGGCTTGCTTTTTTCTTTTTGTAATGGTATCTAATGAACAAAATTTTAAAATTCTGATGGTCTGATTTCTCAATTAAAAAATGATTAGTGCCTTTTATATACTGTTTAAAAATCTTTCCCTATATCCAAGCCTTGAGTATAGGTGCTTATGTTTTCTTCTAGAAGCTCTGTAGATATAGCTTTTATGTTTAGGTCTATGATCTATCTCAAGTTACTTTTTATATAGAGTGTACAGTAAGTTTTATTGTTCATTTTTCTTCTGTACAGATATCTAGTTATTCCAGCACCACTTGTTGAAAAGATTTTTATTTCCTTGTTGAATTGCATTGACACCTTTCTCATAAATCAATTAACCAAATATGCGTGCATTTATTTCTGCACTTTTTTCTGGTATTGGCAATCCTTGCCAATAATACAATTTTAATAACTGTAACTTTAAAGGAAGTCTTAAAATCAGATAGTGTAACTTTAATTTCTTCTGTAAGATGATTTTCACTATTACAGGTCAATTTTTTTACTTATAGCACTGTTGTGAGTTGAATTTAACCCCCTGCTAGCCCCCAACGATATGTTGAAGTCCTCAGCCCTCATACCTATGAATGGGACCTTGTTTGGAAATAGGCTTTTTATAGATGTAATCAGGAGAAGGCAATGGCACCCCACTCCAGTACTCTTGCCTGGAAAATCACATGGACGGAGGAGCCTGGTAGGCTGCAATCCATGGGGTCGCTAAGAGTCGGACACGACTGAGCGACTTCACTTTCACTTTTCACTTTCATGCATTGGAGAGGGAAATGGAAACCCACTCCAGTGTTCTTGCCTGGAGAATCCCAGGGACAGGGGAGCCTGGTGGGCTGCCACCTATGGGGTTGCACGGAGTTGGACACGACTGAAGTGACTTAGCAGCAGCATAGGTGTAATCAAGGTAAGTCAAGGTAGTACAGAGCTTCCCAGGTAGCACAAGTGTTAAAGAATCTTCCTGCCAATGCAGGAGACACAAGAGACATGGGTTGGATCTCTGGGTTGAGAAGATTCCCTGGAGTAGGAAATGGCACGCGGCTCCAGTATTCTTGCCTGGAAAATCCCACGGATGGAGGAACCCGGTGGGCTACAGTTCATGGGGGACTGCAGTTGCTACATGACTGAGTGCACACACACACATACTGAATTAGGGTGAACCCTAATCTAACATGACTGTGTCCTTAAGAAGATGAGAAGGGACACAGACAAAGACACACAGGGAAAAGGCCATGTGAAGATGGAGTCAGGGATCAGAGTGTTGCATCTACAGACCAGGAAACCTCTGGAAGCTCGGGGAGAGGCGTGGAACTGATTCTGCCTCACAGCCTTCAGAAGGAACCAACCCTGCTGACCCATTGGTTTTGCACTTCTGGCCTCCAGAACTGTGAGATAATATAATTCTTTTGTTGTAACCACCCAGTCTGTGGTATTTTGCTATGGCAGCCCTAGAAAACTAATATAGTCAATGAAACATAATCCAAACCTGCTTAAGCAATAAGGAAATGCCTATCTCTTACTCTTCCTGGGATGAGGGACTCCTGGTGAGATTTGTGTGAAGTATTAGGTGTTAGGATGAAGTTCAGCTATAAGGGTCAGAAATCCCCACAGTAGTGGCTTACACAGATGGACACTGTTTTTTGTTTTTCTCTCATGTAGGTGTTGGTATTCCTGGATTCGGTTGGTATGGGGGCGGCAGGAAATAAGGCTCTGGAATTCTTCTATCCTTTCACCACCATCCTCAATATACAGCTTCCACCTCATGGTGTGAAATCCAGCTTCAAGTCTCCATCCGGAGTAGCAAGGACAAGGGTACCTGTCCCCTTCCCTTGAGGCTACATCTTAAAGATTTGCATAGAGTATCTGCACAGAACCTGTGGTCCAGAATTAAGTCACATGACCACTCACAACTGCAAGGGCGGTTGAGAAATACAGTCTTTATTTCAGGAATCCATGGGTCTGAAGGGGAGAACCGACATTAGGAAACAAAAGTTTCCTCCATATAACACCTGTAAAGGAATGCTAGGAGTCTTTTGCTGATTGGATTTTAGAGGCTTAAGGGGAAAAAAATCTTGTCGGGAGGTAAAACTTTGAAAACTTATAAATGTTAGTTACAATCTTGATAGGGGATGAGATGGCCCATCCAGAGTATAGGTGAGAAGAAAGAGTTGGTAGGGGATTCAGACTTTAATTATGCAGTAGAGACGAAATGGTTCTGAGAAGAAATGGAGAGGTGATTAGACAGATGTGCAGGAAAAACTTTCAGGAGAGAGTGGTTAACAGTTTGCAAGGGGAAGAGATGCCAATTAAGATAGAGAACTGGTCTTTAAAAATGTAAGAAGTTGTGATTTCCTGTTTCAGAATTATAAGCTACCTCAAGTCTTCCTCAAAGCAGACCTGTGTGACCAAATGACCTCTGGAACTTGACATATATGTAAACTATAGTGTAAAGTGAGTGTGTTGCCATGCTTAGTCGCTCAGTCGTGTCCAACTCTTTGCAACCCCGTGGACTGTAGCCCACCAGGCTTCTCTGTACATGGAGATTCTCCAGGAAAGAATACTGGAATGAGTTGCTATGGCCTCCTCCAGGGGATCTTCCCAACCCAGGGATCGAACCCAGGTCTCCCAGATTGCAGGCGGATTCTTTACCATCTGAGTCACCAGTGAAGCCCTCATACTGTAAAGACTTTATAGCTAATTTGGGTTCAGGGCTCATGAAAGGCAAGGCTCGCCAGCCCTCCTCAGTGAGAGACAAGGTCACACCTGAACAATGTGTTCACTTACCATCTTCATCACTAAGGTCAGGTAACTGACGACCACAGGGGCCCTGGAATAGAAAACAAAACCTGGCCAGAAGGCTCGAGGGAGAGAGGGTTTAACTTCTGCCTGTATGGCTCTAGGAAAGGATTCACAATTAACACAGAAGTGGACTCGCATGCTTACACTAAGAGACAGGTAAGAGCAGCTTAGCTAAGTACTGTGAGTGACAGAGAAAGACTGGAAACAACCCTAAGTGTCCATTAACTTGAGAGTGGATAAATATACTGTTCTGTAGTCATCCAATAGAACTCTATTTGGCAGACTTAGTGAATAAACTAGATCTGTGTGTATCAACTTATGTAAAAACTGTTGAATGAAAACGAAGCGTGTTCAGCATTAGTTATGTAAATTTAAAAACCACACAAAGCAATACTATTTTTTTTAGTGTACATGTGATTTAGTTGCACAAACATGGACTGAGAGGGCACTTCCCAAATTCATGGTCATGTTGATCTCTGGGGAGGGAAAGGATGGGACTTGGAAGGGCGGAAAAGGAGTTTTCAACTGTATCTGTATTGTTCTACTTCTCTTGCCAAGAAATGTTTGAAGCATATGAAAAGGTGGTCAATTTACTTACTTACTAGGGAAATATGAATTAAAGTCACAGGAAGAAGAAAAAGAACCTGCAGTAATATACTAGTACACAGTTACTGCTATGGCTAAAATAAACAAGAATGATGTATTGACCCAAATATGGAACAACTGGAATTCTTCTCATTGCTGACAGTTCATTCAACTACTTCAGAGTTTGAGCAAGCTCCGGGAGATAGTCAAGGACAGGGAAGCCTGGTGTGCTGCAGTCTGTGGGATCACAAAGAGTAGACACGACTGAGCAACTGAATAAAAACAAGGTTCTTTGAAGATTTGCTAAACTTTCTTCAACCCAGAGGACCTGACTTCCCAGCCGTCGTGCAAGAGCTGGGCTGGGATGTCCAGTGCTCTGCTTCCCAGCCAGGCCAAAGAAAGAGCGGGCTGCTGCATTTGTAAGGCAGCCCTCTTTGCCTCAGCTCCCAGGTGGGCGACTGCTCCTTTATCCCAGGGCATCCCCCTGTGGGTACCACAGCAAGTCAGAGTATGAGAGAGGGAAAGAGATTTTTAAAAAGCAATGAAAGTGGCAAAAGGAAGAAAAAAAGATGTGTACGCTTTGCCTTGTTGCATCAAGAACCTGGGCTAACTGCACCCTTAACTGGAGCCTCTTCCTCCTGTTTGCTCCATTCTCTACTTTACTAGAAGCCCTGAGCAGCTCTGAAACCAGACAGACCTGCCTTTCCATCACTAGGTGACTAGCATGCTATTTAAGCTCTCTGTGCCTCAGTTTCCTCACGTGTAAACAGAAGCAGTAATTCTACCTTCAAGGCTGCTGTGGGCCTGAAAAGGGTGCATGCCAAGACCTGCCCAAGGAGGCCTTTGACAACTGGAGTAAGACACCTCCCTTCCCTCTGAGGCTGGTTTGCAGGCAGACACCCTGGCAGCACCGTCCAATAGGACTTTGAGTGAGGATGGCTCTTAAGCACCTGATAGATGTCCCAAGCAACTGGGGTACTGAATTGCTCACCTTATTCTATTCTATTTTAGTTACCTATGGGCTTTCCTGGTGGCTCAGCAATACATAATCTGCCTGCAATGCAGAAGACACGGCAGGAGCCCTGGGTTGGATCCCTGGATGCCGAAGATCCCCTGGAAGAGGGCATAGCCACCCTCTCCAGTATTCTTGCCTGGAGAATCCCATGGACAAAGGAGCCTGGCGGGCTACATGGGGGTCTCAAAGAGTCAGACACAACTGAGCAAAAAACACAACTCAGTTGCTTTACATTTAAGAAGCCACCTGTGCCAAGTGGCTACCGTCTCTGGGCAGCGCACCGTGTAGGGCTTTTAGGGTCAGGACTGGTCCCCTGCCAGGCGGCTGGGCGGGGTGGCTCAGTGTGGACCCTGAGAGGCGCCGGCTTAGCGCTGCATCCACGTAGTAATTTCTTCCCGGAACAAAATCCTACCACGAAGACCCAGGACTGTATGTAGTCAGGCCCCGGGCGCCGAGATGGGAACAACTGTAGAACCGTGGGCTCTACCGACTTCTGCCCCCTTGCCCTCGGCACTCCGTCCACCCGAAGTCCTCACGGGCCTTGGGAGCAATGGCGAGGGAACGCGCGGGAGGGACCCCTGCGGTTCCCACATGGGTCAGGGTCTCCCACGGCTCCTGGCTGTTTTATTCTTCGCAACCAAGCCTGAGGGCTAGGCATTTCCCTTTCACAGATGAGGAAACGGAGGCTGGAGGAGCTTAAGGGCACCGGTAGGGAAGCACAACCGCAAAGTCTTGGGGATTCTGGTGGTGTCGCCAAAGCCACGTCCGTGGGGGCCCGTCGTCAGGGCGCGCGGGGGAAGCGGCGGGTAAATATTTGGGGCTGTAACCCGGGCTCGGGCGACTGGGCGTCACCGCAGTTCCCCGGCGCGCGCGTGGCGAGGGCGGTGCCCGGTGCCCGGGGTGGGGACGGAGGCGTCCGAGGCGTGGCGGCGGGGACAGACCCGGCGGCCCGGCTCCCGCGGCCCCGCCCCAGCCCGCCCCCGCCCGCGGCTATAAGACCTCGGGGCGCGCGGGCGGAGGAGACCCGGGAAAGGGCGGGCGGGCGCGCGGTGCCGGCAGCGGCGCGGCTGGAGCACTGCCGGACGAGGGGGCAGACTGAGCGGGACGCTGCCCGGAGAGGGGACGGCGCGAGCAGCACGCACGTCTGCACGACCCCCGCGCCCAGACCTCGCAGGATTCCGGCCCCTCAGCGACACGCGCCGGCGGAGCCCCCCATGAAGCCGCCCGCCGCGCAGGGCAGCCCCGCGGCCGCCGCGGCCGCAGGTGAGTGGCGAGGGGTGGGGGTGTGGGGGGGTGGGTCTCCTTAAACCCGGGCATTGGAGAAGGAAATGGTAACCCACTCCAGTATTCTTGCCTGGAGAATCCCATGGACAGAGAAACCTGGTAGGCTACAGTCCACGGGGTCGCAAAGAGTAGGACACGACTGAGCGACTTCACTTACTTGCAGGGGGCTGGGGGCGAAAGAAGCAGGGTCCCGCGTAGTCTCTCTCCATCCCTCCCCCTGCCTCCCCTCTGCCCCCGCCGGGCTGGGGGACACGTCACGGGCGCATCCTGACTCAGTCCTCCCGCCGCCCCCGGGGCCGCGAGCGTGGAGATCCGTCCACCACCCAAAAGAGCTCGGCCTTGCGGCTTAGCGGAGTGACCTTTGACTTGCAACTCCTCCGGATGGAGGCTCAGTTTCTTTATCTCTAAAATGGGCGCGATGCTAGCGCGCATTTCAGGGGGCGGTGGAGTCTTGAACGATAACAGCCAGCGGCCGGCGGCGATCGCGGGCTGCCCCGCCCCCGCCCGACCCCGGCCGGAGCGCAGTGCACGTGGTCTGGCGACCCTCGGATACCCCGCGGGCGCCGGCGGGACGCGGGACCGGACCGTGGCCCGGCTCCCGCCCTCACCCGCGCCCTCCGCCTCTGCGCAGCCCCGGCCTTGGACTCTGCCGACGCGGGGGACCTGACGGACGCGCTGTGCGAGTTCGATGCGGTGCTGGCCGACTTCGCGTCGCCCTTCCACGAGCGCCACTTCCGCTACGAGGAGCACCTGGAGCGCATGAAGCGGCGCAGCAGCGCCAGCGTCAGCGACAGCAGCGGCTTCAGCGACTCCGAGAGTGAGTGTGGCGCCGCCGCGGAAGCTGTCGCGCCCTGGGCACTCCGGGCACCCGGCCCGCGGGGGAGCGCCCGGGGCTCGGGGCTCCGCGTGCTCATCGGGAAAACCGCGGGCTGGGGGCCCGGCCAAGCGAGCCCCGAAGCCCAGCGCCGTCTCTAGGACTCTGGGAGTCTCCCGGGCCGCAAGGCCGGCAGGGACCAGACCCCGGAGGGCGGTCTCCGGAAGGCAGGCTGGGTTCCACGCTGCCCGCCGGCAGGTGTCAGGACCCAGGAGGGCCTCCCCAGGGCGCCCTCTCCCCGCTCCTTGCCGCTTTCAGCGGCATCTTCAGAGGATGTGGAGAAAGCGCCACAGGCGTGGGGTCCAGGGCCCCCGGGAGGGCGCAGGATGGACGTATTGGTGAAACCAGGAAAGGTTTCTTAAGCTCCCGTTCTTGGGGTGTTTGAAACGCTTGTTGCACTTTCTCCGGGCCCTGAGCCCGCCGGACTTGATATTACACTGTCCGCAGTTTTGAAAGAATCCTAGCACTGCTAAGTCCAAGTATTTAGAGAGTGTCCCTCATCCTTCAGGCAGGTCCATGACGTGAACTGCTGGCTCAGACTCCCGGCCCCACCCCGGTACCCAGTCTGGGGCTGGGGGTGGGGAGGAAGAGGGGAGAGGGTGGGAGAGGGCTGGGGCGGGGCGGCGGCGTGGATGGTGGCGTGGGTGGTGGGGGGGTTGCCGGTAGAGAGCAGATGGACACGAGCTGCTTCCTGCTTACTGTCTCATGGTGGAGACCACCCCCAGGCTGCCCTAAATCACCTTGTTATAAAGAGAGGCCACTTTTTCCAGGACCTCAAATGTCCTGTAGGATCAAACAGCAAACTGGGTGACTTTTCAATCTTCTGTGACTGTCGTTTTTCCCAACCCGCATGACTTACTATTTTTCAAAGTGAATTTTGAACACTTCTGGATAATTCTTGAGGCTTCATTCCCTAGATGGGTTACCTGCCTAAATGTCACTCCCTTTGCTGCCCTTTACTCTGGAAGTAAAAACAATGAGCTTTCCTTGTGATTCCCTTCTTTTGCGATCTGAAGCTTCTCCTTGTTACAGGCAAAGATACAGTCTTGGACTTACACATGAGCTGTCCTCCTGAAAAGGAATAAAGAGCACTGGCCATCCAGTTCAGGCTTGGAGTCAGAAACTTAAGAGTTCCAGCTTGACTTGCCTTGGCAGCCCTGCCCAAGGGTTAGATCTAATTGCAGCTTTTGAGGTGAAAGGGAATGGAATCATCTGCTGTTAATTTTCCATTCTGTATGTTTGGACTTTGTTGCTAATGACCAGACCGCTTATTTTCAATTTCAAAGGGAAGTCGAGAAAATTTTGAAATTTGTCTCAATGTATGTAGCCAAACTTAAATGTGTCTCCTTCTACTGGGGCACATTCAACAAGTACAAATTCTCTCCCCCGTGGGAAAGAAAGCTGGCACAGTGTGTTCAGGGCTGCTCTCTTGCAAAGAACAGCTCCATTCTAAACCACAGCTGCACTTGGCTAGAATAGGGCCTGAGCTCACTCATTCATGGGTGATTGCAACTCCCCCTGGGTAGGATTTCAGATCTGGGATCCGTTTTCAGGGGGCCTCAAAGAAAAGGCACTCGAAACACATTCTTCACAGCTTCAGGAGAGATTGTTTGGAATGGTCTGTAGTTTTTCTTAGGGTGTGTGGACTGTGTTTTCTGCCTTTGTTGTTAACTGTTAAACTAACCCTTGGTTCGGTGGTTAGAGAAGTAAACGGGAGGGTATGAAGAAGGCTTGGATGACATTAGTCTTTCCTATAAATGTGTAGTTTGGCCCTCACGAGGCTGGTTAGAAATAGTCTTGGCAGAAGCGCTGTGTATCTAAATAGTCATTTCTTAAGGATGCATAATACGTGTCTTAATTGCCGCCAAGAGTGGATCACAGACATTTGTTATACTCATTTATTTGTTCAGTGCTTTTCTGTGGAAGAGAGTATTTGAGAGAGGTGGAGCCTACTGAAATGTAGGATCTCCCCAGCAAAAAGGAGACGCCCTAGGATGATGGAAATAAGAGCAGCTCTCTTTTGCCAAGCCTTTTCTGTGATTACTGTTATTATCTATTAGTCCACCATTAGCAAGCTCTTTGCTTAGCCTTAAATGTGCTATCTCCCACGTTCCCTACCACAGTCCAGCAATGCAGGCCCTGTTGTCTCCTCTTTTTCTGATTAAATAGCGGAACCATTTGGACTGTCTCTAAGGTTTTGCTCTGTCACCGTGGATGGCTGGCTGGTATGGAAACCAGGCCCTCCTGGATAGACTTGGACAGGGATCACGTGCCTGTTTGTCAATCATGGTCATGTTTGAAGGTGTCTCTTCAAGGCCGTGGCCCCCTCGCCGGGTCCATGGAGCCAAGGCTGAGCTCTGTTGGGGCCCTGAATGAGGAGTGGGTCTCAGTTTCTCTAGCTGTGAAATGGAAATGATTCTATTTAATGATGCTGTTAGCCGCCCACTCCAGTATTCTTGGTCTTCCCTTGTGGCTCAGCTGGTAAAGAACCCGCCTGCAATGTGGGAGACCTGGGTTCGATCCCTGGGTTGGGAAGATCCCCTGGAGAAGGGAAATGCTACCCACTCCAGAATTCTGGCCTGGAGAGTTCCATAGACTGTATAGTCCATGGAGTCGCAAAGAGTCGACATGACTGAGCAACTTTCACTCACTAGAAACATCCATAAGCTCAGGATTAGAAAGAAAATATTTGCCCTGTTTGATGTTTTTAGGAGAACAATAAAATGCACATGCCATGGTGTGTCACATAGGCCAGATACATTTGGGCCAATGTTTTGCATGAACATGTTATTATGAAGCTCCCACGAAGCTCTGAACCTTTGGGACTTTGGTTTTTCACTCTGCATTTTACAACTCCATCACTCTGAAGACGTACCCACTGCATTCCTGCTTTTTTGAAGAACCTTTCTTTTTCTCTTAAAAAAATTTAGAGGGAAAGACATATGTTCTATGATATCACTTATATGTGGGATCTAAAAGTATAATACCAATGAACTTTTATACAGAACAGAAACAGACTCTTACGGACATAGGAAACAAGGTTACTGAGGGCAGGGGGAGCAGGGAGAAGGATAAATTAGGAGTATGGGATTAACAGATACATACTACCATATATGAAACAGAGAAACAGCAGGATTTATTGTGTAGCACAGGGAACTATATTCCATATCTTGTAATAACCTATAATGGAAAAGAATAAAAAAAGAATATATATGTGTATCTGAATCATTTTGCTGTACACTTGAAACTAATACAATATTGTAAATCAACTACATTTCAATTAAAAAAAAAAATTGGTTGCTAGCATCCAAAGGAGAAAAACTAGACATTCCTTCTTTTAACCAGAGAAGCAAGTTACTTCCATTGGAGAGAAGAGCGGATGTTTAATAAGGAAATATGTCTTCCTGTTTCTACTTACAGAGAATCCTCCTAAGACTTGAAGAGGCCAATATAACAGTGGCAAGACAACTTCACGTTAGGAGTGATTCAAATCGGGGTTGATGAGAATTGTACTTTTCTTCTAGATTTTGGTTCCAACAGACAACACCAGGCACTTTCGTGAGAGCAGTTTCAGCTTTAGCAGTGGAAGCCAGCTCGGTTAGGAGCCGGGGCAGTGAGGTTCAAGCCTGATCCTCAGACATGCTGCAGGCATGGTGAACATCTTTGATTTGAACTTAGCTTGAAAACCCTGTTGTTCTTTCAGTATTTTCAGCACTGTATGTGTACATCGTGACTTCTCAAATGTGTTCAATAGCATTTTAACTCATCATATACTAAATTTTAACCAAGGTGTTAATTTATGATTCCACGGATTGATTTTACAGGAAGTTTCTAATATTAACTGGCACTTTAAAAGGTGATGTGAACTCACATCTTTGATGGATTGGAGGTTCCTTTTTCCTTTGAGGGGGGAAGTTTTTTGCTTCTTAACAGAAAAGATCCAAGGTCTACTCTGCATACTGGGGCTTTTATGATTCTGTTGGGCCATTGGAGGGAATGAGGAATTGGCTTCTCTAGCTTGTGCAACAGAGAAGGCAATGGCACCCCACTCCAGTACTCTTGCCTGGAAAATCCCATGGGCGGAGGAGCCTGGTGGGCTGCAGTCCATGGGATCACTAAGAGTCGGACACGACTGAGCGACTTTCACTTTTCACTTTCATGCATTGGACAAGGAAGTGGCAACCCCCTCCAGTGTTCTTGCCTGGAGAGTCCCAGGGATGGGAGAGCCTGGTGGGCTGCCGTCTATGGGGTCTCACAGAGTCAGACACGACTGAAGGGACTTAGCAGCAGCAGCCGCTTGTGCAAGACCTAGATCGTCTGTATTTCTTTGCCTCGACTGTTCTAGCTTGACCCTGGGAGAGAGGACCTGGGGGGCACATGTGACAGGTAGCCTGCTAGCTGATCTGACGTAAGAGCCACTGAGGCCAGGACTTGAACTTGTTCAAGCCGAGAGGGAATGAGGGGTTCGGAGCCCTCAGGGTGTCCTGGTGTGAACAAGTGTCACTGGTGGACGTGTATGCATGTGTGTGCTAAGTCGCTTCAGTCGTGTCTGACTCTTTGTGACCTTATGGACTGTGGCTCGCCAGGCTCCTCTGTCTGTAGGATTCTCCAGGCAAGAATACTGGAGTGAGTTGCTGTGCCCTCCTCCAGGGGATCTTCCCGACCCAGGGATCGGAACCTGGGTCTCCAGTGGCTCCTGCGTTGCAAGCACAATCTTTACCGCTGAGCCACCAGGGAAGCCCCATCACTGGTGGACACCTGAAGGCATATAGAGGAACCGAGCAGCCCCAGAAGAGAAGCTGGAATAATAGTGGTGAGATTGAGAAATGCTTTCTTATTCTATCAGTGTAGCTGTTGGAATGTAGATGTTGAGTGGGAGAGCTGACCCCCTCCCCCACCCCGCACAAACCATTCCCTGTGGCGAAAGGGAAACAGGTCCAAGGCTTTCTTTTTCTCAGTTAATTACTATGGTTTGCTTGCCTGAAACATGTGGGATTGTTCTATATTTACAGGAGCTCCGGGCCACGGTTACTGTCTGTGGTTTTCCTTCCCTCTGGAGTAACACACGCTGGTGCCAACCCCCAAATTACCTTTCTCCCCACCCCCAAACGAAAACAACACGTCTACCTTTTAAACAAGTCTTTGTTTTTATAGCCAAGTTTTCCAAGCTTTGTGGGTGCTCCTATGGTTAAGATGTTCGAATATTTTATATGCTCACATTTCTTTTGATGATGTCTTAGCAAACTTGCTCCCAGAATTTGAGGTTCCTGGCTTCAGCGTGCCAGTTTGACTTGCCAAGGACATTTCTGATGGGACTGCAGAGCTGATGGCGGTAGATGTTGTAAGGCCCTGCAATATCTAGCCTTGCCACCTGCCAGGGGTCCCCAGATCATCAGTGCTATATGTCCCTTGAGCCCTTATTAATGGCAGTGACTGATACTGGGCGGGCAATGATACATTACTATGCTATCAGCCAGCAACACATTGCTGTCTCTTGTCCGACTAACTGGCTGTTATTTTGCAAGAAATGGAGTTCTAGGGGAGTGAAAAGAACAGAAAGGCAAGCTTTGCTTCCCTTTTAATTTACACCTAGCGTGCAATCTTATTCACTGTGGAATGAAACTTTATTGGATAAAGGGTTGAGAGAGGTTGGATTACTTCTGTGTTGGTGGGATTGCTCTTGGGAGGTTTGTTCTAGGGCGCCTCTGAAGATAAATTTTTTTCTTAAGAGTTTTGCTACTCTCTAAAGAAGAGGAAGAAGCTTGGCCCCAGAATCTGGAGTCTTATTACTCCCTGTGGTGGCCTTTCTTCTGAGCATGCCTTCCTCCAGTTTGTTGAAAAAATAAAGCCTGAAAACCATAGGCAGCACATGGAGCGCCTGGGTTTCTTATCCCCCTTTCTTAAAAGAAACTGAAGCTCTGAGACGAAGTGACTCGCACAGCATCACACGGCCTCGGTGCCACACAGCTCTAGGGGGACAGCAACTAGGATTTTTTTTCCCCCTCCGTCTCATTGTGAGAGTAGCCTGAGCTCATTATCAGTGAGAGGCAACTCCTGATTATTTGAAAGTTTGACTCAGTAGTTTGCAGCTGAATCTGCCAGTCAAGGAGCAGTCAGCTTGTCTATATAAATTTCCTGAGGTTGAGGAAAATACTTAGATCAAAAAGGAATTTAAGCCCCAGGCTCTAAAGGGTGAGCCATGAGCTGTGGTGATGTCCTGGTGCAGTGTGACTCTGCAGGGTCCCCTAAAGCAACCGAGTTACCCGAGGAGTCGTGAATCCTCACCGGATTCCTGTTCCCTACCATTTTGCAGGGACCATCTGCATGTCTAGTTCATTACTTTCTCCCAAACTCAATAGCACTTGGTCTACTTGGCGTGTGAAGCAAACAAATTGTGTGTGTGTGTGTGTGTGTGTGTGTGTGTGTGTGTGTGTTTCCCCGTCCCCAAGGGGTAAGTATACGTCGATGTAAAATTTCTGGGGAGTTGGGGCAGGACAGAAGTGAGGCCCAGAACCAGGGCCCGGGTGCAGGACAGGGTGCAGGAATGCCAGGGGGGCAGGGTGGTAATGGTGGCGGGGCCAACCGCCCCTGAGAGGTGGAGGCCAGGGTGCCACCTGTGGGGCCCGGAATTGGGGCGATGCTTGTGGGGCCCTTTGCAGCTGAAGGCACTGTTGCAGAGGCCTGCATGCCTTCCTCCTGGCTCCCGGGTCCAGGCTCGAGGCCTGCCTCCCCTGGGCTGTCTGTGGTTTTCCTGCCCCTCAGGCTCGTTTCACCTTTTCCCCCGCAAGTCTCTCGGGTTCTATTTATGGTGATTCCCTTGCCTCTTACGAGGTGACAGGTGGTAAGATGACGTGGTGGGTCTGCAATGAGCACGACCATTCTCCCGTGTGTCGGGGGAAAAGGCCTTCCCTTGAGAAAACCCGCATCGCTCCAGAGTGGGGCTCAGCTGACAAGCCAGCGCGAGGGCTTCCCACTTTGAGTTCACCAAGTACAAGTGTCCCGGGAGATAATAACAGAGGTGCCACCAAAACAGTGTCCCGTGGGCACGTGAAACCGCCAAATAGGGCTAAGCCAGCTTGTTGATCACAAGACATCTCAGGCACGTCGGAGTTTCATCAGAGGACCCTCCAAGGGGCTCGGTGTGTCTCAGGGTCCAGGGACCATGCAGTTCTTCTCAAAGGACCACTATTCTGGGAAATACATTTTTGGGGAAATGTAAGCCTAACATTCAGAGTTTCAGATCTCAGTAGGTGTTCATCATCAAAGCCCTGAAAAAGGATTGTGGTCCTTTTAGGTGGCCTGGACTGGACCTAAGAAGGAAGAATCAATCGTGAGGGTTGTATGTGTTTGGAAAACTGAATGCGATGTGTGTGTCGGCCAGGAAAACAAGACGGCCTGGGACCACCTCCTTGGGGCCGTGGGGGACCTGTGAGGTGCCGTCTTTAGGGATGAAGAGGAATTCTCTTGGGGCCAGAACCTTCTGTTTCTGAAAGCTGTCTTTTTTTCTGGTTGTCTCTTTTGTCACTGAGTCCTGTTCCTTTTGAGTTAAGAGGAGCAAAGAAAGATGGTTTTGCCTCCTCCTGAGCTGGAGGCGATTGGATGAAACCGGGTGCATCCTGAGGAGGACAGGGAGCCTGGCCCGGCCATTGTGGTTCAGCTGCCCTCTTGCACCTGAGCAGCCTTCCCAGAGCGCGTCTGTGCTACCCCCGTGCCAGGCTTTGTGTTCTGTTTTAACCAGGAAGGCTGTTCGTCTGTGACCTCAGAGGCCACATCCTGCCTCCACCGCCGGCTCTGCCTCCGAGTCTTTGGGTTGGTACAGCTCAGCCAGCAGCGCCCTTTCTGTGTCACCACCCTAGGACTGGGCTGGTTGGGGCTGGTTTCCTTTCCCTTGGCAGGACTCAGAAATAGGATCTCAGAACTTCAGAGCTGGAAGGGACTTCAAGGATCATTCAGTCCACCTTCCCATTTTACAGATTGGTAAGCAAAGGCCCATCTGTATAATGGGAAGGTGGACTGAGTCATCCTTCAAGTCCATTCTGTAAGCAAACCCACCCCCACCCCCCACACCCAAAAGGAAATGGCAACCCACTCCAGTATTCTTGCCTGAAGAATCCCATGAACAGAGGAGCCTGGCAGGCTACAGCCCATGGGGTTGCAAAGAGTTGGACTCGACTGAGTGATCAAGCACACAGACACACACAAGCAAGGGCCCAGAGACATTGTCTTGTTCCAGGGCTCCCAAATACTTGGTAGCTGAGATGATTTCCTAGATGCTCAGCTCAGCCTTGCTTCTGGGACCTTGCCTCGCTCTTGTTTTCAGGAGCAGGACAATGGAGCCACCCAGTCACCCAACGTGTTTGTAATCCACAACCTCAAGAGAAGAAATCTTTGTCTTTGACCCTCTAGCTTATCCCCAGAATATAGGAGCTCAGGAAAGACCATGACAAAGACTCTCTTTTGAGCAGGCAGGGAGGATTATTAAGTAGTGGGATCCAACCTTAACTTTGTATTTTAGGGGGTTCAGAGGGCTGAAGGAACATTTTTCAGGCAAGATGGTTCCTTATGTCTCACATCCCAAGCCACCCCCGCCCCCCGCCCCCGGCCTCCATCGGCCAAGCGTTGGCTTAGCTGTCAGGACACCTGGGCAGTGGGCGCCCGTGTGTTGCAAAGGAGGCTGGTCTGGTCATTATGGTCCTGCTGACCCTTCTTTTTTTAGGGAAGCAAGGACCTTTGGTGTGCCTGATTGGAGACACACACTCACACATACACAGGCATACTCTCCTGTCTCAAATTTAGGAGCATAAATATAAAATGGGCATGAACTTGGGCAAACTTCGGGAGATAGTGAGGAACAGGAAAGCCTGGCATGCTGCAGTCCATGGGATCACAAAGAGTCAGACATGACTTAGCAACTAAACAACAACAAATATAAAATCTGGAAATCAAAATTTTTTTTTTATAACTTTGCTCCCTTTGGAGATACACTGTTGGTTATCAATAGACTAGGAGACTGATAAACCATTTCTAATGAGTTATGTTTTCTTTCCTGAAAGGTGCTGAATCGCTTTATAGGAACAGCTTCAGCTTCAGTGATGAAAAACTGAATTCTCCAACAGACAGCACTCCAGCTCTGCTCTGTCCTTCTGCTCCTGCTCGGAAAGGTAAGTCTACTAGTTGGAATGAGAGTTTTTTGGCTTCCTTATTCCCTCTACTCCTCAGCCTCTTCTCTCTTCTGCCTTACCCCTAACCGATCTTTCCCAAATGTGCAAAACAAATAGAGAAGACTAGTATCTTCATACCTGGGGTCGCACAGAGTCGGACACGACTGAAGTGACCTAGCAGCAGCAGCAGTGTCTTCGTACAGTACAGTGTAGAGTAGATTTTGTTATTTCTCAGAATTTTGATCAGCATGAAAGTGAAATCAGGTAACTGGTGGGTGGCATGGGATGGGTGGCTCAGATGTTACAGAATCCACCCGAAATGCAGGAAGATCCCGTTTCAGTCCCCGGGGTCAGGAAGATCCTCTAGACAAGGGAATGGCTCCCCACTCCAGAATTCTTGCCTGGAGAATGCCGTGGACAGGGGAGCCTGGCGGGCTGCAGTCCATGGGGTCGCAAGGAGTCGGACACGACCGAGCCACTGACAGTTGCACTTTTTATTTCAGGAAACCGTGTAGACAAACCACGGGAGAAAGAAAACGTGTAGACTGCAGACTTTGTTTTCTCTTGTGTGTTGTTATCAATTCGGTGCTAAATGATAGTGCTCGCCTAGACTGGCTGGTTCTAGAATGTAAAACTCAGCAGTTAGGATTTGCAGAAAGTTGGGTTCTTTTTTTTTTTAATTGCATTAACTCTTTAAAGAATGCTCTCAGATGACCAGTTTAGCAATTAAATGGGGTCATCATTATGAAACAAGTGATGATCTAACATAATTCAAAATAGCAGCTTCAGCCTGCCTCTACTGCGACATTAATAGACAAAAAAGTTTTTAAAGATGCATGAGCAGTTTCTTATATTTTGGAGCTAAGTAAATTGTCTCCAGCCAGAGAGCTGAATGTTCTATTGGGCAAGTGCCCTTTGAAAACAAAAGGAGTTTTTTTTCCCCTTAAGAAATGTTACACTCACTGAAAATAGTTGCAGAATGCAATAAAAATGGAACATAGTTAAAAAGAAATATGAAGATTTCATCATTTTCTCACTCAGGCAGGAAGGCAGAATTTCGCCCTGTTTCAAAAGAGACCTTTTAAAGTTCTCCTCCCCACATAGCAAAGCCAGCAGCCCCTGGGAATTCCGCCATTGTCCAGCCCTCCGTCTGTAATGGATCTGTTGAATTGAGAGAGACAGAACAGTCTAGAAAGTGGCTTAAAACAAGCCCAGATTTGCTACCTGATCCTCTAGAGGTAGAAATTAAAGAGGGGGGAAAAGCCCTAGTAGCAAATTGACTTTAAAAGCTAAAAACAGTGAGTTATTTGTAGCCAGCTTCCTAGGTGGTGCAATGGTAAAGAATCCGCCTGCCAAGGCAGGAGACACAAGAGATGTGGGTTTGATCCCTGGGTCAGGAAAATTCCCTGGGTCAGGAAATGGCAACCCATCCCAGTATTCTTGCCTGGGAAGTCCTTTGGCTGTAGGAGTCTGGTGGGCTCAGTCCGTGGGATCACAAAGAATCAGAGGCAACTGAGCTCGAGCATGTGCTACTGTGGGGTCTGATTAATAAAAATGTGCATCCAGAGAAGGCATGAACAATGAGCTCTAGAGGAGAAAGCAAGACATGCAGAATGAAGGACAAGTCTTAGGATGCGGATGGAACAAGATCACGGTGGGGCCTTGTTAACCTGTGTTGGCACCTGCATGGCACAAGGCCGCCCAGACCCAGGAGCCTCCTGTTGCCTTCCCTGTACCCTTTTGACAAGGAACAGTAGCGCTTAGTGAATTCCATCCTGGGGGCACCACGTGGGCTGAAGTATTGCCCTGGAGTGATTGTGTGAACAAGACTGCATCAGAGAAGTTGAGCAGGAAGTAGGGACTCTGGGTGTGCATTCCACACACTGCGTTGCTTCCGAAATATTTTGGCTGCTAACTCAAATCCTACACAATCAGAGAGTTAAAACTTTTAATCTTCCTTCCCTGTCCCTGTCTCACTGTACCTTCCAACTTGTTTGTTTGCTTCTCGATTTTATTTATTTATGGGTATGCTGGGTCTTTGCTGCTGCGCACAGGCTTTCTCTCGGCGTGGTGAGCGGGGGCTCTCTCTCCAGTCGTGGTGCAGGGGCTTCTCGTTGTAGGGGGCTTCTCCTGTTGTGGAGCAGGGGCTCTAGGGACGCGGGCTCCGTAGTTCTGGCTCGTGGGCTCCAGAGCCCAGGCTCAGTGGCTGCGGCACTCAGGCTTCATTGCTCCGCGGCACATGGGATCTTTGTGGACCAGGGATCCACTCGTCCCCTGCAGTGGGAGGCAGATTCTTAACCACTGGACCACAGGGAAGCCTCCACCTCCCAGCTTTTAAAGTAGCGAAGAGAGATACTTCTTCCAGGCTGCTGGGATATGGGTCGGGGATGGGGGGATGATGAACTACAAAACCCAGAAAGAAACATTTAGGCTAATATTCAGAAAAAGCTTCTGAGTTGCTTGTAAGTAAACACTGGAGCAACCACTTAGGGTTTGTACAGGACACTATTTAATAAAATCTCGGAAGACAGAGAGATGGGGGTCATATACTTCTGGAAAAGTCAGATTCTTCAGCTGTCTTGAATATAGAAACTGAACCTGAACTCTTGTTTTTCAGCCAAACTTGGAGATACGAAAGAGCTAGAAGACTTTATTGCTGATCTCGACAGAACCTTAGCAAGTGAGTACATGCCTGGTAGTTTAAAAAACAGAACAAAACCAACCAGCACCTCTGATAAAGTGCAGTGATGTTTACCAGCTTGTCTGCAGCAGGAAGTTATATCATAAGGTGTTTTTTAGGTTCAGAAACAGGACCCTAGTGGCTCAGAAAGAAATCCTGAGGATAAGCTGGCATTGAAGTTGACTGCCTTTGCAACCAGTGAGAACTTGGCCCCCAACAAACAATGGCATTTTGTTTGAGAAGTGGAGAGTAAGGTAGTAGTTAGAGTGAGGTTGGAGCCTTCCCAGCATGGTGGCATGCCAGGCTTTTTCAGAAAAGAAATCAGCTTATTGACCACTGAGTATTATACTGACTAATAGAGCTGACTCATCGGAAAAGCCCCTGATGCTGGGAAAGATTGAAGGCAAAAGGAGAAGGGAGTGAGATAGTTAGATAGCATTACTGACTCAGTGGACATTAATTTGAGCAAACTAAGGGAGAGAGTGGAGGAAAAGGAGCCCGGTGGGCTACAACCCATGGGGTCGCAAAGAGGCAGACACAACCTCACGACTGAACAGCATTATACTGACAAACCAGAGGGTTCAATCTCAGGGGTTGGAGAAAACTTCACAAGTTAGAGCCAGGGGTTTGATCTGACTTCCAGGGGGTTGGGTTCCCAAAGAGAAAATTGGCTTGGGGAGACCTTATAACCAAAGACCTACACCAGTTACTGAAAGACCTGGATCAGGTATTTGTACCCCGTTTCCCATTTGTCAGTTACACTAATGGCAGCCCATTCTCTGTGACCAAAATTTTTGAGAACTGAAGGTATCAGAGCATAATCCATGGGGGAGCCTGGAAGAAAGGGCCCCGAGAATCAATCCGCACATTCTACTTCCAAAGAACAGGCTCACAAGTGCCAGACGGGTCAGCTGGAGTTTCCTGGATGACACTTTCCACAACTTACCCTTGGGGGGCCTTGTTCAGTCACAGAGCAGCCCTGGAAAATTCCATCTAGCTCCTTCCATTTGACAATGAAAGAGTCAGTTTTCCATAGTTTATGCTGTGGTATGCTAAATAACTGGATAGGATCTGAAAAAATAGATCCAAAGCTGGTTACTTAAAAAGACTTCTGTTCTTAAACAAGGTTTCAGACAGACCTACCTACTATTAGGTGGAAACTTCTTCTGCAGTTTCTGTTTACTAGAAGACGTTATCACCCATACCATCCTCCATCAGAAGACCAAGGTCTGTTTTGACAGAGATGATTGTAATTGCAACACAATTCGTGTTAGACCCGTGGAACGTGCTTGTTGGCGTCATGAAAATTGCAGCAGGCTGCCCAGTCATACCAGTTCTTCAGACGTATATTACATGGGAAGCCTGCCATTAAGTTTGGTGCTTGGATGCCTGTCTGGGAGGTGTGCTCTGGTTAAGCATGTGAGCTAAGTCGCTTCAGTCATGTCTGACTCTTTTCGATCTTACAGACCGTAGCCTGCCAGGTTCCTCTGTCCATGGGATTCTCCAGGCAAGAATACTGGCATGGGTTGCCATGCCCTCCTCCAGGGGTCCTTCCCGACCCAGGAATCAAACCTGCATTGGCAGGCGGGTTCTTTCCCACTAGTGCCGCCTGGGAAGCACATGGTTAAGCATAGGAATTGTCAACTTTCGCGAGTGGATCACCTTCTCTGTCTCCTATTGACAGGCATGTGAAACAAGAAGTTCTGGGTCCTTCCATCCTAAGGGAGAAGTTTCAGAAAGCTCAGAGGACCTGATGAAATCAGCTACAGAATATGCTGCTGGAGGGGGCAGAGATGTTGCTCACCCACCACCAGGCTCATCCTAAAAACACCTTTGGGCCCATCTCTGGGCAGGTTAGAGACTGACTTTGTTTACCTGATTGCAGGATATTAGAGCAGATGACTCATGCTAATGTTGTATTTCCTCTTAAAACATAGCTTCTCTGTAATTTAAAATGCTTTTATGAAAATATTTGTAATTAATTATATATAGTTGGAAACAGTAATATGCTTTCCCCATTATAATATATTTTTGTATGCAAATAAAGTTTGAACTGGAGTCTGTCTTTTGGAAGCCTTCCTTTTTTTTCCCTCTTGGTTTCTTTCAATATGTTTCCATCCAGGAGGTGTTCAAGTGGAAATAACATACCTCTTGATTTCTAACGGGGACTCTGGGACTCTGGGTGCTGCCACGTTGCACTAGTCAGTGGGATGATTAGTGAGAGAAAGTATTACTTTGAAGCTCATTCTGTACTCTAAAGGGAAATTCTGGCATATGGTTGGTGGGAAATTTTAATTTGAGGATTGTGGGTTTTTTTTTTTTTTAAAGCTTTTTATTTTGTACTGGGGTATAGCCATTTAACAATGTTGTGAAAGTTTCAGGTGAGCAGCCTAGAGACTTAGCCATACATATACATGTATCCATTCTCCTCCAAACTCCCCTGCCATCCAAGCCACCACATAACATTGAACAGAGCTCCCTGTGCTACACAGGAGGACCTTGGTGGTCCTGTTTTAAATATAGCAGTGCGTGTATGTCCAGCCCAAACTCCCTGTCTCTGCCCTCCATCCTTTGAGGACTGTGGTTTTGATGGAAGTTGGGTTTCTCTTCTCTGTTCTCCCCATTTCTTAGCACCTGTTTGGTTGCCATGGGTGCTTTCCTTCAATTAAAGGAAATATTAGGTGCACTAAGAATCCAGGGCAGGTTGGGGCAGCTGGAGGACTTATAAATGGTGGTGCTCTCATAAGACCTGTGTGCTGAGGCCAATTTGATGTGCTGGCCTGGGTGCTAATGTCCAGGAGCCGGGAGCTGGAGGGGTCCCAGTGGAGCTGGGGGTCCAGATGCAAGGCCTCCCATGCAGTAGACTTGTTTGTAGAAGCCAATAGCCCCACCTCCTGCCCCCTACCTGCCTTTTATGGAGGATGGGGTGAGCCATGAAAACAGGCAAGTCCATAGTTTTCTTGTCTATGCTTTTCTACCCTTAAAACATCTGAAATAACCAGGCATTGCTTTGACATGCAGAATCAAGTTATGTAAAAACTCCAGTCCTCATGTTCCTGTAGAACACAAATCCAAAATATAAGTACTTCTAATTTTTCAGAAATCCATAAGGCCTTCTGACTTTATTGACACTTTCAAAAGATAACTACTAATGTGGTCTGTGTTTTAGGGCATTGGCAAACTGAATTGCCTTTTCTTTAAAACTTTTCTTTTCCCCAAATTTCTGGGAAAACTTTTGGGTTGAACCCAAATGTTTTCTTTAATTCTTTTTTTTTTCTAACTTTTCATTTTTTAGAAAATTTTATTTTATACCAGAGTATAGCTGATTAACAGTGTTGTGATAGTTTCAGGTGGACAGCAAAGGGACTCAGTCATACATGTATCCACTCTCCCCAGACTCCCCTCCCATCCAGGTTCTTTATTTCTTTATTGAGATATAATTTACATACCCGAACATTCATCCTTTTAAAGTGTACAATTCAGTAGGTTTAAATTTTTTACCATGCTTTATGGCTTGAAGGATCTTAGTTTCCAGACCAGGAATTGAACCTATACCCTCAGCAGTGAAACTGCAGAGTCCTAACCGCTGGACCACCAGAGAAATCCCACTTCAGTGGGTTTTAGTACCTACGTTCACAGAGTTGTGTGGCCATCACTGTCTCACTCTCTGTCTCTGTGGATTTGTCTATTCTGGATATTTCATACAAATGGAATCATAAACATACAGTGTTTTGTTTCTGGATTCTTCCCTTTGCAAACTATTTTCAAGGTTCATCCATGTTGTATGCGAATCAGTACTTCATTCCTTTTTATGACTGACTAATAGTCCACCATATGGACATACCATATTTGTTTATCCATTTATTAGTTGAAGGACATTTGGGTTATTTGTACTTTTTGGCTAGTGAATATTGCTCTTATGAATATTCATGTATAAGCTTTTGTGTGGATACATGTTTTAATTTATTTTGGGTATATAACTAGGATCAGAATTGCTAGGCCATAAGATAACCCTTGGAGAAGGCAATGGCAACCCACTCCAGTACTCTTGCCTGGAAAATCCCATGGACGGAGGAGCCTGGTAGGCTGTAGTCCATGGGGTCGCTAAGAGGCACGACTGAGCGACTTCACTTTCACTTTTCACTTTCATGCATTGGAGAAGGAAATGGCAACCCACTCCAGTACTCTCGCCTGGAGAATCCCAGGGACGGGGGAGCCTGGCGGACTGCCCTCTATGGGGTCGCACAGAGTCGGACACGACTGAAGTGACTTAGCAGCAGCAGCAGCAGCAAGATAACCCTATGCTTAACTTTTTGAGCAATTAGGACTTTTGCACAGCTGCTGCACCATTTTACATTCCCACCACCAATGCATGAGGGCTGCAACTTCTCTACACCCTTGGCAACCCTTGTTGTTGTTCATCTTTTTGAATGTAGCCAGCCGAGTGGGTGTAAAGTATCTTTTTGCGGTTTTCATTTGCATTTCCCTGATGACTAACGACCTTGAACATCTATTTATGTTTTTATTGGCCATTTGTATATCTTCTTTGGAGTAATGTCTGTTTACAGGCTTTGCCCATTTTCAAATGTTGTTGTTGTTCAGTCGCTCAGTTGTGTCCGACTCTTTGCCACCCCATGGACTGCAGCACGCCAGGCTTCCCTGTCCATCGCCAACTCCCGGAGCTTGTTCAAACTCATGTCCACTGAGTCGGTGATGCCATCCAACCATCTCATCCTCTGTCGTCCCCTTCTCCTCCTGCCTTCAAACTTTCCCAGCATCAGGGTCTTTTCTAATGAGTTGGCTCTTCCCATCAGGTGACCAAAGCTTCAGCTTCAACATCAGTCCTTCCAGTGAATATTCAGGACTGATTTCTTTTAGGATTGACTGGTTTGATCTCCTTGAAATCCAAGGGACTCTCAACAGTATTCTTTATTATTGTTGAGCTGTAGGAGTTTTCTATGTAATCTGTATACAAGTCCTTTATCAGACATATGATTTGAAAATAACTTCTATTTTGCAGGTTGTCTTTTCATTTTATTAGTGTCCTTTGAAGCACTTATTTTATTCCACTGCTTTTGTTTGTTTATTTTAATTTTTATTGGAGTATGGTTGCTTTACAATGTCATGTTAGTTTCTACTGTACAGCAAAGAGAACCAGCCATTTGTATACATATATCTATCCCCTCTTTTTTGGATTTCCTTCCCATTTAGGTCACCACAGAGCATTGGGTAGAGTTTCCTGAAGCACTAAATTTTGTTGAAGTCCATTTTATCTGTTTCTTCTTTTGTCACTTGTCAAAAGTCCACTTTTGGTGTCATATCTAACCATTGCCTAATTAAAGATGACAGTTACTCATATATTTTCTTTTAAGAGTTCCATAAGATTATACAAATCCTACATTTAGGTATTTGGTCAGCTTTGGTTTAATTTTGTATGTGATGTGAGGGAGGTATCCAACTCTACTCTTTCGCATGTAGACATCCAGGTGTCATATCATTATTTATTGAAAAGACTATGTTTTCTTCCTTGAATTGTGTTGATACTCTTGTTAAAAATCAGTTGATCTTATGTGTATGGGTTTGTTTCTGGACTCTCAGTTCTGTTCCAGGGATTTCTATGTCTATCTTCATTTCCTGTACCACACAGTCTTGATAACTATAGCTTTATACTAAGTTTTTAAATCAGAAAGTGTAAGCCCTTCGTCTTTGTTCTCTGCATGATTATATTGGCTATTCTGAGTTCCGTGCATTTTCAGATAAATTTTAGGTTGAGTTTGTCAACTTCTGTCACAAAGGCAGTTGAGCTTTTCATCGAGATTGTATCGAATCTGTGTGTCAATTTGGGAAGTGGTGCCATCTTAGCAACACCAAGTCTTCCTTCCAGTTCACAAACATGAAATGTCCTTCAGTTTATTTATGTCTCTTAATTTCTTTCAACTATGTTTTGTGGTTTTCAGTGTGTGACTCTTGCACTTCTTTTATTGAATTTCTTTTTTTAAAAAAACTTATTTATTTATTTGACTGTACCAGGTCTTAACATCAGCATGTGGGTTCTCCCGTGGGGCATGTGACATCCTTTTTTTCAGTTGTGACATGTGGGATCTAGTTCCCCGACCAGGGATCAAACCCGGGCTGCTCGCTTTGGGAGTGCAGAGTCTTAGCCACTGGACCACCAGGAGTCCCTGTAAAATTTACTTCTAAGCATTCCTTTGATGCTATTGTAAGTGGAATTGTTTTCTTAATTTTATTTTCAGCTTGTTCCTTGCTAGGGTATAAAAATACCCTTGATTTTTGTCTATTGATTTTGCTTTCTATACTTATTAGTTCCAATACGGTTTTGCGTGTGTATGTGTGTGGGGAGTTCTATATACAAAATCATAGCATTTGCAAATGGAGATAGTTTTACTTCTTCCTTTCCGATCTCAATGCCTTATAAATTCTTTCTGTTGCATCACTGCCCTGGCTAGAACTTTCAGTACAATATTGAAAAGAAGTGGTGAGAGGGTACATCCTAGTTTTGTTTCTGATCTTAGAGGAAAAGTTATCAATCTTTCACCACTAAGTATTATGTAAGCTGTGGGAATATTTTCCTTTTTCATCAAATGAGCCCTTGATTTTTTTTTTGGTAAACATAATTTTCCCATTACCTGGAACTGTTTCTGTTTCATACTTGGGAATCTTTCTCTGCTTTGGATAAATCTTCTCCCCCCGTCCCCAACTCCCCCTGGGACACCAGTGTTCGTGGCTCATTGAATAGTGTGGCTCATAGAATAGTTCATACTATACCTTCTTATTACCAGCCTCTTTGGGATTTGAGACTCTACCTCATTTGGCAGGGCTTTCTTTATGGTCTCCTGGAACCTGGACGCCCAGAGTTAGACATGCAGGGTATGCAGCTTTGTGGCCTTTTGAAAGGATAAGTGGTTTGGAGACAAGAAGTGGATTCCTTTAAAAAATGTGTTGGAAGAAGGCTTGTTTGCGCTATAACCTCTGTTAGGCAAGTAACTGGGGACAAATAGGCTGTGGGCTGAGTCATAGCTTGGAGTTCTGGGAATGTTGAAAAAAGTGTTTTCCATGTTCCCCAAGATGCGCATTTCAAGGAGCACGTTCCTAAGCTGTTTGGAAGACTAGGTATTAAGGTCATGTACTTGAAAAGGGCTACATGCACTTCACCTAGAGATTTATTATGCACATAAATTACTTAGGGTTCAGTTTAAGGTGATGGATCAGAAAGTCCCAAATATAGTGACTTAAACAAGATGAGAGTTTCTTTTTCACTAGCAGCCCAGAGGTGAGCAGTACAAGGCTGGGTGAGTGGCTCTCTGGTTCAAAGTGGCTGCTCCTGCTCCTGACATCACATTTCATTCCAGCCAGCACAAAGGAGAAAGAGCAAGTCAAGACAGGCTTATGTCTTTCAATGACATGACTAGAGGGGACACAAATTACTTCTGCTCACACTTGCTACTCCAGATCTTAGTCAGATAGTCATTCCCAGCTGCAACAGAGACAGGGGGAAAAAGTCTCTTGCTGGGCAGATGAGTGTTCAACTAAAATTTGAGGGTTCTGGAGTTCTCTGGCAGTCCATTTATGACTCCACGCTCTCACTTCTGAGGGCCTGGGTTCAATCCCTGGTCAGGGAACTAAGATCCCTCAAGCTAGCCACAAGTCATGGCCTAAAAAATAAAGTTTAAAAAAATAATAAAAATGAAACTCATGGGTTCTGTTATTAAAGAAAGAGAGAATGGGTATTGAAGGATAACTAGTCATTTCTGCCACAGACAGTCAAAGACTTTGAGAAATCCTGCAGCCAAAAGACTTTTTTTTGTGTGTGAAAAAGCTACCAACAATCTGCAGCCATAATCCATGAGCGTTCTTTGGAACGAGCCTTGGGAAATGTCATTGTAGGGAATCTAACTCCAGCGGGTTCTATTAACTCCACTTCCTCCAAGACCTGCATGCCTACAGCATGGCCTTTGCAAACTGCTTGACTGTTCCATGGAGAGTGTCAGCCAGGGGACTTTTCTGGAACAGAATAAGACCAGATTCTGAGGATGCAGAGCTGGTAGGATGTGACTAGTATGTTGTTGCGTTTGGGAATTTTCTGTCCTTACTTCTGGGAGGGATCACTAAAGCAAAACAAAACAAAAAACAAGACACACGCCCAAAGTGAGAGGATCCAGTACCAGCTCACATGTCCACACACCAGCCAGCCTCTGGGGTGGGACGGAGGAGCCAGTGATCCGTCTCCTTGAGGAATTATGACCCCGGTGGGCTGTATCGGTACTTCTGCCCCAAGTGTGAGGAGGGACGTCTGAGCTGAGGGGCAGTAGGTGGTGATGGGTGGTCTGTTGACAATCAGTGGAGTGGGGACCCTGAGAATAGAATGTGCAGAAACCTCCTCTGGGATGGGCTGGAGGAAGGGGGAGAAAATACGGGCTTTCAAACTAGACCATCTTAAGATCCCACCTAGCCATCCTGTATCCGGCTGATCTCCAGCACAGACGTTTTATTTCCTCACTTATAAAATCAGGATGTGAGTCCTTATTTTCTGGGTCACTGAGAAGACCGAATAGAGATGATGTAAAGCCTCTTCCTCCTCCTCATAACACAAGGACATTGGGTTCCTGTACCCAAGTCAAAATTAAAAATCACGGTGGCTCAGATGGTAAAGATGGAGAAGGAAATGGCAACCCACTCCAGTATCCTTGCCTGGAGAAGTCCATGGACAGAGGAGCTTGGCAGGCCCCAGTCCATGGGGTCACAAGGAGTCAGACAGACTGACATCGTGTCTGGTGAGCCCAGAGGGAGTGAGCGGGGCAGGGAGAGAGCACCAAACGAAGGGCCGGGAGGGGGGCCTAAGCCTCATCCCTTTTGGTAGTGGGCTCTCGGCCCCTCTTTGAGGCTGGCTTCCTCCAGGTTAAACCCAGGCAGGGGACTGACATTCGTGAGGCTCTTCAGCCCTTATAGTTGAGTGGGCTCTGGTCCCGACCTTAGACTTTCAGCTCTTCTCTGAAAAGCAGATGGGGTATTTTTGGCTTCTCGGTATGTGTTTCTTCCACACCCTTCTCCAAAATGTTTTCCTGTGCTAATTTATTTGGCTAAGGAGGTTTGTGGTGAGAGACACCAAACAGGAAATAGCTGTCATAGCTGCTGTCTGCAGCGTTTGTTTTTTTAAGGCTTTCTCCTGTCTAGCTCACCTTCTCTGTGTCGTTCAGTATTGATTGAAGGGTAGGGTAAGTGGAAGGGGAAAGGGAAACACATTTTTAGAAGAGAACATTCTCCTTCTAGTTCAAAGTTTACTGAAGGGTAAGGATTGTTATGCACTATGGCAGGATTAGGTGGCTCCTTTCCGCCACAGGGCCTTTGCACATGCAACTCCCTCTGCCTGGAATGCCTGCTCTTCTGGTTTTTGGTTAGTTCTGCTTCTTTGGGATCAGCTCGATCACCACGTGCTCAGAAGGCCTTCTGGGCCCCCAGTCTAGGTCGGCCCTTGCTGCTATTCTTATAGTGCCCTCCTCAAGTCCACTCATCTTGGTTTACAATGACATGTTCACCTGGGTGATTTCTTTTTCATAGGTTTTTTAAGATTCATTTTTTTGGCCACATCTCTCAGCCAGGTGGGTTCCCTGACCAGGGATCAAACCCATGACCCTGCATTGGAAGCATGGAGTCTTAACCACTGAACTGCCAAGAAAGTCCCTGGGTGATTTTTTTTAGGTTAATTTCTCTCCTCTTTCTTACAAGCGGACCATAAGCCCCACGCACGCAGGGATGATCCCTAGCTTGGCATGCCATGCACTCCAGTGCACAGCACAGCGCCAGGCACACAGGGAGTGATCAGACTGTTTCTGTTGACTGAGTGAGTGAAACGTCTCACCTCTCACAGGCAGGCAGGCAGGCTGGGCGTGACACAGTGTCTGGGGTGTGTGTTCACCTAGTCCCCTCTGCCTGATCGCTAGGCCACCGTCCTCTTGCAGGTCATTTCTGCCTTCCCTTCTCTAGGGCCTCGCTCTCATCCTCCCAAAGCATCTGAAACATTAACCCAAGGCCAAGACGGGTGCTGGGGCCCATTAGAATCCTTTCCCCAGCTCCTTATGGTTTATCAGGGGAGAAGAGATGTCTGAAGACAGAGAACTTTGAGGCAAGAAGGAATGACTCTCTAACGGGGGAACCTCAGCCACCGTGATTGGCAGTGAGGGGAAGAGGAGCACTTCCTAGCCACTCCAGGGGGATAGATGTCTGCTGCTAGGCTTACTCTGATCCTGACACAATATTTACGTTTTCCTAGAGCTCGGCTTCTTAAGTCAGAGAAGTCTTCTGAACCCTGTTGCGGCCAGAACGTGGTGTGAGCACACTGTGGGTGTGTGTGAACATATGTAGTGCATGTGAGCTTGTGTGTACATGTTTTTGGGTTTATGTATGCATGTGTATGCATATGTGTGTGTGTGTGTGTTTGAATTAAAAGAAAGGCAACAAAGACATAGGCTTCCCAGGTGATGCTAGTGGTAAAGAGCCCGCCTGCCAATGCAGGAGGCGCCGGTTCAATCCCTGGGTCAGGAAGATCCCCTGGAGGAGGGCCTGGAAACCCACTCCAGTGTTCCTGCCTGGAAAATCTCCATGGACAGAGGAGCCTGGTGGGCTACAGTCCATGGGCTCTCAAAGAGTCGGACATGACTGAAGTGACTTAGCACAAGCATGCACGCACAAAGACAGGAGTCCTGGTGTGGAAGACCCGGAAGAGGACACAGGGCCCTCAAGGGGTCTGAGGTTGAGTTATTAATGGCACGGTCTGTCTCCTGGGCAGGAGTGGCCCTTCCTCTGCTGGGCTTGTCTTTGCTTGTCAACATTTCAAAACAGGATTACCTTTGTAATTGCATTTTCATGAGTCACGTGGAAAGGGCCCATTCCCACATGCTACCAGGAGGCATGTGACCCTCTGTCCTGGGCTCAGGGCCAGAGCCTGTTCTGGGACCAGAAGCGTCATGGCCTGGCTTCAGAGTCTAAGCCAAAGGAAGCCCAGCCAGCCAAGAACAGGTCTGGGAGGGCCAGACCGGAGTGTGACCTCTCACTTGTCAAGGGCGTCCAGGGGGCAAGGCATTGGGAAGGGAGCGCCCGAGGCACCCAGCTTTGCAGAAGGACTCTGAGTGAGGAGCCTGACCTTTTTGGGGTGGAGGAGCGTGGAGTATATTCTGGAGGGAGCTGCAGTAGCCAGGGAGGAATTTGGGAAACAGGATAAATTAAGCAGTGAGGTTTCTGGTAGGTGAGCAGACTGAAAGGGAATGAAACTTAAAAGGACACACGTAAGCCCATGGCCGATTCGTGTTGGCAAAACCCATCACAATATTGCAAAGTCATCATCCTCCAATTAAAATAAGAATAATGAAAAAGAACATGGAGTTCGGATCATTCTGGAAGGAGGGTTGGCAGCACAGTCTCCTAAGCAGAAGAGGGGCTGGCATCTGGCACCCTGACCCCACTCCTCGGGTTGAAACACAAAACTCACCTTCAGTCAAGCGGCCTTGTTTTAGACCCAAGAAAACTGATCCCGGGGCCAAAGCTTTAAGTGACCAAGCGTTGCATCTCACACAGTAAAAAGTCTCAGGAAGGTGAAATCAGAGACGAGAATGTACCGGGATGGGGGTTGGGGGGAACGTGAGCTCCCCAAACCCAAGGTATAATTAACCATTGTAATCTCAAGTGATTGGGGACTGATGGAGAGATTAGCTGTGTCCAGAAGGACATTCAGTTATCAATCGCTCGTGTGCAGATAAGAGAAGTTGCGTCAGGCAAGCAGGCAAGGGAGCTGCGGAGCCGCGGCGGAGGAAAACATTTGGTCGGGAGGTCACCTTGATCTGAGGAAGCCCATTGTCCTTGGAGCCGGTCCCCAGAGAGGTTATGAAACAGCAGAGGGCCACCGCCCCCTGGGTCCTGGGGCACATGGCAAAATGACAGCTGGATCCTTTAACTTTTTTTTTAACTGAAATATAGTTATTTACAATGCTGGGTTAATTTTTGCTGTACAGCAAAGTGATGCAGTTATATATATATGCATGTGTATATATGTATATATGTATGTATGCATGTATACAGTCTTTTAAAATATTATTTTCCGTTATGGTTTATTACAGAATATTGAATATAGTTTCCTTTGCTATACAGTGTGTGTGTTAATTGCTCAGTCCTGTCCAACTCTTTGCAGGAGCAACCAGGCTCCTCTGTCCATGGAGTTCTCCAGGCAAGAACACTGGATTGGGGAGCCATTCCCTTCTCCAGAGGATCTCCCCGACCCAGGGCTCGAGGCCAGTTCTCCTGCATTGCAGGCACAGTGCTTACTGTCTGAGCCCCCAGGGAAGTAACCAGGGAAGCCCTGCATACAGTATGACCTTGTATACAGTATGGATGTGCGTGCTTAGTCACGTTAGTCGTGTCCGACTCTTTGAGACCCTATGGGCTGTAGCCTACTGGGCTCCTCTGTCCATGGGATTTTCCTGGCAAGAGTACAGGAGAGGGTTGTCATGCCCACCTCCAGCGGATCTTTCTGACCCAGGGATCAAACCTGTGTCTCCCGCGTCTTCTGCCTTATAAGCAGCTTCTTGACCTCTGAGCCACCAGGGAAGCGCATACAGTATGCATGCAGTGTGCTCTACAGAAGGACCTTGCTGTTTATCCATTCTCTATATAATAGTTTGCGTCTGCTAATCCCGAACTCCCGGTTTACCCCTCCTCCACCCCCTCGCCCCTTGACAACCGCATCTGTTCTCTATGTGTGTGAGTCTCTTTCTGTTTCATAAAAGTTCATTTGTGTCATATTTTAGATTCCTCTAATTTTCAATCTCGTTTGAGGAAGGGGAAGAAACGGCGTCTTCTTGGCTGGCGGCTGGCTGGTGTTTCTGGCTGCACACGATGCTTGTGATCGGAAAGGCCACGGTGGTCAGTTTGCCTTCATGAGAGCTCTGTCTTCTCAATCCTGCCACACCTGCAAGTCCAGGATTATTTTCAAGGTGTGTTAAGCCCCATTTTTGAAGGCAAAACTATCTCCACCCCTATCAGGAAGAGACAGAGATGCGCTAACACATCTGAGAGGCTGGATGAGCACTTCCCCTGTCATGAAGACTCTGCTCTCGGCAGTCACTACTTCCTTTCTCTTAAGATGACGGGCACCTGGGCTTCTTTGCTCGGAGCTGAGACACTTTTTTTCCTGAGTCTCTTACTGGCCTCACTGTCCAAGAGAGGCAGCTTCCTAGGCGGCTCAATGGTAAAGAACACGCCCGCCAATGTAGGAGACACGGGAGATGTGGGTCGGGAAGATCCCCTGGAGAAGGGAATGGCAACCCACTCCAGTATTCTTGCCTGAGAAATCCCATGAACAGGGGGTCCGGTGGGCTATAGTCCAGTGGGTCACAAAGAGTCGGACAAGAATGAGCGTGTGTGCACGCACACACACACACACATCCAAAAGAGACACAGGAAACCTGGGGACGGTCTGAGGGGAGGTGGAGGGGTCGGAAAACACAACCTCTCAGTCAAAGGGCCGGGGTTCCATTGTCCTGCTTCCCCCAAGACTGAATGGCAATTGAGTGCGGCACCTCTGTCCATATGACCAGGAGATCTGGCTACGCTGAACACAGTAACAGGTGGTGAACGGGCAGGTGGTTTGGAGTCTGCTTTCTCCTGAGGTATTTACACTTTCAAAGGACAGATTCTCGTTCGCCGGAAGGGTGTAGGGAAGACCCCCTGTGCAGGAGGGGGATGTGTCCGTGACCTCTGAAGGCTTCTCTGACCTGGCCCGCGGCCGGCCCTCCCAGGCCTCTGGTCCCCCCGGCGGCCTCCTGAGCTGGCCTCCATCAGGGCACTAAGGCTCTGCACGGCGGGCCCGGCCCCACCTGCGGTCCCCATTGCAGCTGCATCTCATCCGTGCCAGAGTGCGGGGACTGTCACGCGAACTGCACCCTTTCCAGGGACACACAATGGCCTCTGAGGTCACCCTGGGGTTTCTGAAGGTGAAGACATCCTGTCCTGGGATTTAAATAGACAAGTCCTGCATTTAAGGAGTGTGATATAATCTTCAAAGAGGGGTGTTTATGTGAACCAGATACCGAGTGAATCCCAGCCAGAACTTTTAAAGAGACTCTCTGAAAGGTGTTCTCATGGTGGGAAGTCAACGCCAGTTATAACGGCACCACGGGTGAGGCGTCTGACAAAGGTGCTCTCAGCACATTCTCGGGGCAGGTCCGCGATCCAGCGTCATCATTCCCGGCCTGCAGACAGGGGACCGAGGCTTCCGTCCTGGCTGCGGAGAGCAGCCTAGATGGACCACTTCTAGGCGCACCTGGGTTAAGCACGTGTTCCTATCACACCAGCTGGTCCCCGGCAAAGATCTGGGTTTGTTGGCCTCCTGCCCTTCAAGGCTCAGAGCATGGGCTCCTTGGGACTTTGATCGGGAGATTTCAGAGACTTTGCCCCTTGTCAAAGAAACCCCGGGTTTGCCCCGACCTTCCAGCTGGTGCCTAACACTCTCAGGACCAAGGGCAGTGTTGCCGTGGAAACACATGACTTCCAGAGAAGGAGCTGAGGAGTGAAGTTCCAGGCTCCCCTTGCTTCCCAGTCAAGGCCCAGGGAATATGTGGAAAAGAGAATTACGAGGAGAAAGACATAGAACGAGTTTCTTTCTACAGGAGCCAGCAGCGCGGGCAGCCAGCCGGGCAGCTGCCCAGCTTGGTTCCCAGAAGAGTCCAATTTATTTAGGGATGAAGTTTGCCATCATTGTGCTCAGTTGCTCAGTCGCATCCGACTCTTTGCTACCCCATGGACTGAAGCCCGCCAGGCTCCTCTGTCCAGGGGACTTGCCAGGCAAGAATACTGGAGTGAGTTGCCATGCCCTTCTCCACGGCATCTTCCCGACCCAGGGATCGAACCCACATCTCCTGAGGCTCCTGCACTGCAGACAGATTCTTCACTGCTGAGCCACTGGAGAAGCCCCAGAACATGGCATTAATAGCTCCCAATTTTTAAACTAGCTTGGGATAACAGGAATATACCTGAATTATGAGCTAGGGGAACTGATTCAAATCCTGGCTCTCCTACTTCCTAGTTGGATGATTTTGAGCTAGTTATTTAATCCATTCAAGTTTGAGTTTCTGGCATGAAGCACGTGTCCTAAATAAAGAGAGGCTTAGAGAAATAAAAGAGATCACATAGATGAAAACACGTGGAGATTAGGGAAGGGATAAATTAGAGGTTTGAGATTAACAAATACACACTCCTATATATAAAAGAGATAAACAACAAGGAATTACTGTATAGCACAAGGGACTATATTCGATATCTTATAAAATCTATGACAAAAAAGAATATGAAAAAGAATACACATTATACACACAAAAGAATACACACAATATGTATATTATATATATATAAGTGAGTCACTTTGCTGTATACCTGAAACTAATGTAGCATGGTAAATCAACTGTGCTGTGCTGTGCTAAGTTGCTTCATTCATGTCCGACTCCTTGCGACCCCCTGGATTGTGTAGCCCTCGGGGCTCCTCTGTCCATGGGATTCTCCAGGCAAGAATACTGGAGTGGGTTGCCACGCCCTCCTCATGAATCAATTATACTTCAATTAAAAAAAGAAAGCACTTATAAATAAGAAATGCACAGTAAATAATTTTGTGCTATTAAAAGTATATATATTGAATAAATCCAGTTATTGTAGCAAGGCTAGGGTTTTGCTTTGCTTTCTGGTACAGTCTTAAAGACACACACACTGTCTCTCCTTCAACCATTATCCAAGTCAAAATACAGAACATTTTCAGCAGCCTAAGAGGCTCTCTCGGGGCCCTTCACAGTCCTCAGCCCCCCAAAGGCAACTGCAGACTGGACTTCCCTGTTCTCCAGTCTTGGGATGGTGCCTGAAAAGTCTTGCTTGGTCCGCCTCTGTAACCCCATCTCCCTCTCCCCTGCCTTTATTCTGTGTGTTCACTGAGATTTCTCATCCAGGAAGTTACCCCCTAAGCTGAGGCGTGCACAGCCAGACCCAGGGCCCACAGACTGTGACGTCCTCCCAGCCTGGAAGTCCCTCTAGAAAGCCTCCGGTGGCTTCTCTGCACCCCTCACCCTGGACACAGGGGCATCCTTCACTCAATGCACGTCTGTAAACTCACCTATCTGCCTCAGAGTCATTCTCTCTCATCAGCCTATGAGCTTCCTAAGAACACAGATGATTTTCCTATTTAGTCCATATCCCTTGGCCCCTGGAACACAGTAGGTATTTGTGAAACCCAACTGAGTTGTTGAGTTTGGTGTAGGGCAGGCATCAAATTTGGCAGATACTGAGTTTTCCTGGCTGTATCACTTTGGTGCTCATGCAGTTGTGTCCAATTCTTGGTGACCCCATGGACTGTACCCCGCCAGGTTCCTCTGTCCATGGGATTTCTCAGACAGGAATACTGGAGTGGCTTGCCATTTCCTCCTCCAGGGGATCTTCCTGACTCAGGGATCAAATTCGAGTCTCCTGCATTGGCAAGCAGATTCTTAATCACATAGCAATCCACACAACATCATTCTCTGCTATTCCAAGGATATGTAAGTAGCTTTCCAATGTGTACATAAAACTTATAAGTACTTTAAAAGAAAAATGATCAAGTTTCAACCACAGAGCCAGCAGCCAGCATCGCACAGGGCAAATGGTCAGGGATGAGAACTTTGGAAACTTGCTCCATGTTTTGGTGATGAAAAGACAGACAGGCTGGAGATGAATTTCGGGGCCAGCAGCAGGAGCCACATGAGGGACTTAGCAGCTCCTGAAGTATAAGGAACAGGGCTAGAAACTGGTCTGGTGCTTCTCAGGCTCTGGGCGTGTTTGTTTGTTTCTTGGCTGCGGGATCTTAGTTCCCCAACCAGGGATGGGACCCAGGCCCATGGCAGTGAAAATGCTGAGCCCTAACCACTGAAAGTGAAGTGAAAGTAGTATTCACTCAGTTGTGTCTGACTCTCTGTGACCCCATGGACTGTCCCGCCAGGCTCCTTTGTCCATGGGATTCTCCAGGCAAGAACACTGGAGTGGGTTGCCATGTCCTTCTCCAGGGGATCTTCCTGACCCAGGGATCGAACCTGGTCTCTTGCATTGGAAGCAGACTCTTTATCACCTGAACCAAGGAATTCCCTCTGTGCATGTTTTGCTGGCATAACATAGAAGATGTGGTTTTACAGGGAAGCTGCAAAGCTGGTTCTGTGCTTTCTCCATTTTTTTTTTTTTTTTTTTTTTGGTCTTTCGACCCAATGTTGACTCACCTGGGGTGGGTTAATTCCAGGGCCTTAGTTCGGCTACTCACCTCGGTTTACTGGGAGGACCAGGCTCTACGCTCTGTTCTTCATCCTCTTCCATCCACTGTTGACATAATCACCAGCATCATTTTTCACCATCATCTGCTTGAAACCCTTTCATGCTTTCCTCATTGTCTTAAGCATAGATTTTTTAAAAAATTTATGAGAGGTAGAATTCACATACTACAGAGGCCACCCTTTTAAAAAGTATAATCCTGCTTTCTTTAGTATATTCACAGGGGTGTGCAACCCTCCCTACCACCTATTTCCAGAACACTGTCATCTCCCCATGAAGTAATCCTGTACCCACTAGTCCTCACTCTCCAGTCCCTTTTCTTTCCGGTCTCTGACAACCACTCATCTACATCTGTCTCCTTGGATTTGTTTATTTTGCATATTTCATACAAATGGACTGACACCATGTGTGGTCTTTTGTGTCTGGTTTCTTTCACTTGGCATAATGTTTTCAAGGTTCATTCAAGTTGTAGTACAAATCAGTACTTCTTTTTATGGCTGAGGACTATTTCACTGTATTGATTTACCACCCATTCATTTATTGGTAGACATTTTCATTGTCTCTACTTTTTGGCTGTTATGAACATTTTGTGTGGACTTAACTTTTTTTTTCCTTTTTCTTCTCTCCCTCTCTCTCTCTCTTTCTCTTTTTGGTGTATGTACCTAGGAGTAGAATTTCTGGGTTGTGTGGTGTGTGTTCTCAGTTGCATCTGACTCTTTTCGACCCCATGGACTGTAGCCCACCAGGCTCCCTCTCCATGGGATTTCTCAGGCAAGACTACTGGAATGGGTTGCCATTTCCTACTCCACGGGATCTTTCTGACCTAGAAATCGAACCTGCATCTCTTGCATTGGCAGGCAGATTCTTTACCACTGTGGCACCTGGCAGTTGGGTTGTGTGGTACTTAAGGATATATCTCAATTCCATAGTCTGAGGCCAGGGCCCTGCCCATTCTGGACCCTTCACCAGGCTCCTACCACCAGGCTCCTACCACACCAGGCCCAGACCACACTCTTCTCTTGCCTGAGTAGGCAAATGCAGCTCTCCGAACGCACCATGCCCTGACATATCCTGCCTTTCACATTCCATCTGCCCTTTGGCATGGCCTTTCTCTGACCTCTGCACCTGGGTGACTCCCCCAAGTTTCACTTTGGGCATCACCACCAGCTGGGGATTCTGCAATGAACAAAAACAAATCCTTGCTCTCACAGTGCTCATGTTGGAGTGGGGGAAATTGGCAAGAAAATTAAGCGATGTATGACACACACACACCTAGCTAGCTTATGCTCAGGGAATTGATGCAGAAAAGAGGATTTCAGGTTCCTGCCTTCCTGGTACCCAGGAGTGGCCACTAGATTAATTCTTGCCAGTGGACTGTGAATAGGTGGAATCTGTTGGTTCTGGGAGGGGACTTCTAAGAAGTGCATGGGTTTTCTCCAGGTGGCCCAGTGGTAAAGAATCTGCCTGCCAATGCAGGAGACACAGGAGACGCAGCTTCGATCCCTGGGTCAGGAAGATCCCCTGGGGAAGGAAATGGCAACCCACTCCAGTATTCTTGTCTGGGAAATCCCATGGACAGAGGAGCCTGGTGGTCTACAGTCCATGGAATCACAAAAGGGTTGGAGCATGCATGGGTTTTCTCCATGCTCTTTCCCTTCTATAGTCAGGGTTCAGGACACTTTGAGGCCATTAGGGATGATGGGTCCCCAAGAAGGAAAGAGCCTGGGTGCTTGAATCACCACGTGAAAAGAAGCCATAGGCTGATCAGGAATGTCACACTAGGCTAAAACAGGATTTACAAATCCATTTCTGTTGTTTTAGGCCCCTGAAATGGCCTCCTTTTTCTTACATGAAGCATTTGCTTATCTCATTTCACCCTCTTACTCCCAGTCACACAAATGATCTTTCTCTGAATCCACCCTCAAACAATGTAGAGCAGGAGGTTTATAAACACCCACATGCTTGTTTCACAGCAAGAACTCAAGCCTAGTTTCATTCTTTCTCTGCTTTAAGTACCCACAGCATCTGCCAGTGTAATCACTCCACACATCTTTATCGAATTGAATCAAGGGTGCTAGGAAATATTTTAAATTTACTAAAAGGAGGTTCATGTAGAAAATGAAGTTGTGGAGGGATAAATTAGAAGTTTGGCATTAACAGATACACACCAGTATATATAAAATAGATAAACAACAACATCCTACTGTATAGCACAGGGAACTCTACTCAATAATTTGTAATAACCTATAATGGAAAAGAATCTGAAAAGTATATATATATATGTGTATCAACATATCTCGATAAGAGTATATATATATATATACCTATATAGGTATATATACATACCACTTTGCTCTACATGCGAAAGTGAAAGTCGCTCAGTCGTGTCTGACTCTTCGTGACCCCATGGACTATACAGTCCATGGAATTCTCCAGGCCAGAATATGGAGTGGGTAGCCTTTCTTCTCCAGGGGATCTTCCCAACCCAGGGATCGAACCTAGGTCTCCTGCATTGCGGGTGGATTCTTTACCAGCTGAGACACCAGGGAAGCCCAATAACCTAGAAATCAACTATACTTCAATTTTAAAAAGCCAGCCAAACAAAAAAACCTCCACAAAACAAACAAAAGTGAAGTTGTGAGGACAACTAGTATCTTAACCAGCTTCATGAAAAGTTTGTTGATCTACCCAATGATGCAAGAAGAAACAGCAGGTCTGTGCCACGTGGTGGAAGCCACCAGACACCAGCAGGTGCTCCTGCTTGTTGCTGGGTGACCGTTGTTTCATGTTTAAGTCAGTGGCCACAGACACCTGTGTTTTTGCAAGTGTGGCTCAGACCACAAAAATTCCCATTAGAACGTTTGAGTACCCAGGAGTGGTTAACTCCAAACTGGCCTGAACACTGTCCTTTTATCTCCATGGTGGGAACCAGTCTTTTAAGTTTTTTAAATACTGTAAACGTGAGATTCATGATGCGGGGTTCTGCTCCTTGGAGTTCACCGGGGTTGACTCTCTTCCCACTGGAGGTTTGTGGTTTCCATATCAAGTTGTTACAGCTGCAGTTGACTGAACGTGGACCATGTGGCAGGCACTGTCCTGAGCACTTTCAGATCTTATCTCATCAGATCCACAGTAGTCCTAGAGGTAGCCATTGTTATCAGCCCGTTCTACCCATGAGAAACCTGAAGTGAATCCAAAGTCAGTCAGTCATGTCCAACTCTTTGCTACTCCAAGGACTGTGGCCCCCCAGGCTCCTCTGTCCATGAATTCTCCAGGCAGGAATACTGGAGTGGGTAGCCATTCCCTTCTCCAGGGGATCTTCCTAACCCAGGGATCGAATCCAGGTCTCCCGCATTGCAGACGGATTCTGGGAAGCCCTGGAGCCTGAGGGGTTAAGCAATTTGCCTAAGGTCACGTGGTAGGTGAGAAGAGGAGACAGGTGTTCAAGTCTATCTGAACCTAAAGTCAAGTCCTCTCAACAACTGTATTTCAGAGCATAAGATAGAACTGCTGACTTTCGTGAACAAGTCCAGTATAATGTGGGAATGCAAATTATTACTGTCCTTGCTTGTTGTCTGTTAACAGCCCATTGACTAAAACAAGTCACACGGCAAGCCCAAAGTCAAGGACAAATAAATTCTTCCCCTCTCGTGGAAGGAACTGCTGAATCACAGAAAAGGGTGTGAATACAGGGACAAGGGAAGAATGAGTCAATGAATCAATCTACTACAACCAGGAAAGAAAGAAAAGCAGGGAAAATGCAAACAGGAAAGCTGGAAATTATTTACAAAGAGTAAACTTCTTCCATCAAAATCAAATCATGGATAGCTCCTATTCCTAGTTATTAATACTTTCTCAGCACCTCTGTGGAAACCCAACCCCCAAAGCTCCAGTATTCAGTCCTCGAGAGCTATCTCTGGCCCCAAAGCTCTGAGTTGGACTGATTTGGGCCTTTGCTGGAGATTCAGGTCAGCTTTGGGAGTGGGCTCGAAAGGAAGCAGATAGAGAGGGAGAGGAGAGAAAGGGAGGAAGAGATTTTTGGGCTGTATTAAGCATATTCTAATGGCATTAAGAGGGCTTCCCTGGTGGCTCAGTGGTAAAGAATCTGCCTGCCAATGCAGGAGATGTGGCTTCTGGGTGGGGAAGATCCCCTGGAGAAGGAAATAGCAACCCACTTCAGTATTCTTGCCTGAGAAATCCCATGGATGAAGAGCCTGGTGGGCTTCAGTCCATGGGGTCACAAAAGAATCAGATTTGACTCAGCAATTAAACAACAACAATGGCATCAAGATATGCTCCTTTTCCTGATGCAGATAAATGGTGGACCCCTTGTGATAAGAGAATCCCCAAATCTCCCATTTGGAAGGGGCTTCAGAGAAAAGAGGCAACCCACGTCAGTATTCTTGCCTGGGAAACCCCATGGACAGAAGAAGCTTGATGGGCTACAGTCCATGAGGTCACAAAGAGTCAGA